>NC_089823.1:153237411-154532411 GCF_035046505.1 Tiliqua scincoides | reverse complement strand
GTTACAACAAAAGTTGATCTTCAGAGACATTGACCTATGAGAAGAGAGCCACCTGAACTCAATTTTCCCCAATTATTTGCACAATCTGGGAGCATGGAGGCTTCTTAACCCATTTCTGCCCAGCCAACATGTATACACATTTCATCCCTGTTGCATATATGCAATGATGGGCAGAAATGGCCTAAGCTTGGGCAAGACTTCAGGATCTGGATTCTAAGTTGAGATCACTTCAAAGGGTCAAAGTCTTTGTTTATTGTGACAGGACTGAGACTTAGGGCACAATCTGAACCAGGTCTACTCAGAATTAAGTCCTATTTTGTTCAATGGGGCTTACTCTCAGGAAAGTGTGGTTAGGACTGCAGCCTGAGACTGTTCTTGCTTCAGGACTGCTCCGTTTAAAGGAAACAAGTGCTTGGTCCAAACTTTCCTGCACCACCACCAATATTCCAAATTGTACTGTCTCAGTGGGGATCCTACAAACCTTGGCTTGCTCAAGGCTTCTTCAGCCTGTGCTTGCAGTCACTATTGAATTATAAGCCAGAAATATTCCCATTATGTACCTCCCATAAGATTCATGGAATGGCAACAGTAGCATCCTGCTCAAGGTGCATTAGCAACCTGCCACATGCTGTTCTACACATCTGGGAATACTGTAACAACAAAGTCACCACAGCAACAGTGTGCTAAGCTCAGTCCCTTCACATTGGAGATTTAGTACAATTCTCTCTCAACTCTGGAAAAGGCAAACCACCACCACAACACCTTTATTCTATACTACTTACTGTTATAATTAGCAGCTTCAGGGTCTTCAATGTTGATTGCAATGACTTTCCAGTCTGTCTCACCCTCGTCAATCAGTGCTAGTGTACCCAGAACTTTCACTTGAATTACTTCTCCTCTACTGCATACCTAGTTGAAGAGATGTACGTCATCAAGGTGCCCAAGCCTGCAAGACTAGTTCTAATTGGAAGCAATGTAGTTCACTGTATGTTTGCTTAGCAACATGACTGAACCACATTTAGTCTGGCCTAACCCGAGGCAGGCAAGACATTGCAACAAAGACTCTTGCTTCTGTGATCAGTGTTGAATTCTCCAAAACTTCATCTTACTTTTTTTGTAGCATACAACTTGTTATGGATGCCAGTTTAGAAGTGCTACAGCAAAAGGTTGAAGAGTAAGGACTTGTTCTCGGTTTTTGTATTTATACACCTATATCAAATTTAAGAATCTACTCAAGTGTCACACAACAGGAAGAACTTCAAGACACTACTATAGAAGAAATACAATTAAGAATTAATTATGCTCTATACAATATTCAGGCTCAATTCAGAAACTGAACAAGTCTACTGCTCCCCTTAACATTTCCATGGTTTTTTGCCTCTTTCTGTTTATGGACTATTTCCATACAGACAGCTGGAATGCAGCAGCTTCTAGTCCATTACAGCTTATGTCACAATATGCATTAGTCCATTGATTTTCAACCTTTTTGTGTCTCACGGCACACTGACAAGGTACTAAAATGGTCAAGGCACACCATCGGTTTTTTGACAACTGACAAGGGACACCATGCTGTGGGGGGGGGGGTTTCCGCATCCCCTATTGGCCCTGCTAATAAATGACCTTCCCCCAACCTCCCATGGCACAACTGGAGACCACTCGTGCCACACCAGTGTGCCACAGCACAGTGGTTGAAAATGGCTGCATTTGTCTTTATGGTCTTATAATTCCCCAAGCTGTTTACACACATTATACTGATCACATTAAACAAAGATGCAAATGATGATCAAGTATCCAGTTCTTAATGCACTTCTACTGTAGTCATCTGTACAGAACAAAAGTTTAAACTTACCATCACCATATTAGGATGTTTTGCTATAAGTGGTCTACAATGGCAGCTAGTTCAGAAACCCAAATCCATATAATAGGCAGAGGTGCATGCATACCAGTAATATTAAAAGCCAGAGTGCATATAGACACCACTCCACTGTATAATGCGTTACCTTGCTTCCAATGTCACAAATGTCAATTGGATCATTGTCTCCACCACAGCCAGTGTGTTCATCTTTATGCGCTGGCTCTTCCCATGTCTAACAAAACAAAACACCTCTTTAAACATTTATATATCTTGCTTCATCACCACAGTGTTGACTTGCTTATATAACAATTGGAAAAAGTTTGTTGTCTTGTAATATTCTACAAGTGGCCTCAAAATTGTCCTTTGTACACTGGTAATCTAGCTAGAAGCTGCAATGTTCATCTTGCTAGAAGGCACACACACCATGATGGGGGAATACAAGCATGAATACTCCCCCCCCAACTGAATACACAGCATTTATTTCAGCCAAGTTTTTATGTTCTTCCTGAATATATGAGAAATTGGATTTTTCTGTACATAAATCCAGCAGAGAAACACTAGAACTAATTTCAAGATATAATTAGGTTTGTTGCATAAATCAACACAAGCTTACATGAATGCAAATGAAAGAATTTAACACATACGCATAGATGAGAGTTATATAAGTGAAACTATATGGAGATGCTGCCATCACTTGCCAAGGGGAAGCCATTGTTGAGGTCTGCTTTAACACAAACTAACCTGGCTGGTGACTGGTTACTCCCAGGTTAGATTAAAAATTGGCAGATGCCAGCTCTGGAACATTTTACACTGGCAAAGGTGTGATCCCAGTTCAGCAAGCATCACAAGCCTGGAAGCTTCAGGCAAAGGAATCATCAAATATCAAGATTTACCCATCTTGTCAAGCAAGTATGATATCATGATATGGTCAAAGTGAACTGGATGTAAGGCAGGTGTAAAAGTCTAATAAACAAGGCACAGGAGCAATCACCACAAAACCAAGTAATGAGAAAGTGACAGCCACTTCCATCATTCACCTTCCCTACAGGAAACAGTGAAACTGGAAACTAGAGAAAATACTGATATGAAACAATTTGTATTCCACATATATGTACACTAATTGCTATCATGAAGGGCATAATACTGTAAATGAGCTACGGTAGGGGTGCCCAAACCCCTGGGCCACTTGCGGCCCTCAAGGACTCCCAATCCAGCCCATGGGGGAGCCTCCAATCTCCAATGAGCCTCTGACCCTCTGGAAACTTGCTGGAGCCCACACTGGCCCAATGCAACTGCTCTCAGCGTGAGGGCGACTGTTTGCCCTCTCATGTGAGCTGTGGGATGAGGGCTCTTTCCACTGCTTGCTGTTTCACATCTGTGATGCAGCAGCAGCAAAGGAAGGCTGGCCTTGCTTTGTGCAAGGCCTTTTATAGGCCTTGAGCTATTGCAAGACCTTCATTTATAGAAGTTCCATCTCTAATATATTCATTGATGTAAATTCATTCACATTTTAAATTGTAAATTAATTCTCTCTTTCCCAGCCCCTGACACAGTGTCAGAGAGATGATGTGGCCCTCCTGCCAAAAAGTTTGGACACCCCTGAGCTACAGCTATAAGTTTATACTGGGCCACAGTTTCAGAAAAACTTTTTGATGTGCCACAGTTCATATTCTGGAGAGCAGAAGGAACACTAGACCTTCAAAGTTTCAATCAATACTTATTCAGCATTCACTTTAGCCTGCATGGGCTCAGAGTCAAGAAACTCCCAATAATATTCAAGCTGTGTTCTGCAAAGCTAGTGTTTCAGTTGGCATGCCAACAGCTTATTTGTTTCCACCATACATGGCGCTCCCTTTTCTCCTGAGATTTTGCAGTTGCCCATGTAGTGGCAACCAGTATTCCCTCATTAGCAAAACTCATAGTTTAATTTTGTTTTGCTGCATTGGTTGCACTGAAACATGATACTTTTAGGGCAGTCAGTATAACATTTGTTCTCAGATGAAACCCCCTCCAAAGACATTTTAGGTAAGTACATTAAATACCTGTGGAATAGCACCATAATTCCAGATATATCCCTTGTGGGGAAATACATTAGCAACATAACGTAGCTTTCCTTTCTTCACATCCTGTTTAATTGGGTTTAGGGGTTCTTTGGTTGCAATCTGAAACAGAATAATTTACTTAGTTTAGTACTTGTAGAACAAAACATGTGCTTGAAGGAACACATTAACCCATTCCATTTTCTCCAGTGGTGCTTCAATTCCCATTGGGAGTTTGAAAATCAAGACATGTAAACCATGAGACTCTGCTGCAGTCTCCGACCACTAAATGAAGCAAGAGTCCCCAACTCCTCCAAGATTTTACCACTGCCTTATTAGCAGTGTTTCTGCTAATAAACATCTATAAAGTAGATAAGATTGTATATTTATAACCTGATCATAAACACACTGGGTCAGAAGTAAATCCCACCCTTCAATGAGACTTGTGTTGGAACCAGGCCATCACCATTTTGAGGGCAGCATCCAGACAATTTAAGAACTGCTACAGTCAAGACTTTTGCCAACCTACTACAGTGTCAGGAGGGAATTTGGGGTTATAATGTTTTACTTTGAGATCATGCAGTAATTAACACATGTTGGTTATTGATTGCTATTCTCCCCCTTGTTCCTTTACCTTCTTCCCATAGAAGGCTGCTAGAAGTCAGAGCAGTGGTTCCTAAACTTTTATCCGCTGTGACCCACCTCATCCTCTGTAGTAGGTTGTGACCCTCACCTTCAATGCTCTGCCCCAAAGCTTTTCTGGGAGCTCCTAGAGGCTGCTTTCAGATCATGCCAGGTCCGAGACCCACTCTATTGGCCTCCACGGCACCCAGAATGCCTCACAGAAGCAACTGGAAGCTACTTCTGGTTCACAGAAGCAACTTCCAGTTTATTTCCACATTGCTTCAGTGACTTCTGGTTGCTTCCATGAGGCATTTTGGGACCTTTGGGGCCAATGGAGTGGGTTGTGGGCCCAACACATTGGTTTGCAACCTACAGTTCGGGAAACATTGAATTAGATAAAAAAAAAAGTTGCAAAAGAATGTGAATGATATAAGCTAGACTAAGTGCCATATTCTGACAAGGATTGAATGAGGAGATGATGGGAAATTGGGTCAGTTTACATTTACAGGCTATATATATTTTTTACCCTCCTTGAGAACAGAGGCCTTCTGATCAAAGGAAGACTTCAAAATTTAAGGTTATGTGAAAAGGAAGCAGAACGTACAGTGGGCCCCCTCAAAAACTGATGTAACATGGACAGAATTCTTGCCAAGCAAGGCAGATGAGATGGAACTTTCCAGCTCAAGAGACTAAGGACAGAGGGGCCATCCCAGAAGTCAAGCTCTTCCAGGAAGAGCTATTCCAAGGGAGCCCAAGTGTCTGCCAATGTACTTCTCCCCTGCTGGGACTGGGTAACAATTATCAGTGTATTTCTGGCCAGCTGAAAGAGAATGCCTCCATCATATTCTCCTAGCCTAGGCTGTATCATCAGTATTACAACATAAAAAATGTAACTGTCTGGCCAGTGTGCTAAGAAAGGCTGTGCAATTGGGTGCAAGAATGAGAGAAACCAGGCTCCTCTTGCTGTAAATCCAAATGGCTTTTTATCACTGACTGGACCAGCCTTCTAACAAAAAGGTTAAGACTCAGTGGCTCTGTAAGACTTCTCAATTGGGACTTGGTATCTAAAGGCCCTCATAGCAGCCATACTCAGGAAGTGCCCCATTTTATGCTTAATACAGGTCCAGGGTTGTTATACACGGATTTTTTAATACACGGATTTGATTCAACACAAATGGCCACTGCAAATGAGAAGGAATGTGCTGATCCCTGGAGATGGGGAAAAATGCATCCCTTTAAAATCAGTTTTAAAAACTGAACAGTCCTTTAATAGCCTTGTTAATGAGAGAGAGGGCAGCTGGCTGATAATTCATCAATCTGTCTCTCACCAGGCAACCCCTCCCTTTCCCCTGAGCACATGAAAGAAAGGTGATCACTTTGCATTGGTGAAGGGAGGGGCTGAGTGAAATGCCTTTCTAAGCCCTTGGAGGACAAATGATTGATGGATTGTCTTCTTAATGACTCTTACATCACAAAGGTCAGCAAGGCTGTTTTTAAATCACAGAAGCAAGGGAACTTTGTTTTTTAAAAATGGATTTGCTTTAGTGTGTTTTTTTGCCATCCACATAAGTTCTGGGAATGGAACCCACATGAATAATGAGGCTCAACCTGTACTTGCTCCTAAGTCAGTATGCTCAGGATTGCAGTCTATTGTTGTCACCTGCAATTCTACTGAAGTCCATCAATTTCAAATCTGATGTGCAGGCTATTGCTTAATGACAAACCGATTGACAATTAAAAGGAACAGCCAAACTCAGGCTATAGCTTTAAATTCCAACAAGAAACTACCTCCATTTTAGCATTGGTCCATCGAGGTACTTCCACAACCATGTTGAACACATTCTGGAAAAAAGACATGAAACAAGAAAGGTATGTATGCCATATCACTGTATGCAATTATATCACTGTATGCAATTAACATGCAATTATTTTCTTAGCACAGCTGATAAATAGTACTTGAACAAGCGAACAACATTCTTTAAGTAGGGCATTCTGTATTTACATCAGGTCATTTTCGAACAGATGTTTTCATGAGTTTGTGATCATGATAGTTACATGATCCTGCTTTTCAGAGGAAGCCTAGAACAGGTAGCCTTTGAGAATTTCAGCTGAAATTTACACTCTTGACAGATCTGGTTTAAACATACACACAAGTTCCCAACTCAATTGTCAGCATTTAAGTGGTGAGTGTTAGAGGGTAACTTGATAAAATACAAGAGGCTATTAACCACTTGCATGAACATAATAGATATCGGGACAGAGTTTACTACTGTCTTTTGCAGGCAGAATCTTTAAGGTCACAGTGGAACTTTGATCAGCATTTATAAAAGTAAAGGAATATACCCTTCCCTACACTTGGAAATGAAGCAGTAGCCTAACAAAACAGTGCAGGAATGGCCAGACAAACAATGGTTTCTGGCTCCCCAGAAAACTCCTTTAGTCCCATGGTGCACACCCTAGTGGCCCATCTTCTGTTTTGTCTGACATCTCCCAGCCCAGCCTGTGATCCACAGAAGAGAAAAAGCAAGTTTCTGCTGCAGCCCCTCCCCAAACTGATGGTTACTTCTATGCCAATAGCCCTAGTTATGGCCAACCAAAACAGTCCAAGAACTCCCATTTTAAAAAAAATATATAGATACAGTGTGGGCAGAGTAAAGGATAATGCACTTTAGCAGATTACACAGGCCAACATACATTTTGCTTCCTTAAACACCAATTCCTGGGTATATTTGGGGTGCCGATTCCAAAAATGGCATCCATTTTGCCCCATCATGTCTCGTTTTGGAGACACGGCATAGCCTCTTTAGTGAATGGTTCAAGCAGCTTCCTCATGAGGAAGTCTACACCATGGCTTCCTCATGAGGAAGCTGCTTGAACCATTCACTAATGAGGCTATACTATATCTCCAAAACTACATGTGATAGTGTACAATGGCTGCCATTTTTGGAATCAGCACCCCTAATTCATATCAAACCGCCATAAAGTTTAGGAAAAACTTTTCTGATCCTCAATTTTGTAGGCCTGTGTTCTCTAGTGAAGAACAGACAACTTGCTTAACAGAAGCCCAGAGATGATCCTGGAAAACAGTGGTAGGAGTATTTAAAACAAAAGACAAATTTATGAACTAGGATTTTCAGTACACTTTTGAGCAGCACCGGACACCCTTGGTAGTTAAATGCAGATTATATACTTCCCCATTCAGGAGCTGTGACTCCTTCAGTAGCCAATGAGACTCACCCAGGAGCCCTCTAGGGCCCTTGGTGGAATCCCTATTGGACTACAAAGACAGACAAAAGTGGGGGAAGAGAAAATAAAGTGCCTAGTTGGGCTGTTCTTCCTCCTTCCAAGGCCAATGGAGTCACTCCCATAGCAGGGGATCTTTACCACTGGTAAAGTCTACATTGGTGTCTAGAAGAGGGGTGGAAGAGGGTCCAGGCTCTCCCTCTTCCCTCCCTCCCTCCTTACTGCTGTGCACAAGATGCTCCTGGTGTGGATACACACACACACACCCCACTGCTGGGAGCATGTCAGAGCAGGAAGGGAGGACTACCTGACCACCTACTGCTGTCAGCCCCAGCTGGTAAGAGGCAGGAGAAAGAGGGAAGAGTCAATGGTGTATACAGGATCCTGATACTTGCTGGTGCCCCAGGACATAGAGTCTAGCACTGGACCTGCATTTAAACTTAGTTAATATGACGAAAGCCCAAACTCTTATGCTTTATCTATTATGCTACTATGCTTAACCTGTTTGAGAGAACACAGCTTTTAAATTAAGTCAGTGCAGAATAAGTATTAATTTTTGAAGTAAAGGGAAAGGGGTGCACATCACTACAGTCTTGCTTGTGGCTATTTTCTATTTTGAAGGATGGAAACCATCTGGACTTTTGAATGTTGATCAGTTCGTTTCTGTATGCCAAGAGGAGTAGATTCATTCATCGTGTTCCAGGTAACTATTCAAAGCCACACGTGTCAAGTAGGAGGGCAGCAGCCAGGGAACTAATTTGACATGTCTCCAATCCCAGACTGAGAGACACTCTACAATCCTCTCAAGACTTTAAAAATATCAGGATTAGGAGCCAGAGACAAGACTGAGTAATGTAACCTTTTGCCCCAAACTGGACTGCCTAACTGAGCTGCTACTGAACCTGCGGAGAACCGAATAACCAGGTGAACGAGCCCTGCAATAGAAAGAGGGAGAAGTCTTGACAATCAGCACTGCACTGTATCATTTCATTCCTAGCATAAACACCATACCTGCTTTTGGACTGGCAACTTAGATGAGAAAGCAGCATGATGCTTTTGCACAGGAAGACTCACCCAAAGGACTTCTGCTTCCAGAAAAGGACTTGCAACTATTCCTTTATATCAGGCGTGCCCAGCCTGGGGGCCATTCACGGCCCTCAGGGACTCCCAATCTGGCCTGCGGGGAGCCCCCAGCCTCCAATGAGCCTCTGGACACTTGCTGGAGCCTGCACTGGCCCAATACAACTGCTCTCAGCATGAGGGCAACTGTTCAAATTCTCATATGAGCTGCGGGTCGAGGGCTCCCTCCACTGCTTGCTGTTTCACGTCTCTGATGCAGCAGCGGAAAGGAAAGGCCGGCCTTGCTTTGTGCAAGGCCTTAAGTTATTGCAAGACCATCACACATTCATATCAGTTTCATCTCTAATATATTCACTTATGTAAATTTATTCAAATTTTAAATGTAAATTCATTTTTTCCCAGCCCCAGCACAGTGTCAGAGAGATGATGTGGCCCTCCTGCCAAAAAGTTTGGACACCCCTGCCTTACATGGATCCCATGTAGCATTTGAAGCTTTTGTTCTGGCCTTAACCCTAGATGTCTTTCTGCTGTTCACAGGAAGAATCAGCAGCTATAAAGCCCTATTCTAACCTTCATTTCCTTATCAGGCCTCTGCTTATTTCCTATATGCATGTACCAAGTGCTTCTGGGTCATGTTTAGAGGTTTTTTTTAAAGTTGTGGATTTAAGCAGTGTCCCCATACATGCTGGCTCCTCACACTACAGGTATCTGAGCTGGTGCTTTTGCACACGTACACTAGTGCTAGGCTAGCAAGAGCTGGCTGCTTCAACCTGTATTCATTCTTACTTCTGGATAGATCTCTAAAATGAAACCAGCACTTATGCTGAGAAGTATATTCAACCCAGGTTTATTAACAATAGCAGGGGGAGGGGGAGACAATGCTTTGAGACAAGTGTGACGAAGCCAGGTCTTGTTTCTGCCAAAGTTAGACAAACTTGAAGGTTTCTAGAGAGGATCATCACCACACCCTGGATTACTGAGGTGGTTTAGCAAAACTACCATCAAGTTGTAGCAGGACATTTTAACATACTAATCTGTGGGACAGAAAAGTGCAATACTATTCCTTTTCCAAGTCTTAGATGCCACTTTTGATGAATGGCTCACTCTATGCAGCGGCCACTATATTTCTAATTTGCACATGTCCAGCATTCATTAAGAATTCTCTCTCATCCAATTCTGTGATCCAAACAATTTCTACTGTCATGCTGTCCTTACTAAGATAATTGAGCCCAGCTATTACCTTTTTCCTCAAAACTCTTCCTTGCTTTAGGCCAGCAGTTCTGGGACTCACCAGTGGGTCATGACCCAATTGTCAGTGGTTTGTGAAACTGGCATGGCAGATTAGGCTATGTGTATCAAGGGTTGTTTAAATTTGCTTAAGCTGTACTTGGGGAGGACACTACTGCCCAAACACCATTATAGCCAGACCCCTTGGCATTTATAAATCAGGCAACAGCCTCTAGGGCCTCTAAAGGATTTGAGAAACACTGCTTTAGGCCATTATCCATACATCTAGAGTCCAATCTTCAAAGTTACAGTACATGCTCTGTTCTTCTGTCTACCGTTCTGCAATCTGTTTCGTCTGCGCAACTATGTGGCACTAAGGTCATTCTTGCAAAACCATTTCAGAGCTCAACTGTATGTGCAGATGTGTATGTAAATGATAATTGCAGATAATTTTTTTTGCTAAATATTCCCTAATAAGTTTTTAAATAAGGCACATTTGAATCCAGTAATATTCTATTGGGCGCTTCATAGATCTAGTCAAAAGCAGTTTATAAGTACAGGCTGTGCTCAATGTGCTCTGAAATATGCACATTTTTTTAAACACCACATGTTACAAATTGATATCAGAAGTGTGATTTGTGTAGGTTCTTTTAAACAGGATCAATCAGCTGCTAACGAATTACTAACAAGCAACCCTGTTAGATGCTGGCAGCTTCCAGGGAGTAGGGGAGTCTCCTCTAAACCCAGAAGATAGAAAAGTGACAAAGAAAATGCATTCAGAGGCTGCACACCCTGTGAAATTCATTCTGCTTGGTGGCAAGGGCTGGAGTGCACCAGGGCATGGAGATAAGTGCTGGGAAGGCAGCAAAGGGAGACTTCTGAGCATGTCCGCTACTCGCTCCAAGAGAAGGAGCATCCCCTGTGATTACCTCTAATTATATAAGTAGGATGATGTAGTAGCAACAAGTGGTGGCCTTTCCTCAGGATAAACAGGTTCTTATGTTCTTAAGTGGTTTGGAGACTAAGTTATGCTGCTTATTGCTTTCTCAGTTTTCTTCCAGATTATCCGTTTTCCCTCATTGTTCTCAGCTGTCAACATCAGTACGCACTCCTAGTAGCCTCCCTCCTCAACTCTCCCCCTGAGACATCTTGGGTAAGTAGATATTACCAGTCAGTTAAATGACTTTCCTCCTAACCCAGGGGCATCTAACGCAAGGCCCACAGAAGCTCTTTATCCAGCCCACTTGATAGCTGGGTTCTCCCGGTACCACCATCAGCTGCTCTTGGCTGCAAAGTGATGCACTGGTAGAAGCATCACTGGGCAACCCCAACTATCATGCAGGCCATCCTTTCAGTAATGCTGTTTTTGCTGAAAAGATGGCTCACATGATAATTGGGCTCTCCCAGCATTACCATGCCAGCAGCACCACTTTCACTGAGGCACCGGGAGGGAGATATGAAGGAGGCCTCAGAAGGCAAGGACCAGTACTGAGAAAGAGGCAGACCAAGAGGCATAAGACACAGAATCTGCCAAGATGAGAGCCCAGGTATAATGCAGGCCGCCCTTTCAACAGTACTGTTTCTGTTGAGGCACAATGCAGAGCACCTCTCCGCTACTGAGCTGTGAAGTTATGCCTTGGCAAAAGCAGTCAGGTCAGCACACTACTGCTAACAGGTCAGCCCACAGAATTGGGCTCTCCCATATCTTGAAAATACGATCAAGATCTGTGAATTTTCCATTGTAATTTACAGCTAGCAAGCTCCCAAGTGAAAAAAAATGTTTGTTTCTGGTCATCACTTGCTTAATGACATCACTTCTGGCCCCTAGCAGGCACCTGCTATATGAAGCAAGTGCTTTATACAGTACTAAAGTGCTGTATGCCTGCCCTAACCTAGCCCATCATTTTCAATGGGAAAGCCAGTTTGCATTTACGTATTTGATATATGTGACACTTTCCAGATCTATAACCCAGATGTAAGTTGAAAATAGTACTCTTTTTTAAATATACTCTATGTGCCATGACTCAAATGTAAGCAGCTTAGTCTAGTCGAACAGCAATAACAATGCCCAAGAACAGCTCAACACTATTTGCAAAATATAAAATTTTAATATTTCACCATTCTGATACAAGGTCTCTGTCCTATTTGCTGGACTCTCACCAAAGTTAGAAGAGGAGCTACCTAGAGCGCCAAGCAAACATTATGTACAAACACGAGCTTAGACAGGAAGCTAAGAAGAGATCTGAAAACTAAACAAGTTGGTAGAGACACATTTCTTATATGAATAAGATTGCCCAAATCTTGAAATAAAGCCAAGAAATACACAGCACCACAAGGTAAGCCAAATGTAGCTTAAAGATCATTACACAGTGTTTTTCCATTTGGAGACTGTCTGTGTTGGGCATGAAATGCAAATAATCATCCGATTGTTCTTCAAGGGCCCCAAAACAGCAGGAAAAAGTGCAAGTGCCTCCCAAAGGAGAGACAGCAACAAGCTGTTTTTACAGCAAAGAGAAGTAGATGACTGTGGTTTAAGAAGCCATTTATGACCAGATAGTACAGGCTGTTCATGTGTTTCAATCACTAGATCTGTAGTAGTGTTAGACAGGCAAGTCTTTTTACTAAGTTCAGACTATTATTTCCTATGTCAAGTTTTACTTAGGGAGATCTACTGGGCGATGCTATGGAAGTTACCCAAGCAGGAAAAATACAGTACCTTGTTCGGATCAGCATATATTGGGATGTCATGAAATGGAGAAATATACTGTCCTTTCCCATTTTCTGGAAGACAAAACAGAGGTTAATAAGAGTTTATGAATTACATAAAAAGCATAAAGAAAAGTATCAGTTTTCCCTTCTGTAGACAAGGGCCTGCTTTTAGAAACATCTCAATCATTTGGGTAAGATCAGTACTGGAAGAGACCCCTGTTATTGATTATGCCCCCATACAAGGAGCACAAGACCACCACAATAAAGTGGCTGCTCTCATGTCACTTGACATACACCTGAAAGGGGCTATGGTTACATCTAGCTTTAGAGACCTACTCAGCGATACAGCACATGCTGTGCAAACTACATATCCCAAGTTCAGTTCCTGGCATCTGCAGGTAAAAGGGCACTGGGCAACAGGGCTGGGGAAAATCTTTGGGCCAAGCTGTTGAGCAGCTGCTATCAGGTAGAGCAGGAAGTGCTGGACAGGACAATGCTCTAGTCCAGTGTTCCTCAATGTTTGCCCCCACCATACCACTTCACATGGTCTACCTATTGGAAATACCACTGGAAGTAACTAGTGATGATGTCATCACCAGTTCTGGACTAGGAGGCCAGCCGCAATACAATACATACCATTAAGAGGCTTAGGGCAGATGAAAAGGCTTTGCCAAGTGTGTGAAAAGCACCCACTGGAGCTCTCCCCCACTGAGCCAAGCCTCCTACCACTGCTCGCTGTGTTACTAATCTTGCAGGTGGTGGAGGTTTGGGGGTTTAGCACAAACCATTGGTTGAGAAATACTACTCTAGTCTAACCAATTCCATATGCAGGACTGGACAAAAGCAGGGTTACCGGTGATAATTCCCTAGGGCCCGAAGTAGGGTTATAGCCAGACTTCAATGGTATTCAGGGGCAGACTTGCCATACAGCCCTGAAATGCTCTGAAGTTCTTTTTCAAATACAATCTTTTTCAGGTCAGAATGTGTTGGTAATTTCTTGGTAAGAAGAATGTGGAACACCAGCTATTGAGAGGACAGTGTAAGAACTAGTGCTTACCAATACTGAAAAATATTAGGTCTTAAACCCATCTTGTAGGTCTATGATGAACAGACATTCCAAATAAAATGCATGTGGGCTCCCTCTTGATCTTTCCTCATCAAATGGCATCCTATGCAATTCTCTAGCCAAAAGAATTGGTAATAAATTGCTAGGACTTTTATTTACCACCCTGTACCCCTTTAGGTCACCTCACCCTCATCTGCAGGAGACACCTTTGCTAGGAAGGTAACTAGTCAAGGACTTGATGCAAGATGCAAGGCCCTTTCTCATGGGGACAACATTCCTTCTGGAAAGCATTAGCTATATTCAGCAATAGCTCCATCTTCACTGAAGATGCTTCACTGGCCTTGCTTTGCTGCATGCAGCATAACTAGTTTATTTTCTCTTTTAGAAATAGGAAGTGTGTGTTGGAGTGCTAAAGGAGTACATAGTTGTTAGAAGGGTGGGAAGGAAACAAAACAATGACTAACTGGACAAAATTTAATGTTAGGTCATTTAAAATGACACATGTTAAGTAGCAGAGGAACTCAAGACATGCCTCACAACGATGTCATGAATACCACATCAGCCAAATCCTCACTGTACTGTCATCCCCTGAGGTAAGCAACACAATTTACCAGCAACCAGTGTTAGTATTGGAGAATTGGTAAGCAACAGTTATCCAGCAATGTAAACACTTACAAGGTAACACCATCTTGGTTCAATGATGGTTGCACAGGCCATAATTTCTGGAAAGACCCAACAATGTTGTGTGCTACTCTGAGATGCAGGAACAAGTCTCCTACACATTGTGCAGCATGATCCTAAGTTGGTTTACTCCAGTTTAAGTTGATCTCCAACACTCTAGCAAAATGTGCCAGAGACCAAACCAAGATCAATGTGGTCGGGTCTTCGAGAAGCAAGTGCTTACACATTTTGCCAGGCATGACTTGCTATATTTTTCACTCCTAATAGCTTCAAGATAGTATAGTGTATGGGAATAGTAAGACTTTGTTGCAGTTTACTTTCATAATGAAACTGAAAGTCATTCAGGAATTCCTTTCTTTGTTTAGCAAGACATCTTTAGCACAAGGTACTTCTTCCGCTTCAAAAACTATGAAATTGTCAGATGAGCTCAATAACTGTCTTTAAATTTCACAAACTGTGGGTCAGTTTGGGTCATGACTTGATTTTTGGTAGGTCATAAAACTGACAACAAAAGTGTATTAAGCCCTATGGAAAATGAAATTGAGCCACACTTGTGTTTATTTGCAAGTGACCATGCCTCAGCTCTTAACAGCAAGGCCAGGTTGAAGAGGAATGTTAGAGCTCAAACACTCCAGAAGGTGGTCCCACCCCATAAAGATAAGAACAGAGGCTTGAGCAGCTGGTAAAGGAAAACCTTTTTTAGTCTCATAAGGCTAGGTGGGTCCACTACAGTGTTATTTTAAAAAGGGGGTTCTGTTGCTAAAACATTTGGGAACTCACTGCTTTAAAAGACGCTTTATAAAGATACTAATCATTTGCTTGACAGGAGTTGTAAGGGGGAGAGAAATACAAAAGCTTGAATCTGAATGCATATGCAATCCAATGCATCCTAGTTACCAAGGAGTTTGCCCAGGAACCTGTGGCAAGAATGGACACTGAAGTTATTCAACAAGAAACCTCGCGTATGCTGAAAAAAGCCATGCCCCCCAACTATTAATGCACCATAAATTAATTATTAACTTTGGTGTGTACAGAGTGGTATCCTAGTTAGAATTTGTGGCTAGTAATTTTCCTGGATTTGTAGGAAGTTAACAGCAAGCCAGCCAACTCACTTTCAATAGCAAGCCGTGTCACAGGAAAAAACTTTCATACATTGCAATCATCTTTAGATGAAGTGTATGTTTGTCCCCCACCCCGTGGCAGCTAGGGTCATTTCTGTTCAGACACACAAAATGCAATGTGTACTTAAAAGACAGACGTCCTACTTTTGAAATTTACAAGCCCCACGGCAGCAATTTCCATGCAAACATTATAGAAGTACATCATTTTGAGTCTATTCTAGATAGATCTCAGAACTGAATACATCTGTCTTGAATGTCAAAAACACATTGTGTGGTGCGTGCCACAGAAGCTACAACACAAGGGATCTCCAGCATGAATTCTCTTGTGCAAGCACTGGGACAATTTTCTGTTCACAACTCTGGATGGGAGCCTTGCTTAAGGAATTCAGGAAACTTAAGTTTAAGAAGGTAACGGTCTCACCCCACGGCCCTTCTCTGTCCATCGTGAACTTGCTGGTGTCCCATGATGGGCAATTTCATCTCTTTACTACACTTCTATATGCACAGTAGAAAACAGAAATGCTTTGGAGGTGGGGCACTGCCAGGAAGAAGAGAAAATCTGCTTAAAGGATTAAACTGTAGAAGGTTTGAGTTTACAGCCACCTTCACTGTACTTATCTGTCAGGCTGTTCAGACTTTAAACTCAACTATTGTTTGTTCATGAGGAGTGGATGAACAAGAATAGCTCACCAGGTGCTCAGGGCATAGTCAATTGCTGGGCACTGAATGGAATTAGGTAGTGAAGACATACAAGAATTGTATATTCCCCCACCTGCTGTCATAAAGCCCACATGTACCCAGGATCAGCATCTACTCCATTCCTTTTGGGTTACTACCATCTAGACACTATATTCCCCCCCCCCATATTCCAAGAGCAGCAATCCCCTCCTTGTTAGAAAACACACTGGAAATAGATATGCACCCTCTATCCATCCCAAACCTTCCCACGGAAACAGACATTACCATCACACTACCCTACAGTCACAAGGGCTCAAGATGCACATACTCAGGATTGTATAACAAATATTCAGCAAATCCTCAGCAGCCTTTAATCAAGTGGAGTAAGGAACAAACACTCACCTACATTACATTAGAGTAAAAGACAAAGATCTGCAATTATCCTGAGTACATGATCTTGCAACCCAAACCATCCAAAAAGGCACTAAAAGGACAGATACCCATCACCCTCATTATCCCACTTGGACCACAGGAGGCATTATCCCATCTTTACAGGGAGAGTTTCCATAGGCAGCCACCATCCATCCTCCATCTCCCACCACTATCTTCATACTTCTTTCAGATCAGGCAGACACTTAACCACCCCCACCCCACCCCCATGAAAGAGATACTCCGGGCATATTTTGTAAGAGTTACCACAGTTCCATCTTTTTCTGGATGGTACATACTTTGATGTGCACGCTATATACTGTGGAATCTCTGCACTTTAATCCCAGATACAAGCCAGTGTGGTGAAGTGGTTAGAAGGTTGGACTCTGACGAGAAGGAGCTGGGTGCAAACCCTTGCTCAGATATGGTTCACTGGGTAGCCTTGAATAAGTCTAACCTATCCCATAAAGCAGTTGTAAATATACAAAGCGGTGAAGGAGCTATGTACACTGCCCCAACTGCTTGGAGGAAGAGAAGTACTATATATAGACATTAAATTTAAAAAACTCTGTCAGAGTGTACAAAGAATACACTTTCTGCAAAGGCTTGGAGTCACCCATTATTCAATGTTGCAAAGAACCTTTCAACATTTTAGGTTTTTATGACAGCTACCTTAAGTGTTCTCCCGCCCCCTCCCCAAAGTCAATATTAAGTTAGGGCTACGAGTTGCAAGCCTGCAGAGAATATCTAGCAGGGTGGGGAAGAGAGAGAAAAAGAGAAATTCCCTCTCTTCCTGCGCTATTGTGCAATAAGATTATAGTACTGTACTCAATTTCAAAGCTAAGGCAGCTAGAAGCAGCAGGGGTTTAACTCCCTTTCTGCATTGTACTAGAATGTAAGCAAGCCAAGATAACCTTTAAATCAGTGGTTCCCAAGCCTTTTAGCACTGGGACCCACTTTTTAAAATAGTCTATCAGGACCCACCTAGCTTTATGAGACTTTTTAAAAAAGGTTTTATCATACCAGTTGCTCAAGCCTCTGTTTTTATTATGGCAGAGGGGCCACCTTCTGGATTATTCGTTTTGCTCCACGTTCACTGGATCAGGCCATTCCAGAACCCTTGCGTTCCCCTTTGCCTACCCTTCAATAAGAGCTGAGGCACGCCTTGCTTTCCATAAGGCTCAATACATATTCCTTATTAGCTATCAACATCATTTTGCAACTCACTAAAAATCAGGCCACAATGCAGTAGTGGATCCCAAACCAGTTTGGTAACCACTGCTTTAAATCACTCCCCATTTAAAGGAAAAAAAAAGTACAGTAGTAGCTTTCTGCATATACAGGGTGTTTCCTAGGCATGCAAAAGCCACCCAAAGAGAAAGGATGGCTTTTCTTCCCATCTCACTGACTAGTACAGGACTACCTTCTTACCTTATTAGAGAGATGTGTCTAATCCAATGTTTCTCAAGGTTTGTCCTCAAGTGTACCACTTCAAATGGTCCACCTATTTGAAGTACCACCAGAAGTAACTGGATATGACATCATTGCCTGTTACTTGTGGGTTGGGAGTCCAGATATGACACAACAAACACCAGTAAAAGGCTCAGGGTGAACTTTTTCAAGCACAGAAAAGCGTTCTTTGGAGCTCTGCCCCCCCTTCCCCAAAGCCAAGCCTCCTATCACTGCTTGTTGTGTCACATTCCTGGGCTTGCTATTGGGCAGCAGGGGTCCAGCACAAGCACCCATACCAGTGGTTGAGAAACACTCATCTGTTCTAGAGCATCTCACAGGCATTGTGCTCCTTACAAAAACTATATGAGGTAAGGCAGTATTACTCACCCCCTATGTTGTAGAGAGGGCAATGCAGATGTGGGAAAGTCCAAACCAAGGCTAGCCTACACCCCCCCCCCCCCAAAAAAAAACAACTTCATGGCAGAGATTAAGAAGCCACCAGGGGATTTCCAGCCCCAGATTCACAGTTCCAGTCTTGGGCACACACTTACCAGGCGGAATATACCCCACTCCATTCAATGGAGTGCTCAGAAAACGTGCACCAGGATTGCAGTGCCATTCAAAGCCATCATGCGCCATGCGCCAGCCCTCAAGGTAAGGTGGGGGACCAGAGCAGCCCAATATGTGCTTTAAATGAGGATCCTTTTGAATTAATGCTTGTGGGTAAGGATAGTTTGCTGATAACTTCTGGCTCTTAGGGGCTGCTGTGGCTTTGATGCTCTTTCACTCATACCCACAGCATGCATACATGCATTCATTCATTCATTCATCCAGAGAGCCACCATGGGAGGAAAGCGGCTTCTCCCCAGCCCCTTTCCCCACCAAGCTCAGCCCTTCCCCCGGGGGACTCACTGTAGTACAGCTTGTACTCCAAGGTGTTGGGACAGCCCCGCTCCTCCACGATGTAGCTGGCCATGGTGCCCGCACTGCCGGCTGCAGGAGAGAATGGAACGCGCACTCGCCTCCTCCTCTCCAACGCGACCTCTTATTAGTCAGGAGCTCTCCCTTCCCTCCGCCCATCCACTCGCCGTGCATGCGCACAGTCAACACGCTCCCTCCCTCCCTCCCGCGGTTTCATCTTGCAAAGCTGCCACGCCGGGTGCAGGCACTGCGCAGACTCTTAGGCGAAGTGTCCCTGCTATAGAGGTAGAAGGAAAGCTCAGGCTCACGCATGGCCCCTCGTTTCCGGTTCTTTTGGGAGTTTACTTCTGAAAGAGAAGTCACAGCTCAGCCCAGCTCTGCACGTTGACTTGCAGGGCACATCCACTGAACCTGAGTGTCGGGAGAATTTAGGACAGACAAAGGAAAACATTTCTTCACCCAGCTTGTAATTAGTGTGTGGAACTCCTTACCACTGGATGTGGTGATGGCATCTGGCCAGGATGCCTTTCAAAGGGGAGTGGACAAATTTCTGGAGGAAAAGTCCATCACGGGTTACGAGCCGTGATGGGCATGTGCAACCTCCTGGTTTTAGGCATAAGCTACCTCAGAATGCCAGGCGCACCGGGATGCAGGTCTCTTGCGGTCTTGTGTGCTCCCTGAGGCATCTGGTGGGCCACTGTGAGATTTTTATTTATTTATTTGCATTTTTATGCCGTTGCGGTGTACACAGCACTCCCCTCCTTTTGTCCTCACAACAACCCTGTGAGGTAGGTGAGGCTGAAAGAAAGTGACTGGCCCAAGGTCACCCAGGAAGCTTCGTGGCTGAGGAGGGATTCAAACCTGGATCTTGCAGGTCTAAATTCACCTCCCAAACCACTACACCATGAGATATAGGAAGCTGGATTAGATGAGCTTTTGGCCTCATCCATCGGGGTTCTTCTCTAGAAAATATTATTTGCCCAGGGTGTAATTAGTCTGTGGATCTTCTTGCCACAGGTTGTGGTGATGACATCGGCCTGGATGCTTTTCAAAGGGAATTGGATGGATTCCTGGAGGAAAAGTTCATCACAGGTTACAAGCTGTGATGGGTATGTGCAACCTCCTGGTTTTAGAAGCAGGCTACCTCAGAAGGCTAGATGCGAGGGGGGGCACCAGGATGCAGGTCTCTTGTTGACTTGTGTGCTCCTGAGGCATCTGGTGGCCCACTTTGAGGTACAGGAAGATGAACTAGATGGGCCTATGGCCTGATCCAGCAGGTCTTATGTTCTTATGACTTGGAAGTTAAGATCACGCTTCAGTTCAGTCTCACTGTTTCAGTGTTAAGAGTGCATATACGAAAACCGCCTTACACAAAGTATATAATTATGCATTATATAATTATATAGTGTAACTATATTGTATATACAATTATGCATTATAGTAAGACGTATGCGTGTGGCAATGGAGAGATGGCCATGTCAGTACAGGATCTTTACCTGGCTTGTGGATCGGGTTGTTTAAAGCCAGTCTCCCTCAGCCCCAGCCTGACAGCCTGCGTCAGCTTCCCCCCTCCCAGTAATATGGGAATTAGGGTTGCCACGTCTGAAAACTTCAGAGTCAGCAAGCGGTGCCTGGCCATGCCACATTGTTGCATACCATTGAATGCCCAAAAGAATTTGGTACCAACGTGGAGAGCTTGAAATCAAAGGGATGTGGGGAGAGATGGGCAAAAAGTTAGGGGGAGAAACAACTTATTTTTAGAACTTTTTTCTTTTACTTATTTATAGAATTTTTTCTTTTTTTAGACTGATGGGTGAAATACTTTTAAAGCAGTACTTTAAAAATAATATTGGTAGAGCCAATTACAGGGCTGCAAAACTGCCACATCATTCCACCATCTGGTTTTCCAGGCCAACAAACCGCACTCAATTTTAAATGGAAGGGAGTGGGACGGTGGTGGCAGAGGTGGCTTTACAAAATTCAAGCCCCCCCCCCCAGCCCAAGGTCTGGGAACCTGACGGGAGCATGTGAGATGGCCCTCCAAAACTTTGGAAAGTTTAAATTGATAGAAAGAGGCTTTTTACCAGTGAGGGACTGGGACAAGCAGCTAGGTGAACTCCAACAGCCCTCAGGTAAGCCAAAGTGCTAGAATGCCATAGCACAGAGACACAGTGGAAGCCCTTCAAGATGGGTTCAAGACCAGCTACAGATGGTTCTCCCCCCCCCTTCTTTTCCCCGGTTGATCAGGTTCTGATACCGAGTACCAGTACTACCAGCTTCATATGCCAACTTCAGTGGATGCCAATGTGCAAGTATTGTTTTCCCAGAACTTCTGTGTGCAAAATGGACAGTATAGAAACTACTTCTTTGACATAAAGGCCATGTTTCTAAAGCACTCTGGTCAAGTCTCAAACTCTTGTGCACTATATGTGATTTTCACCCACTACCACCACCGTCACACATCCTGGGAGGAAGAAGATAATCTCACTTTGGGTCTCTCCTGAATGCAACTTGGTAATTGTGCCTGAATTCTACACATAGCCTGTGCAAACCTCGTTTCAAGATGCCAGACATCCCCCGGCACAGGTGCTTGGGTGACCATTGTTCATTTGCATTTTGGCTGAGCCTTTGAAGAGTTCCCTTCCCATTCACACACAAAATTACACATTTCCACAATAAAACAGGACACCCCAAGCCCTCCTTGGCACCCTGATATCCCCACAAATTAGCCAACCCCCAGTTCTGCACATAGCAGCAACCCCCCCAAAATCCTTAAATAGTAAGGGATTTTGACCAATGTGACTCTTACCCTGGTACAACACTCCCATGTAAACTCTCTCACCTTCCCTTTCCCTGGAAGAGCAGGGACTCTGGGAATCCTTTCCCTAAACATTGCACCCCTTCTTTTCCTTGGATGCACCAGATACACTTGCATTACACTGCCCACACACTCCACTATAGACGCTCTGGTTAGGACATAGCAATCATTCTCTATCAACTCTCTTTGGGTGAAACAGATATTTCCTTATTTTGTATTCTTTCTTAATAAAGCTATCATATTTTACTGGAAATTATTTATCTCAGAACCAATCCTATGCGTGGCTGCTCAGAAGTATGTCCCATTATAGTCAATGAACTCCCAGGTCAGTGCAGATAGGATTGCAGCCTTACAGCCCAATCGCAAGCTGGCTATCACCAGCAGGGTGCGCATACTGTCACAAATTTGCTTCAAGTCACGTTGTGGCAGTATGGAGGATCCTGGTGTCAACAGACAGGCCTGAGTCACCCTGCCTGTGTCAGTCAAACCAGCACCTGCTGGAGCAGATAGGCGGTCTGCTGGCTGGTGGAGGGGTGACGGAAGGGTGGAATGAAGGTGGGAAATGGGCATAACAGGGCAGGGAGGGGCGAATCTGGCCCAGCAGACACAGCAGCAGTGGCTACCATGATATTGTAGTCCCCTTCTTGGGCCTGATTTCCCAACACAGGGCTGCTCCGACTTGTGCTAGCAATTTTGCTGGCACAAGCCCAAGTAGCCCCATAGTAGCTGCTGGGACTTACCCCAGGGAAGGGGACATTCATTCCCATCCCTTGGGAAGACTTTCAGCAGCCTCTATTACTATGCTGCATTGCAGCACAGAACTTTGGTTAGCATTGGGCTGCTACTCTCTTTGTGGGAAGGGGGTTTCTGCGTTATGCTGATCTGTTATCTAGTCCAGGGGTGTCCAAAGTTTTTGGCAGGAGGGCCACATCATCTCTCTGACACTGTGTCGGGGGCCAGGGAAAAAAAGAATTAATTTACATTTAAAATTTGAATAAATTTACATAAGTTTGCATAAATGAATATATTAAAGATTCATATAAATGAATGAAGGTCTTTCAATAGCTCAAGGTCTATAAAAGGCCTTGCACAAAGCAAGGCTGGCCTTTCCTTTTCTGCCACTACTGCATCACAGATGTGAAACAACAAGCAATGGAGGGAGCCCTCATCCACAGCTCATGCGAGAGGTTTAACAGTCGCCTTCACGCTGACAGCAGTTGCATTTGGCCAGTGTGGGCTCCAACAAATCTCTGGAGGGCCAGAGGCTCATTGGAGACTGGGGGCTCCCTCAGGGCCGCATTGAGAGGCCTCGAGGGCCACAAGTGGCCCCAGGGCTGGGGTTTGGGCACCCCTGATCTAGTCTAAGATCCCTCTATGAAATTGAGCTGTGCTGTATACTGACTGTATTCTCTCTCCAACTTTACAGAAAAGGCTTGCATGCCTTGAGGAGAGAGACATAAATAATTCCCCTCACCAGCTCTTTTGGTAACAGGGCTTGCCATAACCAACAGCATGCTCACTATTTGCATGCCTGGCCAGAAACACCCGTGGCAGGAACAAAAAAAGAAATCAAAGTAGATCTTGAACCCACACTGGCAAATCTACACAGCTGCTCACTAACCACTCAACCTCACGATGAGGCATGCAAACCACTTCATGGGGCATTTGGCATCTCATAGCACCACAAACAGGCATACGATGAGGCATGCAAACCACTTCATGGGGCATTTGGCATCTCACAGCACCACAAACAGGTGTACCTGCCAGAGATAGTATAGCACATGGATAATTCAGAGGAAGTATCACATGTGTGATACATTGGGCTTACATGTGACACAGGGCTTCTATTGTGGTAGCCAACCCATTTAAATCACACACACACATACACATATGTATCCTGTTCCCTCTGCATCATTGCTGGCACCTGCTGTACAGTAGCCCTGGTGTATCTGTCATTATGCTGCCCTCCATCTCCCCCCCCCCCCACTACCATCTGCTATATACCTCATGGCAGCAGAGAACTGGTGGCTTGTGGCCAGTGAGGGTCGTCCCCCCACTAGAGCCCTAGGAGTCAGAGAGTGAGGTTGCAACAGACTCGGAACTGTGGTAGCAGAGAGAGCTCTCCTTCATTCCCTGAAATCACACCCTGAACGGAGGAAAGCAACAACTAGGGCGGGCAGTAGAGGCATAAGTAGAAGCAGCGCCCAGGGCAGTTTCATCACAACATCATGTGACATTGTGATGTCACTTCCAGGTTCTCCTTGGAGGAGGAAGTGCTAGCGGTTTCACACCCCCTGACCCTTCAAAGGGGAACCTCCACAGGAGAAGGAATGGGAGCGTGAGTGCCCCTCCTCTGGAAAACTGTAAATGGTGCAAGGCAGTCACTTCCAGGTTCTCCCCAGAGGAGGAGGCGCTGACACCTTCACATCCCCCTTGGCATAGCACCCAGGGCAGATCCCCTCAGTCTCCACCCTAGTTACACCTCTGGTAGGCAATGGGGATCCCTATCTGCTCACAAGTGACAACAAGTAGATCATGCCAAAATGTTTATTGCACAATCTGAAAAATGTAGCAGCATCTGAAAGAGAAACAGACAAGTGTGGGGTTGCCAACCATCTCATTCCAGCAGTGCTCTTGTGCATTTGCAAGTGATCTGGCAGACAGCGAAGCAGCAGATATCAGTGCGGCTTGTTCACTTACAATTGTGGAGTTTCCAAAGTAGCAGGGGCCTATCTGATCAGCAACCCCACAGAGGACCAGCTGGGATCACATTAGTCACATGCTGCAAGCTTCCCTTAAGGTCTGCACAACTGGCCATGTCGAGGGTGCTGTTTTGTCTTCTCTCACTGAACTGTGATCTGCCTGTGAAGAACAAAGACATACACAGTGTTTGTGAACAGCACAGTGGTGCTACTCAGATGCTGTCAGGGAAAGGAGGCCTAGGAGAAGATGGGCTGACCAAGAAGAGTAGTGCATAGTGGTTAGCATGCGCAAACCCCTTTCTGCCCTCTGCTGTCCCTTTACTGCAGAGCTTTTCAAACTGGGGCGTCGTGACGCCCCAGCCTGTGGGCCCTGGCCTCTGCCCCCTTAAGGGGTGGGGGCAGCCTGGAAGCAGGGAAGAGGCAGCGCCGCGATCTCCAGGATCGCGCCGCTCAGGGGGCTGCAGGAGCTTGGGTTCATTCAGCTGCTGATCCAGTAGCCCCGCCTCTGCTAAAGTAGAAGTGGAGCGTGATCACTCCACTTTCATTTTTACTGCTGCGGGGAGCCCTGCTGAAGATTGCACCGGGCTCCCCGCACCCCCAGGAGGTTGCAGGAGGCTTGGGTAAGTGCACCAAAGCCCCTGCGGCCCCCTGAGTGGCACGATCCTAGGGATCGTGCCGTTGCCTCCCCCCACCCCTGCTGCCTCCCCCTGCCCCTGCTGCCTCCCCCCCCGCCCCCACAAGCACTTACAGTGGCTCAAACTTTCCATGAAAGTTTGAAAACCACTGCTTTACCGGATCAGCTGCTGAATGGAGGGGAGTACTTTGGTAGATTGTATCCACTGCCACTATCCCAGGCTACAGAAACCAGGCCGGTGGAGGGGGACACCTCTCTGGGTCAAGAAAACCTTCCCAGGAGGACATTGAATCCCGTGAATTCTTATTAAAAATCAAACCCACAGTAGCATCTCCTACTGCATGGTTGGTCTAACCATGAAGCTATGTGACGTGGCTTGCATCAGGGCAGCTGGTGGAAGGAGAGGTGGATTTGGGGTGCCTTTTACCCCAAGTTTCCCACTACCTCCTTCCAGCCCACTGTTGATGCAAGCTACGCGTACATTGATCCACTATCCGCTCATTAATCCTGAGTGGGAATCGGATCGTCCCCTTCCCTCCCCATGGTCCATCCTCTCATTAAAAAAGCAAAGCAATATAAATTAATTCCTTGACTGCCTCTAGCTATAAATGGTCCCTAGCACTTGTGACTTACATTTGTCCCAAGAATCCTGGGTTACTGCCAGTAAGAAGCTGCCTTCTAGGTGACAACATTAGGCTTCCCCATGGCAAACCAACAGAAAAACACAGATGCTGGGACCTAAACAACTGTGGTTTGATAATATCATCAGGTTGCCTGACTGGAGGAGCAGAACCCACCTGATGACTCCATCTCACCCCCTTCACTTAGATTTGGCAGGCTAATGGCAAGGTAGCTCTTATTGCTAGGCAAAATAGCTTCTGCAGACAGGGCAAATCCACATGAGGCTGGAGTTTCAAACAAGGGGCTAAGACTGCTGTGGAGAGTGGGTAGGGCAGAAGAGGCAGCAGGAATTCAGATTTTCTGCTGTTCTCTCCCCTTGTGTTTTTCTATGCTTTTTTTAAATTCCTACATCAGCTCCAAAGTGATGTCCGCAGACATCAATGTAAAAACAGCTTCCCAACTGCAAGAAAAGTCTCTGTGTGTAGTCCCAGTTCCATCAACAGATGTGCCATAGACAGAACTCAACCATCAGTGCAACCACAGCCCCCAAAACTAAAGCAGGTTGGTGATGTGGGTGGAATGTGGGAGAGATAGGGCAGTGTCAAGGTATGCCCTATCCTAAGTCCCTTCCAGACAATGGACATGCCCCAAATGTTGGCAAAACACAACACTGTTGGAGCTGCCAAAAGAATTAAATTTGTTGAATTGAAATGCAAAATGTGGTGTTTTGTGTTCTTATTCACAACTGAATACACAATCCCAGTGTTTTCCTTGGTCATTACCTATAGATGGAGGTGTTTTGAAAAAAATGTGGTGTTTTGTGCTTTGATTATAATGCAAAATGTGGTATTTTGCGTTTTTGTTTCGTTATTAACACCTCTGCCCATAGGGAACAATGGGAACAACACCCAGCATTGGGGTCGGGTAGGTTGAGGTCTTTGGCTCCTTGCATGTCGTTTCACCACCCCATGACTGCTAGGTGGAGAGTTCCATGGGTGCTCACAGAATTACTGAGAGGGTTGCACCGGCATGGGCTCTTGTTTCCACTTCCATCTTTACACTGGACAGGTATTGGATTTGATGGAGGTTGTGCTAACGTCATTTTGACATAGCAGCAATGTCGGTTCAGTTTGGCCATAGGAGGCCAAAGGTGTGCGGAGAGGTGTCTAAACAATGTCACACTGTGAACCTTTATAAGAACATAAGAACAGCCCCACTGGATCAGGCCATAGGCCCATCTAGTCCAGCTTCCTGCATCTCACAGCGGCCCACCAAAAGCCTTTCCTTACACAAGGCTTTCAAAAGTCTTCCAGGTGGTTTATGCATCATAACCTACCCTACTATATTTTGTTCCCATGTTTCTGAGACACAAAGCAGACACTATTTAGCTGACATGAAACTTGGCTTTCACTGTAGATTTTTCTTTCAGTACATTCATGTTGTAGTTACCCTGCCTGGGAAGTGCAAACTTAATAGTTTTAAGTCCTTTTTTATATAAAGATGCTTAGAACATGATTGAAACAGGCTTGCAGCACTGGGAGATGCAGCACCCTCATTATATACAAACAAAAAAAAAAGACACAGAACCACAGAGCATCTTTTATTTCTGTTACATGACCAAGAACTGTGTAATAGCAGCATCGCTTTTACAACACAATACAACACATATTTAAATGTCACGTAAGAGTTTTGACTTGTATTCTTTACTTAGAGGGCAAAGGAATCAAAGGAACAATGCAGGCAGAAAACACTTTGATTCAGCGAATTCATTCTCTGTATGAATTTGGGTGCAATCCTGCCCTTGACTTGGGACTTGCGCCAGCCCAGGAGAGTGGCAAACATGCCGTAAAGCACATTTGCGCCTCCTCGGGAGTAAGCTGGGCTGGAGAAACTCAGAGAAGCACTGGCCTGCCGAGGTTGGAAGTCTCCGCGCCGGCTTCCTCCGAGTGCCTTGCATGGGCGTGAGGCGGTGGAGGGAGGCATTCCTGGGCAGGGGGAGGGCAGGCGGTGGGTGGCCCTGGGGACAGGCAGGTGGGGAGTGGGAGGCGGGGGTACCAGTTATACCAAATCCCAACCCCCGTTCCCGGGGAGAATGGAGTGGCTCCAAGCCGCTCCACTCTCCTTGGACTTGCGCCACCTCAAGAGGTGGCGCAAGTCCAAGGAGACCCACAGGGTCAAATGTTTCCCCTTGCCTTTGGTTGAGTCACTTATGGCCCCTATTCTGCACTGTATACAGTGCAAGCCTCTTGGCTTGCCTGTTCCAGCGCAGGATAGGATTGCGCCCTTTGTCTCTTTGAGCTCCAAGCTTACTTTCTTATTTGAACACACCCTTTCTTGGTTTTGTACATTCATCAAAGTTTTGTGGTGGATAACTGACTGTGAGATTTGAATTAGACACGGTTGTCAACTTTTTTATCCTTTTTAAAAACATCAACTTGATTTGCAGACATCAAGGAGGTAAAATTGCTTGTCTTTGTGCCTTGAAAAGCTTCATTGGCTGATTTCTGTAGTGTAGATCAAGCTGCTGTGAAAAGTAAGGGAGCAAGTCAGACTGCTTTTTCTGGTCAGTTGGATGTTGCAGATGTTGCAGAACTGTATCCCTGGCCAAAATGAACTGTTTTTTGTTATGCTCCCTTCAGGTGCAACAATTAAAGAACAGTGTTCAGCTGAGCTGGCACTCTCAACAGTTCTGGAAAACTGGAGCACTTTTCTTTCAAGAATCACCATGGCTTTTGCAGTCTTCCCCACGAGCATTTGAGAGCATCAACAAACACGTGTAGACTGGTTAATCTGCCAGACATTATAAAGCCTGTTAAAAGCTTTTGACAAAAGCTTGCTTCACCAAAGGCTTCAAAGGGCCCAATCCTATCCAATTTTCCAGGGCTGATGCAGCCTGGAGGTAAGGGAACAAACATTCCCCTATCTTGAGAAGACCTCCATGACTGCCCTCCCACCACAGGATGCAGCACATGCCTTACTGGGACAGCTGCATCAGCACTGGAAATTTTGAAGAATTGGGCCCTTGGTGAACTTAGTAGTCATGAGATAAAAGGACAGGTTCTCTAATGGATCCCTAACTGTGGAAAGAACAAGATGCAAGAGTATCAGGTCAAATTTTCAGATAGCCAAAGTAACCAGGGCATACGTACTGAAATCAGCAATGTAGGGACCCTTCCCCCTCCCATTTGGAGCCATTCCAGGTTGGGGGAGCAAAACAGAGGCATACGTGGTGAGGCTCCCTGCAAAATTTAGTGCTTTGCACCCCCTCTAGCTACACCACTGATTGGAATGTTTCTTTTCTTGAAAACAAAACAACTCTTTCTTGGTAGGCATTAAAAAAAACAACAGTAATTTTTAGACAAAATGTCTGAGTCCTCCTTTAATCACTGACTTTGTTTGACGGTTTCTCGACAATGAAGGCAAAACATTTCTGATTCTGTCTGCAGTTAGAAGATTGGGAACATCTCAGTGACAGAACCAGAAAAAAGAAATTGGGGGTAGATGATCAGAAGGAGCAAAATGAATTTCTGAGTTGGGGGAGGGGCAACTTATCCCACATACTAGATTTCTGGGTGAGAAATAATGAGATATTTCACTGTAATGCTTCCATCCTAAACGTTTTTTTCTCTGAAGCAAGTCCCATTGATTTTTAAGGTGCTAATGTTCAAGTAAGTGTACTTAACAGCCTATGGTTTAGCATTGGGTTTAGTAATGGGTCCAGCAAAGCCACTTGTTGGGAGGGGCTCTTGTACCACCTAAGTTCCTACTGACTCATACATTCCCTCTGTCTTCCCCGTCCCCTTCTCTTACACGCAAAGAGAACTACTGTGTTTTCTGTGTTAAAGCAAAACATGGAAAAGAGAAGATAATTTGCACAGGTGTGAGATAGAAGAGTAGAGAGGAAGGGATCCTGAGGAGGAGCCCGGGAAGTTATATCTGCCCTGACCAAAGAGAATTGGAGCCAAAACTCACACTGAGGCATCTCCTATGATCACATAACTTTTAGTCCAGTTCTGTTGTGTCTGCATACCTGTGGCAAGGTCACTGAGAAAGTAAAACACAGACAGCCTAATCCTATTCACACTTTCCTGGGAGTAAGCCCCATTGACTCTAATGGGACTTACTTCTGAGTAGACATGCATAGGATTGGGCTGTAAGACCTCCTTAATTTACAGCACTCCTAGACACATTTACTTAAAAGTATGTCTCACTGTGTTAAATCGAGCTTATGTCCAAGTAAGGGGGTAAAGGATTGCAACATTAGAAACCAAGCCTGCCCCTCTTTCTTGAGATCTGAAGGAATCCTGCCAGCTTTTCAATTGGATGTGAGTTCATGTCTCAGAAATACCTGCCATAGTGGTCTTTGGCAGGTTGCTACTTGATGTAAAATGGGAATAAAAGTGTCTTATTTTGAGGAAAGAATGGAATATGAATAACTCTGAAATGCCCAGGTTAATGGATAAAAGCAATGATAAAGTTGCTCTTAGTGATTTTGAGCTTTCTAAAAGAAATTAATCTTACTTGGTGCGTTTTAATGCGTGCCATAATTTTTTACTGAAATACCCATTTGAGATTAGATATGTCTGTGGGGAGATAGAAATTGTGACTGCAACACACAAACACTGGTTTCATCAGCATTGACATGAATGAGATTAAACGTAGTCATAGTGTGCCCATGTCAATGGTTTGTAGATCAGGCTGCATGATTGTGTTCCGCAAACTTCATTCCATTTGTAGCATCTGTGAATTTTAATCCAGGGGAGGTGCTTTTGTAAGAAATCATTATCACATCAATCCACACAATGCAGTTCCTATATCAAGGTTATCATTGGGGTGTGGTGGGGGTCTGAACACCCCAATCCTAGCCAATCTCAGGAACCATGCAGACATGGGCATGGCTAGTACATAGATGGGAGATTGCATGAGAAATGTAGGGTGCCCCAGAGAAACAATTAGGTTGTGAGACTATATGGAAGTAGCAACCACGCTCTTAAGTGACATATACATCATTCTGGTTTAGTTCCACAAAAGTTAATGGGGTTGACTTTAAGAAAATAACTTGACCTTCCTGTGTGTGTGTGCACACTATCACCCTCCTGTTTATCATCCTATGCCTTAAACTGAGGGGTTTTCTGGTCCTTTTTCTTACCTTAGTCTACCGATTTTAAAGGTAGATGCCCCTAGAGTCTAACAGATGAAATAAATGATCTCTAAAAGTCAACCATACTTCTGTTTATCAGCCTACCAAACAATTATTCTAACAACCGTGTAAGCAAATCTCCTTTGAACTTCTTTCCGACCATATATGACATTTTAAGGGGAAATTATGCATTTATAAATTGAAAAATTTTGTAAAAATTCGTCCATGCCATACTGAAGTATCAAAATCTGCAACAAGAAGGAAAACTCCAAATGCCATATCCTTAACTTTGATATGCAGAGTGTTTAAAGGGTTCAGTCACATGCTTTGAAAACAAAAATATTGAGTTAAGTCAATCCATCAACTGGAGGAATCTCAAATATCCTTAGATTTCCCAAGCTGGGATGCTGGCATTATTGGAAGAGCAACCTTTACTGTCAAAATCCTCTATTGTCAGCCCACGATGAGCTACTCGGCCATTCCTTGTTGGAAACAGCCCAGTTCTCAGGATGCTACTTTGTCCAGATTCAGAGGGCTGCACTGAGTCACTGCCTTGAGCTTCAACAAAAATCCGATTGCGTACCCCAAAGAGAAAGCCACTATTGTTCCTGCCTTTTTGTTCCTTTTCCATGGTGCAGAGCTGGACTTTGAAGGCCTCTTGGAATCCTCTCCGGAAGTTCTCATTGAAGTACCCATAGATGATTGGGTTGATGCTACTGTTAAAGAAAGCCAGCCAATGGGCAAATGGGAAAAAATAGACTGTAATGAGGTTGAGTTGATACTCAGTTAGGTTCCCATAGTCTGTCAGCAACATTAAAGTCCACAGGGGTAACCATGAAAGCGTGAAGAACAATGCCACAATGATCAACATGTTGATAACTCTCACTTTCCTCTTGGAGACTCTTCTTCCTTCATTCTCCTCTGAATGGGAGCCCCCTATCGGTGCAGATGATTTGAACAATTTGAAAGCAATCCGAGCGTACATGATCACAATCAAGGTGAGTGGAGTAAGGTAGATATGAGAAAAGAGAACTGTTGTATAGACCTTCCGCATTTCCTTGTCTGGCCATGCCTCCCAGCAGGAGTAGAAGGGATAGGAATTGTTGTAGGTATCCAACATGAAATGGTACTCATCCCTGGTGACAGTCAAGGTGACGGCAGAGGGGCACATAATGATGAAGGCCAAGACCCAAATGATAAAAATGGTGATCAGGGCTTTTCTTAGGCTGAGTTTCTGCCTGAATGGGTACACTATACAACGGAACCTAGTAGAAAAGGGAAAAGGAATTAGTTCAGATATTGAAACAGATACAACAGATGAGTGCCAACAGCCTGTTGAATTTTATGTGGTATGTACTAGAAGAACATATACTTGAAGGGTTTTTTGTAGCTTTGGGTGCAATCCAAACTGTGCCCTATGCTGGCCCAAGTCCCTTGGGCTGGCCTAGGAGGGTCGCAAACATGCCATAAAGCACGTTTGCACCTCCTCAAGGGGAAGCCAGGCCAGCACTCCAAGAAGTGCTGACATAAGCCTCTGCGCCGGCTTCCCCTCAGCCATTGGCCCACCTGCGCCAACAAAAGCAGAAAAGGTAGGCGTGGGGGGGGCAGGGAGGAGGAGGGAGGGAGGTGTTCTTCGGCAGGGGGGAGGACAGGCGATGGGTGACCCTGGGGGCAGGTTGGTGGGGAGCGGGAGGCGGGGCTGGGATCCAGCAGTTATGCCGTATCCCAACCCCCGTTCCCGGGGAGAAGGGAGCGGTTTCAAGTTGCTCTGCTCTCCTCAGACTTGCACCACCTTCAGAGGGGGCACAAGTCCGAGGATTCCCATTGTGGCCAGCAGCGCTTACCCAGGGGTAAGGGAAAACATTTCCCCTTACCTCTGGTTGAGCCGCTTATGGCCACAATCCTGCGCTGGATACAGCGCAAGCCTCCTGGCTTGCCTGTTCCAGCACGGCTTAGGACTGTGCCCTTTGACAGTTTTTTGGGGGAGGGGGCAAGAAATTCACATTTGAATCCCCAACATTTATTGTCTTTAAAAAGAGATTACAAAGAGCCAGGATGATGACGTAGTGGTTCTGGTGTTGAACTTAGACCTAGACCTAGACCTTACAGTCCAAACATACCAGCTGCCAGTCCACAGTATGCAGCTGTGCCAACAAAGGGCATGTTGCATGCTATGGTGGAAGTGGGAAGTGACCAGAAAGCCAATGAGAGGCCACCTGGTCAGCAATGGGTTTCTCGAATCAACACCAGCTGGCGTAAGTCTGAGGAGAGGAGGGAGATTTGTTGGGCAGCAAAAGAGAGGATACCATCTCTGACACATGCTGCTGCTAAGATCCACTCACTCTAGCCCCCAAACCATCCCTGTCCTTCCCCCTCCCTGTCCTGAATATCCCCTGAACCGCCTCCTCTGTCACCTTACCTGGTCCGGCATGGGCCAGGTCCATCAGTGGCAGGTGTGTAGAGCTGCTGACTATTTGTTTCAGAAGCTTTGATGCGTCCAGCAGCAGTGCGCCATTTCCACCACCACTGAGGCCTTCATGACAGTGGATGGTGAGATCCACTATCATAAAGGCCCAATAGGATTGGGCTGTTAGTGGCAGAATATACCTTTTGTCTCCATTAAGGAACCTGGGTCAATGTCTGGGTTCTCCACTATTAAAAGAACTCAGACAGCAAGGCTGGGAAAGGTCTCTGCTTGAGGTCTGTCCATTACAGAAGTCAAGTCTGGGGTAGATCACTGGGTGGCAATGCTGTGTGTTCTACATTCTTAACTAGATGGGCCTCTGGCCTGATCCAGTGGGGCTGTTCTTATGTTCTTATGACTTGTATGACTATCACTGAACTTGTCCACTGCAGGCAAAGGGCTAAAAAACAAAGGAAGTCATGGAAACATACCTTTCAACCGCAATAGCCACCAGAGTGAAAACTGAAGCCGAGACAGACATCCCCTGGACCAGACCACTCATTTTACACATGAAAATGTCAAATGGCCAACCTGGAATAATATGGAGATTGTCACAGCAATGTATTTATCCCAACAAGGGTACAGAACCCCAGCAAGGCATAATTTCATGAATGTACAGATTTTGTTCAAGAGCTACTAATCCATTTGAACATAAAAGGCAAAACATCATTTGATAAACATTACATTTGATTGGTATTTTGCAGGTGGATCCCCTAAGCTTAACTGCATATTTCTCTGATTGGAAAATTGTTATAAAAATAGCACAAGCAGATATTTATTCAAAAAGATTCTTATGATCCAATCCTATTGAAGGATTAAGCTGGCTGATCACATGTTCTGCTGGAATGCGTTGCCACAAAAGCACCGTAAAATGCTTCGTGGTAGCAAGTCCCAGGCCCAGAATCTCCTTGCTGGTGCCGGCGGAGCAACAGAGGCCCACTGGAGCAGGTATGTCCAGTGCAGAGGCAGAGGGAAAACAGGGAAGGGGATAAACAGGGCAGGGGAGGGTGGAAAGGGGAGGAGCAGGGGGTGGGTAGATTGGGCTGGGAGACAGCAGGATTGGTGGCACTGGCACACGCCAAATCCCAAGACTCTTCCCAGGCTTGATCTGCCTGCACAGATGCCCCCTTACCCCTAGGACTGGGGTCGGCAACCTGTGTTTTTAGAGCCGCATGCGGCTCTTTCAGCTGTCTGATGCGGCTCCCAAGTGGGGGCTGGAAGCGGGGCGCCTTCCCCACAGCCGCCGCCCAGCCAGCCCTCCGGCGCAATGGACTGCGGGCACTGGCTGCTGGTGAGTGCGGGGCCGGGGCACCGCCCTCACCCACAGCAGCTCCTTTCTAAGCAGGCGGAGGCAGCGGCGCTCTCCCGGACCTGCTCTCCGTGCCCGACTGTGAGCAGGCGCCCGCAGGCGCCCCACTGCGAGCAGGTGCAGGGGGGCAGCCGGGCACCTCTTCCCTGCGCTCTTCCTTCCTTCACCCTGCAGCGGGCAGGGGGCTGAACCGCGGGACAGGGCCACTGGTGGCGGGCGCGGGGGGCGCTTTGCAGGGGCCCCCGTGGCCGGGCTGAGGGAGGGTGCTGCCAAGCATCGTCGCCCCTCCTCGGTGAGAGCCCGTGCAGTCGCAGCCCAGGTTTGAGGGGCAGGTGGGAGCCCCTTCTCCCTCCCCTCAGGCGAAGTGCGAGGGACGGTCCCTGCTGGCTGGCTGGCTGGCTGCCTGGTGTCTTGGGCCTCCCTGGGCGTGAGGGGAGCACGTGGGGAGCCACAAAGCCCCTTTTCTCCCCCTCCTCCTCCCCCCTTGGGACCTTAGGGTGGCTCCAGAGTCCAGGATGGAAAGAACAGTCATATCTGCCTGAAGACTACAAGTCCCATCATGCAATGCAGCCAATCTTTAACTGCTTCATGGCTGGGGAGGCTTTTGCAATGCTCCCCTTTCCAACTGAACCAGAGCTTGTGCGTTCCCCCCCCCCATTGACATGTCTGATGGCAGCAGCAGCAGAATCACTACCACAGCCAATAGTAGTAGCCACAGCCAGAAATCAGATGCTGTGAATCGGTGAAGGGAGGAGGGATGCCGGTGGCTGGCTCGGAAATGTGCTATTCAGCATTGCTCTCTCGGTAGAGATGTGCAGAGCCGGGAAGTGGGGTGGTGGTAGAAGACTGAAGAGGACTCTGTTAGGATCGTGTGTGAAAAGACGAGGAGGAGCGAGGGAGGGAGGGAGGTTGATGCAAAGGCGGGGCATTTTCTGGGCACACAGAGCCTCCCACCGGAGACCGTATGCGTAAGGATCAAACTTGGGGAGTGTGTGTGTGGGGGAGGATGGGGTGGGTGTACACACTGCTAATGTGGACACGCATGTACATGATTGGGATGAAGTGCTGATGATGCCTGGGAAGGAAGAAAGAGGATCCCGCAGAATCTGGTCAAGGGGGGTCTGGGGAAGAGGAAGGGGGGATGGAAGGAAGGAGGAAGAGGCTATAAAAACTTCTGCATCCATCCTAGCAGTCTCTCTCTTTCCCCCATTCTATTAAAGTAGGGATATGAGAGAGAGAGAGAGAGAGAGAGAGAGAGAGAGACTGTTTTGAAATGGTTGTGGCCAGGAAGAAGAGAGAAATCCCCCCCTTGACCAGGCATCTGAAAACACAGGACAAGAATGTATGACAAAACTAACTAAAAGCTACAAGAGGGGGGCTACATTATAAAAATGGGACCTATAAGAGCATAAAGGTAAAAAAAACAACTATATATGCAGTGTTATCTTCATTTTAGATGTCAAAAGGGTTTTGTGGCTCCCAAGGTTTTCTTTTCTCCAGAAAATGGGTCCAAATGGCTCTTTGAATGTTTAAGATTGCCGACCCCTGCCCTAGGAGACCTCCAGGAGCCAAAAATCTCTCACAGGATGCAGTGTAGCTGACACCACTGTATCACTACACAGGGATTTAGGTTGGATTGGACTGTTCATTTACACAGCTGCTGTGAAGATCCCTGAGGAGGGGGGGAGTCAATTAGCTAAACATTAATTACAACAGGTAGTTTTATCTTGCTTGTCAACTTAGAGGAGTATCAGAACTGGTACCATTGCTCACGGGAATGGGATATTTAACTGTTCCTTGCCACGCTATGAAGCTGCTATTCTCCCAGAAGTAAGCCTTCACTGGCACTCAGAGGAGTCTGGGCAAATAGCAATTGTAGGAAGGGCCCCTAGTCTGGAGGAGCAAAAGTCTAAAGCCCCACCCCCCACCCTCCAAGCATGGTCCTCATCCAGATTGCCCCCCCAATGGAACCTATTTAGAAAAAGAAACACATGTTGACTTTAATAACAACAACAACAGGTATTTATATACCACCTTTCTTGGTCTTTATTCAAGACTTTATTCAAGGCAGTTTACATAGGGATTTTTACAATTGAAAGAAGGTTCTTTCTTTCAAGAACCACTACATTCAGGTGTTTCATTCCGATCTGGCTTCACATTCTGGCCTCCATCCTCCCACACTCAGAGCAGATGGAATAGCTCGGCTTCAGCTTGTCAGCTGCTTCAAGGTCGCACAGTGCCGGTGGCCTCGAACTGGCGACCTTGTGGATGTTGTCAGGCAGACGGAAACTCTACCCTCTAGACCAGACCTCCTGCCTAATGTGTAGTTTAGTCCTTACATTTAATAAAAACTGCATCTTTGCCAAATCTCAACTTGTAGGATATCAGATATCATCACAGACATTAAACTGGAGCCCTTCCAAAATAGCTGCAGTCAAGGGCTTACCAAGGATTCGGTTGCCCTGAAACTCTGCTATACAAATTTTGTCAAATGGCGACCTTGCTGCATCATTTTCAAAAAATTTGGTAATAATCACAAAAGTACTAACAGATTTATTCAGTGAGAAGAACACATGGACATGTAGCTCATTAGAACTATCGGCTTTCCGTGAGATCAAAATGATATGCTGGTCATCCTTAGTTCTTGCCCCTTATCCTCCCATTCAAGAGACATAAATTGCTGCAGAGGTGTCATCCTTTAGGGTGAGAGTGCTGTGAAAATAATGTCAAAGCAGAGAATGTTGAGATGTTATTCTTGTCTTAAGACCACTCACCCTGCTGGAAAAAAAATAACTGTAGATAGAAGATGAAGCACTTAAGGGCTAAAGATGAGTGAGCACTAAGAGCTTGTCTTGTTCGTTTGACATTCACAGTCAAAATGTATCACAAAGCCTCGCCTGCCCTTCAAGGAGACAAACCTCTTGATTAATTAACTTCAGCCAAGAGTTCAAAGGTTTCCTCTCTGGATGACAAAATCACTTGCAAGATTGTACACGTCAATGGAAAAATGATTCATGGCAGCAGAAATTCTTTTAGGAGCACCACTACCACTTTCTCCAAATGAATTATGTCAAGAAAAAAATGATGCTATCTGTGAGGATTTCATTAGAGAGAGGATACCATGTCAGGTGCTTATCTGACAAGGGTTTTAAGCCACAGGGGGCTGATCGTTTGTGCAAAAAAAAAATCTGCTTAGAAGGGCAGCCATAACGAAATCTCAGGATTTCTGAGATGTTAAACATGTTAAACAAATATTTGCTTTTTCCATCTCCTTTTTTTAAACTGTGGATCAGGACCATGTCATGGAAGGGGGGGGGGAGGACTAACAGCCCAATCCTGTTTAACTGCAGTGCTGATGGAATGTGTGTTCTGCTGGCACAGGCTGCCTCAAAGCTGCCGTAAAGCACTTTTAAGCAGCGCTTCACAGCAAGCAAGCAGCTGGTGCACAGCGGGAGGGCCAGAGCCTTCCCGCACGCACCAATGGACATCTGGAGGCCCACTGTCACAGGTAAGCTCAACTCAGTGGGTGGACCAGGGCTAGGTGAGGGTGGGGAGGAATGGAGTGGGTGTGCAGAATGGGGAGGAGATGGGTCTGGGGATGGCCAGTTGGGCCCAGGAAAGGGGGGTTCAGCAGAAGCCCAATCCAAGTTCCTTTCCTAGGCCTGAATTACCTGCACAGGTCAATTCAATATTGCTGTCATGGGTCCAACTTGACTCATGGCAGCTGCTGGGGCTTACCCTGGACCAAGGGGACAAGTGTTCTCAGTAGCGTAGCTTGAGGGGGTGCAAAGCACTAAGTTTTGGGTGGCACCTCACTGCGGTGTGCAAGCAGCCCTCCCCTTTGAAGCCATTCTAGGCTGCTAGAGCAAAACAGGAGGTGCAGTGACTGAGTGTTTAAAGACACTAGACTGTTGGCTGGAAAGTCAGCAGCCCAAGAGTTCGAGACCCTGGTGCTGCGGAACAGGGTGCGCTCCTTGCTACTTGCCTCAGCTCCTGCCAACCTAGCAGTTCGAAAGCATGTAAATGCAAGTAGATAAATAGTAAAGCATGTAAATGCAAATAAATACCTTTGGTGGGAAGGTAACAGCGTTCCGTGCACTTCGGTGTTTAGTCACGCTGGCCACATTACTGCAGAAGATGTCTTTGGACAATGCTGGCTCCCTTGGCTTGGAAACGGAGTACCGTCCCCTACAGTCGGACACGGAGATGCCTCCATTTTGCACTGGCAGCCGGAATGGCTCTGAAGGGATGGGGGAGGGGAGGGGCCTCTTGCTTGCTGAAATGAGGTGGCATGCGAAACTTAGTGCTTTGCACCCCCTGTACTATGCTACTGAGTGTTCTCTTACTCCAAGGAGCCAATACTCCCTCACAGGATGCAGTGGAGGCCATGCCAGTGCAGCTGCAACACCCTGCAGAGAATTAGGTAGGATTTTTCCCACATGAAGTCTTGATGAAAGTTACCCCAAACTGGCTCTTTGTCTGGGAAAGGAAACTTCCCTCCAATGGGAAATAGCAGCTTTGGAGGATCAATATAATTTAATCAAGTTTACAGACTGGTTCCCTTACCTCTAGGTAAGCCCCCTGATGTCCTATGGATCTCCTCAGACATACACCAGCTCTATAGCTGGCATAAGCCTGAGGAGAAAAAGGAAGAGGGAACAGGGACAGGGATACAATCTTGGCTCATGCTATGCTACCGGGATCTATCCCCTTCCTCCCTTGGTCCATCCCCTGCTCACCCCAATCCGTCTGGAAAAGCCCTGTCCTCCCACTCCCCACCCACAGCACACCTTCCCCTACATCTTACTGGGCCAGAGGAGCTTCAGCAGTGGCTGCTGTGCACACCTTGCCGCTTGCTATTTATGGCAGTGGCCTGGCTGTGTGCTGCAGCACATCACATTTCTCTGTGTCGTGAAGCATGGTGTGCCGACAGAAGGCGAGAATCAGCAGTGCAACACAGCCGTAGGATTGGGCTATCAGTTTACCCTGTCACTGACTACTATTCTGGATACTTGGGGAGGGCAAAGTTACACAGCATTGCTGCAGAAAGACTGATTACTGTGTCAAAGAGCATATTTGCTCACCATGCAACGCCTTCTGCTTTGAGAACTGTTCACGGGCCATGATTTACTGAGACTGCTTCCAACTGTTTTACATCTGATTTTTTCCCCAGTCTATCACCAGGAGGTTGAGCTTTCTTTGAGGGAATAGGAAAGCAGAACTGACAATTTGGGCAGCGAAAAATCTGCTGAGAAAAAACAACAACCCTGAAGACATATAGCCAGACTTCCAAATATGCCATTCAATTCTTTTGGCATGTGAGCAGAGTCCAGTTGCAAGTGAGTTAAGGGCTTCACACAGCCTTACCAGCCACTGCGGTTGATTTGATTCAAAAACTGGTGGACATACAATAATTCCATCAGAAAGATAAACTAGCAGAGATTCAACATCAATTCAAGACAGACAAGCAGAAACATTCCCATTTATTCCTCATAACAGATACTGGAGTGAAAAGAACTGCCCAGGCTATTGTAGAAACCCCTCATTCATATATTGAGGGGATACCACCAGGTTTCCTCATTTGAAACCTGGTGGTAGGAGCATCTTTGTACCAGTTCTTTTTATCACACAAGATCAGGGTGTATTTCAGAGATACTCGTTTTGCAAGGTTTTTTTTTTTTCTTCAAAGGGGGGGACGACAGCAAAGTAAATCAGTTATGATTTCAACCTACAGTATTGATGGTTATTTGCCCAAACCCTTTCCTAAGACAAAGGTGTAGAGTAGAAAAGGCTCATCTCTTGTAATAGAGAGATAGATGGTGTCCGCAAGTGAGGGCAACCTTATTTGGGGAGTTATTTAAAATAAAGAAGTCAGGCCTATCTCAGCTCAGTTAGTAATACAGTAAGATTTAAAGCATCTTCCAACAAGGTATATCGATGTTTTGATAATATGCAAATGTATTTAAACTTAACTGGCTAGTCACAAGGTCAGTGACTGTTTGTTTCTGTTTGCCATCTTAAGTACCAAAACATTTTGGGTCAGCCTGCATCTACTTTCCTGCAACTCCTTAGTCCAGGGGTTCTCAAACTTCTTGGAACTAAAACTCCCAAGGTCACTCTTTGCAGGGGAGGGGGCAAAGGCAGTGATGCGATCTCAGGATCATGTCACTAACGGGGGCAAAGGGAGGTGTTTTTACTTACTGAAGGATGGCACAAGTTTCAGGAGTTGCAGGGAGCCCCACGCAGCCCTCTGCAGTGTTCCCCAGGTTTTAGAATACTGAAAATAGTTATTGCAAACTGTGAGGCCTCCCTGTGGGGGAGGGGAGGGCCCGCCTGGCCTTTCCAAGGGGGACCCCCTTATGGAGGCCTCAGAACAGTTCACCAGAAGAAGGGGGGGTTGTGTCACCCGGTTCCCCCTCTTTGGGTTGGCAGCATTTGCCAGTCAGGAGCAGGGGCTGCTGTCAGCAGATCCTCCTGCCTGCTCTTCTGACTCCCAACTGCCCTGTCATCCCTGGCCTCCAGGTTTATGTAGGGCAGACCCCTTCCCTTTGGCCCCTCCCCTTCCCTCACAGGGAGGGTATAAAAAGGGCCTGTCTCTGGGACTGCCCTCCCCTGGGATTACCACAACTCCTCCCCTTCCTCTCTCTGTTTCCCTCCCACCTCCTGTCACCTAGAGCTACCAGGGTTGTTCCTGAGAGGGCTGGGAAGGCTGCTGCCTCTGCTCTGGTCTCTGCCTTTCAGGGATGGGCTGGCCCTGCCCACCTGGGTCCTGTAGCTCTGCAGACAACTCCGGGAGGTCCAGCTGTGGGCTCCTGATGTCACAGCCAGGTGCCCTGCCCGGCAGGGAGTGCTCCCCTTCCCCCCCAAGGCAGGGGAGGGACGGTTGCCCAGCAACCGAATGGCCTGTGTCCTGTCTCCCCCCTCCCTCCTCCAAGGCGGGGAGCGAAGCGGGGGGGGGGGCTCGGCACGCAGTGTTCCTCTGCTGTGTCTTGCCACCCACAGTAGTGCCCAGGCAGCCAATGGGGAGGTGGCCCCATGTTCCACCGGCTTCCTCCCTGATCCTCTGACCCAGAAGCCCTTCTCCCTGGTAAGTTGGGGACTTGTGGGAGGAGGGAAACCCCGACACAAACCACTTCCGGTTTGCGATGACAAAACCAGAAGTGGTTTGCAATCGCTGCTTTTTTTTTTCTGCCATCCCTTAAGGGGCCAGGGACTGAGGCTCTCAGGCAGGGGCGTCAGTACACCCCAGTTTGAAAACCTCAGCCTTAGTCTGTCATTCAGCTGAATAGGAAATTCCATATGCGTTGCTCATTCCTTTTCAAGGAATATGCATCATAGTCTATGGTGCTTCCTCTAGATGTCCCTGTTCATCATATAATCACAAACACCTTTCTAAATCAACAGAAGTGAGATTTGCTCTTTGCTCTGGGCTAATAACATGTCATAGCACAGAAATCCCTTTAGAACATGCTGCTGTGACATTTAGGTTTTTAGAATAAAAACCTTCCTCAAAAGGGGGCAGATCACTGTTTTCCTAAACATTATCTGCATCCTTTTGTCATGAGTGTCTAGTACAATGTGGCATTTTAATTTAATAACAGTCCAATCCTGTTCACACAGTTTGCTGGCAGATCCCAAAGTCCACCAACATCCTGTACTGTCCACCATCACCACAGCCTCTCCATTGCTCTGCGGAGTACTGCCACCAGTTCAAAGACTGGGAGGCTGAGCCCCAGCGTTGGCTTCATGAAGACTGGCCATCAGCACAATCATGATGGTGGTGGGGGCAGATCAGAGTTGGGATCAGGCCAGAACACGGGGCAGATTGGAGGCAAAGTGGGGCAGACCATGATGGCAGCAATGTCCAGCAGTTATGGAACCCACATCAGGCCTGAGATCTGAGTAGGCCCATACAATTTTTCTTACACCATGCAAGCCAGCCTAGGATAGCATTGCACAAGAAAGACATTCTGAAGGATATTCAGAGCTGTGGGTGCCTGCCAAAAATGTCAGTTTTTATTTTAAAAAAATCAAGTTTCTAGTCCTTATGGCTGCAGATGGATAATGTATGGATGAAGTCTACTAAAATCTCAGAAGCGAGTGGGAACATGCAAGTCAGATTACTGGATAAGATTTCCAGTGGCCAGGGGGCTGGATTTCAGAAATTTCATGATTCCTTTGCTTCTTCTCATAGCTAGCAAAAGCAGAATAATATATGCAAAATAAATCTGAAAAAAAACCATGACTGTACTTAATTTGGATCTCATATGACCGTGCTTAATTTGACCCCATATCACCCCATATGACCTTGCTTAATTTTGATAATTTGTGCATGCAGAATTTGTGTTGCTGGGATGTCAAACTTTTCTGCAAAACAGTGTAGAGTTTTAATAGCAAACTGACATATGAAGGTGATGTTACACAAGCCACACGCTAAAAAATAGATGCAAAACACCATCTGCATTAGCAAAGGTTTTTTGGGAAGCAGTCTACAGTGCTCTCTTTTGGCCTCAATGCTGCAATTAGAAGAACTAGTAATGGCTCTCCACTGAATTTACTGGGTCAAAGCAGATGTAACCTTCCAAGTTATTGGTGCATTCCCTGCTTGCTTCACAGCTGTAGTGCTAGAGATGTCAGAGGGAGCACTGATAAATGAGAGCTGTCACTCAATAAGGACAAATTGTTTATTTTTAGGGCCGGTAGCCCTCATTTTTAAAAATGTATTTTTTGTAATAGAAGAAGGGTGCAATCCTAACCGGTAGATAGGCTGGCCCAAGTCCCTTGGGCTGGCCTGGGAGGGTCGCAAATGTGCAGTAAAGTATGTTTGCACTTCCTCGAGGGGAAGCCAGGCTGGCATTCTGAGAAGCGCCAGCCTGCGGAGGCTGACAGATGCCTCTGTGCCGGCTTCCTCTCCAGTGCTTGCGTCGGCCCTGTAGGGCTGACGCAAGCAAAAAAGGTAGGCATAGGGGGCTGGGGAGGAGGAGGGAGGGAGGCGTTCCTGGGCGGGGGAGGGAGGGTGATGGGTGGCCCTGGGGGTGGGTGGGTGAGGAGAGGGAGGTGGGGCTGGGATCCAGCAGTTATGCCGGATCCCAACCCCCGTTCCCAGGGAGAATGGAGCGGCTTGAAGGAGGCTTGAAGGAGGCTCAGGAGGTGGCGCAAGTCCGAAGAGACCCATTGGGGCCAGCAGCCCTTACCTCTGACTAAGCCGCTGCTGGCCACAATACAGCGCAAGCCTCCTGGCTTGCCTGTTCCAGCGCAAGTTAGGATTGCGCCTGAAATCATATAACCTTCAAACACACAGTTAACAGATTTCACACTTAAAAAATTCAGATGCTGAGAAAAAAAAATTGTTTCCAATAACTGAGATGGTGCCCGACTTTCTAAATTCCAGTACAAATTGCTACACAACAGAACTTTGCAGAACACAGATGTAACTGCCTGCTTTTAGTAAATCTTCTAGGTGTTACCCTCCCCCCACCCTTTTCGACAAGCCAGGCCAGTGGTTTCGAACTGTGTTTTGGTGAACCCTGAGATTCTTAGGATCTTATCTGAGATTCCTCAATAAGAACAAGTATTTCAACAAACAGGCTTCTCCAAGAGTCATTTTTTCCACATGCAGTGCACATCCTCAGGAGAACGTAGGAATCTTTCTGTAATGCATTCATAGTTTATGGGTTGATTGTCAGGTCTGTTGGGTCTGGACAGCGCCATTCATGAACTAAACTTGCCCCAGAATCCTCTGCAGTCTGCTGGGGTTCAATGTTTGATTTGTCAAAGTTCTTTGGCAGGTCAACTGATGTGAAAAGCGTTCTTTGGAGGGAGGATCCTGAGCAGATGACTGAGCAGCCACAGTGCCTCAGTTCAAAGTGAGGCTTTATATCTCTTCCCACCCTAATTCTCCTCCTGGGCTTCACCCCCTTGGTTAAAGAGTAAAGACCCTGAAAGGGTCAGGTCTTTGACCTAGAGCTGAGCATTTAGTTGTCTTTCATTCTGTCCTGCTTGGTTTGCTTTCAGAACCACTGCAGTGGAGAGCTGGATATCAGCAACTTGGGGCCCAATCCTATCCTGCACTGGAACAGGCAAGCCAAGAGGCTTGCGCTGTATCCAATGCAGGATAGTGGCCAGAAGCAGCTTAGCCAGAGGCAAGGGGAAACACTTCCCCTTACCCCAGGGTGACCGCCACTGGCCCCTATGGATCTCCTCGGACTTGCACCACCACTGGAGGTAGCACAAGTCTGAGAAGAGCGGAGTGGCTTGAAGCCACTCCATTCTCCCAGGGAGCAGGGTTTGGGATCTGGCCCTGTCTCCCTCTCCCCGCCTGCTGGCCCCTGTGCTGGGAGTCGCTCCCCAGCTGGGCCGATACAAGCATCCGAGGGGAAGCTGGCACGGAAGCTTATGTCAGCCTTCGCAGGCTGGTGCTTCTCGGAGAGCCAGCCCAGCTTCCTCTTGAGGAGGCACAAGCATGCTTTACAGCATGTTTGCTACCCTCCCAGGCTGATTATTAATTATTATTATTAACAGTATTTATATACCGCTTTTCAACTAAAAGTTCACAAAGCGGTTTACAGAGAAAAATCAAATAACTAAATGGCTCCCTGTCCCAAAAGGGCTCACAATCTAAAAAGATGCAAATGAATACCAACAGACAGCCACTAGAACAGACAGTGCTGGAGTGAGGTGGGCCAGTTACTCTCCCCCTTCTAAAAAAAGGAGCACCCACTTGGAAAAGTGCCTCTTACCCAATTAGCAGGGGTTATGCAAGGGACTTGCGCAGCCAAAGTCCATTCTAGGATTGCTCCCTTGGTCTTTCTTCTCTGCCAGTGATATGGGTGACACAGATTTGACTGGCTCATCCACCCTCATGTCCAAAACCTGCTCAAGATTGGGTCCATAACAGTGTGCTTATATACTTGGTATGCATGCCAAAGTGTAGCATGCCCCACCCTTTTGCTTTGTTTCAAGTGGGGAGGTCCACATTGCAGGGAGAGGACTAAGACATTGCACCAGTTTAATGGGAGGAGAGCAGGAAAGCCTCCCTTATTGGGTTTTAGAGGTACACTGGGTGCCAGAATAGGTCTTCCACCACCCCCCCCCCCATTCTTCAGGTGACTGCCATATACAGTCTATAGTTCCATCATTGTGGTCAACTTCCTCCAGTTTCTGGTTGAGGGACTTGATATTAGACTCTCTGACTCCATCTGAAGGATCCTAGGGGCTGACTCACAATTGTCTTGGCCAGTCCTGAATCCCTGGCTCAGGAAAGGCCTGTAGGCGGTAGTGGGTATGGATGGGGGCAGTTCTACACTTGCCGCAGAACAATTAGTTATGTGCTTGCCACAGTGGTTGCCTCTCTCATAGCTCAGGGAACTAACTGAGTTTCACTGCTCTTCTTCTATCCTTTACTTCTTCCTGTCTTCTGCCCCCAACCTTTCCTCCACCTGTTCTTCACACCTGGTGTCCTCCTCCTCTCCCTTGCTTTGCTTCCCCATTCTTCTGGGCATCTGTTCTGCCAGATTCCCAGTCCAAGCTCCACCTGGAGAATTATGCCCACTTTTAGCTAATTAGCTCCCCTTCTTTCCTCAAAAAATGACCCTGGTTCTGCCCTGCAGTACTGCTGGACCCCACCACCAGGGTAGCTCGCCTGTTTAACCTACAGAGGTCCTCCTTCCTACCAGCAACCTCCCGCCACTACAGCAGCCCCTTGGTCCTCAGCAGGTCTTGGGCACAGCAGCCAAACACCAGTCTTAGTGTCTCCAGTAGTTTCTGCTCCAGCAGCTTTCAAAGTCCATTCACACATCAGTCCATTCGCCATCAATTCATTAGTTCAGTCTGTCCTTCCTCAGGCTTTTCTCCTTCTGCTACCCACTCCAAACTCTCTCTTCATCAGGTGCTTTTATGCCTAAGGGCCCTCTTGCCTTCAAGTGGCTGCAGTTGTGCAGCACAGTCTGCTGGATGCCCAGGCCTTACCCTTAAAGGGGCCACTGCTGATACCACATCTACCTCCTCGCCAGATCTTCCGCAACTCCAATACAGCATCTCCGTACTCCACTCTCATACCTCTCTTGGGTCCTTTTCCCTCCAAGTTCCTTCTCATTCTGCTGCTCCCACTGTTTCACTGACTCTCACACTCTGCCCATTCTCCCCTTTTGCTTCCTCCTCCCCCATTTTCTTCCACCTAACCTCTTAAGAGGCAATCTATGCATGCCAAGTGGTAGCAATCTTGTACTTAATTACTGAGTGATGATGAAAAAGACACAAAATGGAATAGGACCCTTCCGCCTTTGTTCATAATAATGGAAGTTCAGCAACATAAATACGATGTTTAAAATCAAAATAAGGGATTTCACCTCGTAGTACATACACCGTGGACCTTGGCTGAATCAGAATGTTAATGACTGCTCTGTACAGTAATTAGTCCACATCTGAGCTGGTTTTAAGTACAAATTAGCTACAGGAGTGCAAGGCCAAGGTTAACTACTACTGCAAAAAAGGAAGAAGAAAAAACAGAGCAAGAAGGGCTGGCAGTATTCATCATCAAAACCTTTTGTGCATTGATCCACCAAACTCAAAGCTGCTTGCTACATTTTGTGATGAAAATGAGCCTGTCTTTCTTCCCTCTCATTACTATGGCAGAAATGGATTGCAACTTAACATAATATTGAACTAACTTCTTGTGGTGTGGTTTCAGTATTGGCTTCAGACATACCACCCAAGAGTGATACATCTGGGCCGATCCCTATTAGCCTTCAGCTACGTGGCAAATTTTTTTTAAATTCTGGCATGCTTTTAACCTGTAGTGGCCAGCTGGTTTATTGTGGGCTTATGCTGCTCTTCTCTTAATTGTATTTTATCCAGATTCTTTCATTGTGAACTATCTTGAGCACCTTTTTTGATAGAAAAGCTGGGAACAAATTCCACAAACAAATGCAAATATCTTATATACTGGCTTTGCTTTTCCTACTCTGAGGATGAACACAGCATCAGGCATTCATTGGATGTTACAAATCAAAGCCCTACCTAAGCAGCCTTAGAACTGGTAAATGATGGCTTGCTACCGGAAAGATTCAAGAGGAATTTACACTGCCATAGTCCCGTTGCGGCCAGTCTGATTACACCAGACTAACTAATGAACGCCACTGCAAGAATTTTTGACATGCCTCCATAATGAAGTGGGCTGCTGGAAGAGAAATTATGCTAATGAATGAGAAAGTACTTGATGTTTGGGCAAAATGTATCATGCATTTCCATATAAGAACATAAGAACAGCCCCACTGGATCAGGCCGTAGGCCCATCTAGTCCAGCATCCTGTATCTCACAATGGCCCACCAAATGCCCCAGGGAGCACACCAGATAACAAGGGACCTGCATCCTGGTGCCCTCCCTTGCATCTGACATAGCCCATTTCTAAAATTAGGAGGTTGCACATACACATCATGGCTTGTGACCCATAATGGATTTTTCCTCCAGAAACTTGTCCAATCCCCTTTTAAAGGCATCCAGGCCAGATGCCGTCACCACATCCTGTGGCAAGGAGTTCCACAGACCAACCACATGCTGAGTACAGAAATATTCTCTTTTGTCTGTCCTAACTCTCCCAACACTCAATTTTAGTGGATGTCCCCTGGTTCTGGTGTTATGTGAGAGTGTAAAGAGCATCTCTCTATCCACTTTATCCTTCCCATGCATAATTTTGTATGTCTCAAGAGCTGAAGAGGCCCAAATGCCCAAATGCCATAGCCTTTCCTCATAAGGAAGTTGCCCCAGTCCAGCAATCATCTTATTTGCCCTCTTTTGCACTTTTTCCATTTCCACTATATCCTTTTTGAGATGTGGCGACCAGAACTGGACACAATACTCCAGGTGCGGCCTTACCATAGATTTGTACAACGGCATTAAAATATTAGCCGGTTTGTTCTCAATACCTTTTCTAATGATCCCAAGCACAGAATTGGCCTTCTTTACTGCCGCCGCACATTGGGTTGACACTTTCATCGACTTGTCCACCACCACCCCAAGATCTCTTTCCTGATCTGTTACAGACAGCTCAGAACCCATTAGCCTATATGTGAAGTTATGATTTTTGCCCCAATGTGCATGACTTTGCACTTACTGACATTGAAACGCCATTTTGCTGCCCATTCTGCCAGTTTGGAGATATCCATCTGGAGCTCTTCACAATCACTTCTGGTCTTCACCACTCAGAAAAGTTTGGTGTTATCTGCAAACTTAGCCACCTCACTGCTCAACCCTGACTCCACGCAATATCCAAGATATCCACGCACAGGGCGAGTTAGGCAGGTGGAGATCAGGGGTCCAAATGCATGGATGAGACGGTGGTGTAGGGAGGAGGGGTTTAGATTTGTTAGGCACTGGGGAACGTTTTGGGACAAGTGGGGCCTGTACAAGAGGGACGGGCTTCACTTGAACCAGAATGGAACCAGACTGCTGGCGCATAACATTAAAAAGGTGGCAGAGCAGCTTTTAAACTGATCCGCAGGGGAAAGCCGACAGGAGCATCTGGGCATCCGGGGCATCCAGTTCGGGACTCCTCATCCCTATGGGACGAGGATGGGGAGGTTAGAGAACAACAAGGTAAAAGGCAGAGTAGGAGAAGAAATTGGGAATGGTAGCGTGATGGGATGTGATAGATGGGATGTAATAGATGGGATGTGTGTGGTTTGGCACAATGAGAGGATTCATGGATAAAGGAGCTAATAAGCAGCCCATCCTGGGGCATTCCATGTACAAATGCTTTTATGCAAATGCCCGAAGCCTCTGAGCAAAGATGGGAGAACTGGAATGTCTGGTGACAAGGGAAAACATTGACATAGTGGGCATAACGGAAACCTGGTGGAATGCGGAGAATCAGTGGGATACCGCAATCCCGGCTATAAACTCTACAGGAGGGACAGGGAGGGGCATGTTGGATATGGGGTGGCCATTTATGTTAAGGAAGGGATAGAATCCAGCAAAGTAGAGATTGAAGGTGGGTCTGACTCCATAGAATCTCTATGGGTTAAATTACCAGGCCTGAGGAGTGATGTAATACTGGGGGCGTACTATCATCCTCCAGACCAGAAACCGGAAGGGGACCTTGAAATGAGGAAACAGATCAGGGAGGTGACACGGAGAGACAGGGTTGTAATCATGGGGGACTTCAATTATTCTCATATTGACTGGGTCAATTTGTGTTCTGGTCAAGAAAAGGAGACTGGATTCCTTCATGCTAAATGACTGTGCCTTAGAGCAGCTAGTCATGGAGCCCACCAGAGGGCAGGTGACTCTGGATTTAATATTGTGCAGTACTCAGGACCTGGTTAGAGATGTCAATGTTACTAAGCCATTGGGGAACAGTGATCATGCTGCGATCCGACATGCACGTTTCGACATGCACGTCAGGGGAAGAACACCGGGCAAATCTCTCACAAAAACCTTTTGCTTCTGACGAGTGGACTTCCCTCAAATGAAGAGGCTGGTTAGAAGGAGGTTGAAAGGGAAGGTAAAAAGAGTCCAGTCTCTACAGAGAGCATGGAGGTTGCTCAAATCAACAGTAATAGAGGCCCAGCAGAAGTGTATACCGCAAAGGAAGAAGGGCTTGACTAAGTCCAGGAGGGTGCCCGCATGGCTAACCAGCCAAGTTAGAGAGGCCATAAAGGGCAAGGAAGCTTCCTTCCGTAAATGGAAGTCTTGCCCTAATGAGGAGAATAAAAAGGAACATAAACTGTGGCAAAAGAAATGTAAGAAGGTGATACAGGAGGCCAAGAGAGACTATGAGGAACACATGGCCAGCAGCATTAAGGGGAATAATAAAAGCTTCTTCAAATGTTAGAAGCAGGAAACCCACCAGAGAAGCGGTTGGCCCTCTGGATGGTGAGGGTGGGAAAGGGGAAATAAAAGGAGACTTAGAGATGGCAGAGAAACTGAATATGTTCTTTGCATCTGTCTTCACAGCAGAAGACCTCGGGCAGATACCACTGCCCGAACAGCCCCTCCTGACCAAGGAATTAAGTCAGATAGAGGTTGAAAGAGAAGATGTTTCAGACCTCATTGATAAATTAAAGATCAATAAGTCACCGGGCCCTGATGGCATTCACCCTAGAGTTATTAAGGAATTGAAGAATGAAGTTGCTGATCTCTAGACTAAAATATGCAACTTGTCCCTCAAAATGGCCACAGTGCCAGAGGATTGGAGGATAGCAAATGTCATGCCGATCTTTAAAAAGGGAAAGAGGGGGGACCCGGGAAACTATAGGCCGGTCAGCCTAACATCTATACCATCTATAAGATGGTGGAATGCCTCATCAAAGATAGAATCTCAAAACACATAGACGAATCTATGCCTAATAAAGGTTCATTCATTCATTCATTCACATAGACGAACAAGCCTTGCTGAGGGAGAATCAGCATGGCTTCTGTAAGGGTAAGTCTTGCCTCACGAACCTTATAGAATTCAATGAAAAGGTCAACAGGCATGTGGATGCGGGGGAACCCGTGGACATTATATATCTGGACTTTCAGAAGGTGTTCGACACGGTCCCTTACCAAAGGCTACTGAAAAAACTCCACAGTCAGGGAATTAGAGGGCAGGTCCTCTCCTGGATTGAGACCTGGTTGAAGACCAGGAAACAGAGAGTGGGTGTCAATGGGCAATTTTCACAATGGAGAGAGGTGAAAAGCAGTGTGCCCCAAGGATCTGTCCTGGGACTGGTGCTTTTCAACCTCTGCATAAATGACCTGGAGACATGGATATCTTATCCACAGTTCTCCATGAGTAGTTGTTTGCATTTTATCCTTTCCTTATCACATCTCCATTTCCTTGCTGAGTTAGAGGGATAAAAACAAATCACTTGTCAGCAGCTATCTCTCACTGTCATTTCACCAAACCAGAGTAGGAGGAATATTATACCTTATAAAAATCTGTGAAACATTGGCTGGGATTCAAGTTGCCATTCAGGCTCTCTTAAGGGGCATGAGTTAGTCTGAAGGAAAGGTTGGTATTTTATCCCTTTGAAAGACTGATCCTCACGTCATATCACAAATCAAGTGTGCATACACAGAACTGCCACAGTCCTATAAACACAGACCATTTCTAACATTGTGCACATTGCCTAGCCAGCCACATGTACATAATTATGCGGCATGCCTGTGACCAAGCCTTTATGGGACTTTTTGGGTGGTTTTGTTCCTTCTGAATTACATATGATTAGTGTGTAATTATGTAGGTTGTGTACTGGCTCAGCAATTCTTATGGAGCAAGAAAGGTTTGCCTTCAGAGTGAAGAAAGCATGCAAGGCATTATCTGTACCAGATACTTTAAATAGACTTTCACAGTAATTTCTCCCCCCCCCCCCGGAATTCTGGGAACTGTAGTGGTGTGTGGGCCAGGGCTCCCTAGAGGACAACTTGTGTAGCACAGTAACTCAGAAACTGAACTACAAATCAGGACATCTCTGGTTTGAATTTTGTTTCAGCTATGAATTTTCTTACAGCGCAAATTGCTACATATGTGCTCATAAGTAAGATCAATTACCTTCAATGTGTTGGCAACCTTCAGTCTCGAAAGACTATGGTATCGCACTCTGAATGGTGGTTCTGGAACAGCGTCTAGTGTGGCTGAAAAGGCCGATTCGGGAGTGACAATCCCTTCCACACCGGGAGCAAGTGCAGTCTGTCCCTGGTCTGTCTCCCTGGCTATGGGCCTTCCTTCTTTGCCTCTTTGCCTCAGACTGTTGGCCAAGTGTCTCTTCAAACTGGGACAGGCCATGCTGCACAGCCTGCATTCAAGCAGGCCGCTCAGAGGCCAGGGTTTCCCATCTGTTGAAGTCCACTCCTAAGGCCTTCAGATCCCTCTTGCAGATGTCCTTGTATCGCAGCTGTGGTCTACCTGTAGGGCGCTTTCCTTGCACAAGTTCTCCATAGAGGAGATCCTTTGGGATCCGGCCATCATCCATTCTCACAACATGACCGAGCCAACGCAGGCGTCTCTGTTTCAGCAGTGCATACATGCTAGGGATTCCAGCTCGTTCCAGGACTGTGTTGTTGCCGAGAATGCGTCGGAGGCAGCGCATGTGGAAAGCGTTCAGTTTCCTCTCCTGTTGTGAGCGGAGAGTCCATGACTCGCTGCAGTACAGTAGTGTACTCAGGACGCAAGCTCTGTAGACCTGGATCTTGGTATGTTCCGTCAGCTTCTTATTGGACCAGACTCTCTTTGTGAGTCTGGAAAAGGTGGTAGCTGCTTTACCGATGCACTTGTTTAGCTCGGTATTGAGAGAAAGAGTGTCAGAGATCGTTGAGCCAAGGTACACAAAGTAATGGACAACCTCCAGTTCGTGTGCAGAGATTGTAATGCAGGGAGGTGAGTCCACATCCTGAACCATGACCTGTGTTTTCTTTAGGCTGATCGTCAGTCCAAAATCTTGGCAGGCCTTGCTAAAACGATCCATGAGCTGCTGGAGATCTTTGGCAGAGTGGGTAGTGACAGCTGCATCGTCGGCAAAGAGGAAGTCACGCAGACATTTCAGCTGGACTTTGGACTGTGCTCTCAGTCTGGAGAGGTTGAAGAGCTTTCCGTCTGATCTGGTCCGGAGATAGATGCCTTCTGTTGCAGTTCCAAAGGCCTGCTTCAGCAGGACAGCGAAGAAAATCCCAAACAAGGTTGGCGCAAGAACACAGCCCTGCTTCACTCCGCTTCAGATGTCAAAGGGGTCTGATGTGGAGCCATCGAAGACAACAGTGCCCTTCATGTCCTTGTGGAAAGATCTGATGATGCTGAGGAGCCTGGGTGGACATCCGATCTTGGGGAGAATCTTGAAGAGGCCGTCTCTGCTGACCAGGTCGAAAGCCTTTGTGAGATCTATGAAGGCTATAAAGAGTGGCTGTCGTTGTTCCCTGCATTTCTCCTGCAGTTGTCTAAGGGAGAATACCATATCAGTGGTGGACCTGTTGGCTCGGAATCCACACTGCGATTCTGGATAGATGCTCTCTGCAAGTACCTGGAGCCTCTTTAGTGCAACTCGGGCAAACAGCTTTCCTACAACACTAAGGAGAGAGATGCTGCGGTAGTTGTTGCAGTCACCCCTGTCACCTTTGTTCTTGTACAGCGTGATGATGTTTGCATCCCTCATGTCTTGAGGTACTCCACCTTCTCTCCAGCAAAGACAGAGGATTTCATGCAGCTCAGTGGCGATGATCTCTTTGCAGCACTTTAGGACTTCAGCAGGGATGCTGTCTTTTCCAGGTGCCTTGCCAAAGGCAAGGGAATCCAGGGCCACGTGAAGTTCTTCTAGGGTTGGTTCACTGTCAAGCTCCTCCAGCACAGGCAGGCACTCAATGTTGTTCAGTGCTTCTTCGGTGACTACATTTTCTCTGGAATATAGCTCAGAGTAGTGCTGCACCCAGCGTTCCATCTGCTGCGCCCAATCCTGGATGACCTCGCCTGTTGCAGACTTCAGAGGGGCAATTTTCTTCTGGGTTGGACCTAGGACCTGCTTGATACCATCATGCATCCCCTTGATGTTGCCCGTGTCAGCTGCTATCTGTATCTCGAAACAGAGCTGGAGCCAGTAGTCGTTAGCACATCTCCTGGCAGTCTGTTGGACTTTGCTGTGAGCAGCTCGGAGGACCTGCAGGTTGCGCTCACTGGGACAGGCCTTGTATGCTGCTTGAGCTCTCCTCTCAAGGGGGAGGGAGGGGGGATTACCTCCAATGAGGGCACAATCAAGAGGTGGCCTTGGACCGATGCAGTGGCATCACTAGGGTTCACGTCACCCAGTGCGGAATGCCAGCGCATCACACACCCCCATGCAGTGGGTGGGGCAACACCCCAGGTGGTGCGCATGGTGATGTACCATCACTCCGCCCCCACTGGTTTTTTGGCTGTACCTTTTGATTGAACAAAGATAGAACACATTCTGCATGAAATTGCGCATTGATTGATATTATAACATGATGGTATTATTCCTCCAAACTGTGATTTTAGTCATTAGTGTTGTCACTCACACACACCCCCGGGTGTCAACTTACTAACACCTTATTGTAGCAGTTTTCAAACTTTTAGCACTGGGACCCACTTTTTCGAATGACAATCTGTCCGAGACTCACCAGAAGTGATGTCATGGTGGAAGTGACATCATAAAGCAAATTACAATAAATACGTATAAATAATTAAAGTAAAACAAATAAATAAGCAGAAGCCAGCCCTGGTCCAACGTGAATTTCCTTTGTAGTCTGCCTGCAATAACACACACCCCCCTCCAAAATCAGTAAGGTTTTCAGCCCTACCCAGTGCCCAGTTCAATTTAAGAACTTCTGTTTAAACTAGATCACTGTCAGGATCCACCTGGCTTTGCAAGTCTCAAAAGAAGTTCATCTTATCAGCTGAAGCCTCTGTTTTAATCCTTTTTAGGTGGGGGGAGGCTGCCTTCTGGAGCATTTGTTGAGCTCCTGTCCCATCAGATCAGGACCATTCTGGTGGCTTCACATTCCCCTTTACCTGGTCTGACCACCAGCAAGGCACATTTGCTTACTCACGAGTAAACGCACAACCTTGAGGTTTAGTTTAGCTTTCCATCGGGTTCAATACATTTGTCTGCTTGGAGGGAGGGACTTCCTTCTCAGGTGTTTTTGGGGGCTACATTCATTGGATCAGGACCATTATGGTGTTGTTGGATTCCTCTCAGCCTGCCCTTTCTGACAGACTAAGACAAGTTTGCTTACTTGCAAGTAAATACCCTTTCCATAGGGCTCCATGCATTTTTTGTTCTCCAGTTTTTTGGCCATAACTTTTGATAGAAAGGAGATATTTCACTCTGGTGTTTTGCTTTGCATTCTGCTGGAAATTCTACATACAACAGTATATAACATGATGGGGTTACTCCTAATCACCGCGATTTTAGCATGTCACCCCCCCAGTGCACATCCCCTGGTGCAGCCCGCACCCCTAGCACCCCCCTAGCAACACCACTGGACCGATGCAAGTTCCTTGCGCCAGCCCAACATCTTTGCAACAGCGCCGTAAAGCACTTTCATGCTGACATAAAGGGAGATAGGCTGAAGCAGGCCCCGGGTGCAGTGAGTTTGTGTCCAGCAAGCTTAGCCAGTGCAGGGATCTGGGGTGTGTGTGGGGAGGGCAGAGAGGAGGGCAAGGAAGGGTGGGCAGCGGTTATTTCTGTGGGTGGGGAGCAGGAGGCGGGGCCAGGATCCTGCACTTATGCTGCATCCTAGCCCTGTTCCTGGACAACCTACAGCAGTCCCAGGCTGCTTGGATTTTTGCCACTTCTTTAGGTAGCACAGATTCGAGTACCCCCATTGGGGCTGCTGTGGCTCTCCCCAGGGTAAGGGGAAAAGCCTCCCTTCGCCTCTGGCTGATCCATGAGCAGCCCAAAACCTGCACTGGATACAGTGCAGACCCACCAGCCTGCCTGTTCCAGCACAAGTTAGGATTGGGCTGCCCCCTCCAATTAAGTGCATATAGCAGGATTCAGCAACCTATGGCTAGCAGGTCACATTCAGCCTATTACCCAAAGTTATCTGGCCCACACAGATCTCAGCTTGGGAGGTGAAGCCACTCTGCCATTCCCTGTCCAGCAAACAGCAAATTGGGCACTCTCACTCAGCCTCAGCCCATCCGGATGCCTTAATATGGGAAATTTAGTTTTGTTTTCAGATTTACAATAAGAACATTTATATGAAGCATTCGAAATAGACTCAAGTTCTCTATTCAGGCCAAGTATTATTATTCTTTTTGCCCTTGAACCAAACTGCAGCACCTAAGATCTTCTGAGAGAAGGCCTGACAGATGAAGTAATATAAATGGATATGTCTTTGTAGCACAGATATGCCTGCAGTGGCAATGAATATGTTTGAAAGAGTTACAGTGTACCGGAAGCATCATTTAGACACATGCTGCAGTTTTTTTATAGTGATATAATCCTTTTGGGAAGACATTATCTGCTGTATTAATTCTGTACTCCAGCAAACAATGTTTGTAGATGCCTATGTTCTTTGAATTATCTACCTGTTTCATGGGAAGCTAAATGGTGTCTTTGTGCCCTTACTGTAGCCAAACAACACATATTGAAGCATTGGAAAGATGCGCCCCCCCTCCACTACTCTTCAATGAACTTGAAGACCTTTTAACTTTATTAACTTCTGAATGCATGACTTACAGAAGACAACTATGTGTGGACACATTTTTGGATACTTGGACGCCCTTTTTAAGAGATCTGTGCATAGAGTGCTGCTTAATATCTTTTTATTTATTGGTCACATTTTTATACCAACCTTCCTCCAATAAGCTCAGGGTGTTGGTACATAGTTCCTTCCCACACAACAACCCTGTGAGGTAGCTGAGGCTGAGAGAGTGACTGGCCCGAGGTCACCCAGGGAGGTTCATGGTTGAGCAGGGATTTCAACCTGGATCTACCAGGTGTAGTCCATCTCCCAAACTACTACACAACCCCCTCACTCCTTATTGTCATTGTCTCTCTGTTTTCTTATTTTTTATTCACTGATACATGAAAGGGAGATCAAAAGGGGGAAAAATGGAGTTACAGTGAATGAAAAAGCTGCTGTCTTTCCAAAATTCACAATGCTTGATCAAAACTGCTCTTTTAAGACAAGATGAATGAGCACTGGGGATATTCCTCCACATTCAAAGTTCAGTCACTCTTCACTGCTAGCCACATCTTCTCTGCTGACTAGAATAGAGAAGTTACTCAAAAGGATATTGGGCGTATCTGTGTCCCTGTGGAGAAATATATACCTATGAAAATTGGCCCAGTTTTCGGTTCATGATTTGCAGCACTTACAATCCTATTTACTCAGATGTTAATCCCATTGAGTACAAAGGGACAATTTTCCCTAGTAAAGTAGTACAGCAGCATACAAACTCCCATTGCCTGGAAGAAACCAGCAAACTTACAGAACATCCTTCCAGAAAATATTTCCCCCCCCCCTCCCCGTGGTTCCAGGTATTGTCCTCTCTGATGTTTAAAGCCCATTGTGCTAAGACATCCTTTTTACTCAAGAGTTTACATCTGTGGATCTGGAGCTATGGACAATCTTCCTCATTACTTCATAAGAACATAAGAGCCCCACTGGATCAGGCCATAGGCCCATCTAGTCCAGCTTCCTATATCTCACAGTGGCCCACCAAATGCCCCAGGGAGCACACCATATAACAAGAGACCTCATCCTATTGCCCTCCCTCGCATCTGGCATTCTGACATGGCCCATTTCTAAAATCAGGAGGTTGCACATACACATCATGGCTTGTAACCAATGATGGATTTTTCCTCCAGAAACTTGTCCAATCACCTTTTAAAGGCGTCCAGGCCCGATGCCATCACCACATGCTGTGGCAAGGAGTTCCACAGACCAACCACACACTGAGTAAAGAAATATTTTCTTTTGTCTGTCCTAACCCTCCCAACACTCAATTTTAGTGGATGTCCCCTGGTTCTGGTGTTATGTGAGAGTGTAAAGAGCATCTCTCTATCCACTTTATCCTTCCCATGCATAATTTTGTATGTCTCAATCATGTCCCCCCCTCAGGCGTCTCTTTTCTAGGCTGAAGAGGCCCAAATGCCGTAGCCTTTCCTCATAAGGAAAGTGCCCCAGCCCAGTAATCGTTTTAGTCGCTTTCTTTTGCACCTTTTCCATTTCCACTATATCCTTTTTGAGATGCAGGGACCAGAACTGGACACAATACTCCAGGCGTGGCCTTACCATAGATGTGTACAACGGCATTATAATATTAGCTGTTTTCTTCTCAATTCCTTTTCTAATGATCCCAAGCATAGAATTGGCTTTCTGTACTGCCACTGACCCCCCTGTTTGCTTTACTTTACCTACTCCCTCCTATTCCACTATTCCTATTGCTTACTTATTCCCCCCTGCTTGCTTTACTTAAATGCTCCACACAAAAAATCGGCACCAATTTCTTCCCAAATTCGCACTTGGCTTCAGTACCAAGAAAATCAAATTAAATAAATTGATTTGCTTTTAAATAATAAGAATTCATTAGTTGTTCAGAGATCATGTTGTTTGCAACTGCTGTTGCAAAAATCAGGGCAGCTTTTACAGTGTAGATTGTTGCCAGAGTGATGCAATGTATCTTTTAAATTTTAGGTGCATAATTTTCTGTACTGAACTTGATTTTGTTTCTTCTTGGGTTTTTTTCCCTGCTATTTTTTAGGGATATGTTGTAGGGAGAGCTTCTATACAGTAGCGAATTAACAGCCCAGTATGGTGTTAAACAGCAATCCCACACACACTTTCCTAGAAGTAAGCCCCACTGAACACAATGGAACTTACTTCTGATTACACATGCCTAGGATTGCAGCCTGAGGGCCAAATCCTATCCAACTTTCCAGCATCAAAGCAGCCATGCCAATGGGGCATGTGCTGCATCCTGGGGGGGGTCACTCATGGAGATCTCTTCAAGGTAAGGGAACATTTGTTCCCTTACCACAGGGCTGCACTGCTGCTGCATTGGCACTACAACGTTGGATAGGATTGGGCCCCGGGGCTCTCAAGCCAATTAATTTAATTAGGCTTACCAGCTTCTGCATAAGACTGGGCTCTAGGAGGCTGAACCGTCTATCACAGTGTTTCTCAGCATTTGCCCCCCACTATACCACTTCAGATGGTTCACCTGTTTGAAGTACCATTGCAAGTAACTGGCGATTATGTCATCACCAGTTACTTCCAGGTTGGGAAGCCAGATGTGACACTCCAAACACCAGTAAGAGGCTAGGAGCAGACAAGAAACCTTTTTCAAGCAAGCAAGAAGGGTGCAATGGAGCTCTGCCCACCAAGCTGAGCCTTCTACCAGTGTTTGTCTCATCACATTGTTGGTCTCATTGCCAGGTGATGGGTGTCTGGGGGTCTACCACAAGACATCACCTCAAGTACCACCATAGAAACACTGGTCTATCAGGAAGTCCTTAATTCAAATCTTACACTGGCTGTGAACACAGTAGCTGGGCATAAACTCCATCGGCAAATTACTACCTCTCAGTCTCAGCCCCATATCTGTAACTGTATTGGAATCTCAGTAGATCTGGCAAGGACGTAGGGTGTGCTGTCAGCAGTGGCCCCTTTAAGGGTAAAGCCTGGGCATCTAGCAGAGTGTGCTGCACAGCTGCAGCCACTTGAAGGCAATCGGGCCCTCAGGCTTATAAGGAACACCTGAGGCAGGAAGGGTTTGTGGGCAGCAGAAGGAGGAAAGCTTGAGGGAGCCTGGATTAATGGACTGAAGAATTGATGGGTGAATAGACTTTGGAGACACTGGAGTTTGGTGTGTGGCTGTTGTGCCCAAGACCTGCTGAGGACCAAGGGGCTGCTGTAGTGGTGGGAGGCTGCTGGTAGGAGAGTGGACCTCTGCAGGTTGCACAGGTGAGCTACCCTGGAGGTGGGGTCCAGCAGGACTGCAAGGCAGAACTAGGGCCATTCTTGGGTAAAAAAGGGGTGCTAATTAGCTAAAAGTGGGCATAATTCTCCAGGCAGAGCTTGGCCTGGGAATCTGGCAGAACAGTAACTGGGGATAATAATGCGATCCTTGAAAGATCGCTCTGCAGACTACCAAGCTGAGGTAAGTAACACTTTGAATATCCCAAAGTACTATATAAATGCTTTTTTTGGAGGAAATTATGGGTTCTGCCACAATTTTCTATCTATCTGTCCATTCACCTACTGCAGAGGAGTGAAAAGAGCTCAGTCTCCAAAGCTAACTATGAATTACAAACATAAAAGGAAGGGAGACAATTCAGCTTTCAGAAAACAATTGTTAGGCTTTTACACAGGTAAATGTTTTCTCTTCCATCACACAGTTTGGAGCTTGTACTTTCAGTGCTACCTGGAAGCTCAACTGTCTTCATGCACTCATGGTTTACAGCCTAACATTCTCCATTAAAACAAATCCACTTGCTTCTGAAACAACTGCAAAATGTCTGATATTCTATCTGCAGAAGTTCAACACATACAACAGAAATTCCCTGGTGTGCCAGTAGTATGTCTGAATCCTAGAACTAGAGGATCATTGCTAGAGATAAAAGAAGCTGCCATTATTCATGCTATCTCAGCTTTTGTTTTTTCTGAGCCTTTTTCAAGGATGTTAATGTTTGCTGGATGTTAATTTCCAGCTTCCTTTTTTGGCTGTCCATCAAATGCTGAACATTCCCTTTTATCTTGGGTTCTAACATAACAAAAGCAAGATTTACAGCTCAGATACTGCCAAGTGCAGAGATTCTACACACAACTGTTGTGTGAAGGTCAGAACAAACAGATTCAATGGAATCAGAGAATGTTAAGGCTGGAAGGGATCTTGGAGGTCACCTAGTCCACCCACCAGCCTGCCTAGTCAGTGCAGGCAATCACACCATCCCTGAGAGGAAGCTATTCACCTCTGCTTGAAAACCTCCAAGGAAGAAAGCTCCACAACTATGCGAGGCAGATAGTTCCAATGCCAGACACAGGCAGCAATTACAGTTAGGAGATTCTTCCTAATGTCTAGCCCAGGGGTGTCAAACCCGTTTCATACAGAGGGCCAAAGTTAGCATTCATGCTGCCTGCTGAGGGCCAGAAGTGACAACATTAAGCAGATGATGGCCAGAAATAAGCACTTTTTTCTCATATAGAAACTCAATGGCTGCAAATGACAGAAAATGCACAAATCTCGTTCATATTTTTCAAGATATGAGAGAGCCCAATGATAATGGGAGCTGGATAAATTGTTTTCCGGGGGGGGGGGGGGGGAAGAGACATTTGGCCCATGGGCCTTATGTTTGACACCCCTGGTCTAGTCTAAATTTACTTCCTTGTAATTTTAACCTATTGCTTTTAGTTCTGCCCTCAGGTACCACAGAAAGTACGACTTCCCTTCTTCTGTGTGACAGCTCTTCAGATACTTGAAGATGTCTCTCATATCTCCCCTAAGCCTTCTCCAGGCTCAACATACCACAGTCTTTTAACTGTTCCTCATAGGAGTTGGTTGTCAGGCCCCTCACCATCTTAGCTACCCTCCTCTGAACCCACTTCAGCTTATCAGTGTCCTTCTTAAAACATGATGGCACCCAAAAAAGGTTGGCCAAGGAGAGTAGTATTTAGTAGTTAGTGCACCCACACCCAATCCTGATTCCTTCTTTCCCTTTATTGGGCTAGTAGCTGAATGGGTAAAAATTTTGGTATCCACTGCCACCATCCCCAGGTTATAGGCAGAGGAGGGCCATCTGGAGTCTCCCCCCACCAGTAGAACACTGAACCCCAAGGTTTTCTATTAAAAATCAATCCCACAATAGCATCTGCAGAGCAAAGAGGTGTGACAATCCACTGAATTACCCATGAACATGGAACACGAAGACCAGCGGTTCTCAAACTTTTTGTCTCTGGAGCTCCTAAATGGAGTCTCAGTGAGCCCCAGAGAGTCAGACTTGGTGCATGCACGAAGTCGCACAGAGCGGAGCAGATGGCAGCCATTTATGGTGGAGCCCCTGAAGCAGTCTCAGGGAGGCTCAGGGCTCCTCGGAGCACTTCTAGGTGAGAAATTCTGAAGCAGACAAAGTGTAAAATATAACTAGTTTATTAAAAGTCTTAACAAAAAGGATTAAACAAAATGGAAAAAAGCAGGTAACAAAAGCACAGCAGGATAATGAAAAATGCTGTTGTAACAAGCCACTTGATGGCCATTTTGGAACCATAGCTGCAAATGGCAGCAGTTTTGGCGGTCTGCTGCTGCCTCTCCACAGGAGTGCAGATGAGCTGGTTCAGGGCACAGTGGGAAGAACAGGACAGGGAGGGGATGAGCAGGGGGAGAGGACTGGTGGGAGATGAAATGGGGAAGGGAAGGATGATGGTGTGCACCAGGATCCCATCCCCATTCCTTCTCCTCCTCCTCCCGTTCTTCATCTTTCCTTAGTTCTGCACCAGTAAAATTGTTGGCTCAGATCTGAGGAGACCCATTCAGGCAGTGGTGGCTTGCCCCAGAATAAGGGAATGAAATTTCCCTTACCATGAAGAGACCTTCATGGTTGCCTCCCACCATTTGGTTATGGGAATTTAGTTAGGACTTCTAGTGGACCGCAAGCTGAACATGAATGAGCAGGTGTGAACATCAGAACATCACAGCAGTGTGATCTGTCTGCAAAAAAGGCTAAGACATTACTGTGGTGAGTTTCTTGGTCCCCCCCCATTTCTGCCTATTTTCCTATATATTTTGAACACTTTGCATTCCTCAGAAGTTTCTGTGCCATACTTCACAAGGAGCCATTGTTCATTGTATGAAACTCCTCCATTACAAGGGAGAAAGAAAGTATATGGCTTTGTCTTGGTCCAAGTGGTGGAACGGAATGACTGTTCTACTGTCATAATTAAGAACATAACAGCCCCACTGGATCAGGCCATAGGCCCATCTAGTCCAGCTTCCTGTATCTCACAGCGGCCCACCAAATGCTCCAGGGAGCACACCAGATAACAAGAGACCTGCATCCTGGTGCCCTCCCTTGCATCTGACATAGCCCACTTCTAAAATCAGGAGGTTGCACATACACATCAAGGGTTGCACCCATAATGGATTTTTCCTCCAGAAACTTGTCCAATCCCCTTTTAAAGGCATCTAGGCCAGATGCTATCACCACATCCTGTGGCAAGGAGTTCCACAAATGATGAAATTCTTAGTTAGGATTGGGCTGCGAGACACCTAGTTCTTTTTAACACATGTTGTTGCCAAGCCAGGTATCCCCCATCCTTGGTCTTTATTGAAAGTATGAACAAATTACACTGTGACCTACTTATTGTAAAGGGATTTATAGATGGTGGTCTCTTGTCTAGTAGCATGTTGGCCTAGATTGCTTTTTGTCATTCCCATTTGATGACCTTTAGGAAATTACAGATGTAATAAGGTGGAGAAAGTGTGCAGAATTTGAGGACTTGGTAGTCCTCCAGCAAATTAATAGGGAAACAGTCGGTCAGATATGATTAGTGAAACTGAGAATGATATTGCAGACACATTGGGTAAACCACAACCAAAAAAGGATTGTGTTGTGTCGAGTTGTATAAGTTGGATAAGTCATCTCAGCATCTCACGTCTTCCTTGTATTTTACAAAACCTAATAATTATATTTTGTTTTCAGTCAAACTGTATGTGAGCCCCTCCCCTTTACTATGGAAGTACAGTTATTTCCCAGCTGTTTGTCCTACATTTCTATTAGTCTTTCTTTGCCATCCCTGGAGGGAGGCCAGACATATAAGGGGATACTAAAACATGCAGCAGAATCCCAGATTGGAGTCAAAATTAGATGTTTCAGAACCATTTTGCAGGGCACAAGGGTCACTATCTTTGATCTGGTTGCACAAATATGTTGCAGCAAGACTACGCTTCTAAAGATTGAAGAGGATACTTCCACCCCACCCTTGGAGAGAACCTTGGTAGGAAATTATCTCAAAGTTTATTTTTCAAAAACAAAAGCAAGCAGTTCCATGTATGAGATGAAAGAACAAGAAATTCTAGTTTTGTCTCCCAACTAAGTTCATCTATATATTAAATATTTGCCAGTCTGAAATCAGTTTTTCTCACAGAAGCACCAACTAGCTTAGGGCCCAATCCATACCAGTTTGCACTGGCTCAGTGTTGGCATGCAGTATTGCAAATGTTTCGTAAGGCACACTTGCGACACTTACTGCCAGGCCAGTGCGCGTGCTGGCTGAGCATGAGCCCGTGCTCAGCCAGTACTGGGCAGAGGATGGGCGACCGCTGCTCTGAGCTCCAGCCAGGTGGTGGAGAGGTGAGTGAGGATGTGGGAGGGGGCAGGACCTACGGAGCTCAGCTCTGCCAGATCCATAGCCCTGTGTTGGGTCTTCCGGCCCGACATGGGGCTGCTTTACTCTGCACTGGCTAAATAGCCAACTCAGAGTAGAGCAGCCCCATTGCGGGACTGCTTCCTTTACTCAGGGGAAGGGAACAAATGTCCCCTTCCTGATGTTCATAGGAGGCATTGGCAGCATTTTGGTGCCGCTGCAATCCTGGGAACCAGGCAGCTCAGGATTGGGCTGCCCATTCATAAAAAAAAGTATACTCTTCAGAAGGGAGAAAGACGGTCTGAAGAAAATAATCAGGTTTTGAAAAACATTTGCATCAGTATTCCACATTCTCACGAAATCTGCATTTGAGCCACCAAAACAGCTTCAAAACCAAAAAGGTCTCACACAGTGCAATCCTATGCATGTCTACTCAGAAGTCAGTTCCATTATGCTCAATGGGGCTTACTCCCAGGAATGTGTGTATAGGATTGCAGCCACAATCTTAGCCACACTGGGTCCAGTACTCCTTATCGTTTCATTTTTCTTTCTTCAGATTTGTATGGCCTGGTACAAGTTACTGTGTTCATCACTCACCTGTAATCAGGTTGTCCACCAGGGTGGTCGGCATACAGAAGATCCCCACCAACACATCGCTGATAGCCAGGTTGAGAATGAAAATGTTGGTGACAGTTCGCATCTGCCGATTCTTCAGCACAATGAAGCACACCAGCATGTTCCCGACCATACACATGAAGAAGATAAAGAGATAGGCAATGATGAACATGGCAGCCACTAGAGACGAATGCTGATAGTAGGATGAGAAGGTATAGTTCTCCTTGTGGCGACGGTTGGCACTTTGATTCCTAAGGAATGCAGGGCTGCTGTTGGAAGGGCTGAAGGTGCCACCTGAGGTGGAAAAAATGAGAAGTAAATAAAGCTTGTAATTGCCACCAGGCCCAATAAAGACATGTTTGGGTCAAAGAGCCACAATTTTTACTGAGCAGTAACACTCTTCAGCAAGTGCTCCCTAATCTAACAGCCCAATCCTAACTAAATCTCTCCACCGCTGATGCAGCTGTGTCAGTGGATCTCCTTGGATCTGCACCAGCTATTTTGCCAGTGCAAGTCCAAGGAAAATAGGAGAGAGAGAAGGCAGTTAGGACGCAACATATGCTGATGCCACCAGGATCCATCCCCCTTCTGCCTCTCGCCTGCCCCTCTTTGCACTCCTCAGATCCTCTCCTCCTCCCTTCTTCCCACCTCATGCCCTGCCACTGGATTACCTTCACTTCTGAAGGTAGCCAGCAGCAGCAGCAGCAGGCCTCCAGCATCAACACCATTTGCAATGGGAGACCCAAAATGGCTGCTGGCTACTCTGCCACGCCATATAACAATTCATGACAGCAAAACTGTGTTCCACTGTTGTAAAGGGCAGCACAGCCCTATAGTGGATTCGGCTGTAACTCAACTAAGGCTGCAGTCGAATGCATACTTATGTGGGAGTAAGTCCCATTAAACTCAGTGGAACTTCTCAGTAGACATGCCTGGATTGCACTGTAAACTTATTTATTTAAAAGATTGTTGCTTGCTTCTGTTCATGGGAGTCAATAATTACACAAACCCTGCCCAACAGCCTCATACCTTTCCAGAAGGAGGTGGGCCAAAGCACCAAGGGAGTACTCAAACTGGAGTACCACAGGAGCCTCCTTAAACATATAATGGATGTTTGAAGTGTAAATGGGTTCATTGGGTCCCAGTAAAGGCCAGTTTATAAAAGCAGGAGAATGAAGTGGTAAAGCCAGGGTGGTGTAATGATTCTGAAGTTGGATTTAGACCTGGAAAATCCAGGTTCAAATTGCTCCCAAAAAAAAAAAGCACACAACTCATTTGCCAGTGACATGCAGTGGCGTCACTAGGATTCCTGTCACCCCATGCAGTGGGTGGGGCAATGCCCCAGGTGGTGGGCGTGGTGATGCACCATTGCCCCGCCCCCACTGGTTTTTGGCTGTACCTTTCAACAGAACACAGATATTTCAATGTGGTTTGTTTCATTGCGTTCTGCATGAAATTATGCATTGATTGATATAGAACATGATGGGATTATTCCTCCAAACTCTGATTTTAGTGATTTTGAAAACTTGGAGAGTCACACACACACACACACACACACACACACACACACACACACACACACACACACCCATCAACTTACTAACACCTTATTGCAGCAGTTCTCAAACTTTTAGAACTGGGACCCACTTTTTAGAATGACAATCTGTCCAGGACCCATTGGATATGATGTCATGGCCAAAAGAGACATCATCAAGCAAATTAAAATAAATAATTATAAATAAATTAAAATAAAAAATAATTAAATAAGGGGGAGCCAGTCCTGTTCCACCAAGTGAATCTACTCTGAAGTAAGTCTTATTGTGGTCAATGGGGCTTACTTTGTAGTCTGCCTGCAATAACAACCCCGCAAAAAGAATCAATGAAATTTCCAGCCCTCCCCAGTGCCCAGTTTAAGTTCTTCTGTTTCAGGCACATAAAGTTAAAGACCCTCCTGGTTTTGCAAGTGCAAAATAGAAAACTTTCCCCTCACCAGTTCAAGCCCCTTTTTTGTCCTTTTTAGTGGGGGGAAGAGGCTGCCTTCTGGAGCATTTGTTGTGCTCCAGTTCCATTGGATTGGGACCCTTCTGGTGGCCTCACATTCCCCTTTGCCTGGCCTGACCATCAGCCAAGGCACATCTGCCTACTCACAAGTAAACACAACCACATGGCTGAGTTTGCTTTCCATAGAGCTCAAGAGACTGCAGGAGGGAGGGAAGGACTTCCTTCTCTGGTGTTTTGGGGGCTGCATTCTTTGGATCAGGACCATTCTGACCTCCTTTGAGTCCTCTCAGCCTGCCCTTTCCGACGGACTAAAGCAAGTTCGACTACTCGCAAGTAAACATGGCCATGTGGCTTTCTGGCTCAATAGATGCAGCTGGGAAGGAGGCAGGGCCCTCCTTCTCCCTTTTGTGTTTTTGGGGACTGCACTCATTGGATCAGGACCATTCAGGTGTTGTTGGATTCCTCTCAGCCTGCCCTTTCTGATGGACTATGGCAAGTACGCGGACTTGTAAATGCACAATACAGCTCACTTTCACTTTTTCTAGGGATCCATGCATTTTTTTTCCTTCTGGTTTTTTGGCCACAACTTTTGAACGAAAGGAGCTATTTCCATTCTGTTTTTTGCATTGCGTTCCGCTGGACATTCCGTATCAAACGGTTTAGGCATGACACAGTAGCTCCTAACCCCGTGATGTTAGCACATCTTCCCCTCCAGGGCGCATCACACACCCCCCGTGCGGCCCGCATCCCCCGCACCCCCTTAGCGATGCCAGTGGTGACATGATAGCAAACCATTAGATGTAAAAATCTAAGTTTTTGCATTAATGGCATATTTTAATTGTCCGGCAAGACCCTCTGGGAACTGAGAAGTCAAGAAGAAGCCTGTAGTTTTGAAAAAAAGGGGGGGGAAAAGACCACCACCACCCAGTCTTAAGCTGTTTGCTTCTAGGAAAGATTTTCAAAATACCATGACGGAGGGATTTCTATGTTTGTTAGTTCTTGTCAGCTCCTGCCTTCACCGTATCTCTAGCATTAGAAATTGAAAACCATTTTCTCCTCAACTGTTAGCTTTACAAATTCCTGAAAAGGAAGCCTGATCTCCTCAGGCTTTTGTTTCACCAGCTTGAAAACACCACCAGCAGAATTTAGTTAACATGTTGTGCTGATGCTTGAGACAAAACTGAATCCAGCTCTGTTAGCACAAAGCAGGGCTAAGAAAAATAATCAGGCTTGAGAAAAGCAAAATAAGTAGAGTGAAGTCACCTGGGGATGGGGTGGGGAGGAAATGTCTAAATCAGAAAGAAACACTATTTGCTCCTTGTCTCATTTCCTTGTATGTTGGATTGGCTGTTTACAATACATTGCAGGGGTACAGTATTTTCTGGAAATGGGGAGCCATTTTGGCATCAGTGGATGAATGCAACAAGGTATTGAGGAAAGTGTTAATTAAAGTGAAGATGGCATTTTTCTCTACAGAGTGAAGATGAGCGCATGCATACATAACACAAAGACACACATCCATATCTGTGTGTATGTGTGAGAGAATATAGGCTGATCTCTCTCTCTCACTCACTCAGTCCTGTTGAGAAGCCATTCAGGATCCCGAAGCAGATACTGCACTCATCCCATGATGTCTCTTTCTCACCATAGAGATGAATGGCAACCTTTGACCTACATGTTATTTTTCTGATAGAAAGTTCATATATGTTTCACCTTAACCAACCCACCGGAAACATATTTCTGATGTGTTTTGACTGAGTTAACTTTCAAGAAAGTTAATATATGCTGAGGATTGACAGCCTGATTTTAATTTCCAATTTTTTATTCAATAGCAGGTCCAGAAATGTGTGAAGGAGTACTTGTCTGGCGGGGTGTTTGCCCTCTTCGTCTCCCCTGTGCAATCTCTGCTGCAATAAAAGCAGAGTTACCAATCCCTTTGACAGGCATCTGAGGAGTAGAGGCTGGTTTGGATCTTACACCTACCTGTCGATTAAACCTGAGATTCCTTGCTTGTGTGCTGACGTGGCAGCCTCCTATACTGAGAGGGCTATACCATGGATTTTCCAAACTTGAAGCAGTGACAAAAACAGATTGCCAAGGTTTTCCTTTTGGAATCCCTATAATATTTGTACTGAAACTCTAGTCAATAACACTTTTTAGGGAGAACTCTAATGCTTTGGTGACACACCAAACATGTCTATTTCTCACACTGAGGGTTCAGCTAGACAACAGGTTTCCTCATTCACTGCTCCTGAAAAGAAAACAGCCTGTTGGACAATCCCTGAAGACAAAATTCTGTTCTTGAGACACACAACTCATTGGAAATTAGAAGTGATAAATAGCAAATACAACAGAGTTTAGCTCTCTGTAATGGACACTGTGTCATTGATTTGATGTAATGACAACATGACAAGGAATGGGGGTACTTTGCTTTTCAGGAGTCTGTATGTAGAATCAATACAGATACATCATTCATACTCCTCTCCACCTGTTCAAAACAAAGCTGGTTTTGCACATGGAAAACTTGCGGCAAAAATGTTTCCAAATTTGAATCAGGCAACTCACCTAAAGTCTGTGGAATTCAATATACCACTTGATTTTTAATGGACTTTGAATCCAAATTTTAAAGCAACCCACATTTTTTTTTCTACAGAGAAAGAAGAAACAGAAGTCCTTACCTTCTTCCCCTTCCATGATGCAGTCAGTCCCCCTCTGGCTCCTTCTGCAATTTTACAGGAAGGCTGAGTCTTCAGCAATATAGTGGAGTAGCAAAAATTGACTCTACTCTTTCTCTAGCTTTAGTATATCTCTCTCACACAGAGAGAGGGCAATCGTGTTATTCTAGAGAAGGTTGTGCACTATATAACAATGGGCTTGAAAGTCTGCCTGCTCACACTTTAACACTAGTCACCCAGCTGCTCTTAAAGCTTCAGTTGACTAAGGATTCTGCCTCCTCCTAGACTCTTATCTCCCCAGGACTGCTACTTCAGTTCCAAACGAAGATGAAAGCCAGCAACACTGTCTTCCCTTTTCAAGAAGTGGAAGATCCAATTGACAAGAGTTAATGGGGTGCATGAGGCAGCTGCCACCAATGCAGAACTGTCTAGGAGCAGTCAAGCAAAACACCTGCAACTGAGAGTTCTTGACAAACAGCAGCTTATGAAAGAAAGCTGGAATCCCCAGATAGGATGCAGGTGAACAAATGAAGCAACTTAAATTTTTGAAAAAAGCCTGCCCTATTCCAATGTCTTTTCCCTTTAGAAAATAAAAAGAAGGCTCTTTGGAAAGGCTTCTGTTGGAATGCTGGCTAGCATCAAGTCTCTTTGCCATGGGTTGTGGTTTGGTCCTCCCCAGGTAGCCCACACCCTGCTTGTCAATAGCTCCCAAATGGCCAGACTACCAGCAGTGCTGCAGCAGCAGGCAGAGATCTCAGTGCTGTGTCCAAGCCCGCTGGGGAAAGAAGCAGGTGCTGCTCACCAGCTTTGCTCAGTGCCTGACTTTCCTCTCTCTCAGCTTCTGCTCTTTGGAATCTCCCTCCACCAGCTCACTTAGCTGAGAGGCAAAACTGCACTGCTGCTCCAGTCAGTTTGGGGAGGGGGGCAGGCATGGTCTGAAAAGGAGGAGGGGGCGCAGCTCTTCCTACTGCCATGGTTACAACATCTGGGGGATTCACAGCTGTACCCGCAGGAGCTCTCCTTTATCAAGCAGGCAGACTGAAGAGTTTTGAGAAAGTACATTGAATGACAAGGGAAATGAAATCAAAGCCATTCTTTGGCAGGCTCCTCTTCAGCTGCAGGTGCATTGCTTGCCCATTTGATTTCTCCTGCACAGACCTGCTTTCATGGCAGCTGGCCCACGGGTCAGTTGAATCTGAGTAACATTACAACTCTTTTTTTGTGGTATCCTGGGGGCAACTCTGCTGATATTTTTGTGGAAGGCATTGCAGCATTGGGGGGGGGGGGGTGTGCCTCTCTCTCTCTCTGGAACAGGAGCTCCTGACAAAGGATCTGGTGGCTCAGGGACTCAACCAATCCAGCTGACCAAACATTGCAGCACAAAGGCACCAGCTGGACTGCAGTGATTGTAAATTGAACCTCAGAGAACCTCTGGCATATGGGCCAGTGAAACCTGGGACTTCGAGCTTGCTCATCATGCTGAACAACTTGCTGCAAGCAATAGCAGTAACCAACACCAAATGCCTTGGCCTGCCCTGAAACTGCTCTCAACCCAGCTCTGATCATGCCCTACCTCTGGCCCCTTGGGTCCTGAGCCTCCCGCAGTGGAACTCAACCCTTGGCTCAACTCTGACTCTGTCCCACCTCTGGCCTCCCAGACCTCAATCTGCTTCCTCCAGTCTCCACCTTGCCTAGTTTGAACCATGCCTTTGTCTCAGCACCTGACAACCTGCAGCAGGCCCCAGCTGAGATCTGAGGCAGAACATCCAAATGGAATCCCCATCCATGGTGGTAAAAAATTAAATAATAATGATTAAACTAGTGGCAAGTTACTGTCCTTTACTGGTACCTCAAAGTCTGCAGTCTGGGGCAGGTTACTTCAACCTTGGTGTGTAGACCAAATCCTGATTCACTCCTTGTTCCCAATACTGGGGCTGTCAGATCAAAATGGAAATACAAGGCACACTCCTAAGTGCTGTTCTATGGAGTTCTTCTGTCCCACTGACATTTCAGGAAAGGGGACTGCTTTTTTAAAATAAGGCAGTTTTGCAGCCTGCTGTTCAGCTCTCAGAAGGTTGTTCTGCCAGTTTCAGTATGTACCCTTTTCCACCACATGTTTCAATCTCTGATCCTTTGGGAAAGGCCATAGCTCAGGGCTACAGCCAATGCTTGGCATGCTGACGGTACGGCTTCCATCCTGGGCATCTCCGGGTAGGGCTAGCAAAGAACCCTACCTGAACCCCTGGAGAAGCCTCTGCCAGATAGCATATACAATGGACAAATAGTCTGGCTCAGCATAAAGCTCATATGTAGCCTATCATGAGTACATCAGCAAAAGCTCAATCTCATCTCCTGATAGGGTAGCATAGCAGCTGCAGCTATTTGCAGCTACTGAATGAGCTACTACTGCTCTGAATGAGCAAGACCTTGAAGGAGTGTGTGTCTGATGAGGTCTGACTGCAAAGCTAGGGAGGTCAGGCATTCGCCTAGGTTTCTGGTTCCGCTGCCCTGAGTGTGCCACCATTCTCACTTTGCATGGAGCTCTTGAAAAAGTCAGAGGGAGTATGAAAAAATTATCTGTTTACATACTTCACCTTCTTTGGGGTTAAGGTGTTTGTCCAAACACCTCCAAAATCTCAAAGCCAGCATTATTTTTAGATATACAGGACTCCTTAATTTATATACTTCTTGGTAAATTGTACAAAATATCAATACTTGAAAGAGAAATCATCCTCTTTAAAAAAAAAAGAAAAATCAACATCAAATTTTTATATGTTTATAGAAAATACAGTGATTTGCTGAATATACCTGAAAGGACGTCTTCTTCAACACTGCAACCTTCACAGAGGCAAGTCTTACCATCCCCAAGAGATTATGATCATAAACATCAACCATAATAAAAATGCATGTTATTTTTATTCTCCTTCGGAGCATTTGAGATGCAAAAATGTCTTCAAAACTCAGAGGGCTTCTTTTAAAAAAGGATCTGCTTTGGTCTGTAAAAAAATCTGACATTCTTGAGCGGATGATTACAAGTTGGCTGGAAGTGGAGCATTAAAGCCACTCAGATGCAGTGATTGCCTGTTCACGTACAAGTGTGGGAGTTCTGATGCATATGCAAAACTTGCCTGTGTACAAGAGGCTCTCTGTTCATTTCAATGGAAAGGCCTCAACTGCACATGCAAAATAATGTGTGTGTAGCTTGCATCTGTCCAGTAGAGTGAAGAAGAATGATATCCAGATTGGGGAGTCTATACAGCAGCAGCAGTACCTTGCAGTTTTGTCTAGAGCATGGACTACTAAAGTAAAAAAAAAATGGCTGAGTGTCAAAGTGCCTTATTTAGCTTGCAAATTTTTTTGGTCAGCGGAAAACAAAAGTAACTAACTATAACATACATGCAAATGCAAGCAAAACCTAATACTGTAAACAGAAATAAAAGAAAAATAAGCAGAACACTGACGAACATTGTGGAAGGTTGGATGAAGGAGAAAAGTACATGGACCAAATCTGAAATGTGGTTATAAATGAAAATGGTGAAATAGTAAAGCAATGAAAGTCAAGTGGATGAAAGTCAAGGTATTGCTGTTTGTCAGGTATGCTTCAACCACCAGGAATAAAAACATAAGAGCCAGCAGACAGAAATTTCCTTCCTCGTGTATTATGTGAATTCAAATGGGCAAAAATAGCACATGGCAGAGCCTTCCTGGACTGTACCACTATTGCTGGAAATTGCATGTCAGAATCCTTCCTGTATAGCCATGGTTCTGAACCACTGAGGCAAAATTAGACTGTTATGGACCATATGCAGCTGTGGCCTTCTCTGGTTGTTCGTTCCCAAGCACTCACTTCAGTGGCTGTGGCTGCAGGCTGTTCATTCTCTGCCCTCTCTGGTGGTCTGTGGGAGATTTCTTGCTTGGTGAGACACTAGAAGTGATCAAAGGTAATTTTTCTTCCTCTGAGACCTTGTGGACCACTTCTCAGGGTCTTGTGCACCATCTGTGGTCCATGGGTCACAGGTTGGGAATCATGTTGAATATAAAAGCAAGCAAATCAGTGAGAAGACCAGGCTCAAACTTATTTATGGCGTGCCAACCTTTCATGCACCAACTCATCTTTAACACAGGCAAGGCTGTTTGGTTCCCACATTGCCCTTCCTAAACTGAAAATGTACTGTGGAACAGCATTCCTCAGCATTTGCCCCCTGCTGTACCACTTTGCATGGTCCACCTATTGGAAGTACCACTGATAGCAACTGGCAATGATGTCATCACTGGTTACTTCTGGATTGGGAGGCCAGGTGCAATGCAATAAACACTGGTAAGAGGCTCAGGGCAGATGGGAGGGATTATTTGAGCACATGAAAAGCACATTCTGGAGCTCTGCCTGCTGAACCGAGCCTCCTACTGCTGCTTGTCACGGTGCACAGCTGATCTCAGTGGGCGTCTGGGGGTCCTGCGCGTACCATTGGACACCACCTCAGGTATCACCAGTAGTACAAGTACCACTGGTTGAGAAACACTGCTCAAACACAGCCAGCATTTCCCTGCAACTCCAGATTGCAGGGGAAGTTTGGGAATGGTGAGCAAGCTGTATTTCAGGGAAGATTGTCTCCCATCACTTGTTATAAAATGGCTCCCAATAAGCTTTTAAGGAGCCTAGATTTCCTGCAGAGTGCCATTGTCCACTGTAGTGCAATGCAAGCTCTACAGAATCAAAGCTCATGCCAAACAGCCACAGAGACGCCTGGCAATGAAATCACTGTCAGGCACCACTGATTCAGATAGGAATGACGGTTCCCCAGCTGTCAATCAGTGAGAGCTAGGAGCAGATGGGGACTGGCCTCAGCTCTTTAAGTGCCCAATCCTGAGTGGCCCGGCACCCAGGGCTGCAGCGGTGCCAAAAAGGCTGCCTCTGCATCCTGAGTGTGCCAGGCACCAGCTCCCAACGTCTCCTAAGGGGAAGGGGACATTCATCCCCTTCCCCTAGATAAGGTAAGAAGCCCTGCAATGGGGCAACTCAACTCTGCACCTGTTATTTAGCCAATGCAGAATAAAGCAGCTCTGTGTCGGGCCAGGAGGCCCGACGCAGGCCTATGGATTCGGCAGAACTGAGTTCCACTGGTCCTGCCCCCCCTCCTGCCCCATTACCTCCCCTCGCCCCAACTTACCTCTTTGCTGCCCAGTGCTTGCCTGGAGTTCCAGGTGGCAGTCCCCTGAGCCTCGCACTGGCTCAACACGGGCTTGCACTGAGCCTGCTCTGGCTCTGGACTGGTGGAAACTTCACAGGTGTGCCTTACGGCATGTTTGTGACAGTGCATGCCTACGCTGGGCTGGCATGCATCACATAGGATTGGGCCCTAAAAGGGCTGATAGAGGGCAGAAAGAGGAAGAAAAAAGATATGGAAAAAAGTGGGAAGACAAGGAAGAGAGAGGAAAGAAGAGATGGAGGAGTGGGAAGGAAAGGAGGAAGGTAGAAGGGATGAGAAAATTTGGAGGGAGAAGGAGAAGGAGAAAATTAGGAGGAGGAGGCGGCTTGGAGAAAGGATGGGGAGAGGATCCAGGAAAGGGGGGCACAAGGGACCCACCAGAAAGCTGCTCACAGACAGGTGGGATTGCTCTGGTGGGAGCCAGAAAGGGTTAAGTGCCAGCACTCAGAGGCACACACAATGGAGTCCATCCAGCAAAGAGCAAAGTGAGACGGAGCATCTCCTGGAGGCTAACCTAAAGGCCGCCCTTCCTATGTGCACCCCTGCAAAACTGGACAGTCCCTGGTTAGGAGGACCTGAGAAAGTAATCAAATCCACCATATTAACTCGGCTTTATGGTATCCCTATGATCCCCATCGTAGTAGACCAGGCCAACTATTCACATGACCAGTTATTCAACAATTTCCCATTGTGATGGCACTGCTGGGCAATGGGACTATTTGAGGTATCAGGGTGAAGACAGTCCCCCCTTTTTATGTTTTGTCCATCCTGGTCAGGGAGCTTATTTACTTTGAATAAATATCGAAGACACAGCTGTACTATTAAGCCTGGTCCTTAAAATACACTACCTTTGCTCCCTGGATGTGCACTCCCCCTGTGGGACAATGCCATAGTTCTCCAAGATACAAACCTCTGCTACACAGTTTTGGTTGAAATTTATACTGCAGGAGGCTTATGAAACCACAGGATCTGGTTTTAATGTACTGTATTTACAAAAGAAGAGCATTTGTGGTGCCTTAATTAATAGTGAATCTCGGAGGTTTTTATCTAATAGGCATGCTAATTAAATTATTTTCTCTCTGAAGAGCTCGAATCATCACAATATATTCTGCTAATTGGCCTACAACATATGCCATTTTCAAGGTGAACTTACTGCCCAATTTTATCCCCCCTCCCCTGCCGGCATAAGTAGCATTGCAGAGGCTGCTTTACAGTTGTCCTAAAGCAGACTCTACTGACAAGCCTACTGCAGTGGTCCCACCAGCAGGGAGGTCGCAGCAGCCTCCCACATGCCAGCAGGCCCATGGACACCCATCAGAGCAGGTAACTGAGCTCAGGGGGTTGGAAGGAGGCAGGTATGGGGTAGAATGAAGTGAGTGAAATGGGGGAGGGGTGGGAAGAAGAGTGTGGTGACTGGCAGGGAGGAGGGCAGATCAAGCCTGGGAGGGGGATGCAGCTGAAGCTATGCTAGTGCCACTGCATAGGGATTTAGGTGGGATTGGGCTGCCCCTCTTGTTCTCTGCTCAGGTCCACAGTGGCTGGGACCTGCCTGGCCAATGGCACCCTTTCAGTGCCAACAGCACCAACATTGGGACCACCCTCCAGGCAGCCCAAGAGATACTTACTTAGGAAGTCATTGCAGCTACCAGTAGATTGGTGATCCTGGCTTCCTCATGAGGAACACTACTGGCCTCCTTGTGAAGAGCAAGGTTTCCTGTTCCTATCTCTCTCTGGTCACCAGGGGAACTAGGAAATAAGAAGCATGGGGAAACAGATGGTGGGAAGATATGTTAGTGGGAAGGTTGAAGAGACAGTCAGTGGTGGGCCAATCAGAAGAGGAAGAACAGGCTAGTAGGGAGTGTGCCTGAGGAGTGGAGCTCTATGAAGATGCCTTACAGTCCAGGGTGATTCAGGGCCCAATCCTATGCAGTGCGCATTGGCTCGACACCGGTGTGCACTGTTACTAGCTCAGCACTAGTTCTAGCTCAGCATCAGTGGAGCACCAGTGCTCTGCTGCTCAGCGGTCATGTGGACTGCTGGGCAGAGGAGAGGTAGGTGGGGATGTGGGGGGGAAGTGGGGAGGAGGCATTTTGGAGCGAGGGGGGCGAAGGGAGGGTGGGGAGAGGGTGCGGTGGAGGTGTGCTGGGGTGGGAGCAGGGCAGGAAGGAGGAGGCAAGTGGAGCTTTGCTGCATTGGATCCTGAGCATCCATGTCAGGTCGCCCATCCAACATGAAGGCTCTTAATTCTACACCGACCCTCGGGTGACTGTAGAATCAAGTAGCCCCACTGCAGGGCTATTCACCTTACCCAGGGAAAGGGGCCAAAAGTCCCCTTCTCCCAAGGAGCCACTGGCACTGCCCACTGAGTGCATAGGCTGTAGCAGCGGCCATTTTCAGTGCAGCTGCAGCCCTGGGTACCAGGCAGTTCAGAATTGGGCTGCCCACCCCCTCTCCTTTTGAGGAATCTGAACCATCCAGATGGAACTGAGGTCTGCAAGATACAACCCCATGTCATATTGTCCTTAAGACAAAAGGAAATACAGATAAGAACTGACCTTGCTACATTTGGATATGCTCATGAATGAAAATAAAAATCCTATACATTATTTTAAATAATGGAGTATTCTACTTTGCTGAATATCTGCTTCGTGGCAATGGTGTGTCAGATGCTTTGCAGATCTCAAAGACGACATGATTCATGATTACGGCAACTAAACTGAGATTTTGGTGACATGCATATGTATTTAAATGTAATTGATTAAGAGATGAATCAATTAAGATGCAAACCATTACCAGTGAAACATTTTTGTTGACAGAACTCATTAAAACAGTATCAGATCTAATAAACTTGGGATTTTGACTGTTTAGAATTTCAAACAGTAATTAACATTGGCCTTTTTGCCACCTGCAGTACAAGATGCAAATCATTAACCAATTAAACAAATTTTTGTTGATAGAGCCTATGCATGACTACTCAGAAGTAAGCCCCATTGTGTTCAATAGGGTTTAATCATAGGAAATCATGTATAGCAGCAGTTCCCAAACTTTGCATGGGAAGTGGAACCTTCCTAAGTAGTTGCAGGGGAGGGACTGTGATAACATTGCTTCCAGGATCACGCCATTGCCATGCACAAAGGGAGGTTTTCTCACTTACTGGGAGCTGCTATGGCCCTCTGGAGGGTGCAGGGGATCCACACCCCACTTTGCAGGCCTCCCCACACCTCAGAACAGCTTCCTGCTGCGATTGTGCAGTGGTCACAACAAAAGCCAGAAGTGGGTCACGAATGCAGCAGGAAGCTGTTCTGAGGTATGGGGAGATCTGCAAGCGGGGCTGTGGACCTCACGCACCCTCCAGAGCGCCATAGAGACTCCCAGTAAGTAAGAATTCCCCTTTTTGAGCAGTGGCGCAATCCTGGAAGTGCCATTGCCTTAGTCACATTATCACCACCCCCCCTTAAGGGGGTAGCAAACTTATCTCCCTGGCTGGGATGTCGCGACATCCCAGTTTGGGAAACGCTGGTGTATAGGATTGCAGCCTTAAGCTTATAGCCCTAAATAAAACCTGTCCTGAAAACTGATGCAGAATCTTTTAAAAGTAATTTCCAGCTGTATTAATGTAAGGAATATCATGTTTCTCATTACTTCTGCTATCCTCTTGCAAAGGTACTTTTGAGTTCTGATTATTCGTGCTTGTAATAGTTCCAGATTCCTTTGTCCTCCAGTATGCATAATTGGGCATGATCCTGATTGCCCTTACATTAATAAAGATGAGCAAATATGTTTTATATCTTGACATGCTTACCCAGAAGCAACTCTCATTAATGAAGGAGTGCGCACAGGAGTGTGCCAAAGGGGTTCACGTATGCACTGAAAAGGAGTTCAGTTGTGAACTGACTGAATTATAAATCTTACTGAACAGTTCCTTTGATACACAAGTTTTCTAAGAAAGGGTAATGTTGGTCAGACATGTTTTCATACATTATTTTTGTGACGTGACTGTCATTGAGCTGATCTCCACCAGCAGATGGCTCACTGCTACAGTGAAGAATGACAACCTTCCCGATACCAAGCGCACTTTAACAGAAGGCTGGTTGCACAGAAGAACTGGGCAGCAGCTGGAAAAGTCCTAAAATAAGATGCCTATGAGTAAAATGGAATCTTCTATTGAATCAACTCTAAGGTATCATTTCATTTGCTTTGGTTTCATAAAACTTTGGACAGAGTTGAACTGCTACCAAATGTTTCCACAGATGGTAAATAGTAGAACGGATTCCAGTAAAGGCTAGTTGTGCAAAAGGTCTGGTGACCCAACAAATAAGCAGTTGTGGATTGGCAATGGTTACCAGAAGAGTATGGTCAAGTTAATTGCCTGGCCACCCCAGTCTCAATGAAGTATTCACATAACCCCATTTTGGCATTGTGACATGGTGGATGGAGACTGCCATAAGTAAGCTTGCTGCCATCCAAACCTTGTGTATGGGAAAGATTAAGGCTGCAATCCTATGCACACTTACCTGGGTAAGTCCCTCTGAACTCAGTGGAGCTTACTTCTGAGTAGACATGCATAGGATTGTGTTGTGCATTTTCATCCAGGATTACTGAACCAGCCATGAAGCAAAGAGAGGAAGAGCCAATCCTATCCAACTTTCCAGCACTGATGCAGCCTGCAGTGGCGGGGGTGGGGAGGGCAGTCACAGAGGCCACCTTAAGGTTAAAGAGTGTAACCTAACCTTGTGGCTGCATTGTGGCTGCATTGCCTCTGGAAGGTTGGATGGGATTGGATCCCAAACCACCCAAGGTCATATTCCAGTGACAGGTGCCTCAGCTATATCTTGAGGAGAGCGGGTCTTTCAACTCAGTAATAGGCTCTGACTTTGTGAGACATGAAATAACTTTCCAATCACTTATTAACTGCTCAGGGCAAAGGTGTGACAGTGTTTAAACATGAAAATGAGAAAATAGTAGCCAGGCAGTGGTGTAGCTAAGGGGGTGGCAATTGCACTGGGCAACAAGCTTTAGGGGCAACAAGCTGAGCATGACACTAGTGGCCAATATTGTGAAAACCTTGGTATGTACAAATAAGACCATCATTTATATATCACTGGAAAGGTAATTTAACGCTGAAAGTGATGAAACAAACCATGCTGGAATGTCTAAATTCTATCAAAAGTTATCGCCAATTAACCAGAAAACTTTTTATTTATTTACTTAATAAATTAAATTTGATTTTGTTGTGAGAGGGGGCCACAAAATCTTCTTTAACCCCTGATAGCAGACGCCTTCGCTGTGCCACTGCCCCCTTTTTCACTTTTTAAAAAGTCTAGGTGTGACATCACTTCCTGGGCATCATTTTGCACTCAGCACAGGGCTACACTTTCATTAGCTATGCCACTGTATCCTGGTCAGTCATTTAATGTGTAATTCCTATTCTCCTCGGCATGTGCTAAGGCATCACAGGCTGGTGTAGTGTGCCAAATGTTGAATATGCCTAGGGCAGCACAAAAACCTGGCTTTGCCCCAACAAAAAATAGGAGTGGGTCTCTATAAGACCACCCACTTCCCAGCAAACTCCTGCAACCCAGCTATATTGGCAGTAGCCCAACCTCCATGAGGCTGGGGGCCTAACTGCCCCTCAGGGAGTGGTTTCTCCATAAGCCAAGTAAAACGAGCAAGGATTTTGGTGTTGTCTTCCAGTCAGTGTAATTTTAAGCAAGGTAAGGTTTACGGAAACAGTTATTTTGCAGGTTGGCTTCCATGGATTAGTCCCAACAAGTTCACTGTATGAGTCTGAGGCGTTCCCACTTGCACACAACATTGCATGCTGCTTTGGAGGAGTTCCTGAACCCCTGAAGCAGATTGGGAGAGGGTGTAGGGGCTACGACTAGGGAGAAATTTGAGCATATGGAAATGCTTTCCACACATTGATGGAGAATGTTCAGATCTAAGCCCTTAACAGCAAAGTTTGAAATGCAGAACCATCAATCAGAGGATGAAAGGTCACTGGCAGGTTGCTTCCTAGGAAGAACATCACAAGGGGCAGACCTGCCTGGCCCTAACCTTCAGCAAGAGAAGGAGCAACTGAAAGGAGCCTGTCCCTCCACTTCCTGGCAGAAAGAACATTCTGCTCTAATTGCCAGTTCCCTTCAGTTCTGAAGAGAAATAACCTCTTGCCTCTATACAAGCCTTCACAACAAACAAACAGCATTCTTGCCTCAGGATCTGTTGCAGTCTGTTGCAATCCAAGTTGATACTTGGCTGAATGGCACAAGAAATTCGGAGACTTCAACCAAGCCCTAGATAACATTTTCCTTTGCACCAGAATATAATCCTGTAGACTTATTTTTATTTCTTTATTCATAAAATTGTTGGGTCCAAGGTCATGTGAGTCCATTCACAAACTAAACCAGTCCATGATACAAACATACAAATGTATTTCAACTAGTCTGGGCAAACCCTTGAAAATTAGGAGGGCTAGAAACAGGAAGTGCAGCAAAAACCAATGTGCTAACCAGTGATACAGTTTGCTAAATAAAATTAATAGAATAATCTTGCAAAGATTTGCTTACCCACATCTATGAACTTAAGACAGTGCGATGTCATTTGAACTGCCCTAAAAAAGTAAGACTACCAGGTTCTACTGACGTGTGGTGAGGTCCAAGTCTGGGAAGGCACCACATACACAGAGGGAGAGATTGCAAAGAAACCTACCTTGCAAATATTATTCATGTATGTGTGCGCCCCCCCCCCCCCAAAGAAAACCAGAAATAAATTCAAAAACAGCTTAATGGCTTGGACAGAAGTGAAACAAATCAGCTTCCTGCCTCCTCAGAGCTTGCTGACGCAGGCACTCTGCTTTTTTTCATTGGAAGTCAACCATTATTGCAGCCAACCGACTGAGGGCCCGATCCAGAACAGCCAATGCCCAATGCAGCACCAGTACTAAGCATTACAAATGTGCCACAAAGCACACAGCAACATTCACCACTGACTCAGCGCAAGCCTGCGCTGAGCCAGCACCAGGCGGAGGGTAGTCAAATGCCATTAGGAGCTCTGGGCGAGTGCCAGATGCTGGAGTACTAAGTTGGGGTATGGCGGGAGGCATTCTGGGGTGGGGGGGAAAGCAGAAGGCAGGCAGAGTAAGGGAGGGAGGGAGCAGGGCAGGAGGGGACAGAAATGGCAGCAGGCTTGGGAGACCCGACACAGGTCTCCTTGAATCTGTACCTGTTCAATAGCAGGTGCAGATCTCAGGAGACCCATCAGAGCCATCTGGGAATTACATGGGGTAAGGGAGCATAAGCAACCTTACCCCAAGTATACCTGGCACTACTTCCCAGCCCCAATGGGTACAGAGGTCAACATTTCGGCATCACTGCAGCACTGGGCACTAGGAAGTACAGGATTATCAGCAGTTCTGTTAGGGGCCTCTGTGTGTATTGTATTGTATTGTATTGTATTTTGTGTGTGTGTACGTGTGTGTGTGTGTACTGCTTAACTCAGTGACTGTGCTGGAGCAGAAAGGAGCTGTGTGGAAAGGAAAGGTAGTTTTTTATTTTACTTCTTGGGTCCAGTGAGGCTGTGCTTCTCCTGCCTCCCCTGGCTGCCAGGCTCTCATTCAGAGAGGGTACATGTACCTTCAAATGAACTGAGGCACAAAGAAGGATTCACCCAATATACCACTTTTCCCAGCCATCTACCAGTTCTCCCACCCATCCTCTGGACCAAGTTGCTACAGTGCACTATAAAAGTAAGCTGGAACACTGTCTCTATAGAAGGACCACTTGAAATTACTTTTGTTTAGAATGACAAATCCCATGAGGTAAATGTGACATCTGATGAAGAAACCCTCAGGGTGGAACACCACCTTAGAAAGAACACAGGGCTGCCAGTGAAAATGGCAGCCCAACATTAAGTTTCTCTTTCAGTATTCCCTAGCTAAATTTACCATATGCCACAAGTCCATTTCCCCAGTGTCCTCAATGTGCATTTCCACTCCACCTTATAACCATGTCAAGACATGGAGGTTAATGAACTGCACTGATATTTGCAGTGACAATTCTGTGTTGCTTGTAATGTTCAGTTCCACTCTCAAGTTCTTAAATGGGGATATTGATGGAGCAGATTATTAAAGGGTAGCAGCTTATCTGCTAGATAAGAGGCCAGCAGTGGGGAAGGGTTAATGCTCATATGTCTTTAGTCTGAGTTCTCAATTCAGTCATAGCTCAAAGGAAAAATGGTTGCCCCTCGCACCATGGCAACTGATTCCATTCTCATAGCTTCTTGGCAGCATTTCAGCCACTGCAAAAGAAAGGGCTGTGTCAGCCCTGGCTTTCATCATGGATGTATTGTTGCTAACCTGTCTCTCCGGCAATTCGTACAGATGTGCTGCATATAAACTCTGGGGATTCACAAACTGCTACAGAGATAATGAGGTGCTTTTCCAGATGTTCTGCCATGCTTTCAGCCCCTCTGCCAATGCCTTCAATTGGAGTCTTTTGGTATAAAATAGGAGCCGCCAGGGGCAGCCCACCCATGAGGCAAAGCGAGGAAGGTGGTGGGTGGGTGCAGGCAGCGCAACTGTGCCCATCGGTCATTTCTGTGGCCGCCTCACCTTTCCCTCATTTGTCCCCTTCTCTCTTTCTGCTAGAACTGCTGCTCTACATTTTAAAATGGAGCAGCAGAGTCGGGTAGGACACTTCAGCTTCTTCTGCCCTGCTCTGCCACACTATTTTGAAACAGAGCAACGGGTACGCTGGGGACAGATAACCATGATAAGAACCCCAACCCCTGATCAGGGAGGAGAGGGCTGCCATTGTGCAATTCACGTGCTGAGGTGGCAGGCGGACCAAGTTCCTCAGCCACTCCCGTCTGCTCCTCCAGCTCATTTTTAAACTGAAACAAGGGGCACGCATGGTAGCAGTAGTGGGGGGCAGCAGAATGTCTGTGGCACCCAAGGTGCTGTTTCCCCTTGGGCTGGGCCTGGCTCCTGCAAATGTCTGTCTTCTGCTGAATACTGCTTTTGCTTTCATCCATTCTCTAATAAGGCTATTGTTGACTAGATGGAGCAGCCGGCTGGATACAGACTTGTTACGGTTCACATTAGGAGCTCATCTTGTGCTGTCTGAATTTTATCTTTGTGGTTAAAATGAGGAGAGCTATTTCTGAATAGGAAATGGGAGGAAAAAATAAAGGTGGCTTCAGTCCAATTCTATCCTCCCGCGAATGCAGCCACGCCAAAAAGGCTTGTGATGCATCCTGTGGGGGGGGGGGGGGAATCAGAAGGCTTGAAAGAGGTAAGGAAAAATATTTTATCTTACCTCTGTAAGGCCTCTCAATCTCCAATGGCTCTCCTTGGACTGTGCCAACTCTTGTGTTGGGAGGTGAGGAGGGAGATAGCATACTGGCACAGGTCATGTGCAACAGTACACCCCCTCCTGCCCTTCCCTGTTATACCCTCTCCCACTATGTTCCCTCAACAACCATTTTACAACAGTGTAAGTGTCTTCTGCTGTTGTAAACCCCACCATACAACAGCCCAATCCTGCATAGGATTGGGCTGTTAGTTGCATTTGTTTGCTGTGTCTGATGGGAACTTTAATCGCATCATCTACTTCTTTAACAATAAGAAACACACTTTGTGGTGTTAAGATATAGCATCTTTTGTTTGCTATTAGTAAAATGGATTTTGTGAAGTTGCCTCCAGTCTACTTGATGTTCTAGGTCAGGGCATCTAACTTTATTTTAGCTGGTTGAAGTCAACCACTGTGCAAGGGGGCAATTGTATCTTTGACCTGCTAAATTGTATTTTGAATAGTGCCATACACCCTAAGGATGGGTTTTCAGGAATGCTCTGTAAAAGTGGGAACATCTACATCAAGAGAAACAACATCAGGAAAACATTGAAAATTGCATCTTTGGTCCTTTCAGGCATAGAGTAACATTTGGCAGTATTCATACAGAGTAATCGTACAGACTCATACAGAATAAAGGTTGTCTGAAACCTTCAGGCATTACTATAATTAGGGTTGTCTGTTTCTAGTATTTGCAGAATAGAACAATGTGAAACCAATTCTCTGCAGACGCGTGTGGCCTCTGGGACACCAAGTGCCTCTGGGAACTAAGTGCCAGGTAAGGCACAAGAGTTTAGCATCTGGGCGAGGAGAAGGCAAGGAGATCTCTGAGTTTTGGAGAAGGAGAGGAGGAGGAGCAGGAGGAGGAGGAGGTAAGTGTACTCATTCTAACGCTTTGTCTTTCTAACTCCCTGTCTTCTAACCTTAACCTTACCTTTAAAGCAACCTTAAATCAAAATTGAAAGTTAGCACCTAAGGGAGGTACATAGGGCTACTCTGAGCAGGAGCAGAGTCCTACTCGTGAGTAAGAGCAGCGTCCTACTCGTGAGTAAGTGCCCAAGGGTCAGGCATTTAAATCAAAATTGAAAGTTAGCTGCACCTAAGGTAGCACTTAATCGAAGGAAGGGAGGAGGATAAAGTGAAAAGCAGGTTTTCTACTTGTTTAAATTAAACCTATACTTAACCCAGGTTAAACCTAATCTAAGTTAGAACATAACCTAAACAGGTCAGTAAATTGGGACACAGGATCTAGAGAGCAATAAATAATTAAACAAACCCAAATAAAAACTAGCTTGAGGTTACAAAAACAGTCCAGCCTAAGAGAACAGAACTAGGAGGGAAAGGACCTAGGAAGGGCCAATTCCCAACCCATTAAGAGCCCCAGTAGGCTAATCCAAGCAGTCCATTCAGGAGCCTGCAGAGTAGGTCACGCCCATCAGCAGCCATTTGCCTTCCTGAGCTTTTGTAAACTCACCTGGGAAGGCCAGCCCCCTTTCAATCAGGAAGGAAGGAGGGGGGAGGAGCCAGCCAGGAGTATAAAGCTAGGCAGGCCATCGCGTGAGGCTCTCTGCAGACGCGTGTGGCCTCTGGGAACCCAGTGCCTCTGGGAACTAAGTGCCAGGTAAGGCACAAGAGTTTAGCATCTGGGCGAGTTCAGCAGCAGGGCGAGGAGGCCAGGGCCCCAGACACTGCCCTTCCTCTTCCCTTGAGAAGAGGGCTGCTATCCAGTGTACGGTTTTTTAAAGGACCCCTAAATAAAACAACAACAACAAAAAAGCTATGCAGTCAGACAGCCAGCAGCAGGGTGGGGGCTATCCAGTGTTCTGCATCAAGTGCCACATGTATGATTATATGCCTCTGGGGCATAAGTCATGGGTGTGTCCTCGGTGCAAGGAGCTCCAGGGTCTCAGGGAACGCGTCCGCTCCCTTGAAGCCTTGGTGGCCGACCTGGAGAAGCGCAGGCAGCCAGAGGAGGACCGTGGGGAGACTTCCGGGGACGATCAGGCTTCGTCCCAACCTCAGGCGTGCAGCTCCTCGGCTGCCCGGGTGGGAAGTCTCGGGACTGGAGGACGTCATCCTGGAGAGGAGGGAAACAATCCCCTAGGGGGGATCCCTTCTCCAGGGGATGGGCCCGTATCCGAGCGCACTCGGGATACTCCTCGGCGGGAGGGGGGTCGGGGGCTTCTTGTAGTGGGGGATTCGATTATTAGAAGCATAGAGAGGGGGGTTTGCAACGGATGTGAGGACCGCATGGTGACTTGCCTGCCTGGTGCGAAGGTTGCGGACATCACTTCTCGTCTAGACAGGCTAGTAGACAGTGCTGGGGGAGAGGTAGCGGCTGTGGTGCATGTCGGCACCAACGATGTGGGCAAGTGTAGCTGGGAGGTCCTGGAGGCCAAATTTAGGCTTTTAGGCAGGAAGCTGAAAGCCAGGACCTCAAAGGTAGCGTTCTCTGAAGTGCTACCTGTTCCACGCGCAGGGCCAGCTAGGCAGGCGGAGATCAGGGGTCTCAATGCGTGGATGAGACGGTGGTGTAGGGAGGAGGGGTTTAGATTCGTTAGGCACTGGGGAACGTTTTGGGACAAGCGGGGCCTGTACAAGAGGGACGGGCTCCATTTGAACCAGAATGGAACCAGACTGCTGGCGCATAACATTAAAAAGGTGGCAGAGCAGCTTTTAAACTGATCCCTGGGGGAAGGCCGACAGGAGCCGAGGGGCATCCGGTTCGGGACTCCTCATCCCTATGGGACGAGGATGGGGAGGTTAGAGAACAACAAGACAAAGGCAGGGTAGGAGAAGAAATTGGGAAAGTTAGGGAGATGGGATGTGATAGACGGTTTGGCACAATGAGAGGATGCGGGGACAAAGGAGCGAATAAGCAGCCCATCCTGGGGCATTCCATGTATAAATGCTTTTATGCGAATGCCCGAAGTCTACGAGCAAAGGTGGGAGAACTGGAATGTCTGGTGACAAGGGAAAATATTGACATAGTGGGCATAACGGAAACCTGGTGGAATGCGGAGAATCAGTGGGATACCGCAATCCCGGGCTATAAACTCTACAGGAGGGACAGGCAGGGGCGTGTTGGAGGTGGGGTGGCCCTTTATGTTAAGGAAGGGATAGAATCCAGCAAAGTAGAGATTGAAGGTGGGTCCGACTCCACCGTAGAATCTCTGTGGGTTAAATTACCAGGCTTGTGCAGCAATGTAATACTGGGGGCGTGCTATCGTCCTCCAGACCAGAAATCTGATGGGGACCTTGAAATGAGGAAACAGATCAGGGAGGTGACAAGGAAGGACAGGGTTGTAATCATGGGGGACTTCAATTATCCTCATATTGACTGGGTCAATTTGTGTTCTGGTCACGATAAGGAAACCGGATTTCTTGACGTGCTGAATGACTGTGGCTTAGATCAGCTAGTCACGGAGCCCACCAGAGGACAGGTGACTCTGGATTTAATTTTGTGCGGTACGCAGGAGCTGGTTAGAGATGTAAACGTTACTGAGCCATTGGGGAACAGTGATCATGCTGCGATCCGTTTTGACGTGCACGTTGAGGGAAGAATACCAGGCAAATCTCTAACAAAAACCCTTGACTTCCGACGGGCGGACTTCCCTCAAATGAGGAGGCTGGTTAGAAGGAGGTTGAAAGGGAGGGTAAAAAGAGTCCAGTCTCTCCAGAATGCATGGAGGCTGCTTAAAACAACAGTAATAGAGGCCCAGCAGAGGTGTATACCGCAAAGAAAGAAGGGTTCCACTAAATCCAGGAGAGTGCCAGCATGGCTAACCAGCCAAGTTAGAGAGGCTGTGAAGGGCAAGGAAGCTTCCTTCCGTAAATGGAAGTCTTGCCCTGATGAAGAGAATAAAAAGGAACATAAACTGTGGCAAAAGAAATGTAAGAAGGTGATAGGGGAGGCCAAGCGAGACTATGAGGAACGCATGGCCAGCAACATTAAGGGGAATAATAAAAGCTTCTTCAAATATGTTAGAAGCAGGAAACCCGCCAGAGAAGCGGTTGGCCCTCTGGATGGTGAGGGAGGGAAAGGGGAGATAAAAGGAGACTTAGAGATGGCAGAGAAATTAAATGAGTTCTTTGCATCTGTCTTCACGGCAGAAGACCTCGGGCAGATACCGCTGCCCGAACGGCCCCTCCTGACCGAGGAGTTAAGTCAGATAGAGGTTAAAAGAGAAGATGTTTCAGACCTCATTGATGAATTAAAGATCAATAAGTCACCGGGCCCTGATGGCATACACCCAAGGGTTATTAAGGAATTGAAGAATGAAGTTGCAGATCTCTTGACTAAGGTATGCAACTTGTCCCTCAAAACGGCCACAGTGCCAGAAGATTGGAGGATAGCAAATGTCACGCCTATTTTTAAAAAGGGAAAGAGGGGGGACCCGGGAAACTATAGGCCGGTCAGCCTAACATCCATACCGGGTAAGATGGTGGAATGCCTCATCAAAGATAGGATCTCAAAACACATAGACAAACAGGCCTTGCTGAGGGAGAGTCAGCATGGCTTCTGTAAGGGTAAGTCTTGCCTCACGAACCTTATAGAATTCTTTGAAAAGGTCAACAGGCATGTGGATGCGGGAGAACCCGTGGACATTATATATCTGGACTTTCAGAAGGCGTTTGACACGGTCCCTCACCAAAGGCTACTGAAAAAACTCCACAGTCAGGGAATTAGAGGACAGGTCCTCTCGTGGATTGAGAACTGGTTGGAGGCCAGGAAGCAGAGAGTGGGTGTCAATGGGCAATTTTCACAATGGAGAGAGGTGAAAAGCGGTGTGCCCCAAGGATCTGTCCTGGGACCGGTGCTTTTCAACCTCTTCATAAATGACCTGGAGACAGGGTTGAGCAGTGAAGTGGCTAAGTTTGCAGACGACACCAAACTTTTCCGAGTGGTAAAGACCAGAAGTGATTGTGAGGAGCTCCAGAAGGATCTCTCCAGACTGGCAGAATGGGCAGCAAAATGGCAGATGCGCTTCAATGTCAGTAAGTGTAAAGTCATGCACATTGGGGCAAAAAATCAAAACTTTAGATATAGGCTGATGGGTTCTGAGCTGTCTGTGACAGATCAGGAGAGAGATCTTGGGGTGGTGGTGGACAGGTCGATGAAAGTGTCGACACAATGTGCGGCGGCAGTGAAGAAGGCCAATTCTATGCTTGGGATCATTAGGAAGGGTATTGAGAACAAAACGGTTAGTATTATAATGCCGTTGTACAAATCGATGGTAAGGCCACACCTGGAGTATTGTGTCCAGTTCTGGTCGCCGCATCTCAAAAAAGACATAGTGGAAATGGAAAAGGTGCAAAAGAGAGCGACTAAGATGATTACGGGGCTGGGGCACCTTCCTTATGAGGAAAGGCTACGGCGTTTGGGCCTCTTCAGCCTAGAAAAGAGACGCTTGAGGGGGGACATGATTGAGACATACAAAATTATGCAGGGGATGGACAGAGTGGATAGGGAGATGCTCTTTACACTCTCACATAATACCAGAACCAGGGGACATCCACTAAAATTGAGTGTTGGGCGGGTTAGGACAGACAAAAGAAAATATTTCTTTACTCAGCGCGTGGTCGGTCTGTGGAACTCCTTGCCACAGGATGTGGTGCTGGCGTCTAGCCTAGACGCCTTTAAAAGGGGATTGGACGAGTTTCTGGAGGAAAAATCCATTATGGGGTACAAGCCATGATGTGTATGCGCAACCTCCTGATTTTAGGAATGGGTTAAGTCAGAATGCCAGATGTAGGGGAGAGCACCAGGATGAGGTCTCTTGTTATCTGGTGTGCTCCCTGGGGCATTTGGTGGGCCGCTGTGAGATACAGGAAGCTGGACTAGATGGGCCTATGGCCTGATCCAGTGGGGCTGTTCTTATGTTCTTATGTTCTTATGTTAGTCAATAAAATGAAATAAAGCTTTTAAAATATATATATTTGCCACCCCTGTACCCTAAAAGACAGAAATGATGGCAAAATGGTACTATGCTCAGACAACAAACATACTTGCATGATAACAGAGTAGAAAATGCATACTGGTAATATTAGTGCTCTCGCATCCCTTTTTCTTAGGCAGTGGTGGACCTCCCCTCAAGGCACCCTGGGGCGAAGTGCCATAAAGCTGCCGCCCCCCTCCCACTCACCTGGATTGCCACAGAGCCTCATGTGACTCCAGGACCAACAGGAGAAGTCATCTGAGGCTTCCCCTCTGTCTTAAACTGTGCTTCTGGAAATCCGGAAGCACAGTTTCTGACTGTGTTGGGAGCCTCATTAAGGCTTCTAAATAAATAAATAGTAACTTTATTGGCATTTAATTAAGGCTTTCCGCACGGTCCTGGAGGCACACCAGCTCTGTACCAGGGCATTTGCCCTGCTCTTCCAACTGGAGGTTCACTGCTGTTCTTAGGGCTCCAGACACAAGGACCAAACCCATTCAACCCCATTTCTGCAGCTGCAGACACAAGGATAAAACACAGCATTCGTATCTATAAAGAGAAGTCCTTGCCTCAAAGGGTGGCATCTGTGCGTGTCTCTCAAGCTCCATTTGAAGCAACTGTGTCTATGCATCTATCTGGAGGCATGGCAGGTTAGCGCTTAAGCCCCTAAAAAATGTCTCAACCGGCCTCCTCCTGAGCCTGACCCTTCTTTTCAGCTGAACAAAGTTTCAAAGGCAGCACCTGAATGCCCTTACTAATGCCCTTCCGGCTGTAAGAGAAGTCCCAGCACTGCCCTCTACCCTGCCACTCCCTTGACTACATCCTGGTGCTGCCTTTCAAATGAGTGGTGGATCTCTGGGTATACCATCCTTGATTGAAGGCATGGTCCTGTGTTTGCCTGGAAAAGAAGTGATCAGTCACAGGCTGTCTGTGTTTGTGCTACAAGAGGATTCAGAGCTCACTCTGTAAAAAGTTTCAGAGTCCAGCCGTTGCAGAGGTGTGCCGTGTCCCGTGGTGCGAACCAGGAAGAGCACAGTGCTGTCTTTGTGTTTTGTACGTGTTCGACGTCGGGTGACACCACTGATTGTTCTGTTGCCACCGTGCATTGATTTGTTCCATACGTGCCTGGCTACTGTGGGAGTGCTGTCAGCATACAATGCTGTGATTGGTGGGTTGCAGTGACGTTGCCATGGTTGCTGTGGAAATGTCACTTGGTTTTGTTACGCTATCTTTTGCTTGAAGTGGTATTGTTTTGCTGTCCCCTTTGAGTTCTTAGGCATGCCGGCCCAGTAGCAACTATATGGCATTCGCTTTATGCTGGCTTTAACAGCCATTGGCATGTCAGGCCTATAGGGAACATCAGACCCTCTGCTCTTCCATGTGCTGATACCTTTCAAGCCAACTGGTCCCTGACCCCTCACTGTGGCTACAGAACCACTGAACCAACTCTCACATCTGGTGGAGTGATTTTTCCCATTGATTGAAAGCCAGTCTAGCAAGCCATATGATCTGAAGAATGGGGTACAAACACTTTAAATAATAGAATGGCCCTGCCCAAATATTTTGATCAGTGAAAAAGGCGTGCCCAATTAATTGAGTCGATTTTCTAAACATTGTTAGCAGTGGCACAGCTAGTGGGGGGGGGAATGGTCTGCCCCAGGTGCCACCCTCAGCATCAGTTGCATGCCTGCCATAGACTTCCCTGGCGCGAATGCCCTAGTGGTTGGTCGCTAGGACCCAGTGGAAGCCTTTTTGAGGCTCCTGACGGAGGTGCTTCCTGTTTGCTGGAAGCTCAGTTTATAGTGCCAGGGAACCTCACAGAGGTTTCTCTGGTGTGGGAGGAGGTCGCGTGAGGCTCTGTGAGCCTCTGGTGAGTAGGGGGGGGATTTCTGTGCGCGGGGGGTACCATATAAGAGGCCAACAATCTCCCTGTCAGTTCAAGGGCTGGGGGTTCCAGCCTGACTTTGTTTTGACTTGGGGAAATGTAGTTGAAGTATCTTGACTGGAGGCCTAATTGACATAAGCCCATAACTTGCTGTTTCAAGAGTCAGCCTAGTTACTATTGAACACATGGGGCTGGGTATTCAAGACCCAATCCCATCTAACTTCCCAGTTCCGATACAGCTGCAATGCAACCCTTAGGTAAGGGCAGTGGCAGAAGAGAGGCGGGGGCAGGGGGGGCAAAAGCCCAGAGTGCAGTGCTTGTCGTGCCCACCACTGCCACCTTCGCACACCCCGACGACCCCCTGCCCGTCTAAGCTGTTCCGCGGGCAGCTTGGCAGGTGAGGTCTTGCGTGGTGCTCGGCAGCAGGCAAAAAGCCTTCTGAGGCGTCTCCTGCTGTTTTATGCAACACTTTTGGTTTAATTGGTTAATTGGGAAATCGGAAGTACTGTTTAAAACAGCAGGAGAAGCTTCAGAAGGCTTTCCGTCTGCTGCTGAGCATCGCTCAAGGCTCCGTGAGCCTCATTCAGTATCCTGGGGATGGAAGGGGCAGCATGTCAGGGTAGCAGCCTGTTGCGAATCTGCCCCGGGGCCCGATGAGGTCAGGTCTTGAATGTTCCCTTGCCTTAGAGGAGGCCTCCGTGGCATCATCTTAGTCTTAATTATGAACAATGGTACAACCTGTATTAATGTTACTGTTTATAAATGCTGTTGTACACATAGTTATGAAATAAGAACCGTGAGGAGTTAAAGTTCTTAGGCAAGACTAGAGATGTTACCCTAACTGCAGGCTTGTAATTTTGTGCTTCTGGAAATCCTTGTGAAATGCCTACAATGAATCTCAAATTAATACACCCAGCTAGAATATTGCTATAAAACGTTATATAATAAATAGAGAGGAGGACTCGGGTCTCAACCTTCTGAGGAAACTCATTTCATTATTTGCAGTCACGCCAAGGCTTCTGTGCACCATTTTGGCCATTGAAAGACATTCATGTAAGAATAAATAATTGCTACATCTCTCTAAAACTAGCAGAATAACATAGTGGTATTATAATTGAGAATCAGGCCTTTTTCTTTTTCTCACTTTTTCTTTTTCTCACTGAGGATTGATCAGGCTTACTTTAAAGCAGGGGTGACAAACTGGTTTCATACAGAGGGCCAAGGTTAGCATTCATGGTGCCTGATGAGGGCTAGAAGTGACACCATTAAATAGAAAGTTACATCATTAAGGAGATGATGTAATAAGCACTTGGTTCTCACATAGAAACTCATTAGCTGCAAATGACTGAAGAAAATTATAATTGAGCTCTCCCAGATCGATAATGGGAGCCCAGATAAATTGCTTCCACATTCGGCACGCAGGCCTTATGTTTGACACCCCTGCTTTAAAGAAACAAGTAAGGATCAGTTAAAGCAAAGAGAAGAGAGCCACAATGGTGTCGTGCAGTGGTTCTCAAACTCCCAGGGAGTTCAAGAACCACTGTAAGTCCTTACTGGGGAGCGGGAAAGTGGGAGCAGGAGGAAGGCAGCGACGCAATCCCCAGGATCGCCACTAAGGGAGGGTGCAGGGACTGGCATGTACTTACCAGTTCCTGCAGCAGCCTCCTGGGGGTACAGGGAGCCTTGCGCGACCTCCCACAGGACTCCTCAACCTTCAGAAAGTGAAAGTGGAGTGATGGCACCCAACCTCCATGATTGCAAACTGGAAGTGGGGCGCGATTGCTCCACTTTCACTTTCTAAAGCTCAGCAAGCCCTGTGGAGGGTTGCGCAGGACTCCCCACACCCCTGGGAGGCTGCTTTAGGGACTGGTAAGTACATGCCAGTCCCTGCAGCCCCCTAGCAACATGATCCTGGGGATCGTGTCGTTGCCTTCCCCCACCCCCGCCCCTTAAGGGGGAAGAGTCAAGGGCCCTCATGTTGGTGCACTGCAACACCTCAGTTTGAGAACCACTGGTGTAGTGGTTTGGGAGTTGGACTTACACATGGAAGATCCAGATTCAAATCCCCACTCAGCTGAGAAGCTTCCTGGGTGACCTTGGGCTAGTCACTATTTCTCAGCCTCACTTATCGCACAAGATTTGTTGTGAGGACAAAAGGGGGGAGAAGCTATGTACACCACCAGTGAGCTCCTTGGAGGAAGGATGGGTATAAAAATGTGAAAAATAAATAAAATAAATAATCAGCCAATGTTCGGAACAGACAATATGTATTTGATGAGTAGTTCTCACAAACTGCTGATAGCTGCAGGTGGAGGCTCACATGATGAAATGCATCGGGGGGGGGGGAGGTCACATTCCTGCACACAGAAATCAAATAACTTGAGGGGGTTACCAGGTCATTAAATGTTTTTGCTAAATTAGATTGCTTCTTCAGTGGCATACCTAAGCCATTTGGCACCTGGATCAAAGAATATTTTGGAGCCCCCTCTCGATGAAATCAAATGTAATTAATTAGATAAGTAAACAGCACAGTAACAGTATCTGCACCGACAAGTATTGCTACTTGACAGTCACTGAGTGTTGACTGCATTACCTGCAGCTTTGCGCCCATCTGTTGTTTTAATTCCAGTTGAAATGAATGGGCTTTAAGCAGCCTGTGCACAGTATTGCAGGCATTGGGGCAGGTCATGTCTGGGAGGTTTTCTGAGTTGCGAGTAGGTCACACAGGTATTCTAAATTGCATGGTGTCCCCTGGCAGCATGGAGCCCAGGGCAATTGCTCCCTGGTCCACCCCCTTTGCAATGCCACTGTGCTTCTTTGGAAAAAAAATTGCTTATAAACAGGATCACTTATAACAGCTTCTGCTGCCACTGAAACACAGAGGCTTTAATCTTCCTAACTTGCACCAATATTGAGATATGCCACAGGGAAACTATCAGATCAAATCCCATTTGTAGTTACAGTACTTTAAAGAGCCTTTATCCAAAAAACAGAGTTGAGGGAATAATACTCAAGGATCACATGGTGTTGTACAAGAACTCCTGTGACAGCCTATTAAAGGCTGGAATACATTTGAAAACACCAATAAGGGATCGCATATTTATTCTTTGGTAGTAATGATATCTTGTTTTGGATAATGAAGCCACGTAGGTAAGACCTGTTTAAGACATAGTATTAATAACAACAACAACAACAACAACAGGTATTTATATACCGCCTTTCTTGGTCTTTATTCAAGACTTTATTCAAGGCGGTTTACATAGGCAGGCTTTATCTAAATCCCTATTTAAATAGGGATTTTTACAATTTGAAAGAAGGTTCTTTCTTTCAAGAACTACTACATTCAAGGTGTTTCATTCCGATCTGGCTTCACATTCTGGCCTCCATCCTCCCACGCTCCGAGCAGATGGAATTGCTTGGCTTCAGCTTGTCAGCTGCTCCAAGGTCGCATGGTGCCGGTAGCCTCGAACTGGCGACCTTGTGGATGTTATCTTCAGGCAGATGGAGGCTCTACCCTCTAGACCAGACCTCCTGCCCAGACCTGCCCAGACCTCCTGCCCTCCTATATGTATTAACAGACATATTATGCTGTGGTGAAGATGTTATCAGCAACGTTTATAAAGGATGTTCACTTGTAGCTAGAGCAGAGGAGTGGCTCTTTCTTTGATTTACAAATAACTGAGATGGATGCCTCATACATAGACTGACTGAGCACCAAATTATTGTGTCGTTGGATTCCTGACCAAGTAGAAGTATCCATGGAATATACAGGTCTTTCTACCACTGACTAGGAAATCCATCTGGGTCTGCAGCTTCACCATTTCCTTTAGATTTTATTTTTGCCACACACAGGAGGGTGTTCTAAGGGCCAGAGAGTTTGAATGAATGAATGAGCCCATTCATTCATTTTTTCACTCATCTAAGTTTCATCTCTAATTTATTTATATAAATTTTATATTTAAATTTTTTTTCCATCCCTCAATACCGTGCCAGATATTTGATGCGGCCCTCTGGCCAAAATGTTTGGAGACCCCTGCCCTAGAGGCAAAACATACCTCTGGCAGGTCTCCTGATTGCCCCCAACCCTCATTGGATGCAGCATGTGCTCCACCAGTACAGCTGTATTGGCGCCAAAAGTGGGGGATACCATTAGACAGTAATATTATTTAAGGAGAGTTCTGGGAAGGACAGAAACACATCCCACTACGCAATGCAAGTGGGCTGAATACATACAGAACTGGTCAATATAACATTTCAGAGCAGTTGGATGTGTGTGATAACTGCCCCCACGCACTGCTCAAAATATTTGGCAGACAAAAGTCTTTGTATCCTTGGTGTAAAAGGATATTACTTTGTGCAGATGGTTACGTTATTATCAAAAGCCCAAATAGAAGAAAGGAAATTAGAGTCCTTGATAATACCCTCATCACCCAGAGGAGTCTGGTGTGAAAAATCCCATCAGTATGTTCTTTCAGTTGTCAGATAATCCAACTAGTATGGAAAAATAATGAACCTAGTTCTTGAAAAGGTTTCACATGTATATCAGAAATAGTGCAAGCTTGTTATAATAGAAGAGAAGATTGGATGAAAAAGAGCTCTCTTTTGAAGGAATAAGTGATTTTCCCACCAGACCTTCTCTGTGTCCAGGGCATACAAATTACAATCTAATGACAAAAAACACAGGCCACCTCAAATATCTTCCTTAGCAACAAAATGAAACAGTATGGCCATTAAGGTAGGGCAGTCCAATCCTAAAGGCCAGCAGGGGCAGCAGCACCAAAGCGGTTATTGCTGCATACTGTGACCCAGTGGTAGCTGCCAGAGGTCTCCTCGGGGGAAGCTCCAAGCCCCACAATGGGGCTTCTCATGTCTGTGCTGGTTATTTTGCCAGCGCAGAGTTGAGAGATTCCATGTCAGGCCTTCTGGCTTGACATGGAGTTCAGGATCTGACAGAGCAGAGATCCACTGGTCCCACCCCTCCCGCCCTGATTCCTTCTCCGCCCCAGGTGCTGCAGAATGCCTTATGGCATGTTTGCGACACCCAGCACCAGCAGTATGCTCATACCACCGTTGCTGAAGAGCTCAGGATTGGGCTCTAAGTTGATTGTAAATCTGAGCCAGAGAAATTCAGAATCCAAAGGGTCATAATTCCCAATTCCAAACCTGGATTTTGGTGCTGGTACATATCCTGCAGTGACCCATTCACTGATCTGTTACTGGGAAGTTTTTGATTGGGTGGATGCTGAATCTTTTACACAGCTCTGCAATGTCTCTAGTTTTCTTTGAAATCTCATCTAGGACAGCAATAACTGATGGGCCACCCTCAGCCCCATGAATGTCCTTCACCATGCTAGGCTCACTTGGCATTGCCAAGCTGGACTGGCTAGTGTAGCAGTAGGGAGGGCCTGACCGGGTTTGTGTTCTTCTTTTTCTACTTTGATGCCTCAAAAGAAGATGCCACTGGACCTAAGAAAAAGACAGCTGCCAGAACAGAACTTGTTTGTGGTCCAGATGTCTGTTAACACTGTTTTACAAAAATTCATGACACTGATCTAAAGCCATGAGATGACAGATGAAGTCCATGAGATGAGATGATGCAGCCAGAGATGTTACTCAATTAGAATCCACCAGGCATCTACGCCTGCACGTCAATGGCACTGCTCTGGAATAAGCACTTTTGGAGCCTGCAGCTATCGTGATTGAAATCTTTGCATTCTTTCCAAAGGCAGTGTTGGTGCTATAGAACATGTTCAGAATCCTGGTCCTGTGCAGGAAAAGGATTCTATTCTTCTCTATTCTATTTACTGTTTCAGCACCATAGAAAGCAGTAGCATAGGCAGAGTGAGGCATCTCCACTTTCTTGCGTGCAGAACACAGCTCGAGACAGTTTATTTTTCCAGACAAAAAGCAGCATGGAAGCTAAGAAGTCAGTGGGCAAAACTGTTTAATCCTGACCCTTCCTGCTGCTTGCTTGTTCAACATATCCCCCCTCTAAGCTGCTGTCCTGAACAGCAGAAGAGCTGCTAAGGGCACAATCCTAACCCACTTTCCAGCACTGACATAAGGGCAGTGCAGCTTCAAGATAAAAGAATAAACATTTCCTTCCCTTGAGGAGGTCTCTGTGTGTGCCACTGAACTGCAGGATGCAACGCATGTCCCATTGGCACAGGTATGCCAGTGCTGGAAAATTGGTTAGGATTTGGGCATACATTGAAATGAAAACATACATTGAAATGAATGGGGACCCACCTGAAATTGGCCCACAACCCAACTAGTGGGTCCAAACCCACAGTTTGAGAAACATGGACTTAAATGTTTTCAAAATCTATTCTGTTCAGAGTTTGCCCACAAGTTCAAACTCATGTGGTTTATTGTAAAGATCAGTGATGCCGCTGATCTTGCCCCAAGCAGATTTTCTGCTGATCTTCAGGACTGGAACTGGGATCTACTGTTACAGGTTGGAGATGTTCCCACAACTTACCAGACCTCAGTCTGCTTGCTCTGAAGCCTTTTCTATAGCAGAGCATCAATGATAGAGTACACCTCATTGGCCTAAGAACTCCTGTGCTGACAAATGCTGACCCTTCCCTTTAGCTAGTGATATGTCAGCACCTGCTTCACCCACTCCCTGTATTTGAAAAGGAAGAGGGAGAAAGGACAGAAAAGGGAGAGGAGTGGGAAGTGATGGCGTCTAGCCAATAACTCTGTCCTTTTCCACAGAGAGTGGAAGAAGGGGGAGCAGTGGAGGTGACTGAGTGGATGGAGGGAAATCACTTCAGTCAGCCTTATGGATAGACCAGCCCTGCTCATGCCACACTGGGAGCCTTGGTGCAGGTGCCCGAAGACTATAGTACTTAGCTGGGGCGTGGAGCTTGCCTGGCATTTTGTATTGGCAACCTTCAGTCTCGAAAGACTATGGTATCGCGCTCTGAAAGGTGGTTCTGGCACAGCGTCCAGTGTGGCTGAAAAGGCCAATCCGGGAGTGACAATCCCTTCCACACCGGGAGCAAGTGCAGTCCGTCCCTGGTCTGTCTCCCTGGCTATGGGCCTTCCTTCTTTGCCTCTTAGCCTCAGACTGTTGGCAAAGTGTCTCTTCAAACTGGGAAAGGCCATGCTGCACAGCCTGCCTCCAAGCGGGCCGCTCAGAGGCCAGGGTTTCCCACTTGTTGAGGTCCATCCCTAAGGCCTTCAGATCCCTCTTGCAGATGTCCTTGTATCGCAGCTGTGGTCTACCTGTAGGGCGCTTTCCTTGCACGAGTTCTCCATAGAGGAGATCCTTTGGGATCCGGCCATCATCCATTCTCACGACATGACCAAGCCAACGCAGGCGTCTCTGTTTCAGCAGTGAATACATGCTAGGGATTCCAGCACGTTCCAGGACTGTGTTGTTTGGAACTTTGTCCTGCCAGGTGATGCCGAGGATGCGTCGGAGGCAGCGCATGTGGAAAGCGCTCAGTTTCCTCTCCTGTTGTGAGCGAAGAGTCCATGACTCGCTGCAGTACAGAAGTGTACTCAGGACGCAAGCTCTGTAGACCTGGATCTTGGTATGTTCCGTCAGCTTCTTGTTGGACCAGACTCTCTTTGTGAGTCTGGAAAACGTGGTAGCTGCTTTACCGATGCGCTTGTTTAGCTCGGTATCGAGAGAATGAGTGTCGGAGATCGTTGAGCCAAGGTACACAAAGTCATGGACAACCTCCAGTTCATGCTCAGAGATTGTAATGCAGGGAGGTGAGTCCACATCCTGAACCATGACCTGTGTTTTCTTCAGGCTGATTGTCAGTCCAAAATCTTGGCAGGCCTTGCTAAAACGATCCATGAGCTGCTGGAGATCTTTGGCAGAGTGGGTAGTGACAGCTGCATCGTCATTGTGCATGTGCAAAGCCCATTAAGGGGCACAAAAAATACAGCTTGGAGCAGACTTTCAGATCCCATCTGAATTCCTGGTGGATTAAAATGAATTTGTTCTGAAATCAGCCAAAACAACACCCAGTGGAAGATTCTGCCTCTCTCTTGTTGTTGCATATCTGTGTTAACTGCATTTCTAAAGGTCCTTTCAAAGGATATGGTGTTAAGCTTGGATTTCGGGGAGAGAGGAATGCTTTTGGCTTCTCTTGTGGGTGGGCTGTCGTTTGTCAGGATGTCAATGATGTCACAATGATGAATGACACAGTGCCATCTCTGCTAGATCGCATTCCCAGAGAGAGACAGCATTTTTCATTATTGGTTTCTACTTCAATATGTTGTTCTAATTACTGTACTGAAAGTATGTTGCTTACACTCCTTTATATTTTAGCTGCTAGAGATTATAAGAAAAGACTTTCATTCCAAAGTATCTAAGAAAAAAAATTCTCCAGATTCATTCTTCGACACTGACTCACGAAATTATTTTTCCCTCTCAAATTGTACACTTCCGTGATTGTTATACAAATGGTATATTAAATGATTGTTAAACAAACACCAGAACAGCCAAACACTAATATCTACAGACAGGGCTTTTTTTCTAATGGAACGCGGGGGGACGGAGTTCCGGCACCTTTTTGCAGGGGCCCCTCCCCTTTGGAGGCATTCCAGGAGGGGGGGAGCAAAATAGAGGCATTTGCTGGGTGGGTGCTGGGGGGTGCAGGGTAGGCAGGTGCCTGGCCCCTGCCTGACCACACAACGACCCCCTCCTGCCCCATCTCCAAGCTCCCGCCTGAGCCCAGCCTGCCTCCCCTCCCCCCGCGCTCTGCTTCCCAGCGCAGCTTCCAAGCCGGTGGAGGGCGCGGGGGGACACGTGCCGATGCTGAGGAAGAGAACGGACAGCCAGCCAGCCAGCCAGCCAGCCAGGGAGATGGGCTGTGGCACCCACGGAATGCCCAGGTACTGGCTTGGCGGAGGAGGAGGGGAAGGAAGCTGGCTGGTGCAGCCCCCGTGCCAATCTGCAGCATGAGTCTAGGCGTGTCTACTCAGAAGTATGTCTCATTGTGCTCAATGGGGCTTGCTTCTGGGAAAGGGTGCATAGCCTTGCAGCCTGAGAGCCCAAGCATGTCTACTCAGAATTAAGTTCCATTGTGTTCAATGGGACTTACTCCCAGGAAATTGTCATAGCCTTGCAGCCTGAGTAGGCAGGCAGAGGAAGGGCTCCGAGGCTGCAGGCCTCTCCACACTTTCCTGGGAGGAAGCCCCACTGTCTCTAATGGGACTGACTTCTGAGTAGACAGGCACAGGATTGGGCCCTGAGGCTGCCACCCTATCCACAGTAAGCCCCAATCACTAAAGTGGACTTCTGAGTAGACATGCATAGGATTGGGCTCTTAGGCTGCAATCCTAGGCACTTTCCTGGGAGTAAGCTCCATTGACTAGAACGAGACTTACTTCAGAGTAGACATACCTAGGATTGGGCTCTTAATCCTGGCAGAGATATATATCTGCACCCGTTTTCACATGCTAAGGGCAGGTGAAAAAGGATTCTACGTGTGTACAACGTGCTGTCCAGCCTTGCCAGAGATCCTCCTCGTCCTTCCCCCACAAACATGCCCTCCGCCAGCCAGCATTTGCAGCTCCTCTCCAGCAATGCACAGCAGCTGCTCAGGGCAGCAGAGAACATACAATTGCATGCCAAGCGCCTTCCCAAAGACACAGAGTATTCTGATACCTGAATTAAACCATATTTAATTGCTTGTTTGCAAATGTAGCTGTTTCTGTGTGCACCTAAGGACCCCTCTCAGGTAAGAATTCCTTTTTTGTTCTTACTCCCACAGTTGCTTAGAGTAATTTTATTACATGGAACTCATGTAAGCCATTTTTCGGAATCCATTCACTGCTTCCTCTCCTCAAAGTAGTGCCACACTACATACTACACGCTACAAGTGCACCTGTACAGTATTTTTCCCCTTGTGTAGAAAAAATAGCTAGGGGGAAGGGGATGTGGAGATTGACAGCCCAATCCTATGCATGTCTACTCAGAAGTAAGTTCATCTTTAGGGGGGAAGCACATAAAAAATACTTTATTTCTCCAATAAAAAATTGTTTATAAATAATTAAATAAATGAATGAATAAATAAATATTAACAAGTTGTGAGTTCCTGCACCTTTTTATTTACAAAAAAAGCACTGTCTACAGAAGACGACAAGATATTGGGGTAAATGAAATAGGTTCACACAACTGTAGAGCTGTAAGAGATATGGTGATAATAGGGTGACCCTTCATGCACTACTCCACAAGCACACCACATGTTCATCCCTGTGAAAATTTTAATGAGGCCCTGATGTAGTGGCTGCACACTATATCCAGAGGCTCTCCAGGCTTCAGACAGGAATTCCCAGCTCTACTGGAGATGACAGGGATTGAATCTAGGGCCTCCTGTGTGCAAAGCAGGGGCTCTCACAGAGGTATGGCCCTGTCCCCTGAGCTGCAGCTCTTAAAAGGGTCTCTGGAAGCATGGCTGAGGACACCCGATGGTCTAGCAGAGTTGCTGCCAGTTATGGTTAACCACTCCAGTATTGGGCCAATGATCGGACTCGGTTTAGAAGCCCACTTCACATATTCATAATCACTTGTAAATTGATTTGGGAAAAGCAGTGAATACTGTAAAACAAACTAATTAATAGTATAAGCCTATGCAGGTGAACTCAGGAGTAATTTGCACTGAATTCAGTGGCGCTAACTCCCAGGTAAATGTGCATGTATTGTACTGTCATTTGATTGATTTTGGAGCCTGGTCGTGAATCTTGTGTGTGTGTCAGGAGAGAGAGAGAGAGATTGTTTTAATGCTAGAGAGACTGCTAAGTAAAGGTTTGGTAAACAGAAAAATTGCTGAATCCATGGGATGAGCTGCTGCACATAACCTCCCTTGGGGCATTTAGCTAGGCAATGGCAATAGAGACAATGCTGTGCTAAACGGATCATTGATCTAACTCAGCATGGGAACATGGGCAGACACAGTTTAAAGTAAAATGTGCCAGCTGAGACTACAGAAGAGGTAGCAGTGTGTTCCATGAAACCTAGGGCACAATCCAGGGCCCGCGCAAGGCCCAGGAGGGTTGCAAACATGCTGTTTGCGCCTCCTCAGGAGGAAGCCGGGCCAGTGCTCAGAGAAGCACCGGCCCAGGAGACTGATGCAAGTTTCTGTGCCAGCTTCGCAATGAGCAAAGGTAGGTGGGGAGGGAGGCATTCTTGGGTGGGGGGAGGCCCTGGTGGTGGGTAGGCAGGGAGCAGGAGAAAGGGTTGGGATTCAGCAGTTATGCCGGATCCCAACCCCCATTCCTAGGGAGAATGGAGCAGCTTCAAGCCGCTCCGCTCTCCTCAGACTTGCACCACCTCAAGAGGAGGTCCACTGCAAGCTGGAGGAGACCCATAGGGGCCAGTGGCCCTTACCCAGAGGTAAGGGGAAATGTTTCCCCTTCTCTCTGGCTGAGTCGCTTATGACCCCTATCCTGCGCTGGATACAGCGCAAGCCTCTTAGCTTGCTTTTCCAGCACAGGATAGGATTGCACCCCTAGTTTCTTGCACAGAATACAATATGTTGTACACTGTACAACACTGTTTCTTAAAGTGTGAAATCCATTCATTTCAATGTTTTATTTTTAATATATTATACTTGATGCTACCATGGTATGTAACTGCATTTGGGGAAGTGTTAATCTGCACTTTTAACAGGCTACTCTGTATATGCTTTTAACAATGTCAGTCAATGGGGCTTACTCCTGGGTATGTGTGAGTAGGTTTGCAGCCTAGGATTGTTAAAAATGTCCCTGCTTGATGATGTCACTTCCGGTCATGACATCACTTTTGGTGGTCCGATTCTCATTCTAAAAGTGGGCCTCGGTGCTAAAACCACTGAGAACCACTGTTGTACAGAATACTGTTGTCCAAACCTCTGATAGCAGCTGTCCCACTTAATTTTTGAATTAAAATACAAAATGCTCTTTGCTCTTAAGTCTTCAAAGGAGAGTGGAATTATTTACTTATTTTTACAACTGTCCTTCCTCCAAGGAGCTCACGTTGCTGTAAATGGTTCCTTTCCTCCGTTTGTCCTTGCAACAACCCTGTGAGATAGGTGAGGCTGAGAGACAGCAGACGGCCCAAGGTCACCCAGGAAGCTTCATGGCTGAACTGGGATCTGAACCAGGATCTTCCAGGTTTCAATCCAACTCCCAGACCACCACGCTATCCTCCAGTCTTACCTGATGCAGGGGGGTGACAGAATTACAACTGGAAGAAGGGAAAACCAGAACAGTTAATTGTGCAAGCAGCCTTCCCTGTGAATATTTCAGGCTCAGAGGATCCCTTAATGACCTACCCATCAATATCTAAAGCCCCTGCCCCTCTGCCAGTAGAATTACAGCCGAAACACTATCACACCCAAAGAAGATGTAGATTTCTAGGTTCTTCTGGCGCTCCAGAGGTTTGCAGAGGTTTGAAATTATCACTAAAACCAACAAACCAAGGGGGGGCACCCAAAAAGCTGAAGAGTCATTGCTAAAGAGTCTACAGATTAAAGGGGAAAGAGCACATACAAGATTCCTAGAGAGTCATCCCTTTTCCTGCTTGAGGGAGGCAGGAGAAGAAAAGCACCTTCAGCTTAACTAAAAACTACAGCTGTATGAATGAGGACTGACTGTAAGTATGCACACAAAGAGTCCAAACTGGGGAAGATGTGAACCAGAGAGTGAGAGGAAGGTGGGGCTGGCTGTTCCATCCCAGCAGTTGAACAGTGTGATCTGGGACGTGCATACTCTGAAGTAAGTTCCATTGGGTTCAGTAGGACTTATTCCTGGGAACATTTGGCATATGGCAACATTTTGATGTGGCACTTACCTTATTTCATTCACTTGCTTTCTCATGGCACTGCAGTGCACCCAGGTAGGGAATTCCAGGGAATATTCCCAGTTTGTAGAGAATATAGAAAATAGGTGCAGAAGTGGTCAGGCACATAAAAACTAGCACATTCCTATGCTGACCAAAGATGATCCAATGAAAATCACTGCCTTTGGGGCACACTGTATACGTATTGTTTTGTCTTGCTCGGACTGCTTCATCGTGAGAACACTCCTCCCCCCAAACTTCTGTTGTGGACCATGTTTCCCATATTTTTCTAAAAAAGGATACATCTCAACATAAGAAGTGCTGACTTTGCACTCAGCAGGGACGTTTGCTGCTATATTAGTAAAGATACCCATATTCTTATGTTGGAACACTGCTGGTTGGGCAGGTAATTGCTTGTTGTAAGTCACAAAATAACAAGACCCTTTTTCCTATGTGTGACTAATTAGTCATGGCTCATTTAAAATACAGGTGCAATGAGAAAAACAGCAACTATAAATGATGGTTGTCCTTTAATTGAATGGACATAGGTGGTGTTTAACTTTAAATGAATGGCCCTGAAAGGAGAACAAGCATCCATGAACTGCAGCATTGGCAAACCACTAATTTTAACTCTCCCTTTTGATTTGCTCTTAAAAAACCATGCTGTGCATTTTTTTCATTGCTGGTAGCAGCCTCCACATCTCTTCACTCACCACATCACCACAAGCAGTGACACCCTCATGGATGGGGAAGTGAACATAAGAACAGCCCCACTGGATCAGGCCATAGGCCCATCTAGTCCAGCTTCCTGTATCTCACAGCGGCCCACCAAATGCCCCAGGGAGCACACCTGATAACAAGAGACCTCATCCTGGTGCCCTCCCTTGCATCTGACATAGCCCATTTCTAAAATCAGGAGGTTGCACATACACATCATAGCTTGTAACCCGTAATGGATTTTTCCCCCAGAACCTTGTCCAATCCCCTTTTAAAGGCATCTAAGCCAGATGCCATCACCACATTCTACGGCAAGGAGTTCCACAGACCAACCACACGCTGAGTAAAGAAATATTTTCTTTTGTCTGTCCTGACCCTCCCAACACTCAATTTTAGTGGATGTCCCCTGGTTCTGGTATTATGTGAGAGTGTAAAGAGCATCTCTCTATCCACCTTATCCTTCCCATGCATAATTTTGTATGTCTCAAACATGTCCCCCCTCAGGCGTCTCTTTTCTAGGCTGAAGAGGCCCAAACACCGTAGCCTTTCCTCATAAGGAAGGTGCCCCAGCCCAGTAAACATCTTAGTCGCTCTCTTTTGCACCTTTTCCATTTCCACTATGTCCTTTTTGAGATGTGGCGACCAGAACTGGACACAATACTTCAGGTGTGGCCTTACCATTGATTTGTACAATGGCCTTATAATATTTTGTTTTGTTCTCAATACCTTTTCTAATGATCCTAAGCATAGAATTGGCCTTCTTCACTGTCACTGCACACTGGGTCGACACTTTCATCTCAGTGCTCTAAGCACACCTCTGCTCTAAGAACAACCTACATTGTGACAACTGACTGCCGAGTCAAACTTGTTCTCTTCAAATCCTGTGTCCATCTCCATGTTCTATCGGTGGTATGGGAAAAACACCAACAGAGTATTTTTAATAAGGGCTGCTTACAAACACAGGCAACCTCTCTACTACAGGGGTCATTTTGATCTTACTGCAACTTCAGCAATTTCAATATAGCTGCAAGCAAAGCATTTATTAATTTACTTTTCAAGTTTCTATACCACCATCCTTCCAAGGAGTGCAGGATGATGTACATGGTTCCTTCCCTCCTTTAGTCCTCATCACAACCCTGTGAGATAGGTGAGTCTGAGAGATAGTGACGGAGCCAGAAAGCTTCATGGCTGAGTGGGGATGTGAACCTGCCTCTTCCAGATTTAAACCCAACTCACAAACCACTGACTACACTATCACTGCTGCAAGTTCTTCTCTAATCAAAGTGTAATTGGAAAAGGGTTCAAGGGGAGACCGTGGAGCAAAATGTGGTGCCATGGGAGGTATGTCTCCATTTCCCCCGCCTCTCATTTTATACATTATTATTAAATATAGCCCACATATTTTTGCACAATCAAACTAGAAATCTGTCCACAATTAAAAGTCAAAATCTTGATATTCTACATCTGATAGCCATCTCCCCCCCCCCCCTTTAGACTATTAAACCTCACAGAGTGTAGAATTGTGATAGTTAGGCAGCTTCCAGGATGGTCAATTGATCCAAACATCCTCATTCCTTTCACGGCTCAGCTCTCCAGGCCCCTGAACTCATAGGGCAGATGCAGTTTCCTGTAAGCTTCCATAATGCTTTAATCCATTTCTGCCCACCCACAGGTGTACACATTTGGTCCCTGTTGCGTATATGCAAGATTGGGCAGAAATGGCTTAAGGGCCCCGTTTGATTGCAGCTGTTCCTCTCCCACCCAGCACACATTCGTCACAGAAAGAGAACTCAGATCCCTCACCAGGATTATAAATCTTCCAATGACCTGTAATTATTGACACGCCATCCCTGACAGCAACATGAAGCATGACAGCTATCAAAGTACATGTGCTCCTGCTGGCTTCCCCCTTATCATCTGTTCCTGGACATTGTGTTCTATGCAAAGCCAATATTTGTGGCAGTCAGTTGTGCCAGTGTACCTGAATATAAAGAGAACTCGCTAATTTGATTTGGCTCATATTTCTGCTCAATAAATGAAATGCCTTTCATATGAACATTGCGGCCAAATGCTTTGCCTTACAAAAGGTACATTTCTGTCCCCTGCATTGCCTGCCAAGGTTTTGTCCTGTATAGCAGAAAATACCATTGAATAAGTGCTCCAATGTGGACAACATTCAATTACATGCCAAACAGATAAATTAAAACAGAGTCTTTTCTGACTATGGGTTCTAACGGCTTGGTTAAGGGATTCCTACTAAGGCCTGTGTTTAGTCCTTTGCTCACACTGAGAAGTGGCTACAGCAAAATCTAGGTGCCTGAAAATCCCAAAAGACTCTTTGTTTTCAAGACAAATTCAGATTTCTGGCCCTCATGGTTGAAAATGTACAAGCAGTATCTCTTGTAAGATACTTCTAAGTTATAGATAATAACTTGCAAGTGTAATGCCTGAGTTTAATTTCTGCCCCATCAAACACAACCTCTGCCTCCTCCTCTACCCCAGTGACATGTGGTAAGTCCAGATCTGGGGAGGCAATACACACTCCCCCCCTCCCCAAGCTCAATCTCTAAAACACACATACTCTCTCTTTCTGGCCACCCCCTCTAGAAATAATTTTTTTTAAACTCACCTCTTCCTTCCCCACTTTGAGCTAGGAGGAGCTCAGCACAGGCCCTGGTGTAGCAAGCCACCCTGGAGCCAGTGCAGAGTTAAAAATGATGCCCCCTCACATCACACCCAGAAGTGACATCACTTCCGGGTGTGACGACATGCCCGTGGTGTTGTTTTTTTTTAATTAAAAGAATAAAAAAATCCAGTGTCTCCTCCAGCCCCCCTCCTGTGCACTCCCCAAGAGGCATGGGCTGCAACTGGAGTCCCGGCTGCTTGCTCCCCTTGTTCCGCCTCCACCTCCTGCTTGTCCAGGCCCCCTGAAGCAGCCAAAAAGTTGCCTCTCCGGGTGCTGTTCAGTGCTGTTGTTTGTGCAGGCTCCTTACTTTTTCATGCCTTTTTTTTAAAAAACAGAAGAGAAGCAACTCTTCCCACTGCCTCCCCAGAGCTCACAGGAGTTCTGTTATTTTTTTTTTTTAATCAGAAGCCAGCTGTTCTGCCTTTTTTTATTTACTGGAAGACACCCTTGATTATAGCCTAACTGCTAGAGGCAACTCTTCCTGATGCCTCCCTTGAGACTGATGACACAAGTGCTGACTTTTTTATTATTGGCAAATGGAGGTAGCTCTCTCTGGTGGCTTTAATTGCACAGGTTTTGTTTCTTGCAAGCCACCATAGTCACTGAACTGGCAGCTCTCCATGTTTATGTGTGCTGCATCAAACAGAGGCTGAGCTGGAGCAGAGGAGGAGGAGCTTGGGAAAGGCAAAACGTACTTTAAAAATACTTCCTTTTTTTTTTACTTGCTGGTTTTGGTGAGGCTCTTTCTCCCGACTGCACATCACTGCTCAACCCCTATCACGAATTTCCTGTGTCTCATGCTTAATTGGAAGAAATTTGACACCTCAAACGTCCCCCCAGAATACACAATTCACATTCATAATTTTCTAGAGGCTGATGTCTGAACGCTACAAGCTTGATTTTAACAGTATGTGGTTTTAGTTGTAGTATAAGCTGCCCCAAGAGCCACTTCTACAGAACGATTTATGTTTTAAATGAATAAGTGAAAGGTAGAAGTCAAGAGGAATGAAATTGCTGTGGCCTTCAAACCAGGGCTGCTCATGAGGCCAACTGACGGGGTCAACTCAGGGAGTATATTTGTGGGGGGGGCGCCCCTCTTTATCTGCCCACTTACATCCACTGCTCCTCCTTCTCCTTACACTAACCTCAACTGGAAAAGGAAAATGGGGACTGAGAGGAAGAAGAAATGTGGAGGGGAGGGCTGAGCTAGAACATGGGAAAGTGAGAGACTCTCGATTGCCCAATTAAAGGGTGATCCAGATCAGTTCAGCCTGGCCTGGAACACAAGAGTCTCCTCCCAGTTGGGGAGCGGAGGAGGGCTGGAACTGGCAGCTACAGAGGCCTTTTAAAGGGCACAATGCCCAGCCCCCTTCCTCCTTTACACGACGCAGAGGCTGACACATCAGCGGGTAAGGGGGACAGCATTTGGCACGCCATCTCAGGCATCAGGAGGTCTTCAGACAGTCCTGCTTCAGCTTTTTCTGATCCTGAATGTTACCCTGAATCTTCACCTGCAAGGCACAGTTCCCACTTTTTTTTATTTTCTATCATTGGGTACTATTACATACATTCTTTCTCCTTTTCTTTCATGCTCCATCTTTTCTCCTCCCTCCCTATTTTGCTCTGTAACAGATCGTCTTTGGGCCACTGGTGCAACCCTGCTTTGGGAAGTTTGGGAACTGCAACCAGGACCAACACACTCAGGGCCCAAAATGCTCAAGAGTTCTGTATCTCCACACCATGAGGTTTGGATGCTGCCACCTCTGTTTTCCCCAAAAGAAACACAATCCAAAATAACTGCTCACAGTCTAGGACATTTGTGATTAGGCTACCTTGACATTCAACTAGTTTGCGTTGGAAATGTCACTTGTGGGCAGCCAAGTACTGCTGTTGAGTTCTGACCTTTTGCAGGCTCTGTCTAGCTTACAAAGTATAATTTCTCCATGAACTTGCAATGTGGCTACAAAGTTCAGTGCAGTTCTACCTGCAGTCAGAGCAGAGTCGGGGGAGAAGTTGCTTCCGTATGTGATAGTAGGAGGTTAGAAAGTGTGGCCTGATGACCAGCTGACTCCATGGATGGTCTCCACAGGCTACCGTCTCTCTACTACCAGCCAAGTTCAAAGCTGGAGGCCTGATGCTAAGTTATATGCAAAAGGTGCCACTGTTTGGGATGGATGGGGGTAGTGGGGTCAGCTGACCACCTCCTACACTATTTTATGGTCCAATCCTATCCAACTTTCCAGTGCTGATGCAACCATGCCAATGGGGCATGTGCTGCATCCCGTGATGGGGGCACAGTCACGGAGACCTCCTCAAGGTAAGGGAATGTTTATTCCCTTACCTTGGGTCTGCAATGCTGCTGCATCAGGGCTAGAAAGTTGGATAGGATTAGGTCCTTAGTCATTTTATTTAATCTCTACAATACTTATATTCAAGGATGGCTGCACCAGACCCCCCACCATCCTTCCAATTGTTATTTACTGTATTCTTTCCCACTCAATGTTTTCAGCCAGAACAGGAAGTGTGGGAACTCCCAGCATGCACCACTCTGTTTTCTTTCATGGGACTGCAAGGGAGGATTCAGGTAAGCTGCTGCTTCCCCATCCCCTTAAATTGTTTCTTCCTTGGTTAGTGCCTTTACATTTAAACTTAAAGAGACTGCACAAGGAACATACAAGATGAGTGGGTAGGGAAGCAGCTTGCTGTTTTTCTGGGCATGGGCAGTGGTGATTCATTTCCCTACCCAGTCATCACCTACCTTCCTTTGGTTGGCCCTTTAAGTTTTAAAGGGACTGCGCAAGGGAAGGAACAAAGAGACAGCGGGTGTGGAAGCAGAAACAGATCACTGTGGCTCAGTTCATGGCAGACTAGTGAGGGGTAACAGCAGAGTCAGGGTACTCTTCACCCCAAATCTATTGGAAAATAGGTACAGTGTTGCCTACAGGACACCAGGGGGCAGCATACTGTCCAGAGGACCAAAATGTTACCTGTCACAGGTAACCTTTACTTTGTCCCTCTTTTGACCTCAACCTGGTGTGTCTCTATCTAGCCTTCCTCTCTTTTCTTTCCTCACTCTAAAACCTCCAAGCATGAGCTCTGACTAGCCACATGGAGTCCGCCATGCCATGAGGGCTCACTGACCCATGCAAAAGGAACAGCTTTAAGATTCCCTGTTCCAAAGTTTAGGACCTGTATAGCCAAGAAAGATGTACATGATTGTGAACTGTGAATATTTTTCTTTGAAATCATTTTACAGCCTCTGCTCCTATTTTATTCTTAGTAATCCAACAGGAGTTGGTGGGTTGATTCAGGAAAATAAAAGTCTTTTGCTTATAACTACATAATATTGATTCAGAGAACCCCTTTTTCCATCAGTCTGCTGCTGTCTGCCACTGACATGAGCCACATTGTTTGCTTCATGCCGGGCTGGCCCTGCTTATATTTTTATAGAGTGATTTCCCTTATCATTTATCAAAGCCACAAACTCATTGGTTAACTGAGCAGCACTATAAGACTCTTTTTATTGAATGTTTTATCTGTTTCCTTTTGCATACAGTTGTGAGTCCAATGCTTATTACATACATCACCTTTCAAGAACATCAAAGGCATATCACCTACAGTAAAATATTATCCCACATTCTGAGCGCACATTTAACTTGGGTCTCAAGTCCCCATTACTTGTCCTTTCTTCCCACTAGTTTAAATAATACATAGATTGTATCTATGCAATTGACAATGAGTGCTGAGTTGAAATGGACATGGTGTACATTTTCAACATCACATTTGCACATCACTTTGGCATTTTTTCAACAGCAAGCAACTGCAAACAGAGCCAAAGTGTTCCCAGTACAGCTTTGCCCTGGCAGTCATTCAGAATGAGAACATTGCCTCATGACCTCACTTGGAATTGACTTGGTGTTGCCATCACATAGCTAATTTAGAGTGAGGGCAGTCAAGAAGTATTGCTGTTGTCACCAGATCTGATTGGCTATGTGGTCCTGAGATGTCATCACATTGACATTCAAGATAGGTTGCACTCAGTCTCCTGAGCAAGTGAAAATTCTGGGAGAAAAATTGTGAGGTGTCTCTCACATTTGAGGTGGAACAAAGCCCTAAGTGATACTCAAACTCACCACTCAGTGGGGGATGGGGAACATATCAGAGCCAACTTTAGCACAGGGACCTGCATGAACCTGTGCACAACCTGTGGAAACTGTATGCAGACTTGGCTGAAGAAGGGCCAGTGCTTGAAGCTGTACCCAGATTTTCCACTTCCACTTTAAAAAAAGTGTGCCGACACACCTCTCAACCCCACCTTTTCCACCTACTGAGCCTCCACCATCTATAACCACTCAACTGTTTCTTCAAAACAGAAGGGTACAGAAGGATGTGTTCTGTGCATGAAGATGTATAAATTGCCAAGAATGGGGCCTATACACATCAGGCTCTTTGTGTGAAAATAGTGCTTCCAGTGTGCAAGCTGCAGGTGGTGATGGGAAAGACCAGCAAGATCTCAAACCCCCCCCCCCCATTGTGTAGTACATATGAATGCCAGCATATGCCTATTTTATTGCTCTATTATCTCTGGGGTCACAAGAACATCACTGAAGAGCGACTAAAATCCCTATGTGCAGGACTCCCTGTGATCATGCTGAAAGGTCCCAGCACAACCCCAAAAAAGCTCTCATGAAAAACCAGACAGAGCCTTTCTCTCTGCAGCAGTTCAAAAATTAGAAGAGCATAAAGGAGCAGAGAACAAAACTGAAAAGTGATTTGCTTATCCAATAGAAAAGTGGAGCATCACTAAAGCATGTAATTCTTTTTGACAATTGAGTGAATGCAATATTAATTATCATGTCCAAAGTATAAGAACATAAGAACAGCCCCACTGGATCAGGCCATGGGCCCATCTAGTCCAGCTTCCTGTATCTCACAGCGGCCCACCAAATGCCCCAGGGAGCACACCAGATAACAAGAGACCTCATCCTGGTGCGCTCCCTTGCATCTGGCATTCTGACTTAACCCATTCCTAAAATCAGGAGGTTGCGCATACACATCATGGCTTGTACCCCATAATGGATTTTTCCTCCAGAAACTCGTCCAATCCCCTTTTAAAGGCGTCTAGGCTAGACGCCAGCACCACATCCTGTGGCAAGGAGTTCCACAGACCGACCACGCGCTGAGTAAAGAAATATTTTCTTTTGTCTGTCCTAACCCGCCCAACACTCAATTTTAGTGGATGTCCCCTGCTTCTGGTATTATGTGAGAGTGTAAAGAGCATCTCCCTATCCACTCTGTCCATCCCCTGCATAATTTTGTATGTCTCAATCATGTCCCCCCTCAAGCGTCTCTTTTCTAGGCTGAAGAGGCCCAAACGCCGTAGCCTTTCCTCATAAGGAAGGTGCCCCAGCCCCGTAATCATCTTAGTCGCTCTCTTTTGCACCTTTTCCATTTCCACTATGTCTTTTTTGAGATGCGGCGACCAGAACTGGACACAATACTCCAGGTGTGGCCTTACCATCGATTTGTACAACGGCATTATAATACTAACCGTTTTGTTCTCAATACCCTTCATAATGATCCCAAGCATAGAATTGGCCTTCTTCACTGCCGCCGCACATTGGGTCGACACTTTCATCGACCTGTCCACCACCACCCCAAGATCTCTCTCCTGATCTGTCACAGACAGCTCAGAACCCATCAGCCTATATCTAAAGTTTTGATTTTTTGCCCCAATGTGCATGACTTTACACTTACTGACATTGAAGCGCATCTGCCATTTTGCTGCCCATTCTGCCAGTCTGGAGAGATCCTTCTGGAGCTCCTCACAATCACTTCTGGTCTTTACCACTCGGAAAAGTTTGGTGTCGTCTGCAAACTTAGCCACTTCACTGCTCAACCCTGTCTCCAGGTCATTTATGAAGAGGTTGAAAAGCACCGGTCCCAGGACAGATCCTTGGGGCACACCGCTTTTCACCTCTCTCCATTGTGAAAATTGCCCATTGACACCCACTCTCTGCTTCCTGGCCTCCAACCAGTTCTCAATCCACGAGAGGACCTGTCCTCTAATTCCCTGACTGTGGAGTTTTTTCAGTAGCCTTTGGTGAGGGACCGTGTCAAACGCCTTCTGAAAGTCCAGATATATAATGTCCACGGGTTCTCCCGCATCCACATGCCTGTTGACCTTTTCAAAGAATTCTATAAGGTTTGTGAGGCAAGACTTACCCTTACAGAAGCCATGCTGACTCTCCCTCAGCAAGGCCTGTTCGTCTATGTGTTTTGAGATCCTATCTTTGATGAGGCATTCCACCATCTTACCCGGTATGGATGTTAGGCTGACCGGCCTATAGTTTCCCGGGTCCCCCCTCTTTCCCTTTTTAAAAATAGGCGTGACATTTGCTATCCTCCAATCTTCTGGCACTGTGGCCGTTTTGAGGGACAAGTTGCATACCTTAGTCAAGAGATCTGCAACTTCATTCTTCAATTCCTTAATAACCCTTGGGTGTATGCCATCAGGGCCCGGTGACTTATTGATCTTTAATTTATCAATGAGGTCTGAAACATCTTCTCTTTTAACCTCTATCTGACTTAACTCCTCGGTTAGGAGGGGCCGTTCGGGCAGCGGTATCTGCCCGAGGTCTTCTGCCGTGAAGACAGATGCAAAGAACTCATTTAATTTCTCTGCCATCTCTAAGTCTCCTTTTATCTCCCCTTTCCCTCCCTCACCATCCAGAGGGCCAACCGCTTCTCTGGCGGGTTTCCTGCTTCTAACATATTTGAAGAAGCTTTTATTATTCCCCTTAATGTTGCCGGCCATGCGTTCCTCATAGTCTCGCTTGGCCTCCCCTATCACCTTCTTACATTTCTTTTGCCACAGTTTATGTTCCTTTTTATTCTCTTCATTAGGGCAAGACTTCCATTTACGGAAGGAAGCTTCCTTGCCCTTCACAGCCTCTCTAACTTGGCTGGTTAGCCATGCGGGCACTCTCCTGGATTTAGTGGAACCCTTCTTTCTTTGCGGTATACACCTCTGCTGGGCCTCTATTACTGTTGTTTTAAGCAGCCTCCATGCACTCTGGAGAGACTGGACTCTTTTTACCCTCCCTTTCAACCTCCTTCTAACCAGCCTCCTCATTTGAGGGAAGTCCGCCCGTCGGAAGTCAAGGGTTTTTGTTAGAGATTTGCCTGGTATTCTTCCCCCAACGTGCACGTCAAAACGGATCGCAGCATGATCACTGTTCCCCAATGGCTCAGTAACGTTTACATCTCTAACCAGGTCCTGCGTACCGCACAAAATTAAATCCAGAGTCACCTGTCCTCTGGTGGGCTCCGTGACTAGCTGATCTAAGCCACAGTCATTTAGCAAAGTCTTGGAGTTCTTCTCCTTTGATCAAGAAAGTAGGCAAGGGCTCCAGCCTACATGATGCCAAGACAATGGGGCAAAACACTGTGCAAGATATAGATCCCAAAAACAAATATAAAGGCCTTTTATCAAGCTTATCAAAGCTCATGTTATCAGGTCCCTCCTCCTGGGTAATACCATGCATCATTCTTTTATACAGTAACATAGGTATAGGGGAGGGTACAGTTCTAAGTTTTGCTGGGTGCCACAACACACCATGTAAGCTGACCCTCCCTCTCGCCATGGGAGCCATTACTGGCTGTGAGAGAAAGGCAGCTGCATCTCCTTTGCTTTTCTCTCACTGCCAGGAATGGCTCAGACAGCAAGGGAGAAGGGCAGGTTTCAGGGCATAATGAGGTGCCCTGCAAAATTTAGTGCTGTGCCCTCCCCCGTAGCTATGCTTGGGGGGGCTTTTATAAAGCTTCCCCCCCCAGACTTTCTCCATATAGATTAGTAGTTGTTTAGCAGCAAACAAAATAGATCACTTTGGGCCCAATCCTAGCCAACTTTCCAGCACCAAGGCAGCTGCAGTGTAGCCCGTCAAGGAAAGAAAACCAATGTTTCCTTACCTTGAGGAGGCCTCTGTCACTGCTGCCCCACCACAGGATGCAGCGCACCCCCGTAAGCACAGCTGCATCAGCCCTGGAAAATTGGATAGGATTGGACCCATATTCAATTAGCTAACTATGAAGATTTGGGGGTTTGTTTGTTTAGGTTATATACCTTTTTTGCCTTGGCCAAACAAACCAATCAACCACAAATTCCTTGGTTAACTGAGCAGCACTGTAAGTTGCTTTTACTGGATATTTGATCAGTTTCATTTTGCAGACAGTTGTGAGTTCACTGCCTATTATGAACTCCTCCTTTCAAGAACATTAAAGGCATATCACCGCTGGTACAGTCAAACAATATTAGCCCACATATTGAGTTTCCTTGGACACAAGATTCCAGCAAGACTGAGCTTATTCATGTGTTTACTAGGAGGGAAGGCATGTTGGCTGAATGTTAAATTTCCCAAGACCTGGATGTAAAAGAATGGCAAAAGGAGGAGTTTAGTATTTCTCTCTTTCATACTCACACTCTTACCAGTGCATTTTGTGTGTGTGTGTGTGTGTGTGTGTGTGTGTGTGTGTGTGTGTGTGTGTGTGTGTGTGTGAGGAATAAAAGAGGATACAACACAGCTGGTGGCACATTATGGGGAGGAAAAAATTATGTCAGATTCACAGGAGGCAAACAGGAGATGGAGTAGGAGGAGACGTACCAGGATGTATAAGGTAATGATTGTACAATATCAACTTTCATCCTGGTCATCTAAAGATCTGGGAAGATTCAGGTGAAGGCAATAATTTTTAAACTGCACAAGAAGAGAGCATTTATGTCTCTGTTCTGGTGCGCAAATATGGTCACAGTCTAAGCAGACAGTGAAGAATGGAGGAGGTACTTGAACAGACAGAATGCACCAGAGTTCTTTGCACTGTCACCCCAGACTTTAGGCAGAGGCAGTAAATGTTGCTGGCCCCTTCACCAAGTTACAGCCAAGATGGATTTGGATGATTTGATGGATCTAGGTCTGGCAACTGCCTAATCCCAGTGATCTCTGGAAACAGCCACATCTCATGCCTCTTACATTTCATATATCTCCATCACATATCCTTTTAGGATGCAGCACCATAAGATTTTTCTTTAAATGTTGCTTCTTTTTGTTCCTCATTGTACCAGAGGGTTACACAATGCAGTCACCCAAACACATTTATTAAAGAGGTGTACTTCAAACCAGAAGCACCTCTTCTTTCACAAAAAGTAGCCACAGAGTTGGGAGGCCAATCCTGATGATAGGGACAAAGAAGTGCAAGTAATGAAACATTATCTCTCTCCCCTCATGCTATTGCCCCAAAGGCTGCTAATAACAGTCTTATTATGGATGGGAGTCTAACACTTTCCATCCTTGCATGCAACTTTTTTGTCAAGGAAGACGCTTACGGGCTTCAGCATGTCGCTTAAAAACATGTTCAGGTGGAACGTGTTTTTGATCCCAGGTCACCACTGTGTACACTACCTGCTTATACACACTTACTCTTTGCAATGTTTTGAATGGGGGGGATTAAAATTGTTCTTTGAAACAGTATTACATTTGGACATTTTTAATAAGAAAAAAGGTGGGTGATTATATAAAGGAAGTAGAAGTGGGACAGTGCATGGAACTAAGTATGAATTTCATACATTTCCTTTTTATTCATAGGAAAATCAGATGGCTACAGATCTATCCTTTCAGGAGGTAGAGATACTGCATTTTCTCCATTTGAAGCCACCCCATTACAGCAGCATCTATTTCTATAAAGTTTGCACTAGACGACTAGAGCGTAGGACTTAAGAGGATCAGGTGGTTTATTTGTCAAAGCGCTCAATTGTTACAGCCTGTCAAGCACACACTGAAGGCAATAAATAAAAGAGTGGGAACAATAGCATATAGACAAGACTTCCTATCCAGCAAAAATCCCAATGCTATAAGGTTAAAAATAGAAAACAAAGAAATCTCAAGTTGTGCAATAGTGAGCAAGTCCCAGCCCTCCAAACCCTGTGCTCCAATTAATCAAAACCAGAAAGTGAGTTCAAGCAATATTTTAACATATTTTAAAAAACAAAAGAAGCAAACAATCCAAGGAGCATCCATAAACATGTGCTTTGTTGCTGTTCGGTGAATTAATAAGCGTTTTCTACTGACGCATCTTACCTAGTCTCTTTAGGCAAGCACACAGACTGGGCAAAACTCCTCAGCTCATTACAGTCAAAATGAAGTGCAACCCTTTCTACAAGTTCCTGCAGAGGAGTTTTGACAAGGTTAAATCTATATTTGTTCACAATATGAAAGAAAAACATTATTCAAATCAGGAGCTTGGAGTTGCCTTCTCTAACAGCATGTCGGTTACTTTTGCTTTCCATACCTGTCTGCCTGGCCAGTTCCCTACACTTGCTCACACTCTAGTTCTACACAACTCCATCTGGGGCTCTGCTTTTAAAAGGCTGAGATTTCCAGGGGCAGAACCCCATCCAATGGTGTCCCAGTAAAGAACAAGTGAAATCCAGACCCACCTCTGACTCTTTTTTTGCGATTCTGCAGCCATCCTTGCACCAGCTGGTGAGAATCAGCTTAATTAGCCGGGAGAAGAAGCTTGTGTTATCTTGCTTTTCATTAGAACCAAGATAAAGAAGCCTAGTGGAACCTGGCAGAGCCAGTATGCCAAGGCTGTGCCAATTAGAAATTGACCACAGCTGGGGTTCTCCAGTTGGGAGGGGTCAGGTGGAGTGACCAATAGTAGCTTCAAAGGTTTATATCACCCTTCTAATTGTAGGGTATCCTTACTCTTTTCAGAAGTACCTTATGCCTTTCTATGGAAATGAAACCTTAATTTCTTTCTTTAAAGAAACTGTTTCTATTATTATCTGTGTTGTGTGAGAATGAAGTACTAATTCCAACTAAGTCTAGCCTACCTACTCAGGGCCCAATCCTATGACTCTGGGCGTTGTAAACATGACATAAAGCACATTTGCTGCAACCAAGGTGCAAGGAGAACTGGTGTTGGGCCAGCACTAGAAGGACCTGTTGTGGGAGCAGCTGGTGGTAAGTTACTCTGCCAGCTGGCAGAGTGGCTTTTGGGGGCATAGGAAGGGCATGAGGTAAGTGGAACTGGGCAGGGGAGGGGAAGATTGAGCTCGGTAGGGGGTGGAGATAGAGGTAGCCTCTGCTGCTGTATCCTGTGCTCCCTTGGTGCCCAGAAAGGTGCCCTAGCATAGGCCTCCTTGATTCTGTGCCTTCTCAACAGCAGCACAGATTTGAGGAGACCCATTGCGGCTGGCTGTGTTCTATCCAGGATAAGGGACCAAACGCTTCCTTACCCCAAAGAGACTCTAGCAGCTGCCTCAGTGCCCATAGGATACAGCAGCAGCCATTCCAGTGTAGCTGTTCCTCTGGCTGCCAGAGTGGATAAGATTGGTCTGCCCATATGCTACTGGAAAATGCTGCAATATGCCTGAATCTTGAATCCCTGGGAGAACTTGGAGGGAGTCCAGAATCTGCAAGAGAGGGCTTACAGTCTGAAGCACCTCAGCTTTCCCTGGAACTGAGAGATTAGCTGTTAATCAGGGGTGGAAACTACTGAGGAGCAATTTGTCCTACAGAAATGTGGGCCCATCTGGTCTGCAGGTGTTTGAGTTAATCAGACACATATGCTTTAGAACCTTGTACTTAGTGTTTGGTTTCTTTGTCTAAGAACTGTGCCCTGTGAATTCACTGTGTTCCTTTAGGCCCTTGAGTGGATGGAGCATGTTAGAATCATGAAGATCAGTAGCCTAGTCTCTCAAGCTGAGAGTGTAGACCCTTGAGAGGATAGTTTAATTAAGAACTAATTGGGACATGCACCTGGGTTAACTTGCAGCGTTTAGACAGTAGGCCAGTTGTGCTTAAGAACAGGTTGGTCTTAGGAACTGAAACGAAAGGAATCCTTGACAGTCCCAAGTGTCATTCAATTATATGAGAGAAAATCATGTGCTCTCCTTACTGTGGAGAGAGCATAACCTCTATTCCACAGTTGATGAACTGGTCACAGGAATCCTTCTGGAGGTACACTGTGTGTCTATATACAGAACATGTAGAAGTGCACTGCAACTCCCAGGAGTCCTTGTGGCTTCTAAGGTCTTTATATCCTGTAGCTTGTCATTTGACAGGGATTTTGTTGGTTTACAACACGAGTGTGTATTTTTTTTTTTTTACAAATTTAGTGCTTTTTTCAGAACCCCCTGTACAAATTTATACCACCCCATCAATGGGGGGGGGGCAGAAGCTAGATCTATAAATGTAATAAATGGTAACAACCATAACCAGAGCCCTTCACTCAGGGAAAGTCTAACAGCCCAATCCTAATGAGGACCTATGCTGGTGGAATGCACATTCCGCTGTTGCAAAAGTGCCATAAAGCACTTTGTGACATGCAAGGCCCAGGTGTGCGGGCTAGAAAGCTAGAGTCTCCCCGCTAGCAGCCATTGGGAGGTTTGCCAGAGCAGGTAAATCCAGCACAGGAGTGGGGGGAGCATAAGGAGGGGGTTGAATGGAGTGGGATGAGGGCAGAACAGGGCAGCAATGGGAGTAGGAGAGAGTGGATCAATTCTGGGGGGGGGGAATTGGTGGCACCAGTGTGTGCCATACCCAAATCCCCTTCCTGGACCCCATCCACCTACACAGATCAATGTGGGCTTGTGCCAGCGTTATCACTGGCACAGGTCTGAGTTAACTTGTTGCTGCTTCTGGGGCTTACCCCGAGGAGACCTCCAGCAGCCCAAAATCTCTGTGGGATGCAGCACAGCCTGTGCTGGTGCCGCTGCATCACCATGTGGGGATTTACATTGAAATGAGCTGAAAAACTATTAAGACTCTACCCTGAGAAAAACACAGCTAAAGACTAGATACTATCAAAGTACAGACAAATCCTGAGCAGAGGCTTATCAAAGCTGCAGGATGAAATCAAGCATAATATCAAATGCAGAAAGCTTAAGAAAATATGTGTTCACTCAACGCTACATTTATCAGAGAAATTTAATTCCAAAGACATGGTGGCAGCTTGCACTACGCGCGGAAGTTTATGGAATTCCTAAACACAGGACAGCCAACTTCCTGAAATCCACTTTATTCTTCAGGCAGTGCTCTTGGATCTAGAAATGTATTTCCTCATGCCTTCTGATCCTCTTGCGGTTGATAAAGTCTGAATACTTAATAGCTGAGTCTTGACATTCACAACCAGAAAATATGTAGCATTAAAGCGTAGAATCTGTCTCTCGCACACAAGTGTTGAAGTTCAGACTTTCTATCCCATCCTCCATCCCAATTTGATGCTGCAAGTAAAATTTCTTTATGGGCTAGAGAAGCTGACCATGTCTGATTGGTCATCGATCAGGTATCCAACTGGCCACTCTTGTCTCAAATCACAGATCACTGGGTGTGAAGAATGCTGCATTTCACTCATGTCTTTTTTCCCCTTCCATAATGGGAAAGACTACTGTCTGTCCAAGGAAACCTGTCCTTCTCCGATCAGTCAAAAGACACTTTCTTTGTAGGCATTATGTGCTTTCAGTTGGTTCACAGATCAGCAGAGATTCATTTCAGCAAGAACACTGTGCTTCCTACTACTCCGGAAGCCCACAAAACCTAACACATGCAGGAGCAGTGCAGCTTGGGAAAAATTGGTGGGTGTATCTTGGCTCAGCGCACACTGCATTCTCATTTCTTCTAGAACCATGACCAAATCCAGCCACAGCACTACATCTACACACTCAAGTCAACCACATTTCAAACTTGGGGAATGACTGGAGATGTCAGGAGGTCAAACTTGATCAGTGGCCTGGCAATTACCCGGACCTCTTCATTTACTGGATTTGACTTGAGGTTCACACTCTGAAGAGATTCCATTGAGGCAAGTTTCTCAACAGGCACGTCTGGAACAAGAAAAAGAAGCAAGAAATCAATGACTTTCAAGACAAGCACCAGTGTGTTAGGGCCAGACAAGTTTAGCCTACAAATTCATGTCTGCCCCCTCCCTTTTCACAATATGGGGTGTGTGTGTGTGTGCGTGCATGCAAAATGACTAAAACCCGTGGTGAGGAGGAGCCTTTTAGCACTTAACACCTGTGGTTGTGGTAACAATCTTACTTCCTGCTCTACAGAAGAAAGTGGTGTCCCTTTTGTACTCACTGACTGCTGGTGAGTTTTATAGGGGAAGAATTGCAGGCATGCAGTAAAACTATCAACCTACAATACTGCCTGTTGGGGACGCTACTGAGAAGATGGTAGATATGACTGGGAGTGTCCTTGCCCACCTTCATCTGGTACCCCAGCTGTTGCCCTTCCTTTGAAAAAGGCAGATCTGGCCACAGCTAAGAAACATTCATTGCTGCTCAGCATGTCATTTTATTGGTCTCCAATTACTGGTGATGGTGGTTGTAAGTTGCTTTTTTATTTAATATACTGCTTGTTAACTATCTTGGGCCCATTTTTCATGAAAGGCAGGGTAGAAATTGAATGAATGACTCAATAAATAATACCGTAATTGTTGACACTTGCTTTCAGAATTTCTCCCTTAGCTGTTTAAGGTGAATATGAATGACTCATTCTAGCTCTCTGAAATACGCATCATATTTAAAAGCAGTTATGACTGTAATTCATTAATGCATACTTCGGGTCTGCAGCCCCCTCCACCTTTTCCCAAGGTAGTAGGCTCAGGGAAAGACATAGCGAATGGATGTTAGAAACGACATCCTCTGGTTTCTTCTTTATTTAAGCAAAACAAGAGTATTCTCCACTTGCTGACAACATAAATGTAGTTTGTCTGTTGATACCTGCTCTGTGGTCCTTGGGCAGAAGTCCTATGGTTTAGGATGTTCTTGGCCATTGAGGGGAATTGTAAGGCCTAGTTGGCCAGCCAGATCAGCTGGTTCAGGGGATGGATGGGTCTCTTGGGGATGGGCATGAGAACTTGCCCCTCACAAAAGGCCTTCTTCCTCTCTGTCCAGGCATTGCAGTTCCCAATTCCTGCTGGAGCTCACCAAAGGCAGCCATTTGCTCTCCAGGAAAGTTCCCTTTTCCCACCTAGTTCCTTACCCTTGCACCCCTTTAGATCTTTTTGACTCAGTCTACCTCTGCCTCTTTCCAGCTTGTCCTCCGGGTCTCCCTTGCTTACTGCCCCCATCTGCCTCCTCTCCTAGTGGTGCAGCCTCCTGCCACCCTCTTTCTCTTTATTCTCTGTTTCTTTCGCCTTGTTTCTTCTCCATTTGGTTTCTTCTGCCCCACCTCCCTTCTTCTCTCCTACCCCACCATGGTGTTTCTCAAGCCCTCCAGCTGCTCACCAGCTGACATTATCCAGCAAGGCAGCTGCAGGGAGGCTGTTGGCAACAGCCAGCTGGGAGGAGCTCAGCAGTGATGTCACCACTGAGCCTATCAAGGGCTGGAAGTGCTGCGCTGTGCCAGCTAGGGGCCCATGCTGCTGCCGGGGAGGATGTGTGTATCTGAGTTCTCTTTAAACACTCCCCTGATGTCCCTGCCCATCTGTAAACAGGGCAGGAGGGACTGTGAGAGAGCTGGATCAGAAGCTGCAAGAGGGAGGAAGGTCATGGACAGAAGCTGCAAGGCTTACCAGAACAACCTAATCCTTGGCAGCTCTACTCAGAAGTAGTCCCACTGCAGCTGGTCATTCAATGGGGCTTCCTCCTCCCAAGTAACAATGGAGCTCAGAGTAGCCATGCCATGTGGTGGAAATCGTGATTGCTATGAACTGCCTCCCCCCTTCCCTGGGTTTCTGCAGTCAATCATAAGACAAGAACCCCCTTGGCTCCTCCTCCTGCCCTTTCTCAGCCAAAGAAAATACAACAATTCCCATCCTGAGTCCAATGATCATGGGTTCCTTCCTTCCTATCAGAGATGAGCAAAAGAGCTTTCTCTCGCCTCCCCCCTCCTGCTCGGATGCATTAACCCTTCCCTGCCTCGTAGCTGGAACTTCCCTGCTATTCGCCCGGTCTGAATGATGGACCCACAAGGTTTATCACACTGCGAAAACTGTAAGCACACCCAGACATAGGCAGACTTGAGTCAGCATGTGTAGGGATGAGGTCAGGGAGAAATGTGCATTTTTGCAACTCTGGTCCAAGTCATCGGAGTCTAGTTTCCAACCCTGTTAAAGAAGGGCTCCTTAAATTGTCCACAAATACAAGACCAGATCTCCAGTAAGGACAAGAAACTGAATGCTGATTGGTGCAAGCGAAAGCCAATTTCTGCACTGTCAGAACGCTGAATCAAGAACTGTAACATTAGTTTGGGCCGGAGAGAGACAGTGGTCTGCACCTGCATTGAAAGCCCAGTAAGAAGTTGACAAATATCTGACAAGTAATTGGTTCGTGTGACAGCAACACCATGGGATACAGAGCCCTCTGCGGTGAAATAAATCTGCCATTTGAAAGCAGGCACAGACTAAAATGAAGTAGTTCAAATCTCAGTGAGAAATGATGGCCGTAAGAAGTCGATTACCAGTAGCTTTCCCTTGACGGCCCACTGCCTCCACTGAAAAACAGCTTGAGGAGAAGGGCTATTTTTCTTCTTACATTTCATTACCAACCATAAGTGTATTTAGAGTTTCTTTTTCTCAAAGCAGAATCAATGTAATATATTGTAGATTTATTTTGCTAAAACCTTGCTACATCAGAAACCTATTAACACTTGTCAAGTTGATGTTATTCTTGCTATGTTCTTGTACCCTAATAATCAGATTTAAACACACACACCTTTCAGGCACTTTTGGAAAGGTCATGGAGTGATGCAATTGGGAGCTGTAAATAGAAATGGCGTGCTGAGAAGATGAAGGTCAGGGTACTGGTTTAAGGATATTGTCAGAGAAGAGAGTGTGATGCGTGTGTTCTCAGAACTCCTGTAATGCTACTGTATTGTCGCATTATTTAGTTAAGAGATTTGTATCCCACCTTTCTCCAGTGGTGCTCAGGGCAGCTAACAATATTAAAACGGACAATATTTATTGTACATTCTTCCCTCTTTGTAACTCCTTTTGCTATATAGATTTTTACTTATCCATACTGCATATATTAAGACCATCCCTCTTTATCCATACCAAGATTTTTGATATAACATCTAGTAATGGTGGGGAAGGAAAAGGAAACAGGTCTCTCATGGAGGCAAGGTCTACCTCCCATTTAACCCAACAGGTACACATCCCTTCCACTTGGAGCTTCAGGGACAAATTTGCCTAATCTGCCCAAGAAGGAGTTCCAGGAGTTTGAATCAAATTTTGGATTGCTCCCCCTGGTAGGACAGAGGTCCAGAAGGGCCCCTTTCTCAGGTGTGTTCCTGCAGGCTTCAGGGGGAAACACTCCTCAGTACTCTCAGAGGACCAATCAAGGCTGGAGAGGAGATACCTTCCATCAGGGCAGTGGTGAGATGCACTATTTGATGGGTAGTGTGTCCCTATGCTTTCAAGGCACTGACAATATATGCTCCCTTTCATAGTACATCTGTTTTTGTTCTGTTTCTACAAATTACTGTAATACAAGTCCTGAAGAACGGAAGAAGATGAAAAAAAAATCATGGGAAAAACGGGTGAAACATAAGAGTTGCTCACAGTTTGCAACTAAAGCATGAGGTGCTGCTGGAACTTCTGAACCATTTTCATTGTCAATTTTAACACTTCATTGATGCTGTATAATGTTGTTAGATGTTCTATTTTATTGTGTCATGCAACTTTTTCCTTATGCTTTTAGGCATTTAGGCCTTAGGCATTTTTTAAATTAGGTTTTTTTTGTGAACTTGGAATGGCTTTGGAACAAGTTATAATTTTTCCCATTGAAATTAATGTGGTAATTGCACTGATCCAGATTTTCACTATAAGGCCTATTTTCCAGGAACAAGATTAGGTATGCATAACGATGGAAAGGTGTACTTGTGTCTCAGCCTTCCTCCACAGAGCTCAAGGCAGTGGACTTAAGGACCATCTAGGCACAGGTCAGACCCAGATCTGCTTAGTTTCAGGAAAGTTGCTGCAACAGGGGCCTTCAGACTATGAAGTTAATAGTCTGCTTACTGAGAAATACAGCTCCCATGAGTGAGGGGAGCAAGGGATAAATTGTACCCTGGTCCAGGATCAAAAGAAGGCCCAGGAGAAGCCCTGGAAATGTCCTGGGATCATACATTTTCCTATCTGACCCAGACTCACTGACTTTGCCGCTGCTGCTGTTACGCCAGTTCTGACTCAGCCTCCAGAAAGGCATGTTGGAAGTGCTACGCAGCAGACACAAGCCATATGTCCTGACTTTCCATTCTAATGTGAGCCCTGATATGATGATACAAATTTTCTGCAAATTATTTCTATATTTAAAAGATTTTAGAGACTCAGGAGAGTGTTTGGTTTTCTGAATTACTGTATCTAGCGGCCAACGCTGCTTCGGTTAGCTATGTTTATTTTACTTTTTTTACTAATTCTTATGTCTTTTGATGATGTGATGCATTGCAATATAAAAGGATGTTTCAATCCTTTTATATTCTATTATTTTCAATTATTTTTCCTTATCTCTATTGTAGCATAAAAAGGATGTTAAAATCAAATGTGCCTTCTTATCTCTGGTCTTCTTTTGTTTTATTTTTTCTAGTGGAGGGAGTATTAAGAGCTTAAGGCCTTAAATGCCAAAGATTAACAGAGTGCTCCACTCCATCCCTCTCTCATCTTCCATACCCTTTTTGACTTTACAAATTATAAAGGTAAAGGCTTCCCCCCCCCCCCGCATTAAGCCTAGTCTATCTATTTCTCCGCCATAGCATGCAACTGCACTAAAACAGGCTATGCTGCATGCTATAGTGGGGGGCTGCTCGAGAGGCTCCTCGTAAGCTTCCTGATCGCCAATAGGTCTTCTCGGACATGTGCCGGTTCTTTGGCTGGTGCAAGTCAGAAGATAAAAAGAGGGCATATTGAGAGACAAGGAAGGGAATAGCATACTGGCACAAATATGTAAGATAAACTTTGCAATATAAGTGTAAAAAGATATTAAATTATAGTTAGGAAGTGCAGTCTTTAATGCTTTGCCATGCTTGGTATAACATGCAGGCAGCACTGACACTGCAGTAGCTCTTGTGGAAACTACATTTTCCAAGGGTTTCTGGGGCCTTTTGTTCTGGCACAGAAAAGAGAAGGAGGGAGACATCTTTCTCTGTTCCTCCCCTCATAGCTATCTGCCATTGCTGGTATTGCCCAGGTAAGAACAGTTTAAAGGAAAGGCAACTTGAGCCTCAATCCTGTGCACACTTTGCTGTGAGTAACCCTATTTGAACATTTGGAATAAACTTGTATAAGATTGCACTGTTGGAAAATCAGGGTGGATGAAATGAAGGGGGGCTGGCTGGGTGCTTATTATTTGAGGGCTCAAAGAGAGGAGTTAGGCTGAATTCATTTTAAAATAAGGAGATTTTTCAGGAAGTAGCTTATTTCTGAGTATAATTCATGTGATGGGGGGGCTGACCTCTTTTACTACCACATCTGTTTAATTTATCTCCCAACCACTACTATCCAGTAACTGAAAGAGGCTCTTAGAGCACAAGAAAAAAAAAATCCCCAATTCAAATTAGGGTAATGCTTTTATTAGGATATAAAATCTGAGGACAGAACCCCAAACATCCATCCAAAGTATCCTGCAACCAGACGGAGCCCAGGAAGAGGCTGGCATCTTTGCAAAGACTAAAGGGAGGGTCTCTCCATTTGGATGGAGATGAAATTTTACATGTCTTGCCTAGCCATGTTGCAGGGTGTCTCACTTTGAAGCAACATGAAACAGTTACTTTGGGTAGCAAAATCCAGACAGATTTTTTCCCCCTTTCAGCTTCCATCTCTGCGAGCCATTAAAAAGAAATACAGGCAATAGAACTGGTACGATTAAATTTTTGACTTGCAGCTGCAGAAATTTCTAAGACCAGCCAGAGCGGCCTATAGCCAGATGCTAATTCTGTCAGGCCCAGGGAACACGTTTTGAAATGAGCTTTCATTATGTCCTTGAACTTGAAAATTGTTCTCAAGGGCTGAATTGGCTCAATGTGATGCATTTTTCTTTATTGTCTTTGATCAATTTTTTTTAATTGAGCGAGCAGAAGGTAGAGGAGGGGACATGATTGGCTTCAAGTGCAAACTTGCATATTAAGCCACAGAGCTCAAGGAATGGGTATGATTCCCCCCCCCAACACTGCAATAGGAAATCAGACAGGATTGGAGTGGGAAACGTTTCTGGTTGTTTATGGAGAGGAATCCATGACTGGTCTCTCAAGGCCTCGGTCACATTTTGTAATTATGGGTAATGCCAGTCTGCCTGCATATGTATTTCATGGCATAAACAGTAGCTGAGATGCCAAATGTGTCTATAGTACACATGCTGTAGCTCCTATTTTAATTTACATTGGGCTTTTAGGAAAACTGAATTTTTAGGGCTTTAGGAAAACTCTTAGGAATATTTGAGTTACAACTCCCTTTGCTCCAAGAGCTTTGATAGCCCCACTCGATTTTTTAAAAAGAGGACAAAAAAGGACACTAGAAAGGAAACAGACAGTGGCTGACTGCTCGTGATTATATCAGGGAGTTTACTGCAGGCTGATCTGTCTCAAAATGACCAGGGTTTCCATGCAATTATCAATTCCCACCTCTGGGGTTGGCTTCATCCTGAACTGCTGTCTGGTCTCTTGTGAAAATGCCTATTCATAAGATTTCACTTGTCAGCTTCCCCTGTCCAGCAACAATGTGGGAAGGAAAAAAGCAGGAATGTGTTGGGAAAGGAATGGGTCCCCTGGCACTCCTGTAGTTGCCATATCAGCAGTTGTTGAAGCCATCCCCAGTGAGATAAATCAAACCTCTGGAAACCAAAGGTAGGGATCTTGCCACCTTCGGTATACTACTCTCATCTTCCAATACTGTACACTCTAAATATAGCACAAAGGCAATCTGCCTTGTCTTGAAGAGGCCACCTTTGACCTCTTGCTGCTGAGAAAAGGCAGCCAGTGTAATTTCACTAATAATAGAGGAGTGGTATGATTCAAACAATTGCCAGGAAGAATAACCACAGAGGTAGCATTAGTATTTTCACCGATAAGCACTAAGAAACATAAGTATTCTTTAGCTCTGTAATCACTTCAGAAGTGGAGCCTTAAGGTCTAACAAATGCAGGGAGCAGAGTTCAAATGCCACCCCTTTAAAAAAAAAAAAGAAATAGAAAACAGATTTGAGAGGGGGACCTTTTGAGCAAAGAAGTGGCATGGAATACAGGGTGCTTAACTTCTTCCTTGGTCAAAATCTTTGCCTGCTATTTGTCTGTTCAAAATTATCACCCAAATGGTTTCTGTTCTGCTGGGTTCAAAATGCAGCACAGAAAGCTGGGGAGGGGGATTTGGAATGCAGAAACGGGAGGCAAGGAAAGGGCTAAGCACCCTTCCTCTGCAACTTCGTTGCTCATAAACACCTTCCCCAAAGCGGTTTCTCTTCTAAACAAAAACAGAACAACAGGTTGGGGTTCTGTTATGCATTTCTGCATTAAATTTGTAGTGATCCCCTTAAACATTGACCCTGACAAGGCCCAACCCCCCCCCCCCCCCAGCCAATGAAGCAGCACCAAAAAAGCACGCACTGCATCCAGCCCTGGTGGGACCGAACTGGGAGGAAAGGGAATGTATCTCCCTTACTTCCCCATAAGCCTCCCACTCGCCAATGGGTCTCCTCAGACCGGTCGGTGCCTGCACTTTAGGTGGTGCACATCTGAGGAGAGGAAAGGGATGGGGAGCTTCAAAATCAAAGGACTAGGATCTGGTGCATGTCACTGCTGCCAGATCCAACCCCTCCCTGCCCATCCCCACCACTACCTCACCTGGTCTGGCAGGTGCAGCAGAGAGCACCAGTGGAGCTATGGCGCTGCCACCCCTTGCAGCAGCACTCACACAATGGCCATAGACGGAGAGCTACACACTCCATTGGTAGCCATTTTAGGAGAGTGGAAGTTACTTCTGTTGTTGTAATAGGCTCCAAGTGACAGCCCAATCCTGCGTACTTTTGTGCCTTTCATCAGTTTGTCTCTGTCTTTGACCTCTGAAGAAGAGGTCATTGTCCTTCACTGAAGGCAGTAACATTCATGCACAAAAGAATGCCAGACTGCTAAGACAATACATTTGACTAACCAAGATATTATATAAAAATATTATTACTAATAAAAGTAATGATAATTGTTTCTAGTTCTTTTTTCATCGACTGGCATCTCCAGGAACCGCAATATCAATTAAACATATAGCTGATTAATATTGTAACTCCTGGAGATGCCAGAAACGATGAAAAAGAAGTACAAAAAAATGGCAAAATACCAAGACCTGGCCATCGAAATCACAGGACTGGATAAAACATTGCAAAGTGGTCCCCATTGTCATCAGGGCATTTGGAACCATCTCAAAAAGTTTTGCAAATTACTTTAAACAACGGCCGCTTACTGAAATGACACCATCAGATCTGCAAAAAACAATCCTTTTAGGAACATCTTACATACCACATCAATACTAGTTGATACTTAGGCTGAGACTTCTATCAATTGCTCTACACCAGATAACAACTGTGTTTCATGTAGTTTGGGATAATGATGATGATTACAGTGATGATGAAATTTATATTCTGCCAAAGGCAAATGCCCAAGGTGGCTTACAAAAATGGTTGGCAACCTTCAGTCTCGAAAGTCTATGGTATAAGCCTACAGCACCCAGTATTCCCAGGCAGTCTCCCATCCAAGTACTAACCAGGCCTGACCCTGCTTAGCTTCCAAGATCAGACGAGATTGGGCATGTGCAGGGTAACAGTTGCTGTCAAGTTTCACAAAAAAAATAACAATAATGCTTACAATAAAAACAATAAATACTGTACAACAATAGAAAACAATTTGCAAAAACGGTTGGGGGTGAGTAAAAAAGGGAGGGTTTAGGTGGAGAAAGGTATTTGCCAGGAGATCCTTCTCAGCCCTTTGCAAACAGTTACATTTCCTCCAGCTAACAATAGCAGAATGACAGACAGGCTTGTCTAAGGCCATTGGACTGCTGCAAAAAAGAATCAATATGAAGGAATTTTGAATGGCACAATTAAAATGCATCAGCACCTTAAGGTTACAAACTGCGTAATAATAACTAGCAGTGAGAATTTTGCCATACAAAAGGCAGCAAGTTTAGGTTTTTTACCCTGTGCATATCAGGCCTCAGTGATTCTTGCCTGTGCACTTCTGAAACCCTTGGGAGAGCCAGCATCTGCACTATGCCAAGATTGCAACCATTATCCGATAGGCAGGCTTTTACAGGAACTGAGCAGCACCAATGGGCTTTGGAAACCTTGTTTCTGGTGTGTGGCAATGTTTTAATAGCAGTCACTGACTCAAGGTTTTGCACCTAGCAAGTCTGCACTCCATCTCAAAACAGTTAGAAATGACAGAATTGCACCATTTTCTCCTCCCACCCAGCACACCCATTATTGTGCTTGACAGGGCTTTTTTTCTAATGGAACGCGGGGGGACGGAGTTCCAGCACCTTTTTGCAGCGGCCCCTCCCCTTTGGAGGCATTCCAGGAGGGGGGGAGCAAAATAGAGGCATTCGCTGGGTGGGTGCTGGGGGGTGCAGGGTGGGCGGGTGCCTGGCCCCTGCCTGACCACACAATGACCCCCTCCTGCCCCCATTTCCAAGCTCTCGCCTGAGCCCAGCCCGCCTCCCCTCCCCCTGCGCTCTGATTCCCAGAACAGCTTCCAAGCCGGTGAAGGGCACGGGGAACATGTGCTGATGCCGAGGAGGACAGACAGCCAGCCAGGGAGACGGGCTGCCGCACCCACGGAGTGCCTAGGTACTGGCTTGGCGGAGGAGGAGGGGAAGGAAACTGGCTGGTGCAGCCCCGTGCCAATCTGCAGCACGAGCCTAGGCATGTCTACTCAGAAGTATGTCCCATTGTGCTCAATGGGGCTTGCTCCTGGGAAAGGGTGCATAGCCTTGCAGCCTGAGAGCCCAAGCATGTCTACTCAGAAGTAAGTTCCACTGTGTTCAGTGGGGCTTACTCCTGGGAAAGTGTCATAGCCTTGCAGCCTGAGTAGACAGGCAGAGGAGGGGCTCTGAGGCTGCAGTCCCCTCCACACTTTCCTGGGAGGAAGCCCCATTGGCTCTAATGGGACTGACTTCTGAGTAGACAGGCACAGGATTGGGCCTTGAGGCTGCCACCTATCCACAGTAAGCCCCATTCACTATAATGGAACTTACTTCTGAGTAGACAGGCACAGGATTGGACTCTAAGGCTGCCATCCTATCCACAGTAAGCCCCATTCACTAAAGTGGACTTCTGAGTAGACATGCATAGGATTGGGCTCTTAGGCTGCAATCCTAGGCACTGGGAGTAACCTCCATTGACTAGAACAAGACTTACTTCAGAGTAGACATACCTAGGATTGGGCTCTTAATCCTGGCAGAGATATATATCTGCACCCGTTTTCACATGCTAAGGGCAGGTGAAAAGGGATTCTACGTTTGTACAACGTGCTGTCCAGCCTTGCCAGAGATCCTCCTCATCCTTCCCCCACAAGCATGCCCTCCGCCAGCCAGCGTTTGCAGCTCCTCTCCAGCAATGCACAGCAGCTGCTCAGGGCAGCAGAGAACATACAATTGCATGCCAAGCGCCTTCCCAAAGACACAGAGTATTCTGATACCTGAATTAAACCATATTTAATCGCTTGTTTGCAAATGTAGCTGTTTCTGTGTGCACCTAAGGACCCCTCTTGTGTAAGAATTCTTTTTTTGTTCTTACTCCCACAGTTGCTTAGAGTAATTTTACTACATGGAACTCATGTAAGCCATTTTTCAGAATCCATTCACTGCTTCCTCTCCTCGAAGTAGTGCCACACTACATACTACACGCTATAAGTGCACCTGTACAGTATTTTTCCCCATGTGTAGAAAAAATAGCTAGGGGGAAGGGGATGTGGAGACTGACAGCCCAATTCTATGCATGTCTACTCAGAAGTAAGTTCATCTTTAGGGGGGAAGCACATAAAAAATATTTTAGTTCTCCAATAAAAAACAGTTTATAAATAAATAAATAAAAGATTAACGAGTTGTGAGTTCCTGCACCTTTTTATTTACAAAAAAAGCACTGGTGCTTGAACATCCAGCCTGAAAAAAATGTTCGCTGTTTGAAGACAGCTCACTGTTAGGAGACATTTTAGTTGGTTCAAAGAAAGGTATGGCCATACTGCGACTTTTGGACTGACTCATAACCATTCTGAATGCAAAACAAGTTGCAAAAGTACTGGAAAAGATATCAGACTTCTACGTGTAGCTGTATACTTGGAGTGGCAGAAATTATTTTTTGACAACCAAAGAGCCATGAGTCATGCACATTCAGGTGTCACTTGGCCTGATCCACACAGCAGATACAGGTACATCTGAGCTGTGCATGCATCCTGCAGTCCACAGATTAGGAAAGTGGTCTTGCTTCTTCCATGGCCATATCTTTCAATTCCCTTAACCTTTTGCTTAACTTTTTAAACATCTTTTCTTTGTAATCTGTATGTTCCCTTGTTATAGCAGTGCAGCAATTTTCTCTTTAAAAAGAGACCAGTATACCACCACCACAAGTGTCCCCCGTCCTCCCTCAGCCACAGTTCCTCTCATTTAATGGGGATGGAATATAAAGTTAAAAGTGCTGAATTCTTGCAACTGTTAATGGAAAACTAAAGTAACAATGCAGAGTTTAAAAAAAAATCTGAAATCATAGAACAACACAAGTATGTCCTGCCACAGCCTTTTGCATCTCCCTATCTTAATACCAACCTCCAGCACACAATAAATTGTATGGGGTTTACAGAAATCTGTTCTCTCTCTCCCCCCCCCCCCCCAAGGTCTGCTGTTGTTTATTCCCAACTAGCACATCCAAAGGTGGTAGTGGGGTAAGAGGCTACAGTGGATCCTCACTGCTTTAGTGGTTGCTGGGCAGAGGTGTGGGTCCTTGTGTGAGGTGCACCCCTGCACACAACCCAACTATGGAGCCATCTGTTGCTTCCATCACTTCCTCCTACCACTCCTGCTACTCTTTCCAAAAAGCAAAGAGGACTGGAAGAGTGGGAAGAGTGGCAGTCGCCTAGAGCTTCTTCCAGAAGATGCTCTAGGAAATTTTTGCACTCTTCCTCACACTTCTCCTGCTCCTCTCTGCCATTTTCAAAGGGCAGCAAGAGCAGGAGATGATAGAGACAGAACAAAGCCAGGATAGGTAGGTACTGCAGAAGCCAGGAGAAGTGACTAACAAAGGAAGCAGGTGGAGGTGCGCAGAGATCAGTCATCCACTTCCCACCGATCCATAGCCAGAGGTGCTCACTTCACCTGGCCCACCCCTGGTATCACTGAGGCTGGTCAGTCCATGTCAGGCTGTTTGGGTTTTTTTGTTTCATTTTCAACCTTAATTATTCCACCCACCCCAGCAGGGCACCAGGATGCAGGTCTCTTGCAGTCTTGTGTGCTCCCTGAGGCATTTGGTGTGCCTCTGTGAGATGCAGGAAGCTGGACTAGATGGGCCTATGGCCTGATCCAGTGGGGCTGTTCTTATGAATTCCTGCGGGTTCTTATGAATTCCAGGGTGGCTGCGGTGCTTACTTGAAGGACCTCTGCGTCACGGACGTTTGGGGGTGACGGAATAATATTGCTCTCACACTGATTTAAATGTGAAAGACTGACTCCCTTGGGTGTTCTTCAGGCTACTTCAGGCCCCGCCACCAAGTGCTCTCACAGCAAAAACACAATCAAAGTGAGTGTGTGTGGCAGCTGGACACAAAGCAGTCTAAAGATCAGCGAAAGGTGGTGTGGGGACGCGCTCTGTCTGGGGACATCACCGGGGGCAACCCTCCCCAATTCCCCCTTGTGACACCACTGATTCCCCCATAGTTAGGAAATTCCCTCTCTCTATAGGAACACATACTGTTTCAAACTGAAAAGCACTGAAGCAGCTGTTTACTATTTACTATTCAAAATACTAATAACAAAAATAAAGACTGATTTTGTTGCAGCACTTGTGCTCCAAAAACTCAATTTTTTTAAAAATGTCCTCTTATGGGGCCCAATTAAGAGCTGCAGATCAAAGTACTAAGAAAGAATGCAAATTCTTTTGGCATTCTCTGTTTTTTCCTTTTCATGGAGAAAACAAGGGCAGATGGATTCCTGCAGGGGGCGGCTCTTGAGGGCAACGATGGCAACTTGTACAAACTTCAAAGATGTTGACACAGACTGTAGCTAATCGATGCCAGGCAAAAACATTACAGTGAACAGGGAGATGTTCAACAAACGGAGACGCAGTTTCTACCAGGGTGCTTTTGCAAGGGGCATGAAAAACATTTTTTCCTACCTCTAACATAAACTTTTCTTGAACTTGTGAATATGCCCAACACAAGACACATGTCAACAGTAGTTCTTAACACTACTGGGGCATGCAGACAGAATGATCCGTTGGATTATGGCTCCCAGAGCCACACAATTCTACTGGAGCTGCTGGACAAAGTGATGAGGTTAGATCTTGTGAGATGGGGCAGGAATCATGTACAGCTGAGCATAGCATCTCAAATGTCTGCCTCGAACCTACCATCAAGGGTATCTCAAATTTTGACCCACTTGTATTTGCATGGTAGACTTGGCCTCCCATGCTGAGGAGGGTGAGTCGAGTTGTCACGCCCTGCCTCTGCATTCTTCCTGTCTCCCTTGTCATTTTGCAGCTTCCCCTGCCGTGGACTCTAGCCTTTAAAACCTATTGCCTTCATGTTTGGACACTCATTTTCTACAATAATAAGGTCAAGAAGCTTATTTTAAATGAGTTTCAGCTTTCTGTTACCAATTTGCAAGTCACAGAACAATGTCATGCAGCTTGTATTCTGCCTCCAGTTCTTGTGAAGAGTACCTCCTTAATTCAGTGTTGGCTCTTTCCATGGTAAAATCAAGACTTTTATAGCATGCTTTTTTCTTTCAGATTTCTTGGGTAGTATTTCTAGTCTTAAATAATCTCTCTGGCTCCATTATTACATTTTGGAATGCAGGAATGTAGGACAATGCTCTGTCAAGAACAAGTCCAAAATAGCTGAACACTGTAATGGAATCTTCTGGGATTGAAATAGAGCTACAGAAACAACTAACCTTGAGGTGATCTCCTGTGCTAGATGATTTATGAGTTTTACTTGGGGGGGGAGGGGGTTATCTATATTAGTGCACTCTCTGATAAAAAAATCCAATGTGAAATTAATAAATTCTATTCTATTCTGCACTGGGTGACCAGATGTCCTCTTTTTCCAGGATATATCCTTTTTTCAGCCTCATGTCCTGGAAAGGAATTTAAATGTCCTCCTTTTCCCAGTGAGGGAGCCCCTGCAGGCAGCACATAGCCTTCCCGCAGTTAAAAAATTATATGTAATGTAGTCTTAAATTTAATAATTGGTGTTGAAATTAACCACATGAGATCAATATATGAGTGTTTTTTGCTTTTATTTTGTAATGTCCTAAATTTTTCTTGATGCCCTACATTTTGGGATGGCCCATCCTCTTTTGCGGCTATGACATCTGGTCACCCTGATTCTACAAGCAGAATTAGATACGCTCCCTGTTCCCTAAGATTATGGTCGGGCCATGCTACTTTGCAACTCTAGCAAAATGTGTGCAGCAGAGCCACAACAGACTAGCATTTGGATGTGAAAGAAAGATGAACTCATTATGCATAACAAACGAAACTAATTTTCTTGTTTGCCATGTAGACATACCCAACGCATATTTTTTCACAGGCAACAATAGACTAATTTACTAGAAGTAATTACCACATTTGGAAATGCCCTTTCTTTCATCACGATAGGTAATTGCTACTGTTCACAAAAACTCTTGAAGGATATGGTCACATAAACACTCCTGGCAAGAATTAGTAACTCTGCTGGGACAAAAACTATAAACATTTTGCAAGTATTTTGCCTTCAAAGAGAGAAGGGCATCCCAAAAAACACTGAGCGGCATTTTTTTCCTCTTAGGACAAGCAATTCTAAGCACACCTGGACCTAAATTGCACTGAATGCACTAGGAATTGCTTCTGAGTAAACCTACACAGGATCAGGCTGTAAATCTGCTCCAATGGCCAAACTGTACTTTCCAGGCTAACTACCATTTGGGGGAAAACACCGTTTGGATATACCAGCAAACTGGTTTGCCTCAAACCAGAAAATTTAGGAGGGAATCAGAGTGTTTTAAAACTGCACTTTTCCCTGGAGCTGAAAGTGGTGATCACGCTCTCTGACTGCTCACCGGCCACCCCCTTGCTTTACCACCCTTCCGGTTGCTCCCTCCCAAAGTCGATGGCCGCTTTAGCTTTTGGCTTTTTTTTTTTTTAACCATGGGGGTGTGCTGTCACACCTGAAAGTGAAATTATGGGGGTAACATTTCAAACTTTGTGCCAGACTCCAGAGTGACTAGCCATGCCACTTTTTTCATGACTCCTCTGAAAAAGATTTTTTTTTTAAAGCTGAATTGAGCAAAGCAAAATATTACTTTGAAATGTCCACCCTTTTAAAAGTTGCTTATAATTGGAGATGATTTGTTGACATTTCTTTGATGGGAGCTAATAGCTAAGGCAGTGATTTTCAACCTTTTTCATTTCACAGCACACCGACAAGGTACTAAAATTGTCAAGGCACACCATCAGTTTTCTGACAATTGACAAGACACACCATGCCGTTGGTGGGGGGGCTCACATCCCCAATGGCCCTACTAATAAATGACCCTCCCCCAAATTCCTGCAGCACACCTGCAGACCATTCATGGCACACTAGTGTGCCATGAAACAGTGATTGAAAATTGCTGAGTTAAGGGATGATTTCTCCACAGGGAATTCATCTGATGATGTGGGCCATCTGAGACCAGCACTGTGCAAGAACTCGTATGTGGATATTTGTGTGATGAAGCATGAGAGATGCAGCTCGGGAGGCAGACCTTACAGACAGAAAGATAAAATTGACAGTTTTTAGTGGGATTAGTTAAAACTGGAGGTGCAGCCTTGAAGGAATTGCACAAAGCTATCTGAGGAACTGCTGCTGGTTTCAAAACTCTGCTTGCTTCCAACAGACTCTGCTTACTGAGTTGCAAATTAACCAAATATTACAAAGATGTGGTAAGGCTTGTCATTCTTCGAGGGACTTATGGCTCATCCTAGATCTATTTTTTGTAAGGAACTCTTATAATATGCAATACTTTCTGCCCCTATCAAGAGCGGATGCTCAAAACATATTGGGATGGTTATTTGATTTTACTTCTTTTTCTGCTTCTTTATTAATAGTGAGTTGTATGTAAAGAAAGTTAGTCATAACTAAGCGACATTGAAATCAGTGAAACATGTCACCGCAACTAACTTAAATCCCATTAATTTTAATGGAACATAAACTGCTATCCTATACACACTGAGGTCCACTACACTCAATGGAACTAACTTCTGAGTAAACACACACAGGATTGTGCAGCTAACCTGACAACTTTTGGGGTGATGCAACTCAACTCAGAATCTTGGAGGACTCCGAAGAAATTCAGGCTTAATTTTTTGAGAATATATAAGCACTATTAACAGATGATATTTCACATTTTACCTTATGCCTTTTTCTCCTGCTTGTGGGTTTTCTGAAGGCAGCTGGTGGGCAATTATTGGTAACAGAATGCTGGATTAGATGGGACTTTTGTCTGATCCAGAATGAGTTTTCTTATACAGGTGTGTGTGTCGCTTAACTACCTTTCAAACAACAACTGACTGCATATATGACAGAGGTTGGCTCTCTGCATCTTCCCCTCTATCTGCACACACCTGGCAAGAGGCTAGTTCAGCAGTTCCACTTCAGTTATGTTCAAAGATTGCACTTTGCAAGGAAATCCAGGCAAGCACAAGTTCAGCAGTTGCAAGTAAAGAAACTCATAGGATGCTCTGCTCCCCTGGTGATAACTATTTCATGGGCCTCCTTGCCTTTTTTTAACCTGCCTACTGCTAAGGCTGTGGTTGATCTTGCTCTTTGCCTACTTTTACACTAAACAACGGATTTGCTTAACAATGGGGATCTGAGAATGTATCCCTGTCATTAAGTGATGCACACCTGTATTTTTATCTAGGTTGATAATAGCAAAATGTTTTGCCATCTACTACCTGTTCTGTGGTGACTTCTGCACCACTCCTAATTATCTGTCCCATCAGAAGTACCTACATGTCCAGGTTCATGTGGATCTACCCCCACAGGGGCCAGTCGTGACATCCCAAGATGCCACAACCCATCTTGAGAAGTGGTGGTGGGCTGGCCAGAGCCGTGCTGCCAAACAGGACATAGTGGCCATGTTAGGTGCAGTGACACACCAGGAAATGAGGGTGGTGGGTAGGGCTTGATGGGGCAGGGAAAATTGGCACAGCTAATGGTGGAGCTCAAAAGCAGGTTGGCAACCAGTAATGAGAGCAGAGAGTCCTGGCAAGGAGGAAGCCCACACTTGTGCTGCACCAGATTGGGTTGCAGAATGTAGCCCAAGGAAGCAGATCCAGGTGGCAGGGGGGCTCCTGGGCAACTGACTAAGCCTTCCCCTAGGCCAGCCATTTTCAACCACTGTGCCGTGGCACACTGGTATGCTGCGAGTGGTCCACAGGTTTGCCACAGGAATTTGGGGGAAGGTCATTTATTAATAGGGCCTATGGGAGAAGTGAGCCCCCACTGGCAGCATGGTGTGCCTTGTCAATTGTCAAAAACCTGGTGGTGTGCCTTGACCATTTTAGTGCTTTGTCAGTGTGCCGTGAGATGAAAAAGGTTGAAAATCAATGCCCTAGACCAGGGGTGCCCAAACCCCGGCCCTGGGGCCACATGCGGCCCACGAGGCCTCTCAGTGTGGCCCTCAAGGAGCCCCCAGTCTCCATTGAGCCTCTGGCCCTCCAGAGATTTGTTGCAACCCACACTGGCCCGACACAACTGCTCTCAGTGTGAAGGCAATTGTTTGACCTCTTTGCGTGAGCTATGGGATGAGGGCTTCCTCCACTGCTTGCTGTTTCATGTCTGTCATGCAGTAGTGGCTGCAAAGGAAAGGCCAGCCTTGCTTTGTGCAAAGCCTTTTATAGGGCTTGAGCTATTGCAAGACCTTCATTCATTCATATAAGTTCATCTTTAATATATTCATTTATGTAAACTTATATAAATTTATTCAAATTTAAAATGTAAATTAATTCTTTTTTCCCAGTCCCCGACAGTGTCAGAGAGATGATGTGGCCCTCCTACGAAAAACTTTGGACACCCCTGCCCTAGACTATGAGACCCTGCTGCAGTCCCCCACCCAATCCTCTTTGTTTCTTTGCCGTACACATCAGACAGTCCTCTGCCAGAGTTCCCAGCACTCAGGCCGTGGCTACCTTGGTCCACCTGCAGCTGCTTCCAGGAGGGAGCAGGAGTTAGCCCCCTTCCCCTTTACATTAAGAGTTAACAGTCTCATTTATTAAAAAAAAAAAGAATCAGAATAACATTGACTCAATATGAGCACGCCAAACTATCTTAAAGAAGCATTACTGTGGGTTGCTATATTGACCAACATAGTTCGTGATCAGCCAGCAAACCAGAATAAAAAAAAAAAAATCCTTATTTGAAGCATATTTGAAAACCATGGTTTAGGCTACCTATGGTTTGGTGTAATGTCTGAACTACAGTTCTGGAAACCGCTCTATCTTGAGAGGCTCCTGCATTATGGAGACAAGAGTGAATTGTAAATGCTTGAACTCGGCTGCTGAGAAGACGGAAAATGTCAGCACAAGCTTCTTACTGCTATTTTCCTATGTTACATTTGGAAATTCAAACCATGGTTTGAGTTCTGAACTATGTTAGTGCAAATAATGGTTTGGTATGAATCACCTGCAGAATCACCTGCAGCTTAAAAACCCAAGCCTGTTCAGGTCCACACTCAGGAAAAATGCAATATTTTCACAGCAACCAATTTTGACTTTTTAAAAAACTTGTTTATTAAAAAGAAAAACCTACTTTGGATTGCACAAGCTGATATGAAAACTGCCCAATATAATTAGTGGTTTGGCCGATTGGAAGCATCTAGACACCACAGTCTCCCAACGGATTAACTGCAATCAAAACAATGCCTGGGAGCCCAACACTACCTAAACTAATTAGATTTTGGATTAACTATAACTTCATAGCGAGACTGGCTGAGAACTGCACTGACATCACAACCCTATGTTACTCAAAAGTATGGCCCAGTGTGTTCATGACCTCCCAGGGCAGGAGGTCTGGTCTAGAGGGTTGAGCCTCCGTTTGCCTGAAGATAACATCCGAAGGTCGCCAGTTCGAGGCCACCGGCACTGTGAATGGCGAGACCTTGAAGCAGCTGGCAAGCTGAGCTGAGTTATTCCACCTGCTCTTGGAGAGATGAAGGAGCTGCTTGTCAGCCTGTGTGGGAGGAATCTGGAGGCCAGAAAGTGATAACAGACCATTAAAGATCCATCTGAAATGTTGTGCGGTTCTTGAAAGATAGAACCTTTCTTCAATTGTAAAAATCCCTATAGGGATTTAGAACAGCCTGCCTATGTAAACCGCCTTGAATTAAAGTCTAAGGAGAAATCCGACGACCAAGAAAGGTGGTATATAAATGCCTGTATTATTATTATTATTATTATTATTATTATTATTATTATTATTCATTCTGGCTTATTCCCAGCTGAGTGGGCAGAGCCATGTCTTTTTCATTCATTGTAAAGCACCATTGACAGAGATGGTGCTGCATAAGTAATAACGAGACTGTACCTTAATGTCCTATACAGAAAAGCAAACAAATTCCTTTTCTCCTGTGGTGCCCTGGTGATGACCATAACCAGTGGTGTCACTAGAGGGGTGCAGGGGGTGTGAACTGCACTGGGTGACACCTTCAGGGAGGGGTGACACCAAAATGACTGTCTATAAAAACTATTTGCAGTGCTTCAGGGCTCAACCAAATCACAGCTTCTCAGCCACCCGAAAACATGAAGAAAGTACCGTGAAGGCCAAGAACAGTGGATGGGAACAGGGCTTATCGCATCCCGAGTTCCACAAGGTACATCGCAGACTAATAACCCTTCCTCACTTCAAAGGGTGCCTGCACACTGCGGAGGTGGGGCCAGGGTAGAAACAGGAAGCAGGGCCTGGGTGGCATAATAAGTTACTGCACTGGATGACACCAATCCTAGTGACACCACTGACTGTATCTTATGAAACATGAACAGGGCCAACTGAGACATGACATGTGCACATGATGTAACCTCGTGTGCTGCTGCTGAAAAGCCTTTAGGAGCCCTATGAACACTTGAAGATGCTGTACATTGAATCAGACTATTGGTCCCTCTCGCCCAGTATATACAGACCGGCAATTCTTTTCCATAGTCCTGAGAAATCTGAACTGGAGACCAGGGACTAGACCTGAAACCTTCTGCATAGAAACCAACTGCTTTACTACAGAACAACAGCCCCTTCAGTCCCAATTTAACTCCCTATTTAAAGATTTTTTTACCAAAAAGCGGAGTTTGATCCTCAGCCCATGCAGATATTACACTGCTATGCAAGGGTTTCATACATATGGACTAGTGCAAGGTATAGGTAACTTTTACATATGACACTGCTTGCATGGAGTTCTTACACAAGCAAATAATTTTTTTGGGTGGCATTGCCTACAATCAGCATCATGGCTAAATTAGACTTAATTAATACTAGGATCCACCCTAGTGATGAAGAAGAGAGATTAGAGACAGTCAACCCAATCCTGAGTGTCCGGCATGCAGGGCTGTCGCAGTGCCAAAATAGCTACCGTGGCATGCTGAGTGCAACTGGGCAGCCAGCAGCAGCTCCTTGAGAGAAGGGGACTGTATTACTCCAAAGACAATTTTTCATTTGCCATTCATGGCAATATAAAAACAGACAGTAAACCTGACCCCTCCCCTCATCCAACAACTAAGTTCTTCTGCATTGCTGTCTGAAGTATGTTGTTTGATCTTTATGACCACATAGCGACTGCTTATATTTCACTTAGGGCGCAATCCAAACTGCACCCACGGCCAGCACAAGTCACTTGTGCCTGGCTGGGAGGGTTGCAAACATGCTGTAAAGCACATTTGCACCTCTGTGTGAGTCAGCTGGGCCAGTGCAGGGGCACACACTGGCCCATGGAGGTCAGATCCAGCCTCCATGCTGAAGGATCTAGGTAGGTCCATGCTGGCCAAGCTCAGCTGGTGCGTGGGAATGGCAGGGAGGAGCCAGGGAGGTGACATGGAGGGTGGCATGGAGCAGGGGAGGGTGAGTGGTGGGTAGTGGGCGGGTCCATGGGCAGGTGGGTGGGGAGCTTCAGGCAACGCCAGCTCCATTTCTGCATAGCGCAGAGCGGCTCCAGGCTGCTCTGTTCTGCGCCACCTCTTCAGGTGGCACAGATCTGAGTAGATCCATTGGGGCTGCTGCAGTTCTCCTCAGAGTAAGGGGAACAGGTGGCACAGATCTGAGTAGATCCGTTTGGACTGCTGCAGCTCTCCTCGGAGTAAGGGGAATTTTTTCCCCTTGCCTTGGGCCAAGCCTCAGCCAGCCCTAAACTCATGCTGGATACAGCGCAGGTCGCCTGGCCTGCCTGTTCCAGTGCATGTTAGGATTGTGCTACTAATCTTAGAGGCAGAAATGAGCTCAAGTAAATTACAGATTCTCTCTCCCAACACACCTCACAGCATGGGCCAAAGATAGCCTTACAAAACATCTGTTACTTAGCAGCATTTTACTGGCAAATGAAATCCCAGTCAGTTTATCAGTTGTGATACAGAACACTGATTATCTTTGAAGAACAAGAGTTGTTAGGGTCTGTTTCTCCTAATAAACAAACAAGATCCTTCTACAAGAAATGTCTGAAGCAGGGAAAAGAAAACTGAAAGCATGTATTCATAATTAAGATAACCTTAGCCAGTACAAGTTCAGTGTGAGAAAGAGTGAGCCAAGAGCTGAAGGACCTTGGGGCAAAGGTGGCCCTCTGGGGAGCTGATGTAACCTTTCCTTGTGTATAGGAGTGCTCTGCTCTTTAGCACCATCTAATGCTCAATCTTTGTAACTGTTAACACACCTTACACTCTCACTCAACCTGCTGCTCCTCAACACCACTTGAAAAGGGAAGGCTTACTGTAGTAGTAGTAACTTTAAATTTATGCACCTTTGAGATATAAGCATAAATATATACAACAATTCCAACAGTCACACTCTACACACTCACCCACACATTCTATACAACATGCATCACAATATAAAAACAGTATAACAGACCATAATGCCCAGGAGTATGGTAACAGCTATATCGCCTTATTCAACGTAATGATGGCTATGGGATAAAGACTGTTCAGGAATCGTGTGGTGCTGCTCTAATAGTTCTGTATCATCTACCCGAAGGCCACAGTTCAAAGAACTTAGTCAGAATACTATGTGACTTCTGCAGACAGCGAGATGTATAGATGTCCTCCAAGGCTGGTAGATGAAGGCTGATGATGTGCTGCGCGATCTTAATCATTCTCTGCAGAGCTTTTTTATCCCCTGCAGAGCGATTTCCGTACCACACCAAGATATCATAGGTTAGGACACTCTCAATGGTGCAACGATAGTAAGACACAAGCAGCTGCTGTGACAAATTTAACCTCCCAAGCTTCCTCAGAAAATATAACCACTTTTGTGCCTTTTTTATCAACATGCTGGTATTAACAGTCCATCACCTCTGTGATGTAAATGCCTAGGAATTTGAAACTAGCAACCCTCTCCACCTCCTCACCATTTATGTATAATGGTGCGTGTACATCCCTCTTTTTCCAGAAGTCAATTATAAGTTCTTTAGTTTTTCTGATGTTGAGAGATTATTTTCTTTGCACCACAATAACAACTCCTGTACCTCCTTCCTATAAGCAGACTCATCATTCCCGCTAACAAGCCCCACCACTGTAGTATCGTCTGCAAATTTTATAATTTCATTGGTGTTATGTAATGGGGTGCAATCATGTGTATGCAGGGAATAGAGGAAGGGGCTCATCACACAGCCTTGGGGAGCCTTGGGAAGTGGCAGGAGCGTTCACTCACTCACTCACTCACTCACTCATTCAGGATAGAGGCTCGTTGTGGGCCGCAACTGGTCCCTGGGCCAGGGTCTGGAGACCCCTGATTTATACCATTTATACCCCACATCAGTTAAACAAACAAACAAAAATTATCCAGGGATAGCAGTTACAACCAGTAAAGGATGGCTTAATACAAAAAAGGTGCTGATGTTGGAGGAAAAAAAAATACTACCTGGAAGGAAAACCTTTGGCAAAATGAAAAGTTGCAGCCTCTTGTCCATTCAATCCATTTGCTTTAAGTATTCTAGTGCAATATACTTTTATCTCTGAGAGTGACAATTTTCATTAGATTGATAGAGTGGAAAGGCCTAGTTTTTACTGCATCTAGACAGTGCACTGCTTTAAAGACTGAAATCTACCGTGAAATGACAGCATTGTTCCAGAAAAATGGTTCACACTCAGCATAAATTTAGTGCTGCCTAGTACTAGACTAGTAGAATGCACAAGATGGTAAGAGATTATCTTGATTTGCCAAAATACTACTGTGTGATTTCCAAAGCTGTTTCCATCCCACACATCCAAGGAACTGCTATTTAAGAATGAAATCTATAATGTGTAGAAAACCTGACATTCTAAACATCTCATTCTCAGCTGTAGTATCCTCCATAGCTTCTCCCATTACTATCTTTTCCTGCCTTTAATGTCCACCTACACGCCTGACTCCAATTCTCCTCCTTCCTCTTTCCTTTCTGCACTAAATCAGTATCTGCAAAAATACATAAATTAAATCCTAAATTATTGGAAGCAACAATATATGAAATGGGCAGGTGCAAACACAACTGACCTGCCACCTATACTCTAGGCTCCAAATTACTATGTAGGGAGAACATGATCTTGCACAGATCTATGCACAAAGCTCAATTCACACTCAATGCTGTATACATATTGCAGTGGGTGAAATAATCCCCTTTACCCTATTATTATACAGTAGAACCTCCAAAGTAGACCACCTCTCTATTTTGACCATCTCCTTAAGTTGACCTAATTTTCACAGTATGGAGAGACACTGCATATACACTATGGGAGACCAACCTCTCTATATTGACCACCTCCATAAATTGTATCTTGACCACTTCGATCATTGCACAGAGTATTAATTTACCCTCCGTAAGTTGCCCACTGAACGCTATACTGTGGGCATGTGTTTTGTCTGGTTTGTCCCATCCTGGAAAAGCAAGAAGCCACGCGACAATCCCTCCCCTATGCCTGCTAGCGTGTGTGCAAAAGGGTTTTTATAGGTGGGCACACTGCACATAGCCGACAGACTTGCGCCGGCTGCCGACTGTATCTGGACACATACGAAGTTGTGAGGGACATGAGGTTCCTTGTGCATAGTGAAGCCACTGTCCTTTCACTTTGGTTCCCATCACAGGTGCATTACTTTACACTTATATTGAAACACAACTGCTATTTTGCTGCCTGTTCTCCCGGTTTGGAATGATTCTTCTGGAGCACTTCACAATCCCTTCTGGTCTTCACCACTCAGAAAAGTTTAGTGTCATCCACAAACTTGTCCACCTCCCTGCTTATCCGTTTCCAGGTCATTTATGAAGATGTTGAAAAGCACCAGTCCCAGGACAGATCGTTGAGGCACTCCACTTTCCACCTCTCTCCACTTTTTTTATCAATTGCCCATTGACACCCACTCTCTGTTTCCTGGTCCTCAACCAGTTCCCAATCCATAAGAGGACCTGTCCTCTTTTTCCCTGACTGTGGAGTTTTCTCAACAGTTTTTAGTAAGGGACCGTATCAAACACCTTCTCACATTTAGTGAATCTGAGGAGACCCAGTGGAGTCCAGGTAGCCAAAGTAAAAAAGTGTTTTTTGGGTTTTTTTAAGCTGTTGGGGCTATGTAACATGCTACATGCTATGGGCTGGCAAGGGATAGCATTGATCTGCCTGACTGCTATGAAACCAAGTATTTTTTTTTAACTTGCAAGTTTTTTTAAGCTTATGAATTTTCAGGGTTTTTTTAAAACACTGATTGTGGGCTGTTTATTCTCTGTCTCTTGGTATAGATACAGATGATATAAATAGGAAGCATTGTAAGAGGATCAATTCTCATTGATATTTGCAATAAAACTTTTTAAAAATCCAATCTAAATAATAACTTGGTCTTGCATTTGTTGTCCTGGGAGCTAAACATTATAATAATTAAATACCTTTTTTCCCATATGTTGACCACCTCCCTATGTTGACCAATTTCCTCCAGTCCCCTGGGTGGTCAACTTAAAGAGGTTCTACTGTATGTAGGAACTGGACACCAGCACCATGTAAATGGGCCTTCAGATGAAAAAAACCGTGTACTCCAATTTCCAATATGCATACATTTCCCAGTTCAAAATTTTTTTCCCAACACAGGATGGTCCTTATACTACATTCCATACATGACTGGGGGACTGATTTAAACATTATTAAGATAAATGTATATCCCTTCTTTCCATGAACGATAAAGGCAGCTAGTGACAATTCCAACAAATTGAAACAACTAATCAAATCTATTCATAATTAAGTAGTAGTAACTGCAAAACAGAGAAAGCACAAAACTGGGGTGGCAAAGCAGAAGTATAAGAACAATGGCCAAAAGTAAGGCAGCCAGAACAGGCATGTCTTCAGAATGCACTGAAAGCAGTATAAAGAGGGGGCTAGTCAGATCTCTTGGGGCAAGGAGTTCCAATCACGGTTGCTGCTCCAGGGAAGATCTTCTCTTATATGCCCCCCAGCTGAATGTCAGCTATTGGCAGGGACAAATGGAAATCCTCTCTAGAGTATCTTGTTTCACATTAAGGGCGCAATCCTAACTTGGACTTGGGCTGGCCCCTGATGTGCCGTAAAGTGCATTTGCGCCTCCGTGGGAGGAAGCTGCATCGGCACATCCAGATGCGCCGACGCGCGGAAGCCGCCAGAAGCCTCTGCGGTAGCTTCCTCACAGCCGCTTGTGTCGGTGTACCCATGCTGACACAAGTGGCAAAGGTAGGCGTGGGGGGGCATGGAGGAGGCGGGAGGGTAGCGTTTCTGGGTGGAGGAGGGCGGGCGATGGACGGCCCCAGGGGTGGGTGCACGGGGAGCCGGGGTTGGGGCTGAGACCCAGCGGTTATGCTGGATCTCAACCCCCATCCCCGTGGAGAACAGAGCAGCTTCAAGCCGCTCCACTCTCCTCGGACTTGCGCCACCTGCAGAGGTGGAGCAGGGCCGAGGAGACCCATTGGGGCAAGCAGCCCTTATCCAGGGGTAAGGGGAAGAGCTTCCCCTTGCCCCTGGCTGAGCTGCTGCAGCCAACAAACCTGCTTTGGATGCAGCGCAAGCCTCCTGCAGTGCAGGTTTGGACTGCGCCCTCAAATGCACGAGTGTATATGTGTCAAATAGTCTGTCCTGTGAAAATAGAAAATACCTTTGAAGAGGATGTCTAATTGTGGCAGCACATGGAAAGAAAACTTATGAAATTAGGCCCAATACTCTACTACAGCAAACATTTAGAGCAGTGGTTCCCAAACCATGAATCTAGGATCCACCACCAGTGGGTTGTGACCCAATTTTTGTTGAGTTGCAAAACTGACAGAGCTGACTAGGCGATGTGTATCACGAGTTAAACAAGCTAATACTTGGGAGAAGCACTGTTGCCCAATCACTATTATAGCCACAACCCTTGGCCTTTATAAATCAGGCAGTAGCCTCTAGGACGGTGATGGTGAACCTTTTGGGCTCAGTGTGTCAAAAATTTTGAAAATGCCTAATTTGACTCTGCTGGTGTGTTGTTACCATCACCACTTGAACAAAAGAGAAACAATTCTTTACATATTCATTTATACAGCCTATTCATGTGGAGTGCTATGTATTATAGAAAGAAATGTCTAATTACAAAAAATGAAATATGAGTAAAACAAACTCAGTTGTTGTCTGTTGTTGGTGAACACTGGTGTGTCGTGGTGTGTCACTTTTAACATGCATGTCATAGATTCACCATCACTATTCTAGGGCCTCTAAAAAGTTTGGGAACCAATGCTTTAGAGCAGGGCTCTCTAAACTTTTTGGCCGAAGGGCCAAACATCAAACATCTGGCACAGTGTCAAGGGCTGGAAAAACAAATTAAACATAAAATTTAAATAAATACATTAGAGAAGGAACTTAGATGACTGAATAAATGAATGGGCTCGAATGTCCGGGACTTCTCCAGGCATGAACACAGCCCAAGAAATAAAGCACACACTTAAATGGACCCCCATTCTCCCATCCCACAAGCACAACTCTGGTTGTGTTTGGTCAGCTGGGCCAGAGGCTCTCAGGGGATCAGAGGCTGGCCACTGGCCGGATAGAGGCTTGCCATGGATCGCATCTGGCCCCCAGGCCGGGGTTTGAAGATCCCTGCTTTAGAGGGAGAGACAGGAGTTGCTTATGACTGCTCAGACCAAGCAGGCCACAAGCTGAAGGTGCTAGCCATTAGGAAGATTCCAAATGCATTAATTTCAAGCCAGGCATTCCGTTCTAATGAAGCCAAGGGTCTGCTACGTTTGCTGGATGTTTCTTTTTTCTTTTTCTTTTTTTACAATACTTTATTTATTACAGATACAGGTAAGGAACATTGGATAGACTTAGGGCTAGGACTACATAGGTCACACATAAGGATACTGGCCATCGATTACAACATACATTAATCCAAACAATTATTCATCAATACAAAATTTATCATAATCATTAATCTACTGATTAATCTACTAATTAATAGTTTAACTAAACAATCAATATTTTTTCTCTAACCTTACCTATCCAATCATAAAAAGGCTTCAAATTTTTACTTATACCTTCTTCTTACCACTAAACTAAAATAAAATCTTTCTTACCTAATTCTTAGCTTCTAATATCACATCTAAAAGGAATGTCTCCAATTACAATGGTATTACACACTTCAATATCTCTTATAACATATTATATATCATTTTCCAAAATTTCCTTATTTTTTGCCTATCCACCACATGTAATAAAAAATTCCCCTCAGTTCTTTACTCATCCAACATTTATTTGATGACCCAAAATACACTTTTACTATTCTCTCTAAAATAAATTGCCATCTATAATTTATTTTATATAACTTCTCTTTTCAAAAAACCTTTTTGTTTATCTTAATACCACTTTGTTTTTCACAATACTTGTATTCCAGAGTTCCATTTTCATCTATTTTGATTTAATATAATTAATAAAATACTCTTCATTTCTAACAAAATATTTAAATCATTAATAACTACATAAAAAAATTTTTTCTACTTGCTATTCAGCCATTTTAACTTCTGTCTTGATACTAGTTTATTTATTACTTATTTATCTTAATACCACTTTAGTTTTCACAATAATTGTCATCTACTTTAATTTAATATGATTAATAAAATACTCTTGATTTCTAACAAAAAAATTTAAACCATTAATAACTACATAAAAAACAAAAACAAATTTTTTCTACTTGCTATTCAACCATTTTAACTTCTGTCTTGATAGTTATTTTGTTCTCTGTCTTCTTGGTGCTTTCCTTCTTGCTCCTCCCACTACTGCTTCCATTTCTTTTTTTCCTTATGTCTCTAAAAATTCTTGGCCTCTCTCTTTTCCCCCCTCTTTTTCTTCCTTCTGTTTTTAAATTTAATCCCAAAGTTCTTCCTCTTCCTGAAACAGTGTATTCTCTGGACGTTTCCTCTATTTTCTTCCTTCAAATTCTTAATTTTTATAGTGAGCGTTGCTTTTTCCATCTCCTGTCTCACTTCAAAGTACTCCACTTCCTTAGCTTCACCCAACACTGGATCCATTCTTTTTTCTTGTATATTATTTGTAATCTGTTCCTGCTTGCTTAACAGGGAGGAGTTTGGTTGATTTGTTCAGATAGTTCTCTGACCTGTTGCTGCATTTCACTTCTAAAATCCATCAAAAACTCCATTAATAAGGACTGGTTTTTACAAACATCCTTTAAGTTTTCAAATGCCATTTTTGTCCATATCAAATCCAGCCAGTTCTTGTAGGGCTAATTTCCAGTTTTTGTGTCCAAAAAAATATAAATCAATGGTTCCAGTCCAATCAATAATGTCAAATCAATCAAACAATCCAAGAATCATCCAAATCTTTATCTTAAATCTCTTCTTCCAAAAAGTGTGGATCACTAATCCAGGTCAATAACACTTTCAAATTGAGTTAGTATACCTTTAAATGACCAGGCTTGAGTCAAGGCTTCTTGCTGGGAAAACGAAAGTAGACTTTATTTCTTCCATTGAAGATTACTTTTTTATTTCTCTTCGGTGCATACCATAAAACAAAATAGTCTTGTCTTTACTCCAGCAGGGGAAAGCAGGGAAACTCCAAATTCGCTTATTTCCCCTCTGGGTGGCTACCGGCCAACATAAATGATCTTAAAATTATCTTTTCCTCCTTCGGATCTCTTGATTGCAGTTCTCGTTAAAGCCTTTTAATGAGCCAAGTTTACTCACATTTTAAAGCTTTTTTCACTGTCATGTTGTTGTATCTAGGCCGTGGGAGGGGGAGTTTTTCTCAGCTTTCCAGATCTTCTCCAAGATGGTGTCCGGGATAGAATGTGATTCAGCACAAACGGAGAGAAATTCTTGAAATTGCCTGTTTCAAAGGCCTGTTTCAAAGACCCCGTTCAAGCTCTCAGCTCTTCGTACCGTCTTCCTGGTAACGATGCGTGCCTTAGTTGTTGAGGCACATGAAAAACACATCTATTTAGCAGTCCCCCCGGGAGCCCCCGAGGTTCACTGCTACTTCGCCGAGTGTTGGCTCCGTCCCCACGTTTGCTGGATGTTTCATCAGATCCCTTATGTACAACAAATATATGTCAGCACTGCTGTAGAAAAAACATCAATCTGCTCCTTAATTGTATATAGTCTGACTTCTATTGTGATGTTATTATAACATGAATGTCAACAGGACTCAGAGCTGTCAGAAGTGTTAACACTCCATGTATCAAAGCTAAAAAAAAACACCAGGCAGAAATATAATTCAGCTGTCACACAAAATGCTAAGATGAGAGAACTATTGTGAATATTCAATAAAAAAATAGACTAGTATCTTTTGAATTAAATACCAGGGTGTCTAACAAAGTTATGCTAAAGAAAATTCACTGAGAGATACTGAGCACAGAACTAACAGTATAGTGGTTTTTTGTTGAGTTTCATCTTTCAGGAATACTGTAAATGGCAAAAAGTCTTTTTGCACTGAACTTAAAGCAGTTTCACATGTAACGGTTTCTTGTGCAGAATATAATTTCCGTCAGCTTTGCACATGCAGTACAGATGTGTTCATCACATGTGTATACAATAGTCTACAATTACTTCCTACACAAAAGTGATATACGAAATATATGTGAGGCAATCCTTCATTATTTCCTTATATTTGAGGAGTCAATACTGGTTTTAGTACAAGTGTGTGTCACTTGGCGGTGTTCCTCGACAACCGATTGCATCTATGACAGCAGTTGCCTTCTCCTCTGTAACCCCCATGCACCTTGTAAAGTCACCCACCGTTGTTGCATTTTCTTCCTCAGAAGCTGCATGATCCTTTGAGAGCCTTTTGAGCATCCTAAATGCTGAAGTGGAACCCCTGAACTCTTTCCAAACCAGTTGCTTGCCTTTTGAACATCCTGATCACACGTGCCTCACTTCTGCCCATCTCAGAGATTGAAGGCTCTTGCTGAGGGGCTGATTCAGCAAGAGTTCAGTGGTTTCACTTCAGTGATCAGGACCTTCAAAAGGCAAGTAGCTGGTTTGGAAAGTGTTCAGCAGTTTCACTTCAGCAATCAGGACCCTCAAAGGCTTGTGCTGCAGCTTCCACTGACAGTTCATTTAACAATGGATTCACTTAACATCAGGGATCAGAGAACACATTCCTGTTGTTAAGCAATGCACACTCGTACAACTTTCTTGCTTTATACGCATCACTGCGGATTTGTCTATCGGTAGTGATGTCATCACTGATGCAATCACTGGTTATTCATCTTTGTCCCTGGTTCACTGGGATACTGTTTTTAGGTGTTATTCCTCTTGGTTTATCCAATGACAGAACATATCATTAGAGACAGAGGGATGAGGCTTAAAGGTTATAGTCAAAATGTGAATTCCTCTCACATACCAGGGTTGATAGGCAGTGACTCAGGCACTGAACACCCTGGAATTCTAGTTATGTTGTTTGCAAAATAGTAACAGGGAAACAAAAAGGTTGATTCTCTAATACCTTTAACTACTACTGGGCAACTCTCCTGTGGAATAGCTAGTAAGGGACTTGGGCCAACAGAACTGCAGGACAAGACAACAGTCACCATTAATGCACACATGAACACATATTACAACAGCAATACCACATGAATGTATTAAGCCTTATGCTGAGCCAGACTTCCAAACTCAATATTGTCTAATCCAACTGGCAGTGCCTCTCCAGGGTCCTTGGGAAGAGGTCTTTTCCAGTCCTGCTACCTAGAATCCTTTTGACTGGTGGTGCCAGGAATTTAATCTGGGATCTTATGTATGCAAAGCATGTGCTCTACCCACTGAGTTACTGGTCTTGTTCAGGGGAACGAGGTTCTTAAAGAACCAGATTCTCAAGCTTCAAACAGCAGCAAATTGCTGTTATGATACCCATGCTCCCTTTTAAATGGATGGTTGTTTTAATTGGTTCCCTAATTCTACAGATTTTATTAGGAGAGGAAGCTGCTTGGGCACTCCCTCCATCAGCACCGTAGTCAGGAAAAGAAGTATAATTACCGGGGCCTCTGAAGAAGCCCAATTGCAGATGGGAAGGGTGAGACATGGTGGCAATGGCAACACAAAGTGTCCAGTTGAGTGACTGTGCAATGTAGCAAGAACATAAAATGAAATCTAAGAACAGATCTGCTGCAGAAGAGATTGATCATTAATTTGATCCACGATGCTACAAATCATAAGGAGACATCTCTATAACATCCAGGTAGAAATGAAAGATTAGTGGCGTGTTGTGAAAAATGGGAGTGGAACCCCGGAATTAATCAATGTTTACAGAGCTATAATGACAAGCTATTTCTGTGAGTGACATGCTGCAATCCTATACACACTCATCTGGGAGTAAGCCCCATTGAACATAATGGGAGTTACTGCAAAGTAAACACGTACAGGATTGTGCTTGCAGTCTCATTCTAGCCCCCCCCCTCCCACACACACACACAAAGGGGGGTGGGAAAGATCAGCCAGGTTCCTTTCTTTTTTCATTTCCCTCATTAAGCGGGCTGCTGAGGTTCTTGACATACAGAAACCTTGTTGTTTTTTTAAAGCAGGCAAGCACTTCTTTCTATGCTTGAAATAATCAACAATGCATTACCAACGTAAATACTGAACTCTATCACATATGTTACTGCAATGGAACTGGTAATTCACTTTTTTTGCAAGATGATGTGCTCTTTGAAAACTGAGATTAATCATAAGTGTACATTAATTTATGTCTTAAAACTGTTGATTAAATATGGTGCATTAAAGAGTACAGTTGTGAAGCAGTGAGAAATACCAAGGCAATGCAAATCAAAACTACAAAATATGATTTCTGTACAACAGGAAGTTGTGGTACAATTTAATAATCTCACATATGTATGCAGCTGATCCATACATACCTCAACAGATGAAAAGAAATGTATTACCTGCCTATACAGTACTTTGAGCTGAATTTCCATTGTGTGTTGCATTCTTGGAGGCAAGAGTTCAATATAATAGCTCACACCAGTGTTTCTCAAACTGTAGGTCGGGACCCACAAGGTCGGCCACGAGCCAATTTCAGGTGGGTCTCCATTCATTTCAGTATTTTACTTTTAATATATTAGACTTGATGCTACAATGGTATGTGACTGCATTTGGGTAAATGTTACACATCTGTACTTTTACTGTGTATATACTTTTAACAATGATAGTCAATAGATTTACTCCTGAGTAAGTGGGGGTAGGATTGTAGCCTAGGATTGCTAAAAATGTTCCTGCTTGATGATGTCACTTCCAGTCATGATATCACTTCCGGCGGGTCCTGACAGATTCTCATTCTAAAAAGTGGGTCCCGGTGCTAAATGTGTGAGAACTACTGGCTCACACTATGTCATGGTGACTCTGTATATGATAATATGGGGCTGGGCTTGAAACAGAGAAAGAAGTCTTCCCTTGCCGCATCCTAAGACTTCCTGGGCATGACAGAAAATGTCTCCTCTTTTGAATTTCAGTGCATATTACTTTATACCAGATCAGCTGCATTAGGTAAAGAACCATGTTTTGTTATTTACTGCTATTCAGGTACAAAGTAATTCTTATAAGGAAGCAATATGTGGATTTCAGCACAGTTCTCAGATTATTTATTTCAAAGCAGTCCCCTGAAGCCAATGCTTCTGAACTAAAGGAAAAGGTTTCAGGGCAATTTTGCAGTTTAAAATACTCCACCTTGTGATGATATCAGTGAAAACTTCATTCCGTGTGCACCCATGTATGTGTGATTGTTTATTGCTTCGTATCTGCAAACTGTGAAGTTTCTACTCCCTCCTGTAGTAGAGGATTGCTGCTGCTACTACACTGAAAATTTGTATAGGACTTTCTGAGTGTGCAGAGTGCTTCAATGTCATACTTTGTTGTCTTTACAAAAATCCTGCAAGATGATTAACTTTTATTTTCTTCATATTGCTGCTAAGGCTGAGAGGGAGTAACCTGATGAAAGCCACCTAGGAAGCTCATGGCAGATGTGAGATTTGAATCAGGGAAGTCCTGATTTGCAATTCAGTCATTTAGAATGCAATCCTAACCACACTTTCCTGAGAGTAAGCCCCATTGAACAAAATAGGACTTAATTCTGAGTAGACCTGGTTAGGATTGTGCCCTTAGGCTGCAATCCAATACACAGACTTACCTAGGAGTATGTTTCATTAAGCTCAGTGGTGCTTATTTCTGAGTAGCTTGCACGACTAGTCAATATACTTCACTATCTTCTATAACAGAACTGGGTAGGGATGGAAAACCCAGTGTGACTTGACTCATCAAGTTGCTGAGTCACCGCCTGCTGTGACTCGACTTGAAAAAGAGTCCTAACAGAGGCACTTTCCAAGTTTCTGATTCACCCTTTAGTGACTCTAATGGACTCGAGTTGAATCCCCCCTACCTTTAGAAATCCCGCCTTTAAAAACTGGAAAAAGCCGGGCTGCTGCTGGACTCTGTGTGTATGTCAAAGTTCTCTTTGACTACTCCCCTGATGTGCCCGCCTACCAGTAAAGAGGGCAGGAGGGATGGTGAGAGAGCTGCGATAGAAGCAGTGAGAGGAAGGAGGGTCATGAGCAGTGCCTGGGAAGCTTACTAGGACCACCCAATCCTTGGCAGCCCTACTCAGAAGTAGTCCCACTGTAGCCGGTCATTCAATGAGGGTTGCCCCTCCTCTGCTCCTCCTCCGGCCCTCCCTCAGCCAATGGAAATATGAGAATGCTGAACCCTTGTCCAATGATCATCGATTCCTTACTTCCTATCAGAGATGGGGAAAAAAGAGCCCAGTCCCACCTCCCTGCTCCTGCTCACATTAACCCTTTCCTGCCTCACGGTTTGAACCTGCTGCTTGCAGTCAGTATGCTGGCCCCATGAGGTTTTCCATGTCGTGAAAACAGTAAGCAAGCACCCCCAGACACAGGCAGACTTGAGTCAACTTGTGTGGGGACAAGTGCTGAGTTGGGGGGACCTGACTCAAGTCTTTTTCAGAGTCTTCCACGTGCACAACTCACAAGTCGCAGAGTCACCCAAAATCATGCATTTTGACCACTTGAGTCCGAGTCATCTGTCTCGAGTTCCCAACACTAGAACTGGGAATGGTCAAGAAGGCATCATCACACCACACTAAAAGAATTTCTTAAGAGTCCAAAACAAGACCAAAAAACCAGCTGCAGCATATAGAGCAAAACCAATGTTTGACTTTAGGTACAGTGAAGTGAAACATTATATTGGGTAGTGTGATTAATGCCTTGTTTTCACCCATTTTTCTTACCTTTTCCTTCTGACCCCCCAGAATTGTCTGTGTTGGCTCAGCCACTTAAAAGCCATTGGGACATGTTCCTGCAGCAGGCTTTGTCCTTTGTTTGAAAAGGCATTCCTTAGTTTTTCTGGATTCAAGTCATTCTTCATGTCTGCAGCAGCTAACTGTTCTGCTGGCATGTACCTGCCAATTAGGTAGTCACACCATCGTGTCTGGGTACATGGGTGGGATGGCAAGACCAGGTAGGTTTCACTCCTCCAGTCAGGTAATTCAATGACATCAAACCTAGGTTACTGAAATTCAAGCACAGGGGTGCTTGTGTGTGTGTGTCAGGTCTGCCACAATATCTCATGTTGGTTCACAGAAGGCATGCCCACTTACTCTCCAATAAGTGCAGGGACTGAGATTCCAGGAACAATACAACTAACTAGCAACACAGACTATATTTAGATACTCCTAGGCATTAATTTTGGTTTGTTTTTTCACTCCAAGCCAACCTGCAAATTTTACCAGCTTACACAGCTTGTTGGAGTTCTATGTGCTTTGCCCACAGGGGTTTCCAGGCCGCCTCTGCTGCGTGACACTAGTTATCATATTCAGTTTGATCAAGCTGTCTTTGTTTCCATTCTGCCAAGCTCAGGCATTTTCCATTGGCTAGTTTGCTTGTATTTTTCTGCCTCCTTTTCCCAATTTGCTTAATTCTTTTCTTTCTGGATTTAATAAAGTAATTATATTTTGTCTCCTTGCCTACCTAGTCTACCTTCATGGGTAATTCAATAGGTTGTCATGTCTGACTGCTCACAGCTACTGCAATTTGATTTTTAATAAGAACACATGGGTGTTCTTATGATATTGGGCCTTTACCCAGACAGCCCCTCCCCCCGGCGTGGTCTTTTTAGCCCAGGCTGGTGGAGGTGGAAACCAGTAGTTTCCCTCCCCATTCAGCAGCTGACCCAGTAAAAAGGGAAATAGGAGATAAGGAAGGACTGTGTGAATGCTAAACAACTAGGTCAGTGGTTCTCAAACTTTTAGCACCGGGACCCACTTTTTAGAATGACAATCTGTTCAGGACCCACCAGAAGTGATGTCATGACTGGAAGTGACATCATCAAGAAGGAACATTTTTAACAATCCTATGCTGCAATCCTACCCACACTTACTCAGGAGAAAGTCTACTGACCATCATTGTTAAAAGCATATACATAGTAAAAGTACAGATGTGTAACATTTCCCCAAATGCAGTCATATACCAGGGTAGCATCAAGTCTAATATAATAAAAGTAAAATATTGAAATGAATGGGAACTCACCTGAAATTTGCTTGTAACCTGCCTAGTGGATCCCGACCCACAGTTTGAGAAACACTGCACTAGGTCATACCCTTCTAAGCCTGTGTTCTCTGGCTCCTTCCCTGACAATTAGGTTTAAATAATGTTCCAGAATAGTAAGCTGCTATTTCCTGGCAGTTTTTCAGCACCCATTATATTCCAGCTGCTTGATGATAGCATTAAAGTCCTTTCAGTCTTCACCCAAATATCCTAAGCTAGTTATTCGCTCACTAGAGAAGGAGCAGTTCCAAATAGATTTTGTGCCGCCCAACGCCATTTGATTCTCATCCAATTACTATTGGTTATGAGTTTTGAAAAAAAAATATACAAGGACCTATTTAGGACCTATTTGTACAACTGTGCTGCCATTATCGAGCGTTTTCAGATAGCACAAAATCACCAGATGCAGCTTCCCATTTAGTTAAGACAACACCAACTTAGGACAATTAAGTAATACATTCAAGTGATCCTGAACAAATTTTGACTCACTAAACTAAACCCTTAAAAACTTTTAAAAGCTTACAGTGAGTTGCAACCTTTTTTGTCTCATGGCACAGAGGCAAGGCACTTAAATGGGCAAGGCACACCATCAGTTTTTTGACAACTGACAATGCACACTATGCTGTCAATGGGGAGCTCACATCCCCCAATGGTCCTATTGATAAATGACCCTCTGTCAAATTCCCATGGCACACCTGGGGACCATTCGTGGCACACCAGTGTGCCACAGCACGGTGGTTAAAAATGGCTGGTTTAGACTATAACTCCCTCCCTTCGTGGTGGCTTTAAAACACCAACTACCTGCAAGGAGGTAGAGAAAAGAGGCCAGCAAGCAAAGAAGCATCATTGTAGCTTCTTTAGAAAGCTTAGGCCCAGATCAAACGTGCAAAAACCCACATGAAAATGAACATTTTCCATGAAACAACCACACATTTGGTTGTAAAATCCACATGAGTTTCCTTACCTGTAATACAATTGTGAGTTTTTTTTTCCCCCACAGAACAGCCACATATCTCTTTCCCACTTTTACACCTCTTAATCTGAGAGTTTGGAGCCTTCCATGTGGGCATTTTGTAGGGTCACAAAACTCATATGGTTTTTGATATTTGTGAACTCTGAGTCATCAGAGGATGCGAAACAGTGCCCTGGGCTGGCTCTCAACAGAGCTCTCCATCACAGCTTGCCTGCTCCCTATTTTCGGCTTTGAAGGACAGCCATTTCCACCCTTGTCTGCAGTGAGTAGGTGAGACAACAGTGAAATCATCTTTTGCTTGTCTGTCTGGGATCTTGGGAGCAGGAAGGACAGGGAAGCCAACAGCACTTCGATCTTCTTCCCACAGGAGAGAGAGGGTGAGGTGCTGTCTCTCTATTCTACTCTTTGCATGCCTAATCAGCAGGAAGTGTGCATAGCAGCTGTTCCCAAACTGGTGGGTCGTGACCCACCAGGAGAACTGGAAATGTGAACTGGAGATTTGTGATTTGTTTTGCAAACATTTTTCCTCTTGCATTGATTTCCAGCCACCATCCTGTTCACATAGCGGCTCACCAGACTTTGGGAAGTCCACAAGCAGGAGAGCAAGGCATATTTATCTATGGATTGGACTATGAAACACCTATGTTCTTCAAGGAGTTCGTGATCTGCACAAGTTCTTCATGATGGTGAATTTGTTCTCAATTCTTGGTTAATCTTTCTGAAATTGCTGAGCCATGCTTTGTAAGCTTCACAATCTACTTGTAATTATGCCTGCCTTGCTGCTATCATATTGTGAAGTGTTCTGGGCACCAAGCCAAGGTCACTTGTTTATATGAGGCCACATCCCATGGGGATTGCATCATATACTTTTTCCGCGGCACTTGGTATATAAAAGGGGGCTTGAAAAAGCCATTAGTTATGCACCAAGTTCTCATGCAGGCAACTGCAGATGGGCCACATGCAAACTTGCCCATGAAAGAGATATATACAGTAGAATGTGGCACCAATTCAATTTGGAGGAATGTATTAATGCTCTACCGCGGGCCTTCGGTATACACAGGGAATCCATTCCAGGACCCCAACGGATATAAAAATCTGCAGATAATGAAATCTGCACAGTTGGCCCACTGTGCCAACTCAGTAATTTATTTGGAGGCTGCATCCAGTCCTTCGGAGGTCCCACATGGCCTCCCTCCTCAGAAGTCTCCCGGACAAGACCAGAAGTGGCTTCCAGTCATGTCCGGGAGGTCCTCTGTGGTGCAGGCCCACCAATAAGGAGGGCCCACTGTATTTTGTTTTGTCTATTTGAGGAAATTGTTGCTAGGACCAAGCTAATAAATCCTAACTTCTTTCTCCTGCTGGTCAGTTCCATCACTTCCATATCCAAAAAAGAACCTTGCTCTTCTGACAATACATTTGGCACTGCAAGCAGGATACAAATTTGCTCTCCCATGATTATTCCCCCTGCAACTGGTATCCAGAGGCATACTTCCTCTGAATGTGAATGTAGCACATAACCATCAGGACTAGTAGCCATTAATAGGACTGTCCTCCATGAATTTGCCCAAGCCCCTTTTAAAGTCATCCAAGCGGAAGGCCATCACCAATCACAAATTATGCACCATGTGAAGAGCTAACCTTTTTTTATCCATCCTAAAACTCCCACCAACCAGTTTTACTGGATAACCTCTGGTTCTATTATGATACAGGAAGAGCAACTTCTCTCTATTCACATTTTCTATACTGTGCATAATTTTATACAGAATATATTTTATCAAAAAAACCAGACATGCACAAACAGATACTATCCATAAATATTTTTGAACTATGGCTTATCATCATGGTATCCGAGAGTCCCAGATCTGAAATGTGATGCACAATAAAATCTTTCTGTACTTTTAAGATGTCAGGCTACATAAAAGCAACCAACAGTCTAAAATAACAGTGCCAGCTAACTTTGAAAGCAGTTGCAGACATAAAAATGACTGGCAGAAAATGACATCCCAGTGCTTTTAATTTGTTCTCTCTCAATTACGACTGCTATTTCATGTCATTTTATAACAGTAGTGAGAACTGGAAACCTAGAATTATTATGAAAATTAGATTTCAGAATGAATCAAAGTATCCCTCTCTCCTTGGGGATAAATCTTGTTTTTCTCCTGCTTATAAGCACAAGTTAGGGTAAAATACAATACACAGAGTGCCGGCACTTAGGTTTTTAAAAGTTTAGGGACGGGTCCAAAATGGGCTTGGGGATGGATCAGAAAGTTAAGGAATGGCTCTGAACCCTGCGTTTTCCACACCCACTTCTCTATTGAAATTAAGCCTAAGTATTGTTATATCACTTGGAGGAAAGGGCGGAATATAAATCATTTAACAGGCCAACCCTATAGGCTTCTTCCATGGACAGAACAACCATTCCATCAGAGTAAGGCCCACTCTGTTGGCATGCAGTGACAACATGTTCAGTAGAGCCTCCAGAGCAAAAGGCTGGCAACTGCATGTGTGCACTGCCAGAATGCCCAGCTACTGCCAGAGATGAGTTTGCACAAGGGGTGGGGTGGGCGGGGGCAGGGAGGGAGAGGATTAGCGTTGGAATCAGTGCCACCAGGAGGCATATCAAGAAAGAGTAGAAGGCGGAAATCAGCAGTGATGACACCACCAATATCCCATGCTCCCCCCGCTCCAGCTGGTCTCAACACACCCTCTTGGGTCCACTTGGACTTGTACCAGCCAAAGAGCTGGTGCAGATCCAGCTAGACCCTCTGGGACCATTGCGCATAGCATAAGTAAGTAAGTTTGCTTTGCTTACCTCTCCGTTGTGCTATGGTCTTTGGCCAGCCTGCAAGATGCAAAGGGGGGGGGAAGCACCACTGCACCCCAAAGGCCAACCAAGGATAGTATTGGGCTGTAAATTATTTAATTAAGGATATTTACATGCTACTTTTTGACAAAGAAGTTCACAAAGCAGTTTACATAGCAAAACAAACAAATGGTTGCTTCTCCCCAAAAATCTCACACTATAAAACAATGCAGAGAAACATCAGCAAACCACCATTAGAAAAAATACTGCATTGGAGCAAACAGAGAAAGGGGAAGAGTTGCACTTCCCCTGCTAAATATAAGAGAAGCAATGCTAGGCCAAGACCTGCTGACACCTGAGGCAGAATGCCAAGTGCCTTCATAGATTAGAGTTCTTGCTGAATTCCTGTAGAAAATATGAGGCACAGTCTTAGGAGAAATGCTCTCTACTGAATGAATCAAAAAACAAACAAGCAGAGCATCCTAATTATTCAGGCTCCCTGCTCTCGCTTGTTTTTGTTTTTCCGCTTGGCTCTACTATTTACATTTATATTTGGAAAAGGAAAAAAATTGAATGGACATGTTTGCAAAACTGATGTTAGCACAGTAGGTTGTCTGCAATGCAATTATTTATCTAATAGTGACTGGAGCCAGCAAGACATCAATTAGTCATCACCAGGTAATGTGGTTGTCAATATTCCCATAACAGTGAGCACTGACTGTCACCATTCTTCAGAAGAATAGCAACTCACTCCACAAGTCTGCTGGCTTCAATATCATGAATATTCCCAGTATTCACTGGAGAAATTTGGTATACCCATGAATTCTGTTAGTACAAAAGGGGACAATTACTTTTTAAAATAGTTTTCCCTCTAAACTTCAAGTTGTTGAAAATATGTGTTGAAAAGGATTATATGTAGTTTTTAAAAACCATAATGAACAAATTGGCTTTTTTTCCCTTTCAGTAACAATGGTGTGCATTCTTTTTGTTATATATAAACACATCCTCCCACTCTCGCTTCAAGGTGCATATCATTTGCTAAACTGCAGAAAAGATCTTTTATTCATGTAACAGTTTGGCCTTCGCTGAACAGGCAATTTCTGACACACAACATCAAAATTCATCTACCATGTAATGACTAACTGAACAACTGAATGGCAAGATTCCCATGTGCTGAACACCATTGTCTCATTTTTCCTAGGATACTTTAATTTTTTTTTTAAAGCTTGCTAACACAAAGGGGCAAGAGTTGATCTGTGCCCTGTTTATATACAATTCTTGCAGGAGGACAGGTCTCTGAATGCAGGAAGGAGGGCATGAGTCAGTGACAGATAAATCCAGCATACAAAGCAATGTGTGCAGGAAGGGAAAAGGAGGATGCAGGGAGAGACTGGCGTGTCCCAGATCTTATTCCCCATTTTTCTGCCCACTCCATCCCCTGGCTTTCCTTGGACTTGAACCAGCAAAATGGCTGGTGTAGTTCTGAGAACCTCCTGAAGGCTACCTGATCTCCCCACCACCACCACCCCAGCATGCAGTGCAGCCTCTGGTGGCAGGAAATAGGATAGATATGCAGTGTATAAACTAAATCTGACAGACATGGCTGGGAAACACAGATCTCATAAAAATGAATATTCTTCTGAAAGTCATGTTTCTGGTTACAAACAGCCCATTGGTTTGTAATAAGATTATATTATCAAGCAAAGGCAGAAAAAAATAACATGTAGTTTGTGTACATATTCCCCCCTTCCCCCCAGGCCCAAAGACTTGCAAAATCTACTCCTCATAAAACAAATATCAAGTAACAATAGATTCTGTATTACAAAGGCAAAAAAGGTTATCTGCCATTTCTAGAAGGACTCCACAAAACGATGCCTTGAGCGTGAAGAAGAAGAAAATCTGATTGCAGTACTTCTTTTCAGTAGGCTTTGGCATTTAGATTAAACTAGATTTGAAAAACTCCTGGTGTGGTTGTATATTTGTGTTCTGAAAACGTGACATCAAATTAAGATTAAAGTGAGTTAATGGTTATCGCCTTTGACTTCAGTTTTTTTGTTGTTGTAGTGAGCAGTTTACAGAGCAAAAAACATTCGGCAATGTCACGGACTGGTACCATCTCTCTTTGGTCCATTAAAAAATGCAAGATAGAGTCTTGCCATACAAATAAGCGGTTGAGGAATTGGAAAGAAGGTGCGCCCATTTTTTTTCCTCAATTTTGTCAAACAGGAAGTGTTCAAACTTTAATGTGGAAGTGTGGGATAACGTGGAAATTCAATAAGCTGAAAAGTTGCTGAAATTGATAAACTCAGGGGAATGGTGAGCAAGTGGCATTCTACATAGCGAGGGTGTACTTTAATTTTACCAAAGTGGAAAAAAATTGAGGAGAGAGGAGCACAGGTATGGGAGGATTAGTTAGCAGGATTAGAGACAACTGTGAAAGAAATTTTCTTAAATTTTCTGTTTACTTTGCGGACTAGGAATATAAAAGATTCCTGCACTTGACTTGAGCTTGGTGTACTCCTTTCCTCCAATCTTTAAAAAAACTGCATGGGCTGTGGGCTGGCCTGAGACACCAAATAAAGCCCAAGCCCCTGCAATGGGGCTATTCAAGTATGTGCCCGCTATTTTGCTGGTGCAGACTCCCCCATTCAGCCCTCCCCCACCCCAAAAAGCCACACCACCATCCAGTGGTGCTACTTACTGTCTACAGCTCCACAGCTTCGTCCTCCCAGTGCCAAGGCCCAGAGCTGCTGCTCCCTCCTTGCTGGGTGCCGCAAACATGTTTTACAGCATGTCTGCGAGAGCCAGCACCAGCAGGACATTCATACATCTGGTGCTCGAGCCCATAGGATTGGGCTCTGAATCTTGTTCAGATGCTCCTTCCCACTGCCCATCTTTGAAAAGCAAATTAAGGCTGCAATTTATACATGCTTACCAGAGAGTGAGCCTCTCTGAACACAGAGGATTTACTTCTGAGTAAATATGTATAGGCTTGTACTGTAGGTCTGGTTTCAGTCTCGCTTCAGCTTTAGATCTGGATCCCTGTAGTCCATGTTGCATACTGAGAAGCAGCCAGACACACCCGTACCTGGATGCAGACATCAGCTTGCACTTTTATGTGAAAGACCGCTGTCTTTCAGGAAAATGGAATGAACTCTGAATGGGAGATAGGATGACTTCCTGCCTTCCCACTGTAGGCAACAAGCCAATTTATGATTTCTTGAAGATGGCAACCAAAGCAAAGTCATTGCAGCTTGCTTTGTATTGCAGTGCTTTTGCAGTCGCGGTCTTGTGGGTCTGTTTGAGAGACAGTTTGTAGTAAATTCTAAAATGAAGAGCGTAGAGTTTCATGTCTGTCAGAATATCACACTGACACCCAATCTCCTGCCTCGCCCCTCCAATAAAAGCTGCAAAATGTACTTCCTAAGTCCAGATTTATGGAGGCTTGTTGCCATTTCTCAATGGCAAGAAGTGCTCTGCGCATGGCCAGAAGCTATTAGAGAAGTAAGAGGGGGAAAGCCATTGCCTGTTAATACAAAACCTTCATTCTATAACTCTGCAATTTGAGCTGTCATACTTCCTTGGGGCCATCTCCCAAAAATACATTATCAGCACCATTTTTCAGAGACTGGCCCTGAGGATAAGGAAGCATTTAAAATGAACAGGAAGAATATATTACATTAACTTCCAGCTATAACTTTCTTTCTCTAGTTGGACTCCTGTGGAGACAGACCATCTGGTTATTCCAGAAGTCATGATATCACACCTTAAGGACTGTGTCACAGCAATAAAAATAGGCTCTCATGCAAGGCTTTGATGATCCTTGGCTCTAATTAACCTCTTATTTTTGCCAATACAGTTGAGATCATTTGTTCTTTCCACGTTGGGAAGAGAAGTAGCTTGGTTTTTGAGAGATTGCATGGGTTTTTTGAAATATGACATCTACCCCACAAGCAAGTCCTTCCAACATTTTTCAAAAGTTTGCTGTGTCTGTTTAGTTTTGTGGCAAAAAAGTGTGACTGTATTACCAAGTACATGAATTCATATTGCATACATGACTGAGAGCCCAATCATTAGCAGCGCACCCTAGCTCACCACTGGCGCACACTGTCACAAACATAATGTAAAGCACATTTGCAAGCTTGTAGCACTGGAGCTCAGCAGCAGCTGGTGCTGGGCTAGTGCCAGTGGAAAGCCAGCAGGCCGCTGTTCAGCAGTCACCCGAACAGCTGGGTAGCAGAGAGGTAGGTGGAAGCATGGGGAGAGGCAGGGAGAAGGTGTTCCAGGGGGAGGGAATTGCGTGGGAGGAGGGCAGGACAGGCTTGCGGCACGACGCGGAGCTCTCCAATTCTGCGGCCGTTCTAGAGCAGGGCTACTTCCTTTACTCAGGGAAGGGGAAGAACGTCTCCTTCTCCCAAGGAAGCGGCTGCCCAGGACACGCTGGATGCCGCAGCAGCCATTTTTGCCACTGCAGCAGCCCTGTGCTCCAGGGAGCTCAGGACTGGGCTGCACATTTCTACATGAGAATTACAGGAGTTCAATTTTTGTTTGGAAGTCATGCGCGTGCACTCTTACATGGAAGCCATTCCCTCTATCCATGGGTATGCAGAGAATCGTTAATGTTGGTCAGTGGGGAGATCATGATACCCTTTAAATGTTTAAAGTCACACAGTTTTGTTTATAAATGCTGTCCAAGTCCTTGTGTGCAGAATGGAGGGTTTTCAAACTTGGCATCTTTTACAATCCAAAAAGCCACCAGCTATGTGTTATCCCAAGAGGTTTGTCTAGAGCTTCTCAGCAAATTCACAGATGAGCTATGTTTTAAACCATGAAGTACCTTATGCTTGTATCCATTATGTCAAACAAATGATGACTAGAAAAAATGTTTAATTCTGTGCACAGACATATACACGCATAAATGTAACCTCAGTCACTTCCTGAAGCTTCCACAGACTCTTCTGACTCACCTGACAGCTTTGCAGAAAAAAAAAAATTGTCAACAGCTCAAGAGATAAACATTTTGGTGTTTGTCGTCTGTGGAGCTTCTATCTGAAGAGTTTATTTATAAACTCAATCAGAAACGTCCTTCCGTTTAATCCGCAAATTAATTGACTGTCATTTTTTGTCTGGCATTCTGACACACAAGTTGCTTCAATTTATGACAGTAAAGATTTGTTTATGTTTAGAAAGCAAAAAGGGCAACAAATGTAGGAAAAATAAGGAGACTGTAAGCAATTCTATCTTAGTAAACTATTGATGGAAAAATATGTTTATGGAAAAATTTTTCTCTCTTGGTTTTTAATATGACCTGCAGATTTAATGTCCACATCAAGTTATATTTATAACCCCCACCCCATAAAAATGACAAACTACACCAATTCAAGAGTGAGGACAGTATCGATAACGATCTACACAGCTATCCAAATATTCAGGGGATACATCTCCTAAAGAAGTCCCCTTTGGCCCTTCATGTGCTACAACTGCATATTGAACCTCTTCAGGATGTTGAGTGTAGGAAAGTCCCACTATATCCTCACATCTGACTGACCCAAGGTAAGCGAAACCCAGATTGGCTACTCCACATATACCAGCTGGTCCACAAAGCACTGCCAGTATATATTGAGGAACTTAGGGTGCAGTCCTAACCAACTTTCCAGCACTGGCACAGCCAGTGGGGCACATGCTGCATCCTGCAGTTGGGGGGTAGTCATGGAGGCCTCCTCAAGGCAGGGCAATGTTTGTTCCCTAACCTGGGAGTTGCATTGCCCTTATGTCAGTAATGGAAAATTGGTGAGGATTGAGGCCTTAGTGTAGTGCCAGTTCACAGCAGAGTGCTAACAGCAAGGATGGCAAAGGCATCCCAGAAAGAAAGCGACACAGACAAGGCAGATGTCCGCCAACAGTCTGTATTTACAAAATATTTACAGATAAGCAGTTCCTTTGCAGCAAAACAGCATACGTATTCACAGCCACAATCTTCAACTCTCTGACACAGACTCCTGCTCTCTCCGACCCCATACAACAACGCTCACAGGTGGGCTCTACCTGTCTTGCGTATATATTGCTGTGCACCAATCACAGTGGAGATGACATCATTGCATTACCTCATCGCATTACCTCATCGTCTCAAGACTAATAACAGCATCTCCCTTGGTGCACTAGCTGTACCTTTTCATTGACTTGTATGACAGGTACTTTGTCACAATGACTCAGCATTTTTCATACACTTTAATCGGTTACATGGAGTCACATGGAGTCACAGAAAGATACAGAGAGATAGATACACACGTGCTTTCTGGTATACATTTAGGCCTAGACATCAAGGCCTTGCCTTATTCAGACTGCAAATTTCCTCAGGGGCATTCTTTGGCAGAATAATCCTGACAGTATATTAGTAGATTTGATCACTCTCTAGTGCTACTGATGCTCTATGTGCCTGCACTCTGTGGCTTGCCTACATTCCCCCCCCCCCCACCTCCAGAATGATTTTTCAAGGTATGATCCCACAGTTAGATTTCATAGTCTTGCTGGTTGGCAAGGCGGAGGTCTCACAGTTCCCTTTAAAGCTCCAAATAAGAGAGAAAACACAGCCACCATCCTGGTCCACCACCAGCAAGTCTATTTTAACTATATGTCAGTGTTTCTCAACCAGTAGTACGGGTACCACCAGTGGTATGTGAGGTGGTGCCTGGTGGTACTCGCATAACCCCTGGTTAACTACCACCTGGCAATGAGACCAGGAATGCCACACAACAAACAGTGGCAGGAGGTTCAGCTTGGAGGGGAAGAGCTCCAAAGCATGCTTTTCTGTACTCAAAAAAGGCATCCACCCTGAGCTTCTTCCTGGTGTTTACTGCACTGCATCTGGCCTCTCAACCCAGAAGTAACTGGCAATGTCATCAGCAGTCACTTCTGGTGGCATTTCAAATAGGTGGACCATGTGAAGTGGTATGGCAGAGGACAAACCTTGAGAGACACTGCTTTATGTCTCACTAATGGGCCCCTTGCTCATTCTTCACCCCCACCTTTTGTAACAAGCAAGATGGTTGCTTTGCTCTACAGCATTCAGGGGAAGGAGCAGCACAAAAAGGCTGCTGGAGGAACAGAGTGGGAGGCAAAACACCACTTCAGTACTTGAAAAAGGATAGACAGGTGTAGTGTTTATGTAGAGGCGCTAGCCTTAGCCTTAGTATGTTGGCAATAAAGCAAAGCACACTTTGCACTTGCGCAGAGCAAACTTGCGCGGCCTTGGTGACATGCTGAGTCTGAAGCTCTGTAGCCTGTGAACAAGAAGATGTTATAGAGAATCATATCTAGGAATGTGGATTGCGGTTAAGCTAGAGAGCCGGCTAGTTATAGCCAGTGTGAATCTCAGCATCCTTTTGTAATTTCCCTATTATGCAGACTTCTGATTCATAGCTTAGTATTGTAAACAAGATCAGAGAATGGAAAACCCCAGCCTGTTGTGTATTGTTTAAGAGGGAATAAAAGTCAGAGAAGGCTGAATCCCAGAAGCTTTTCCTTCTGCATCAGGCCTTCCTTCTGCATCTCACTTCTATACATGTCTGTTGTTTTATTCATTGCTATAACTCTTTGCTGCCTCAAGTTCTAACTTTCAAACCCTCAGAGTGCTTCTGCTTTAACACTCTCCTTCAGGCAACAAGATACAGTCTTGTGTGTCTCTCACCAAGGCCCCCAAAGCCTTGGGTGCTCCCCAAAGCAGCATCTTGCGCTGCTACAGACAGGAGCTTCAGGATGACTGCTGGCAACCCTGTGCTTTTTCTAGTACTGAGAAAAAAACAACAATGGTCTTTGATTCTTTCATGCAGAAGGATTTCTACCTCTGAAGAGCACTGGCTGAACAAGTAGTTTTAGTGCCTTATATAAAGGGTATTTCTTACATGAGGAGTAGATTCTGCTAAGCTAGAGCTGATGTTCTCACTTCCATTTGTACCAGTGGTGATGAAAGTGAACAGGAAGAGTCATGCATGGAGTACCACCAACACATTTCAGAACCCCAGGAAAAATTTCACCACCTGCTGCCATCACTGAGATTAGCATAATGGGGGAAAAAACTTCAGCAAGTTCCAGAAAAACATGCAATCTGCTTTTATCACTGTATAGCAACTGGTACTACCAAGACCCCCTGTGATAATAGCTGTATGAATCCAACAACCAGGATACATGATACATTAAGCCCATTATTAGGGCTATGGGGCTTGTTTTAAAATAATTAAGCAGCAGCCACATTTGGTGGTGATCAGGATCAGGACTGCAGTGTGGGGCGAGCTGCAAGGGAGAAATTAACACTTGGTTCTGCTGCCAACTCCCTCCTTTCTATTTGTTGAGAAACTTTCTGGTCAAAAAGCAACCAAGAGGGGAGGGGGGAATCTAGCTCAAGACTGTGACAGAGACAAGTGTAAATATCCCCTCACCCCACTCCACAGTCCCAGTCTGGATCGGGCCCCATCAGTCCCAATAATGAACTAATGTGCAGTTTGGACCTAAGAGACCACTGAATTGATGCATGCTTCAAGCGCTGTAGTGTTGATTTGTGCCATGTATTTGCAAAATTCTGACACAGTGTCTAAAGATGACTCAAATATCATACTGATCAGACCTTTTCACTGGCAGAATACAGACGGAAACAATAAACTTGACATGTATTAATGGAAGAAATGTATATTTCAACATTTTCCATGTTCTTACAGACATATTCTCTTGACTACATAAATAATTTCCACTAAAGAGTTGTGCCATCTCTGCATGCAACAAAACATCAACACAGAGAGAGTGTGTCTGTATCAATCACGCACGCACGCACACCCGTAAAGTGTAAAGAAGTATCTTGATGTTACACAATAAACTCAACTCAGAAAAGGAATAAGGATTTTCATAGCTGAATTTTAAAAGCCTACGGAGATAAATTCAAAGCAATTCACACGAGGCCACAGGCAGAACAATGCTTTCAGGAACAGAAGTTCCTTCTGAAAGAAGGAGCATTCTACATATACAAAGACCCAAAAGTTCAATTTCCTGACATTCAGTTTTATCTTTACTAGAGCAGTCACTGATTATAGATCTTTAAATCCACTAATCATTGGACTTATACCAAAACCCCATTATAGAAGCACTTTTGAAGACATGAAAGGAAGAACATAATTTCTTTTAATTGTATGATAACTTATTTATGACCCAATCTTCTCCAAGATAGGGCCATAGGTGAAGGGATTTAAAATGGCCTATGGTGGCATGTGTGGACTGCTGCCGGATCCAGACAGGTAAGCCCACTGGTGGCGGGCAGAACAGGAAGGTGAGAGGGGCAGGGGGTGAATCGAGGCCAGGAAGGGGTCAATATCAGCCACACCACTGATATCCTATCCCGCTTCCTGGCTTTGATCCACCTTCCCAGGTACACTTAGAGTTGTACCAGTCCAGGAGCTGGCACAGATCCAAGCAGACCCAGGTTTATCCCCAAGTAAATGTTCCCTTACCCAGAGGAAACCTCCAGGACCTGAAAGTCACCTGTTGCCCTGTTGGTACGGCTGCATCAGTACAAGGGGAGTTAGATAGGCCTGGGCTACCTAACAAACCTAATCATTCTTAATAAACCTAACCATTCTTGAGAGGGCCATCTTTAACGTTTTCTTTTTTTTCAGTTGCTTGCCATCTGGAATACACCATGTCCCCTATTACATTAATACGCCAGAATCAAAATATATTCCCCCACCCACTCACCCACCCAAACAGGTTCAAAACCAATCAGTAAAATCCAAATCCTGGTTCAAATCCAATCTGGAAAAGCCCAATTTTATATAATGTACTGATATGGATTTCAACATAGCATGGATAGCCTCAGTTTCCCGCTGTTTCTATTGCCAGAAAGAGATAGTCATAAAGGGTTCACCTCAAATGTAAAATGTCTGCTAGTTTTGGATGCAAACTAAAAGAGCAGCCATTTTCAAATTCCCTTTTTTTCAGATGTAATACAGCGAGGAGGGACTTTGTGCCTCCATTAACACATTCGTGGAATTCTGGATAGCACCAGCCTTTGTAACCTGAATAAGAAGAATATATTTATTGTTCCTTAAGGACTAGAATACTTTTTTTCAGGAAGTCCTGTGATACTTTCCCTGGGCTGGTACTCATCCCACTCGCTTACAAAAATTCAAAACACTGCAAGTACTACATCAGGCAAGCAAATAACTATACATATTTTCGAAATGCATACATTTTGTTTGCTGCAAGCATATCGTCTATATGTGAAATAGATGAATTGTGCACTACATAGGAGCAGTGCTGCAGTACCCTCCTGGGCAGCATTCAGCCCTAGCTCCTGATGAGCTTATCTGCAGTCCAACCTCTTAAACGCGTCAACAATAACTAAGCAAATTAACTCTATCACAGTTTCCCAGCCTAACAATGCTTCAGTCTTTCCTTACTGAAGGAATCCAGGAAAAGCTGCTGCGGAAGCAAACAAGGGTTAGGTCAGGCATGGTGGACCTAGAACTGTAGCATTCCAGTGAATTCCCTCACAGTCTAAACAGGCAAGGCACAGGAGATCTATGATCTGGTCTCCTGATGTTTTCATCTTTACCTACAGGCAGCAACAGGAAGCTCTGCACTTGATCAGAGTAGCAGCATGGAAGTGGATGGTTTAGCCCTTTGCCACATACTGTTTCCCTAACTTATACTGTATTAATATCCTTCAAAGCTCCACAGGAAAACACACAGGTTTGACAAACAGTTTTTGCACATGTCTGGCAAGGAGGGAAAGGGTTTGAGAGGTTGCCAACTCCCTCTGAAAGAAAATCAGCAGGAATCTGCTGCAGTCCACGTGATTCATTAACACTGAAGGAACTTGTGGCCTGGGACTGCCCAATTTCCTGGATTTACTTTCTTCTTCAAAGCATGTTTGTTTTTCTAGACGAAATGACAGAGAAAAGTCAAAAGAGAAGAAAACCAGACACAGTACAAATGAGTATAATTAGCATCCTCTCTTTTTTGAAGTGGTGGCTTTGTTTGAACTTTGGGGTTGAAAACAAAACAGAGCCTTGGGTAGGATGGCAGAGCGAGCCTGGCACATCTTTGGCACACAGACCCCTGCAACCACAATGCGCGTTGCTCAATGTGCCTCATTGTTTTAAGTGGAGATGACTCCTGTGGAACATGAACAGCTGCTTACTTATGATTTAAAAAATTGCTCACTGAAAGTCTGGAGGACATAAAAAATAGGAAGAACCACAATGCTGGGGCTAGTTGAGGAGCACATGATGCTGAACCACTTCTGGAGGTCAAACCAGTACAAATCTGATGGGAGACGACTGGGAGGGTCAGGTAAGCGGTTGAATCTTTTTCAAAGCAAAAGTAGGATGGACATAAAATACTTGTTTTGGTTTGTTTGTTTAGAACCTGCCCAAGAGTTTTGAGGTATTTGCTCAGAACAGGCACAGTAAAGCTCACTTCAAGCCAATTATAGCAAAGGGCAAGAGCACAGAGAAGACAGGTTAAGACAAAACCACAGAAGGTCTTTTAAAAGCACTTGCAGCACAATCCTATGCCTGTTTACTTAGAAAACAGCCTCACTACATTCAGTGGGGCTTACTCCCAGGTTAGTGCGTACAGGATTGCAGTCCCGGAGAACTGAAAAAAGTCTTACAGCTTTTTCTGGCAAAAGGATAAATATGTGAAGGAACAAGGAAAAGCTTTGCAGACACTTCCTCCTGAATTGGGAAGAGTCATTTTCGTTGGGTGCGTACTAACCAACAGGCAGATCAGGACTTGCTGCAGCTTTTATGCCCAGTATGACAGACATACTGGCCAGTGACTTTAACACTGATTAAGCGGTTTGTCTGGCAAATCCTGATGGAGCCTAGTGACCAGTGGCACCAATTAAACGGATTATGTGGCAAGAAACTATCCCAACCAATTTGACTCATCTGACATAAGGAAAAAAAACGGATTCAAAGCTTTAGGACAGGGGTGTGCAAACTTTCAACCTTGGGGTTCCTGGATCTTTAACAATTGTATAGAAGAGGGAATTTCAGCAAGTGCAACTTCTCATCTATGAAATGTTCTATACAATTGTTAAAGGTCCAGGAATCCTAAAGTTGAAAGTTTGCCCACCCCTGCTTTAGGGCAGGAGTGGCCAAACTGTGGCTCAAGAGCCACATGCAGTTCTTTGACATATAATGTGCGGCTCACAGAAATTTGTTGACTGAACTCCTTTTTGCATCACAATTAATACAAAAAGCAAACAAGAAATTTTCAAGCTTTATAATTATTTGCTAGGTATAAACTGAGAGTCCACTGGATTAAAACACTAAGTTTAATGTTCATGGGGAGTAAATATATTTAAGAATTTAAATGCTTCTTAAATATTTCGACTCTCAAACAACTGAAGTTTATTCTTATGTAGCTGTTAGGTTAAGCAAGTTTGGCCACCCTTACTCTAGGGGATCTGCTGCAGCTCTGCAAGGATGGCCTTGCACATTTACTTCAGCATTAGGGACAGATCCATGTATGCAAATATAAGCATGAACATATGAAACTCATATCAAATCAGTCCATTTACCCCAGTACTGTCTACACTGGCATGCAGCAGATCTCCAAAGTTTCAGAAAAAGGACTTTCCTAGCCCTGCTATTGAAATGCTGGAAATGCCAAGGATTAAACCTAGAAACATACATATCCAAAGCAAGAGATCTACCACCGAGTTGTGGATGTACATGTTTGTCCAACAATGAAGTAAAGAATTCCATGCTTGCAAGGAAGAGACAAGTTGAGAAGAGTAGAGAATATTTTAAAATCTGGACTAAAGTCAAGAAAGGATCTCATGCTAAAAAAGGTAACACAGATACCTGAATGCACAGCCATAATCTTACCGACAATCTCATTATCTTCGAGGTTGATAGTTTCAAGAGCTTTCAAAGAGGTCAGCTGCTCTGGAAAGTGCCGAAATTTGTTTCGAGAAAGGTTGATATCTCTCAGATGTGACAGGGTTTGGACCTCTTCTGGTAGGTGATGAAGAAAATTCCCTTCTAGATTCAGCTCTGAAATTAGAAGGGATGAAATTTCATGGAAAAACTCATCAAATTAGAAATTATTAGAAAACTATCACCTAACCCTTTTTTTTAGGCAATACTCCCACTGACAATGAATTATAAATGTCAAGGTAAATCACCTATGGGTGTTTTACACTACTAAAAGTCAAGGTAAATCTCCTGTGAGTATTTTAAGACAACAAGAATACAGAGTGAAAATGCAACCACACGAAAAACCATTATATTGATTGACTGGGTTACCCCCCAATGTTGCTTGAAAGCAACATTATTGTTGACAGTTGATAACAGGCATTTTTCTCTGAAAGGGTTCAATCCCACTGAAGTACAAAGCGTTGCCCTGGATCTAAAGCAAAATACCCAATTTTCAATAATAATTTTATGGGGGGGGGGGCAATGGGGGAACCAGGTCTGGCAAAAGAAAAAAAACCCTTCAACAGTCACTTCTGCCTCATGTTTTTCTTTTGAAAGCATGGCTCTAACAGTTTTTTTAAAAAATCAGGCAAAAAGTAGATCTTTTGTCCTGTTCATAAGCCAAAAACCAGATAAAAAATATTCTTCACTATCTGAAATTGACAACATGAATCAAACTAATCATACTCATCTTTGGGAAGAAAATGACTGGTGGCTTTTCCCTAGTAAAACAAGACCTCAAATATGAAAAGAATATCTAGGATCTATCCCACCTTATGGAAAACATCTTTCCATACATGGAGGACATGTGGAAAAAGGGAATTGCAATCTGCCCAACAGCTCTTGAGGACTGTTTGAGTTCTTTGATGCAAACAAGTCCTCTCAGAGGTCAAAAGTAATTTTTTGATTGCCTGGCCATTTCTGCTTTTTGAGGTCCCCTAGCCATAACAACAATTTAAAAAATGACAACACAAAAACAATAACAGCATAATCCTATGCACGTATATTCAGAAGTCCTATTTAGCACATATATGACCGCAGCCCAAAGCACTTTAAAAAAAGAATGGGGCATAATTTGAATGTTAACTAATGCTCTTCTAGTCTTTTTGTGTCTAAAACTGAGGCCTCCCTTTGTGCCTGGCCCTCTTGCTCCCCTCACCCCGCAGACTGGACCTGAATGGGAATATACTTCCACGAAATTTTAGTAATATCTTCTATGATCAGACCAAGACACCAGGTTTTCAGACAACTTCTTTGTGTTATTTCTACTACTAGGGCAAGATGTGCTAAAAGGCACGTCCAAAACTAATTAGGGTCTAATATGAAGGCTTTCAGCTGGGAATTCACAAATTACTCTCCATTTCCAAACTTCTCATTTCTAGAACAGAATCTTAACTTTTCTGAAAGGTAACCTGGGCATTCATTCAATACTCTCTCTAATGAGGAATCTACAGAAATCTCTAAAGGCCAATTTAAGGAAGAGCTGTGTCACCCACAATATGTTACCAAAAGCATTCATTATCCAGCACCACTTTGAAGGAAGGTTGCAAGGCGGATCTTTGCGAATGTAGCCTGCTTGCTCACTACAGTATGCACTAAACATCTCACTTCAAGTAGCACTGTTTGTGAACATCTCAGGGCTGAGTGACAGGAAGAAGTTTAACCTGCTGAAAGTTGTTTTTTTCCCCCCTCAGAAACTGCTTTAAAAAAAAAGAAACAAGAAGTGAGGTACGCATGGGGGTGAAATCGCATCCTACCCACACAAAAAAAAAGGTGTAGAATTTTAAACAACTCCAGGCTGGGTGAAACTGGTACTTATCCTCATCTTTTTTATAAGCAAGAAGTAGCCTGTGAATTAAAAAACCAAAGCAATCAGAAAATTACTTGTGACATTGTACCACATTATAATTATGCTTCAAGTTGAAGCACTATACACCCATCTTCTGCAAATATATATCTAGAGGATTCTTCCCTCCTGGGGCAAAAAAGTCTAAGTTCTAACCATTGAGGCAGCTGTATTTTACCATCTGGAATGCTACATACATGCTTGGAGGTGGCGCCACCTGGAAAAGCTAGAAAGAAAACATCTATCATGCAGAAAGAGAGTCACCTGGCTATGTAACAAGGAGGCTAGGACTGTTTCCTTCACATTCTTTCACATTCAGACTAGATTATATTCATCCATGCCATCAAGGCAAGCTATCATAACAAGCTACAAGTGCAATTGATTGAAGGATGTGGCTGGTACACAGTGCAAAGATCTGCTGTCAGCAGTGGATTAGTAGAGTCCTATCTGGTGTTCAAAAGTCCCGATGAACTTCTCCCAGCTGTGCAGTAATAGCTTACAGCACTGACTTCAACCTTTGAAGCCCTAAGTAGCTTGCATTCCATAGAGCTGCCAGTTCCCTAGAATGGGCTGCGAGTTGGAGCTTTACTTTCAAATCACAAGCCGCACTCAACAAGATGTGCCATTCTGGGGCACTGCCATAGTGAAGTTGAATCTCAAACTCCTCTGATGCGCCAAGTACTAGTCTCAATTTTGGGCATTTTCAATAAAGCTAAATCAACTTTCAGCTAAACAATGCATTTTTTAAATATTCCTATGTGACAGTGTATATTGTATTTCTGCAAAATAAAACTTTTTACTTCTTTGCTGTTTTTCTGGAGCGGCTGAGGTTATAGAAGCTGCTGACAAAGTGTTGCTGGGGTGAGAAGCTCAGAATCCTTTTGGCCACAGATCTTTATCTCTCTTTTACACCCGTTAGAATTTCGGCAAGAAAGCCTTTTAAAAAATTCATTATTTACTGAATTCATACACTACTTTCCTCTTAAAAAGAGCAGCTGACAAATGAAACAATAAAGCATCATAAAAACAGGCAGAAACAACTAGGTTCCAATCTTGATTCACATAGCTAGAGTACAACAGCAAACCTTCTACATGGGACAGCAGAAAATGTCTATTCTAAGATGGGGCAGCCCTTCTTTCACCTTCCCAGCAGCTACCCAAGATTCATATGTTTGGAGAGGAGAGTTCATACTAGCAGCACTGGCCTGAGATTACAGTTGGGCAAACTCCCTGGCACCTTTCCAGGACCCTTAAAGATCTCCATGCCCTGAAGCAAAAGCAGAAAGGCAGCATCTATGCCATGGCAGCTAACACCATCAGCAGTGGTGTCACTAGGGTTTGTGCCACCCAGTACGGGGGGGCAGCGTGTCACCCCCATGATGGACCTCATTCCATGCAGTGGGTGTAACAATGCCCCAAGCAATAAGCATGGTGATACACCATTGCCCCACCCACTGGTTTTTTTGCTACAACTTTTGATAGAATAGAGACATTTCAACGCGGTTTGTTCCATTGCAATCTCATGAAATTACACATTGAATGATATATAACATGATGGTTTCATTCAAAAATACCAAGATGTTTAAAATTTTGTCCAACAGTGGTGTCATCCCCCTGTGTGCATCACCCGGTGAGGCCTACATCCCTCTGCACTCCCCTAGCGACACCATTTACCATCAGGAACTGCGGATGGCTTGAAACAATTCTGCTACATCTAACTCTGTTTCTGAATTTTCAAATTATGAACTGCCTTGACCACAAAGGCAAAAAGACTATAAATGCAGTAAGAAAGAAAAGCTTTCTTTTTAAAACTTCAGTTTCTAGGATACATATCAGTTCTTCTCCAGAAGTCAGAAAGTACATAAGATGAAACAGCCAGCTCTTGTCAGCCCTGCGCTTTCGCACTTGTACAAATGCACCACAATGGATGGAATGTGCTTGTGCAACGTAAGTGTAAAGTCAGGCACATTGGGGCAAAAAATCAAAATTTCACATATAGGCGAATGGGTTCTGAGCTGCCTGTGACAGATCAGGAGTGAGATCTTGGGGGCGGGGGTGGACAAGTCGATGAAAGTGTCGACCCAATGTGAGGCAGCAGTAAAGATGGCCAATTCTATGCTTGGGATCATTAGAAAAGGTATTGAGAACAAAATGGCTAATATATAATGCCATTGCACAAATCTATGGTAAGGCCACACTTGGAGTGTTGTGTCCAGTTCTGGTCGCTGCATCTCAAAAAGATATAGTGGAAATGGAAAAGGTGCAAAAGCGAGCAACTAAGATGATTGCTGGGCTGGGGCACCTTCCTTATGAGGAAAGGCTAAGGCGTTTGGGCCTCTTCAGCCTAGAAAAGAGACGCCTGAGGGGGGACATGATTGAGACATACAAAATTATGCAGGGGATGGACAGAGTGGATGGGAGATGCTCTTTACACTCTCACATAACACCAGAACCAGGGGACATCCACTAAAATTGAGTGTTGGGAAGGTTAGGACAGACAAAAGAAAATATTTCTTTACTCAGTGTGTGGTTGGTCTGTGGAACTCCCTACTACAGGATGTGGTGATGGTATCTGGTTTGGATGCCTTTAAAAGGGGTTTGGACAAGTTTCTGGAGGAAAAATCTATTATGGGTTACAAGCCATGAAGCATATGTGCAACCTCCTGATTTTAAAAATGGGCTATGACAGAATGCCAGATGCAAGGGAGGGCACCAGGATACAGGTCTCTTGTTATCTGGTGTGCTCCCGGAGGCATTTGGTGGGCTGCTGTGAGATACAGGAAGCTGGACTAGATGGGCCTATGGCCTGATCCAGTGGGGCTGTTCTTATGTTCTTATGTTAGGTACCTAGTGTATCCATTTTCAGGGCAACTTCCTTTAAAATAAAAACATAAATGACAATTACAAGGACTATTTGGAAAGTAGCCTCTGTTTGGCTTTTAAAAAAACAAGAATGAAGGAAATCAATTCAATACCGCTCAAATACTGCCAGCACTTTCACTTCCACGTAATCTCCACCTGAATTTAGACAATTGTTGTATCCTGAAACAAGTTTTTGTGTCCCCTTGTCCAAAAAGTTGCTGCCAGGCAGCTCAGGCAGCTTGCATTTGTGTAAACAATAAGTAATGAGTCTTGACAACACGTATGCTCACACAGCAGCAACTTTCTTGACGAGGGGAGAGAAACGTTTGTCCCAAGATATAATTGCCTCAATTCAGGTGGTGGTTAGGTGGAAGTGAAGTGCTAGCATGGTATATAACTTTTGAGCAGTATTAAGTTGTTTGCCTTCATTCTTGTTTTTTTATAGCCAAACAGAGGTTGCTTTCCAAATAGCCTTAGTAATTTCCCAGTGTTCTTTTTTGCTTAAACAAAAAGAGAAGAGGAATGGGGAAGAGAACACAGACCCCAGAGAGAATAGGGAAGAAAGCCAGGGCAGCAATCTGTTTGTCCTCTCTACTAAGCAACATTCCCTGTTGCTTCTGTGGCCACCTGCTGTGCAGACATGACAGCAAAATTGGCTCTCCTGGTTGAGAGCACTGGTTGAGGTGAAGGATGCAAGAACTCTCCAGCAGCTGTAGAACAAAGCACAGCACTCTGTTCCAGGTGAGAAGAGGCAGGTTGGCAATCAGTATTTAAATCCCAAGAATGCTGGACAATGTTTCTTTACAATACAGTCTGCGGCAGATGATGCTTTAATAAATATAGACAATGAGAAGGCCAAACCTACCAACAAACCCAATCTTGAACCACTTTTTAGTGTGTGGAAACAGCACGGTTGGCCCTCTGGATGGTGAGGGAGGGAAAGGGGAGATAAAAGGAGACTTAAGAGATGGCAGAGAAATTAAATGAGTTCTTTGCATCTGTCTTCACGGCAGAAGACCTCGGGCAGATACCGCTGCCCGAACGGCCCCTCCTGACCGAGGAGTTAAGTCAGATAGAGGTTAAAAGAGAAGATGTTTCAGACCTCATTGATAAATTAAAGATCAATAAGTCACCGGGCCCTGATGGCATCCACCCAAGGGTTATTAAGGAATTGAAGAATGAAGTTGCAGATCTCTTGACTAAGGTATGCAACTTGTCCCTCAAAACGGCCACGGTGCCAGAAGATTGGAGGATAGCAAATGTCACGCCTATTTTTAAAAAGGGAAAGAGGGGGGACCCGGGAAACTATAGGCCGGTCAGCCTAACATCCATACCGGGTAAGATGGTGGAATGCCTCATCAAAGATAGGATCTCAAAACACATAGACGAACAGGCCTTGCTGAGGGAGAGTCAGCATGGCTTCTGTAAGGGTAAGTCTTGCCTCACGAACCTTATAGAATTCTTTGAAAAGGTCAACAGGCATGTGGATGCGGGAGAACCCGTGGACATTATATATCTAGACTTTCAGAAGGCGTTTGACACGGTCCCTCGCCAAAGGCTACTGAAAAAACTCCACAGTCAGGGAATTAGAGGACAGGTCCTCTCGTGGATTGAGAACTGGTTGGAGGCCAGGAAGCAGAGAGTGGGTGTCAATGGGCAATTTTCACAATGGAGAGAGGTGAAAAGCGGTGTGCCCCAAGGATCTGTCCTGGGACCGGTGCTTTTCAACCTCTTCATAAATGACCTGGAGACAGGGTTGAGCAGTGAAGTGGCTAAGTTTGCAGACGACACCAAACTTTTCCGTGTGGTAAAGACCAGAAGTGATTGTGAGGAGCTCCAGAAGGATCTCTCCAGACTGGCAGAATGGGCAGCAAAATGGCAGATGCGCTTCAATGTCAGTAAGTGTAAAGTCATGCACATTGGGGCAAAAAATCAAAACTTTAGATATAGGCTGATGGGTTCTGAGCTGTCTGTGACAGATCAGGAGAGAGATCTTGGGGTGGTGGTGGACAGGTCGATGAAAGTGTCGACCCAATGTGCGGCGGCAGTGAAGAAGGCCAATTCTATGCTTGGGATCATTAGGAAGGGTATTGAGAACAAAACGGCTAGTATTATAATGCCATTGTACAAATCGATGGTAAGGCCAACCTGGAGTACTGTGTCCAGTTCTGGTCGCCGCATCTCAAAAAAGACATAGTGGAAATGGAAAAGGTGCAAAAGAGAGCGACTAAGATGATTACGGGGCTGGGGCACCTTCCTTATGAGGAAAGGCTACGGCGTTTGGGCCTCTTCAGCCTAGAAAAGAGACGCTTGAGGGGGGACATGATTGAGACATACAAAATTATGCAGGGAATGGACAGAGTGGATAGGGAGATGCTCTTTACACTCTCACATAATACCAGAACCAGGGGACATCCACTAAAATTGAGTGTTGGGCGGGTTAGGACAGACAAAAGAAAATATTTCTTTACTCAGCCTGTGGTCGGTCTGTGGAACTCCTTGCCACAGGATGTGGTGCTGGCATCTAGCCTAGACGCCTTTAAAAGGGGATTGGAAGAGTTTCTGGAGGAAAAATCCATTATGGGGTACAAGCCATGATGTGTATGCGCAACCTCCTGATTTTAGAAATGGGTTAAGTCAGAATGCCAGATGTAGGGGAGGGCACCAGGATGAGGTCTCTTGTTATCTGGTGTGCTCCCTGGGGCATTTGGTGGGCCGCTGTGAGATACAGGAAGCTGGACTAGATGGGCCTATGGCCTGATCCAGTGGGGCTGTTCTTATGTTCTTATGTTCACCTGTTTAGTCACTAGCTGGAAAGCAATGGCTCCCCATCACGGACACACTGTGATAGTACATCAAAAAAAAAGCAACATGAAAGGCAAAGTAGTGTAATATCTTTGGAAGGTCAGATCTGAGTAGCTACTAGCTTTTAAATTTTCAGTGTTGCATTCACGATCTTTGCCTTTCGCTCTCCCTCTTCAAGTTATCATCTTTCTTCAGCTCTTCCCCCATCAACCAATTTTTTTGCCCAACATTCTACTTTAATAACAGTATTTCCAGTGCATATAGAAGAGTAGTTTGGACAAAGTGCAAAGTTGCTTATCTCATATCTGGAGCTGATTATCTTGCCTTGCCTTGATTAATTCCTTCCATGCACTCTTCTGCCTTGGATCTTGCCTGGCAGGGTGTATAAAACTAATAACTTTGGGGATGATTCCATGCTTTTTACATAATGAACTGTACCAATTGCCATTTTGCAAGCTGGTATCTCCAAGGAAACTTATCTCTCTGCAGAAGTGTCTCTGCTCCCATATCTTATAACTAAATGCTAATTTTTGGTTGCTGGTAAAATATATCTTTACTAGATCAAAGAAATACAAAAATCTCAAAATACACAAAGTAGGGCATGTATTCTGTTTAGCACATATGCGTTCAGAAATTTTAAACTATAAATTACAAGCAACTAAACCTTTGCCAAACCAATATACCCACTGCTGGTACTCAGAATGCATTTTCAGAAACAAAACAAATTGCGGTGGTGATGGCGTGTGTGTGTGTGTGTGTGTGTGTGTGTAAATTAGAGGGATGTATATATTTATAAGTATCAAGCAAATATCACACTCAATATAAATGTATAACAGCTGAAATTATAAATATTTATAGCAGCTGTTCAACAAAAATGTACACAGTGGTTTAGTTAACAAAACTGTACACAGTTCAATAAACCAAATAATTTATATAATGTAATTAAATTGTTCAAACAGTTTCTTCCTGCTATCATTCAACACTTCCTTTTTCATCACATTACAAAATATACTCAATTGTTTATGATAATGTTAGGGTTCCTTTCCCAACAACAGAAAAATCCATTAAATAACTCCCTATTGCTTAGCCTTAGATATTTCACTTGTTTTCTATAACTTAATATGTGCATCAAGTTTTACACATCTTACTATTGCCCCATTTTTTTTATTCTACCATCCTCTTGAAGGAATCTCAATTTTCTTCAAAAACTGAGCAACCAATATTCTATAAATGAAATACTTATAAGCAAAATATCTTGATTCTGTTTTTGGGTACCTAGCTGTTCAGGATTCCCAACACTATGATCAGCAGAGGAACCAAGGGTACCACTACCCCAAGCAGATACGGTAAGTCATCCAAATATAAACCACATCTGCTCTACCAAAGCCATACTGCCAACAAACTTAAGGTGAATTGGAATCAATCTGTGATATGAGAATAACAGTGCAATCCTGTGCATGTCTACTTAGAAGTAAGTTCCACTGAGTTCAATAGGACTTACTTCCAGGAAAGTCAGTATAGGATTGCAGCCTTAGGGCACAAACCTAACCCACTTTCCAGCACTTACATAAGGGCAATGCAGTACCAAGGCAAAGGAACAAACATTCCCTTACTTTGAAGAGGCCTCCATGAGTGCCACCCAGCTGCAGGATGTGGCACACGTCCCATTGGCACCGCTATGCCAGTGCTGGAAAGTTGGTTAGGATTTGGACCTTAAGCATATTTGCACCACTCCATTCAGGGTTAACAGTAGGATGACCAGTTTATGCATACTGAAGGGAATTCACCTGCCAAAGGAGAAAACCTAGCTTCATTTGTTGCTACTCTTCCTTAGCCAATGTTGTGCCTCCCTCTGCTCTTCCCAGTTCCCAGTATTCTAGCCTGGCGCTCCCCTCCCCTCCTCTCCATGTCTTCTGTCCACTTTTTCCTTTTCCAATCCAGCCAGTGGAAGGAGAAGGAAGAGCAATGGAGCAGTGGTGTCACTAGGGTTCATGTCACCCGGAGCGGGAGACCAGCTCATCATCCCCATGCAGTGGGCGGGGCAACACTCCAGGTGGGGGACATGGTGATCCACCATTGCCCCACCCCCATTGGTTTTTTAGCTGTACCTTTTGATAGAATAAAGATATTTCAATGTGGTTTGTTTCATTGCATTCTGCATGAAATTATACATTGATTGATATATAACATGATGGTATTATTGTTACAAACTGTGATTTTAATGATTTTGGTCACTAGTGGTGTCACCTTCCCCCCAAGGTGTCAACTTACTAACACCTTATTGCAGCAGTTCTCAAACTTTTAGCACTGGGACCCACTTTTTAGAATGACAATCTGTCCAGGACCCAACATAAAGCAAACTAAAATAAATAATTTTAAATAATTAAATTAAAGTAAAACAAATAATTAAATAAGGGGAAGCCAGCCCTGTTACACCAAGTGAATTTTCTCTGTAGCCTGCCTGCAAATAACACCCCCTGCCCCCCCCCCAAAAAGAATCAGTACGATTTTCACCCTTACACAGTACCCAGGTCAGTATAAGTTCTTATATTTCAAGCATATCACTATCAGGACCCACTTGGCTTTACAAGTCTGAGAGCCTAATCCTATGCCTGCCTACTCAGAAGTAAGTCCCATTATAGTCAATGGGGCTTACTCCCAGGAAAGTGTTGATAGAATTGCAGCCTAAAACAGAAAAAGATTCTCCTTACCCTGTCAAGCATCTGTTTCATTCTTTTTGGGGGGGGGGGGACTGCCTTCTGGAGCATTTGTTGAGCTTCAGTTGCATCAAATCAGGACCATTTTGGTGGCCTCACATTTCCCTTTGCCTGACCTGCCCAAGAGAAAAGGCACATTTGCTTACTCGTAAGTAAACATGACCATATGGCTTAGTTTCGCCTTCCATAGGGCTGAATACATTCGCCAGCTTGGAGGCAGGAACCTCCTTCCCAGGTGCTTTTTGGGGGCTACATTCATTGGATTCATTGGACACCATTCTGGTGTCGTTGGATTCCTCTCAGTCTGCCCTTTCCAATGGACTAAGGCAAGTTTGCCTACTTGCACATAAACATGCGATATGGCTCGGTTTCACTTTTTATTAGGCTCCGTGCATTTTTTGTTTTCCGGTTTTTTGCCAATAACGTTTGATAGAAAGGAGATATCTCACTCCGGTTTTTCCATTGCATTCTGCTGGAAATTATTATTATTTATTAACAGTATTTATATACCGCTTTTCAACTAAAAGTTCACAAAGCGGTTTACAGAGAAAAATCAAATAACTAAATGGCTCCCTGTCCCAAAAGGGCTCACAATCTAAAAGATGCAAATGAATACCAGCAGAATGAATACCAGCAGAATACCAGCAGAATTCCACATCCAATGATATATAACACGATGGGGTTACTCCTAACCACCGCAATTTTAGCGCGTCATCCCCGTGCGCGTCACCCCCCCAGTGCACGTCACCTGGTGCTGCCCACACCACCCACACCCCCTAGCGATGCCACTACAATGGAGGTAAGTAGGGGACAGAGATAAGCGCCCCCTGCCATCAATCTCCTGCCTGGGGCAACCACTCCTGTTAGCCTCCTGGATGGTTTGATCCTGTTTAGTGTGAGTAACGGTAGGTGCTGATTTTCCATGCCTTCCTCTGACTTCCTTTCAGAGAGGGAGGAATTGCATCCACCATCAATAGGACTTCTGCACTACTGTCCACAATGCAGTGATCTACTCAGAAGGGAACAAGTACATCTTGCACATCTTGTACTTGTACAAGTATGGGTATTTTGCTTCAATGTACAAGTACATCTTCAGTGGCCAGGGAACTAACACTGTCCTATGTGTAGTTTTCTGTTCACATACGTGCAAAACAGTCTCATCTGTGTGTAGGCAGCTACAATGAAACTGAAACTGAATGCAACTTTTTGCTTATGCAGGAAGGCAGAAGTCACATGATAAAACTCTTTTTTCTCCATTGCAGGAGAGATACTATACTTCTATAGACTGCCCTTCAGTATATTGGTGCAGGTAGGGAACTAGTGTAAAACTCTTTAGTGCACAACACATTCCATATGCATAAAGAATAGTCTAATACAGGGGTTCCCCATCTCCCGCACCCTGCAAACTACCTTGTCTGGTTGAGGATCCTGGTAGTTTACATACTGCAACAAATGGAAAAGATGGTTCAGAAATTTGTTCAGAAGTGTGATATAGAAATGAACAATCCATCATTTCACTAAAGCAGAGGTTCCCAAAAGTTTTAGCATCTGGTCCCACCTAAAAATGTTTCACTTTACCATCCACTCAGGCCTCTGTGGTTATAATGGTGGTTAGGCAGCTGTGCTTCATTCCCCAAATAGCCTAATATACCTTGTCAGTTTCACGATCAACCAAAAATCAGGTCATGACCCACTGGTGGGTCCAAGACCCACTCTTTGGGAACCGCTGCACTAAAGTATACAGATCTTTTCTCCTAGTGTAGCTGTTGCACCACTGCGGGATCCCGTCTCCCCCCAGGGGGTCTACAGGTGGTCTGGGGTCAATTCGCGACACTTTCCACTTACCCTGCTTCAGAAGTAACCACTGATGTCCGTCTTGATCAATCCCGTTTATTCGGGTCAAGCGCTTCACATTCATTAGGTCTCTGTTCCCTCACAGAGACCTGTGTCTTGCTCACAGGCAAGGAACAAACCCCACATGCAGGGAATACAAAAGTCCATTAACTATAAGTAAGTCCCCAGAAACAAGGCTAGCCCCAGAGGCCTTACCTCCGGCATAAACAGGGCCAGGTAAGATGTAGGGGCTTTAGTAAGACCATCAGTGTTGCCGCCCAGAGGTTACGGGGCAACCCTGAGGCTGTGTGGGGTTCGGCCCCTCAGCTGGCTGCTGAACGGTAGCGATGGTGTCCCAGTCCAGCTTGCCTGTCTGCTGCTCTGGTTCCTCCGGCTGTTCCCACTGCATAGGCGTCATGAGGACTCCCAGGCGATTCCACACCCCTTCAGCCCTCCGAGCAGCTCCTTCCTTGGGGATCCTCCTCTGATTGTTAGTGAGGGTCTGGGTTGAGCTTCTACACAGAGGGGTGATTCCTGCTCTTCCAAGACTAGGGTCCCGTACTGGTAAGGCAATGGTTTCGCCTGAGCATTCCCCGGCCACCTGGTGGAGCCTAAGCCCCAGGAAGAACCTCTTCCTCTGGCTGCTGGGCTCCTTCTGAATGCAGCAGCCTGCCTGTCTGGGTCCACCCCCTCCGGCCATGTGATGTTGGAGCCTACTCCCCAAGGAGGTCCCCTGCCTGGGGGCTGTATCCCGGTAGTACTCCCACAGCTTCCCTCCTCCTGAGGAGTCCCTTATTCCCAAGGAGCCCTTTACCCTTGAGGAGCCCCTTGTTCTCAAGTAGGCCTGCGTCACCTGGGCCCGGCCCTGGTGACAGTAGTATGGCAGAACCCTGCTGTAGATGACTATTTTTACTAATACTGTACAGAATTTATAAACCAATACAATATCTCCTTAGAACTTACTTTTGTCTTTATGATGAGCTCTTTGGGAAAAGGGAAACATTTATTTTGCTGTGGAAACTATTTTTTGCTGAAAAGTAAAAGTCTTACTAATAATAATATTAGCCACTTTTGGTGCCCTTTCAGGAAAAAAATGGATAGGAAAAGTAAATATTATTGTAAGAAACCACTCATGACTAAACAGAGTAATTCAAAGATTATTCTTGAATTATTGCCAGTCAGGTCTCTCTCTGGGAAACAAACACAATCTGTGGATTTAATGGAAGGTGTCGGTAAAATAGCAACTGCTTTAGCAATGTTTTGTAAACTGTATTTTAGAGAGTTACCACACTATAACTATATTAATTTTTTCTTAACTCTTAAGTCTTTCCTTTCTCAAGTAACAAATTATTTTTTATACAATTTTTTAAATGGAACTCCAGCAAAGGCTTTTGAAAGAGTGGGAAAAAGCACTTTACCTTACAAAAAGCTTATAAAAAGCACTTTATAAAATGTTACCACAAAAGAATTTCTCCAAAATTTTCTCTTGAATTTATACTTTTTTTTAAAAAGAAATTTAAACCAAGTGATTTATAGGAAATAACAATGACTTTTTCATTACAAATTAAGCATTAATATGCCAACCATCAAAATATAGAATTTAAGATAAAAATATACAGGTGTGCACCCCTTCGTGACATTCCAGCTAATGCCAGGATTGCATATGCGACGACCACGTGTGGTCAACGGGGATGCACACCCCCGCCCTCTGAATGCGAGGGGAGCTCTGCTCCCCTCACCTCTGGAGAGTTGTCTGAGCTTCCCAGAGGCAGTGCACATCCGAGCTGAGCATCCCCTTCCCTATGGAGGGTTCAGATTGCGTCAAGCACCGCTTGTCGACAGGGATCCAGTTCCGATCCCCGTCATTAAGTGGCGCATGGCTGTAAATGTCTACAGGAGGTGTGGTCCAGTGGTTGAGCTGTCAGACTGCTTGAAGTTAAGCAGGAACAACTGAGCTGTGTCCTTGGAGAGGAGGTGCAAAACCAAGCTGACAAAGTGCTATAACCCATTGTGAGAGGACACACCACAGGTGGCTCATTGGCAACTGAGACACCAGGGGAGTGTGAAGAAGTTAAGAATGGTTAAGAGCTTAAGAACCAGCCTGGGCTTGATTTACAGTTGCCTACAAAAGTTTGATGGCACACAGCCAGAAGATAACTCCACACCATGAAGTGAAACATCTGGTAGACTGAGACAATATTGTTCTTCTCACAATATTCTATTCTAATATTCACAATACAGTCTTCTGAAGACTGTATAAAGTCTGTATAAAGATATTTCTGCTTTGACAGAATTCATATTAATGGACCTGGACCTGATGACCCTGAATATCAAAAATTCCTTCGGAAGGCAACTTTGAACAGCAATTTACCAACTTGTTTGGAAAAATTGCTGCTTGCCAAATCACTGGCAATGCCTTATTCTAGTCATCCCAAAGTTATTCTGAGACAGTGACATTGGGATTGTGGTAATGAGCCATCAGCCATCATCTTTTATGCTTAAAATATGTGAGCACAAGCTACTAGTCCATGACTAAAATGGAAAGGTTACATGGGGCACTCCAGCATGGATTAGTTAGAATTTAGTTTTATTTTCCCTTACTCGGGGAGACACAATATGTAGCACATATTGTGAGGACCACAGCCACCGGGTAGATGGGACTCGTTAGCCTGGGAAGGCAGCTCATCTGAGAGAAGGAAAACTCTGATCCCAAACCTCCACTGCCTTGTGGCTACATCCAGTTACGGAAAAGGCTTCAGGAGTCAACCTCGAGGCAAAATCCGGAGCCGGAGTCCCTGAGGCAGTTCATGGCTGAACATAGTCACGTTCTGGCAACTCCTGCGACGCTGCTGGAACCAACCGTATTGGCTTCTGCCTTTCCATTGGACCATTTCAGTGACGTGGAGAGGGGGGATTTGCTGCATGGGTAACAGCCTATCCTCCATACCTACTTTACCCAGGCTTCGCGCACTGGAGAGGACACTCTGTTCCAGAACCACCATTCAGAGTGTGACACCATAGTCTTCCGAGACTGAAGGATGCCAACATTGTGAGGAAATAAAGGGATGAACAGAGCATACAGAATAAAGATCAAAATCATTCCCCTTCCACCCCTTTGAGTTTGAAATTTGACAGATTCCTCAGTGGCTCTTGACATCATTGTGTTTTTGAATAAGACAGCTTTTTGAACATTATTGCAATATATGAATTATGGAAGTAAAGTTTCTTTTGTCCTTGAAGATCTCATTTTCCAGTTGAAGGTTTTGCAAAACTGAAAATATGTGACGCATAACCCAGCAAAACCTAGGTGCTTTCAAGCCCAGTGGATTTTAGTGGAAACAAGTGCTGTGTTTAGTGTTTAGTGGTTAGCTTTGGCTGGATTGTGTCCACAATTTGCTCCCTTTCAAATATAGTTTGGTAACATTTGTCCTATCTCATCCAGGTCATGCTGCTTGAACTCATGAAACAACATTCAGATTTCAGTTTAAGAAACAGCATTAAACTACCACTTTACATTCTGTGTTTACAGATAGGTAAAATGTTTCATACACCCATGGAAAGTATAGGGAAACTAAAACTAAAAAAGTATAGGGAAGCGGAAATTTTGGTTCCGCTACACAAAAAAGGTGACATAAGATCCCCAGAAAATTTTCAACCAATAAGCCTTTTGTCAGCTTTCAGGTTGGTTATTAGAGAATAATGCTATAGGCTCTGAGCAGGCTGGGTTTCGAGCAGGGAAGTCAACCATGAATAACTGTCTGATTCTGTTTCATCTTGCAACAAAGTACACCTTGCAGCAAAATTCACATCTATACGCAGCTTTTTTTTTATCTCAAGGGCGCATCTGATTCGGTGGATCGGGGGATTTTGTGGGGTAAGCTGACTAAAATGGGTCTTGATAGAAGACTGATTTTTTGAATACAGAGACTTCATTCTGGCACCTCTGGTCATATCAAGTTGTCTTCGCGTGGCGATCTGTCTGAGGAGGTTCCCCTGAATAAGGGAGTAGAGCAAGGTTGTGTACTTGCCCCCACCTTGTTTAATTTGTATGTCAATGATTTCGCCACCCACTTGCACAAGGCTGATGCTCACTGCCCTAAACTTGGCTCCATAAAAGTTCCTGTACTGTGCAAACGATATGGTTCTGCTCTCCCGAACAAGAATTGGTTTATGGCACCTGGTTCAATCTAGTTTTACCTATTTTGAACAGAATAAGCTCTCTTTAAACTGTGAAAAGTCCAAAATCATGGTATTTGGTAGATCACGGAAACCCCAACTTTGGACTTTTAATGGCAAAGTGATCAGGCAAGTCAAGAAATTCAAGTATTTGGGTATTCTGTTGCATTATAGACTCTCTTGGGAGTCTGCACCGGCAGGTGAGGATTCAGGCTGCAAAATTGTCTACACAGGCCATTGTACGCTTTTTCTATGCATGGGGCAATTCCTATATCCCTTCTGCCCTGCAAATCTTTAATGCCAAGGTTAAGTCCAAATTTTGTATGGAATACCTATTTGGATGTCTGCATTTGGTGCCAGTGTTGAGAGGATCCAGTCACGGTTTTTATATAAAATATTTGCCATACCACGCTGCATTCCATATGTAGTATTATATTTGGAAGTGGGCCAACACAAATTAAAAACCATGGCCTGGGTTAGTTTCAGCAAATTCTGGTTAAGGGTTTGCTACGCGTCTAAGCAGGACATTCTGCTCAGAGGCTTATTAACTGACCCAACATTCTCCCCAGGACTGTCATTGTTTCTAAAAAAGGTTCAGGCCATAGGTCTCTCAGCAAATCTGTTAGGAGCTCTCTCACCAGAGCTGGCATTTAAAACTTTGAAAACCCATTTTGAGGATATAGAGCGGCAACAGCTGTTTGCAGACTCATCCACCACCTGTTCAGTTTTTGCTTTTTCCAATCCTGGATATATTACTTATGGGTCATTCCATGTCAAGTGTTCTAGTTTTTGAAAAGTGCCCCGCGCAACCATCACAGATTTTAATGAAATTTCGTGTGTAGAGTCCCACATGTGTCAAACGAACTTTGGTAAAGTTTTAGGTTCACCAGTGGAATACTTGTGGAGATATAGCCATTTGTTTGACCCCATACTGCAACCATGTTCAGTACAATTGTGAGATTTGACAACTTTGAGACATAATATCTCCTTTACTATTTTTTCAAAACAAATGAAACTTAGCTACCTCATACAACTTTTTGCGCTCTATTTAATGAAACAATTTTTGGTGAACGTGTCCAAAGTGGTTAAAATTGCAGCAAAGTTGGCCAAAAAAATCAGTGCTTCAAAAAAATCCTAAGTTTAACATTGAATAGCTCCAGCAATAATTAAGTAATAATTGTGAAATTTAGTACATAATATCCCAATATAATTTTGTTTTCAAATATGTAATTTCAGCCTCCTAGCTCTTTCCATTAGCTAACAAATTAAGTGTAAAGTTAATGATTTTTGTAAAAAGGTCAAAAATGGGGTATTTTCAACCTGCTTTTACAAAAAAGTACCTTCTAGAAATGCTTTTAAACTAATCTCATTAGAAAGAGCATGTTTCAAACCCCCCAGAAAAATGGGTTTGATTTTCTAACACAGGAAAACAATGCATGAAAAATAGGGACAAAGTTGGGAGACATTGTCATATATTTCAACATGCAATTCTGTCATTTTTCAGGTCGTGCTGATTTTTTCATACAATTTTTTATCCACCACTGTAACTATTCCATGGTGACATTGTCACTACCAGTTCCAGAACTTGAACTGGCAACCCCATCGCCATAGGGGGTCACGCCCAATAGCAGTGCAATACCAGCCACGGGTGAGTTTCTTCATCCAGGTTCCCAAGCCTGTAATTTGGTTTCTTTGACGAGGTTCCAAAGCCTTGTGTGGGTATCTATCTTGTTCCTAAGACAATGATTGGGCTGCTTATCCTAGGTTCCCAAGCCTAAACTGGGTATCCTACCCTACTGGGTATAGGGTATAGGTTGAAATATAGGCTGTTGTTATGGCAATGTCAGAATTTCTATCTGCAGGCGATGTCTCACTGCAACAAGTTATGTAAATATAGTGGTTTTAGTTTCCCAATAGATTCAGAAACCTTTTATTGGCATAAAAATCAACATAAAAACATAAAACAATACACTTAAACCATGCCTAAACCATGCCTAAATCAATACATTGCCCTTACTCACAAACAATGTGACTCTACACACAAAATTTCATTAAAATCGTGGTCGCGCGGGGCACTTTTCAAAAACTAGACCACTTGGCGTGGAATGACCCTTATACTTCCTACTTAACTCACAGGAACAGACAGCCTTCTCCCTGTTGCATTGCAATGTTATGCCATCTAATTTTACATCAGGGAGATACAATGGCCTGAGTGTGAAAGCAAGGGTGTGTTGTTGCAACTCTCTGGACAATGAATCTCTTCCACTTACGATCCTAATTTGCAAATGGTTTGACGATCTGCGTTCACAGTTGCTCAAGCCACTTTTGTCCTCCATACATGGGTCGGAGGACCTTGTGCTACATCATTAGCTATTAGGAAAGGATGAAGAATGTACACGCCAGGTGGCGAAATTTCTTGATTTATGGGGCTGTCAAAGGTTTGGTTTAAGTGTATTGTTTTATGTTTTTATGTTGATTTTTACGCCAATAAAAGGTTTCTGAATCTACTGGGAAACTAAAACTACTATATTTACATAACTTGTTGCAGTGAAGCATCGCCTGCAGATAGAAATTCTGAGCTCCCAAGAGGACAGACGTTTCTTAGAAAACATTTGGAGATAACATTACAACAGACAGCTCTGGTTTACAAACATAAGAAAATCCATCATTTACAGCTACTTAACATACTAGAAAGTTATGAAAGAGAAGATATACTGAATTACTGGTGTGAAATGTTGGTGTAGATTGTCACACCAGGCAACCTTGCGTGTAGGTTTTTCACTCTGAGTAAGTAGGTGAAGAAAGGCATCTGGAAACCTTTCTGTTTTGTTTTAGGCAACACAAACAGATGCCTGGTAAGAGGGATCTAAAATATTGGTTTCTGTTAGCACTTCTGTTGCAAGGATGTTAGCTTCTTTTGAAATACTGCGCTTCTGAGAAAAGCTCTCTACCAATTACAGTTGCCATGTGGAATGTTGCTTTGATCGTGTTCTGGACTGCCTGGAATAGTAAACGTAACTTCATTGAAAATGAGTGATGCAACATCAAAGTTGGAGACACTGGGGTATGTTACCCCCTCCCCTTCAGAACTTTCTGCTAGAACACAAGTGAACTTAGAACCAGGTCTTATTGAATAAAAGCAATAAGGATAACCTTCTATATTATTGGAATTACAGGCCAACATGTTTTTCCAGAGGCCTAGGAATCTTTTTTTTTTTATATTCACACTTTTCTCCCAACAATGACACAAACACCATTCACTATGAAAAAAATCTCCTCCCCTCTGCTCTGCCAGTTTTAACTATCCAGCTTGAGAAAAAATATTTGTGTTGACTCAAGAGCTGCAGCCAAGGCAAGGCTGACTCTGGGCTCAAAGATCTGTACTACCTTTAGAAACACCATACTATCATATTTGGAAGAAACGATTGTAACTGATACTTTTGAGAAGCTGATTGTTCATTTGACCACTGTTCAGGGGTGCAAAGGCACGACACTTAAGTCTCCTGCCTTTGCTTCCAACAGATCTTGGTTCGATAATGAATGCAAGCTGATGAAAGAGCATCTTTGTAATGCCTTTAGGCAGTGCAGGGTAACACATATTCCCATTATTCTGGCCAAATATTTTGAGATTCAGAAACAGTGTAAGATTTTGTTGAAGAACAAGAGGGCATGTTTTATCAGGAAACAGTCTTACAAGCTAACTCAACTTATAGCTCTAAAGAATCCCAAACAATTTTGAAACTTTCTTGCTGGTGTCTTTCACCCTGAGGGATGTGAACCATCGTCAGTTCCATCTTATTAATGGGAGCAGTACTATTTGGCCCATTTCTATGACAGAAGTTATAGGTGGAAGTCTGAATCTTTACCATCAATCAGCAACCTTCCAGGATGACCTCAGATAACACCTGAGGAAATAAGGGAACTACCGTATTTTTCGCTCTATAAGACGCACCTGACCATAAGACGCACCTAGTTTTTAGAGGAGAAAAACAAGGAAAAAATATTCTGAACCAAATAGTGTAATAAAATATTTAATAAACTATAACAGAATAACATTTGAACCATGTAAAGTGAACAGCAGTCAACAGTGGCATTAAGAACCATTATCACTGTCATTAACAAATGGAGAGACTTAAAGGTTTGAGTACTCTAGTTTTCTGGAAATCCCAAGAACTCATCATCACTAGAGTCAGAATTTATGAAGCTCACAAAAGCAGGTGCACACAAATAGGGGATCACATTATCTTTCTGCTACAATGATGTTCTGCCAAATTCCAATCCACTGGGCCTCGTGCCCGCTTAAGGCTGATCAGTCCCCCTTGTGCAACTCACCAGTGCAGCAAGCAAAAATGAGTCCAGTTCCAGTCCACAGATGCCAAGTAAATCAGTCCCATCATTCAGAGTTACCAAATCAGAGTCCAGAGCCAATAAGCCAAATTACAGTCCAAGGTCAGGTTCCAGGTAGGTCAGTTAAATCCATCAGGGTATACAAGTCCAGCCACAGTCAGATTCCAAATTCAATAAACCCAGTCAGTCAGTCAGTCAGTCAGTCAGTCAGTCAGTCAGTCTCCCTCCCCTCCCCACCCCACCCTGCACTCCTTCAAAACCCACAAACCCTTTCTGCCTCTGGTACTCCTTATATCCCTGAGGGCCCTATTGCCTTCCAGTGGCTGCAGCTGTGCCCAGGATGCCCAGGCCTTACCCTTAAAGGAGCCACTGCTGACACCACATCTACCTCCTCACCAGATCTTCCTGGATTCCAATACAAGGGGGGGGGGGAGCAGATCTCTATACAGACCAGTGCAAAAACAGGGGAAAGGTGTGGGGGAGGTAAGATCTTTGTATAGGCATCACAGCAAGACCAATGCAAAACCCCTTGCACACAGAACCAACAGATGGAAGTGGGGGGGGGGTGCAGATCTCCATATATAGCAGTGCAAAAGCAGGGGAAAAGTGTGGGGGAGGTAAGATCTCTGTATAAGCATCACAGCAAGACCATTGCAAAACCCCTTGCACACAGAACCAACAGATGGAAGTGGGGGGGGGGGCGCAGATCTCTATACATAGCAGTGCAAAAGCAGGGGAAAAGTGTGGGGCAGGTAAGATCTCTGTATAGGCGTCACAGCAAGGCCATTGCAAAACCCCTTGCACACAGAACCAACAGATGGAAGTGGGGGGGGGTGCAGATCTCCATATATAGCAGTGCAAAAGCAGGGGAAAAGTGTGGGGGAGGTAAGATCTCTGTATAAGCATCACAGCAAGACCATTGCAAAACCCCTTGCACACAGAACCAACAGATGGAAGTGGGGGGGGGGCGCAGATCTCTATACATAGCAGTGCAAAAGCAGGGGAAAAGTGTGGGGCAGGTAAGATCTCTGTATAGGCGTCACAGCAAGGCCATTGCAAAACCCCTTGCACACAGAACCAACAGATGGAAGTGGGGGGGGGGCGCAGATCTCTATACATAGCAGTGCAAAAGCAGGGGAAAAGTGTGGGGCAGGTAAGATCTCTGTATAGGCGTCACAGCAAGGCCATTGCAAAACCCCTTGCACACAGAACCAACAGATGGAAGTGGGGGGGGGGCGCAGATCTCCATACATAGCAGTGCAAAAGCAGGGGAAAAGTGTGGGGCAGGTAAGATCTCTGTATAGGCGTCACAGCAAGGCCATTGCAAAACCCCTTGCACACAGAACCAACAGATGGAAGTGGGGGGGGGCGCAGATCTCCATACATAGCAGTGCAAAAGCAGGGGAAAAGTGTGGGGCAGGTAAGATCTCTGTATAGGCGTCACAGCAAGGCCATTGCAAAACCCCTTGCACACAGAACCAACAGATGGAAGTGGGGGGGGGCGCAGATCTCCATACATACCAGTGCAAAAGCAGGGGAAAGGTAAGTCAGCCCCAGTAGAGCCAATGGGGCTCACTCCCAGGGATGAGTGGACAGGAGAAAAGCCTGCCAGCGCCTCCTCTCCCAGGGAGGAGCCGTCTCAGTCCCTGGGCTCCCTGGACTCACTCCCTAGGCTCGCTCCCTGGGCTCACAAGCCTGCCAGGGGCTCACTCCTAGGGATGCGTGGACAGGAGAGAAGCCCGCGATTGACTCATTTCGCCTGGAGATGGACTGGTAGCTCGAGGGTCGACGTAATGAGCACCCCTGCTCTAGGGGCTTGCTCAGCAAGACTGCCACCCCACCCCCGCTTTCCTGGGAGTGAGCCCCAGTGACTCTGAGACTTACTTCTGAGTAGACACATGGGCTTTCTCAGCGAGCCTGCCATCCCCCCCCTTTCCTGGGAGTGAGTCCCAGTGAGTCTGAGACTTACTTCTGAGTAGACACACGGGCTTGCTCAGCAAGACTGCCACCCCACCCACGCTTTCCTGGGAAGCGGAGCCGAGCAGAGCGGGCAGGGGGCGGGGCCAGGGGCGGAGTTTTTTTTTTTTTTGCAGTATTCGCTCCATAAGACGCACACACTTTTCCCCCCACTTTTTTGGGGGGAAAAAGTGCGTCTTATAGAGCGAAAAATACGGTAATTGCTGGACTTAGGTCAATGAATCTCCTGGCCCTGATGCAATACCTCCAGACTACTACAGCAAATCCTGATTGGTGGGCACTGGTTTTGGCATCTTTATTTACCCAGATGGTTAATTCTGGTATCATTCCAACTATCTGGACTAAGTCAATCATAGTCCCCATTTACAAGAAGAGAGACCATAAACATCCAGAGAGTTTTAGACGCATCAGTTTGCTATCAGTTTTGGGGAAATTTTTTTGCAAAAGTATTTGCTGAACAAACTCATGAAATGGATAGTCAGGAAATTCTGGGAGCTGAACAAATTGGCTTCAGACCTGGTAGTACTACTTCAGATCATTATTTAGTACTGTACCATCTTGCCTATAAATATGTTAAGGTTGTGAAATCCCGGTTATACGTAGTCTTTTTGGATCTCAAAAGTGCTTTTGACTCCGTGGGCAGGCCAACTCTGGGCTAAATTGACCAATCTGGATAACAATAGACGCCTTCTTGCTTTAATAATATGCTTTTATTCCAATACCTCTTGTCAGATCAGACTTTCCTCTGTGGGGGAAGTAACTAGGGAGATTCTAACCAATGGGGGGGGGGGGTAAAACAGAGCTGCATTTTGGCCCCTGTTCTTTTTAATCTCCTTTTAAACGACTTGTCTTCTTGCCTGAGTGAAGTTAAGGGACATCCGCCTTTGCTGGGTTCACGCCAAGTCCCTTTATTACTGTATGCTGATGATGCGGTTCTGCTATCTTGATCACGTCTTGGTTTAAAACGTTTGGTCCTTAAATGTGTAGATTACCTTACATCCAACAAACTTTCCCTTAATTTTGATAAAACTAAAATCATGATATTCAGTAATACTTGGAGGAAATACTCCTGGTCTATCAGAGGAAGGAAAGCTGAGCAGGTGAAATGTTATAAGTATCTTGGCATTCACTTCTCGTACAATCGTACCTGGATCAAACACTGTAAAACAAGGGCAAATCTTGCTGGTGCAATGGTGCAGAATATTTTACACTTTCACTCTTCTAGAGGGGGTGCTTGCACCTCTGAAGGTATTCAATGCCAAAATTACCCCCCAGATCTTGTATGGTGCTCCAATTTGGATCAAGGCAATGAATTGCTCCTTAGAACAAATTCAATCTGCTTTTCTGAGGAAAGTTTTGGGCTTACCCAATTGTGTTACTTAGGCCACCCTTCATTTAGAGATGGGGCAATGTTTAATTGAAACGAGGGCTTGGTTAAGGACTTTTAAATTCTGGCTAAGAGTCTATTATAAGCCTAGTCAGAATAGACTTTTATCTGAGCTCTTACAGGATTCGCTTGCCCTGGTGGAATCCATGGAGGTTCTTCATAAGATCAGGACAATTGGCATTGATGTAGAGACGTTGGGTGCATTGCCCTTTATGTCGGCATATAATTTAATTAAAAGGAGATTTCTGGACACCCGGGTCCAACTCCTTTATAGTCTGTTCCCTGCAGAGCTTTCAGATTTTTATGAAAGCAGGTGTTATACCATCATATTTAACTTTGTTACTGTGTCCTTAAGAGCGTAGGGCATTCACATTGGCTAGATGCAACTTACTTCCATCAGTCGTGCTGTATGGAAGATACAGCAGCATCCCTTACAGCGAATGTCTTTGTAACTGTGGGTTAGGTGCAGTTGAGTCCATTACGCACATGGTCCTATATTGTTCATTTTATCAGATCTTGTGCAACCAACATCTCTCCTTTTTTTTAAACAAATGGGCTGCCTGCTCGGATGCCATCCAATTAAGAAATCTGTTGTCATCTGTGGACTCCACTACAACAGAGGCCATGGGGGTCTTCTTAAAGAGTTTAATGAGACCTTGCAGTTTTATTTGTAGTGAAGGAGAGTGTAATCCCTCCCAATTAATTGCCTGATTTGCTCTTAGATTGTCAACTGTATGTGTTTTTCTTTTTTTTAATATGCCAATAAATGTTTCTGTCTGTCTGTCTGTCTGACTCAAGAGGTTTATACCACATCAAGAACATTAGTAGGTCCTAACAAAGGTATTGTTGGACTATTCCTGTGTTTCTGTGTATAGATGTCACCTTGGATTCTGTCTCTTTCCTGTAACTTGTTGATCAGTGGTGCTGAATACCATTTAATACAGCACTCTCAGGAACTGAGGATGCTGAACACCTAGCTGGAAGCTACTCAGTACCTTGTAAAGATTGGGTCTTGTATTGATTGCCAGTTCGCTTCAAAATCTCACATTCAGTTCTGCTTTGAAGGTATTGGGCTAGAACAAAGAGGCAGACAACAAAAAATCCAGAGTCCCCAAGATGATCAAAATGCACAATCTGAAATGTGCTGTTGGCTGTGAAAAGACAAGAAATTAAAGGATTTCTGCATGATTTGACAGAGGATCAGCTTCCTTGCTCTTCTAACTTCATTTGAATTTTCTTTTATGTCAGAAAGACTTGAAATCTTTGATGTCAAGTCAAAGATATCTGTTGCCAGATAAAGGTCAAAGGAGATATAATCCGGATATCCATTAACTTGCTAATTAATTTCTGTCCTCATGGTGGAACAGTTTTTACTGCAGCAGAAAAGTGAATCCAAAGGATGAAGTCCCACTGATCAACATTCAGAAGAATACAATTTCCTGCAACCACATTCTATAATTTAGGAGATGGGCTGTAACTCAGTGGTACAGCACATAGTTTGCATACAGAAGGTCCCAGGTTCAATCTCCAGGTAAGGCAGAGGAAAAATTCCTCTTTGAAACCCTGCAGAGTCACTGCCAATCAGTAACAACATTACTGGGCTAGATGTCTGTGCCAGCATACGCCAGCTTCCCTCGTTCCAAGCTTATGAGAGAAGTTTATGTGCAAGACCTAGTAGCTTGAAAATCTCTCAGCAAAGATGGCCATGATGCAATGCAAGACCTAGTACAAGACCTAGTACAGAACATCAAAATTTAATCAGAACAGGGATTATAACTCAGCTTTGCTTTATGCCATTCATAACAAGGAATGGTTGAAATAGAATCAATTCAGTATGATCTTAGCTATGATATTCCATATGTTAAAATGGTTTCAGAATCAATCAAGGCCTTTTGGAACACCACATTTCTAACACCTGTACTCTAAATGAGACAGGCACTACTGCAACATGAACCCAACATACTCTATATATACACATGTTCAAAGGCCAATTTGTAATGTGATGAAAACAATACGCACACAGCATAACAAATACAGAGAACAGCCTGCACCAGATTTCGAGAAAGCAACTACAGGTTGAGCCTCATTATTCGTGTGGGTTCCCTTCCACTCACATGGATGGCAAAAAACACGGTAAGATAAGAGTCATTAAGAAGAAAATCATCAATCAGTCCTCTGCCAAGGGCTTAGAAAGGTGCTTCACTCAGCCCCTCTCTTCACCAATGCAAAGTGATCACCTTTCTTTCAGGAAAGAGACAGATTGTCAGACAGCTGCCCTCTCTCTCTCTCTCTCTCTCTCTCTCATTTAGGAGGCTATTGTTAAAGGACTGTTCAGTTTTTAAAACCAATTTTAAAGGGATGCATTTTTCCTCTTCTCCAGGGATCAGCACATTCCTTCTCATTTGCAGGGGGCCATTCGTGTTGAGTCAAATCCGTGTATAAAAAAATCTGTGTATAAATAGGCTGGATCTGTAGTAGAGTTCCCCCCTTCTGCAACCCACCTACATTATTGTTCCCTCTAAAGTGTGCAGCCCAGCAGTCACATACCTCCCTGCTAAGCTCCACGCAGTGCAGAGCTTGGCAACCCAGGATGATGAGATGACATCACCACCAAACTTCTGGAGGTGGTTATGTGATGAGTCACAATGCTACACAGCTGCTGGAGGGGTTCCCCTTACAGGGAACAATTATCTACATCCCAATTTTTGAACAATTCCAGTTATAAAACTCTCAATAAACTGTCTCTGTCTATGCAAATAGCATTCACAGCTCCCGCCTGTCCTTAGATGGAGAGGTGTCACTAAGGTCTGATCAGCATCTCATTTCAAAAACTGGACTATCAGTAAACGATCTCCTGTCATCAGTTCTCATTTACGAGATCGCAGCTGCACATCCTGATTTATTAAACCAGTCCATCAGCTTACCAGAAGGATGGTCTGACCATATCCAAAACAATATCCCCCTCAATCCCTAACATAAAAGGTGGCTTAAAGTTACCATTTTTTGCATTTAAAAAAAAATAGCATTTTCCCCATTAGTCTACAGAGCGTGCTGAATAGTGAGGAGCCTCTGCAACAGACCAAGGACAGTCTATAGATCTGGGGAGATTTTATTATGGAAGGGTAAGTAGAAGCAAGACATTTGTCCAGCAAGTAAAGTCCTACTACCAGAACACAATTTCTTCTTTCATGCATTTTTGTGTGTTGTTTCCAAGGAGAACACAAAAATTAGTGGACAGAATGCTGTGGATGCAGACTTCAAGAATCTTCTTTCCCGCTCTCTCCCCCCAGCCCCAATATATCTCTGCCTGATGTACAACCCCTGGGGGCTGGGGGATAAGAATAGGCCCTCAGTTTGGCTGTACTTGTTCTAAGAGGCGACTAAACAGCCACAGGGTAGATGGGACTCGTTAGCCTGGGAAGGCAGCTCATCTGAGAGAAGGAAAACGCTGATCCCAAACCTCCACTGCCTTGTGGCTACATCCAGTTATGGATAAGGCTTCAGGAGTCAACCTCGAGGCAAAATCTGGAGCCAGAGTCCCTGAGGCAGTTCATGGCTGAACACAGTCACGTTCTGGCAACTCCTGCGACGCCACTGGAACCAACCGTATTGGCCTCTGCCTTTCCATTGGACCATTTCAATACTGTTAATAATAATAATTTCAGCGACGTGGAGAGGGGGGATTTGCTGCATGGGTAACAGTCTATCCTCCATATCTACTTTACCCAGGCTTCGCACACTGGAGAGGACACTGTTCCAGAACCACCATTCAGAGTGTGATACCATAGTCTTCCAAGACTGAAGGATGCCAACAAGGATGTACAAACATGCATGCACGCCACATGGTATTCTGCTACCATGCTCTTGACAACCTACTGGGCCCATCCTCTCTTCCCAGGTATCCTCCTGGATTCTGCATACAGGTTGCAGCCCTTGCCTTACATGATCAGAGAAAGCAAAAGCAAGAATGCACAGAAAACAGTAGCAGCTGAAAGACGCAGATCAATTGTAAAGAAGAAGCTTATTTTTCTCTCTCCTCTCTGCAAAGCACTGAGAAATACCACATTATTTAACTGAGAGCTCTGCAATGTTAAAATGGTAGTTGGGTCATCCAATGCCTGAGTCAGAGAGAGGAGAAAACATTTTTTTCCCATGTAGGTCCTAATAAGGAAAGCCTGTTGAAAACATTTGAAACACCAGAAACTATTTTGGTGGGGGTGTATTTTCCCACTTACCCAATGTAAGTAGCAGGCTGACCCCAACAGGGTCAACAACAAAGCAGATCATTCCTTCAAAGGTGACACATTGATAAGGGCCTCCCTTTTATTCCCCCAAGTTAGGTTGCCTATCGCGACCTGTCAGCTCACTCTGTAGAGCTATGCAAGGTGTGTAGTTAGCTGTATGGTGCTCTGGCTCCCTTTAAGGTCTACCAGAATCTGCAGCTGGTTCACTGGGTATTCTGTGTTGCTGGTTCTCTTTAATTCCATAACATTAAATACAATCACAGGAAAAGTATTTGAAGCTCTCCAGTAGCTGTTTGCATTCAGAATTTCAGTTTAATTGTATCCTTACTCCTTTTCTTTTACATTCTCCCAGCCAAAAATCATCATCATCATCGCCACCAGCTTTGGTTATCCCTTTGGAAAATAAGTATTAAAAGGGATGGGGAAAAAGCACGTATAATTATAAACCTAGACTTCAACTTGAAGTGGGTTAATTTTTGCTTCCGAAAAGAAAAAAATAAATCAAAAGGGAGTTTCTTAAAAGAACAGCATTTTAATGTACATTATAGTAATAATTGCTGCTCAGGTTCACAGTTTAATAGGAAGTTGGAGACAGACACCATGGGGCCAAAGTATAAGGCCCACATCATCAATAAATGGAACAATTATTTCACTGAAACAATTTGCTTAGCAAAGTACATTCAATGCAATTTAGAAATTCTGTTTTTATTTTTTAAGAGATTTCCTGACTGCTCTAGCCAGTCAGGTTACAGAACACCCACTTATATTCAAAGCCTATATGCAGAGTGAAAAAGCTGGGGACTATATTTGACTTTTCTGCTCATACCTGCTCAAAATCCCATTCTTTTGATTAGGCAAATCTTTTATTCCGAACAACTCCTACCTGCTAGAAAATTTAAGTCATTTGGTGAAGATGCATGGTTCAGTGATAGATCTGCCCAGGGTCCCAGGATCAATTCTTGACATCACCAGGAAGAGCCTGGAAAGAATCCTGCCTGAAATCCTGGAAAGCCACTGCCAGTCTTTGTTGACAATGCAGAACTGATGAACCAATGGTCTGGCTCAGTATATGGTAATTTCCTAGGCAGGGCCCATGACAAGGGGGTACAGGGGGTAAATTATGCCCAGGGTCAAAAAAGGGGACCCAGGAGCCAAAGGAGGGGCCCCCCAAATTTCCTTGCATCTTACATTTTCTGATCTCACCAAAGCTCAAGAGAGGGGGGTACAGGGGATACACCGTGCCTGGGATAAAAAAGGGTGCCTGGGAGCCAAAGGAGAGGAACCAGAAATTTCCTGGGATGTCAGAAAATGTTCACATATACAGTATTGTGTGAAGACGAGCATTCACATTTTGTGCAAGCCTACAAAGTTTTATATATCGTAATTAGTAAAAACTATGATCCAAAGATTGTATGACATCAAAATCCAATGGAGAAAGAAGGGGGCCCTAAAGAAACTTTGTACCCCCAAAAGAAACAATGAACACCCTGATCAAATTCCTCTCAGAGGCTCTGTTCCTAGGTCTACATGGAAATTAAAGGTCTGCCAACCTTGGCAGCCTGTTGAAACCCAAACAAGCAACTGAATACAAGTGTAAAGATTCCAAGAGCCCAGAGACTGCATATAACCATCCCCTGCCATTACTCTGTTCTGTTTTCTGCCTTGTGTATTCATTATGAAACATCTCTCACTTCTCCCAAACTCCCACTCAAGGAGCACCTGTGCATAAATACTAGCTCCTGAGTAAACAAGAACTGACATCTATTTAAGTTAGCCTGATTCCAGATTAATGTTCATTAGGCTTCCCCTATAATTGAATTGTCAGTGCTTTGGCAAACAAACTGGATTATTACCTGTTCTTCACAGCCTCTGTAAATATTTCCCCCCTCCCCATGCAAAGGTTAGGTATTTTTTTTTAACACAGTATCTCACAGTAAATTCCCTCCAGAACACAACTTACAGGAATTGTGAGTAACTAAGGGCAGAGATAAGGGTGGGTGTGTGGGGCTACATCCACTATTTCAGCTAACATAGTGCATTTCCATGCCACAAAGCATCATGCTGTTTGGAAACTCTGACTGGTGCCATGAGTAAAACAAGTTTAAAATTCAGTAAAATGTACTCTTCAAATGCACTCTGTCCTGAACCTGCTGCCAGAAAGGTTCTTAATGCCTATAATTAAATAAGTAGAGATTTTATTTAAAATTTGTTTCTTTATAAAAAGCTTTTAAAAAGCCAAAACATGAGAAATTACACAGTATTTGAATGCAGACTTGGAACCTTCTCTGCTGCAACGCCATGATCTAAACATTAGGCTTCAGGGTCCTCTCCATCTGTTTGTCTTCGGAGGGGCACTTTTAAGTGGAAAAAACAGCCAATAGTGACAGTGTTAAGCACCCCCTCCCACCTAAACTTCACAAGTTTGTTTTTCATTACTATTGGTCATCAGCAGATTCATCTGCATGCAATGCATAGTTTGCATACTGGGCTACCTAGTGTAGAGCTAGGCTTGGATTTCCAGGTTCACACTCATACTATATCAGCTCTCAATATTCATGGAAAAGCATTATCAATTACCTCCAAGAGAAAATTTATTTCACTTCAAGAATACAGAAGGAACATATTTGCAGATGACCAGGGATTAAATGTAACCATTTAGCTAACTTCATTATGGGGATATTGGCATTTTCAACCACTAAGGGCACAATCCTAACCAGGTCTACTCAGAAGTAAGTCCTATTTTGTTCAATAAGGCTTACTCTCAGGAAAGTGTGGTTAGGATTGCAGCCTAATTCTCACAATTTGCCACCTTTGCCACCATTGCTCATTCATTTACACTAAACATGTTTTTAATCGCTCAGTTGAATTCAAGTCTACTGTAGTGCATTGGTAGCTCAGCTATTCAAATCACCCCCTCACTGTAGTTGGATCCATTTATCAATGCATGCTGGTTGCTCGTTTTTGTGTGCTGTTAACTACATTGAGAACCTAAGGCTTCGTTATAGCTAAGTGGTCAGCTGCCAGGAGGGCGGAGGAAGGAGCTTATTACTTGCACCTGTGTTGGACTCTGGAGACTGAAGATTGGCTCCTTCTCTCTGCAGGTAGCCTGCTAAAGCCTTATATTCCCTGGTTTTCTGGCAGGAAGGTGGGCCTTGCCACATGTGTTTTTTCTTAGGAGGGAGCTCAGGGGAAGGGAGGGATGCCACTATCAAGAGAGTGACGGGTCAGGGGAGATATGGTGGTGGGGGTTGGACAGGCCATTACAGGAGAAGGAGAACCCATCATAGGCAGCTAATCTCTCCTTCTGGTCCTTCCCCCAATTCTTGAATACTTGGTGGTCTTGGCAATGAGTCCCTGGATCTGAAGCTGCTGCTTTTGAATGCCAGGTCGGTGAATAACAAAACCTGCATCATCCAGGATTTAATCCTGGAGGAGAAAGCCCACCTGGTATGTATTACAGAGACCTGGTTGGACATGATGGAAGGAGTTATTCTCTCCAAACTTTGTCCACCAGGTTTCCAGGTGTTGCAGCAACCAAGATTGCAGGGACGGGGAGGGGAAGTTGCAATGGTCTATGGTGAGTCCATCTCCCTTACCAGGTGCCCTGTTCAGCAGTTTGCTGGGTTTGAGTACCTGCATGTTATGCTGAGAGGGCCGGACAGGATTGGGATTCTGTTGGTGTACTGCCTGCCCTGCCGCCCAACAGTCTCCCTGCTTGAGCTGACCAGGGTGATCTCGGGGGTAGCATTGGAGTCACCCCGTCTAATAGTGCTGGGGAACTTCAATGTTCATGTAGTAGGTGCAGCTAAGGATTTCATGGCTGCCATGACAACCATGGGCCTATACCAGAAGATGTTGGCCCCAACACATACTGCAGGACACGTACTGGCCAAGGGGGTAGTGATCTGGATGTAGAGGAGATTAAGATCACTCCGTTGTCATGGACAGATCACTTCCTGGTAAGGGTTAGGCTTGTTGCGGCTTCTTATCTTTGCAGAGACGGGGTCCGCATTCTATGGTCCGCCCCGGAGGCTAATGGATCCTGAAGGTTTCCTGAGGGCTCTGGGGAATTTTCCCACTGCCAAGACTGGCGTCTAATCTGAGGCCCTGGTTGACCTCTGGAATGGGGAAATGACCAGGGCAGCAGATGAGATTGCTCCGGAGCGACCTCTGCCATGTCGCAGACTCGGAGTGGCTCCTTGGTTCACTGAGGAGCTGTGAATGATGAAGCAGCAGGGCAGGTGTCTAGAGCAAAAACTTGAGATGAATCCAATTGGACACAGAGTAGAGCTCATTACAGAGCCTATTCTGTGGCGGTGGTAGCAGCAAAGTGATCATTCTTCTCTGCTACCATTGCATCTGTTAAGAACTGGCCGGCAGAGCTGTTCAATGTGGTACGGGGCCTCCTGCATCGGGCCCCTCCAGTAGACCAGGAGGAACACACGGTCAGCCGCTGTGACGTGTTTGCGCAACATTTCGCAGATAAAATCGATCCTATTCGTCACAACTTGGATGCCACATTGACAGTGTCTGATGATGTCCCCTTGGCAAAATGCTTGTCCGGTGTTGTGGGATTCTTTTCAGCTTGTACAGCCTGAGGATGTGGACAGACTCCTTTGGAGTGTGAGGCCATCTGCCTGCCTGCTTGACCCTTGCCCAGCTTGGTTGATAAGAGCTGCCCAGGGTGGACTGGCTGAGTGGACAGGGAGGGTGGTCAACTCTTTCTTGATGGAGGGGATGTTACCATGTGCTTTGAAACGGGCAGTGGTTCGCCCCCAGCTGAACAGGCCCTCCCTGGATTCTACTGTATTAGACAACTACCGGCCAGTTTCCAACATCCCGTTTCTGGGCAAGGTAATTGAGCGGGTGGTGGCATCTCAACTCCAGAGGGTCTTGGATGAAGCGGATTATCTGGATCCTTTTCAATCTGGTTTCAGACCGGGCTTTGGGACGGAAACTGCCTTGGATGCCTTGGTGGATGACCTATGCCAGGGACTGGACAGGGGGAGTGCGTCCCTGTTGGTCCTGCTGGACCTCTCAGCGGCTTTCGATACCATCGATCATGGTATACTTCTGGGCTGACTGGCCGAGTTGGGAGTTGGAGGCACTGTTTTGCGGTGGTTCTGCTCCTACTTGGAAGATCGGTACCAGATGGTGGTGCTGGGGGATGCCTGTTCGACACCCTGGCCCTTGAGGTGCGGGGTGTCACAGGATTCAATTCTGTCCCCCATGTTATTTAACATCTACATGAAACCACTGGGAGAGGTCATCCGGGGATTTGGAGTGGGGTGCCATCAAAATGCCAATGACACCCAGCTCTATCTCTCCTTTCCTCCAGACTCCAGGGTGGCAGTTGAGGGCCTGGAGCGCTGCCTGGAGGCAGTAAGGATCTTGATGGGGGCTAACAAGCTGAAATTAAATCAGATAAGACAGAGGCTCTCTTGGTTCGGAAATCCTCGATGCAGGTGCTGGACTATCGGCTTGCGCTGAATGGGGTTGCACTCCCCCTGAAGGAGCAGGTCCGCAGCTTGGGGGTCCACCTGGAATTGTAGCTGCTCCTGGATTCCCAGGTGGCGGCTGTGGCTAGGGGGGCCTTCGCTCAGCTTCAGCTGGTGCACCAGCTGCGGTCGTACTTGGATCGTGCAGACCTGGCCACGGTGATCCATGCCACGGTGACATCAAGGTTAGATTATTGTAGCGCTCTATGTGGGGCTGCCCTTGAAGACGGTTCGGAAATTGCAACTAGTGTGGAATGCGGCAGCCCATGTAGTTACTGGAGGTAGGTGGTTTGACCCTGTCAGTCCGCTTCTCCAGCAGCTGCATTGGCTGCCCATTTGTTTCCGGGCCCAATTCAAGGTGCTGGTTTTGACCTTTAAAGCCCTATACTGCTCTGGGCCAGGATATCTTAGAGATCGCCTACTCCCGTGCAATCCGGCTCGTCCTCTTAGGTCATCATAGAAGGTCTTTTTACAAATGCCACCGCCTAGGGAGGTACAGGGGGCGGCGGCAAGAAACAGGGCCTTCTCAGTAGTGGCACCAATGCTATGGAATTCATTTCCCCTTGACTTAAGAACTGCTCCCTCTCTTGAAACTTTTCGGCAAGGCCTGAAGACCCTTCTGTTTAGACAAGCCTTCTGAGTTCTTGGCCTTTTTTAACATCTTTTCAACATGTTTTAATATCTTTTAAAATACCTGGTTACAGGCCTGATTCTTTTATGATTTGCTGCTCTATGCTCTTTTTACCCGACTACTTTTTTATCTGACTACTGTTTTTATGATATGTTGTTAATATGCTTTTATCCATTTTTAAATTATGTTTTTTAATTTGTTTTAACCTCGTTGTAAGCCGCCTTGAGTTCCACCGGGAAGAAAGGCGGGGTAGAAATAAAGTTATTATTAAACTTATAAATATTAAATAAATATTTTAAATAAATAAACTTATTAATATTAATAATCCTTACATGGGAGTAAGTTGCACTAAACTTATTTCTGTGTAGAATAGGATGTTTCATTATTTTTACTACCCCGATACACCATTTTGTACTAACATTCATTTTACTTATAAATGACAATGTGATTACAGTCCACTGAACAGTACTGTGAGCAGTATTCCATATAATCACAGAATCTTCTGTTTTACCACCTCTGGCAACCTGAACAGACTGCATAACTTATTTATTTATTCTGGAAATTTATTCTGCAAGATGAACCTTTATCCATGTTACAAAATATGATACTAGTTTCACTGCGCACCCTATTAATCCCATGCTTACACAACATTTCCAAGTTTGAGGGAGACAAAAAAATTCAATACTCCCCCACCCCCCTGGCCAAGTTGCTGCTAACAGCTATTGGTTCTATGGTCACCATATAGAACTGAAATAATAGAATATTAGAATAATATGAAGCACCCTGAGCTTACCATACAGTCATCATAGCAACATCTAGAGCATGGCCAAATCTTTACTTAAAGGCATGCAATTATTCTGCTCCAATTCATGGATGTACACCAATGTCAAACTTTGCCAGGGTTGGAATCAGACTAGCTTTAAGGGACATAAAGTCCTGTATCTCCATACCGCAGAGTATTATCCGTACTGAATAATGAGAAGTGCAAATCTCCACAGGCCAAAGGCTGAAATATAACCAATGTCATTTTAAGGCAAGCAGCCAAGTTCCAAATCAGAAATGCCCTTCCTACAGAGGGCCACCTTGCATCATCATTGTTGATCATTTTAGAAGATTAATTAAAACTCATCTACTCCACTCAGCATGGCCAGGAGAGGATCATTTTGTAATAGCAGTTTTAGTGTTGCAATTTATTTTTTTGTGGTTTTCATAGTTTCATGACACTGGTTCTATTTTGATATTGCTGGTTTGTAATTTTATAATATACACCCAGGATGATGTAGCAGTTTGGGAGTTGGACTTAGATTTGAAAGATCCAGGTTCAAGTCCTCACTCAGCCATGAAGCTTCCTGAACGACCTTGGGCCAGTCACTATCTCTCAGTCTCACCTACCCCACAGGGGTTGTTGTGAGGGCTGTGAAAAAGGTTGGGCTCAAAATTACCACTCACCTGGGTCTTGTCAAGGAATACCAAATAACAAGCTTGTGAGCCAACAACCAAATTTTTCCCAGAACACTCTTCCCTTATTCAGAGACTAAGTCACAAAGTTTGGGAAGAAAGCTATATAAAGCAATCAAAATCCACACAAAGAGCTTCATGTTCATACAAGGCAAGTTTAACAGAAAAAGGTTTTGCCATAGTTTATAACATATTTAATTCTAACCTGAACTCTAGCTTAGTACAGACTTCTTTTCAGAAGAACAGGCAGTCAACCTCAACAGGCAGGGAAGGACAACCACTAACTCTCAAAAGTCCATTCTTCTAACCCACCCAGGCTAAAAGAATGCGACACAGCTGCGCTTTATCCCCATAACAAAATCAATTCCCTTAAAGGGGAAGAAACCTTTCTTTCTAGAAGACATCTCATCCTTTAATCCAGTGGTTTTCAAACTCTCGTGGAGAGTTTGAGCCACTGTAAGTGCTTGCAGGGGGTGGGGAGGCAGGGGGTGGGGATCGCACCACTCAGGGCGCTGCAGGGACTTGGGTGCACTTGCCTGTGCAAGGGGCTTGGGTTGTGCAACGCCCCAGTTTGAAAAGCCCTGCCTTAATCCTTAGGAAAAGCCCTATTAACTATGCTCCTAAAATACCTTATGGACAATTATCAGAGTCACATTTCCAAAACCCCACTTCTTGTGACAAAAAAGGGGGAGGAACTACACTGAGCTCCTTGGAGGAAAGGCGGTATAAAACTGTGAAAAATAAATACACAGTCTTGATAACTAGGGAACACCAGTAGGAAATTATGAAAGTTATCCAAAATATAATCTCTAACATGTGGAAGAAGTCTAAAATACTATTGGCTCTTTGTTTCTGTGGTTACCATCAGAGACACACACCTACCTCTAAGCTGGTTAAAGGTGATGATGAATTTGCTGGTCACTGACTTGAGCTCATTATTGGCCAGCGTAATGAGATGTATCCCTTCTGTGATGTGCCTCATGACTTTGTAAAGGGCAATTGGGAAGGTCATCAGTTTGCAATCTGCCAAATCTGTAGCAAAACACCAAAGAGGAGAGAGTGTGCAAAATCAGTTTTCCAAGGTAAACCGTGTTTTATCACATCATATTTTCATTGTCTGTCTACGAGGACTGGATACCTTATTCAGAAAAGAAAGGTCAGGAGCAGACACAGCAATACTGCACTGTTGCAAAATTTATAGTATTCTCAAAGCAGGGGTAAAAATACATGGTCAAATTCAATTAAACCCAAGTCTCTATGCTAGTACTCTATGCTAATATTGTTTTAAGACACATCATTTTAGTAAAACAACTTGTACTCATTCAGAGAGTCACAATGTTTTCAAAATGAAATTCAGACACCCACTTGCTAGCTTCCAGAATGTCACAAAACAAAAAAATAAAAGCGGTGGTGGTATGCTAGATAAGATTGGGGAGAAATAATCTGTCATGCAGAAAGGTGCCAGAGAACTACAATTCCCAAAAGATCTCTCCCTGCTTTGTTAAGAGCACTAATGGCCAATATGGCCTCAACCACAGCAGGCAGCACTGAGACAAGGTGACCTTTGATCCTAGACTGTAAAAGCCACTGGATAGCCCAGTAATACTATAGCATACACACAGTGGTAAAGAGCTGCTTGATTTTAAAAGCAATAAGGATAGTCTGACCGATTTGGGGGCCTAAAAGGCTGTGTTATACACTTTGGAATTTAGCTTAGATAACAGTATCAGGCTGGGAGATGTACGCCTTGGTAGAAGTTAAACACACTTGTGCCCACCAGGAAAACTCTGTAACTTTTATATTTTATTATTTCATGCTTTCAGAGCAAAAGGCACATATATATATAGGCAAGAGTTAGGGCAAAATAATCTTTGCCCTAAATTGTAATTCACATACGGGGACATATTAGCCATAGAAGTAGTTCTTAAGGAACCAAAGGTTGCTTGATTTTAGAAAAGAGACACAATAAAAGGAGTTTAGAAGTTTAAAAACCTTTGCTTTGTAGAAGTTGGCCGAGGGCTCCACAGTGCTTTACTAACACATAGAAAAGGAGAAGATAAGATAGGGCGCTCGAAGAAGGCTACCCTAATGAAGGATGAACATGGGTCTGAAGTTCTGCCAAGATGAAGTCTTCACACCTGTTCTTTCAATGATGTTAGTAAGAAGACCTGTCAAGTAATTTTAATTGGACTGATTTATGTGAGTGTGATCCAACACTGGATATAGCACACCCTACTGGTTTTTGAAAACATTTGAGAATTGTGTAATTTTGGCTAAGTTTTAAGATGAAACAAATAAAGTTTGTGAACCTTCACTCCTGAAGTACCGAGTTGTTCTTGAGTCTTGAGTTGCTCTATCAACCTTGCAACAACACAAGTCAACAATAAACTCTACAGGAGGGACAGGGAGGGGTGTGTTGGAGGTGGGATGTTTATGTTAAGGAAGGGATAGAATCCAGCTAAGTAGAGATTGAAGGTGGGTCCGACTCCATGGTGCCAGAGGATTGGAGGATAGCAAATGTCATACCAATCTTTAAAAAGGGAAAGAAGGGGGGCCTGGGAAACTATAGGCCAGTCAGCCTAACATCTATACCGGGTAAGTTGGTGGAATGCCTCATCAAAGATAGAATCTCAAAACACATAGACGAACAGGCCTGGCTGAGAGAGAATCAGCATGGCTTCTGTAAGGGTAAGTCTTGCCTCACAGACCTTTTAGAATTCTTTGAAAAGGTCAACAGGCATGTGGATGTGGGAGAACCCGTGGACATTATATATCTGGACTTTCAGAAGGCGTTCGACACGGTCCCTCACAAAAGGCTACTGAAAAAACTCAACAATCAGGGAATTAGAGGGCAGGTCCTCTCCTGGATTGAGACCTGGTTGAAGACCAGGAAACAGAGAGTGGGTGAATGGGCAATTTTCACAATGGAGAGAGGTGAAAAGCAGTGTGCCCCAAGGATCGGTCCTGGGACCGGTGCTTTTCAACCTCTTCATAAATGACCTGGAGACAGGGTTGAGCAGTGAGGTGGCTAAGTTTGCAGACAACACCAAACTTTTCTGAGTGGTGAAGACCAGAAGTGATTGTGAGGAGCTCCAGAAGGATCTGCCAGCCTCTGTTCCTCCTGCTCCCTGGATTGGAAAAGGTTCCGGGGAATGAAGAGGAAGTGTGGAGAAGAGTGGTTACTCTCTGATCTCCACCCCATTTCCTCTTCTGCTTCATCCTCATCTTCTTCTTCCCACCCAAGTTGTGGGAACAGAGGGAATGGAAGCAGGTAGCCACCACCAATTTGCTACCTGAAGTGACTGCCTCAGTTGGCCTCAGGATGGACCAGCTCTGCTTAAAATGCTGTTTTCATTTTAAATCAAAAATAATAATAACGCAGCCATGCCAACAATTTGGAAGCCATCCATCTTCTTTTCTATTGGATTTTTCAGACGAACAGCCAGAGCTGAAATAAAGTATAATTTGCTCTTGGAAGGCGTCTTAAACAGAACTCTTAGGCTAGGAAGCCATGTTCATCCAAGTAAAGCACAGCAGGCTTACATGGAATTAAAAAAAGACAGATTAGCACCTTTGACTTAATTCCAAGCATCAAGTGGTCTGCTTTAGTTTGTGCATAAGCAATAGGTGTTCGATCCTGTAATTAGTCCCTATTCATTCATATGCTCTTGCAGTCTACAATCAGAACCCGAAGTGGCTAACTCCTAGTGGTTGTTTATTTCCCCCGGTCTTTACTCATACTTTGCCCTCCCTCCCACTCATGCATACTAAAGGAAAATTGGCTATATAAAAATGATAGAAGGCTGCTGTTTTGAAATTATAAAGCCAAGTAAAATTGAATGCATTTTTCACCACTTTAATCATCCAGTCATTAAACTGCAATACAGTTATTCAGAAATCCTGGCGCTTTCGTTCCTGCTTAATCCCTCTTTTCCTCCTCCATTTACCACAGAAACAGCCTAATATTCAAAAGTGTATTGAGTATCTCCTGGGGGCTGGGGATAAGAATAGGCCCTCAGTTTGGCTGTACTTGTCGTAAGAGGTGACTAAACAGCCACCGGGTAGATGGGACTCTTTAGCCTGGGAAGGCAGCTCATCTGAGAGAAGGAAAACTCTGATCCCAAACCTCCACTGCCTTGTGGCTACATCCAGTTATGGAAAAGGCTTCAGGAGTCAACTTCGAGGCAAAATCCAGAGCCGGAGTCCCTGAGGCAGTTCATGGCTGAACACAGTCACGTTCTGGCAACTCCTGAGACACTGCTGGAACCAACCGTATTGGCTTCTGCCTTTCCATTGGACCATTTCAGCGACGTGGAGAGGGGGGATTTGCTGCATGGGTAACAGCCTATCCTCCATACCTACTTTACCCAGGCTTCGCACACTGGAGAGGGCACTCTGTTCCAGAACCAACATTCAGAGCACAATACCATAATCTTCCGAGACTGAAGGATGCAAACATCATGGAACCTTAAAAATGAATTAAGTTTTCATGGCATTCACTATTATGGATCGGAGTCATCAAACACACATTGTCCACAAAGTTTATGATGAAATAAATCTATTTGTCCTTAAAGTGCCACAAGACTCCTTTTTTGGTTTGGGTGCAACAAATGGGCCTAATCCTAAACTCCCTGGCACCAACAGGTGCAGTGGTGCCAAAATGGCAAAATGGTGCCAAAATGGCATCCAGCAGGGCCCAGGAGACTACTGGAAGAATCCTCAGGAGAAGATGACTTTCATCTCCTTCCCCCCCCCCCCCAGGAAAGCCCCAGGCCCCACAATGGGGCTACTCAAATCAGCACCAACTATTTTTCTGGTGCAAACTTGAGAAACCCCATGTAGGGCTTACAGACAGATGCAGGGGATACGATCCGGTGGAGGAGGCCTCCACTGGTCACTTCCTCATCCAACCTCCCCCAACCCAGAATGCCTCCCCCCCCCACCCCAAAGAGCCCAGCAGTGCTACTTATCACCAGCGGCTCAGTGTCATCCTTCTGGTGCGAAGGCCCAGCTCCAACTGGCATTGACCTAGCACCAGTGCTCTCTCCTCCCCAGGTGCTGCACATGTATCACCGGTGCTGGAGAGAATAGGATTGGACCCTAACAGAGCAATCAAGTCATTAGATAGCAAAAACAATTCACAAGCAGCAAGGGAATGGTTGCTTCCTTTGAAGAAAAAAGCTGTAGGCAGCCATGCTGATCCATAAGAAAAAAAATTCAAAAGGAATTCTAGCAATACCCTTCTTAGAACCAACCAAACTGACACAAAATCATGAGCAGCTAGCTTTAGAGCTCTCCAAGACTCTTCATCACTCAAAAGCTAACTGTTCACAATTTTGTACCATTTTGGTTTGTCCTAAAGAAAGATGTTACCAAAATTAATCTCTAATAGAAGTTGCTCAGACTGCCAGAATGGCTTGGAGGCAAGAGTTTTATAGGGCTGGGGGCGCAATCCTAACCCCTTATGTCAGTGCTTTCCAGCACTGGCATAGCGGTGCCAATGCGACGTGTGCTGCAGTTGGGTGTCACACACGGAGGCCTCCTCAAAGGAGGGAATATTAGTTCCCTTAGCTCAGAGCTTTCCAGTACTGACATAAGGGGTTACGATTATGCCCCGATATGCCTCACTGGATCTGCTGATTACAACACCACTATGAGCATGTCGAGGAGGGAGTAGCTCCTTAGCTGCTTGTCCAGCGGAATGCAGCTTCAAGGACACAGCCCACAACGTAGAGTGTACACAGACGCAAGGAAATCCATCACCATTTCAGTCTGTATTTACAAATTTACAATATCAGCAGCAGCATAGCAAAACAAAGCAGAGATAGCAAACCATAGAACACACATGACCACCAACAACCCACACACGAGGGCTCTCACAGCCTCTTATAAAGCTCTGTGCACGAATCAGGATGGGTGCTGTCTCCTCCTCCTGCCACACCCTGTCTCATGATGCATGCCTCATCAGCTGGCTCACTCTACACCTGAGTCCTGGTGAGTTAGGCCCTACCTTATTCAGGTCTGCAAATTTATCCTGGGTTATGTTCTAACCCTGACAGAGTATTGCATAGCCCAATAGTGCGCCCTAGAAAGCACCTTTGCATCACAGAAGTTTAAGCCACCTGGCTGCTGAAGGACCAGGGCATGTGTGGTACAGGCACATGTGGTAAGGTAGAGAAACACTGCTGGGAGTCCCTGTGAGAAACACCCTCCCAACAACTTACAAGAACTTTGTTTCCAGGTCAGATTCAAGGTGCTGGTATTTACCCTTAAAGCCCTTTATGATCTGGGCCCCGGACATTTGAATGAGTGCCTTCTCTTTTATATGTCGTCCTACACAATGAGATCCAACAACAACAATTTACTTCAAGTGCCTACTATTGCAAAGTTAGTAATAAAAGTCAGAAAAGGGGTTCCATAACAGCCCCAAGATTGTGGAGCCAGCTCCTTTGAGAAATCCAGATCTGGGAACTTGTTCTCAAGGAGGCCTTGAAAACCTTTTCATTCAGTTTAGCGACTGGCTGCTAAATGTAATGCATTAAAGTTTCCCATTTCTTTTTGAAATGTAAGCTTTTAAAAACTGATTGTTGTTGCCCTCCTCAGAAATATTTTAATTAATTGCATACATGGTGCAGTAGTTCTGGTGTTGGACTTAGAAGATTCAGATTCAAAACCTCATTCAAATCCGAGTTCAGCCAATAAGCTTCCTGGATGACCTTGAGCCAGTCACTATCTCTCAGCCTTCCAGAAATGTTGTGAGGACAAAAGAAGGGAAGGAACCATGTACATCACTCTGAGCTCCTTAGAGGAAAGGCAGCATAAAATGTGATTGAATGGTAAATAATGTCTGCTTCTCCCCAGCAGCATCGGTCTCAGGTTCTGGGCACCTTTGGCTAAAGCTTTCTCCTCAATTCCTGAGGTGGAGAAGGAGGGCAAAACTGGCACAGCAGTTCATGGTTGGCACTGCAGCTTCTGTTCTCCAGTCACCCTTTCACTGGGGAGACTGGGACTTCCTGGGGATGGTCTATTCACTGCGACTACCCAAGAATAGGAAGCCAAAACAGAAAGAGGTTGCCTTAACAACAAGCTCTCAAATCCAGGGAATCGGAAAAAGCAGCAGTGGACAGCAGCAATCCTGTATACATAGCAACCCATTCCTCCCAAGCAAGCTTAGTCCAGGACAGAAAATCAGTAAAGTACAAGATTTTTTTTTAAGGGTTAGAAAAATCAATAATGGAGGAAACAGGCAAGGGTGGAAAATACAATATAAAATAGAAAACAGGCAAGAGCATGGAGGTTAAAGTACAGATTGAAAACAAAACAAACCTTTAATGAGGCTAACCGAGTACCTTTCCTACTCTAGTTATGCTGTTTCGGGAGTCCAATTCTGATGCTCACGCTATGAGTGGGTATGCCTTTTGCCATCCAGCAGTAGTTTTCAGTGATGGACCAGACAACTCATCTAAGCATTCTCAAGCATGGCCTTAAAAACACCTAGGGCTGACATGACAGGCCTATTTGATTCAATGATTTACACAGCCATCTGGTCATCCCAAACTGCCCTTTGCTGGCTGCTGTAAATGAGGTGGCCAGACAGTCCCCTTTTACCTTCCAAAACAATCATGCACAGTAAAAATGGGTCAGTTGCAGACTGCGGCTCTCTCAGCAATGCAAGACAGTAATAGCCAAGAACTGCCCTGTTCCAGGCATCTGGGAAAGGCAAAAATGGGTCAGTTGCCGGACGTTACTCTCTTGGCAACACTGAGCTGCAGCCAAAGACTGCTTTTCTTTACCTTTCGAGATGTCCAGGGCAGCAAAAAAAGAGAGCTCTGCAAGCTCATCCTTCAGTGACCTATGAGAGCAGACAGAGGAACGTCCAGGAGCAGCAGCTGCATCTACCTCCCTGTAGCAAATGAGTTTTCTTGAATCACCACAGGGGCCTTTGATCACCACTTATGGATGGGGAGGGAGGAAGAAACAGTCAATGGGGCAAGTCACTCATTTGGCTGACTTACACAAGCACTCTTGCTGACAGGGACTTCAGGGGTTGGTCTTTGGGTGACTGTGGACCCTCTATTAGTGCTTAACCTTGCCGACCTCTGCTGCCACCCACACTCCCCATATATTTTGTACGTTTTAAAAAGTCTTACCTAAGAGATGCAAATAGCCCAATCCTAACCTGCACTAGGGCAGGCAGGCAAAATCTTGCCAGCTGCCAGAGCAGCGAAATCTCTGATGCAAATCTGAGCAGCCCAGTGCAACGTGGACTGGCAGGGAGGGGTGTGAGGATCCAACCCACTCCTAGGCCCGATCTACCCACTGGCCTGCCCTTCCCCCCACACTCCCATTTGCTACACTCCTAGGTGAGCGCAAGGATTGGAATTGCTGTTCTGGATTGCGCCCTAAAATACTGTTTCTAAACAAATTCAGAATTGCCCTCTCTGTTCTCACTAGGTTAAAATGGTGTCTTACAGATCCTCTTTAATAACAACAACCACAACAACAACTAGGTATTTATATACCGCCTTTCTGGTCATCAGATTGCTCCTCTGACTTTATTCAAGGCAGTTTACATAGGCAGGCATTTCTAAATCCCTCAAGGGGATTTTTACAGTCATAGAGGTTCTCTTTTTCAAGAACCAACAACATTTCAGAACGGATCTTCCTGCTTTGGTCTCACTTCTGGCCTCCAGTTCTCCCACGCAGGCTGACAGCAGCTCCATCTCTCACATGGAGGGTAGCCAAGACACTTCTTGCTCACACCAAGAGCAGGTGGAATCACTCAGCTTGGCTTGTCAGCTGCTTCAAGGTCTCGCCATTCTCAGCTGTTCAGGGAGCTGCCGGTGTCCTTGAACTGGCGACCTTCTGATGTTATCTTCGGGCTATCGGAGGCTCTACTCTCTAGACCAGACCTCCTGTCCTCTAGACCACACTCTTTTGGGGTGTTCTTTGCTTGAAGTTACTCAGCCATGTGTTTTGCCAAATTCCCTTGTCGGGGTTCCCCTCCTCCCCCAAGTCCCCAGCTTACCCAGAGAGGAGGCTTCTGGACCAGAGCAGAGGCAACAGCCTTCTCAGGAACAACCCTAGCAACTCCAGGTGAGAGGAGGTGGGAGGGAAACAGAGAGAGAAAGGGCAGGAGTTGTGGTAAGCCCAGGGAAGGGCAGGCCCAGAGACAGGCCCATTTTGTACCATCCCTGTGAGGGAAGGGGAGGGGCCGAAGGGGAGGGGTCTGCCCTACATAAACCTGGAGGCCAGGGATGACAAGGCAGTTGGGAGTTAGAAGAGCAGACAGGAGGATCTGCTGACAGCAGCCCCTGCTCCTGACTGGCAAATGCTGCCAACCCAAAGAGGGGGAACCGGGTGACACAACCCCCCCTTCTTCTGGTGAACTGTTCTGAGGCCTCCATAAGGGGGTCCCCCTCGGAAAGGCCAGGTGGGCCCTCCCCTCCCCCACAGGGAGGCCTCACATCCCTTTCCAAATTTGGTCTAGAGCAGTGTTTCTCAAACTGTGGGTCGAGACCCACTAGGTGGGTTGCAAGACAATTTCAGGTGGGTCCCCATTCATTTCAATATTTTATTTTTAAGATATTAGACTTGATACTAATGAATGGTAAATGATACTAGACTTATCTAAATATCTAAAAGATATTAGACTTGATACTAATGATGGTAAATGAATGCATCTGGGAAAATGTTATAGCTCTGTACTTTTAACAGGCTACTATGCATATGCTTTTAACAATGATAGTCAATGGGACTTACTCCTGGGTATGTGCGGGTAGGAATGCAGCCTAGGATTATTAAAAATGTTCCTGCCTGATGATGTCACTTCTGGTGATGACATCATTTCTGGTGGGTCCTGACAAATTCTCATTCTAAAAAGTGGGTCCCAGAGCTAAAAGTCTGAGAAGAGGCCTGTACAAGAGGGACGGGCTTCACTTGAACCAGAATGGAACCAGACTGCTGGTGCATAACATTAAAAAGGTGGCAGAGCAGCTTTTAAACTGATCCCTGGGGGAAGGCCGACAGGAGCCGAGGGGCATCCGGTTCGGGACTCCTCATCCCTATGGGACAAGGATGGGAAGGTTAGAGAACAACAAGGTAAAGGCAGAGTAGGAGAAGAAATTGGGAATGGTAGCATGATGGGGTGTGATAAACAATTTGGCACAACGAGTGGATGCAGGGACAAAGGAGCTAATAAGCAGCCCATCCTGGGGCATTCCATGTACAAATGCTTTTATGCAAATGCCCAAAGTCTCCAAGCAAAGATGGGAGAACTGGAATGTCTTGTGACAAGGGAAAACATTGATATAGTGGGCATAACAGAAACCTGGTGGAATGCGGAGAATCAGTGGGATACTGCAATCCCGGGCTATAAACTCTACAGGAGGGATAGGGAGGGGCGTGTTGGAGGTGGGGTGGCCGTTTACCTTAAGGAAGGGATAGAATCCAGCAAAGTAGAGATTGAAAGCGGGTCCGACTCCACCACAGAATCTTTGTGGGTTAAATTATCAGGCCTGAGGAGTGATGTAATACTGGGGGCGTACTATCGTCCTCCAGACCAGAAAGCGGAAGGGGACCTTGAAATGAGGAAACAGATCAGGGAGGTGACACGGAGGGACAGGGTTGTAATCATGGGGGACTTCAATTATCCTCATATAGACTGGGTCAATTTGTGTTCTGGTCACAAAAAAGAGACCGGATTTCTTGACATGTTAAATGACTGTGCCTTAGAGCAGTTAGTCATAGCGCCCACCAGAGGACAGGTGACTCTGTCAGGTCTATGTTCTGGATAAGGCAGAAACACAGCCAACAAGGTGGTTCAGGAACAGGTGTAGATTGCTGGAGTCAGCAGGATCAGCAAACACCTGTGACTGCCTCACCCTGGGTGTGGCTTAGCCTACACTGATTGGCCACTCCAACTACTTAATGTTTGGTCTATTGAGCTTCCAGTGCAGCAGCAGGAGTGTAGTAGGAGACTACTGAACTGCTGCCAGTAACCTGGGAGGCTGGATGTGAGTATATACATGTTGTTACTGACCATGGAATGAACTTTGACTGTGTATCTTGGAAAACTGATTTGGATTTGTTGTTTATGGACTGACTGCTCATCGTGCTGACTAGGACTGTTTACTGATTACTCTACCTGTGATAACCCTTGCTCTGAAATATAACCACTGCATTCAAAGAACTCTGCTGGTGTATACTGTTTTGTGTTTCTGCTCATCCAAGGTTCCATACAACTCTTTACCAGACAAAGGGTTGCAACTCTAACAGACTCTAGATTTAATATTGTGCGGTACACAGGACCTGGTTAGAGATGTCAATGTTACAGAGCCATTGGGGAACAGTGATCATGCTGCGATCCGTTTTGACGTGCATGTCGGGGGAAGAATACCGTACAAATCTCTCACAAAAACCTTTTACTTCTGGCAAGTGAACTTCCCTCAAATGAGGAGGCTGGTTAGAAGGAGGTTGAAAGGGAAGGTAAAAAGAGTCCAATCTCTCCAGAGTGCATGGAGGCTGCTTAAAACAACAGTAATAGAGGCCCAGCGGAAGTGTATACCACAAAGGAAGAAGGGCTTGACTAAGTCCAGGATGGTGCCCGCATGGCTAACCAGCTAAGTCAGAGTGGCTGTTAAGGGCAAGGAAACTTCCTTCCGTAAATGGAGGTCTTGCCCTAATGAAGAGAACATAAACTGTGGCAAAAGGAATGTAAGAAGGTGATACGGGAGGCCAAGCGAGACTATGAGGAACGCATGGCCAGCAACATTAAGGGGAATAATAAAAGCTTCTTCATATGTTAGAAGCAGGAAACCCACCAGAGAAGCGGTTGGCCCTCTGGATAGTGAGGGAGGGAAAGGGGAAATAAAAGGAGACTTAGAGATGGCAGATAAATTAAATGAGTTATTTGCATCTGTCTTCACAGCAGAAGACCTCGGGCAAATACTGCTGCCTGAACGGCCCGTCCTGACCAAGGAATAGAGTCAGATAGAGGTTGAAAGAGAAGATGTTTCAGACCTCATTGATAAATTAAAGACCAATAAGTCACCGGGCCCTGATGGTATCCACCCAGCAGTTATTAAGGAATTAAAGAATGAAGTTGCTGATCTCTTGACTAAAATATGCAACTTGTCCCTCAAAACGGCCATGGTGCCAGAGGATTGGAGGATAGTAAATGTCATACCAATCTTTAAAAAGGGAAAGAGGGGGGACCTGGGAAACTATAGGCTGGTCAGCCTAACATCCATACCAGGTAAGATGGCGGAATGCCTCATCAAAGATAGAATCTCAAAACACACAGACGAACAGGCCTGGCTGAGAGGGAATCAGCATGGCTTCTGTAAGGGTAAGTCTTGCCTCACAAACCTTTTAGAATTATTTGAGAAGGTCAACAGGCATGTGGATGCAGGAGAACCCGTGGACATTATAGATCTGGACTTTCAGAAGGCGCTTGGCACGGTCTCTCACCAAAGGCTACTGAAAAAACTCCACAGTCAGGGAATTAGAGGGCAGGTCCTTTCCTGGACTGAGAACTGGCTGAAGACCAGGAAACAGAGAGTGGGTGTCACTGGGCAATTTTCACAATGGAGAGAGGTGAAAAGCAGTGTGCCCCAAGGATCTGTCCTGGGACCAGTGCTTTTCAGCCTCTTCATAAATGACCTGGAGATAGGGGTGAGCAGTGAGGTGGCCAAGTTTGCAGATGACACCAAACTTTTCTGAGTGGTGAAGACCAGAAGCTATTGTGAGGAGCCCCAGAAGGATCTCTCCAGACTGGCAGAATGGGCAGCAAAATGGGAGATGCGTTTCAATGTCAGTAAGTGTAAGGTCATGCACATTGGGGCAAAAAATCAAAACTTCACATATAGGCTGATGGGATCTGAGCTGTCTGTGACAGATCAGGAGAGAGATCTTGGGGTGGTGGTGGACAGGTCGATGAAAGTGTCGACCCAATGTGCGGCGGCAGTGAAGAAGGCCAATTCTATGCTTGGGATCATTAGAAAAGGTATTGAGAACAAAACAGCTAATATTATAATGCCGTTGTACAAATCTGTGGTAAGGCCACACCTGGAGTACTGTGTCCAGTTCTGGTTGCCACATCTCAAAAAGGACACAGTGCAAATGGAAAAGGTGCAAAAGAGAGCGATTAAGATGATTATTGGGCTGGGGCACCTTCCTTATGAAGAAAGGCTATGAAATTTGGGCCTTTTCAGCCTAGAAAAGAGGTGCCTCAGGGGGAACATGATTGAGACATACAAAATTATGCATGGGAAGGATAAAGTGGATAGAGAGATGCTCTTTACACTCTCACATAACACCGGAACCAGGGGACATCCACTAAAACTGAGTGTTGGGGAGGGTTAGGACAGACAAAAGAAAATATTTCTTTACTCAGCATGTGGTCAGTCTGTGGAACTCCTTGCCACAGGATGTGGTGACAGCATCTGGCCTGGATGCCTTTAAAAGGTAATTGGACAAATTTCTGGAGGAAAAATCCATTATGCATTACAAGCCATGATGTGTATGTGCAACCTCCTGATTTTAGAAATGGGCTATGTCAGATGCAAGGGAGGGCACCAGGATGCAGGTCTCTTGTTATCAGGTGTGCTCCCTGGGGCATTTGGTGGGCCGCTGTGAGAAACAGGAAGCTGGACTAGATGGGCCTAAGGCGGGATCCAGTGGGGCTGTTCTTATGTTATGTTCCTTCCTTCTACACCCACACCCTTTTCTTCCTCCAGGTGCTGCTTTTAACCCTGAGGGCCTTGTTTCCTCCAAGTGGCTGCAGCTGTGCTGCACACACACTGAAATCTAAGGCTCTGGCATTAACCCCATGCTTACCTGCCAAAACAAGGAGCCACTGTTGACACCACACCCGATCTCCTTGATGGATCTTGCGCATTTCCATTATACCATGTATTCACTTAACTGCTCCAACTTGTGGCCAACATATCACTTTGAGCATGATAGATGTTGTGCCAAGAGGTGAAGGCAAGCAGTGCTCATCAGTGTTTTAAAAGTGTTTTTTTTAAGTGCTTCTTTTTAGATTGTGAGCCCCTTTGTGACAGGAAGCCAATTAGTTATTTGACTTTCTCTGTAAACCACTTTATGAACTTTTGTTGAAAAGTAGTATATAAATATTTAGAACAATAATGTCTATAAAATCAGAGTTTCTCAAACTGTGGGTCAGGACCAACTAGGTGAGTTGCAAACCAATTGCAGGCGAGTCCCCATTCATTTCAATGTGTATTTTATTGTTATTATATTAGATTGGATGCTACCATGGTATGCAACTGCATTTGAGAAAATATTACGTATCTGTTCTTGTAAGTCATTATTGCCCAACGTTGCACATACCGAACAGGAATAAAATGCATACACCCTTGGGCTGGGCAGAAATGGGTTAACAGGCTACTGTGTAAATGCTTTTAACAATGATAGTCAATGGGGCTTACTCCTGGGTAAGTGTTGATAGGACTGTAGCCATTGGGATGTTTGGGAAAAAAATTTTAAACGGATCATCCACTGTTTGGGAGAGTTAGGATGGTTCTTTATTTTAAACAAATTTTTAAACTTATACTTAACAAATTCTTAATTTACTTAGGATGCAATCCTACCCTGCGCTAGAACAGGCAAGCCAAGAGGCTTGCACTGTATCCAGCACAAGATAGCGGCCCAAGGCAGCTCAGCCAGAGACAAGGGGAAATTTTTCCTCTTATCTCCAGGTAAGGCACCTTTGCCCCAATGGGTCTCCTTGGACCTTACGGCACGTTTGCCACTCTCCTGGGCCAGCACAAGGGACTTGTGCCGGCCCTTGGGCGCCTCAGGATTGCGCCCTTAATTAGTTTAGATTTGATCAAATGGGAGCCGTTAACATTTTTCCTGCTTGATGATGTCACTTCTGGCCATTACATCACTTCCAGATTAATGACATCACTGCTGGTAGGTCCCAACAGACTGTCATTCTAAAAGGTGGGTCCCAGTGCTAAAAGCTTTGAGAACCATAAGAAATTCTCCTTATGCAGAGGCCTTTAGAATTTGTAAAAATCTTTCTAACTTTATCAATGGGGTAGTAACTCCCCCTGCTGGTCCAGTCTGAATTTACACAAGATTGATTCCTTGTTGTGTGTAGTTGACTGCAAAAGTTGTAATTCAGTTGACAGACTCAGGGCCCAGTCCTATCCAACTTTCCAGCACCAGCGCAGCAGCAACATTGGCATGAGGTAAGGAAACAAATGTTTCTATACTTAGAGGAGGCCTCTGTGACTGCTTCCCCAACACAAGAAGCAGTACATACTTCATAGGCACTGCAGTAATGGCACTGGAAAATTGGACAGGATTGGGCCCTCATGTGTTAGTAAATATTAAAGTCAGCTAAATCATGATTGCATAATCTACCTAGATCTCCTTTGGCAGTCTCAACTTCAGAATACTGTATTCAAGGAAATTACACATGGGGGAGATGGGAATTTAAAAAAGTATCCCACTTAACAAAACAGGATAGACTTGAATATAATTTCAGAGAAAATTCTATGATGTGTCCTATGATGTGTCACAAAGGGTTTGCCCCTCATAATCTTGAACACCATAAGCAAATGTTTCCCCATCTTCATGGGATTGTGTTACAGAGCGCTCTTACTACAAAAAAAATCCCTCCATTTCATTCTAAACCTTTCAGTCATTAATGTCATCCTCTTATTGTTCACCATGCACCAATGATCTCCAACCAACCATAAGCACAGCAAAAGATATTACAGCAATTTTCAAGCATGAAAGTGTGCATACATAGTTTATTTCCACTCCCCCCCCCCACAACACACAGAGGGTTAAATATTCAACCACTGTATGGTCCTGCACATTTGCTTCTTCGAAGTGAAGATTAGGACTTCAATGGGAAGGAGCTGGGCTTCAACCTTTTCTTCAACATAGGCCTGCCCATGGCTTGGCAGCAGAAGTTACAACTGGTACTGACAGAAGCTCCCTTCCAATTCAAAACAGCATTGCTGAGCAAAGGACTGAAGCCCCCTCTCCCCCATGTTGTAGCCCTGATTTCCCTGCACCATCTCAAGACTATTTCACACAGGACAAACTATGTTTAGCACACTATGCAACTTTGACCCCGAGGTGTCTGTGTAGGAAAAGACATCCTACATGGTGCCTCCTCTGAAAGGTTGAGTCACACAAGCCAAATGTTTTCATTGAACTACCTTTCCAAAGAGTTCACCAGCCTGCCACCTTCCATACCCAAGCAGTTCTGCTTCAGTACTGCATGTGCTTCTACCAGTACAGATTCACTGCCTGTCCATCCCCACTTTGGGAAGGACTGCTGAATGATATTTCTTGTCACTACATAAACTTGATGCATCAATGGGCATACCTAGCCTGCCATCAACATGAACATAAGAGGCCTGTTGGATCAGGCCAAAGGCCCATCTAGTCCAGCTTCCTGTATCTTACAATGGCCCACCAGATGCCTCAGGGAGCACACAAGATGCCTGCATCCTGGCGCCATTTGCATCTGGTATTCTGAGGTAGCCTGCTTCTGAAACCAGGAGCTTGCATATACCCATCATGGCTTGTAACCTGGGATGGATTTCTCCTCCAGAAATCTATCCAAACCACTTTTAAAGGCATCCAGGCCAGGTGCCAGCACCACATCATGTGGCAAGGGATTCCACAGATTACATGGCACTGCACCTCACTACCTATCTTGAACAGTGTGGCAAGGCCTAGGGATGATTTGCCTAAATACAACTATCCAGCCAAAAATGACTCAACAATGAGGGTTCCAATTAAAAGAGGATTTTATTATTCTGGCCATCTAAGGTTATGGATACGAAGACCACAACTGTCGGTTTAAAAATTGACAGTATAATAAATTGACAGTTACAACGACCAATAAAAATACATCTCCTGCACAACCATCACTTCTGAATAATTAACTCAGAACTAATTCACAAGAGACACCAAACATGGAAGATTACCAGCCAACAATTTATTCATGTTGCTTCAACCACTACCTGCTGCGCAGGTTACTGCATTTCTGGGCTTGCACACATCAGTGCTTTTGGTAATTAACATTTTAATCACCACTTTGCAAGTCACCATGCGAAACACTCCGCTAGAACCCAGATTGTATCAATACATTCCCATTAATGAACCTGAACGCAGAGCAGTCCTGGGCAGAATCATTTCTTGTTCAAGAGGGAGCTGAAATCTTGTAATAAAAGAAATAAGGGGTGGGGGAGAAGATATAGAGATGCAACATTTGCATTTGGTCATGCCCTTCTTTGCTAACGTATTCTGCACTGCTGAGACCCAAGAGGCGAGATACTAACAGTGCAATCCTATGCATGTCTACACGGTGTTCAATGGACTTAATCTCAGGTAACTGGATATCAGAAGAGACAGCCCACTTCCTCGAACACCGTAGTACATGCTGCATGAGGAGGATTAAGATGAAGCAATGTGAAGGAGTTTGAAGCAAGGCAATAAGGAAGAAAGATAAAAGGGAAAGCCTTAGTGGCTGGTAAGAGTGCATCCCAAATTGTCTTCCCACACCACAGCTCAAAGTTCCCACCTGTGCCTTCAGTTTCCTGTCCTCATAGCCTGTTTCTAACCTGGAATGGTTTGGGAGCCCCTAACTCAATAGCATCTCCAACGGTTTAAGTGTAGAATGACCAAGAGGAAATACAAATGGTGTTCTAAAGTCAACTATGAAGAAGTCATGATTTTTTTTTTGTATAGGTAGTCTTCCTCCCACTCCAAACAGATTATTTTAGTGGTTAAATCTTATGATGATATAAGTTTCAGAGTTATTTCAGAGCACATCTGTTTAAGAACAGAGCATGAATGTGAAACAGAGGTATTTCTGCTTGGGAAGGTTTAATATGCTAGAGAATTTGCCCTGACAGAATCTACTTTGACATCCTTTGCCCTCATGCCAGTAATTTTTTCCCCTTTGCATCAATTCAAAACTGACAAAAGACATCTTTTGTATTCGATTTTAGCTACCAAATACAATCCCATACAATCCGGCTTGTCCTCTTAGGTCATCAGAGAAGGCGTTTTTACAAGTGCCGCCGCCTAGGGAGGTATGTGGGGCGGCTGCAAGAAATAGGGCCTTCTCAGTAGTGGCACCAACGCTATGGAACTCCCTTCCCCTTGACTTAAGAATGGCTCCCTCTCTTGAGACCTTTCAGCAAGGCCTGAAGACCCTTCTATTTAAACAAGCCTTCTGAGTTCTCGGCCTTTTAACATCTTTTTAACATCTTTTAATATTTTTACAGGCCTGATTCTTTTATGACTTGCTGCTGCTCTATGCTCTTTTTACCTAGTTTTTATTCTGACTGCTGTTTTTTATGATGTGTTAATATGTTTTTATTTGTTTTTAAATTATGTTTTTAATATGTTGTAAGCCGCCTTGAGGCCCTTCAGGGAGAAAGGCCGGGTAAATATAAAGTTATTATTTATTATTATTATTATTATTATTACCAAATACAAATTTTGGGTACACAAAGTATCACTGAAAAGTTTTAACTTTTATTTTTTTACTCAAGCTTCCTAGGATTTATATAACATCAGATGTTCATTTTTATTTTTTTTTTGAAAAGGACTCCAAATCCAATATAGTTCTCATATTATTGCAGTCTCTCATTGATTCTACAAAAAGCTGGTTTAAAACAAACAAACCAAAAAAAAATACCTCTCTTAACGCCTTCATTTAAGCCTTCAGAAGATATTCCTTGTTAGCTTTAGTCATTTGTTTCAGTGAATTCCACGGAACAAAAGATCACATTTTATACAATTTCAGAAAAATATACTGATTTTTTTAAAAGAAAAACTAATTGTCCAATTCATTTTCAATCACACAATTTTTCAGAATTGTCACATTCTCTCATGTTGTTTAAAAAAATGTAGAAACCACACCATACCATCATAGATGTGATGTAAAATGTAGTGTGGTAGGGTATTGGAATCATGGAAGTCATTGCGCAGAGATAGGATGTGGTGTCTGCAGTGGCCCTTTGCTCTGGTGAATCTGGGAAACATGGGGTTGAAGCCTGGGCTTTCAGCAGTGGGTATGCTGCACATCTGCAGCCACTAGACGCAGCTAGGTCTTTAGGGATAAAAGTAGCACCTGGAGGTTAGAGAGGCTGTGGGTAGTAGAAAGAAGAAAGCTTGAAGGAAGGACTAAACAGACTGATGGATGGACTAATGACTTGGTAGACTGACCAATAGACTGGTGGATGGACAACAAACTGATGAATGGACTCATGGACTAGCTAACTGGCTAATGGACTGACTGTCTGGCAAAATAGTGGAACAGAGACTGCTGGAGACTAGTGTGTGGCTGCCATGCCCAAGAGCTGCTGCTTGGAGAACTGGGAGGAGGGACCCTGCAGTCCCCCGGCAAGCTTCTAGTTAACTTCTTGTTGGTGCTGGGGTACAGTGTTAAATTTTGTATGCCACTTGAACTAGCCTGTTTGAGCCAGAGGAACTAATTAGCTTAAAGTGGTCATACGTTCTCTAGAACAAGCTTGGAAAAGGAATTTGGAAAAACAGGTCTCTATTTAGGCACTTCTCAGCTAAAAGTGCCAGTGGAATTAAACTGAGAACCATCAACCCCCTTGCCACGTCTAGTGACAATGAGCTTTCACTTTCCAGATAGAATAATTACAGCAAATGATGAACTGGCTCACCAACTCACATGAACCACTGCCCTGAAGTTTGCTTTCAAAATAATGTAAGCTAGGCAGGTTTCAACTCTGAAACAAATACTTTGTTTACAACATCAAAAATCCAATGGGGTTTTTGCCTTTGTAAAGTGACCTTATACCTCATAGGATGATTTTTTTTTTAAATGAACACGATTACACTTCCGTTTAGAAATACTGGGGGAGGGAGGAGGAGTTAAAACAGTGATTTGAGGTTTGGTTCTTGGTTAGTAGTGAAACTACTCCACCTGCTGGTTTCCAAGTTGCCATAAAAAAAGATGATGAATTACTACAGGGATGATGCCAATCCTGGTCTTATTGGACCTAGTGAACATATCAGATATGCTGCAGCACTGTGAGCCTGATCCATTTTTGAATGGAAGGTTGCTGGGAGACTCATGAAAGTAAGAGTAAGGTATAATAAATACAGGTTTTTGTGTGTGTGTAAGTCAACAAGGTCAAACATTTGCAAATATTCAACCTGCAGTTTTAATGCTTTACAAAAGTTATTTTCTCCTCTTTTAAGTCATAAATGACTAATGTGTGGTCACATAAGCTCATAAAATGCTGTAGGTTAGTAACTCTGTGGACTTATTTTTTAGGCTTCAAGAAACCCTTGGCTTTACTGCACATCCTCAGTAAACATAAGACAATAGGGTTCCTAGAAGGAACAGCATACCATAAAGCATTTTTTTTTAACAGTTCAAGTATTGTAGAAGCTATGAAGATCAATAACCTTTGGGCATCAAACTGAACCTGAACCAAATACCAGACTGCACCTTTCTTCCCCCTCCCCCAAACTAGAGCGAAAGATTGAAAGTCTCTCAAACTCAGACTGAAATGTAAAATAATTCAGGGTTCCCAATTCACAGTAAAACTTGATTAAAATAGTATACAAAAATAATAGGGTGATAGTACAGGTCCAGCCTGTTTGTACATGGATTTTTTATACATGGATTTGACTCAACAGGAATGGCCACTGCAAATGAGAAGGAATGTGCTGATCCCTGGAGAAGGGGAAAATGCACCCCTTTAAAATCAGTTTAAAAAACTAAACAGTCCTTTAACAATAGCCTCCTTAATGAGAGAGAGGTCAGCTGGCTGACAAGCCATCAATCCTTCTCTCTCCAGGGGCCCCTCCCTTCCCCCTGAGCACTGAAAGAAAGGTGATCACTTTGCATTGGGGAAGGGAGGGGCTGAGTGAAGCTTTCTAAGCTCTTGGAGGAGGACTGGTTGATGGATTGTCTTCTTAATGACTCTTATCTTAGTCAAAAGGTGAGCAAGACTGATTTTAAATCACTGGTGCAAAGAAACTTTGTTTTTTAAATTGATTTGCTATAGTGAGTTTTTTGCCATCCACTTGAGTGCTTGGAACTGAACCCATGTGAATAATGCGGCTCAACCTGTACACATTTTTCCAGGCCAATGTGAATAATGAGTACATAAAACCAAAACAGGTATAATCTAATTATCCGATGGATTTTTCACTCCCAGTTTTATCAAAACACAATGAGAACGGCCGTTTAAATTAAAGAAAAAACATTCCTAATTAAGGGCCCTTTAAATTAAACCAGTGGTATTCAGATTGGGCCATCCTAATGCTCCAGCCTGAGGGCCCTGGCCACTGCCCCCTTAAGGGGCAGGGGGGAAGGCAGTGATGCTATTCCCAGGATTGTGTAGCTCAGGGGGGCTGCAGGGACAGGGATGCACTCACCAATCCCCGCAGCATCATCCTGGGGGTGCGTGATTGCTCTACTTTGACTTTGAACCAGTTGGGGAGCCCTGCAGATGCTCACGCAGGGCTCCCCGCACCCCCAGGATGCTGCTGCAGGGACTGGTGATTGCATCCCAGTCCCTGCAGCCCCACTGAGTGGTGCGATCCTGGGGATAGCGTTGCTGCCTTCCCCCCTGCCCCTACTGCCTCTCCCCAGCCCCCACAAGGACTTACTGCACTTTTTAAACTCCTGGAGAGTTTGAAAATTGCAGAATTAAAGGAAAAGAGAGGGCAGCCAGCTGACAGTCCATCAATCAGTTTCTCTCCAGGCACTTAGAACAGCTTCACTCCAAGGCAAGCAACCCTCCCTTCCCTCTGAACATGTCAAAGAAAGATAATCACTTTGCATTGGTGAAGGGCTGGCTCAGAGTGAAGCCTTTCTAAGCGCCTGGAGAGAGACTGATTGATGGATTGTCTGTCTAATGACTCTGTCTTACATCACAAAGGTCAGTAAGGCTATTTTTAACTCGTCTAGCAAAGGGACATTTTTTTAATGGATTTGCTTTAATGCGATTTTTGCCATCCAGTTCTGGGAACGGAACCCTTGTGAATAATGAGACTCAGCCTGTACTGGGAGGTTTTTTAATACATTTGGCATTTGGCCAAGTTTCCATGCTGTGACTTTAAAGCAAAAAGCAAGATATGACCTGTTTCTTTAATCATAGAATTGGAAAGGCCTCGCTTCCTGTCTGTAGCACGAAATCCTCCTAGAACATCTCCAACAGGTGCTTATCCAGCCTCTGCCTGAAGATCCCCAGTGAGGGACAGTCCATCACCTCCTTCAGTAATCTGTTCTACAGCCCTGACCATCAAGAATTTCTTCCTTAAGGTAGGCTGCAAACAACAGTAGCACACAAATTCGACAAGGTACAGTCTGATTTAACTGGTATTGTTCCACACACTACATGAGAACTGTTAAAACTTCTAGCAACTTGTCAACAGCCCAAGAGCTACCTAACTGATTCAAAGATGACAACAGGCTGTTTTTGAGACATAGGGCACAATCTAACCAGGTCTACTCAGAAGTGAGTACCATTTTGTTCAATGGGGCTTACTCTCAGGAAAGTGTGGCTAGGATTGCAGCCATAGACATAACAAAAATGAAGCTGGTCCAAGTAGTTTATCAGTAAAGAAGCTAGCAGAATGCTATGGATGGCTAAGGGTATTTCCAAAGTCATTGACTGTTCCTTGGGACACCATGCACAGTATCTCAGCTGCATTTGAGTCCACAGAAGCAATGTTGGTGGAAAAGAAAAAACTATCAGTGCCACCTGATAGAATTGCAGGTGGACTCTGTAGTGTATTGAGATAGGCTTGCCTTGAATTTTCTACATTTCACACCAATTACAGTTTTCAGCTCCTCCATACACCAAAGTAGTTGCGCTCTCTGAGACAAAAGGGGAAAGTTAACAGGGAACAATCCTCTTTTTGGCCATTCCAAATGTTGACCAAGGCCTACCTTTGCCTACCACTGCACAATTCCCCCAGATCATAACAATCCTTCAGATCCACAAGGATCTGGAAGTAGACCAATTTAATGATCTTTCCCCTACGCAGGAGAGAAACCAACCTCAGCTGAGCCTTGATCAGCTAGTGATCCAGCTACAACCAAGGTTTAATTCTAACAAGCCTGTCACTACATGACTTGCATGCCACAGCTAGAAGTGGCCCCTTGGTGCTTGACAACAGCTCCACTGCTGAGCACTGCAGATGAATGAGGCCAGCTGGGCACTGTATAAGGAGGCCAGAAGCTTTGTAGGACTTGGGGAATATAGGCCAACGTACAGCTGAGCCAAGCCAGACCATCCAGGATTGTGGGAGAAGGAAGGTCAGAGCACTAGAGTGGGGAAAGACAAGGAAGGGTATAAGGGGAAGTGCAGGAGAAAGAGGGGAGTGGCTTACAAGTGGGGAAGTCATGACCAAGTGTATCTGTGGAAGCAGATGGGGGAAAGCAAATGAGAGCAGTTGAAGGTGGCAAGACCTGGAAAGATAGGAGACAAAGAGAAGGAAAGACCAGGAAAGACAAAGAGGGAAGGCTGAATAGGGAAGTAGGAAAGACCAAAATGGAAAGCAGGGAAGACAAGAATGAACTAGAATCAGGAAGAAAGATGACGTTAAACCAGACAGGAAAAGGAAGCAGAGGATGAAGGGCATTCTTGTGATAAGAAGGTAACTGGGAAAGGCAACAAATGGACAGAATAAGGAAAGGTGACGGATTGTAATTGGTTACTAACCACCAGAATAAAAGCATGTTGTATTGCAATGGTCTACGCATTTCACATGGCCTTAGCGGTATGTCCTTTTTCAGACCCTAATAATACCAATCTACCCAATGGGGGATGACGACACAAAGAGGAGATAATGCCCCACATTCAGACCACCAGCTTTCTGACTACTGCTGAACAGTAAATCCAGGATGACCTCCCGTGAGCCTTGGACCAATAATGTATGAGACAGTCCTATATTTCCCATGGCACCTAGGAATTCCTAAACTACTCCACTTGGGGTGCAATCCTAACCCCTTGGTTGGCAACCTTCAGTCTCGAAAGACTATGGTGTAAGCCTACAGCACCTGGTATTTCCAGGCGGTCTCCCATCCAAATATTAACCAGGCCTGACCATGCTTAGCTTCCAAGATCAGACAAGATCAGGCATGTGCATGGTAACAAGAGCTGTATGCTCTTATTTCCAGCACTGGCCTAGCGGTACCAATGGGACATGTGCTGCATCCTGCAGTTGGGTATCACTCACAGAGGCCTCCTCAAAGTAAGGGAAAGTTTGTTCCCTTACGTCAGAGCTGCATTGCCCTTATGTCAGTGCTGGAAAGCACTGACATAAGGGGTTAGGATTGTGCCCTTACTTGCAGGAACCCAACAGGAAACATGCTGCTTGGAGCAGACAGGAAAACCCACTTACTCTCAATGAAAATGAGTAACAACTGTTTATTATGGTTAGAAGGTATGCCACATTTTGTTTTTAAAAAGCATTTCCAGCTTCCATAGCTCCCAAATAAATTTCCCCACTGCTGCATCAAGGAACAGTTATATCTTTTCTGCCCTTACAGGATTGTCTGACAGAAAACAAGTGAGTTCAAGGTATGGAAAATTCCCCATCTGCAGAAACCTATTGCTATAGAATTTCACTCCCTCATCCTAACTACAATTCTTTAAGGATATAAACCATGGTCAAATAATCTCAACTAAGAACGCACTATCTAATACAACATTGGCTGCAATCCTCGGCATACTTACCTGGGAGTAAGCCCCACTCACTATAATGGGGTTTACTTCTGAGTAGATTTGCCGAGCCTTTGGCTTCTAACTTCGCTTGCTTACAACTGGAGTCCCAATCACCTCATTAAGTAATCAGAACAGGTGTTTAAATAGATGTGCATACTAATTGCAGATCATAGCCCCCAGAGTACATAGCTCATTAAGAGGTCACAAGGGAACAATGCAAGCTATCTGGGCAGACCAGAAGCAGTTCAGAGGCCCTATGCAGGGAGAAGAGAGAGCTCTCTCTCCATTAGTTGGTGCATGGAGGTAGTCTATTAGGCTTTGATTTCAAGTGACCACCATCATATATGTGGTTGGTCATTAGGTGGAATGTTGCTAAGCGATTCATGCCTGTACATAATTCCTTTGGCTGATATGCCACTACCCTCTAAATTCTGCTAGCTTCTCAAGATAGGAGGGTAATGCTTTCTTACCCTCCTTACCCTGTCAAACAAGTTGAGCAAAGTTTAGGGCATTGTTTATATATAGTTTAACACCTACCACAATTCTGATATTTTTAATATGTTACTTTGTTTCTCGGTTTTGACATCCTATGCAGTTGTACCAGACTGCTGCCAGTGCTAATGTATAACAGTGCTGATGCCAGTCAGCATCCTCTCTCTTGATGGAGTTGCTGATTGAGTCTTCCCCATTAAATCAGCTCACATACACAGTTGAAATATTTACCTACAGATTCCAATGAAAAGGATATCACAAGGAGCAACAGAGCCCATAAGCCTCAATGCATACATGAAGGGGGCACCTAGTCTTAGAGCCACAGCACATTGTGTGCAAGTAGACAGTCCCAAGTTGACTCCTTAGAATTCCTGTTAAAAGGGTACCAAGAAGTAATGCTGAGAAAGATCTTCACTTGAGACCTGGAGAGCCACTGTGTACCAGAACAAATCATACTAGGCTAGCTAGATGGATTATCATCTGACTCCGTATAAAGCAGCTATAGAAAAGCCAAAATGATTAACTTACCAAGAGTATCTGTTTTGTTTTCAACTGTTTCATTCACTTTCCTGGCTACTCTTGCAACAGCTTCACCCATTTTTTTCTCCATGCAGACCTGGTCCTACCGCAAAAGAATTTAAGGAAGATGCTGCCACTGAAAAAAATTAGAACACAAAACAATCACTGCCACCAAGTTCCATTCCACAAGTACAGCTACTTCAAAAAAAAAAGAAGTCTAACACACTGAAAGACAGAAAAGAACATTTATCATAGAACAGAGCATATACAATCAGGTTCTTTTCAAACATTTAACCACAGAGAGAAACCAGTCCCTGTCTACTTCCTTCTCCCTACTGCTGCACTTTGAAATTTAGTTAAAGTTTTTTTAAGTAATCCTTTCTGCCTCTAAAAAGATATTTAAGCTGTTTTAAAATACAGAGCAAAAATAAAAACACCACACACACACAGAGTAGAAAGAGACAGCAACAACAGGTCATAGTATTTTTATATGCGGGAAATACATGGGAAATTTACACATTAAACAGATGACAAGTTCAATAAGCAGGTGCACCCTGAAATGCAGAAACTGACCAACAAATACGTACAAGCTACAGAAGTGTTAGGCCTCTGATACAGAAGCTACTGCTATTCATCAGGATAGCACATTTGTAATGAAGTTAGAGCAAGTTTCCCTTCTTTTCCGAATATCATATTTTAAGCAGGCTTTCATTTCTCCTCATTTAACATCTGTGTATAAGAAAAATGAAATACTGAACACACTGAATTTTGAGCATAAACACACATGGCTAAAAGACTGAAGACATGGTCCATGGGGATTCACATATGAAAACTTTTTCACAATAGTCTGAAATCCTGAATGCACATCCTTAAAAGTCCCAAGGGGAAGCTATTTAAGGCTGCAATCCTTTATTTACCTGGAAGCACACTCAGTTGTATTCAGTGAGGCTTATTTGCAAGTAAACATACATAGGTTGCCTGATGAAGAGGTTAACACTGGGTCCTGGCCAATTTTTCAAGAGCACATACTTCTAAGATAACAGATGCAGTAACTTCACATTAATCAAGAGGGTATAACGCACTTCAGTCTGGAAAAAGTTATCAGTAGGGATTCTAGTGAGTGGAGTTGAAACCAAGTAGGAGGTAACTAAGAAATATCTTTTTCACTTCTAAAACTTTTCAAAACATTGGCGTTGCTAGGGGGGACCAGCCACAATGGGTGATGTGTACAGGGGATGACACCATTACTGGTCAAAAATTTTTAAATCCTGGTATGTTTGAATAATATATATATATATATTTGATGTGTAATTTCATGCAGAATGCAGTGAAACAAACTGCATTGAAATCTCTAGTCTGAAAAGTTATAGCCAAAAAACCAATGGGGTGGGGCAATGGTTCATCACCACATCCACCACCCAGGACATTGCCCCATCCGCTCCATGGGAGGAGGTCCATCATGGGGGGTGACATGCTTACATCACCTGGTGATGATGTAAACCCTAGTGACACACCTGCATGAAGGTTCCTGAGTGATCTTGTGCCAGGTGCTATCACTCAGCCTCACCTATCTCACAGGGTTATTGTAAGGACAAACTGAGGAAAGGAACTGTGTTCAATACCCTGAGCTCCTTTGAGGAAGTGTGGTATAAAAATGTGAAAAATAAGTAAATAAATAATTCCACCCCTCCTTTGATGACTTAAGAGCAAAGAGCATTTTGTATTTTAATTCAAAAAATAAGTGGGACTCAGCTGCTAAAATCAGTGGTTCTCAGCTGAAAATCTGCAGGGACAGGGCAATAGTGCATCACCACAGCCATCACCCAGGGCGTTGCCCTGTCCACTGCATGGGAGGAGGTCCATCATGGGGGTGACATGCTGGCCTCCCGCTGCAGTTGACGCAAACCCTAGGGACACCACTGTTTCAGAACAAAGCACTGTAAAATATATAACATTAAGGACGGGTCCATGAGCTTGCAGGCTAAATGTTCACACTGCATAGTCAATCGGTTGAATTTTTTGCTTTGAAAACAGGAGCAGTGAATGTAACTCACTGGTTGTTACCTGTCAGATCCTGATCAACAATTGAGTTGTACTGTCACCTTTCTTTTTTAAATAGTGTACAAAGAGAAGAGAGGGAGAGAGAAAAAACCCTTTATGCAGACATAAAAATGAGATCTCATAATGCAGACTGGAGTTTAAAAGGTTAGGCTTCCAACAGGCAACAACTGAGTAAGGTGACTTTAAGAAAAGCAGCTTTAGGTCCCTTTGAGAAGTATGGCGGGATAAAAATACTGCAAATAAATAAAAGACTAGATAGTTTATGGAATGTCCCCTCAGTTACCATGGTAGGCCAATGAAATGTCACAATGATAGGAAAAGTCAGCAGCTATGAGACCAGAATGGGATGACCATTAATTATCAGAATAAAAAGTGTAAGGGTTCTGACAATACATCTGATCAGACCCACCCACTGTGCAATAAGGAATGCAAGCAAGTACATCCTGCCCCCCCCACCCCGTGTGCCATTCTGCTTTATACAGCCATGCATTTATAAGGGTTAAACTGAAAACAAGGGAACAGTTCATCTGCCCCTTCATCTTTATCTGTGATTGTGTGGAGGGGTATGCAGCACAGGAAACAGGAGCAGTCAGAGCAGAAGCTCTTACTCCACAACCCGGAATATGGAGCCCAGTCCAACATTTATTGCCCAACATAATGTAGTCCATAATTGCTCATGCATTCCACTGATGCTTAGATTAGGATTTCTTTACATGTAACTTTGTTAAGAAGTTTTCCTGAGCACAAGAGAAATGACTCTGCACCTTGGTCCTATAATTAGCTGACAGAATAGCAGAACTGAAATGTTGGACTGGTTGGCAGATAACCAGCCTGCTGAACTGTTCTGCCAAACGAGTAACATTAAACCTGACTGGAGCCATGTTATGCTTTGCGCCAATCTAAAAGTATTACTGCCAACTGCAAACTGCGTTGGGGAGTATGCCACACTGCAGCTACTAACTTTTTGCACTCAGCTATTGCTTGCACCACACACTTTTTCTTCTTGGAAGCTAAATCTTGTTGATTTCAATAAAACCTAATCCTAAGCGAACACGTTTGGGATGACAACCTGAAGTATCTTCAAATATGAAAAGCCATGTGTTTGTGCTCTGGGTTCTGAGCTTCTCTGGCTGAAAACCGCTTCCATCAAGTACTTTGCAGTTAACACTCTTCCCAAGAAAAAGGGGTCTCAACCTTCCTTTCTGTGTTCAAGGTTATGTTTCCCACATGACTCAAAAGCTCGGACAGAAGTCTTCCAAGAACATCGCCCATTTGGACAAAAGAGCTTCTGCCTTGTACTCTTACTCTACCAACAGGTATGCACACCCTCTTCATCCAGTTTCTCTCCACTTGCATCTCGGAACATTGCTTTCTGGGTGCAAGATGTCCCTCCATGCTAACATGAAGGTTATTGAAACAAGTTCTATGTACTAAAATGATGGTCTTCAACCTTTTTAGTGCCACAACCCCTAAATATAGAAAGTATGAAACTGGGGACCCCACTGTCTATCCCACACCCCTCCCAGGACCCTATCTGCTCTCCCGACCTCCATATGCTCTCTCAGCATTGTTCACTGTAACAAATATTCTTATTAGAGAGAACAGGAAAAGTTACCATGAAGCCTGGCACTAGTGAAAGCTATTTTAGCACAACCCGAGCAGGACTGGGGCACCATTGTCTGATACTTGAAGGGGTACACCAGGTACCTCCCCCTTTACCTGGTAGTGCTCTAGTCCAGGGGTCTTCAACTTTTTTCATTCTCATAAGTTGCTGCGACCCCAGAACTGAAGCTTGGACCCTATTTGAGTCCCAACCCCAAGGCTGACACACAAAACAGGCACCCAAAAATATGACTAGTGTGACCCACATCACAGTTATGCTTACTTGCTTACTCTTTGAGTAGAAGCAGTGCACTTTGGAGTCACTACACAGATACAGGAGTCAGAAATGCTGCTTACTTTAAACTGGGGGAATCGGGCCTAGTGAAAACTGCTACAAACAAATAACAGTATTGTCTAGAAAAATTTTCCTCAGAACAACAGTGCGGACGAGGTGAAGCGTTGCACACCACCACAGTTCTGACTGGCTCCAAGGTGCAAAACTGAAGGGGTGTTCCACTCTTCAGCCATTGCTGCCCAACGTTGCATACACACAACAGGGATCAAATGTGTGTGCCTGTGGGCTGGCTAGGCAGAAATGGGTTTTAACTTCCCGTGCAAAGGCTACAGCAGCAGATCCCAGAAGCCTCAATACATACATGGGGGGGAGGGGCACTAGTTACACCTAGGGCACAAGCCTAACCAGGTCTACTCAGAAGTAAGTCCTAGTGTGTTCAATGGGTCTTACTCCCAGGAAAGCCCTAGTCTTCGAGCCCCAGCACGTGGGGTGTGCAGCAGCTGTAGGGAGCACAGCCAGCCCACCCTGGGCAGAGGCAGCTTTCAGTTTGTACCGGAAGTGTACTCTACGCGTCACTGCCTTGCCTCTTCCTATGCCCAGGAGCCTCTCGCGCTCCATTCAAGACATGGCGCTGGTGCGCTGCGCACAGACGCCCCCGCCCCAGTTGAGCGCGCGCCTCTTACCGAAGGGCTAAGGCAGGGCTTCCCTTTGCACGCTCCTGGGTGCCTGGCGCTTCTGGAGCCTGCCGGTCCGGGCTCCGCCTGCCCGCCCTCTCCTCCTGGCCATGCTGATAAGCAGCAACAGCTGCCTCCTGGCTCTAACCCAGCCTGGGCGGAGAGCGGCGCTCGGAGCTAGAGCCAATCGGCGCGGGAGCAACCGATGGAGGAAAGGGAGGCGCGCTCCTTCCCCGCTTGCAGAGCGCCCTCCGCTGTTGACAGCAGGCGCCTGCGATGCTCCTGTGCACTGAACAAACCTCCTTGCAAGCAGAAAGCCAGCACAGCAGGAGGAGGGCCAGGCTTCAACCTTGCCAAAGGGATGGGAGGATTCCAAATGACAGGAAACACAGGTGTTAACTGCCCAACGTTGCATATACGCAACGGGCTCAGATGTGGGCTGGGCAGAAATGGGTTAAACTGGTGTTGAGCAATGGATACAAGTCTCAGCCTAAGTTGCAACTAGGTATCAGCGCAGTAGGTACAACATTCCTCAAAGCACTCTTCTTTGCAGGTCTGGTGGGGTTATTTCAGGAAGCTGCCATTGTTGAAAGCAGTGGTTCTCACACATTTAGCACCGAGACCCGCTTTTTAAAATGAGAATCTGCCAGGACCCACCAGACGTGATGTCATGACCAGAAGTGACATCATTGAGCAGGAACATCTTTAACAATCCTAGGCTGCAATCCTACCCCCACTTACTCAGGAGTAAGTCCCATTTACTATCATTGTTAAAAGTGTATACATAGTAATCCCCTGGGGGCTGGGGATAAGAATAGGTCCTCAGTTTGGCTGTACTTGTCATAAGAGGCAACTAAACAGCCACCTGGTAGATGGGACTCTTTAGCCTGGGAAGGCAGCTCATCTGAGAGAAGGAAAACTCTGACCTCAAACCTCCACTGCCTTGTGGCTACATCCAGTTATGGATAAGGCTTCAGGAGTCAACCTCGAGGCAAAATCCGGAGCTGGAGTCCCTGAGGCAGTTCATGGCTGAACACAGTCACGTTCTGGCAACTCCTGCGACGCTGCTGGAACCAACCATATTGGCCTCTGCCTTTCCATTGGACCATTTCAGCGACGTGGACAGGGGGGATTTGCTGCATGGGAAACAGTCTAGCCTCCATACCTACTTTACCCAGGCTTCGCACACTGGAGAGGACACTCTGTTCCAGAACCACTATTCAGAGCGCGATACCATAGTCTTCTGAGACTGAAGGATGCCAACTGACTGATACATAGTAGCTTGTTAAAAGTACAGGTCTGTAACATTTCCCCAAATGTAGTTACATACCATGGTAGCATTAAGTCTAATATATTAAAAGTAAAATATTGAAATGAATGGGGACCCACCTGAAATTGGCTTTGAGCCATCTAGTGGGTCCTGACCCACAGTTTGAGAAACACTGCTGTATCTTATATCTGCATTTTCTTGCTTCTCCATCTGCCTCCTGAAGTTCGAAGTCCATGCAATCAGTGAAGAGATCCAAGACGTCTGCTCTGCTTTCTAAAGAAAAAGTAGACTTTTTGTCAATGGTGAATGCACATATCATAGGAGAATTAGGGACTTCTATAATAATCTATGCAAGCAGTTCAGGAATTTGGATTATGAACTCCAAATAAAAATTAATAGACCCATCTTGAACATTTTTACTCTGAACTCTTCAGAGTAGGTATGAACTTGAAGAGGGTGTTAGGCTGAACGGTGGTTGAGGTCCAACACTACACATTTGAGCAACAAGATGTATTAGAGCCCAGTCCTATATGCTCTGAGTGCCAGCGCTGAGCTCCAGCACCAGTGCTAGGTGTTGTAAACAAGCCATAAAGCACATTTACGGCACCCAGTGCATAAGGAGCACCAGCACTGGCCCACACCAGTCGACGCTGAGCCCTGCACTGGAGGGATGCTGCCTGGAAAAAACAAGAGCTCCAGGAGGTGGTAAGGTCTTTCGGGGTGAGGGAAAGGCATTCCAGGGCAGGGGGAGGAAGCAAGAAAGGAGAGGGGGTAGGACTGACAGAGCCCTGCTCTGCTGTATCCTATCCTCTGTGTTGGGCTGAAAAGCCAGACATGGAAGCTCTCAAGTCTGTGCCAGCTCTCAAAATTGCTGTTGCAGACTTGAGAAGCCCCTTTGCACAGCCTGGGCCTTTCCCCAGAGGAAAGAGATAAAAGTCCCCTTCCCCCAAGGAGACCACTGGCAGCCTCTGTGGTGCTGCTGGATACAGCAGTAGCCATTTTGATACCGCTGCACCTAGTGGTGCCACCAGGAATAGGGGTGGGCTGTTAATTTGCAGTCATCATGACTGGAGCTCTAGCCATTATTACTATTACTATTACTAAAGTATTTTTATACCACTTTTCAATTAACAGTTCACAAAGTGGTTTACAGAGAAAATAAAATAACTAATGGCTCCCTGTCCCAAAAGGGCTCACAATCTAAATGATGCAAATCAACAGTAGCAGACAGCCACTAGTAAAGACACTGCTGGGGTGAGGAGGGCCAGTTATTCTCCCCCTGCTAAATAAAAGAGGAGCACCCACTTGAAAAAGTGCCTCTTACCCAGTCAGAGGCCATGTGCAGCTTCTGTTGTAAAGGACACCAGTGGCAATTTCTCATACATAAGTGGGAAACATAAGATCAATCAAGGCAAAGAGTGTTAAAATGTTACAGCAAGGGTGTGATCCTAGGAGAAAAGAGTCATAGATGGCAGAGCTGGTGCCCAGTCAGAAAGAGGTAGAGATCAATAACAAGACAAAAGGCATTCATAGTTGCTCCAGAAGGTCTGAGCACCTCATGAATGCAAAGGGTGCTTACAGAGCAATCTCGCACACACTTACTCAGAAGCAAATCCTACTATATTCAATGGAGCTTACTCTCAAAATCACAGGATTGCAGCTTTACGCACTTTCCCAAATACCCAGCTAGACATATGACGAGAAACTTTCAGTGTACTATTTGGTAGACAGGAGGTTAGGCTGAAATTGTGCATGCTTATTTGGGAGTAAGCACCATTAAACACAGTAAGAAATACATCTTAGTAAATATGCATAAGATTTGGGCAGTTGTGTACAACCCAGCCAGAGATAATGATTTTGGCTGAATGGCTTTAAAAAAGGATTGGACAAGTTCACAGCAAGTCTATCAGTAGCTACTAATAATGATGGCTTTGAATTCAGCACTAGTATGCCTCTGAATACCAGTTGCAAGGGTGCAATGATGGGAGAGAAGTATTCCTTTCTCTCCTGCTTGTGGGGTTCCCAGAGGCAGCTGGAGGGCCTCTATGGGAAACAGAATTCTGTTTTGGTGGATTAGATGGGCTTTTGGTAAGATCAAGCAGGACTTTTCTTATATTCTTATGCAAGAGTTAAACATGTGCTTAATTGGACAGTGCTTTAACACTGCAGTACAGCAACGCATGGGAGCCTCCTGGCTCCTGGGGCCAGGCGATGTAGTAATGTGGAAACATCACACCCCATGTCATGGCTGGATCTGACCCCCCTGCTTCTAGAATGCCTCCATTTCTGAACTGTTCAGAGCCAAGGGAGGGCGAGTGCGCCCAATTTGCTGCGCTCACCACCTTGTGACGATCCCGGGAAACCTGGAGCGCCGCAAAGGGGGAGGGTATCACCCCAATTGCCCCCACACATGCTACTGACACCCCCTGTGGTACCAAGGGCCAGCCCCCCTCGTCCATTACTGGCACAATACTTAAAGGGGGAAAAGGGGAATAGAGAAGAAGTGTGGGGGAGAGGTGTGACGGTTCCCTGTCAGGTTCCCAGCAATGTGGGCCCCTTCTGCTGCTGCACTGCATTGCACCTGTGCTGCAGTGCCATCTCCAGATGCTCCATGATGATGATATGCACATGGGCCACACGGCTGAGCAGCTTGGTGGGAGCAATGGTGGTGGAGTAGAGTATTGGAGACTCTTCTGCTCTTCCCTTCCATTTTCCAATCCAGGTAGTGGAACAGTAGCAGTGTGTGTGGATGGAGGTGGGCACTCCCCCATTTATCTGCTGCCTCAGATGAACAGCCTCAGTCAGCTTCATGGATGGCCCAGCCCAGGGGGTAACATGCAAAGTGAGTAACATAAACTGCATTAGGGTTGTGCAGTGCAGGGAAGGCAGAACTGCCTCACCATAGTCCATGGGAAAGCACTGCAGCTGCCCCACCCAAGGAGGCTCTGCTTACACCTGACGAAAGCAGCTGCAGTGCTTTTCCATGGACTATGGTGAGGCAGTTCTGCCTCACTTGCCACCTCCCACATTGCACATCCCTGAACTGCATCCACATTAGACACCTTGGCCATTGGTCCTTCCAGTTCCAGTTCCTTCAAAGAAACATAACTATGAACAAACCAGGATATTTTGGACAGTTCTATACTCACTGTTGTATTTCTCTATTCTGCTGGTGCTGTCTTTTGGATACAACCTAATAGAGGCTTCTCTGGTGAAGACTCCAGTAGAATGGGAATTATGTAAAACAAACTCTGGCTCAAATCTTGAAAAGAAGGTAATGGGCTGTGGGGGGGGCAGGGGGGAGGGACGGAGGGACAAGGCCTGATGCATAGTTACACACAGGGCTTTTTTTCTAATGGAATGCGGGGGGACGGAGTTCCGGCACCTTTTTGCAGGGGCCCCTCCCCTTTAGAGGCATTCCGGGGGGGAGCAAAATAGAGGCACTCGTTGGGTGAGTGCTGGAGGGTGCAGGATGGGCGGGCGCCTGACCCCTGCCTGACCGCACAATGACCCCCTCCTGCCCCCATCTCCAAGCTCTCGCCTGAGCCCAGCCCGCCTCCCCTCCCCCCACGCTCTGCTTCCCAGAGTAGCTTCCAAGCTGGTGGAGGGCGTGGGGGACACGTGCCGACGCCGAGAAGGAGGACAGACAGACAGCCAGCCAGCCAGCCAGCCAGCCAGAGAGACAGGCTGCGGCACCCACGGAACGCCTAGGTACTGGCTTGGCAGAGGAGGAGGGGAAGGAAACTGGCTGGTGCAGCCCTGTGCCAATCTGCAGCATGAGTCTAGGCATGTCTACTCAGAAGTATGTCTCATTGTGCTCAATGGGGCTTGCTCCCGGGAAAGTGTCATAGCCTTGCAGCCTGAGTAGAAAGGCAGAGGAAGGGCTCTGTGGCTGCAGTCCTCTCCACACTTTCCTGGGAGGAAGCCCCACTACCTCTAGTGGGACTGACTTCTGAGGAGACAGGCACAGGATTGGGCCCTGAGGCTGCCATCCTATCCACAGTAAGCCCCATTCACTATAATGGAACTTACTTCTGAGTAGACAGGCACAGGATTGGGCCCTTAGGCTGCAATCCTAGGCACTTTCCTGGGAGTAAGCTCCATTGACTAGAACAAGACTTACTTCAGAGCAGACATACCTAGGATTGGGCTCTTAATCCTGGCAGAGATAAATATCTGCACCCATTTTCACATGCTAAGGGCAGGTGAAAAGGGATTCTACATGTGTACAACGTGCTGTCCAGCCTTGCCAGAGATAATAATAATAAACTTTATTTTTATCCCGCCCTTCTCCCCAAAGGGACCCAGGGCAGCCAGAGATCCTCCTCATCCTTCCCCCACAAGCATGCCCTCCGCCAGCCAGCGTTTGCAGCTCCTCTCCAGCAATGCACAGCAGCTGCTCAGGGCAGCAGAGAACATACAGTTGCATGCTAAGCACCTTCCCAAAGACACAGAGTATTCTGATACCTGAATTAAACCATATTTAATCGCTTGTTTGCAAATGTAGCTGTTTCTATGTGCACCTAAGGACCCCTCTCGTGTAAGAATTCTTTTTTTGTTCTTACTCCCACAGTTGCTTAGAGTAATTTTACTACATGGAACTCATGCAAGCCATTTTTCAGAATCCGTTCACTGCTTCCTCTCCTCGAAGTAGTGCCACACTACATACTACACGCTACAAGTGCACCTGTACAGTATTTTTCCCCATGTGTAGAAAAAGAAGCTAGGGGGAAGGGGATGTGGAGACTGACAGCCCAATCCTATGCATGTCTACTCAGAAGTAAGTTCATCTTTAGGGTGGAAGCACATAAAAAATATTTTATTTCTCCAATAAAAAATGGTTTATAAACAAACAAACAAACAAACAAACAAGTTGTGAGTTCCTGCACCTTTTTATTTACAAAAAAAGTGCTGGTTACACAGAAGTAAATTTAATTGAATTCAGTGGAACTGACTCCTAGATAATATGATTGCAGCTTTAATTTATAAAGTCCTTTCTTTTCTGAAGAGTTAAAAGAATGCTTATATACTGTTTTGGTAAGAAGCTGATTGGGATTTATTTTTTTCTGTTAAACATGAAGCAGACTGGCAGATTTCAGAATTAGATGTACTAAAACCCAGTGAATCAGTGGGCCTAGGGGAGCCTAAATGTGCACTGAATTGCATCCACAGTCACATTAGTCTTCAGAAGAACAGAATTTCTTTTGCATAACTGAATTGCTAAAGGTCAAGAACATAAAGTGTATCTAGGATTTTTACTATCAACTTGTCGATGTTGCTGCTGTGATAAATAGGAAAAAAAATTGCCTCATGCCAAAAGAAACATTTAATTCTTTATCTACCATGATGAATCATACAGTGAGAAATATAAAAACCAACCTGCATTCAAAGCTCTATGTAAGACCAATTCCAAACTGTGATACTACTCGTAAGCTGGAGCCTATGTGTGTTTATCCTGAAGTGAGTCCTGTGTTACTCATTGGGGCTTACTCTCAAGGTGGTGTGTGTATCGCTGCTACCAGAAGTTAGGAATAGGAACTTATTCTTCCCTTTCCATGTGTTGGTTTTGTGCATCAGTTACATCTGAAATGAGGATACTGCTGTGGATTGAATTTATTAATATTTTATTTATTACAGTATTTATATACAGCTTTTCTCATAAACTCAAGATGGTTTATATAGACAGGCTGAACATAAATGCCATTTTTCAATAAGGTGTTAACAAGCATTGTTCCATGAAAAAATCTCATAGACCCCTCCATTTCTCCAGGAGTTTCCCTTCATAGTGCAGTTGTCATCCTGGCTGCCGATCCTTGCACCCTCCAAGCTTTTGCAGGCAGCCACAAACCAAGCTTCAGATGCGTTCTCAAGATATCCATGTTTTGCCAGCTAAGGGCCCAATCCTATCCAACTTTCCAGCACTAGTGCAGCTGCAATGCAGCCCCGAACAAATGTTTCCATACCTTGAGGAGGCCTCTGTGACTGCCTCCCAGTCCCCACCACAGGATGCCATGCATGCCCCATTGGCACAACTGCACCAGCACTGGAAAACTGGATAGGATTTGGCCCTAACTCTGCCACAGAAATATGCCAGTGACCTCTTACAAACTCTCTCTCAGTCTTTCAGGCACAAGTCAATGCATGTCTATTCAGAAGTAAGTCCTATTGTGTTCAATGGGACTTACTTCCAGGAAAGTGGGTACAGGATTGCAGCCTCAGGGCACAATCCTATCTAATTTTCAAGTGCAGCCGTGCCAATGGGGCATGTACTGCATCCTATGGTGGGGAAGCAGTCACAGAGGCCTCCTCACAATATGGGAACACTTGTTCCCTTACCTTGGGGCTACATGTGCCGGAAAGCTGGATAGGATTCATCAGTGCCGGAAAGCTGGATAGGATTGGGCCCTCTCTTCCAAGCAGCTGATCCTACTTAGCTTTTTCAGGCAAGGCAACAGCTTTAACCTCGAAACCACACCTCCTGCCCAGTAAAGTTCATTCTTAACATTACAAAATAAATGAAAAAATTGGTTCATATTTTCAAAGGCACTGTCAGACAAGGAAGAACCTGCAGCTTAGTGGTTTAGTGCAAATTATGGATTCAGATGGGTCCAGGTTCAATCATCGGGTACAGCATAGAAAAATTTCTAACTGTAACTCTGCAGTCACTGCCAGCTAGCATTGGGCTAAATAGATCAGTAGTCTGACCTAATCATAAGGCAGCTTCCAAATGCAGTGATTTTCAACCAGTGTGTTGAAAGTCCAGCAGATTGCCAGGAGATGTGCTAATGACTACTGGCTCCAGCTTTGTTCCCAGATACAGATAGCAGCAGACACGGGCAATGATGGTATCAGACAGGCCCTAGGTCCAACACAGAAGAAAACTGCTCCTTTGAAGTCTGCCACAGGCGCGGTCATCCAGGACCGGGCGCAGCAGATGGGACGTTGGGTGCAGCACTACTCTGAGCTGTATTCCAGGGAAAATGTAGTAACCAAAGAAGTGCTGAACAACCTTGAGTGCCTGCCTGTGTTGGAGGAGCTTTACAGTGAACCAACCCTAGCAGAACTTGGCCCTGGACTCCCTTGCCTCTAACAAGGCACCTGGGAAAGAACAGCATCCCTGCTGAAGTCCTAAAGTGCTGCAAAGAGATCAACGCCACTGAGCTGCATGAAATCCTCTGTCTCTGCTGGAGGGAAGGTGGAGTACCACAGGACATGAGGGATGCAAACATCGTCAAGCTGTACAAGAACATAGGCGACAGGGGTGACTGCAATAACTACCCCGGCAGCGTTGTAGGGAAGCTGTTTGCCTGAGCTGCACTAAAGAGGCTCCAAGTATTTGCAGAGAGCGTTTATCCAGAATTGCAGTGTGGATTCCAAGCAAACAGGTCCACCACTGATTTGGTATTCTCCCTTAGACAGCTGCAGGAGAAATGCAGGGAACAACGACAGCCACTCTTTATAGCCTTCATAGATCTCACGAAGGCTTTCGACCTGGTTAGCAGGGATGGCCTCTTCAAGATTCTCCACAAGATTGGATGTCCACCCAGGCTCCTCAGCATCATCAGGTCTTTCCACGAGGACATGAAGGGCACTGTAGTCTTTGATGGCTCAATATCAGACCCCTTTGATATCCAAAAGAATATCGGTTGAAGCAGGGCTGTGTTCTTGCGCCGACCTCATTTGGGATTTTCTTCACTGTCCTGCTGAAGCATGCCTTTGGAACTGCAACAGAAGGCATCTGTCTCCGGACCAGATCAGTTGGAAAGCTCTTCAATCTCTCCATACTGAGAGCAAAGTCCAGCTGAAATGTCTGCGTGACTTCTTCTTTGCCAATGATACAGCTGTTACCGCCCACTCTGCCAAAGATCTCCAGCAGCTCATGGATCATTTTAGCAAGGCCTGCCAAGACTTTGGACTGACAATCAGCCTGAAGAAAACACAGGTCATGGTTCAGAATGTGGAACCCTCCTGCATTACAATCCTCTGTGCATGAACTGGAGGTTGTCCATGACTTTGTGTACCTTGGCTCAACGATCTCTGACACTCTTTCTCTCGATACCAAGCTAAACAAACACATCGGTAAAGCAGCTACCACGTTTTCCAGACTCACAAAGAGAGTCTGGTCCAACAAGAAGCTGACAGAACATACCAAGATCCAGGTCTACAGAGCTTACATCTTGAATACATTTCTGTACTGCGGTGAATCATGGACTCTTCGCACACAACAGGAGAGGAAGCTAAACGCTTTCCACAGGCACTGCCTCTGATGCATCCTTGGTATCACCTGGCAGGACAAAGTTCCAAACAACATAGTCCTGGAACAAGCTGGAATTCCTAGCATGTATACACTGCTGAAACAGAGATGCCTGCATTGGCTAGGTCATGTCGTGAGAATGGACAATGGCCGGATCCCAAAGGATCTCCTCTATGGAGAACTAGTGCAGGGAAAGTGCCCTACAGGTAGACCACAGCTGCATTACAAGGATATCCGCAAGAGGGATCTGAAGGCCTTAGGAATGGACCTCAACAGATGGGAAACCTTGACTTCTGAGTGTCCCGCTTGGAGGCAGGCTGTGCAGCATGGCCTCTCCCAGTTTGAAGAGACGCTTGGCCAACAGACTGAGGCAAAGAGGCAAAGAAAGAAGGCCCACAGCGAGGAAGACAGACCAGGGACAGACTGCACTTGCTCCCAGTGTGGAAGGGATTGTCACTCCCGAATTGGCCTTTTCAGCCACACTAGACGCCATTCCAGAACCACCATTCAACCATTCAACCACCATTCAAAGGACATCCCCACTGGATCAGGCCATAGGCCCATCTAGTCCAGCTTCCTGTATCTCACAGCGGCCCACCAAATGCCCCAGGGAGCACAACAGATGGACCTGCATCCCGGTGCCCTCCCTTGCATCTGGCATCCTGCAGATAGGTCAAGAGACCTGCATCCCGGTGCCCTCCCTTGCATCTGGGATTCTGACATAGCCCATTTCTAAAATCAGGGCGTTGCACATACACACCATGGCTTGTAACCCGTAATGGATTTTTCCTCCAGAAACTTGTCCAATCCCCTTTTAAAGGTGTCCAGACCAGACGCCATCACCACATCCTGTGGCAAGGAGTTCCACAGACCAACCACACACTGAGTAAAGAAATATTTTCTTTTGTCTGTTCTAACTCTCCCAATACTCAATTTTAGCGAATGTCCCCTGGTTCTGGTGTTATGTGAGGGTGTAAAGAGCATCTCTCTATCCACTCTGTCCATCCCCTGAATAATTTTGTATGTCTCAATCATGTCCCCCTCAGGGACATGGCTTTTCTAGGCTGAAGAGGCCCAAACGCCTTAACCTTTCCTCATAAGGAAGGTGCCCCAGCCCAGTAATTGTCTTAGTCGCTCTCTTTTGCACCTTTTCCATTTCCACTATGTCTTTTTTGAGATGCGGTGACCAGAACTGGACACAATACCCCAGGTGTGGCCTTACCATCGATTTGTACAACGGCATTATAATATTAGCCGTTTTGTTCTCAATACCTTTTCTAATGATCCCAAGCATAGAATTGGCCTTTACTGCCACCGCACACTGAGTCGACACTTTCATCGACTTGTCCACCACCACCCCAAGATCTCTCTCCTGATCTGTCACAGACAGCTCAGAACCCATCAGCCTATATCTAAAGTTTTGATTTTTTGCCCCAATGTGCATGACTTTACACTTACTGACATTGAAGCGCATCTGCCATTTTGCTGCCCATTCTGCCAGTCTGGAGAGATCCTTCTGGAGCTCCTCACAATCACTTCTGGTCTTCACCACTCAGAAAAGTTTGGTGTTGTCTGCAAACTTAGCCACCTCACTGCTCAACCCTGTCTCCAGGTCATTTATGAAGAGGCTGAAAAGCACCGGTCCCAGGACCGATCCTTGGTGCACACCGCTTTTCACTTCTCTCCATTGTGAAAATTGCCCATTGACACCCACTCTCTGTTTCCTGGCCTTCAGCCAGTTCTCAATCCAGGAGAGGACCTATCCTCTAATTCCCTGACTGTGGAGTTTTTTTCAGTAGCCTTTGGTGAGGGACCATGTCGAACGCCTTCTGAAAGTCCAGATATATAAAGCCCACGGGGTCTCCCACATCCACATGCCTGTTGACCTTTTCAAAGAATTCTATAAGGTTTGTGAGGCAAGACTTACCCTTACAGAAGCCATGCTGATTCTCTCTCAGCAAGGCCTGTTCGTCTATGTGTTTTGAGATTCTATCTTTGATGAGGCATTCCACCATCTTACCTGGTATAGATGTTAGGCTGACCGGCCTATAGTTTCCTGGGTCCCCCCTCTTTCCCTTTTTAAAGATCGGCGTGACATTTGCTATCCTCCAGTCTTCTGGCACCGTGGCTGTTTTGAGGGACAAGGTGCATATTTTAGTCAAGAGATAAGCAACTTCATTTTTCAACTCCTAAATAACTCTTGGGTGGATGCCATCAGGGCCCGGTGACTTATTGATCTTTAATTTATCAATGAGGTCTGAAACATCTTCTCTTTTAACCTCTATCTGACTTAATTCCTCGGTCAGGAGGGTCCATTCAGGCAGTGGTATCTGCCCAAGATCTTCTGCCATGAAGACAGATGCAAAGAACTCATTTAATTTCTCTGCCATGTCTAAGTCTCTTTTTATCTCCCCTTTCCCTCCCTCACCATCCAGAGGGCCAGTAGTGGGTTTCCTGCTTTCCTGGTGGGTTTCCTGCTTCTAACATATTTGAAGGAGCTTTTATTATTCCCCTTAATGCTGCTGGCCATGCATTCCTCATAGTCTTACTTGGCCTCCCATATCACCTTCTTACATTTCTTTTGCCACAGTTTATGTTCCTTTTTATTCTCCTCATTAGGGCAAGGCTTCCATTTACGGAAGGAAGCTTCCTTGCCCTTTACAGCCTCTCTAACTTAGCTCGTTAGCCATGCGGGCACCCTCCTGGATTTAGTGGAACCCTTCTTACTTTGTGGTATACACCTCTGCTGGGCCTCTATTATTGTTGTTTTAAGCAGCCTCCATGCACTCTGGAGAGATTGGACTCTTTTTACCTTCCCTTTCAACCTCCTTCTAACCAGCCTCCTCATTTGAGAGAAGTCCACCCGTCAGAAGTCAAGGGTTTTTGTGAGAGATTTGCCCGGTATTCTTCCCCCGACGTGCACGTTGAAACGGATCGCAGCATGATCACTGTTCCCCAACGGCTCCGTAACATTGACATATCTAACCAGGTCCTGTGTACCGCACAATATTAAATACAGAGTCACCTGTCCTCTGGTGGGCTCCATGACTAGCTGTTCTAAGGCACAGTCATTAAGCACGTTAAGGAATCCGGTCTCCTTTTCATGACCAGAACACAAATTGTTCAAATTGAACACCACCCCAGTGAGATTGTGTGTATATATACCATGCACCAAAGCAGTCATTTTCAACCAATGTGCCGAGAATGGTCTGCAAGCGTGCCACAGGAATTTGGGGGAAAGCCATTTATCAATAGTGCAAATGGGGGATGTGGGCCCTCTGCTGGCTGCATGGTGTGCCTTGTTGATTGTCAAAAACCTGATGGTGTTCCTTGACAATTCTAGTGCCTCGTCAGTGTGCCACGAGATGAAAAAGATTGAAAATCATTGGCAGCTATTTTCAACCAGTGTGCCATGGCACACTGGTGTGCCGCAAAGGGTCCGCAGGCTTGCCACGGGAGTTTGAGGAAGGGCCATGTATCAGTGGGGGATGTGAGCCCCCCACCAGCAGTGCAGTGTGCCTTGTCAGTGATGCCAAAACCGATGGTGTGCTGCCTTGCGTGTTTTAGCACCTTGTCGGTGTGCCATGAAGTGAGAAAGGCTGAACATGGCTGCACTGGACTGGTGCTCCGTTTGCAGGCGTTGGAGGGTCGGTCAGGTCCAGCACTGGCTCAGGACCCACCCGCCCGTGCGAGATGGGCTGAGCCCCGAGTGCGAGTGACAGCAGCAGCGCCGACCCGAAGCGCGATCAAGGGTCAAGCGAAGGCGCCACGGGGCGCTTGCGCCGCCTCTTGCACCGAGTTCCGAGCGCACAGGGCCGGCGTGGCACAGAATGCGCTCCTCTTCTCGCAGACCGAGGCGGCTGGGCAGTGACCTCTCGCGCCGCCCTAGCCACGGCCAGGCGCCTCCGCAGGAGGAAAGCCCACTGCGCTCGTCGCCGGTGCAGCTCCGCTCGTGCGCCCTCGTCCTGCAGCAGCAGCAGCAGCAGCACGGGCGAGGGTGGCCCTGCGGGGCTGCTTGCCTGCCCGCCCGCCCCCTCACTCTGCTCCTCCTTCGCCGCCTGTCTCCGCCTCCCCTCTCGGCCCCCTCGTTTCCTGCTGCTGGCGGAGGCCGAGGGAGAAGGTGGCGGTGGAGGCGGAGGTCGGAGAGAAAAGTGTCCCGCAGCCGGAGGCAGAGAGGCGGCCCCCGCCCCCGAAGGAAGCCGAGCGCCGCCGCCCCCACCACCTCCTCCTCCTCCGGCGCCCCTGCCACCCCCGCCTTTCTTTTCTTTCTGGCTTGCTTGCCTTCCTCCTCCTCCCTTCCTCCCACCCACCACCGCGGGACAATAGATCAGGGAGATGTCCTCCTCCGGCGGCGGCCACCACCAGCACAGCCAGAGCCGCGCCATCCCCACCAGGACGGTGCCCATCAGCGACTCCTCGCAGCTACCTCATGACTACTGTACCACGCCTGGGGGGACCCTCTTCTCCACCACGCCCGGAGGTGAGTGCAAGCGAGGGGCGCGCCCTGCCCGGGCCTGCAGCGCGCGCTCTCCCTTTGGCAGGCGACGCGTCCTGGTCTCGTGCTGGCCCTGGCTCTCCAAGGCTGTTAGGCGCGCGCGCCTCCCAGGCTGGGCAGTGCCATTGCCAGCCCTGAGGCAGTGCCTTTGGGCCATGGTGCCCGTCAGCTCCAGGCCAGCACCGCGTGCGCCCTCGGGAGTCCCCTTCGTCCGTCCCCAGCCTGTGCAAGTTTGCTCGGGAGGAAGTCTGAGGGAGCCTCGAGGGCTGCCATCCTAGCCACACTTTCCTGGAAGTAAGCCCTATTTGACTAATGGGTCTTACTTCTGAGCAGACATGCATAAGCTTAGGCTTGAGGCTGCAATCCTCTCCACACTTTCCTGGGGGTAAGCCCCATTGACTATAATGGGGCTTACTTCTGAGTAGGCATGCATAGGCTCGGGATCGCAGCCTCCATGAGGTCTTTGCTTTGGTTTTGGCTAGCAAAAGGCATGCGTGGTTCCTGCGCAAAACGTGGTGTGTGTCCTGGGTGTCTTCACCTTATGGCGGCGGGCTGTGTGGGAAGACTCTTTCTTCCCCCTCCCTGGAGCCTAAAAGGGGAACAAGGTGGTGCAGCGCGTGGATTGGCATGGAAGAGGCTTGGCCCACAGTTAAAGGGAGCCTTGGAAGGGGGGGGAGTGGAAGGCAGGTTCCCCCCCTGTCTTTGCAGTGCTGCTTGTTTCTTGAGAGGAAAGGGGGCTGGAGGGTCTGGGCCTCCCCTGGCTTGTGGGGCAGGCGGGCAGGCAGAGAGTTATTTGTAAACAAGGCCCAGCAGCCTGGAGAAGAAGGTGGTGACTGTGGTACAATAGGAGGGGAGGAGCAGCAGCAGGCTGCAGGAAGTGGGCCCACAGCTGCAGCAGCATTGGGGGGGCTCTGAACATGAACTCCACTGAGAACTCGGCCACCCTCCCAGGTGGGGAGCTGGAGGGAGCTGCACAACCCCCAGCAGACCCCCAAGCTCTCCCCCTGCAGCCTTCAGGCAGCTATGGATTGTGCAGTCCAAGTTGTTTACCAGCTGAGCTATGCAGAAGCCTCTCTTTTTAGGCCTCTTCTTGGAAATTCAGCCCTCCCTCTTAGCCTACTGCTGCTCTCCAGGAGTTTATTAATAAAAAGGGCCAGGCCAAGAGTCTCCACAGTCCTCTTGCTTGTGTATTTTGAAGGCACAACTGATATCCCAGGCCAGGCCAGGCACGGCCCTATAATAAAACCTTTATTTCCTCCACCGGGTCGTTTAGATGTTACATTGCATGGTGTTTTCCATGCCCTGCATGCTCAGTGAGCCAGAGCAGCGGACATAAACATGAGATTCCCGAGCTAAGTATTAGCCCTGGAAGCGGGAAGTGAGGGCTGTTTTGGAGTTATGGAACAGACTCTTGTTTTCGGTTAAATGTTTGGGCAGGCATTGCATTTTCCACATTTCAGTGTTATAGAAACAGCAGCCTGGTTCGCAGCCCAGAACTCATTGCTAAAAAATGTGGAAGCAGACCATGTTCTGATCCCTTGCTCCTCATCGGACAACACCAAAACAATGCCCATAGTTAGAAACCTGCTGCTTCTCCATGTTTTCTAAGTCACCCAAATACTAGGACTCAACCTGAAGTTTAATTTCTAAATGCTAAAAGAAGTTACCCATTTGTTGACCTTTTTACTCTACCTGTGCTTGAAACACTGAATCATAATAGTAATCCCAGAGGGATATCTTATGTGAGTCTGATGCAAGAAAACCCAAGTCTTGAGGCATCTTAGAGACAAGAATCATTGTGGCATAAGCTATAATGGGCTAGAGCCCTGCATCTGATAAAGCTGATGCCATAATAAGTCTTTAAGGTGTCACAAGAGCCTTTGCTGCCTTTTAAATGGTGATTGTGTACTATTACCCAGTTCCATATTGTTGTTTTCTGCATGATTTATCCATGCCTGACTTTGGCTGCCATTCTTGTTATTCACAGATGTCACTTTGATTGGGGTGTGCAGTTATATGTAGAATTGCAGCCTTTTGTTGTCATTTTCCTGCTGAACTTTGGCACACTTTTAGATTTGTTAATATATCACAGAATAGCTACTTTATTTTACCTTTGTCGCTTTGCTTTTGCACACAGCTAAAACCCAGCTGTTCGCAACATTGAATTGGGTTATGTGTAAGCCAATAAAAAGTCTTGATGAGTTGTAAATTTTTTTTTATTATTATTGATTTCCTTAATAAACTAATTGCTTTCTGTGCATTGCATTTCTCTTTACTTGTAGGGGAGAAATTTTAGTGGTATGCCTCTTACAGGTTTTTTTAGTGCATTTGTTTTTGGTGCAGGAGCTGATGTGGGGTAGTGGCTAAGAGACCAAGCTGCAAGTCAGAACTTCCTGAGTTCAAGTGTGGCTTCTGCCATGAATTTTTCACTAGGTGGCCTTAGGTAAGCCACTTTCTCTTAGTGACACTTTCTCTTAGTGTCAGCTTCCCAGTTGCAATATGGGGATAATAATACATATCTTACAGCAGGGGGTTCATAACCTGTGGTCCATAGAGCACAAGACCACAAGGAAATCCCTGGATGGGCTTCAAGGCACCCATGAATCAGGCACCAGAAAAATTTTGTTTGTATGTGTTTGTGCACATTTTTTTCTGGGGAGGAGTTCCATCGCTTTCCTTGGAGGGTTCTGTGACCCAAAAAGAACCACTGTCTTATTGGGTTTTATAAGGACATAGCGATAATATGTGAAGGCAAATCTAAAGCACTAACAGTATAAATATTAAGTAGTATTATTACTTGCTATTCTATATATCTGAACCGTGTGAAGAGTACTGACTAATGAGAGTAATGAGGGGAGGTTTTAGCATAGGATGTGTCAGATGACCAATTAAACTTTAAATGTTTGTGTAACTTTAAGAATGTTAATGTTTCGCACAGAACTTGCTGTGGTTCAAGAAAGCTGTAACCTAGCACTATGAGTCATCTCATAAGTGATGTTCTGTTACAGTTCTATTGAAACTACATTTTTAGAGCTATATTTGCAAAACCTTCATAAGGTAACATAGTTCCTATGCCATGGTCACATTAGGAGCTAGGCTGAAGGGTCTCTTGACTGTTTCTGCCCAAATATAACTTGCTATGTTTGTTTCTTGCCTTGGCAAGTATACCACGGAAAGATGACATTTACTGCTTTTGCCCAAATGCACTGTGTGTGGTGGGGGCGGGGGGGAAGATTCCTCCAAAATGAGCTTGTAGAAATCCTGTGGATCACAACAGGAGAGGCTAGCATGTGCTGGCACCATTCCTGTTTTTAAGCGGGTATAACTTTAAGTACTGTACTTGATTTTCTCTGAATTGTTTCCATAATTTTTTTAAGATTATTTTGTCTGTGTTGGCTTATCTTTCTGAAGGAAAGTTTGAAAAGCAATTTGTGATATGGCAGGGGGATCTATTGCCAAAAAGCAGTCATTCCACTGGGCATGCCCAAGCACATCTTTTCATCTAAGCCAAGGTCTGGTGGAACTTCGGAGTGCTGCAGTAGTGTTTGTCTTTCTCAGCTCCTCTGAGTGCCAGAGGCAGCATTGCAATCTGCAGCCCTGGTGCTGTTGTTCTTGGAGGCAGCATGTCCTTCACAGGGGTAACTGACTGTGCTTGTGTTGATTTCAAATGGTTGTGGGAAAGACAAAGTGTATGTGAAAAAGTGCTGTGCTGAGAGTAAGTTAGACTCCAGCTCGTAATGAAACTGTTAAAGGAATATGTGGGTAATACAGTAGGGCAATGGTTCTCAAACTGGGGTGTCACAATCCCCAGCCTGCAAGTCCTCTCCTCTGCCCCCTTAAGGGGTGGAGAGAGGGGTAGGCAGCGACATGATCACCAAAATCGAATTGCTGTCGAGGGGTGCAGGGGCTTGCTTAGTCTTACGAGAGCCTGCAGCAGGCTCCCAGGGGTGCATGGAGCCCCACACCAGCCTCTGCAGGGCTCCCCAACGTGCGGAGACAGTGCAGATAACAATTGCGACCCACTTCTGGTTTATGATCACGAAACTATTTCCAAATCATTTAGCTGCCCCCCTCCATTGTGGAAACTGCCGCACCTCGTGGTTCCTGCTGGTCGGTCGGTCTCTCTCTCTCTCTCTCTCTCTCTCTCACACACACACACACACACACACACACACACACACACACACACACACACACACACACAAACACACACGAGACTGTGCTTTCCTAAAGCCCCAGGGTCCCCTAAGGGACAGGAGCAAGCCCCGAAGCAGGTAGGCGAGAAGACTGGAGGTCTCAGCCAGTCGCTTGCAGAAGTGCCCCAGGATGTTTCTTTAAACTCTGCCTCCAGGGGAGGCTGCTTGTGGGGAGACCCATGAGAGACACAGAGCGCTCTGTGTGTGTGTGTGTGTGTGTGTGTGTGTGAGAGAGAGAGAGAGTGTGAGAGAGAGACACCAGCAGGAACCATGAGGTGCGGCAGCTCTTTCCGTGGGGCAGTTTCCACATTGGAAGGGGGGAGCTAAACAATTTGGAAATAGCTTTCTGAGCTGGAGACTGCCCGCCAGCTTGATGCGCGAGGTAAGGGAAGCGCTCTCTCTCTCTCTCTCTCTCTCTCTCTCACACACACACACACACACACACACACACACACACACACACACACACACACACACACACATTTTACAGCAGGTTTCTGTCAGGGCTGGAAAAATGTCATTTCCGGTTTGACTTAACGCGAATTTTTTTATCAGCAGGAGTTTGGGGAACGAAACACCCACGAATTAAGAGGTTTGACCTGTAATTCCATGTAGGCAGTACTGCACTCTTTTGTTGCATTAGCAGCTTTGATAGCTTGTGCAGCAGTTTATCTAAACCAGGTGACGTTGCATTAGGAATTACAGTACTACAGTTGCATCATTAAGAGGAAGCAGTACATAAAAAATAGTAAGAAAAGGTGATTGAAATACAGGAATTCATAGTGGGCAGTATGGAAAAAACAAAATTGTGCCACGTGAATACCTTTTCCTTGTCTTTTAAAAAAGAAAGAAAAGAAAAGCAGTAACTGGTTGGTTCTGTTACTAGTTTACTGAGAAGCAAGTCCCAGTGGGTTAAGTAGGTCTTACTCCTAAATAAGTATGCCTTTAGGCAGCAAGCCTGTGCACATCTAGGAGGAAGTTCCACTAAACCCAGTGGGACTCTTTTCTTAGTAAAATGCTTGCAAAATTAGACTGCAAGAAAGTTTTTAGAACTTTACCCCTTTTCAAAAGATACAGATAACAGAAAATATATACCCATGGTGTGTATAGTGTTTCAGAATCCCAAACTCAAGGACCTGTAACTCAGTGATAGAGCACTCGTTTTGTATGTGAAAGGTCCTTAGTGCAATCTCTGGCATCTTCAGGTTGGAGTGGGAAAAATCTAGTCTGGAATTCTGGAGAGCTGTTGCCATTATAAGATGATACTGAGCTAGATGAACTGACTGTGTGTTTGACAGCTTCATATTCCATGCTTGAAGCTCGCAAAAGGGAGAGGGGAGATACGTAGATAAGTTAAATGGGATGCACATTCAGTGCCTCCGAAAAAATTTTCAAAATACTGTGTAGGCATTTATATCTACACTTCAGCAAAATATCCTCCACTGGTGAAGGCATTTATAGTTCTAAGGTTTTATTTACATGCATTTAAAGCTCTCAGGAACCTAGGAGGTTGATAGTTCTCTGCATTTCACTATGCATCTCATCCAAGGAGTATATAAGATTAAAAGGACAAAGCATTAGATTTGCCAAAGATTAAAAGGACAAAGCATTAAAATATCCCCCCCCCCAAACTACAACATACACTGTCAGTGTAGCTGTAGATATTTAAAGGGAAGGAACCTGGAAGGACAAAGTATTGGCCTGCAGCTTGGAAGAGCTAGCAGCCAAGGGGAACTGGGGGAAGGTGAAAAAACACAGAAATTAGTATCATTTGGACTGCTTCCTCAAGTTAGACAGAGTTCCTTCTGTTTTGTTAGGAGGCAAGTTCCATGCTCATTCTGTTTTTGTTTTGTTTCTTTTGAAAGCACTGAGTGTGCCTTCCTACCTGCCATGGACCCTGTAACTTTGCCCAGGTCAACAGAAAAAAAATCATACCAATGCCAAGAGCAAAAAGACATGAGCATTCAAGTATTAACACTTCTGGTGAATCTTGCCTTGAAGAGCATTATCTTGGCAGGCATCCTGGGAACCGTACTGGTTGAAACTTTTGAAACTAAAATAAAAAGCGTCTGCTGTTTCAGACCATCACCCACAGTACTTCAAGTGGGTCAAAATAAAATAAAAATCAATGTTTGCTGCTGTTGTTCTGGGGAGGCAATGGAAATTCCTTCTATTAGTAGTTTCTTTTGCCACTAGTTTGAGTGTCCTGTGGACAGTAAGCTGGCACAAGGGCCCTTGTTCAGTGTTTCTTGGCAACTGTAGCATGGCCCTGACCACTTTGCCTTCCAGTTTAGTGGAACAAGTATTCCATAGGCTCATCATTGCCTTAGGACTAATATTACAAAACATCAGGCAGGATGCAAAGGCATCTTTGATTCTCAGTATTGCATTCCCTGAGGCTGTCAAGATCAAGGGTTCAGAATTTTGAGGCTACTTGACCACGGAAAGAAACTGCTAGGGGTGCATTTTAAAATAAGGTTGGAAGGGTAGAATGAGAGATCAGAAAGATTTTCCCCCTTATTGTTGACCGCACTTTACCCCGAGTGTGAAGTTTGATGTTTGTTCTGTTGTTCAAGCATGAAGACCTTTTTTTTTGTTTTTGGTACAGGATGCAAAGCGTTATGTTGCCAAGTAGCCGCCCATGGGTGAGACATTTGACACGAACAATGAACACAACAGAATTGCATAATGTTGGCCAATATGCTGTGTTTCTGGCACATAGTTTGGGATGGCAGTATAAGTGAACTGACTGATTGGACTAGAAAAATTCAGCATTTCATGCAGATTTCTGAATTAGCTGCTGATGGTATGGTGCCCGTGCTTCATGACTTTGTACGTCCATCCCCCAGTACAGCTGTTTATCTTGGACTGCAGTGGTGGGAAACTGGTCCTTATGCTTTATTTGTTGTTTTGTTTCAATTCAAAAATATGATCTCCATAAAACATTATGGCAGCCTCCATTTAATAAGACTGCCACTCCTGAATGAAAGGTTTGTAGCTTGGTACGGTTTGATTTTACGGAGAATTTAATAATCTGTCACTCTTTTTCAGCAACTGAAAGTGATGAAATATTCCAAGTCAGTACTAGATGTGAAGTGTGTGGTGATGTTCAGCACATTGGCTGCAGTTCAGCCCTTCAGCTTTTACCGTTCAGTTGCGAACCAGTGACTGTAATGCTTACTTACCCCTCATATCTTTGTTTTAATGAAGTTAAACAATAAATGAGTATGAAACTGGCTCCTGTGCTCTTGTTCATAGTGTCATCCCAAGCGTGTTCAGCGTGTTCCTGTCAGTAGTAAGCATAGCAGAAATCCAGAGCACTTTATAGCCCTTTCTTTTCTTGCCAGTGAACTGTTTGGACAAGTTCTATACCTCCACCCCCACTGAGGATATGAAATAGGGATAGCTGCATGGCAATCTTAGGCTGCAATTCGGTGAGCACTTATTTGGACGGTACTGTTGCAGAACTCAGCGGGACTCTTTTCAGATGAAGTGTGTTTACGGTGCAGCAACCCAATGCTGGATCAGCTGGCAACTGGAGGGGAAAATCTTCTTTCAACATCAAAATAAACAGACTTCTTGGAAGTTACCAAGACAAAAATTATGACTCTCTTCTGCCCATAGATAGCAGTGCTTGAGTCTACAGCTGCTGCTTGTACTTCCCATTTCTTTCTTTTGTTTTGGTGTTTTATTTTCAGAGTGTTTTTCAGAATTTTTTAAGATCAGAAATAGATCAGAATTTTTTTAGATCAGATATATGTTACATTTTGAAAAAAGTTTCTGAGCTCAAGTCCAGCAGTTGGAATAAGTTATGTAAATTCCATAAACTAAATTATCATTCTTTATCTTGATCAGCCTTCTCTTTTGTAGAACTAGAATTTTAGATTCAGATCTCTTGCAGACTGGGTTTAGGATAAGGACTAGACCCGCATTTCTCAGTGCTGCTCCCCCGATATACCACTTGCTGCTTAGCTCTCCTCTGAGGTACCACCAGAAGTAACTGGCATGACATCAGTGCCAGTTACTTCCGGGTTCAGAGACTGTGATGGGAGCTTCTAAGGTCAGTAAGAGGCTCAGGGCACACAGGTAGGCCTTTTCTCATACTCGAAAACTGTGCTAGAGCGCTGCCTTCCAGGCTGAGCCTTCTACTGCTGTTGGAAGCTCCCATCATGGTCTCACTGCTGTGCAGTGGTTGCTGCATGTACCACCCAACACCACCTGACATGCCACTGGTGGCGAACCCGTGGACTAGACAATGGAAATGTGAAACCATAGAAATGAAAGGAGACGGGAGTAGGTATGTGGGTGCATGGGGCCAGTGCCACTTGAATAGATGGCACCATGAGATTACTTGGAAGATTTGCCTGCCTCCTTTCTAGCTGCTTAAGCTTTTCCACTAAAACCTAACACTTCCATCATTTTTTCCTCTTCAAACCTTGAGGTTGTAAGAATTGTGTGCATATCATTCTAGGCATGTAAATAATTCCATAGAAGTGACTCTGAAAAATGTTACTACTCTGCATGCCTATTGCATATCTATCTTGAGTTATTTATGGCACATTCGTGCCCTGAAATAAAGCAGTATTCTCTGGGCAGTTCACAAAAGCTTCCTTGCCTAGTCCCTTGTGAGTTGTGACCAAGTGAGTTGCTGTTTACAAGCCTGTTGTGCAACTGCTACATTATTTACGTGTCCTAAGAATGTACCCTAGCTGCTGTGCCTTGGTGCACATATGCTATCTTATAGGTAGTCCCTCTCATCTGACCTTCTAGGAGTGTAATGGGACACTCAGAGAAGCAGTTACTTAGCCATGTCAGATCCAAGATTCCCCTGGCTTTAAGGTCCCTGGAACAGCCATGACTTGGTTATTTGGAACATTTTTACATTCAGGCAATTTGACTTCCTAGGTGCAGAAGGAAAATGGAGGCGGAGGTGTGTTGGTTTCAAAAGTATGAGCCATAGCAAAGATTTGAGCAAAATGATGATGGAATTTAAAAGAATTCAGGTGATCATGAGGTAATTGTCTTAAATAAGCAGAGATATTGAAGAAAGAGATTTTTCCTGTGCTTTATTTTATTTTTTTTTTTTACCTTGACAGCAACACACACTCAGAGCCTTATTTCTGAATTGTCTGGCCTTGCAGCTCTTTATCTCCCTCTTTCAAATTTGTTATCCTTCACATAGAGATGGAATTCACCAAAATAACATCTATCTTTGTTCCTTAGGGTCCAAATATCTGACCTTGATTTGATTAAAACTAGACAAGATAACAGCTGTTTCCTCAATAGTAAAACTGTAGTATTTCAGTTCAAATGTAGAAGAACTGCTTTTGCCGTGGATTAAAGTGAGTTTGATTATCACCAAATGTTACATTTGGGCATTTTGAGGGTGAAATGGTGTTTACTTCCTGGCACTGATAATTATTCGTGTAAAATTCTTCATGTGTAGAGTCCAGTTTGATTTCTCTGTGTCTCCTTGTATTCAAAATTTCAGATTGGAAGATAGCACTGCTAGATCAGATCAAGGGCCGATTTAGCCTAGTGTCCTTTTTCCAGTGGTGGACCCTTGGGTGCCATCAGGGCACTCACAAGCAGGCCATTTCAGCTATTTAGCTGGCACAGACTTGAGAGACTCAGTGTCAGGCTTTTTAGTCCAACATGGAGTTCAGGATACAGTGGAACAGAGCTCCGCTGGTTTCTCTCCCATTCCACCTTCATTCTACCCTCCCCCTGCCCCACAGAGACCACACCACCGCACGCCATCCCTGACAGTGGTGTGTCCTCCTCCTGGTGCTGTGCCCAGCACCTGACTGGCACGGACCCAGCGCTGGTGCTAGGGCTCAGTGCCAGCACTGGGAGAGTTCAGGATTGGGCCCTTAGTAGCATAAGGTATTACAGTACTTGGATTGGGGGGGCGGAATTCTGTTATGCCAATTATTTTTGTTTCTTTTTCTTAGGTACCCGAATCATCTATGACCGCAAGTTTCTGTTAGATCGCCGCAATTCTCCCATGGCTCAGACCCCTCCTTGCCACCTTCCAAATATCCCAGGAGTTACTAGCCCTGGTACTGTGACTGAGGATTCCAAAGTGGAAGTAAACAATTTGAACAATCATGATGGAAAACCAACAATGGGTAAGAGAGCTCGCATGATAATATCACAGATTTCTAGTGCATTTTTCCCATGATCATTCACAGTCTAGTTACATCAAAAGTTGCAGTTTGTCATTTGTCTGCTTGCATGGGACAAGTAACCATTAATTTGAGCAAATAAGTAGCATGCTAGTCCATCGTCCCACAGCAATCTTTTTCTGCTGCTATCAGTACTGATTGTTGCCAGAGTCTGAAAGGGAGCTTCAGGGCAAGGACTGCTGTGTCTCTGGTTCTTTATTTCATACATTAGTAAGCCTGCCTGTCCTTGGGCAAAAGGTTTCTCTGCCTTTTGTGACCATAGTGAGGAGCATTGTAGGATTATTCTTGATTCTTTGAAGTCTTACAGACTTGGGACAACAGTTGAGATAGTGCCAAGGTGGTCTTACAGTGTTTCTCTTTCCCTGTGCATCTGCTGCACAGCTAACCCTAGACAAGAGAGGACTCAGAGATAGACCTGAGTTAGGAGAGTGGTAGGGCCGGAGAAGGGAAGGGTAGTTGGGAGATGAAGCAGATGACGGCTGATAGTCAGAATGGGGAGAATAGAAATAGTCTCACTTTAGTTACTGGCAAGTCTGACAGCGCAATTCTGACCTTCTGTTGTGCCAGTGGAAGTCCCCTGTGCCAGCCTATGAGTGTCACAAATGTGCCTTAAAGCATGTTCATGACGACTTCTGAGCTAGCTAGACCCGTATCCACCAGCAGAGAGGGTGAGGTTGTGCTGGCCACAGGTGGCTAGCATTGAGGGGGGTGGGAGAGGGGGACAGGAGGACAGGACAGGGGTGTTTTTGGGTGGGGGGACAGGATGGGCCTGGGAGGGGGGACCAACCTTGGCACCTTAGGCCGGATCCCAAGATGTTACAGCGGTCTGCTTGGATTTGTGCTAGTGATTTCACTGGTGCTGATCCGAGTAGCCCCGTGGGGTGGCTGGTGCACCACATAGGGTAACGGGAAAAATATCCCCTTGCTCTGAGTTGTGTTTCAGCCGCCTCCTAGCCTGTGCAGAATACAGCGCAGGCCTCTTGGCGTACCTGTTCCAGCACAGGTTAGGTTTGAACTACCCTTATTTAGCAGCATGGTTTATAATGCATCTCTCTTTGGCCTGATCTTGCACTGTGATAGCCTCGTGATAGCAACAAGGCTGCATTTCTGTAAGCCAAACAGTTTCAAAAAGTTTACTTCAAAATTGTTTTACCAGCCCCATGCAGCATATGATATTTGTTTTAGAGGTTATGGAATTAGATTTTTTAACAGCACCCCTGCACATGGAGGACAGTGAACTGCTACACTCATACCATGTGGGTTGCTGATACAGTGAATTATTACCCTTGGGCTTCATAAAACATTAGTGGGCTGAGAAGCAAAAAACTGCTCCCAGCTGTATCATAATAACTGTCGGTGAATTACTTATAGGATTCTCAATTGTTTTCAAGGTGCTGTAGTGTTGTTCATGGGTCCAGTAATTCTCCAATTAAATTCACAACTATTTGTTCAGCTCAATCTGCACAACTGTTTTAGTACAGTTGTGTTTTTTATACTACAGTTGCCATTCAGAGTACCATTCTAGGTCACCATATGGTTTTTACCATATAGTTTGCTTGTCTAGACTAACTGGAGCATGAACTACCCATTACGATAACTGAATGTAAAACTATCCATTAGGATGCTTTGTTGTAAATCCATCTCTAGGCTACATGGGAATGGGGCAGCAAACTCAGTGGAGTAAATTAGGTCTTACCTAATATCTTAATGAACTGTATTCTCATACATGATGTTGCTGCCCCTAAAGAGAGTCACGTGGAGACTGTGCCATTAGATGTTGACAAGGTAAATGCTGATGGTTAAGTTTACTCTAGAAGCCGTCAAGACATGCATGAATATTTAAAGCTGCCTCACACCTTTGCTGCATTGAACCTGGAACCTTCAGTGTGCAGAGCATATGCACTGCCACTGAGCTATGGCTTCCATTCTACATATAGAACAATGTATATGAAATACTTTAGTAAATAGCATTCTGTATGTAATAGGGGCTATAGTATAGATGTGGGACTGCTGATAGCCTAACTTTTACTGACATGAGACTGTCATTTTATCTGGTGGTTAAGGTCTTGTAGGCTTAAGTCTAAGCACCACAATGTGTGAAACCTAGATATGGACCATTAAAATAATGGTCTCCAATAAATCACTTCAACTGAAACTAACTTAATTTTCATATGGCTTCAAATGGATTTTGGATGGTGAAACTAATTTTTCTGAGCTAAGCAAGGATTCTGTTAATAAGGTTCTTTTTTCCAGAAATGCAGGTCAAAAAAATGGTGTCTGTAATAGTGGGGAGTGTAATGAGTGAAAACTGCAGTCTCATGGTTTGCGATATGCCTAGGTCAGTGGTTCTCAAACTGTGGGTCAAGGATCCACCAGTGGGTTGTGACCCAGTTTTTGATGGTTCACGAAACTGACAGGGCAGATTCGGCTATGTGCATCAAAAGTTAAACAAGCTGCTGCTTGGGGGGGGGGCACTGCTGTTCAGTCACCATTGTAGCCACACCCATTGGCATTTATAAATCAGGCAACAGCCTTAGGGCTTTTAAAAAGTTTGAGAATCAGTGGCCTAGGTGATTTGGTCACTACCTGATCCGTTCATGTAGTATGATTGAGGTGTTACAGTCTTGAGGCAGTTGTGAAATATTCTAATTCTGGTTGCAACAGGAAAATCTGCCCATATCAAAAGCGCCCTTTACATTTTAAAATCTCAGCGTATTGGGGGGGGGGGGGAGTTCTAGCCAAGAACTTTTCCTTACTAGTGCTAGTTTACAGCTTACAGTGAATTTTTTCTACCAGTCTGCTAGAAGGAGAGGTCAGGTCTGCCTCATTTTCCAGACGAGATTTACACATAAGGGGAAAGTTTTACTTTGCATCTGACAGTGTTTAAAAACTGTATACTTAATGCTGTGTCCCATTTCCTTCCCCCCCCCCCCCCGTTTGAGGGCTCTATTTTAATTTTTGTGGGTACTTGTCTTCTAACCAGGTGATGATGCTCAGTTTGAGATGGACATCTGATCTTCCTTGAGGGTAACCATGGAGAGAGAGCAACTCCTGATAACCTGTGCACATCTGATTTGGCCAACAGGATCAATAACCGAAGGATGGAAGAAGCAACAGCTGTTTTCCATGAAAATTCCCACTTCAACTTTTGAAGTGCCAAAGGATAAGAGGACTATTTCCCTGTCTCCTTGACTCCCTTCAGCCATGTCATGTGTTTCTCCTTCCCCCTCACTCCTGCTTTTTTTTCTTTTTTAAACCCCTCATCTCTATGTTTTGTGACTGAATTGAAACCCATGATAAATTTACAGAGCTAAGGAACACGCCTTGGCTTCTCGCACTTTAAAGACAACTTATCCAGTCGTGCACATGTGAGAACATGCTACCATCAGCAATTGGATATTTATTACCACAAAAGGGCCATGGAAGGGTGATATATGCTTGAAGGGACATGACACTGCCATTGTTCTCTCTTAATTGCTTTATTACAATTTATTAGCCAGATGTTATGGTCTTTTACTGCTATGCAGGAAGCACTCACTTGCATTCTGATCTTTGTTCTTAACTCTTCCCTATGAGATAACATATCCTTGAAAATGGGAACATGGTGGGGTTCTGTCTTCTGGAAGAGCATTGCTGTGATTTCTTTTGCCCTTCCAATTAATCATTTCTAATGTGTTTCCTTTGGAACAGGTTTACTACATTTGTAGTTTCATCCTATGCATGATTACTCAGAAGTAAGTCCATCTTATTTCAGTGATACTTGCTCCCTAGTAAGTGTACATAGGATTCCAGCCTTGGAAAGAGCCATCATTTCATCATACATATTTCCGTGTTTGTCTCATGGAGTGTCTCCTAGAATCTCCCATTTCCAAAAGCTTGTCTCTTCAATTTCCTAGTTTTAATCCATCAGTATTAAAGGGGAATCATGTTTTGTGCTGATGTAATTAGAGAGTATCATGCTTGATGGTCCTCTACACTGTTTGTCCTTGATCTGTCTTCAGTTTTGCTACTGTTAATGTCTGCAGGATTCTTTGCAAGTCTACTATTGTGCCAAAATAATTAATTGAAATGACCTGGCTATGCTTGACTAGGATGGGCTTAGCAAGAGTCTTATGCTCTTGGGGAAAAGTCCTGTGTAGGCTTGTGGCATGCCACAGAATTATGTGGTAGAATGGACCACTTCTGGTAGGAGATGCCATTTTTGAATGTTCCTCCATGTTAAAAACAACCACCACCATCACACTCTCAAGTACAAATATAGCACATCAGAGAGAGAAGTTCAAACCAGCTTTTCCCCCAACAGTGCTAGTTTCTACTTGTAAGAAGTGTTTTTATGTATGGAATCATTAATGGCGGTGGTTCCCTCAGTCTGAAGTGGTACAATCCATTCTACCGCAGTCATTCTGTTGCATATGTAGACCAGGCTTTAGTTTCTGGGCTATTGGGCTGTGCAGGGCTGATTTCTTGATGTGTGACTTCAGGAGATTGTAGTGTGGTGGCAATCAGTCACTAGCAGACAACTCTCACATATTGCAGTCTCTTCTGAAGCAAACCTACCCATGTACCCTTTGGTCACCAGCTTGCTATAAGTTTTCAGAATTCAGATTTACTAAATGATCAAGAAGAGCCATTGGGGTTGATTTCAGCATGCAGGAAAGTGCCCTTAGTCGCTGATGGCCTCACTTAATCCATTCATTTCAATTTGTTCCCCTTTTCTGTCCTGTTGGTGACACACACACATGCTGATTGGTTGGAATGGATGAACTTTCCTTCTACTGATTGCTGCTTGCTTGGGATCTAAAAGGCTGTTGTAGAGAAAGGCCACTCAGGATGTGAATTCTTGGGCAGCCAGGCAAACTTGTGATAATACCAGTTGCTGGTGGTGGGGGGGGGGATGTCTGAATTCAGCCACTTGATGAGTTCATGTAGTAATAGCTGTGCCACCTGTTAATTGAAATGGAACTGCTTCTCCCTAGGGCTGCATGTTTAGTCTATTTTAAATTGATTAATCAATTGAAAGCCTTATAATCTACTTTAAAATGTGCCCCTGATAAATCAAGCAGCAGATTTTTTTTTTAAAGTCTGCCAATAGTACAGATACTTGCAAAAACAACAAAGTGGTAGGTAGCATCTTAGAAAATGCTTTCCCCTTTCTTTCTCACAAAGAAAGGAATGTTTATTCTGAAGTGGTGCTTGCTGTGACACATGCTGCATCATATGGAAAGCAAGCAGCTTTTTCCTTCATGTACAGAGCAAATTGGGTTGTATGAGTTCAAAGAAATCTTTGTTAATTTGACCAGGTGAGAGAGCTCTGCTTCTTCACTTACTAGTTAGTTGATCCTTGCCTCTAGTCTAGGCAGTCTCCCAGTAGTGGGCTGGATAACATTTTGGCAGTGATCACTTTCCTATAGCCAGTTCTTATTCCATACTGGCAGTATCTGAAAAATAGAGTAACACTGAACAAACAGATTATGTTGGAAGTTCTTGTATTAATACTGTTGGTCCTTGAAAGGGGATGCAGTACTGATGTGGCTGGTGACTCTGCTGTCCAAAAGTAACTAGAAAGCATGGGACTCAGTGACGGGAACTGGCAACCACACACTGTGCTTGTAAATTATGATTTGGTCCCAGGATATTAGCTAGAATGTGGTAAGTCCATCTGGTGTTGGTCCGTCAGATGGCGGGGAGCACTTCAGTTCAACTCATGTGAACTCATACTATGTCTGTGCCCCTTGGGACTTTTAGATCTCTTCATAATTTGGCAAATATAATTTTCTGCTTATGTCTAGTCTGGTAAAATAATTTTGCTTTCTCTCGCCATATATGGTAGTTTTGGAGGTGGGGGACAAAAACACAGGAATATATCTTTTTGTTTGTTTGTTTTGCCTACTCTAAAATGTGAATAATACAGGAGCAAATTTACTTTGTAACTGTTGATCTCTCAGGAATCGGCTCTGTTTGCAGTGTTTCTGGGAAAAGCAACACTGCCTCTAAAGCATTGATAAAGAAGTGACTAAGCTGTGATTAGCAGAGGGGAAATGCTATTTAGGTGCACTGTAAACTTCCTGATTTTTTGGGTGAGGATAGTTCTGAAGTGCACTGCAAGTTCAGCATAGAGTCAGAACAGAGTTGGATTTCCATCCTGCCTCTCTCACACAATCACCAGCAGTTGTTTCTGGAACCTCACCGTCTATTCTGTTGATGAAGCAGAACGGGTACAGCTTTGCTCTGCAGTGCTGACAGTAGTGTAATTCAGATTTGTCCATGAACTAAACCAATTTTGGTTAGGTGCAGGAAGAGGAAGAGAAGGGTAGTACTTCAGATGTTGCTAACAGCCAGTTTTTCCTCATACTATTGTAAACAGTTATTTAATTTTGGACAAAAGGAGTAACTTTAGTTATTTGTCCTTCTCCCCCCGGGGGGTGGGGGGGTGGCATTTAGCTATTAAGATCTTTAGCAATTCCAACAGAAACTGCACCTCTGAAATGCCCCAAGTTTTTTGATATGGTGCAATCAGTTTATCTGCTGCTTGCAAAGGCAGCTGTAGACCTCTATAAATGCAAGAGAGAGAGAGAGGCTATTCTAATAGTTAAAGCGCTTGCCTGCAATTGTTTGACAGATCTGTTTCTTGCTCTTCCGCAGGCGTCCTGCATGCCTCTGGGTGAGTTGCTTTATCTCTCTGTGCCTCAGTCCCCCAGTCTGTAAAATGGGGACTATAGATTCCCACCTCACAGGGTCGTTGTGAGGATAAATGTGTTGATATTTGTAAGGCACTGTGATAAAATAGGAATGAGTGCCATGAATAAGCCAATAAATCTGTTTTCTTTAAACCCAGCCACATTGTTTGCTCATGGCCATGAAAACACAGGCTACCTTCTTCCAATGTGTGATCAAGGTCCTAGGGAAATGATATACAAATAATAGCGCAGCATATTTAATTGAGCAAAGAGCCAGCAACATTGGCCCTGCTTTTGCTCCTACATAAAGCTGAGACTGAGGCAAGTTGCTCTTTAACTCTTTTCCTTCCCAGTTTGAATAGCAATAGAGACTCTCTTATCAGGCTTGTTCCTTTATGCATTTTAGCTACTCAGTCCATTTTAGCCTGTTTCTGGGCTTCACCAGTGAACTACTGAGGTTGCCTGTAGGGGAGGACCTCTGCTGTTTACACTCAGGATCAAGCAGTTTTAAAAACTCTTTTCCTGGGTCTGGGCTTCATGAAGCAGAAAGTGGCTGGAATACGTAGCTGGAAGGTGTGTCCTTGCTGTTGAGAGAGCTACCCTGAGAGACATTTGGAAAGTCTCTGAGGCTGGATTGTAGCCCTCTAGGCTGCCAGTTACGTATCTGTACTTGAGCAACAGAGGCACAGCAAAGGGGTGAAATTTGGAGGCCAAATGCATACTACATTTTCTACACAGCAGCATGTCTGGTTGTCTGGTTTGGATGACTAGTTGAGTCCTTTTGATGTCAGTGTAGAAACAGTTCTAGCCTGTTGCATCATTTCATTCAGTTGCATTGCTGTGCTTCTAAGTGTGGCTCACTGACCGATCAGTGGAATCTGCATAGCTAGCAGTTGGCGGGAATAGGGAGGGAAGAAGGAATGCACTATCCAAGGTCAAAGTGTTTCCCATCAAGTTGTGTTGATTGAACAATCAGAAGAATAATGGCCTGCCATTTTAAAATGTCAGTAGCTACATATGAACAAAGATTTCTAGAATGGGTCCTATCCTGTTAATATTCCTGATTTTAAGATATAAACTAATATATGTATTGCCATTCAGAATATTTATTTACTATTTGCAATCAGGTTAGGCAATGAAAACTGTTGGTAACCTGTTTGATTGTGTCTTAATTTGTGAATTCTCAGGTGGTGTCACAAATGCTGCAGGATAACATTTTCAATTAGTTGCTTCACATTATTTAGTTCCACTATTGCCAGGGATTAATAGTTTGTGGACCTTGGAACACACTTGTTAGATTCCAGAAAGAGTGAGGCGACATGTTGGGGGAAAAACCCCTAAAATTCACATTTTAGCAGCTTCCCGAAATCAAATACTGCTGAAAAGGATATCCTTGTGCTGCTTTTGGTTACAGTTGGTGGAACAGAGGAGCTATTTCCCTCCCCCAGCATGCAGGCAAAGCAAGGCATGGTCACCTTCTTAATTCTGCTGGATCACTTTTAGGAAACATCAGTCTCTCTTGCTTACGTGGGACACTCCTTTCAGCTGTTCAGCCAAGCGTGTAAGCCTAGTTTGTAAATAGCAGCTCCCCTGTCTGCTTATGACAAGAGCTGTGTCTAAGGTGACCAGCGAGAACCTTTTACAGAAGCTGGGTCTTTTAGGTCGCAAATAGGCATGTTTGGTGGACTAACTCTTGTGAGCATCTTAAGGGCTGGATAACACATAAAAAAGAACCTTGCTTAACAAACAAAAAATCTTGTTTTGGAAAATAGTTCATACTGTTCGGGCAACATGATCCTCACTCTGGGTGTGGACCTGTCTCACAGTCCTTTTTGAAGAAAATGTCCCTACGTGTCAGGGACTGAGCTGTATTAGCACAGCCTGCTGAAAATAAACATCCAAGCTATCATCTTCTTCTGTCCCTGGCTCTGCCCAGCACAAAAATCTTTTTAGTTTAAGCAAATAAAATGGGGAAGTGAGGCCTCCACACATAGTGCCACTGTCGCATGGTCTGCTCTAAGGTGTTTTGCCTGTTTTAATCGGTCCTTTCCCTTAAGCATTGATTCATACTTCAGCTTTTCTATAGGCTGTGCCTGGACCCAGACGTAATAAATGCTTTTTGCCTTGGAAAATTCACACTCAAATTACAGATCTTGCCTAGTTGCCTGCTGATCTTTACAGCCATTTCCTTTGACTTAGGGCACAATCCTAACCAACCTTCCAGCACTGAGGTAAGGGAACAAATATTGCCTTACCTTGAGGGGGCCTCCGTGACTGCCCTCCAACTGCAGGATGCGGCACATGCCCCACTGGCCCAGCTATGCCAGTGCTGGAAAGTTGGTTAGGATTGCACCCACAGTGGTTTCATGTTGTCTTGAGAAGGCTTAAGTACTATGGTGGTTCTTTTTCGTGAAAGAAAACAGACAGGAATCTGAGGTTTGCTTGTTAAGTTGTGAATGTGACTACTGTAGAGATAGCAGTGGTTCTAGGAAATCTGCATGGTCTAGAAAGCTGCCTTATGCCCCAATTCTATACATGTTTACTTGGAAGTAATTTCCACTGCATTCATTGCTGCTTACTCCCCAGTAACTGCACATTTTTGTAGCCACAGTGTGCCCTTGGCTGCTGTTGTTTTTTCTCATGATTGTTCGTTTTGCACTTTAATAAAAGCATAATACACCACGACGCCCTTTTAATATATTGAATTTGGATTTATGGAAATCTTCACTGGTGTGGAACCCAATTATAACCCAAAGCCCTGGTATCTTTTCTGCAGTTTTGGCTAATGGAACTGATTATAAATCTTTTGTGGAAAGTTGCGCTTCCTTACAATGCAATCTTGTTGTCTGGAAATGCAGTAAAGAGCGAGATTAAATCTCTGGCAGCTATTTAAAATGTTTGCTGCGGGTCTTGCTGGCTCTTATGTTGTTGTGACTATACTTGAAGGATTTATCCCAGACAGCTGAATGCCTAGAAAGGCCTTTTTAGAAATATGTTACCTTCCATTTTTCAGTGCTGCTTAAACTGTAGCACCTTTTATCACTGGGAAGGCCTTATATCACATCTTTCTCACAAAGAGGAGCCTGTCAATTGGTGGTTTGCTCTTTTGGTTGTGATTGTGTGTGTTCTTGCTTTTAAAAAGCAACTTTTGATGGCTGATGCTGCAAATGTCGGTTCAGACCAATACCTGAGATTGGAAGTGATCAGTTTAGATTAGTAGAGCTGCAATTAATTAAACTTTTTATTCTGCAGAAAAGGGGCAGAAAAAGGGAAATCATCATCTGAAGTGGCAATTCAAAGTAAATTTATTAGGGAGTAAACTCCATTGATGTCAGTGGACTTACTTCTGTGTAAACATGCTTTGATTACACTGCATGTTAAGGACGGCCTGCTTCAGTAGAACAGTATACACTGCTTATGAAATCCAAAGAAAGGAATAATGTTAAATATGGACTCTCTTGCAACTTGCAGACTTTTTTTCCCTTTCCTAGTAGGCCGACGTCTTATCTCACCTTTAACGTTGGCAGGTCTACCAGGTAAAACTGTATTTAGGTCTGTACTTGGACCATAGGCAATCATGATGCTACTCAGGAAAGAAGGAAGACTGTCCTCGTCATCGTGGGTTTAACCTGTGTAGTGAGGTGTGGGTACCTTTTATGTTTGTTACCATGTGAATCCAGCTGCCTACTTTTCCACCTAAACAAACTGTTTAGTCTCAAACTATGGCCTGTAACTGTTTGGTGTCAACAGTGCTGGGCCTACATGGCAAATACTAGAAAAAGTTAAGGGTAACGTCAGACCTGAGGTTACTACATTAAAAAAAAACACATTTAAAATGCCTCTGGGTCAGCATGCTGATGAAAACATGCCACTGCAAGGGGAATCATGGTAACATGGAACCGTGGCATGTTGTCTTGCAGCATGTTGTCAGTAATATCTGCATATGTGCATTTCAGTCATGTATGTCTCTGATGCTGAAAACACCTAAAAATCGATGCTTCTGATGTGGTAGTTGCAATGCAGAACCCTAAGGCTGCTGAGAACTGTGGTGGGGGCTGGCATGCGTTCTCTCTAGTTCTTGTTTGGCTGCAAAACTTTCACATTCTGTCTTGCTTGCCACCAAAAAGAAAATGTGCCAAGAAAGCCAAGCTTCTACTATGCCTTATCTGTTCCATCACCTTTCCTTAGCTCTGTTATTTAAAGCAAGGGTGCCCAGACCTTGGCCCGGGGGCCACGTGCCCCTGAGGGGCGGTCAATCAGGCCCTCTGGGAGCCCCCAGCCTCTGGCCCTCCAGAGACTTGTTGGAGCCCGTACTGGCCCGACGCAACTGCTGTCAGCAAGAGGACAACTGTTCAACTTCTCACCTGAGCTGTGGGACAAGGGCTCCCACCACAACTTGCTGTTTCATGTCCATGATGCAGCAGTGGCAGCAAAGGAAAGGCTGGCCTTGCTTTGTGCAAGGCCTTTTATAGACCTTGAGCTACTGCAAGACCTTCATTCATATAAGTTCCATCTCTAATATATTCGTTTATGTAAATTTATTCAAATTTTAAATGGTAAATTAATTCTTATTTCCCGGCCTCCCAACACCATCAGAGAGATGATGTGGCCCTCCTGCCAAAATGTTTGGACACCCCTGATTTAAGGAAACAAAGAGTTTGTTTAGGTTTCATCACTTGAATGCCATCATACAATGCCTGTTTAGGTTGTGATTCTGGCCTAGTAGCTTTGTCAGATCCTGATTTTTCAATGAGCACAGTTGTTGACTCTTAATTGAATTGAAAAATGGTATTTAGACTATAAAAACTCTTCATTGGAATTGTCTTTTTAGGATGAGGAGTTTGGGGTGGACATATCTTGGGAAGCATAGAATGACTGGGAATGCAAGCTGCTTCTTAGTGGGTTTTTTTGTTTTTAATCAGGGTTGCTGCAGACTCCTGAGCGGTATCAGGAAAATGTAGTTTCACTTCTATTTTATTTTTATCACTGGGTAAATTGTGATAACTAGTTTTTTTTATCTTCAAAGACTCCTATACATAACCAAATTTTTTCTCTTCTGGGACTTAAAAATACACTAACTGTGGTAAGAGGAATCGAATTAATTAATATTAAAATGCTTACCACAGCTAATTATTACCGTGATGACTTCTCTTTGTAACACTGTAATATATTGAACTAACACCACATACTAATTGTGCACATTGGCTTTGAAATATGTCCCCTCTCATGCTGGAGTACCATGTTTGTTAGCTTTGGAGAGAACAGAAACCATATGTAGATTGCCAAATTTGTGGTGAAGTTCTACATATGGTCACCAAAGATAACTTGCCCAAAGCATCAGTGAAGGTCTTTCCACCAATGAAATTATTTCTGGGGCCAAATGAAAAACTATAGTCCTACCAGTGCAGGGGGTTCAATGACAACCTTTTGAATTTGGTGATATATGTGGGCTGTAAGTGCTTGTGAGTTTTGCCATTGTGAATCAGCCTGGGCTCCCACCTTTAGACCTGCTTACCTGGTGTTGCTGGTAAAAAGGTCCAGGATGGGCAAGATTTCCCATCTCCTGGGTCTCTTTAGATCGGGGAGTAACATTCTGATTCAATCTGGAGTTGCCTGCTTATCCACTGCCATCTTAGCTCTAGTATTTCTCTGTAAACTTCTGGTGCCTCTCAACCGTTAATGGTACTGTCCTTAATATTTCAGTATATTGTCACTTTTCCACTTGGCAGTCTCGCTTACATTCAGTATTTCTCCTTGGGTCTCAGGATAGTGTTAAAACACATTCCAGTTTAGTTTTGTTGCTGGGATTGTTGGCATCAAAAATGCAGAGGCGTTCACTTCTTTGTTTCATTTGTGTTAATTTTCTCTTTCTAAATCTGTTCCACTAAGACTGATGTAACCATGAGTTTTATCTCTCTTCTTTTTTTCTCCCAGTGAGCTGGGTGAACAGATCCTTTCCTCCATAGTGGCAAGCAGGAAGTGTCCAGGCATTTTGAGGGGTGCTTCTGCCTCTCCTTTAACCTTATTTTATGCCTCTGTTAACAAGTTGGTGTTTCATTCTGTGGACTGAACTAAGGAATGACATTTCATAAAACAGATTATACAGAAAACGGATCCTCCTTTTATGCAAATTCTTCGTGATGATAAGCTGCTTGCCCTTTTTTGCCTCCCTCATCCTTACTTTATGCTGCACAGAGAGTGTGGTAGGATGAAAGATTTGTTTTTGAGAGTCATCTGCAAACTTGGATAACTGTGGAATGAAAAATCTCTAGTGTGGAGAGAGGGTGAATGCAAAAAGATGTATATGTATGTGGGTGGATGTTTATATGCACACACAAATATATATATAAATATAGATATATTTTACTCTTAGGGAAAAAAACTATTTGATTCTTTTAATGTCAGGAGAAATTTTACTTAGGGCTGATTATATGGAGTATCTCGTTTAGCAGGCGATACATTTCACAAAACCAGCTTTACAACAACTGCAGATAATTTATCTAAAAAGGAATTTCATGAGACAAATGCAGCAGGAACATGATATAAAAATGCTGTGTGTGTGTATGAGAGAATCAAACAAGATGTGAGGGGAAGCTCTTCAGCACATTGGTCCCTGTTCACATCAGGAACACAACAAGACTTCCCTAGCTCCTCCTCCCATTCTCCCTCTCATGTCAATCTGCTTCACTGCAAGATGGTGATCCAGTGTGCCTTTCTTCCCCTTAGACAGGAGAAGAACTATTTATAACATTGCGGGCAGCTTACCTTTGGGGACTTCCGTGGCCTCCTTGGGAGAAGTGCAGAGGCTGCTGCTGATAAGATTACTGAATGTCCTCGACACATTTTAAGAACTGTACTTATGACTGCCCCATCCCATTTACTGCTCCTTCGCTCCCTTCCTCACCCTCCATACTTTTTTTTTAGTTTTGTTTAAATGTAATCCTGGTTTTAAACAGATGTGGTCTGAACACTCCTTGGGCTGCTTCTGTACAATTCTGGTTTTTACTGAAACAGGTGTTGGGAAAACACTCTCACCAATGGTTGCTGTTACAGTGAGATCAATAAAGACCTTGATTATATTAAGCCTTTGAGTGGTGTTGTCCTTGTGGAAGTAACTAAATGTAGGAGTTGAAAACATCAGTAGAAGATACTTCATTTGCAGTCACGCATAGATCCCTCAGCAGTCCTGTCACCCCCCAAAATGTTTTTACTATAACGGAGGATGTGGAAGTAGTCGTGCAGTTTAAAAGCTGCCATTAGAACAGTGTCTGTCAAGGTTTGTACTCCGCTATATTACTTCACATGGTCCACCTTTTCAAAGAGCCACTGGAAGTTACTGGTGATATCATCACCAGTTACTTCTGAGTTAGGAGGCCATATGCAACATGACAAACGCCAGTAAGAGGCTGAAGGTGGGCAGGAGGGCTTTTTCGAGTGGAAAAGGATGTTTTGGAGCTCTGTCCACTGAGCCAAGTCGCCTACCGCTGTTTGTTGTGTCATGTTCCTGGTCTTGATGACAGGTGACCAGGGGTCCTCAAGAACCACCAGACACCACCTCAGGTACTACTGGTGGTACCTGTACCACTGGTTGAGAAACACTGCATTAGAATGTTCATGGCTGACAGGAACCCATGAAAGTACATCCACTTGTCTCAGAACCAACTTTTGAGGATTGAGTTTCACTAGTTGTGATTTGTATGTGTACCTCTGACTGCATAAATGAGAGCAACAGCAACCCCGGCTATGATCCTGCACATAGACTGCAACGGAAGGCAAACCCAAGTTGGTGTCTTGACAAAAGAAAACCACTTGTAAGCAGAATGAGACCGTCTCTGTCTTGTGGCTTATGGTGTGTACTAACAGCAGAGAAGTGGCTATAGCACTGGATATTTTGTTAAAATAGGAAAGCTGAAATCAGTACTGGTCTGATGATACATTCCCCTTTAGAAATCGTACGCATCGGTTCTTAAACTTAGATATCTCTACTTAAATCTGACTAGTATATGCAAATCATTAACAATGAAAAAAACCTCAACATTGATGATTACATTTAATTTTTAACAGGAAAGTCATATTTTACTGAGTGCCCACATTTAGCACTATAACGGGTGTCCAAACTTTTCAGCAGGAAGGCTACATCATCTCTCTGACACTGTGTTGGGTCACTTCCGGTTATGACATCACCTCCGGTAGATCCTGACAGATTCTCATTCTAAAAAGTTGGTCCTGGTGCTAAATGTGTGAGAACCACCGAGATAGACAATCTTGAAATCAAGCAAGCTAAAACACAGCCTGACCCCACCTTCTAACTGCCTAGCTCCTCTGTATTGCACTGCAGGTAATCATAAATCAGCCTTATTCACATTAGTCACATACCACAGTGCAAAGTAACTGCAAGCTACAGAAGCTTTAATCTGAAGCAGTCTCATTAAAATTCTATTAGTCTGCAAAGCTGCTCCCCTGCTTGTGTTTCCAGTGAGTCAGAATGACCCCTGGTCCGCCTTGGTGGTAGGCTTGGAAGACTTGGTTAGATGTGTTTTTTTGTTTTTTTTTTAACTGCTAATTAATTTTGCATGGGCCACGTACACTTGGGTTGTTCCTGAGTGCTGTTTGAGAGGTGGTGCAGTGTAGTGGCTGAGACACTAAGCTGCATATCTGAACTGTGGGGGTTGAAATTTTGCCTCTGCCATGAGCTCACCAGGTGGCTTTAGGCAAGACACTCACTGCCTCTCAGGCCCAGCTCCTTAGCTGCAATATGGTGATGATGATACTGACTGTACAAGATTGTGGAGGTTTCATAACAATTCATATTAAGCATTTTGAGTGCTCCAATTGCTACATAAGGGGGCAGAGCTAGGCTCCCAATGAAGATGATCATCTTCATTGGGTGACTGGCTCTGCCCCCTTGTGTAGAGACTGGAGTACTCACCATGCTTAATATGAATGCTTATCAATCAAGAAGTATCTGATATGAGTAATATGAATTATCTCATCGCTCTACAAACTATCCCATCTAACTCCACTAGCTACAGCACTGTCCACTCAAGCATCTTTCTCATCTCAACTCAGCTACGAAACAAAGCCCAAGACAAAGTTCTTCACTTTTTAGAGCAGAAGGACTCAACCGGAGGTGGGCAGTTTGGCTGAGCAGAAAACAACATGACACATTGTAACACAAAATCAGGAAAGCGCAGGCCACTGAGGAATCAACTGCTGAGTGAAGTAACAATGCCATTAGCAGAATTGAAAGGGACATTACGCTGGGGCACGCAATCCAGTCTTTGCAATGCAATATTGCAGAAATTCCTAATAAAATCTGCTGTATTGCTGCTGCTGTTGCATGCATGCAAAGCCTTGGATCTTGGGATTAGAAACAAGGTTCATGCCTGGAAGAAGAAAAATACAGGAACTCAAAAGCAAAATAGAAGACCTTAAGAACAGGAGTTGCTGTTGGCACCTTAGGGACCATGGCAAATCTGAAGCAGAGGAAGCAAACCATTGGAATAGCTTCTTGGGAAAAGTGGATAAACACCACCCTTCCCATTTTCCCAATCTCTGAAGATGATTTGGAAAGGGCATGTGCCCCTCTGCCTTCCCACAACAATGTCCCAGGAGACATTATTTGAACCCTCATGAGTCTCCAAAGGAGAAATTAATGAGGGTTCTTGATGCAGCTCCACTGCTTCAGTAAAGGGAATTACTGTACAGTTATGGTACTTCAAGACCTTTGCCCAGAAACTATGAAGCACAGAAAATTGTTTCAGCATCATACTGAAAAAACTGGGGGAAGTGGGGATCCAGTACAAATGAGAATTCCATTGAAACTCATTATCCGGGCAAGAGAAAATCCCCTCATAAAAAAAGGGAGAGGTCTACTAATCTGCTTAGAATCTCCCCTACTCCTGTATGACAGAAACTGAGCCTAAAGATTAGGGGTGCCCAAACCCTGGCCCTGGGACCACTTGCGGCGTTCGGGGGCTCCCAAACTGGCCCAGTCTCCAATTAGCTTCTGGCCCTCCAGAGATTTGCTGGAGCCCATGCTGGTCGACACAGCTGCTCTCAGTGTGAGGGTGACTGTTGGACTGCTTGTGTGAGCTGTGGGACAACGGCTCCCTCCACTGCTTGCTGTTTCATGTCTGTGATGCAGCAGAGGCAGCAAAGGAAAGGCCAGCCTTGCTTTGTGCAAGGCCTTTTATAGGCCTTGAGCTACTGCAAGACCTTCATTCATTCATATAAGTTCCATCTCTAATAAATTCATTTATGTAAGTTTATTCAAATTTTAACTGTAAATTAATTTTTTTTTCCTGTCCCCTGACCTAGTGTCAGAGAGATGATGTGGCCCTCCTGCCAACCCCTGCTCAAGATAATCTTGACTTGGTCTGGACCTTGACTAGTCAAAACAAAAGCAAACCAAACAGGACACTGAACCCTGGGCTGCGCCAAGACCACTGCACAGAAGGCGGAATGCCCAATGCGCCCCCACTTATCCAATGATGTGCCAGCCTCTGCTCCTCCTACTCTCTAATGCAGTGTTTCTCAAACTGTGGGTCGGAACCCACCAGGTGGGTCGCAAGCCAATTTCAGGTGGGTCCCCATTCATTTCAATATTTTATTTTGAATAAATTAGACTTGATGCTACCATGGTATGTGACTGCATCTGGGAAAATATTACAGCTCTATACTTTTGACAGGCTACTTATGTATATGCTTTTAACAAGGAGAGTAAATGGAACTTATTCCTGGATAAGTGTGGGCAGAATTGCAAACTAGGATTGTTAAAAATTTTCCTGCCTGATGATTTCACTTCCAGCCATGACATCTTTTCCGGTGGGTCCCGACAGATAAAAAGTGGGTCTTGGTGCTAAATGTGTGAGAACCACTGCTCTAATGCTATAGCTCCGGGGCCTCCAAACCTCAACCTACAGGCCATATCCAGTGCACCAGGATGATCCTTCCAGGTGTGGCAGTGGCAAAGCTTTACCATTACACGCCACAGCCACCATTTGTAGCACCCAGTAACACAGCGTCGTGCTGGGCAGCCACTTCTCCCAGGCAATTGCGGCCCAGAGCCTTCTGGGGCAACAGGCAGCGGAAGTGGCTGCCTGGCATGAGGCTGTGTGAAGATCGGGTGCAACAAACAGTGGCTGTGGTGCAGAACACCACCATGGCGCCATGCCCCAAAGGAAATTCCTAGCGTGCAGCAGTCCACAGTTTGAAGACCACTGCTAAACTCTACTTCACTCTACTCCACACTTCCTCTCTGTTCCGCTCTTCTTTTTCCAATCCAGGGAGTGGAAAGAGGAGGAGGCACAGTGGAGGCAAGTAGGTGGACAGAGATGTGCATCCTCCAACAATTTGTAATCTGAGGCAACTGCTTGAGTTGGCCTCATGGGTGGGCCAGCCCTGACCAAACCACACTCCAAATTCTTCTAATCTAGAGATTAAACCCAAAATGTTCATGGAAAGACTGCCATGGTATCCAGCATGCAACCAGGCAACTGCTGGCAACGGACTTTTGTCTCCTTCCCTCAGGTAAGGGAAGCAGCCCCACAATGGGGCTACACAATTCTACAGCAGCTTTGTAGCTACCACATAATCGGAGAGTCCCGTGTCACATCGCATGATCCCACACGGGGCTCAGGATCCAGTGGAGTGGAGCTCCACTGGTCCAGTGCCCCTCCCTCCCTGCACCCTCCCCCCTGCCACGCCTCCTCTCCACCCCCACACTGGGCTAACCCCAGTGCTGGGACCGCGATAAGGGCTTGCAAACGTGCCTTACAGCACATTTGCGACAGAGAGCCAGCGCACAGGGCTCTGGATCGGGCCCTAAGTCAAGAACACAAAGTATTCTTGAATCATGTGATTTCAGAAGAAGAGTTTAAAACTATACTTGCTATACTCAAAAACTTTGAAACCCCTGGAACTTATGGCTTCACAATGGTTGGTTGGCAACCTTCAGTCTCGAAAGACTATGGTGTAAGCCTACAGCACCTGGAATTCCAAGGCGGTCTCCCATCCAAGTACTAACCAGGCCTGACCCTGCTTAGCTTCCAAGATCAGACAAGATCGGGCATGTGCAGGGTCACAGTGTGAGAATTCTATAAAATGTTAGCAGAACTCTTAATTACATGGCTGCTCTCGTCATTCAAGGGCATACAAAATGAAACCCAGATCCCAACTCATGGCAGCTACCCAGACTCACTATGGCTCCCAAACCTGGTAAAGATTCCCAAGATATGGAAGTTTACTATCCCACTGTTTCACTTGATGCAGACACTAAAATTTTTACAGACATATTGGCAAACAAACTATACTCCTTTACTGCCACATACTGTATATCAATCCTGATCAATTGGGCTTCATCCCAGGCGCGCAAATAATTGACTCAGTGCCATGTGTTGGACATTGTCCATCTTGCCACCAAATCTAAAAGGCCTGCCATTTTATCACTGGAAGCATACAAGGCCTTTGATAGGCTCAGCTAGAACTTTTTGATCTGTCTGTTAGGGAACAATTTAGACTCAGGCAGCTGTATCAGGAATCCAAAGCCCTTATTTGAATTAATTCTTTAGCCTTAACCCCCATTCAGATACCTTCAAGAACAAAGCAAGAATGCTCACATTCCCATATACCAGTGGTTTTCAAACCTTTTAGCACTGGGACCCACTTTTTAGAAAGACTATCTGTTGGGAGGGAGCCACCAGAAGTGACCTGGAAGTGATGTCATGGCTGAAAGTGAAGTCAAATAGGAAAATTTTTAACACTCCTCCATATGGCAAAACCAAATCAAAATCAATTAAGTAAATTAAAATTTATAATAAATATAAGTTTAAAAATTTATTTAAAATAAAGAAGAACCCTTCTAACCCTCCCAAGCAGTGGCAGATTTGTTTAAAAAAAAAATTTCCCAAACTTCCCAAAGGCTGCAATCCTATTCATGCTTAAATGAGAATAAGCCCCATTGACTATCATTGTTAAAAGCATATACATATACAGTAGCCTGTTAACCCATTTCTGCCCAGCCCACAGGTGTATACATTTTATTCCTGTTGTGAATATGCCAGTTTGAGCAGATTTCCTCATACGCAGTCACATACCATGGGAGCATCAAATCTAATATATTAAAAATAAAATACATATTGAAATGAATTGGGACACCTGAAATTGGGGCTTGACCCACCTAGTGGGTCCAGACCCGCAGTTTGAGAAACACTGCCATATACTCCTTATTTTATCAGTACAATCCCTTGCAAACCTTCTAAAGTCAAACAACAGTATCAAGGGACTTTGTCCTTCTTGTTAATCTCATGTTGTGAATTTGTTTGCAGATGATATTGCCCTTTTCACAAAACTAAGTATAGTATCCCCAGGTCAAGGTTATATATTGACTCAGACACGATTTGACTGGCAGTTAACAGAGGCTGATCCACTGGGGTTTTAAAAATTGGATTCATAGGTTCTACTGTTTTATTCAAGGCTTTTCAGACTGGGACATCGCGACGCCTCAGCCTGTGGGCCCTGGCCTGTTTCCCCTTAAGGGGTGGGGGCAGCCAGGAGGCAGGGAGGAGACCTCCCGAATTGCTCCACTTTCACTTTTGAAGCATCAGGGAGCCCTGTGGACAGCCGCGCAGGGCTCCCCGCACCCCTGGGAGGCTGCAGGAGGCTCTGGTAAGTGTACCCAAGCCCCTGCAGCCCCCTGAGTGGTGCGATCCTGGGGATCGCGCCGCTGCCTTCCTCCTGCCCCTACTGCCTCCCCCCACCCCTGCAAGAACTTACTGCGGCTTTCAAACTCCCTGGGAGTTTGAAAACCGCAGGTTTATTTACTGCGTTTTAGGTGGTTTTCAGCCACTTTGAGTGACCTCATCAGGAGAAGTCAGGGTAAAGAACTATAGACTGGTCTGAAATGGGGCTAATGCTACAATCCTTTCTACACCTACCTGGGATTAAGCCCTATTGACTATAACGGGACTTGCATCTGAGTAGACATGCGTGCAGCCCTGAGGCTGCAATCCTATACACACTTTCATGAGATTAAATTCCATTGATTGCAGTGGGACTTTCCTGTGAGTAGACAATGACACACATAGGACTGGGCTGCAAATCTATTACCTGCAAGTGGGAATTTCTCACACAAACAGTGCAATCCTATGAACATGTACTTGGAAGTAAGCACCATTCCGTTTAACTTTCTGGAAGGTGGTCAGGGAGTTGTGACCTGAGCTTGTGAACAGAGTTGCAAACAGGGGAGTTTTACATGTTTAAAGGTTAGAAGTTTAAGCCTTGGGGGGGGGGGTGTGTGAGCAGAAGCAGCTAGCAGCTGGACCCTGGACCCTGCAGACTCAAAGGACTATGACCCATGAAGAAGAAGAAGAGGTGGTTGTGGTGGTGTTTGTTTCATAGAATGTAGCACATCCCTGTTCCTGGTGGCAGGTATAGAGAACTATACCTGTACAAGCAGTAAGTTCAAGTTTATTTTGCAGCCTTTCAGTTCAAGCATGAGCAGCTAAAGCTTGTTATGCTAGAAAGAAAAGTGAGATGATAGATCTTTATGGCAAGTGAGGACACTTCACCATCAACTCTTGCTACCATGCTTTTCCAGTTCCATTCAGATCTTGACCACATCTTCTACCAAACAGTTTTATGAACATAGCTCTCTCAGTGTGGCAGGAATGGGGATGGGGGGAGCTAATATCCTTCCCCTCTGATTCTTTTCCTTTCACATCTCCTTTTCTTTGATTTAGGCACATTTTTACAGGTAAAAACTGGAAGTCTAAAGGCTTGTACTGACAACACCATCTATTTTCACAAAAGGTGCCATTAACCAATATACTGTATAACACAAAAATAAATTAGAAGGAACACAAGTGAATTGGTTCCAAATTGTTCAGGTCATGCACTTTGCTTCACAATCAATAATAAAAGACAAAGCTGCTAGGTCTCTCAGCATTTGAGTTCCCCATTATCAACTTTCCTCCATTACTCAACGGCTTGCTTCTAAAATCTCTCATTCATTGTTATCTTTTTCTTGTGATTCCAATAAAAGTCTTAAATCTGTGTGAGACAATGATTTGGGAGAGATGATCTCTGGACTGGAGATACTGGGCAAAATTACTGGGCAAAATTACTATTAAAAAGTAGTATAAGGGTGCAGATTGGAAGGAGCTTTGGGTGCAAATAGTAGAGCATGGTCTCAGGATCAGTGTATGCACTAATTGGAATAGTAAAAGGATTGTGCAGTCAAAAGTACACAAATGCCACTAGTTGTGATTGGGATCTGGGCACAGTGGCTCTTCTTCCCCCAAGTGCAGGATTTCTGGCTACAGTGATTTTTATCCATACATCTATAAAATTGAGAGGGAAACCAGGAAAGCGTAGATCTCCTCTTCGAGAGTGTGCCTGGATCAATGGAGTTTACAGAGCATGAACATTTGGAATGAAATGAGCTCAGTGGGCTGTACAAACTCTTCTTTGTGTGTAACTCGCCTTACGGAGATAGCACAAGTGGCACCACTGTGGAAAAAAATGGTATAAGGAGAATAGCTCTTGAAGAAGACATTTACAGCCAAAACACACTGGACTAGTTTAGGCAAGCTGTTCTTAGCATATATTAAAGTCCTCTTTTTTTTTTTTTTTTTTAGTTTCCTTTCCTCTCTCTCTCCTTTGACATGCATGGCCAATGCAAAAAGGAAGTCTGTGCTTCACATTCCTTGTGTTGTCAATAATCATCTACTTGTCTATGGAGAACAACAGTGAGCCCTGCCAGGCTAAGTACTTGTCTTTCGTTGAATGCTGACACGTATGGCTCTGGCCATATAGTCTGGAGCACATGGTTAAAGCATCGAACAGCGTAATCCTATCTTGTGCTGGAACAGGCAGGCCTGTGCTGTATCCAGCAAAAAATAGGGGCCCAAAGTGGCTCAATCAGAGGTAAGGGGAAACTCTTCCCCTTACCCTCACGTAAGCCACTGCAGCCCCAATGGGTCTCCTCGGACTTGTACCACCTCTGAAGGTGGCATACGTCAGAGGAGAATGGAGCAGCTTGCACCGCTCCACAATGCTTGGGAATGGGGGCTAGGATCCAGCTGGGTCCCAGCCCCACCTCCTGTTCCTTGCCAGCCGCCCTGGAATGCCTTCCTCCCCCCTCCTCACTGCCCTCCCCAGTGCCTTGTGTCAGCCAAACTCTGCCAACACAAGGCTCCCTGTCAGAGTTGGCACAGAAGCTAGTTTCAGCCTCTGTGGGCCAACACGCGTTCTTGCGCCGGCTCAGCCAAATCTAGAGGAGGCGCAAATGTGATTTACAATTGCGCCCTAAATGACACAGCAGCTGTATGGCAAGTGCTATCATTACATGGCTAAGTGCTTTGTCTGTGGCTAGCATTATATTTACACTGAGATCATGGCAGAGTTTTCACGTACACATTTGCTACCTGAAAACTGCAACAGCAAATTATGGTTTGGACATTTGGAAATGGACACCAGAGAAGAATTACTACACACAAAATGTTCACATCATCACCTGATATCGACTTAAATGCTGTACTCTTCAGTTGAAGCAGCGCAGATTCAGCTGCCAGTCACTGAATAAGTCAGCCCAGCATAAGTTGCAAACATTTTGGTATTTTCTTCCTGTGGGCAACCCTTCATTCCATTCAGTCAGGCTGTACTGCTGCTGCTGTTAAAGATATCTGAAGCTTTGTTAGCTGTCTGTTAGAGATTATGCCATGACAAATGGCTTGGAGCATTATTTACTCAAATTAAAGCAAATAAATGGCAACTGCTTTCTTCTCAACTGTATCAATACACCTCTGGGAAAGGTGATCAGCTATGGAGGATCTACTCTTCCTTTTCTATGAAGTCAATTGCAGGAACAAATGCCAAGCTGAAAATGTTGAAGGTTTCCTGTTTTAAAAACAGTATGCTACATTTATTTTAGTGTTGAGAGCCACGAAGCAACTTGTTCTCGGTGCCAATCTGTGTTTTTGGCTCAGTCTGTGACAATGCTATAAAACATTCATAGTACTGATATTTAAATATATATCTAACTGTGCGCTATCTCATGATTTAAAAAATGTAGCGATATGATAGCCATATCTCTCAACAGGAAATAAAGACTTTCGTTTTTAACAATGTTCTAGAACATGGTAACGCATCACTGCATTTAGATGTGCATTCACAAACCACTTTACCCATAGAAACATAGTACAAGTAAATGCAGAATTTCAGATCTGTCTGTAGTATTTCCTCTTTAGTTAGTATTCCCTCTTTATCAGTCTTGGAATTTGGATCCATAAAGCCCTCATTGTCATATTTAATAATGAGGATTGATGAGGACTAAGTAGATTAAATACTTGTGGTCATTCATAACTTTGCATAACTTCGACTGTCTTCCATGCTGGATTCACCACATTATTTTAATGATTACTCATTACAGATAATAAGCACAAGTCCTGTCTTGTCATATGGCATGTCTTCTTTCCAAAAACTCCTATTGCAAGAACACAAACCTTTGCTGAACCCTGCAGTTTCCTCAATGGCAAACATACGTGTCTACAATTATATCCTCGTGGTGGCCTATGCTAACCTTTCCTCCTTCATGACATAGCATAAGCTCAGTCTCACTGGGCTTCAGCAAGCAGCAGGAACTTGTTCAGGGTAATAATGTTTGAGCAAACTCTGGAAGAGAAAATAAAAGGATTATACAATTTATTTTCCGTGGGGAGAAAGAATTCACAGAAACAGAGACAAGTCTAAGTCAGGATTTTGAATTCCTTTGGTAAAATCAAGCACAGTTCAGTGAAATTCTTACCTCAAGAAAACTTTTAGGGAATGTGCAAAATGACACACACACCCTTAGCGATTTGAACGTGCCTCCGCTGGTGTGTTCAGTTTCAAAATTTGAGGACTGTAATAGCTCTAGGAGATTGATGCCATCATTCAAAATTTGTGCAATTCAGATGTAACCAAGACAGTACAAAGAAATAATGCATTGATACAACGAACCACCCCCACCCCCTGCTTTTCAAAATTAATCTGTTCCTGAGATCCCGCTGTATTTTGAAAATATTGTAATGTGAATCTAATAATACATTAGTTCCGCGACCTCAGATATTGAAATGTCTGCCATGGAACCTAGCTATTTTCCTCTGCAAAAGGTGAGTTTTGCAATGGAAATCTTCATTTCATATAGAATACTAAATAAATACTTAGTTGTTGGCATCCTTCAGTCTCGGAAGACTATGGTATCGCGCTCTGAATGGTGGTTCTGGAACAGATTGTCCTCTCCAGTGTGCGAAGCCTGGGTAAAGTAGATATGGAGGATAGACTGTTTCCCATGCAGCAAATTCTCCCTCTCCACATCGCTGAAATGGTCCAATGGAAAGGCAGAGGCCAATACGGTTGGTTCCAGCGGCGTCGCAGGAGTTGCCAGAGCATGACTGTATACAGCCGCGAACTGCCTCAGGGACTCCGGATCCGGATTTTGCCTCGAGGTTGTCTCCTGAAGCCTTTTCCATAACTGGATATAGCCACAAGGCAGTGGAGGTTTGGGATCAGAGTTTTCCTTCCCTCAGATGAGCTGCCTTCCCAGGTTAACAAGTTCCATCTACCAGGTGGCTGTTTAGTCGCCTCTTACGACAAGTACAGCCAGACTTGAGGGCCCATTCTTGTCCCTAGCCCCCAGGGCAAATAAATACTAAAGCAAGACAAAAACTTTAAATAAACTAAAGGAGATAAAAAAATGCTGAGGGAGTTCCTTTTTTACTTACATACTTTTACTTATATGCTTTTAAAAATCCCTCTGATGGAGGGATACAAGCTGTAGATATACCAAGGTGAGCTGAGGGCAGTTTGCATATACTTGGATGTCCAATAATCAATTCACAGGTGAGGGCTTAGACCTAGTAAGTCCTGATCCCATGTTTGGCTTATGTTATGGTTTGAGACAGCAGACAAGGGGAGCAATTTGTGGACTCTATATAGATAGAGTTTTTGGTCAGCTAACATCCCCAGCATCATCTTGCATATAAAGAGATGCACGACAACAGCAAAAAGAGCAGAAATAGCCAAAAAGGGCTGAAGACCATTTGCTGAGTAATAATATAGTAATTCTCGTTTGCTGTTGGGGGGAGGGGAACTAATCGGCATGCTTTCTGTCCTTAAGGTAGGTTTTTGTTTTCATAATGCTAATCAATATCATACCTTGAGCATTTTCATTGACCTTGCTCCAAACGCTGCTGTTAGAATTTAGTTTTGGATGGTGACCTTAGTTTGGACAAGGCATGCCTCAGGTGTGAAATGCTCTCCCTTGTGTGTGTGTGTGTTTTTTTTAAATGATCTAAAAAATAAAACAAATATTAAAAAGGATGTTTCAGCATCCTGAAAAAAAATCTCTCTCCAGACTGGTATGGCTGATACCTACTTTATTTTCTTTAGTGAAGAATTATTAGTGAAGACAATTTTATTCCCTGGAAATTGTCAGTTTTAATGAATAATTTTGCTTCTGCTGTTGCTTTTTTAATAACAGCTTTTACTTCTGTTTAGCTGCCATTTTTACTACTGGTGCACATTTTAACTGGTTTCATTGTCAACTGCTAGATTTTTAAAAATTCAGTATTTAAATACTAAATATTTATTATTGTATGTTTACTGCCTTGGGAACTTTGGGTGAAAGGCAGACTAAAAACCTTGTATATAGATGCATTCAATGTATTCAACTGCCAATAACATTCTAGAATTCTTCGTGGTTCACTGTAGCTGTTTACTCACATGTGACTCAAAATGAAGATATTGCTTTGCAAAGCTGAGTGAAGAGTCTGTTTCATTTTAGAAGAGAACCACCTGAGACAATCAACTGACACATGGTGTGAAGTCTGACGTTTTACATTGGTCCAAGCTCTCCAGTTGCCCAAGTGCGTATTATATCAAAGTATTATTTGTCAGCTGTATCCTTTGCAGAGTATCTCATGCATCACATCTCCTCTTGAAGAAATAAGAACTGTCAATAGGAATACAGAGGAAATGAGGGTCTGCATTTAAAATGCATTGTGTAACCTTTGGAAGCTAGTTGGATTCATATGGCATTTGTAGAGCATTCAAGGGAAACAGAAACTCTCCACCCTCATTTTGTTCATCTTTTCAAGGTCCTTGTTGGACAGGCTGGCATTGTCTTCTACTATTGTGTTGGAGCTGATCATATTAAATAATGTAATAGGCTGTTCATTATTCCTTCGAGAAAGGGTTTTTCCACCAGCTGGGAGAACAATACCAATAATATATGGCTTACATTTTCTTATACATTTTCTGGTCAACCTGAGCAGCAGATTCTGAATCCTGCTGTAGGAGGAAGTTAATCTCTATTCTGCTGAACTCTTCACCAGAACCAAAACAGCTCTGTCATCTACATTTTAAGAGAGCTTTTTTATGAAAAAAATTTCCACCTCTTTAATGCTTCTCCTTTTACAAATGTGAGGTTCATTTTTACTTTTTTTACAAGGGGCTCCCACCAGTTTATCTTCAGACCTTCTGCAGCATCAGGTGATCTTCAAATATTCAACATATTCTCATGATTGTGATTTCCGGGACCCAGTGTTCTCTTGAATGTTAGAACATGGTGTTTCAACATGGTGTTGATACTACATTCTTATTTGGTGGCAGCTATTCCTCTATAGAAGCTGCTTCAATAAAAAGCATCTTCCAGTACCGTGGAGGGAGATCACAGGGGCCACAGGACCCCAAGCAGCACTCTTCCAAGGGTGGTAATGCTGCAGCCGCTGCAGCTGCCAGTGTCGCGCTGACCCCCTTGGTGGTCTGTAAATATGATGTGCTGATCTCCCTGTGCATCTATTATATGCTATCCCAGCCTCCAAAAAGGGCTCGCAAGTGTCCCTCCAATAGGGCTGTGATGCCTCAAAGCCATGAGCTACCTTTAAAACCAAACACTAGGAAAATGCCTGAGAGATCTGGCAAAGTGAACCCACTGGAACGAAGAGAGATTAGGCAAGAGAAACCATCAAGAGGCAAGAATTTTATTTAAAAGGTGACACAACATATGAAGATAGTGGAAGGGAAATTGTAAGGGCAAAAGGGCAGTCTTTTGAAAAGAGACAAAAAAGTGGGGCAGCAAAGGTGGGAAATATGCTAAAGGCAAGCAGAAAATAAAACAAAACCTGAAACTTCTTACTTGATAATATTCCTACATTACAGGTCATGCCTCATTGTACACTAGGCAGTGTTTCCCAAACTGTGGACCCACTAGGTGGGTTGCGAGCCAATTTCATGTGGATCCCCATTCATTTCAATATTTTCTTTTAATATATTAGACTTGATGCTACCATAGTAGGTGACTGCATCTGGGGAAATGTTACAGCTCTGTACTTTTAACAGGCTATGATGTATATGCTTTTAACAATGATAGTAAATGGGACTTACTCCTGGGTAAGTGTGGGCAGGATCGCAGCCTAGGATTGTTAAAAATTTTCCTGCTTGATGATGTCACTTCTGGTCATGACATCACTTCTGGTGGGTCCTGACAGATTCTCATTCTAAAAAAGTGGGTCCTGGTACTAGACATCCGAGAACCACTGCACTAGGGGTTCTGTTCTGGAACAGGGTGAAGGTAGGAAATTGGATTTGGGTGCTTTTTTCCCCTTGTTAAAAGGCATTAAAGGTGGACCCCAGTATCAATGGTAAATTAAATTCGTGGGTGCTAAATCAGTGGATAATGAGGTCCCACCTGTATATACACAATGGTTTCAGGTCTTGGCACCCTCACTTGCAGCAAGGTGAACAGATCCAACACTGAACCTGGCAAATGGGGGCACATGATTGAGTGTTGGGAGAGTTAGGACAGACAAAAGAAAATATTTCTTTACTCAGCGCGTGGTCAGTCTGTGGAACTCCTTGCCACAGGATGTGGTGCTGGCGTCTAGCCTAGATGCCTTTAAAAGGGGATTGGACGAGTTTCTGGAGGAAAAATCCATTATGGGGTACAAGCCATGATGTGTATGCGCAACCTCCTGATTTTAGGAATGGGTTAAGTCAGAATGCCAGATGTAGGGGAGAGCACCAGGATGAGGTCTCTTGTTATCTGGTGTGCTCCCTGGGGCATTTGGTGGGCCGCTGTGAGATACAGGAAGCTGGACTAGATGGGCCTATGGCCTGATCCAGTGGGGCTGTTCTTATGTTCTTATGATCGTGTAGCCAGTTAACCCAGTTTTACCTGTGGGATCAAATAACTGGGCTACCTGAGCCACTTTGATGTCCTTCTCCTGAAAATGAAGTGGAATTTACAGTCCAAAGAGCTGGCTCAAAGTCAAGACTTTTGCTCACCAGACAACTGGAGAACAACAATTTAAAAAAAATGAAACAATGGCTATTGCATCTGATTGACTCAGCAGCCTCTTCAGGATGCGAAAGTATCACAGACGCTGCCGAGGTGCTAGAAAAGTCCAAAACCAATAAAACAACTGGCAGAAAATCGGGGGAAATCTGATATTTTCACTATGGCATCCTAGCAATGCAATGCCACTAATGTCATCACATCTTTCTGGTACTGCACTGTTGGTTCAAGACTGCTTATTTGTTGGGATTCCTTGTTTATCTTCAGTCAGCTTCTTTTGTGTTCTGTTCCACTGATACTCAGTGGTGTCAATAGGGGTGTGCGGGCTGCACCTGATGAATCACACGGGGGGGGGGATGACACAACTACTGGCCAAAATTTTAAAAAATCTTTGTATTTTCAAATAATATCATCATGTTATATATTATTCAATGCGTAATTTCGTGCAGAATTGCAATGAAACAATTTGTGCTGAAATATCTCTAGTCTGTCAAAAGTTATAGCCAAAAAACCAGCACGGGCAGGGCAATGGTGCATCACCGCACCCACTATCCAGGGCATTGCCCCACGCACTGCCTGGGAGGAGGTCCATCATGGGGGTGATGCGCTGGCCTCCCTCGGTGGGTGACACAGCTCTAGCAACGCCACTGCTGACCTTATGGAAATGCTTGGTATCGGTACAGTTCTGCCTTGACTGGGTCCTCTCAAAGGTATTTTTGTGTGCTTTTTGTTGTGTGGGCCCAAGATGGCTGCTGTTACTTTGATCTTTCAACTGCACTCTAACCTTTTTCAGAAGGGAATTCCTAAGGGGGGGTTTAAAAGGAGTGTGTAACCATTAGGAAAAGGTTAAGGATTATTGTGTTTTCCTCCTATAGAACAGATAAATGGAAGAAGGGGGAAGGTGAGATTTATTCATGTTCCTAGCACTTTTTGTGAATGATGGTCTGCAGAAAATCTAAGTACCTCAAAATGAAAGGAATGCTAAAGGATGTGGATTGTAAATCCTTTTGCATTTCTAAAGTGTTTGGTGTCTTCTGATAGATCCACATTCTATGTAGATTCACATTTTTTGTATAGATCACTGAAAAAGGGGACAAAAGGTTCCTAGAACGACTCACAAAAAGGTAGGTGGGTGGGTGGAGAACATCACAGACAGACACTTTCATAAGCATTCACAGGACTTTGGAGGGAGACAGTTGGGAGTCCGGAAGGGAGGTCTGAAGGTTTCATGGCTTCCCATATACTTGTATATTGTGGCATGCAAAGAAGTACCATGATATTTAAAATTGTGAGGACCACCAAAGTCTTGTAGTATTGGCAACCTTCAGTCTCGAAAGACTATGGTATCGCGCTCTGAAAGGTGGTTCTGGCACAGTGTCTAGGGTGGCTGAAAAGGCCAATCCGGGAGTGACAATCTCTTCCACCCTGGGAGCAAGTGCAGTGTGTCCCTGGTCTGTCTCCCTGGCTATGGGCCTTCCTTCTTTGCCTCTTTGCCTCAGTCTGTTGGCCAAGTGTCTCTTCAAACTGGGAAAGGCCATGCTGCACAGCCTGCCTCCAAGCGGGCCGCTCAGAGGCCAGGGTTTCCCACTTGTTGAGGTCCACTCCTAAGGCCTTCAGATCCCTCTTGCAGATGTCCTTGTATCGCAGCTGTGGTCTACCTGTAGGGCGCTTTCCTTGCACGAGTTCTCCATAGAGGAGATCCTTTGGGATCTGCCCATTCTCACGACGTATGCCGGTCAAAAGCAATGAACCAAATTCTGATGCACAGCAGGAACCTGGCCCAAGCCCTGAAAGTGTCTGATAAAATTCCCAAATGTCCCATATTGACCAATGGTCAATATCAATGCTCCTATTCTGAGGCTCGGATGTGTTCAGACATTGCATTTGTTCTTTGCACTCGACAAGGGCAAGACAATGCCTGCCCTGCTCCTGCACCAATGCTCAGTAGATTTTCACATCCGGGATGGAATTGTCTTGGGGGAAATGCTGTGAGTCTTTCCAGGAAAACCTATTGTGCTTTGGGTCTTTCGTTTAGCTGCTCTGGGAGCACAGGCTGTGTGGCCTTACCTTGAGTTAACAGCTGCAGAATTTATAGCCCAGCCCTATCTGTGTTTGTTCAGAGGATCAGCTCACTGATTTACTCCCAAGCAAGTGAGCATAGGATTGCAGCCTTTATATGGTTCTTATTTAATTATTTCCTTGCACATTCCCTTCTAAAAAAATCGTTCGGGAATGGGAGCCTGTGAAGAGAGGAGGAATAGAGAAGCCATTTTTAGAAGTCCTTCCATTATTAAAATATTTGAAAGTTTTATAACGAGGTTAATGTCTCCCATTCTCTTAACACCATTTTGAGCTTTTGGGGGGCTACTGTCATCAGGATGCATTATTTGAAGATGGGTAGCACTGTTATTGCTTCATTGATACTAGAAAACAAGCAGGTGAAGATAATCTCTTTAGCGTTAGCTGACCTAAACAACACTAGCACTCATTTTAGGCCTCACTAAAGCCTGTTGCTGTCAATTATCTACACACCCAAGGAAGACACACATACACAGAGAGACGGTGGAAGGATGCCTTAAACTAAAGCATTGAATGGTAGGAGTATCTGGGAAACAGTTCAAGTTATTAAATATTCTTCTGTGGGAGTTTTGAGAGATAGAAGAGGGCAGGAATTTTCCAGGAAATATTCGCACAGCAGGGTGACTCTAAACTTATGTTAATAAGCGCTACCCAATTTGAGGAAAACCCTGTCTGAGCTTCTTCAACCTCAAGAAATACAACAGCTACTGATCATTCATGTGTATAATGCCTGCAAATATTCAAAGCATTTCATATGAAGTATCTTGTTGTAATTCATATGAAGACAAAGGGCTCTTGAGTATAGGTACAGCTTTAAATATATTATTGCAATTTCATATAATAGTTGAAGTGACCAGGAAAAACTAGCACGGCAAGGCTCTAGCATATGTATGCTAGAGACATGTTAATTATCTTGTACAGTTTTGATCTGGTTAGCTGCCTTGAGCATATGAATTAAGGAATGTAACACTCTCCTTTTTGGGCCAGTTCAGATAATGAATCCACTGTAATATGAGTCAACTTGATGATATGCTGAGATGGCTTTGTGACTGTTTCAGCATATATCAATATTGCATCTTGCTGTACCAACACTGCATGTATTGTGGGCTTATTTGTGATGACACTGCAAATGTGAGTTCAGTTGCAAGTTGGTGTGTGCTGAGGAAGTCACATGGCTCTTTCAGCACACACCCAACCCTGCATGTATGCACTCAGTTCACATGATTCAGAAACCAAATTGGTTGTGTTAATTTGCACTATTAGTGTAGAACATTTATTGCTCTAGTGTAGGGGTCAGCAACCTACACCCTACCGGCCAAATTCAGCCCACCAGCCGAAATTCGGTTCACATGACCTGCAGCGTGCTGCACAGGGACTCAGCAAGCCCAGGCGACTGGCTCTGTCATTCCCCATCTGGTGTGTGGCAAACTGGGCAAGAAGCTTTGCCTCCCAGGGAAGCTGCTTGAACCATTCACTAATGAGGCTATACTATATCTCCAAAACTAGATGTGATAGGACAAAACAGATGCCATTTTTGGAATCGGCACCCCAAATATACCCAGGAATTGGTGTAACATTTAAGGAAGCAAAATGTGTGTTGGCCTGTGTTATCAGTGACGGTGTTGGAGGCCCAATGCTGCAGCCAACTATGTGAATGACTGCAGGTAAGCCAGTGTGAGAGGAGCGCAGTTGGAGGGAGAGGGACCTGGAGAGTCTCTGGGCAGGGAAGGGTGGACAGGAGGTAAAACAGGGGACAGAGGTCATAGATCCGGGTGGCAACACTATGTGCCAGGAACCTATTGCTGTTCCTTCCCCCTTACTCTCCTTGGTTCTGTGCCAGCAAAATGACTTACTTGGGTCTAAGGAGACCCATTGGGGCAGTGGAGGCTTTTCCTGGGGTAAGGGAACAAAAGTTCTCTTCCCTTCAGGAGGCCTCTGAGAGTGCCCCTTCCCTCAGGATGCAGCATTCGCTCCATTGGTGCAACTGCATCTGGGAGGGGGGTTATTTAGCTAGGATTGGGCAGGGTGTTTCATAAAGCTATCTGTTTAGCAGAGGGGAGAAATATACTTAGGTGATAAGTCCATATCTTGAATAGCTGTGTGATTTATAGACTACCAGTGCCGTCTAGGCAACAGCGCCTACGCTATATTTGGGGAGTGCAGTATAGGATACACTTGCACACCTTGAATCTAGTTAATTTCACTAGTACAATGTCTGCTCTACTCAGGCACATACCAACTCCCCTTCCAATGGATTCCTAAAACTCGTACTTACCTGGACAGCCCCTCCTCTTCAATTTGCACCCATTGGACAATTCAACAGAGTGCCTACCTGTCTGATGGTACTATTTCATCTCAGATGTACGAGATGTACTCGTATGAAAGCGGAATAACTCCCACTTGCTGATCCCACCCTCAGGGCCAGCCTAAGACCGCCTGACACTTAGAAGCAACATGCCAATGCTGGCCCCCCTTATCCAATGACATGCTAGCCATTGTTCCATTTAAGCTGAGTGGCCACAAGGCGGCAGCGCAGCTCAAACTCCATCCAAGCAGAGCTCCACTCAGCTTGGAGTTGATTATACTCCAGTGATTACACTGTAATACTACAGTGATTAAGTCCAGTGATTATACTGTTTCAGTCAACACAGTTCAAGGATACTATAGAACAGGGGTGCCCAAACCCCGGCCCGGGGGCCACTTGCAGCCCTCGAGGCCTCTCAATGCGGCCCTCAGGGAGCCCCCAGTCTCCAATGAGCCTCTGGCCCTCCGGAGATTTGTTGAAGCCCACACTGGCCCAACGCAACTTCTCTCAGCATGAGGGCAACTGTTTGACCTCTCGTGTGAGCTGTGGGATGAGAGCTCCCTCCACTGCTTGCTTATTCACGCTGATGCAGCAGTGGCAGCAAAGGAAAGGCCAGCCTTGCTTTGTGCAAGGCATTTTATAGGCATTGAGCTATTGCAAGGCATTCAATCATTCATAGAAGTTCATCTTTAATATATTCATTTATGTAAACTTATGTAAATTTATTCAAATTTTAAATGTAAATTAATTTTCCCCCCAGCCCCCGACACAGTGATGTGGCCCTCCTGCCAAAAACTTTGGACACCCCTGCTATAGAACTAGAAAAGGTGCAAAAGAAAGTAACCAAAACAATCAGAAGGCAGAAACACCATCCTTATGAGGAAAGGCTACTTAGCTTCTGAAAAAGGTGATGGGGGGTTTATCTCATGATTGAGATTTATAAAATTGTGCATGGTGTGGAGAGAAGCTTTTCTCTCTCACAGGTCTAGACCCAGTGGTCATCCAGTGAAACTAATTGGTGGGAGACTGAGGACAAACACTGGGAGGTGCTTCTTCACACTTCTTATGGTTGGCAACCTTCAGTCTCAAAAGACTATGGTATAAGCCTACAGCACCCGGTATTCCCAAGCGGTCTCCCATCCAAGTACAAACCAGGCCTGACCCTGCTTAGCTTCCAAGATCAGACAAGATCAGGGATGTGCTCTTTTCATAAGTGGGCTGAAAAGCATTCATGATGCCTGCTGAGGGCCAGAAGTGATGTCATTAAGCAGGTCATGATCAGAGATAAGCATGTTTTTCTCACATAGGAACTCATTAGCTGCAAACGACAGAAAAGAAAATATGCAAATCTTGACTGTATTTTCAAGATATGGGAGAGCTCAATTATCACAGGCGTTGCCTTTTCCACAGTGACACCTCAGCATAGCTCAGCAGCTGAGAGAAGCTGCAGGTGCAGGGAGACCCCGAGTACCAGATAAAGACCTCTCAAGGGTTGCATTTGGCCCAAAGACCTAAGGTTTGACACCCCTGACTGCTCCCCCCAGCATGCCAGCACTCCTGACCTATACTGTGCCTCTGACTACAACTCAGAGAACTAATGGCAGGAGAGCAATACACTTTTCTCTTCTGACTGTAAGCCGCTCAGACCCAACCCGACTTTTCTTATGATCACTTCATTTGGTTGAAAAATTTATAATGCATTATAAATATTCTAAATAAAGAATATATTTGAACTTGTGGTGTTTGGTCCAAGCTAAATGAAGCTTGTCTCACTCTTTGGCCCTCTGTGGCATTTTCTTTCATTGCTGCATTGTGGTGTTTTTTTTGTAAAATTGTGTGTTCAGGTAACTGTTGTTTTCTTTTGGTCTTAACTGTATGTCACTTAAATAACTTTTAGGCAGTAATACCAATGAAGGGAATAATATATCGTTTCTGGTTGTTTTTCTACCCACCCAAAATGCACCTTCAATTTTTGTTTTTGCCAGATTAGATGACACAGGGCCCAATCCTATCCAATTTTCCAGTGCTGGTGTAGCCGTGCCAATGGGGTGTGCACTGCATCCTGTGGTGGGGAGGCAGTCACAGAGGCCTCCTCAAGGTATGAGAACATTTATTCCCTTACCTCGGGGCTGCATTACGGCTACACCAGTGCTGGAAAGTTGGATAGGATTGGGCTTTGAGTGAGGATGATTGGTAAAACTAAATAAAACTAAATTAACATTTAACCAGATGCTGGCTAGCTTGGTTACCTCCCTTCTCTGCTTGATTCTATACGGACCATATATATTGGGACAAAAGTGCCTTGTCTGTTAGTTCCACATCTTGTTGATGGGATGGCTGCAAACAGTTCTAAAGAAAGACACGTGCCCTAAAGCAAGGTCCATGAGGAGTAAATGGGGTAAATTCATACCCAGGCCCTGGGTCAAAAGGGGGGGCCCAGGAGCCAAAAAAGGGGCCCAAATATTATCTGGGATTTTATGTTTTCTAATTTCACATACTTGCTGCCCCTGTGGGATGCTGAGGGCATTACTGCAAATGCATGGCAGTAAATACTACCACAAGTAATATGTGTTGGGCTGAGGAATGCATACGTGACACTCCTTAATACAGTGAACAGTGTCAAATCTGAGAGGAAGCTGGCCTGCTACAGTAGCTCTTTGGCTTGTGGATTTGCAGATCCACAAGCATGTATAGCAGGTGTGCCCAAACCCCGGCCCTGGGGCCACTTGCGGCCCTCAAGGCCTCTCAATGTGGCCCTTAGGGAGCCCCCAGTCTCCAATGAGCCTCTGGCCCTCTGGAGATTTGTTGGAGCCCACACCGGCCCGATGCACCTGCTCTTAGCGTGAGGGCGACTGTTTGACCTCTCGCTTTATGTAAACTTATGTAAATTTATTCAAATTTCAAATGTAAATTAATTCTTTTTTTCCCCGGCCCCCGACACAGTGTCAGAGAGATGATGTGGCCCTCTTGCCAAAAATTTTGGACACCCCTGATGTATAGGAAAGCATGTATAGGAGCTCAGGGACCCAGCTGTGGGGCTACAGCTGCTGCAGAAGTAAGTTTTGGTACCCACAGGACACTTTCCATGCTAGTATCAGCCTGAATATGATGATGCTAATTTTCTGCAATTATTTCCATATTTAAAACATTTTAAAGAGACAGACAGGCCAATCCTATCCACACTTTCCTGGGAGTAAGCCCCATTGGCTCTAATGGGACTTACTTCTGAGTAGACATGCACAGGATTGGACTGTTAGGGGCATGTCTGGCTGGGTTTTCCATTTTACTGGTGGGGCCACGTGGGTGGGTAGGCCTGGGCTCCAACACTTTAAGAACATAAGAACAGCCCAACTGAATCAGGCCATAGACCCATCTAGTCCAGCTAACTGTATCTCACAGAAGCCCCACCAAATGCCCCAGGGAGCACACCTGATAACAAGAGACTTCATCCTGGTGCCCTCCCTTGCATCTGACATAGCCCATTTCTAAAATCAGGAGGTTGCACATACATATCATGGCTTATAACCTGTAATGAAACTTGTCCAATTCCCTTTTAAAGGCATCCAGGCCAGATGCCACCACCACATCCTGTGGCAAGGAGTTCCACAGACCAACCACACGCTGAGTACAGAAATATTTTCTTTTGTCTGTCCTAACTCTCCCAACACTCAGTTTTAGTGGATGTCCCCTGGTTCTGGTGTTATGTGAGAGTGTAAAGAGCATCTCTCTATCCATCCCCTGCATAATTTTATATGTCTCAATCATGTCCCCCCTGAGGCGTCTCTTTTCTAGGCTGAAGAGGCCCAAACGGCGTAGCCTTTCCTCATAAGGAAGGTGCCCCAGCCCACCAATCATCTTAGTTGCTCTCTTTTGCACCTATTCCATTTCCACTATATCCTTTTTGAGATGTGGCGACCAGAACTGGACACAATACTCCAGGTGTGGCCTTACCATAGATTTGTACAACAGCATTATAATATTAACTGTTTTGTTCTCAATACCTTTTCTAATGATCCCAAGCATAGAATTGGCCATTTTTACTGCTGCTACATATTGGGTCGACACTTTCATTGACCTGTCCACCACCACCCCAAGATCTCTCTCCTGATCTGTCACAGACAGCTCAGAACCCATCAGCCTATATCTAAAGTTTTGATTTTTTGCCCCAATGTGCATGACTTGACACTTACTGACATTGAAGCGCATCTGCCATTTTGCTGCCCATTCTGCCAGTCTGGAGAGATCCTTCTGGAGCTCCTCACAATCACTTCTGGTCTTCACCACTCGGAAGAGTTTGGTGTCATCTGCAGACTTTGCCACCTCACTGCTCAACCCTGTCTCCAGGTCATTTATGAAGAGATTGAAGAGCACCGATCCCAGGACAGATCCTTGGGGTACACTGCTTTTCACCTCTCTCCATTGTGAAAATTGCCCATTGACACCCACTCTCTGCTTCCTGGCCTCCAACCAGTTCTCAATCCACGAGAGGACCTGCCCTCTAATTCCCTGACTGTGGAGTTTTTTCAGTAGCCTTTGGTGAGGGACCGTGTTGAACGCCTTCTGAAAGTCCAGATCTATAATGTCCACGGGTTCTCCTGCATCCACATGCCTGTTGACCTTCTCAAAGAATTCTAAAAGGTTCTCAAAGAATTCTAAAAGGACAGCCAGCCTTCCCCTTCCCTTCCCCTCCCAGCTGCGGCCACCCTGTTCCTCCCCCCTGCCTCGGGGGAGAGGCAACTATGCAGGCCCTGGTCCAGAGCGGGAGCGGGAGCGGGAGGGAGGCGAGCATCTGTGTTTGCTGGGCAGCCAGAGCAGCAGCTGAGAAGAGCCATCTGTCCGGGCCGGGGAACAGCTGCTGCAGCTGGGAGCGCCTGGCCAGCCGGGGCGCGCAAGGGCCTCCCGCACCGTCCGCTTCCCGGAGCCGGAGCCGAGCGGCAGAGACGCTGCCTGCCTTTCCGGGCCGGGCGGTGTCCGGAGGCGCGCGCGCGGAGGGTGGATGAGCGGCGAACAAAGACCGGCCCGGAGGCTCCCCCCCCAGCAGCTGCTCCCCTCCCCGCGCCGGCCAGTGGACGATGCAGCCTCTGCGGTGAGTCGCTGGGTCTGCAGCCTCTGCCATGCGGCCCCCTTGGCGGGCTGCTCTGGGGGGGGGGGGGAAGGATCGGGCTTCCCAGCCCTTGGGGCTCCTGGGATCGTGCTTGGCCTGGCTGGCGGGGGGTCGGTGGGTGGGTGTTTGGGGGTCAGGGAAAAGAAGCCCCCAAAACTTCCATAGCCAGAGTCCGAGTGGAAGGGGAGGGTGGCATGCGTGGCGCACGCTCCTGTCGCCAGGGGCCACGTGGGTTTACTCGTGAGTAAGCCCCAGGATGGGACCCTTCCCGGGAAGGGACTGTTGAGGATGGCGGCCCGAGGAGCCAGCCCTGTGTAGGTTTTCTCGGGAGTAAGCCCCGTGGGCTTCAGTGGAACTTCCAGCCCAATCCTCAGCGGATCTGCCCAAAAGTAAGCCCCGTTATGTTCAGTGGGGCTTGCTCCCAGGAAAGTGTGCGTAGGATTGTAGCAGCCGAGCCCAATCCAATGCATGACTACTCAGAAGCAAGTCCCATTATAGACAATGAGGCTTACTGCCAGGAAATTGTGCATAGGATTGTAGCCTCAGTCTGCGACCCTGTCCGCACTTACCTGAGAGGAAGCCCCATTGACTACGATGGAACTTATTTGTGAGAAGACATGCCTAGGATTGAGCCCTTATAGAGCCCAAGCCTAGGCATGTCTACTCAGAAGTAAGTCTCATAGAAGTCAATAGTGAGTCTTACTCCCAGGTAGGTGTGGATAGGACTGCATCCTCAACTTGCACACAACAAGTGTGCATGCACAGATCGGGCTCTTCATTGTGATTGGGGTCTTCTCCATTCCCAGCTGGAACAAATGGGGGGGGGGGAATTCAGTACTTGCTCATGCTTTGTTCTTCCCTGCCCAGAAGGCTCTCAAAGAGATGCTGAAATTGGTTCAAGCTGCTTAACTTTTTTTCCTCCCTTCTTTGCACTGATCAGCTTTCTAATGAATAAGGACCTTAATGCTGAACTTGATTGGATGGAAAGTTTAACCCCTTGAAAGGAGTATGTTCAGAGCCCTCATTGCAGGGCTTAGCCCTGGACCTATTTACCATGACTGGACTCAGTCCTGGGAAACGTGAAGCAAGGAGTCGTGCTCCTGAGCATGCACAGAGAGCCTCACCTCCATCCTTGAGCAGTTGCAATTCAAGCCATGCCCAAAGGAAGGACTTCCAACTGAGACTTCCTGGCAGGCTTGAACTCTGATGTCTCTCACTTTGGAAACTGAGGACTGCCTAGTAGTAAGGAGAATGAGTTGCTAGCCTAAATGCCCTGGCTGCAGTTCCTAACTCTCTGTGGGTTTAGGTATGATTCTCATTTTTGGAGAGAGGGGTATTGTGTTCAAATGTCAGAGGAGCCATTGCAGTCCATTTGTGTGTCTCCACAAGTGGTTTTTGCTGTGTGATGTTAAGAATTTGCCTGTATGTTACTTATTTTAGCTCTTCCCATGCCAGCAACTTAATTCTAATTCCTGATCAGTCAATCAATGGTTGTTTATTTTTCTGCCATCCACGATAATCCACAGTGAGGACTGGATGGGGGACCCACTTAGTCCCCTATGTGAAACGTTGTTTGCCTTGGTCCTGTTGACTTCCCCCTTAAAAATACACATTTTCCTAAAAATACCCTCAGGATAAACATTCCCCATCTTCCCATGGGATTCTTGATAGAAGCAGCGCTCTCTTGTAACTGACAGAGGCAGTGGGCTTTTGACTTCCATTAGGAAGGAGTTGTTATTTATTTTGCATTGGGAATTTTGGGCAGTTCATAGGCTGGGAACAATATTTTGCTTTTTATAAGCTTAATCCTTGCTAGACTTGGCCATATACCAGACCGCGGAACATATTTACCACTTTGTTCTCTGCAAATTCTGTAGCAATTCCCTTTGCTTCACTGCTGTGCTGCAAGGATTTTTGGAAATGGGTGCACTGATAGTAATAAAACGGGAGTTAGTGCAGGCCGCTGTTGGTTTCCATGCCATGTACTGTATTTACACGTGGAAGGGTGTGTTTAGACTGGTGACCACCTGTGCAACCTGCTCCTTCACCTAAATAAGGAGGCACAGTCCCCATTTCATCCTCTGGCCTGGCACCCTTGGCTGAAGGCAACACTTCGGGTTTTCTTACAGGAAAGTTTGTGTGTCCTTAGAGCTCTTTTGCATTTGTTAGGGTCAACTCTCAATCATGCCTGTCCATCTTCATAGCCGTTGTTTGGCCCTTCCTCTTTCCTTGCCGAAGGCCTTTAAACATGGTGAACAGATGCCAATGGATCTGGGTAGCCAGTGATCCTGTGCACTTGGTTAATTTGATCTATTAATGGGAAGGACCCACAATTCAGTGCTTTGAATTCAGTGCTTTGAATATATGAGGTCCCAGATTGAGTCCTCCAGCACTTTGAGTTAAAGGATTTTGGGTAATAGGGTGGTAGAAGACCTCTCTCCAGACGGAGTTGAAAACAGTCTAGATTGGTGCGTCATATGTTCTTTAGCTGAACCGAAACACCTTGTTTCATTTTTATCTCTTCCTTCCAAGGACATCAGAGTGGTATACTAGTCTCTCCCACCTTAGATCCTCACAGCAACCCTTTGAGATAGTTTGACCTGAGCGAGAGTGTCACAGGTCCAAGGCCACCCAGTAAGCTTCATGGCTGACCAGGAATTTGAACCTAGGCCTTCCCGGTCCAGGTGATAACACTAACCCAGCGATCTTCAACCTTTTTCACCTCACAGCACACTGGCAAGGCAATGAAATGGTCAAGGCACACCATCAGTTCTTTTACAATTGACAAGGCACGCTATGCTGTCAGTGGGGAGGCTCACATCCTTCAGTGGCCCTACTAATGAATGACCTTCTCCCAAATTTCTGTGGCACACCTGGGGACCATTCACGGCACACCAGTGTGCCTCCAAACACTGGTTGAAAATGGCTGCTCTAACCACTTTACCCACCTGTCCCCTTCACAAGTCTAAGTAAAACATTTCCCCCTTTGGGGAAGTGACATGTTTTCTTGGCGCATGGCATCTATTTTATTAGAGGCGTGTGGTTGCCTACATTTAAACTACTTCCAACGAAATACTAGTATGGTAGTAGATGATGTCAGATTGGACATATGAAGTGGACTTCTACCAATGCAGACGATTGATTCATCTAACTCTGTGTTGTGGCTCCTCCAGCTTTTCAAAGAGGAGACACCAGGGATTGAACCTAGGGGTTTTTGCATGCAAAACACATGCTCTGTCATTGAACTATGGAGAATAAATTAAAATTGCTTCCTCTCATTTGCTTAACCAGGCACTAAAAGCCAGCTGAGAAAGGTCTTGCAGAACAGTTAGATAATGCTTAGACATTGCAACTTTTTTGGAAGGATTCACCACCCTGGAATTGCACATTTCTGCATATTCCCCACTTCCTTGCTCCATGTCCTTGCCATGTGGACAGTGCACAGATGGTCTAATCAAGTGGGAGCTCCCAGTGGATCTTATAGATTGTGTGTTGTTTGCTCTGCTCCTTGCTTGTCGAAGCAGAAATCCTTGTGTGCTCAGCTGCATAGTCAGAGCAGGTGAAGCCTTCAGATACAAACTTGCCTGGCTTTCGGGAGAGTGGTTGCATTTGATGCACATGACCCAGTATTACAGACCCTGGAACTGGTGGCTGGAGTCTGAATGCATGCAGATAAACGCATCTTTCCCTTGCTCAGATTGGATTATATATCCTTTGCTTGCTGGTGGTTATATGTTTAATGTCACATAGCAACATTTCATCTCAGTTTTGTTTAGAGATGGGACAGGAAAATGTAAGTAAAAGTTACCTTTTTGGTAGAGAATTACTACTTTTTCCTCTTGAGCATTTATGTTCAGTAGACAAGGCTGACCTTAGACGCTGCGGGGCCCTATTGGAAACATTTTTTTTGCAGTGCCTGAGGTTCACAGCAAGATCTAAAGAGTCTTATATATAAATAACATTGATTATTGTCTTTATAGCTCTCTGGTAGAATGGAAAGCAATCAAAATGTGCACTTAAAAAGTGCATGTGAGTTAGTGGACCAAGTAGACTTAAGCCATTTTAATATAAAATTGCCCTCGTGTGGGCCTACAAGTAAATAAACAAAATGTGTAGATTACCTTTGAAAAGTAAATGCTTACAAAACCACTTGTTTTAGTTACTGAGAAATGACTTAGTAAAATGTTTGGGCTGTGGAGAAGTAGGTGGGGCATGGGGGAGGCGGTGTTCCAGGGTGGGGAGGGGAGGTGGGCAGAGGGCAGGTGGAGGGTGAGGAGAAGGTGTGGCAGGGGGAGGGGGCAGGGCAGGGCAGGTGGAAGGTGGGACTGGTGAAGCTCAGCTCCACCAGATCCTGAGTTCCATGTTGGGCTGTGCGGCCTGACACGGAGCTCTTTGATTCAGCGCCAGCCCAGGGGTTGCCACAGAATTGAGTAGCCCCATTGGGGGGCTACTTTTCTTATCTGGGGGAATGTCCCCTTCTCCAGAGGAGCTGCTGGGGGCTGTCTGGTTGTGTGTTGGATGCTGCGGCAGCCATTTTCAGTGCCATGGCAGCCCCCGCACTCCGGGCAGCTCAGGATTGGACTGTGAGGCTGCAATCCTGTGCATAATTTTGTGAGAGTAAGCCCAATTGAACACATTGAGACTTACTTCTTTGTAGGCATCTATAAGCTTGTGCTGTGAGGCTGTAATCCTGTACACACTTTGAACAGCAAGCCCCTTGAACTGACTTCTGAGTAGACCTGTGATTGCAGCATGAACCTTTGCAGGGTGTGAGGACATTTGTGTGACTTTTCAATGATGCGTTCTTGTTTTATGGTATGTTGTGTGAGACATCTAGAGCCTGAATCAGTTATCTGCAATTCTTTGTTAAATTCATGGTTTTAGAAAATTCTTGTCAACTGTGTTAAGCAACTATTTCTTCTTGCGATCATTTAAAGATTGCTGTGGGAATGCTGTGGTGGCATATCTAGCCGCTCTGCAGTTGTGCAAGGCGTGCAAAAGGTTTAAGGAAAACCCAAAATGTTTATCTAGGATGACAAGAGATGGTCGTGCCTGCACATTCCTAGGTATAAACCTCCCCACTTTGGTTACTGCCTGTGTAGACCTCTAAGACAGGGGTATCAAACTCATTTAATACAAGGGGCCAAAGTTAGCTTTCATGGTGCCTGCTAAAGGCTGGAAGTGACATAATGAAGCAGATGATGGCCAGAAATAAACACTTTGTTCTCATATAGAAACTCATTGGCTGCAAATGACAGAAGAGAAAATGTGCAGATCTTGTTCATGTTTTTAAGGTATGAACAAGCCCAGTTATTCTGCTTGGAGAGCCCAGTTCGTATAACAGTGGCTGGATAAATTCCTTCCAGGGACCGCATTTGGCTTGCGGACCTTATGTTTGACACCCATGCTCTAAGACAGTGGTTCTCAACCTTTAGGAGCTCAGGAACCACTAAGGCAAAATTTGGAGACGGCGGGGACCACATGCAACCCCCCCACCCTCGCAGACAAAAAATACAATTAAATTTGTAATGCATAAGAAGATTATTTAATAATTAATGTGATGGTTGTGCTTGCATTTGCTTCACTAGCTGTGAAAGTCTTGGGTTTACATGGAACACAAAATAATTCCCCCCCAACTCAGAGGTTTTCATACCCACCCAATTCAATCCAGTCTCTTTTCCCCCACACCAGACCACATTACGCAGAGCCTTTGCCTCTTTTAAGTGTGGAAAAACACCTCAGAAAGGGAGAGGGTAAGCAGGAGGGGATTATACCGTAGACAAGTCATGCAAGGTAGTTAAATGAGCCAACAGAAAGCACACACATCCCTTAACAGTTCCTTTTGTTACACAGCCCTGGCCCTGCTCCCCCCACTTGTGAGTCCAGAGTCCTTAGGAAAGTGTTCAACCCAATTTGGCAGGTCGGTCCTGAAGGGGAAGCACCAGCTCAGAGGGACATCTCAGAATGGCTGCTGCATGTCTCAGGAAGAAAAGACCTTTTGGTGTGCACTGCAAGGTCTTTAGGGGGGGAAAAGCCTCTCTTCACTTCCTGTTCTAATTGCTGTCAGGCTCTAGCTGTGGACTACTTTGGTTGGAGCTAAGAGAGTGTGAGCAAGCCTATAGGTAGGCTGCAGCCACAAAACAACAGCTGCCTACTCTGCCATTAGTCTGTGGAACTCCTTGCCCCAAGATGTGATGATGGTGTCTAGACCAGATGCCTTTAAAAGGGGATTGGAGAAATTTCTGGAGAAGTCCATCACAGTCACAGTGTGACTAACAGCCCCATTCTAGGCATGTCTACTCAGAAGTAAGTCCCATTATAGTCAATGGGGCTTACTCCAAGGTAAGCATGCATAGGATTGCAATCTGAGGAGATAGGGGAACTGGCCAAGTGTGGGGTGGGGGAGGACTCCCCATGGACAAAGCTGCTGCTGCTGCTCTCTGAGGAGAAAAAGTCAGGGGTTGCACCTGCTGTACTTGGCTACGGTGGTGCCTGTTCTGCAACTTCTGGAATTGCTTCCCCCCAGGTGGGCAGCTTGCAGTAAGACAGCAGAGGTGCTGCCTGTTTCCCTCTCCAAAAGCGGTGCAAAAACCTGGTTGCCTGGATCCCTTGCTCCACCCCTGGGCTGAGTTAGAAGAGCACCTCCAGGGGGCCCAATCCTGCCAACTGGGGAGGGGTACCAGGGCTGGGGGTTGAGCCTGCTGCCACACTGCCTCCAGCTCCCTTCCTCTGTGTTCCTGGCCAGCTGGAGTCTGCACTCCCAGGGAAATCACAGCCAGAGAAACCCACTCCAAGGGAAACTTCCCCTAGCCAGCCAGCCAGCGATGCCTTTGGGAGTCTGCTCCTCCTCCTCCTCCTCCTCATTACTCCCATTCCTCCCCCTCCTCTGGCCCCCCTTCCTTCTCAGCCCCCCGCAAAATGGACTTCCCAGGCTGGCTGGAGTCCTGATCTGACTCCTGAGAAACCAGGCTGCCAGGGCTCACCTGAAGGCACAGGGTCAAGGAATGGAGGCAGTAGGCTGGAGGCAGTGGGCGGCAGGGCACCTCTCCTCTGCATGCAGCTGAGCCACCAGGCTGCACAAATGCACGCACACCTTACAAGGTGCCTGCGCTTCACTTTTTTGCTTGTCTGGGCACTCACAGACAAGGAGGGAAGGGAGGTGGAGGGGGGAGGCAGGAGAGGCTATGCTCTGATTGACTCTGAGCTGCTCTGATTGGCTGCTGGTGCTGCAGAGGCTTTTTCTCTGCCTGGAAGGGCATTTTTTTTCTTTTTTCACCAGAGATGTATAGGACCACCTGGGGGGACGCTGCAGACCACCAGTGGTCTACGGACCATGGGTTGGGAACTCTAACTCTATGAGATCAGCTTGGAATCAAGAGCCAGAGTAAATGTCTTGTAAACAGTGTAAAACAAAACTGTACAAAACATTGTGATTAGGGTGCAAGGAGTGTCTAGAACAAGCAGATGCAGTATTTGTTTAGAAATGAATCATGCATAAGGGAACTACATCAGAGGTTTCCAACAGGGCCCAGGCCATGCATTTTCTAGTTCCAGATGTGATGAACTCTCAAGATGCATTTTGGAATCCACATGCCCTGCAGGAGGCTGTCAGGACTACTTCCTGTGCTGTGTTTTTAGTTTGCACCTGCCCTGTTAAAGCTCCAAGCTTTGTTAACCCCAGATCAGAGGTGGCCAACCTTTCAGCTTTAGGGCTCCTGGACCCTTAACAATTGTGTAGAGGAGGATGACAAGCTGCACCTGCTGAAATCCTCTCCTCTTTACAGCTCTATATTGTTTGGGTACTTGAGGATTCATCTCCTCCCATATGAATGGGCCCATCTCCTGAGGTCAGCTGTGGGTCCGGCTGCATGTGCCACCTCTGCTGTATTATTGGTATTCTTCTGCTGTTGTTCTATTTTGTTGTTGAATAATAAGTTATTATTAACAATATTTTTACAGGTGAGAGCCGCTTAACAATGCTGCAGCCAGCGACAGCTCATATATCTGATGGCTGTCGCTGGCCCCTGTCAACCCCCCCCCCCAGCCTCAAAAGCTAAGGGGAGCTGCAATCCCCTCCTATTCAGAAGCTCTTCTCCAAGGCTCAGACTGCCTGTTTTGGGTGAAAACACAGTTTCCTGAGAAACTGGAAGTTGTGTCTTTTCACCTGAAATGGGCATTCTGAGCCTCGGAAAGGCAGCGCGGAGCCTCAGAGCCATCATATAAGGTCAAGCGTTGCTTGACAACTGGGACGCTAGTCCACATCCCTGTCGTTAAAAGTGGTGCATGACCATATTCTTAAATTTATTGTTTTACTGTTTTTTTTTCTTGTAAGCTACCTTGAGTGCCCTATATTTTTTGGGGAAAGGCAGTATACACAGTGGGCCCTGGACAGTGGTGTCACTAGGATTCACGTCACCTGGTCGGGAGGCCTGCTCGTCACCCCATGCAGTGGGCGGGGCAATACCCCAGGTGGTGGGTGTGGTGATGTACCATTGCCCAGCCCTCCACTGGTTTTTTGGCTGTACCTTTTGATAGAACACAGATATTTCAGTGTGGTTTGTTTCATTGCATTCTGTATGAAATTATACATTGATTGATATATAACATGATCGTATTATTCCTCCAGACTCTGATTTTAGTGATTTTGAAAACTCGTACAGTCTCTCTCTCTCACACACACACACACACACACACACACACACACCCCCGTGTCAACTTACTAACACCTTATTGCAGCAGTTCTCAAACTTATAGCACCGGGACCCACTTTTTAGAATGACAATCTGTCCAGGATCCATTGGAAGTGATGTCATGGCCAGAAGTGACATCATCAAGCAGATTAAAATAAATAATTATAAATAATTAAATTAAAATAAAATAAATGATTAAATAAGGGGGTGCCAGTCTTGTTCCACCAAGTGAATTTTCTCTGTAGTCTGCCTGCAATAACACCCCTCCCAAAAAGAATCAATGAGATTTTCAGCCCTCCCCAGTGCCCGGTTTAAAGTTCTTCTATTTCAAGCATATCAAGATAAAGACCCACCTGGCTTTACAAGTGCAAAATAGAAAACATTCCCTTTACCATTCAAGCCTCTTTTTTTTTTAGTCCTTTTTAGTAAAGGGGGGAGGCTGCCTTCTGGAGCATTTGTTGTGCTCCAGTTCCATTGGATCGGGACCATTCTGGTGTCCTCACATTCCCCTTTGCCTGGCCTGATCACAAGCCAAGGCACATCTGCCTACTTGTGAGTAAATGCGACCATGTGGCTTAGTTTCGCTTTCCATAGAGCTCAATACATTCGCAGCTGGAAGGGAGGGACCTCCTTCTCGGGTGTTTTTGGGGGCTGCATTCATTGGATCAGGACCATTCTGACGTTGTTGGATTCCTCTCGGCCTGCCCTTTCTGACGGACTAAGGCAAGTTTGCCTACTCATGAGTAAACGTGGCCGCGTGGCTTAGTTTTGGTTTCTATAGGGCTCAATACACTCGCAGCAGGGAGGGAGGGACTTCCTTCTTGGGTGTTTTTTGGGGGCTACATTCATTGGATCAGGACCATTCTTGTGTCTTTGGATTCCTCGCAGCCTGCCCTTTCCAACACATGAAGGCAAGTTCGCGATACGGCTCGATTTCACTTTCCATAGGGCTCCATGCATTTTTTTGTTTCTGGGTTTTTGGCCATAACTTTTGAAGGAAAGGAGCTATTTTACTCTGGTTTTTTGCATTGCATTTCGCTGGAGATTTCGCATCCAATGATTTATGGCATGATGGGGTTGCTCCTAAAACCGTGATTTTAGCATGTCATCCCCCTAGTGTGCATCACCCCCTTGCGCATCACCTGGTGTGGCCTGCACCACCCGCACCTCTCTAGCTACGCCACTGGCCCTGGGTATACTTGGGTGAGCTGTTCCTGAATCTGAAAATAATTAAATCTGCAGGGGACCCAGAGTTGTACTGCAGGCTGCACCCAGCTCTCCAGATGCTGTGCCTGGCCTCTTCAGAAGCCTCCCAGATATGCTTGTAAGTAGCTTCTGATTCGTGCTGGCGACTTCTATTTGCGTCTGGGAGGTGTGTGTGGGGAGACTGTGCAGCCTCCCTGTGCCTCAGAACACCTCCCAGACAGAACCAGGAGTCACTTCTGCTTGCATCCGGGAGGTCCTCTGAGGCCCTGCATCCACCTAAATCCGTGCCCATGAATAAGGAGGGCCCACTGTAAATCCTTTAACTACTAAATAAATTTAATCAGTTTTGCAGAAGGGAGGTGATTGATAGGTTGACAGCTGTGTATATTACAAATGCCAAAAACATGGTAAGTAGCACTTGCAGAAATATGCTACCTAGGAATTTAGGTAGGTTAACACTGCATGTGGCTCCTGTTCTAGTTGCAACACTTTGGCTGCAATCCTAACCACTTTTCTGGGAGTAAGTCCCATTGAAAACAACAGGACTTACTTCTGAGTAGACCTGGTTAGGATTGTGCCCTCTGTCAAATGCAGCTGCATTGAGAGATTAGGGCTGAGCGGTGTTATGTGAAACTGTAGTAAGCTCCAATCCCCATCCCAGTACTTAGAATGGTCCCCAAATGTAGTTGATTCGTACCACTAGTGCAAAGTGCCTTAAAAGTGAAACACTGGAAAATATGGCAGCTGCCATCACTTTGCTTTCCGTTGTTGAGCCAACCACCACTTAGAGCTGTAATTTTGTGAAACCTGCAGGAGATTTTGAAAGTACTCTTGGTTCATGAATGTTTTGCTTTGCCAGAAGAGGTCAGCACAAGACAGCTTTTTGAATATTTTGATAGGGCCCAATTAAGCAAACAAAATTCAGCTGCCTTTATCAACTGGCAAACTATAGCCATGGTTAAAATGTGCAGTTTAGTTTGCAAGTAGACAATCCAAGCCTGAACTGTGTGGTGAGGCTTGCAAAGAGCCTGCCTAACCTTTCATTTGATGACAGCTTTGGGGAAGGAGTGGGGGATAGATGGAAAGAAGTTAGCGTCTAAGGAGGGATCTGTTCTGAATTGGTTATATAGGAAGCTGCTTCATCTTCAGTCAGGACCATTGATTCACGGAGCCCACTGTTGACTGAGCTCTCCTTGATTGGCTGGGTTACAGAGGATTGGGTTACAATCTTTTGGCATTGCCTGAAGATGCCAGGGTTTGGTCCTTGGACTTCTACCGGCAAAGCCAGTGCTGTTACACTGAGCCACAGCTGTTTCCTTTGACTAATGGCAGATCCTACCACACCTGTTTCTCGCTATCATATTTCCAGGCACAGAATTGCAAAGTTGGGAGGCTCTGAAAATTATTGGGCTCTAGCCACGATCCTAAGGTACAGTCCTTCATATGTCAACCCACTTTGCTACCATAATCTAGCAGTGCCAAATTTAAGGGCAGGCATTCCACACAACCTTTATGCTTCTTGGGGTGTTGGGGCTTGGTGGTGTGCCAGGGATTAATTACTTAATTACAATATTTATGTGCAGCCTTTCTCAATAGACTCAAGGCAATTTACAAGGCAGGCTGAACATAAACCCCATTTTTCAATGAGGTTTTTACAAGTATTTCTCCATTTTTCCCTGTTTCCCTTCATAGTGCAATCGTCATCCTGGCTGCTGGCTCTTGCACTTCCAGACTCTCACAGGCAACTTCAACGAAACTTCAGACTGGCTCCTTAAGGATGCGATCTGTTCTGTTTTGGTTTTTTGCCAGCTGACTCCTCCCCACAGATATGCCAGCAGGCTTTGATCTCCTATCCATCACAGTCATCCCAGCCTGACTTCTCATGTGCAAACTATGTGTAGGATTGCAGCATGCTGAGTGCTGTTTGTTCTTTTCAATTCACCCATATGGGTTTCCTTGCACAAACTGATATACGATGCAACAGCCTCTGCATGACTTCTTTTTCCCCCCAATTAGGATGCAACTCTACAAACTTTCTTTCAAGTGGAAAGTTAATGCTGAGTTGTTTCCACCTCTCTTCTTGAACTCTCCAGCTTCAAAATTAGTATTGTGGCAACAACAGCAAAAAAAATTCTGTGAAAAGAAACCTCTGTTGCTTAGAAACACCCTGGCAACAGACCATACTTCAAAAAGCCAGAGAGAGAGAGAGAATACACCTATGGTTGACACCTTTGTAGCCAATAGCAATGATTCATAAAGTATTTCTCAAATCATGGCATTTTTCTACTTGACTTTACTGCCAAATATAAATATTGTGGTAACGATGCTGTTTGCTTCTCAGCCCAATCCTAACCTGTGCTGAAACAGGCAGGCCGACTGACCTGTGCTGTTGAGGCACGGTGACTTTTGACCCCAAACTGTAACTCTAATAGCCAAAAGCATAGCAACACACAACGGTAAAGAGCTGCTTGACTTTACTAAAAGCAATAAGGTTAATCTGACGGAAGTTGGGACTTTGGGGCCTCAAAAGCTGTGTTATACATTTTGGAATTTAGCTTAGAGAAATCAGGCTGGAAATGTAGGCCTTGGCAGAAGTGCACACGTCTTAGCAAGGACATTCACTATACCTGCCTGAATTCACTTATAGTTTTAAGTTGTTATTCTTTCATGCTTTTAGGGCTTTTGAAGCTAAGCTTTTGAAATAACTTTACTAAAACTTTTAGTTTAATAAAAGTTAAACCCAAAGCTTTAATAAAAGCTTTTAATAAAAGGAACCCAAAGCTACTTTGCTGTGTTATGTTAAGCAACAGGTGTAAAGATAAGAGGGCTGTATCAGGGCGCACTAACGAGATGGGCATGCCAAGAAACGGGTCTGAAGTTCTGCCAAAGATGAGGTCTTCACACCTGTGTTTGTACCCTCTTTTAGTGAGGTTGGTAAGAGGACATATCAAAATTAATTGGAATGATGGATATGAATAAGGTTCAACACTGGGTCAAAACTGAGTAAATGGTAATATAGCGTACCCTGCTGGTTTTTGAAAACTCTTGGGAATTGTGTAATTTTAGCTAAGTTTTAAGGTGAAACCCCACCTGTATGTAAATCAGAGCCAATCAATGGTTTGGCCCACTTATTGCCCACCTATTTTCTATCTTTTATGTAAATAGTATCTTATCTATATCCTAATAGGAATTAGCCCCATTTCTGATGTCACATTTCAGCCAATGGGAAGTCTAAATTTTCAGACAAAGGGCTGAGAAATCTCTAAGAGTTCTGGACACTATCAAATTCATGTCCATGCTTTGGACATGAGTCCCGTGGACCAATTGCATGCAATTCAAATAAAGCTTGTGAACCTTCATCCCTGAGTACCGAGTTGTTCTTGAGTCTTGAGTTGCTCTATCAACCTTGCAACACTGTATCCACCACAGGTTTGGAGGTGGCTGTGGCACAACTTGGGGCAAGGAGATATTATTCCATTTACCCTGAGCACTCCCCTAGCTACTGCAGTGGGGTTACTCGTATCTGCACCAGCTAAATCACTGGTGCAGATCCAAGCAGACTGGTGTTAGGCTGGGGTGCTCAGGAGAGGGACTAGGATCCAGCCTAAGTGCCAGGGGCTGGTCCCACCCTCCTCCCGGGCCTGGACTACCCGTCTTCCCCTCGCCCCAGAACACCCATAGAACACGTCTCTGTCTTCCCCAAACCACCACGCCAGCAGCCTGCAAGCATCACGAACTTAGCTTTGCTGGGGCTTGCTTTGGCATGGGGAGACTGGCTGCATCCTTGCAGTGGCCTCCCTGACTCCTGCAGTGGCACAAATGTGCTTTACAGCATGCTTGTGATACCCAGAACCCGTACAAGGGACTTGTGCCGACTTAAGCGCAATCTATGGTTCTGCTGTCTATCTCTTTTTCCTTGTGGGTCTCTTGTACAAAATGGATTGAATCCTACTTCTTTTTTCCTGTCTAATTTCAATTATTTAGTGCCCTAAAATGTGCAGGTATTGAGGTCTTTTCCCAAAACTAAATGTTGAAAGGAACACTATCTTGACACCCACTATAGTGTGCTTATTTGTGGGGGACTTGCTGATTTTTGGATTGTACTCTCAGAAAATTAGATATGACTAACTCCAGTGAAATTGTCTAATTCAGTAATGGCAGTCTGGATTAATTAAGATACAAGCTTGCTTGCGTTAGATACAATTTTGCTTGTCATCAGAATATGTAATGCTTTCCAGGCCATACCCATTGAAATCAAGTAGCCTGTAGCACAATTTAAACAGTAAATGCCTCTTTCGAAAGCCAGGTTCTGGACGCCTGACTTAATCGGAACTGCTGTGGTTGGTTTTACTGGGCTAAGGACAATTTTGCAAGCCTCAGTACATTCTTATGACCAGCAAGAAGTTCTTGGGCCCGATGAAAATAAAACTTAGATTTTAGGTTAGCTTGCAAGGGGTAAATGAAGTCTGACTCTTATCTAACAACCATAGCAAAAGCACTGTATTAACCAACTTTGAAGCCCTGAATTCAACCTTTACCATTTTCGGACACCGTCTGGGTTCCGTTTACATTCCTCTTCTGTCATCCCTCCTGACATTTAATGGGCCAAGTGCTATTTCTCTTATCCTTCAGGCTGATGGTGTCCTATAAATATTTGGCTTCTGCCTGGCAGCTGTGGTGTGAGTTGACAGCATTGTTGGAGGAAGCATAATATTTAAAGAGCATGTTTCGTTTATGCACGTTTGATGCTTATCCAAATGCTTCCTCAGATGAATGAATTGTTGGCTGTTGAGAGGCTCCAAAAGGTGAGGGGTACAATTTTTTTAGCATTGTGGCTGCTCCCACTGATTGAAGGTGACAAATTTGAGATATGACTTGTGTAAGCCAAGATGCAGGGCGTGGAGAATGCTGAACAGGACATTATATGCCCAGAGTATGTGCGTTTATTCTGCATGTGTGGAATCTGGCACAGACTTGGGATCTCTGAATTATCATTTATTTTTATTGTTTATCTAGCACCATCAGTGTCCATGATACTTTACATCCAGCAAGAAGACAGGTCCCTGTCTCAAGAGGCTTGCAGCTTAGGTATTGATATAGGGGAGACAACAGAGGAAGAGAAGGGGGGGATGGAAGCAGGGATAGACTGGGGAAGCATATCATTCATCTATTTACTTGTTTTGAAATATTTAAATTCCACCTCATTCTCAAAGATTTATGAGGTGACTAACAACATAATTTACAATACAATATAGCAGTGGTTCCCAAACTGTGAGTCAGGGACCCACCAGTGGGTCACAACCCAAGTTCTGTTGAGTTGTGAAACTGACGAGGCAGATTAGGCTATGTGCATCAAGGATTAAACAAGCTGCTACTTGGGGGTCGCTGCTGCCCATTCACCATTATATCCACACCCTTGGCATTTATAAATCAGGCAGTAGAGTCTAGGGCCTCTAAAAAGTCTGGGAACCATTGCAGTAAAGCATTAAAAGTGAGCATTAAACAAAAACAACAACAAGGAGTGAGAGTGAAACCAGAAAGAAAACATAAGTCACTAATGCAACTTGAACAGCAGGGGGCTAATATGGGTGTAATATTGTCCTTGTACAATGTGTACAACTGTCCTTGTGTACAACTTGTGTGTACAACTGTCCTTGTAACAGTTTTGCAGCTGCATTTTGTATGGACTAATGACTTCAAGAGCATCTTCAGATAGAGCACGTGTGTGTTGAAATAACCCAAATGTGTGATGACTGACATATGGACAATCATAGCCAGGCCTGACTGAGTCAGAAACAGGTGCAACTGGTGCAAGCCAAGCTGTGCAAAGGCTCCCAGGGTCATGGTTGACACCTGGATATCCAGGTACAAGGCTAGGTGCAGGAGCAGCCCCAAACTGTGAACCTCGTCTTCTAAAGGGACCAAAACCCCAGCCAGCACAGACACTCACATGGCCTCCAAATTGGCAGAGCTCCTCGCCAGGAATGTCTCTCTCGTCCAGATTTAATTGTTTGCCAGCTCTTTACTGTCTCAAGTCATTGGTTCAAGGTATCCATAACATCTCCAGCTGGGAACGGCAGTGAAATGTATAACGGAACATTGTCTGAAAACTGATGACTCTCCACTGGCAGTGCCCCAATGAGTTCTTCTGGTGGTTTCATAGATGTTAATTAGCGTGATAGACCAAATGGAACCCTGTAAGCTACAACAAGTCATTAACCTGTTGTACAGTGAGGACCCATCTTAGCCATTTATGGTCAAGCAAAGCCAGTGCTTTATTTGTGTGTAAAAAAATAAAAAAAAAAAAGTGCAGGAACTCAAAACTTGTCAAACATTTATTTATTTATTTATTTATTTATTTATTTATTTATTTATTTATTTATAAACCATTTTTTATTGGAGAACTAAAATATTTTTTATGTGCTTCCCCCCTAAAGATGAACTTACTTCTGAGTAGACATGCATAGGATTGGGCTCTCAATCTCCACATCCCCTTCCCCCTAGCTACTTTTTCCTACACATGGGGAAAAATACTGTACAGGTGCACTTGTAGTATGTAGTGTGGCACTACTTCGAGGAGAGGAAGCAGTGAATGGATTCCGAAAAATGGCTTACATGAGTTCCATGTAGTAAAATTACTCTAAGCAACTGGGAGTAAGAACAAAAAAGGAATTCTTACACAAGAGGGGTCCTTAGGTGCACATAGAAACAGCTACGTTTGCAAACAAGCAATTAAATATGGTTTAATTCAGGTATTAGAATACTCTGTGTCTTTGGGAAGGCGTTTGGCATGCAATTGTATGTTCTCTGCTGCCCTGAGCAGCTGCTGTGCATTGCTGGAGAGGAGCTGCAAACACTGGCTGGCGGAGGGCATGCTTGTGGGGGAAGGATGAGGAGGATATCTGGCAAGGCTGGACAGCACGTTGTACACACGTAGAATCCTTTTTCACCTGCCCTTAGCATGTGAAAACAGGTGCAGATATATATCTCTGCCAGGATTAAGAGCCCAATCCTAGGTATGTCTACTCTGAAGTAAGTCTCGTTCTAGTCAATGGAGCTTACTCCCAGGAAAGTGCCTAGGATTGCAGCCTAAGAGCCCAATCCTATGCATGTTTACTCAGAAGTCCACTTTAGTGAATGGGGCTTACTGTGGATAGGATGGCAGCCTTAGAGTCCAATCCTGTGCCTGTCTACTCAGAAGTAAGTTCCATTATAGTGAATGGGGCTTACTGTGGATAGGATGGCAGCCTCAGGGCCCAATCCTGTGCTTGTCTACTCAGAAGTCAGTCCCATTAGAGCCAATGGGGCTTCCTCCCAGGAAAGTGTGGAGAGGACTGCAGCCTCAGAGCCCCTCCTCTGCCTGTCTACTCAGGCTGCAAGGCTATGACACTTTCCCAGGAGTAAGCCCCATTGAACACAATGGAACTTACTTCTGAGTAGACATGCATAGGCTTGGGCTCTCAGGCTGCAAGGCTATGCACACTTTCCCAGGAGCAAGCCCCATTGAGCACAAGGAGACTTACTTCTGAGTAGACACGCCTAGGCTCGTGCTGCAGATTGGCACGGGGGCTGCACCAGCCAGCTTCCTTCCCCTCCTCCTCCGCCAAGCCAGTACTTGGGCGTTCTGTGGGTGCCACAGCCCATCTCCCTGGCTGGCTGGCTGTCCGTCCTCCTCCTCGGCGTCAGCACGTGTCCCCCGCGCCCTCCACCGGCTTGGAAGCTGTGCGAGGAAGCAGAGCGCGGGGGGAGGGGAGGTGTGCTGGGCTCAGGTGAGAGCTTGGAGATGGGGGCAGGAGGGGGTCTTTGTGTGGTCAGGCAGGGGCCAGGCGCCTGCCCACCCTGCACCCCCCAGCACCCACCCAGCGAATGCCTCTATTTTGCTCCCCCCTCCTGGAATGCCTCCAAAGGGGAGGGGCCCCTGCAAAAAGGTGCCAGAACGCCATCCCCCCACGTTCCATTAGAAAAAAAGCCCTGAGCAAAGCACATATGGGATGTTTGCCTGTCAGGAGAGGAATCACAGGAGAGGAATTCAGCTTCCCCCGTCTTTTCTCTCTTCTGAATTTACTTTAAAACTAGGCAGTTCAGTTGGGTACATGTGCATGCGTGCCTGTGTGTGTGAGAGACCCAGCAAGCAAGCATTTTTATGTTTGTCAAGCTTCACCCCCCCCCCCTTTTAGAAGGCCAGGCTCGTGCGAGCACCTGTTCTGTCACAAAGACATTAAAACTGGTAGTTTTAGAAAATTCTCTCTGTTGCTCTGGGGGATGAATGAAAAGCCCCCTAAAGATTTAGGGCCAAATCCTATCCAACTTTCCAGTGCTAGTGCAGCCACAATGCAACCTTGAGGTAAAGAAACAAATATTCCCTTACCTTGAGCAGGCCTCCATCACTGTCTCTCTACTTCAGGATGCAGCCACACCCCATTGGTATGGCTGCATTGGCACTGGAAAGTTGGATAGGATCGGGCCCTTAAACCATACCTTTGCTGTTACCCTGTAGTATCTTGTACAGTAGCTTGTGAGCCTGAGCACACCATGCTGTAAATCCAATTAAATGCAGTGGGTTTTTCTGAGTGAAGATGTGTGGGATCAGGGCCTGCTTACATGTCCCTGCCGTTTATCTTTGTTGCCACTGCTTGATATTTATGCAAAGGCCTCTGTTTATTCTTTTCCACAAATTGCCATTTTGTGTGTTGGTTTTTCTTTTAAATAGAAGCAAGCACATCACAACTGATCAGGAAAAGTGGACTTGAAATTAAACAGACATGTATTAATCTTCTCAATTTACACCACTGCAGTTTTTTAGGGGGCAAGGATGCAATGCCATAGCAAGTGGGGGGGGGCGTCATTTGCCTCAGGGATGAGCCCTGAAGGCATGACAAGCACCTCACCCAAAAACCTATGAAGTGGAGGCCCATGCTGGGTTTGGCGGTGGATGGCCCCTCCCCGAGCTTCTTAACAGCCAGAAATGGCCAACCTGGAAGCAATTCATTGTGTCACCACTAAATCACTTCTACATGCTGTGTGTAACTCTGGGGAAGTATGCAGGGAGTCACATGGCGTGTGGGGGTGATACCTGCCCTGGGGAGCGCCTGTGCTGGCAGTGCTCCTGGGAGGGCCAGTGTATGATAAGCCAGGAGTATGGTGTGCGGGGGTGGGGGCAGGAAATATTGAAGAAAATGTAAGGTGCAAGTCTAATATGACTAAGGGGAAAATTCTGACTGAACATGCAATAGATGATATAAGATATTGTATTACATCTTGGTTGACTTTTTCACCCAATAGGTGAAACCCCAATAGGGTTTGCTCTGTTTTGACTTCTTTATCACTCTCTTTTATTTCTGGAGTGGTGCTGGGTTTTTAGTGGTGCTACGTTATTGGAAGTCGCCAAAGAAGGGCATGTGCTAGGTGGGGGGGTGGGGTGAGAGAGATGCATTGCACATGTGGAGAAGGTGTTAGGATTGTGTAAACGGCTTATGCTTCCACTGGGCTATGCTTCCAGGTAATCACCCTTTCTCTCTGCTGAGGGAAGCACATCTTGCTGTAGTAAGCAAGTTACTGAAGTCATTCATGTGCCCGCTCTTCAACTTGTGACATCTTACCAGAGCCGGAATATTTTTACTGCTGTGACGATTAACAATTCCTTTTAATAAGATGGACAATCTTGCAAAGATAAATGACTTAGATGTATTGTAACTGTCGAGAAAAAAAAGAACTTACTACATTCTATATCAAATAGCAGAGTGTTTGCCACGGAAAGGAAACTGACCATTATTTATACAGTGGCTATGGAACTTGACAGAGTTAGGCTGTGAGAAAGGCAGGTCTCTGTAACAAGGATCTAAGCTTAGCAATGGCAGAAGATACCATACTTTATAGAGGTTAAAGTAGGGGCCAATTTGGCAGGCTGCCAAAGCCATTATCAGGCACTGGAAATCTCTTCCTCTATCATTGCTTGGCTGTGTTGCAACTTTTAAAGGATGATTTTACCCAAATAGAACTTCTCATTTCCAAGCTTCTAGGCATTGCAGATCCATATGGCCCTCACTCAGACTCAGGGGGGGGGGGGTTTAGGAGTCCCAACTTTTGAAGCCTGTTTCCTACCTTCCAATTAAGACAGCTGATATTTTGTGGAATTAGAAGATGCAGATGAGAATGGGGTTGCTATGGAAATAGAGAATAGCCTTCCAAAACTCATAGCAGCTATGCTTTTCCAAGCTCTGTTTGGAACGCCAGTGCATCTTACTATTAATCCTTTTTTCAAGTGTTTTGTGTAGCAGGAGTGCCTTCCTCTTCTTCCTTGATTTCCTTTTTATAACGGCCATTATTTTATGATGTGAACAAAATTCCTCGGTTCAGAGGTTGGAAATCCAAGGGGCTACATCACTTGCAAGATACATTCTTAAATGGATCGTCTTTAACTGATGTTCAAATTAAACATAAGCTTAAGGGAGTTTGGGTGAATTGGTTTCAACAATTCCAAGTCTCAGGGAACTAGGCCTGTTACTGCAACTACTGCTGCTGATCACAGCTTCACTTTGTGTTGTATACTGGCATCCAAAATTTACTGCATATTACTTTTGTCTTGATATGGTTCTGTTAGGGTTTTGAAATGCGGGTGGGAAAAATTTGGGAAAAGGGATCTCAGGCTTGGAAGAGACTTTGGTGTACACCAGGGGTGCCCAAACCCTGGCCCTGGGGCCACTTGTGGCCCTCAAAGCCTCTCAATGCGGCCCTCAGTGAACCCCCAATCTCCAATGAGCCTCTGGCCCCCCGGTGATTTGTTGGAGCCTCCACTGGCCCGACACAACTGCTCTCAGTGTGAGGGTGACTGTTTGACCTCTCGCATGAGCTGTGGGATGAGGGCTCCCTCCACTGCTTGTTGTTTCACGTCGGGCAGGAGGTCTGGTCTAGAGGGTAGAGCCTCCGTCTGCCTGAAGATAACATCCACAAGATCGCCAGTTCGAGGCCACCGGCACCGTGCGACCTTGAAGCAGCTGGCAAGCTGAAGCCGAGCTATTCCATCTGCTCTGAGCGTGGGAGGATGGAGGCCAGAATGTGAAGCCAGATCGGAATGAAACACCTGAATGTAGTGGTTCTTGAAAGAAAGAACCTTCTTTCAAATTGTAAAAATCCCTATTTAATAAGGGATTTAAATAAAGCCTGCCTATGTAAACCGCCTTGAATAAAGTCTTGAATAAAGACCAAGAAAGGCAGTATATAAATACCTATTATTATTATTATTATTATTATTATTATTATTATTATTATTATTATTATTATTATTATTGATGCAGTAGTGGCAGCAGGCAGCAAAGGAAAGGCTGGCCTTGCTTTGTGCCAGTCCTTTTATCAGCCTTGAGCTACTGCAAGACCTTCATTCATTCATATAAGTACATCTTTAATATGTAAATTATGTAAATATGTAAGCATTTATGTTAACTTATGTAAATTTATTCAAATTTTAAATATAAATAAATTCTTCCCCCCCAGGCCCCCGACACAATGTCAGAGAGATAATATGGCCCTCCTGCCAAAAACTTTGGACACTCCTGGTGTACATCATTTAGGTCAGTCTCAGCCCAAATTTGTAAAAAGTCATTTAATTCAGAGGTGGTATTTCTATCCATTGACAATTGTATTGTATCGAGAAAATTAATCTACCCAAATAACTCTTATTACCATATGTGGTGGTCATGTGAGAAGGTCACCAGCTGTTGCTGAGATCTCATTTATGATGGGGACTTCTGTTGACCCTAAGTTGGCTCCTTTGTTTCTTTTTGAAGGGGTACACACTCTAATTTGCTGCATAAAAATTATGACAGCAAGTCTTAACATTGCATTATAAACCAGAATCTCTTTTCTACGAGAAAATCTCTTTTCTCGTATATTAAAAACCAGAATCTCTTTTCTCGTATATTAAAAACTGCCATGCGGAAGTTTGGCATACTGCCTTTTGTGTAAAATTATCACATGAAGTATGCCTCTTGAAGGACAGAACAAACCAGACTCTGTTTTTTTAATGACCAGGTGTCTATTTCCTCTGTTAATGTACATCCTACAGCCTCAGGACTATCAGCAACAAACACATCATCAGCTTTTTTGGAAAAATTCGTTAACACTGGTCTCTGTCATATTTGTCATCAATCTCATCATCATCATAACTCATCTTTCTTGGAGAACCTTGTCGTTTTTCTTTGCTGTCACCCTGTCCTTTGTTTTAGGCTTTTTGAAAGATTGAAAACCTCATAAAAACAATGTTTTTAAAAAGCATCTATGGGAAGGATGACAGTACCAGTGAGGGCAACATAAAATGAATGCAATACATATATTGCAGTAGTCTGTATCCTTAAAATTAAAAAAAAAAGCAAAAGCAAAACCAAGCTACAGATTTATTTTATTTCTGCTCCAAATGCTTGAGGCTTACACTTTATAAAAACATAGTAAGGCCATAAGCACTAAAGTGCTTTTCGAGTAGAACCAGCCAATCACATAGATGATTATGATATGTCGTCCCCCAGTTAAAGAAATGTTTACTGATCAATCCTATGAGTTTAGCTCAATTGATCAATTAGACCTGCCAATGAGTGAGAACAATAGTTCTGAAGCGAGCGTGCATCCTGTATTTTGGGGGTGATGAATGTGTGCATTATATCAAATTTGAGGCATTCCTCCAGTGTGTAAGAGGAGTGCCTCTTTAAGGCAAGCACTTGGCTTGCTGCAGCAGTTTCTATAAGCACTTTGTATTTTTTTGAACACTGATTTATAAAGAAAAAAAATCTACCAAATATTTAAGTGGTTAACCAATTCATTTCAGCATTGCAGCCCTATGATACATACTGTAAATGCAACCCTATGTATATAAATGGAATATAGAAGTATAGCAGTGTTTGTTAATATTAGATCCTGAGGAGTTACTGGGCAGGAGTACAAGGTTTAAAAAGGCACTTTGAGAGTGCTGGAGCATTTGGAAGAAGACACTTAGCAATACATTCAGTGCCTTACAAGCGCTCTCTCTCTCTCTCTCTCTCTCTCTCTCTCTGTTTAGGAGATGCTGAGGCAACCCCCTGAAGAGAGAATTAACATGAGAAGCGGCAGATGATGGCAGAAAGTGATACCTAGATACAGAAAGCGCGAGATTTCTCCAAGTGCAGCGGAAGCATCTCCAGAGGCTGGGTTCCTGAGCAAGAGCCCCTTGCCTCTTCCTTCCTGATCAGCTGTATAAAACCTAACCCTGCCCTGGCAGTCCCTACAGCTAGTAGGCTCCCAGTGCGTGTGGCATCTGTTGCAAGGAATCCCAAGCTTTTCATTGGCAGAGAAGCCCACTGAGTTGGCCCTCTTTTAAAGTCCACCCCCACCACATCCTCCAGCACACAGACAGTCAAGGCTGTTCTGCTCGGAAAGCGCAAGCTCCCCTCGCTTTGCTGGGTTCTGTTTTTACTGGCAGTGACTGGGATTTGATCTCTGAAAACAAAGTGCTACAGTCTCAGACTTCTGCTGCCGGCACTATCATCGCTGCTCTCCCCCCCCCCCCCCGAAAAGAATGAAAGATGAGTTTAACTGCTTAGCCACAGCAGAAGAAACAAGATCTTGATGGATTGTCCTGAGAATTTGCAAAGGGAAGGAAGAAGGGAAAACCCCTCTTAAAATCCACTCCAAAAGTTGGTTTGGGGTGTTTTTTTTTGAAGCAGAAGCTTTAATTTTTTTTCCCCTTCCGTGCACCAGAGAGGAAACTGGATGCCCTCCCCTGCTGCTCAAAATCAGGTACCTGCATAGTTTTTCCAGACTCTTTCTGCTGCTCTCTTTGGTGGTTCTGAACCCCTCCCTCCTCTGGAATGGGAAGGGGGACATTCTCTTACTCCTGTAGACAAGCTACGTGCTCTTGTTACTTGCTTTGCCAACCACCTTCCTGCAACCTCTGTGGCTCTCTTAATTTATTTAACTGTTTTTGGAGGGGTTTTTTACAGGCTTGTCTTTGGTGGGTAATAGATGTCAAGTGCTGTGTCCTGGCGTCTCGTCTCATAACACTTAGGATTGTGGATGCTTTCCCTGACTAGTACTTTTAGATCTTGCCTGTTTCAGTATTGTGGAAATATATTGGTGCTGGAGTGCTTCATTTTATGCTAAATGCATGCAGCAAAAAAAAAAAAGTATATATTTCTTATTCTGGCTGATGCTGTGATATAGCTGTGAGACAATGTATGTAGCCTTGCTATGTTGAAGCTGGTATGCTGAGATGTGAAAACTGGAGTTGGACTTTACGAACATTAATATATTTATATCCTGCCTGTCTACCATCAAGGAAGGAACTCATGTTGTTCCTAGGTGGTTGTCCATCCAAGCTCTGGTTCTAGCAGGATGGCTATATCATGTGTCCTGAGACCATGTCAGTGCTTTAGGTAGTTCACAGTGTGTCTCCGGTACAAAACATTGATACCTGATTGACTGGACAAGGATGTGTTGGTGGGGATTTTTTTGTCTTTCATGTTCCCAGTTTTAAAAGAGGAACATAAACAAATTCTTTGCAATCATGAGGGTTGACTGCTTTTAAAAAAAAAAAAAAAAGACTGGATTCTGAAAGCTGTAATCCAGACTTTGTAGTTCATAGAAAAATTCCTGTGGGACCACAGGTGGACTGTATGTTGTCCATGCCACATCTCTCTGGCTGTCTAGGAATAGATTTGCCCCATGAACTGAAGCATGTGGATTTGGAAGTGACTTCTAATGTCCATGGAATGTACTTCCAAGTGTGCTTAGAGCTGAAGCCTCTGTTGTATTTCTTTCGCTTGCCAGATGCGGAAAACTCCCATGCAGCAAACCCCTTTGGCCCACATCCCAAGTCTTTTGTGCCTCTTCCGGCTTGTTTTGAAGGCTGTTAGGCTTAAAACATTATACTTCATCTTGGTTGGGGGAGGCTGGGGAGGGGAAGGAAAATCAGTGTTTACCTCAGAGGCAAAACGCTTGCACTTTGTGGTGAAGTTGGGGGGAGGAAATGCCTAAAGTGACATTTGCTAAATATTTTGAGGAATAGCCTTGATGAATTCAGGAAGGAGCAGGACCTATTGTCCTGCTTGGGGGTGCAAGGTGGCCGTGTTCTGAGACCTTGCGAATGTGGAATAGAAAAGGTTTAAGATGGATTCAGGGTGGGCACGGTGTTGTTGCGGCATATGTTTTTGTGGGCCTGAAGCTACTTTTATCAGCTGCAAGAAGCTGTCATGATTCGGTTATCTGCCACATAGCTTGAACTTTTGGCCTCCAAACATAAAAAAGTGTTTCCTTTTTCTCTCACTCTGTGCTCAAGATAAATGGCCCTATTTCACTGAGGTACATGATGTATGATGCTCTTAGCCATGAAAACATTTGCCGTGACATATCTGTATAACTTTAAGGCACTACAAGGCTCTTTGAATTGGTGAACCACAGGCAGCTGGAGTGCATGGTGCATGTTCACATGCACAAATATGGGAATTTGTTTTCACTCACCCTCCCAAAGATTCAAAGAACTGTAATACTGAAATGGATTTTGTTCATAGAGCTAAGGCATTAGTCATAATCCAGCAGCCTCAGGATGATAACCGATCTCTATGTAATGGATTGGCACTAGTTATTGCAGAAGAGCTCATCTCAATGGGAGAGTGATTGCCTTTAGGGCAGACATCTGGAAAGTCTAACAAAAGAGTAACAACTGCACATTTATCATGCAAAAAACCGATTATCTGGGACCAGCCTTCCTCCAGTTACATGATGGGTCTACTTAGTTTGGTGGTATACATGAAACCCAGCTCTGAAAGGAGAAAAAATGCCAGTACTTAGAGGCCTTTCAAGAGCATGTTGAGTTGCAGAAGACTGATGCTGGTCATCAGAAGAGCTTCCGCATCATATCAGGGAAGTACAACTCTGCATTTCAGTAATGTGTCTATATTGGACTCTAGATCTGAATGTCAATAAGGTTATGTTGCAATCCTAAAAGCAGCCTAAAACCACCCTGGCTCCATTCTCTTGTACACACAGTACCTTCAGGAATGACCAGCTGGTAATGCATGGGCCACACCTACCCCCTGCTCACATCAAGGGAAGGCTCAATTTTTTACCCAGCAGGCTTTGTGAGGTGACCTCTCCTGGGGGTGAGGACCCAGCTTGGTTATTCAGCCTGCATGAAGGATCCTTCTCCCTCTCCCCTGAGTATCTGAGTGGACACACAATAATGTTGTAGTAGTTGATGAAAGGGACATTGGTCCCATGAGTAGTTTGAGTGGAGGGGGGTCCATTTCTCCAGGCTGAAGAGGTTGGCTGCAACTGCTGTTCTCCTTCTGTAGGAAAACGGGTGTAGAGTTAGTACTGACCTAAAAAACCCCTGCTTGACTGATGTTTTTGTGGCTGATACAGGATTTAGTGTTTGAAAAGGGAAATGCTGGGATTTGAGCCTTCCTGGAAGTTATGCTGTCTTGGAAGCTCTGCCCTTAACTTCATATCTTGCGGTTCATCTCTGGTGAGGAAAAAACATTCTTGGCGTGCTCAGAAGCACTCTCACCGTTCACAAGTGCCAGGGTTAGGCCTTGGTAATGACTTCCAGGGCTGAGGCCTGGCTCACATGTGAGCTTAGGATGTGTGGCTGAACACTAAAATTACATTTCTGCAAGCTTGACACAAGTGTCTGCTGTGGAGGGTGCATTGCCAGCTCTCCAGATGGATTCGCCTTTTGGATATGTTCACTTTTTTCCTCTCCTAAAACCATGTTGATCACAGAACTGCTGGTAGGAGTCTGCTGAAAAGTAGCAGGAAAGGGCTATTTGTCTTCATACTTATAGTAATATGACTCTGTCTTGCTTTCAGTAATTTACTGGAATAGGCTGTATCTTGTGTGTGTGTGTGTGTGTGTGTCTGGAAATGTGATCTCAGTTATTTTTAAAAAAATGAAGATTATCTCTACATTAGCATGTATGTTAAGGTTTCGATTGGACATTCTTGTTCAGGCTGAGCCCAAAAGGATGTGTGTGTGGGTGCTTCTTGCAGACACTTTTTTTTGTAGTGTCCTGTGAAAAAGGGAGGTGCTTTCCACAGTGGGTGAAAGTATTCACAAATAGACCCGCCATTCAGTGATCTATAACTGAGTACTGCAAGGGGGGACAAAGTGTTTGCCAGTTGTTAGGGACACAGAGGAATGCATGCCCGTTGCTGAGACAATGGGGCCCGATGCAGCCTGTTTTGGTGTGCTGTAGTGAGGCTGAACAATAAAATGTCTGCAACATGGCAAGACTGAGTGTTACCCTGTTGCCTTGACAATGGAGGGGATGCATTATCTTCTCCTTCCTCCCACAAATCCATTTAGAGTCAGGGCAATGCGGCTTTGTTGACCCTCGGTTTTGTCACGCAGCTTGATGTTCTCACACTCCCTCCTTGATCTGGATTGGCTGGGATTCTTCAAGGAAGAATAAAGAAGACTTAAAAACTGTGCCAAAGCAGTGACTACAAACAGTTGGGGGAAAAATGGAACTTGAAGGCTATTTTGGGGAGAGGGTGTTTGATGCCCTCAAAGGCACAACTTTTGCTTAAACGAAAAGTGTTTGGAGGCAAACGTTCAGTGGCAGCCCTATTTATTTATTTTATTTATTTTTCATATTTTTATACTGCCCTTCCTCCAAGGAGCTCAGGGTTAGTTTATATGGTCCCTTCCATTCTGTGCATCTGAGTGATATTGTCAAATTCATCTACTGTACATAGTGCTGTTGAAATTTGCTTCTCTGGAATAACCTGTCTGAGGATTGTGGTATAGGTTGTGTTTTTTTCTTTCCAAAATTTTTTTTGATCCCCAACTCTGGTGTCATGCAGCACACAAACATTTCCTGTATAAATTCAGAACCACAATGATTTTAGAAATTTGGTGCCATAAGATTTGCTGAATTAAAGACAGGCCTATCCTTCAGAATGTCTTGGTCACCGCAGCTAGTTATAGTCTCTGTGTTCAGAGGCAATATGCCAACTGAATATCGGGGAGTGAACAGGGGAAGTCTATTGTTATCTTGCTTGTGAGTTTCTCTGCATCTCCTGGCTGGCCATAGTTGGAAATAGGCTACTGAACTAGATGCATCTTTTCATTCATCTTGTGTTCTAGATGTGGAATGAAAATATGCTGTCACATAGTTGCTGATCTGGTGCCGTCACATCCAGGGACTGTTGAGTAGTATCTCAGACTCAGCAGTATAAATCTTCAAATTTAGACTCTAGATCTGGAGGCCAATAATCTTATCTATGTAGTCATTCAATAGCCCACCTGAGCATCTTATCCAGGGCATGTGGTACCTTTTAAGGATGGCCTCCGGGGCGTACAAAGGCTACTGGGAGACAGTACTGAGAGTAGCACTAGGGCTACTAGGTAGGACTCTCAGCAAAATATTTGCCACCACATTAGCTATGGTCTCTGTGTTCATACCTACCTTCTATCTCCTCAGTTCAGCAATGACCTAGAAAAAGATTGGTTAAAAAAATTGCAGTATGTGAAATCGTGAAAAATCTTTATGAGGTGGCAGTTCGTCAAGGTTATTGTGTGTGTCTCTCTGTGTACATATGGATGTGCACATAGACACACAAAATTTTGAGCTGTAGAAGGACCAAAAACATTGGCTTTGCCTACTCACTCACTCTCATGACAGCCAAGATTTAGGCAATGAACTTTCCGTTATACAAACACACACTTCGTTTTGCATGTACCAAAGTAGAGGCTGACAGTAGAAGGGAGTAGCTGAGGTGCATAAGGTGAAGACTGATTTTTATTTTGATGCTTTCTAATGTTGCAAATAATAATTTTATTCCAGATAACTGGGAGAGAAGAAAACTCCCCATTCGGCTTTTAAGACGTGTGATTTGTAGAGCCCCTGCTTATAAAGTGCTGCACTGGGCCACTGAACTGCAGCAAGATGGAACGAATACAAGTGCTTATAAACTGGATCCCTGTTGCTTTCAGGATTCTCTAATTGGCAGGAGGAGTGGTGGTTTGGCTATGAATAGCCCAGAAATCATAGTGTAGCATTTCCAAATATACATCCCTTTGTATGCTGTGTGCTGTCTCCATGCCAGCGCTTCATGTTATCTTAAGTGGTACGTAGTGTTTGGGTTTTGTATGGGTGTTTCCTCTTGTTCTGGGTCAGTAACCTCATGGGGTTTCTTCTGCTCCCTTTCTTATTTTGGCCTGTCCTGTTCATTCTTGGCATCCCTACTGCAGGACCTCTGGTCACCACACAACAGTGTCTGGCTAGAGATGGCAATCCATTTTATTATTCTGACAGCCCAATCCTGTGCAAGACTGGGCTGTGCTACAGAGTGGTTTGTGGCAGTGGAAGACACTTCTGCTGTCACAAAATGGTTGCCGATGAAGAGCACTCCGTTGGCAGCAATTGTGGGAGCGTTGCTGCAAGGGGTGGCAGCACCTCCTGAATGTCGCTGGACGTCATCATGCCTGCCAGAGCACCTGAAGGGGGCAAAACTGGGCAGGGAGGGGGAAGGAACGAGGTAGGGAGGCTATGGGAGTTAGAGTCACTTTCTATCCCTCCCCACCACCCATTTTTAAAACTGCTGCAACTGCTGCAGAGTTGCTGCAGGTCTTAGGAGTCCCATTGCAGAGCAGGAGACTTACAGAAGGATAAGGGGATTAAATTGTCTTTCCCCTCTGAATCTTCCTAATCTCCCCCCCCCCCCGCTCTGGATACAGCACCCATCTTTTTGGTGCAGCTGTGGCAATGGCAGGGGAAAAGGATAGGATTGGACTCTGATTTAATGTTAGATAGCACCATTATTGTGCTTCCCAGAGTAGTAGTACAAGCAAAGATAGAGCTTTGCACACATGCAGGCGCACACTCTCAGCCGAAACTGTCTCATTGGTTTGTTGTGCAGAAAAATTGAATAATTCCATTTACTCGTCCTTGAGCTCATTGGAGTCAGGGTGGAATACACTGGTAACCACTATCCTCTCTACAGTATAATGAAACCTTATTATCCTGTAATAACAGAGAGATTTGTGGGCCAAAACCATAGTGGAAATTTCTCACTGGAAAAAGTGATATTTTCTTTCTCCCCCCAGCTTTAACATAGAAATTGCACCACCCTCAGTAGCCTCAGAAAATCTTGCTGACCCCCTCTTGTTCTATGCCCACTCTATTACCTTGCACTCTTTCAGATTTTGTTCTGCCTTTCCCAACGCACATGGCTTTAAAAAGCCCCTGTTGAGACTGAATGTTGGCTTCAGCTTTAGAATTGCTCCTGCAACTCCTTGAATTTGCCCCAAGCAAGTTTTTGGGCCAGGCCATTAGTCATTTTTAAAATGGGAAGCGATAGACTTCTTCAGAACAATATTTTAATGGCTGCTTGGAGAAGCTACTGGAAATCGAGGCCTTTTAAAATCTGTTTGGCTAAGTACTCGTGTTTCACTGCTCGTAACAATAATAAATTTGGGCAAAAGAAATTTAATCTGCCCTCTTCATATAAACACATGAAAGTCCTAATAAAGTGAGTGGAGTCTTTCATTTTTGGCAAGCAGCTCAGTCCTTGCATATATTTGATGAAAATTATATCTGTTATGTCTAGTTTGCTACCCTTTCTCCTTCCACTGAAAACAGATGTTGTTTATAGTGCTTCCTCAGCTGCTGCTGCCTTCATTAAGTTAGCCCTTCTTCCTGTGGCACTGAGATTCAAATGGCCATTAAAGAAGTCATGATAGGTATCTTTGTCTTTCCTGAAGCAAAGGCTGTATTGTTTTAGGTTGCCTAGTCCAGTTTACTGGTGGGGATGGTCCAGTTTGGAGTAGGTATGTAGGCTGCAGAATTAAAGCTCAATCTGGTCATGCCTTGATTAGGACCAAGCTGCCTCTTTCCCTCACCACCCCAAGCCCACAAAATTTTATTCTAGGTTTTGAGTTCTCCAAAACTCTTCAGTTAAGAACAGTGAAAAGAATTGTGGGGTGTAATGTGAAGGCCCTTGTCTCTTGCAGGTTGGAACAGTTCTAAGATGGCATGCAAGACACTGTACTCACTTTCCTGGGAGTAAAACCTGTTGAGCACACTAAGACATGATTTTTAGACATGTATGGAATTGTTCTGCCAACTGGTAGAAATATCAGTTAGATGTTTGGTTAGAGTCTTTTACATTCAAAATTCCCTCTGTCCTGTAGACCAGGGCAGAGCGTAACCCAGTGGTTCCCAGGCTGTGCGCTGTGACTCCCCTGAGAGCTACAGAAACCAGACAGGGAGCCGTGGAATCCCCACAAAAAATCTGCTGCCCTATACAATGTAGCCCTAATGGGGATTGTAGCTCTAATAGAGAACTGTGACCAATGGCCCAGTAGGTCAAGGGAGCCGCCAGTCCAAAAAATTTGGGAACCACTGGTGTAGCCAAGTCATAGCTCAGTGAAATGAATTTTCTAAGTGTGCTTCCTTGAAACTGTGGCCTGCTGGGCTTGTGAACCTATGTTAAAAACTCATTAAAAACTTTATTGGAGACAGTGGATTTGGTAAGACTCTTCAGTTCATTTGAGATGCTATGCTGCTATTAAATTAAATGTACTCTGCTCATTGTCAGTCTGAACACTTCTGTATTGAACCTGTGTTGAACTGCGTTGATAGGGTACTATTAATTTACTTATTGCTATACTTAATGAACTTTTTGTTGAAAAGGGTATGTAAATGTTCTTAAAAATAGCTTTCTAGATATAAACCATCTTCTAACTTTGTGTTCATTCAGTCAGCCAGTGTATGAAGGTCAAGCAGGGTCATGAACCATTAGCTCTGCCCCAGACTTCCAAATGTTCAATGGAAGGCTGGGCAGACATGGCCAGCAGACACACGAGAAGTTGGGGGTGGCGGCGGCGGTTGGGCTTGGGCCGGCGGCTACAATTCTGCTCCCCCACCATGCATTGATTGAATACATGGGTGGGATGGGTGAACAGGGCTATAGTCATCTGAAGAAGTTCCTTAACAACTATGAAGTTGCCCAATTTGCCTGGCATTGAATTCATTATTTTGCTAGTTTATGAAGCAAGGTATTTTTAGTATAAGAAAATTTTCCATAGAATATTTTGTTCCACATCACTGTTTATGTAAACATGTAATGTGATGTGTCTTTTATGATAATGGAATATAGCAGAGCTATTCAAACTGGGGTGTCGCAACGCCCCAGCCTGACAGCCCTGGCCTCTGCCCCCTTGAGGGGAGCAAATGGGGGCTGCAGGGACTGGGATGCACTCACCAGCCCTTGCAGCAGCCTGTTCAGGGTGTGGGGAGCCCTGCATGAGCACCTGCAAGGCTCCCTGGCGTTCCAAACATGGAAGTGGAGTGATCGCGCTCTACTTCCGCAAAACTGGAAGTGGAGAGTGATCGCTCCACTTTCACTTTTAGAAGCCTGGGGAGCCTTGCAGATGCTCATGCAGGGCTCCACACACCCCTGACAGGGGCTGACAGGGAGCTCTGCTTTCTCACCTCCAGAGAGTCTTCTGAGCCCAGAATGACAGTTAGAGCTCAGAACTCTGAACTCAGAATGACAATTAGAGGTAAAAAAAAGTGACTCCTGATTTTTTAAAAAACCCGAAAGTCATGTTTTTTTACCTCTAATTGTCATTCTGCATTTGGCCTCTGCTGGGCTCAGAAGACCCTCCAGAGGTGAGTGTGGGGGTGCCCACAGACCCGATCCGCAGATAATCGAAACCATGGATATGGGATCCACAGATACAGGGCCCCCCTGTAATGCAATATTACTATTCCTGGAGTGTACCACTTTAAGCTAGAGATGGGAATTGAATACACCCCCTTTGTTGAAAAACTCACTGCACATAAAAAAAAAAAATTAGGTGTCAAGGACAATGGTTATAACTTGTTCAGTCCCTTCACGTGCTATTTTTTTGTTTGTTAATGTATAAGGACTCAATCCTATCCAACGTTCCAGCACTGGTGCAGTCACAATGCAGTCTTGAGGTAAGGGAACAAATGTTTCCATATCTTGAGGAGGCCTCTGTAGCTGCCCCACCACCACAATATGCCATGCATGCCCCATTGGTACAGCTGTACCGGCACTGGAAAATTGGTTAGGATTGCATCCTAAGTGTGTTCTGTCATGGGATGCATTAAAACATGTGGTTTCATATGCAAATCTTGCAGTATTTGCTCCCCATCTCCCCATTTTGCAGTAAGCTCGCTCCCCATCACCAAATCTTGCAGCATAAAGTGGTACATTCCAGGGAAAGGTTTTACATGATGAACTATTATCTAGACTGGGTCATAATACATGATCCTGCTTGAGTAACCTTTAAAGCACAAGTTGGTCACTGAATGATTTACCTCTGAGGGACACTTGGGTGTGTGCTGTTGCTAAAGTCCTGCATGCTTGTTTGAGCTCCATGTGCAAGCATACAGTTGGCACTGCCCAACAATATAGTTCAACTCAAGTGGTTCAGAAATATCCAAGCTTGAGATCACATTTACTGGTGTGGCAGCAACTGCTCCCTCTGCATTTGCCTCTGTGGCAGAAAGGGAATGTGTCAGGTTTTCTGCCCATGTGAGAGCCCTTGACATTGTGACTAGTATCATGTACGTCAGGGGTGCTCACACTTTTTTGGCTCGAGAGCTACTTTGAAACCCATCAAGGCCCGGAGATCTACCAGAGTTTTTTTTACAATGTTCGTGCCATCATAACATATAACATTTATGTGTACAATGTATGTTGGTGTACCTTGAGCCCCACTGAGTATAACAGGACTTACTCCTGAGTAGACATGCCTAGGATTAGGCTGTGAGGCTGCAATCCTAGCCACACTTACCTGGGAGTAAGGCCCATTGAGTACAATGGGCCTTACTCCCGGCGTTTCCTCCCAGAGGCACCTGAAGGGGGGGTTGGCACTCCGCGATCTACTCATTTTGCCTCGCGATCTACCGGTAGATCGTGATCCACCTATTGAGCACCCCTGATGTACGTGATATCCAAACCTCCCTGGGTGCTGAATTGGCTGTGTGGTTGTGAACGACAATGCCAGAGTCACTCACAGTGATGGAAGACCTGACCTGTCATGCCAACAAGAAGTACATTTGTGTGCATACGGGTACAAATGGCATGACACAACTTGCTGTGTTGTGCAGCATGGCATGGCACAACTTGTTATGTTCGTGAAACTGCAGCCTGGCAATGTCAAGATTTACAGGTGATCAGAAGACAAGAAGGTAGCAGTATGCCAAAGCCTCTTCTATTACAGAAGCTTCCCAAATAGTGTCTGAGAATTCCTTGGTGGTTGCTGCATCAAGTGGTGGCTTGTGTGTGTGAATGAGCCATCACAGATTAAATGGGACACCATGGATATAGGTGTCACCACCTAATCATCACCTATTACCTCAAACACAATGCTTTTTCAGGGCCAAAACCTACATTACCTTTAGTTGCATCATTAGAACTGTGTGTTGCTTTTTCATCTGTAAACAGCATGAGTGACGGGGGATTATGATAACACAGGCCTGATTTGGAAGAGAACCATAGCAGTGGGTAGGAGATTTCAACCCTATCTCTTGCCCTTCTCTTGGTCTGGATCAGCCCCCCACCCCACTTGCTTTTAATCCAGGAACAAAAAGGAGGGGTGTGTGTGTGTGTGTGTGTGTAGTGAAGCCAATATGACTGACTGAAGTGACTTGAAGACTCTCTTGAAGCCCACAAACCTGAAACCAACTGTGAATTAAACCTCAGTGTTGGATAGACTTGTCCCAGGATTGATTAATGTCCTGGGAAGTGATACTGTAACAAATGTTCTAGGAACATGTTGAGACCTGAGGAGGGAAGATTACAAACACTCCCTTGCTGCACAGGATGTGTCTCTTGGCTTGGATCTGACTTAACTAAACAGCCAGCAAAAGCTGTTGCCCTGGCTAGAGGGGAAAAACAGGAAGGTGGAAGGACCTTTTTTTCTCTCCCCAAGAATTGTGAGCCTAATTCTCTTTCCTGCATTTATTAGGGACTGAGTGTTTACTTCCATTCTCTTTAGTCCTTTTTCTAGAGGGTTTTTTTTGGGGGGGGGGGAGAGATGTCAAATGAATTACTCCTCCTAGTTCTAGAGGAGCCTTTACTAGTACTAGATATATGTTGTGTTCACAGGTATAAGTATACAAAGGATTGTAACAGAAACTGTTGGCCTGTTCGCATTTGATGCTCCTCAGCAGAGAAGCAGCCCATCGTTGTAAATTGTGGTGCTGCTGGAATATTCTGTGCAATCCAGTTGGCATTGGGATGAAGTGCTGCCTTAAATTGCTGAGTCTGGCTGCTGCTCCCTGCAGCCCAGGACTAACCAATAGTTAGTCAGCAGATTCTCTGAGCCTGTTTGATTGCAAAATGTGACAGTGCTGAAAAAGGCTATGTTGCACCCTTCAGGGAAATTTAGGGGGGGGGAGGTCTCCTTGGGGTAAAGGACCATGCATCTGTGTTGACCCATGTTGGTGGATAAGGGCTGAAAAAGGAGATAGGATAAGGTGCGTGGCAGCTCCACTGATCCCACCCCCTCCTGGGCCTGATCCAGACACCCTTTCCCCATCACCGCCCTCTCCCACCCCATTGCACCCTTCTTGCCCTCCCCCCACTCTGATCCGCCCCCTGCGCCGTACCTTCCTGTTCTGGTGGACTCCATCTGCTGGCACTGCTGGGAAGGATCTGGCACAAGTGGGGGATGTTCTCTTCCTTCCCTTCCCCCAGGTGCTTTTTGAAAACGAAAAAGCAGTTAGATGTTCCACCGTTCTGAGGCTTAGAGAGACCATGCATCACCTCACACAGCCTCTCCGAGGCTCAGAAAGCCACCCAAAGCTCTTTTCAGACAACTTCCGGTAAAACAAAAAACTGCTTTGGGTGGCTTTCTGAGCCTTGCAGAGGCCGCGTAAGGTGGTATTTTTCAGGTATCATCTGAAAGCTGCTCCAGGGACCATTCTGAGCCTTAGAGAGGCTGCGCACCACCTCACGCAGCCTGTCTGAAGCTGAGAAGACCTCTCACATGTGATTAGAACGAGACTCCGGTTGCGTCTAGGAGGTCTGTGGGGACGGGGCGATCCAGGGGTTTGGCATTTGCAGTGGGGCAAATCCACAGATGCCAGATCAATAGATAGAGGCGTCATCTGTATTACAGCCATACAGCTGTAAATTTCTTATATCCCTTAAGATTTATGATCGTGAGCCCTTTTGGGAAAGGGAACCATTTAATTACTTGATTTTCTCTGTAAGCTGCTTTGTGAACATTTTTGTTGACAAGTGGAATATAAATATTCTTAAAGATAGCCTTACTGAGGTACAGTGGGGTGTAAATAAATCAGGGTTTAGAATAGATAGTTGGCTGCAGTTTCTTGGACACTGGTTGTTTGGACCTGTACAGGCTTACTCAGAAGTGAGTCCTACTGAGTTCAGTGAGACTGTCTTCCCAGTAAGTGCGTCTAGACTGCAGTTTTCCTCTTATTTATTTTTAAATAAATAGATTTATATTGCTCCACATGATGATACACCATTGAAATATTAAATGTGGTTTTACAGACCACATTAAGATGTAATCCTCAACCATGGTCCTCAGTTGCTCATGTGGGAAAGAAACTTGTAGCTTCTGTTTGCAATTTAAAACAAACTGTTGTCGCATCTGAACTCAGCAATTCTGTTTATTCTATCCATAGTTTGTGGATGCAATGACATCTCATGCTTTGGTTTTCATAAATAACTATAGCTAATGCCAGAATTAATTTTTCAAAATTCTGCAGCATTTATAGTCCTTAAATTTCATCAGTGTACCAAAGACTACCATTTTTTGTGCTGACATGAAATTTAATGTCTGTTTGATAAGAAAGTGAATATTGTATGTATTTTAATTTTTCCCCCAAAATGTGTATATTTTTTTAAAGGGGAAAAACAGAGTTAGAAAGAAACCATGGTTTCTCATGGCTTCAGCATTTCCAGAGTTTTATATCTTTGAGCGGAACTGTCCATAGCTGCAAGCAAAATAACACCATTTTTTTAAAACAAATCCTGTTTCTCTACCCCCACTTTTTTTTGTGAGTTTGTTTGAATTGAACCCGCTAACCTTTGCTTTATGACTTTGTTAGTTCTTCTAAAGTTGTTCAAAACAAGAAGTTTAGACTAGAGGCTGGGATTATAGAGATAAGGTTTCATTCAAGTCCTCTCGGTTGGAAAGAGGATGCACCGTAGTCTTTCAAGATGCTGTTATCTTTTGCGATAGGACTGAAAAGGAACACATGGGATGATGTCCCGGATGTTCACTGGGAAATACCAGTGAACCTGCTTGGTGAAGTAACTTCCTTCCTTCTTCTCTGAGCCACAGGGCGCTGCTCTCATCCACAATAACATTTCCCCTTTTTATGGCCACTTGCTGTCATTCCATTTTACTCCCATGGTTCAGGTCAGGAACAGATGTAGCTCTGAATCGGCACACTGCACTTGAGAATGGAAATGTCTTTGTCCTTTCTGTATAACTTCTGTTTCCTGTTAAATTAGGTCAGAATTTCCTCTGCAGAGAGTTGGCATTTGTTATAGGTCTGGTGTAGATGTGGAGAACCGTATGGCTGCTGTGGACATGTCAGCAAAGGTGTAATATAACAGCAATTGTAGAAAGCAGTCTTTTAAAAAAAAGTCGTTCAAAAAGATCAAGTATCAAGCCCCTAGGAAGAAAATCTGAAAATGTGGATTTCTTTTACTTCAGTCTAGAACCGGTCAGCAGGGACCCTCCACTCCTGGCTATCTTCATGCTCTGAAGCCCCGTTCGCCTTCTTAAAGCTATGACCAAAATGCTGGGGCGTCCACTTGTCTCTTGGAAGTGAGGATATGGAGCAGCTAGCTGCTCGTTAATAAAGGCTGTGTAGAGTTTCTCGTGTTCCCCTCCTTCCTCCCTTTGCTCCAAACATCTTCCCCAAATGGACAGGTACTGCAGATCAGAGAACAGCCAGGAGATGTGTGATAAGAAATGGGCAGTGTGGATTCACTTGTTCCCATTTTATCCCCGTTGACAAGTAGGCAACTTTGAACACCTTGTATTTTGGTGAATGTCTGCCTGACTGCCTAGCAACACCATCAGAAGGGTCACGGGATACAGCTCTCCTTGACTTGTAATGTCCCTGGCCAAAGATGAGTGCTCACCCTTGGTTAAAACAGTAACTGAGGAGGTGTAGGTGATTTTTCCACACGTGCAAGTACTAGAATCCCCAGCGTGCTGTCTAGCTTAGTACAGCCTTTCAGGGCATGCGGCGCAGAAGTTCATTTGAATCAGAAGAGTTTTGTGTGGTTGGGTGTTGGAGGCTGAGCAGTGTGTTGTGTGCCCTAATTCTCCCAGCCCTGGAAGAAAGAAAAAGACGAGGAAGCAAACACAGCCCTGGACAGATGCATCCTGCAGCTGTGGGCCTCTTTCTCCTGCCTGTTAGACACTGTCTCTATATTTAGTTCCATTGTTAGGTCCAGCTCTGATTCTCTGCCAAGCTCCCTACTTTGGTGGAATGTAAATTCAAGATGTGTGAAAGGAATGAAGCTTCAGTGTGAAGGACTGGCAGAGAGAATTACTCTGTTGCTATCCTGTTACGAGAAGGACGTAATTCAAGCAAATGCCGTTCTAGCCTTTTGAGGTGTTGGGGCAGTGTCAGGGGGGTGTCCTTTAAATCTCTTTCAAAAGGTGATTTCATCCATGATGTGAAAATGCTGGAGGAGGAAACACGAGCTGCTATGCCTCCTCTTTTCATACTTCCAGGGGAACATATGAAGGGAGCACTGCCTTGCAGGAAAGAGCATTGACAGCTAGTGCAGGGAATGAGAATGCACCTTGAGTTATCTTAGAAGTGTGGGGGAAAAGGAAGCAGGATTAAGCAAGTTGCAACTGAAAGGGAACAGGATTACCTCCTCCTGAAGGTATTTGTCCCTGTGGCATTGCATTTCTTTCCCTTGCACCCATCTCTAACAACCCATCAGCATTGCAGAGTCCCTCTCCTCTCTGTGCCTCCAGCTTCACCTTTTTAATCTGTTCTGGCATTTGCTTGAGTGCATTTCATGGCTAAATGCCACCGGAGAACTGCAAATACTACAACGGGAAAGGTAATTCCATTGGTAATGGCATTGCTTTAAATAGAGGCCATATTCTATTGTGAAGACTGATCCCAAAAATACAAAACTTTGATTCAGACTTTTAAAAATCGTAAATCATAGGATTGTGAAATGCTGTTTGTAAAATGGATTGGCAGTACAATTTATCATCATTGAATTCACTGTTATAAGGTATTGTTATGCCTTCAAGTAAGAATGGGATCAAGAATGGGAATCAAGTAACCCCTGCTAACTGGGTAAGAGGCACTTTTTAAGTGCCTCTTTTATTTAGCGGGGGGGGGTGAGAGTTACTGGCCCTCCTCACCCCAGCACTGTCTTTTCTAGTGGCTGTCTGCTGGTGTTCTTTTGCATCCTTTTAGATTGTGAGCCCTTTTGGGACAGGGAGCCATTAGTTGTTTGTTTGATTCTCTCTGTAAACTGCTTTGTGAACTTTCCGTTGAAAAGCAGTATATAAATATTGTTAATAATTAATAATAATAATGGGATAAAATCCTGAAGGCTGGATCTCAATGGCTGCTAGATCTAATAGTTATCAAATAAACCTCTGTGCTTTGTTTTCCAGGGTTGCTTGATAACAGAGCAAGTATAAGATGGCTATTGCCATCGAACCTTTTTTTAAGCTTAATGGGGTATCCAGTTGTTCAGTCTTGGAAATGGAGGGATTGCTTTTAGTTTGAGCAAGGCAAACGAAATCATTTTTAGATCCAACTAGATCATGTCATAATATTTCCAAGCACATATAACTACATATGATCTGCAGTCATGAGGACTAAAATGAAAAATAAAATGTGAGCTGTAGATCTGAAAAATCTGATGAATCAGCACATTGTGCACAGATCTCCTCAGGGAATGCGTGTGAGCTACATGGTATGAGCTCCTGAATTAGACGGAGTTCAAAGTTTTCCCAAAATTAGACATGTAATCCTGTGTAAGTCTTGCATCTTTATCTGATAGGGCTTGATGAAGTTTGGATTTAGTTTCCCTTGTTTAATTTTGAAGACTGGGATTGCATATTTAATGCAGTGGGGAGGGGGAGCCCCAAACATGCCTGCTATCTAATGAGGAAGTTGAAAAGCAAATGCTGATTCAGCAGTTGAGGTTGCAGCTGATCCTTGCAGAGCCCTCGCATTAAAGTTTTTGAGAGTTGAGGAAAAGTTAGAATCATAAAAAAGATAGTTCCTTCAGATTGCCTCTTATCTCGCAGAAGGCAGATATTTGTTTCTTTGAAATGTTTTCTGGAGAACTGGCCATCCTTGAATGAAATAGTATGATAGTAGATAGTATGTTTGTTCTCCCAGTTATGAAATCTACTTTTCTTTCATTCTTTGTTTCCATTTGTTTGTTGCTCTTTGCCTTTGTTTCTGTCTTCCTCCTTTTTATTTTCTGCCCCCAGCATTCTTATAGAAGAGCAGGACGCTTGGACATTTGCCTTCCTCTCTCTTGTTTTTAGAGAGTGCTACTTTCTGTGAAATCAAGAGAGGATTTCAATCATGTGAAATCAAGTCGAGGAAAGTGGGGTACAGCGCAATCCTAAGTTTGCACAGGCCCAGGAGGGTCGCAAATGTGCCATAAAGAACGTTTGCGCCTTCTCACGAGCAAGTCACACCGGTGCACAGAGGTGCGCCAGCACATGGAGGCTGAATCCAGTCTCTGTGGCAGCTTACACGGCGAGCCTTGTGTTGGCCCAGCTGGGCCAACACAAGCCTCTGGGGTGGGTGAGGAGGAGGCAGGAGGGAGGCAGATGTGGGTGGCCCTGGGAGCAGACGGATGGAGAGCAGGAGGCAGGGCTGGAGGCAGGGAACTCCCCTGTTTGGAGTTTGGAACTGCTTGAAGCTGGTCCGCTCTCCTCGAACCTGCACCACCTCCAGAGGTGGCACGAGTCCAAGGAGACCCATAGGGACCAGGGCTCCTTGCCGAGGGGTAAGGGGAAAAGTTTCCCTTTGCCTCTGGCTGAGCCAATTCTGGACCCTATCCTGTGCTGGATACAATGCAAGCGTCATGGCTTGCCTCTTCCAGCGCAGGATAGGATTGTGCCCTTAGAAAAATGAGCAAGATGTTTCTGTACCCCTAGTCAATTTATGCAAAATTGTATTGATCACAAAATTGCTTTGAGTTTTATATGAGGTCAGGCTGTCTATTTCAGTGAGGAAAAAGTCATATAGTCATGGAAGAGTGTAAAAGCCTCTTTCTTCTTCATTTGTTTTAGTAGTAATGAACAAGTTTCAAGCCCTAAAAAGGTTTGCGCTGTACCTGGTGAAATGTGAAGTCTGGCTGATAAGCTACTGAGGAGGGGCTCCAGTGCCCTGTATAACTTGCTTTTTTAAAATTCCTTGTATGTGCCTCCTTGCAAGAACTTGATTGGGTTACAGAAAGGGATGGATACAAAATTGTTAAATAAAAATATGACTGGTCAAATATGACAACGGAATTGTACTTATGTAAGTGTGGAGTGTTGTATCCAGTCCTGGTTGCCACATCTCAAAAAGAATGTAGTGGAACTGGAAAAGGTGCAGAAGAGAGTAACCAAAATGGTTAGTGCACTGGGGCACCTTCTTTATGAGAAAAGGCTACAGTGTTGGGGGCAGTTCAGTCTAGATTAGAAGGAGGGCAACTGAGTGGAGATGTGACTGACTCCTAACTCCTTAAGTCAGTGCTTTCCAGCACTGACATAAGGGCGACGCAGCTCTGAGGTAAGGGAACAAACATTCCCTTACTTTGAGGAGGCCTCCGTGAGTGACACCCAACTGCAGGATGCAGCACACGTCCCATTGGCACCGCTAGGCCAGTGCTGGAAAGCACTGACATAAGGGGTTATGCATGGTATAGATAGAGTGGATAGACGGAATTTCTTCTCCCTCTTGCACACCTTCAGAACCAGGGGATATCCAGTAAAATTGACCAGTAAGAGAGTTACCAGCATGTGATCCATCTATGAAACTCTTTGCCATTCGATGTTGTGATGGTATCCGGCCTAGAGGGAATTGAACACATTTATGGAGGAAAAGTCAATCACAGGTTGCAATTCATGGTGACTGTATGCAGCCTCCAAGTTTTAGAGGTAGCCTATCTATGCAGTTAGATAGGTAACCAGATAAAAAGGAGTGGCAACACGAGACAGGTATCATGTTGTCTTGAGTGTTCCCAGAGGCATCTGGTGAGTCATTGTGAGATTCAGGAAGCTGGACTAGGTGGACCTTTGGCCTGATCCAGCAGGGCTCTTCTAATGTTCTTAAATATGTGTAGACCACAGAATTGAGCAGCAGAGGCTTTATCTTGAAAAGACTCTTAACCAGAGATTTCCAAAGCACCTTCCCTTGCAAATTATGAGAACTTAAAATGAGGAGGTTGACAGTTTTCTTGCTTCTTCTGTCAACTGTAGCAACTTGCAGTGAAGCTTTGAACTGTGGCTGATTTGCTTTCTGCCCCCATGGGCTCCTGGAAGGATAGTGTTCCCAGGTTTTGCAGCTCAAAACAAAACCTGGGATTCTCCCCCTTCCCACCAGTTTCTTCTGTTTGGATGAACACTTATTCCAGTACTGTCTCTGCAGGAATTTCACTGGAAGCTGAGAGAGGAAAAGGGGGAGATGTGTGTCCCTTTCAGAAAGCCGCTACCAAATAGCTGTTCTTACTCCTATACAAATGTAAATTCATTCATTCTTGTTCTTGCTGGAGAACTGTTTAGCACACAGATTTGCCATCTTCACTGAAATCAGATCCAGTGGTTGCTGCATAATTATAGCCTATCAAGTTGGATCAGCCAGTCAGAGGCTTTGCTGAACAAACAGGCAATAATCAAAAATATTTGCTATCAGCTGTCCATTTTCTCTAGTCCAGCCTGTTGATGTTTTAAACCATCTGGGAATTAGTTCTGGGAATTTTTTGGTGACTCTAGGAGAATGGCAGGCACTTATGTTCCAACTCCCCAGCTGCTTATTCATCTATTTTTCTTGTAGAGACAAACGTCATCAAATTGTGTAAAACTGTGCTGATTTTTTAAAAGTTGCTTTAGATAATTACAGAATGATGCTTATGGGGGAAGGGAGCTACTCCAAGCATTATTCCATATGCTACAATCAGAAAACATTTGTGAGTAGTTAGTGCTCAATGATTTATACATCTTGGACAAACATAATTCTTGAGTGCTTATGAAAAGTTAGTATCTCTGTAGAAATCTTGGATCCAGCTGGTGGCTAATGTGATACTAGATTTTTTGATGCTATTTCAGAAGCATCAGTCTTGTGCCTTGCTTTTTATTTTCTGTTCTGACTGCATGTATATCCCATCTTTCTTTCATGTTGGATTTTAAGGGGGTGTACATGTGATTCCCAGATACAAAGTCTTTCAAGTAATTGGCCACCACCCCATCCTGTGGCAATAACTTCCACAGGGTAATTATCAGCCCAGTCCTAACCAACTTTCCAGTGCTGATGCAGCTGCAATGAAGTTCCAAAGTAAGGGAACAAACGTTCCCTTGCCTTGAGGAAGCCTCTGTGACTGTCCTCCCGCTACAGGATGCAGTGCACTCCCCGTTGACACAGTTGCATCAGTACTGGAAAGTTGAATAGGATTGAACTGTACACATTGTGTGAAGAAGTACCTCCTTTTGTTTGTCCTAAATCTCCCACCAGTCAGTTTCACTGACTGACCCTCTGTTTCTGACAACGTGAGAGGGAGAAAAACTTCTTTGTTTCCACACTATGTGTAACTTTAAACACCTCTGTCTTGTCCACCTTAATTGCCTTTTTTCCAAGCTAAAAAGCCCCAAATGTCAGTCTTTTCTCATTAAGAAGGAGCTCCAACTCTCCGATTATTTTGGTTATCCTTTTCTGCGTCTTTTCCATCTCTGCAATATTTAGTTCTCTGGGCTCAATCCTATGTAACTTTCCAGCACCGATAAAGCCTCAATGCTGCCCGGAAATCAGAGAACAAACATTCCCTTATCTTGAGGGGCCTCTGTGACTGCCCCTCCACTGCAAGATGCAGTGCATGCCCCTTTGGCATGGCTGCATCATCACTGGAAAGTTGGATAGGATTGGGCCCTCAATCGCTTTCCTAATGAATGCTAATATGGAAAGCCTTCTTCTCAGCTCCCTCAAACTCAGTAGTCATTTTTGTTGAGTTATCCATTAGAACCCCAATATCTCTTCTCTGGGTTGTTACCATTGCCTCAGAGCCCATCAGTATAAATGTGAAGTTGAAGATTTTTCTTTTTTATGTGCATCACTTTCAGGTTATTATTATTTATATTAAACCACATTTGCCACCCAATTTGTATAGTCCTTTTGAAGCTCTTCACAGCTTGATTTTAGGGAGCTTGATTTGAAGGAGGGGGGATGTGTCCTGGCCTCTTTGTTTTGCTTCTGAATTCACCTAGATGTTTATCCTGCCTGTTGTCTTCCTGTGTACCTCGTTCTATTGCCAGGATGTTTCATTGCTGGGGCTCCCTAGTTCTTGTAGAACAATCTGTGTCTGCAGTAGTTTGGCAGAATGTGAGAGACTATTGAGGAGTTAGGACCCAAAGGCGGATTGGGACTGGAAAGGTGGCTGGTTCAGTCACATTGGCATCCATCGAAGCCCCCTTCCCAGGCTTAATCTGCAATCACAGATCTGTACAATATTGCTGGTGCATGTCCAAGTAGACCCATCTGGCCAGCAGGGGCTTAGCCTGGAGCATGGGAACAAATACTCCCTTGATGAGGTCTCCAGAAGCCAAAACGTCCCTGCAAGATGGAGTGGATACCAGGTTAGTACTGATTTCATCACCACGCAGGAATTTATGGTGGGTTGGGCTGCCTGAAAGATTTTGCCACAGGCTGGATGCAGATCTCTTGAAGGATGTTGGTTGCTTCCACTCAGGTTCTCCACAGAGTTTCTGCTCTGCCTTTTTCCCATTTAAGCCAAGTTGTCTCACCCTGGACCATCTGCTTTAGCTACAGGAATCAGGGAGCATGTCCAGTGATGTGCTGTTCGTTGCTTTAAAGCATTTTTTTAAAAAAAAAATCTCACCTTTCCTCTCCCTCAAGAAGTTCTTTCCTTGTTCAAGAGGAAGCATGGAACAAATACATAAGCAGTCGTCCCAGTGGTACAAGCTACAAATATACAGGAGCTGGGTCTGCCATAGTACCCATAACATTCCTATGAATGAAAGGAGGTTACACTGCATGGCACTTTTTAAGAAAATAAGAAATGCGTCACTGGATCACCCCAAGACTCACTTAGTTCCTTCTTTGCAGGAAATAGCAGACACTAGGTGGTTTGCTGAAAGTTAGCCAGTGGACTGTGGTCACGTTTTCTGCCCAGACTTGTCCTTTAAAAGGCATAGATTCTGTAATGCACATAGTACTTTGTTGTTTCTAACAAAATTAATCTGTTAAATTGCTTGATGGTCAAGTTGCTAGTATTTGGCTGGTCAAATGCTAATCCTAATTTAGAGTTTATCCATGACAAAAGTCTCTGCATATCTTTAATAGTTCTCTTCATTGCTTGGGCAGACTAAAAGTGGGGTTGACCTCTTTGACATTTACAGTTTGTTAAGCCTTTTGAATGCTGCAGCAGTTAACTTTGCATTCACCTAAACTTGCCAGGACTCATCTGATGGCAGCCTTCAGACTCCGTAGATGGCAGCCTTCAGAATGCTAAAGGATTGCACTAAAAATGTCAAAGACCTTTGAATATCTTGGCTGATGTGCATTTCTAACTTAGAGGAAAAGCTTTGGGGTGGGTGGTGGGTGGAAATGCTTCATTTCACACCTACACGAAGAATAAACTGTCACTGCTGTTGAGATGCAGTGATTGGGAATGACTGATTTAAAAGTGATTGCAAGTGAGAAGAACTTGGGATTTTTCAGGGAATCTTGTAAGATTTGAATAAAATAGAAATGCAGCATGAGCTTTGTGGACTAAAAGATGCCTTACATAGACCAGAAAAGACAAGCAGAAACCTATGTGTGTTTACTCAGAAGAAAGTCATAGTCTGTTCAATAAATTTATTTTCAGGTAAGTGTTCAGAGAATTCAAGCCTCAATATATTTTTCATTTGGAATCTACGAACCTCTCAGACTTGTATTGTTGTTTGAAAAATGCTAGCAGAAAACATAGAAAGTGACTTCTGGCTTAATAGTTGGAGAGTTCTTTTAGTCTCCATATTTATTGATTTAATTTTATTTTTGGTATTCTGCTGTACCCAAACTTCCCAACTAACATTCTATTAGAAAAGGTATGAAGAATAAAATGGCTAATATTATAATGTCATTGTATAAATTGATGGTGAGATCACACCTGGAGTATTGTGTACAGTTCTGGTCGCCGCATCTCAAAAAGGATATAGTGGAAATGGAAAAGATGCAGAAGAGAGCAACCAAAATGATTACTGGGATGGGGCACAAGGAAAGGCTACAGTGTTTGGGGCTCTTCAGTCTAGAAAAAAAGGTACCTGTGTGGGGGGAGCGACATGATTGAGACATACAAAATTATACAGGGGATGGATAGAAGAGAGAGATGTTCTTTTCCTTCTCATGCAACACCAGAATCAGGGGACATCCACTAAAATTGAGTGTTGGGAGAGTTAGAACGGACAAAAGAAAATATTTCTTTACCCAGCATGTAATTAGTCTGTGGAACTCCTTCCTGTAGGGCAGTGGTTCTCGAACTCTCTGGGAGAGTTTGAGAGCCAGTAAGTCCTTGCAGGGTGGGGGGAGGAGGCAGTGGGGGCGGGGGGAAGGCAGCAGCGTGATCCCCAGGATCGCGCTTCTCAGGGGGCTGCAGGGGCTTGGGTGCACTTACTTAAGCCTCCTGCAGTCTCCCCGGGGCTGCGGGAAGCCTGGCGCGACTTCTGGCAGGGCTCTCCGCAGCAGGGAAAGTGGATGTGGAGCAATCACGCCCTGCCCCTGCTAAAGCAGAAGTCCCCTGCCTCTAGGCTGCCCCTGCCCCTTAAGGGGGCAGAGACCAGGGCCCTCAGGCTGGGGTGTCACGACGCCCCAGTTTGAATAGCACTGCCATAGGGTGTGGCGATGGCATCTTTAAAAGGCGATCGGACAAATTTTTGGAGGAAAAGTCCACCACAGGTTATAAGCCATAAACAGTGTGTGCAACTTCCTAGGCTACCTCAGGATGCCAGATACAAGGGCCAGATGCAGGTCTCTTGTTGCCTTTTATGCTCCCTGAGGCATCTGGTGGGCCACTATGAGACTGGATGGGCATTTGGTCTGTTTCAACAAGTCTCTTCTTAATGTTCTTAACTTTCTGTCTTTGGCACAAAAGCAAACTGTACAAGAATGGCAGATCATGCCTCCCACAGAGATGCTGTTCTGTCATATGTGTGCTATCTGTCTTGTCTTTTTAAAGAGCAACTTTTTAAAAGGTTAAGATAGCAATGCATTTCCAGCTCTCTCTAAATCTTAAGTATCATAATTACATGGGGAGGAGTTCTCAGAATGGTCTCAGCCACCATGCTGAGTTTGCATTTTTCACTTCAGGTCATTATGTTCTAGTTCTTTTAGAGTCCTTCTAATCTGTCTCCTACCTATTGTCTTCATTTGCATCAAGAGTATTGCAGCAAGGAAATCATTTGTTTTATAAAGCAAACTTATCTCATCATCCATTGATGAATTTTAGTCCTCTATGACTGAGGTGACATTTTTCTAACTTTTGGTTAGTAGATTTTATCCATCCGTTCCTTCCTTCCTTCCTTCCTTCCTTCCTTCCTTCCTTCCTTGTATTTGTATTTTATAGGCACCACAGATACTTGAGTATAAGTCGATCTCACAGATAAGTTGAACCAAAACTCAAACTTTTCCATGACGTTCGGATAAGTCGGGGAGGGGGGGGGTATGTGTGTGTGTGTGTTAAAATTCAGGGGGTGTCTGACTATAGTTTTGTCTGATTTTACCTGAGGCCAGATCCTGAAAAATAACCTGCCAGTAATTGTTACCGAAGAACTGTACATTTTCTATTATAAATATAGTACAAATATATAGTACAAGATATAATATAAAATATAGTACAAGATGATAAGAAACATTTTTATTCATTAACATTTTAAATTCTAGTCTTCATAAACTTTTTGTAAACACTATCAGAGTAAGTGCACTGTAAGCAACATACCAGTAGAACCATTAATCGTATCTTTCTTTAAAGTGCCTGGTATGTTAAGCCAGAGGCTCCACATATAACATACAACTTGTCATAACTGGCAGTGTACAATTCAGTTCATAGCAGAGAGACAAGCAAGAAGGAATGACTGAGCAAGTGCAGCTACACATAGTTGTAACCCTCTTAACTCAGTAGACCTTATTGCTTTCTATGGTTGTTATTCTTCAGTAACACTGAACTGTAGCCTTGGACTTGGTTTCAAATGGAAATGAGGATTACGTCCTGGTGTTTTAAAAACCAGACCTCTGCCAAACATTTGCAAAATGGAATGAGGGTGCAGAAGGGTCTGCTAAAGACAACCAAGGCTTGCTTGATTTAAATCAGGGGTGTCAAACTTGTTTCATACAGAGGGCTGAAGTTAGCATTCAGGGCTCCTGCTGAGGGCCGGACATGATGTCATGAAGCAGAAAGTGACATCATTAAGCAGCTAATGGCCAGAAATCAGACCTTGTTCTCATATAGAAACTCATTAATTGCAAATGACAGAAGAGAAAATACGCAAATCTTGATCATATTTCAAGATTTGGGAAAGCCCAATTTTCATGTGGACTGCCATTTCAGTGGTAACACCTCAGCAGCTGAGAGCCTGAGGGCCAGATGAAAAGCTTCTGGGGGCCGCATCTGGCCCCCGGGCCTTATGTTTGACACCACTGATTTAAATGGAAGCCTTGAGACTTGGCTTCCTTTTTTTCTCTGGAGTAGTGAAAACTTAACTTGGTTGCCTTGAAGCCTGGTCGCCATGGAGTTTGATTGCCCTGTCATTAAAGCAACTAGCTTTAATTTCTGTAGACCATTGTTTCTCAAACTGTGGGTCAGAACCCACTAGGTGGGTCGTGAGCCAATTTCAGGTGACTCTCCATTCATTTCAATATTTTATTTTTAGTATATTAGACTTGATACTGACATAGTATGTGACTGCATTGGGGAGATTTGTACTTTTAACAGACTACAATATATATGCTTTTAACAATGATAGTCATTGGAGCTTACTCCTGGTAAGTGGGGGATAGGATTGCAGTCTAAGATTGTTAAAAAGTTTTCCTTCTTGATGATGTCACTTCCAGTCATGACATCACTTCCGGTGGGCCCCGATAGATTATCATTCTAAAAAGTGGGTCCTGGGCTAAAACGTTTGAGAACCACTGCTCTAGACCATTGTTTCCCAAACTGTGTGTCGGGGCCCACCACCACCTCATTTTTGGTGGTTTATAAAACTAAAACTGACAAGCTGATAACCAACTAGGAAAATGTATTGAGCCCCATGGAAAGTGAAACTGAGCCGCATGTGTACATTTACTTGCAAGTAAGTGACCATGTTCCAGTCCAGAGCAGGCTGTTCCAGTCCAGAGCAGACAACGCTACCAGCATGGTCCTGATCCACTGAATGCAGGCCCCCAAAAATACTTGAGAAGGACATCCTTCCCTTCAAGCTGCCAAGGAAAATGTATTGAGCGCTATGGAAACTGAAAGGAGCAGCATATGTGTGTTTCTTTGTGCGTAGGCAAATGTGCCTCAGCTCCCACTGAAGGCCAGGTAAAGGGGACTGCAAGGCAACCAGAATGGTCCCAATCCAATGAATGTGATGCTGCAGAAGGTAATCTCCCAACCATAGTAAAAAGGATACGAACAGAGGCTTGAGCAGCTGGTAGTGAAACTTTTTTTTTTTTAAGTCTAAAGCTAGGTGAGTTTCATTTTTTTAAAAATGGGTCATGGTACTAATAAGTTGGGCAACCACTCCTCTAGAAGAATGCAGCCCTTTTCCCAATCAGCACAGCTTCTCAAAATAGTGGCAGGGAGCGTGAGGACTGAGGGCCAATTAGAGACCAATAACCACCGTTAGGGCCCTGTGTGCGCCCTGTATCTTCTTTTCCTTCCTGTGTTTACTTTTTCTTGCTTCTCTATCCACCCACTCTTCCCATGTCTCATTTCCTGCTTTTCTTCAGTCCTTTTATTTCTTGCCATACCATCCGTCTCTTTCCTCTTCCCAATTTCAGTTTCTCTCCTCTCGTGCAGTCCTGTACTCTGTCCTCCTGTCTTCGCTCATCGCCCACTTGTAGCCTCTCTGCCTGCCCTATGTGACAATTTCCAACCATAGCCTCCCCCTCCTTCCTGCTCTACCACCTTAGAATTCTGAGTTTTTCACTCTTTCAACCTGGCATCAGAGCAAATCGGCCTTAGCAGGAGACTTCCACTGCTAGAAAAATGTATTCTATAATGATATTCCATAGACAGAATACTGTATAATATAGTATAGATAGGCCCATGGATATGGGTAGGCCAGAAATTCTATCTTTTTGGAAGGAGTTATTTGTTGTATTAATTCTGGGTAATGCATAAAAACTGATACATGTTGATGCCCAGCCCACAGGTGTACACATTTGATCCCTGTTGTGTATATGCAATGTTGGGCAGAAATGGCTTAACTACAGGGCAGTAGAATTGGACTTTTTGTGTCCTGAAAGACTTACACTGGAAGGATAAGTGCCCCACTAGTATTATTCAGTTGAGAACCTCACCAGTATTTCAACATACAGCACATAGATGACAATTATGGATTTATTCTTGGGTATTTGGAAACCTTTCTAAGAGATTTTATGTATAGATTGCTATAGTCTTGTAAATTTTATGTATTAAATTTCATATTTTTTTCCCTTAGATTTCATGTTTTGAGTTTTGTTTCTGAATTCACTAATAAAGGAAGAAAAGGTCAGGAAAAGATGTGGGGGTTGGAAGGGTACATTGAGAGGAGAACCAGAAGACAGTGGGAAACAATTCCAAATACTCGTAGTCCAGCATGTGTTTAAGTTTTATTTTATAAGATTTTAATAAAGTTGAAAAAATAAATGCCTGCTGATTGATGGTCATTCCAGAACTTTTGCTAGAAACTACAACTTTGGCTCGAAACCGAAAAGTGGGCACAGGCTTACTACTTACTGAGCTTATTGAGTAGAACACTGCCAGCATGTACAGGCCATGCCTTGTTATCCACAGGGGTTCCATTCCCCAGAGGATTAAAAAAAATCAGTGGGGAAAATAGCTTTAAAGACCCACTTCTAGGTTTCTTGCTCCTTGATTGCCACCCCAGAATGCATTGGTATAATGCTATACCACTGAGCCATGGGGTGGGGTGAATAATGGAATCTAATGGAATGAAATTATAATTATTAAACAGCAAGAAGGTTGGTAGTGAGATTTTGGTGCTTTTTTCCTTGTTACAAGGCATTTAAAGGTAGACCCCCCCCCCCCGGTATCAGTGGTAAGTCAAATCAGTGGATACCAAGGTCCCACCTTTATTTTCTTATCTCCATACAGAGCAGGACTCTAGATGTCCGAAATCCCTCTTGTTCTATTCAAGTAAAAAGGCAACAATGGGATCTGAAAATTTGATTCACAAAAAGCAGAATGCATTAAAAGGAGACAGAAAGTTCTACTCAGACTGCCAATAATTCTTTGTTTCAGACAACATCTGGAGTTAACTTCTTTTTAAAGAGAAAATTGAGGGTTTTGTGGTTGAGTTGCTGCCTTCCCTTTGAAAAGCTATTTCTTAATTAAGTGCCAAACTCTTTTGCCATATCTGTTTTAACTTGGAGTGGCTAGGAATGTTAAACATGACTAAATATGATCACAAATGACAGCCTTTTAAAACTGGAGATTTAGAGATTAGCTTTTTCAAAAAGATTTGCGTAGGGTAATTATTCTCCCTTGTTGGTTCTCTTCCTGTGAGTGTACGGTACAACAATGTCTGACTGAATTGTGAGTGTGGCATGCCTAGTTTATATACATTTTTGCTTCTTATATTGGAACCAAATATGGTTGTGATTTCCCATACATGTGGGTGAATAGCCTCCTATAGAGCACTTATTACTCTGTAGATTGTGTTAGATTTGGATTTTTGGGCTTTGCTTTCTATTGAATAAGCTTGGGCCGCTTACTGTCTTTCAGCCTGCTTCTCCCATCTATAAAATGGAAATATTGAGGTCTAATCGGCAAGGATGTTGTGAAGGAAACATACAATTGTGATTGGATACCTCTCGGCTCACATTCTTAGCCATAACACTACACCAGCTTCCAGTCCGCTCTTAACAGTATATTATCCAATCTATACAATTTTGTATGGAAATATTATGAAGTTTTCTTATTTATTTTCACAACCCTGCAAGGAGGGATGTTGTTCTTAAGGCAGGGTTAAGTATTTATCTCATTTGATTTGATTCTTACACTCATCCATGTAGTGTAAAAGGAGTAGTTCAACCTTGCACCATTCTTCTGAAGTAGATACTGTGCTTTGTTGGGAAATGCCTCTGGGATTCTAACTCAGAAGATACCCCCTTCCCCCCAAAGAAATAGATTATTTAGATTATGGTTGCCAGGTCAAATACACTGGTAATATCTTGGATTAATATTTGTGATACAGGTGTTTCTGCAACTGTATTACCTGGTTTAAAAAAACTTCTCTCGGTGTGTCTTGGCAACAGCTTTTAAGGCATTGACTCTTACAGAATTCCTCTTGAATTTCACTATCTCTGCTATTAGCTTGCTCAGTATTGTGCTTCTTGCTATTCTGTATGCCTTGTCCATAGGTTAACAGTCCTTTTAATTGAATTTGTCTATCCAGAGAGGTATGTTAGCCAGTAGCGCTCTGATGGAGATAGTCTAATATCAAATGATACAAGTGATCTTTGGCTGCAGCAAATTCAGAGGCAGAAAAGAGAGATGATCCCCCCCTCCCCAATCATTTTGAAATAGAATAATTGCTTGGGAAGATTTGTGAATTAGTGCGTTGCAAGATTGGGGGATACGATTAAGTTCTGCTGCAGATCTGGGTGGTGGAGAAGGGATAAACTCTGTTGGTAAAACCAAAGCCAGACATTTACGGGACTGTCGCTGAAAAATGCCCCCTTCTCTCATTCCTCCCACAAAAGGTGTGATGTCCTTGAGATGTGTGTTCCCCCCTCCCCCAAGAGGCAACCAATGAAACATCTTTGGGATGAGGCAAAATGTTGTTGGGTCACACATTTTGTGAGAAGTACATTTGGTACAGCTGTTACCAGCAAGAGCCACGCATTTGCCATTTGTGTCCATTTCTCATTTTAGCGTTTGGCACATGGAAGAAAATCCACGCTACCAGGTAACTTCCATGGAAGTTTGGCAGTTCAGACAGCTGTAATCTAAAAGTAAGTGAGCAATAGAAAGTAATTGTTCAGTGGAAAATTTTTCATGGTATCTCTGTGCCCACTCCCATTTTTGTGGCTAATAATATTTAAAACCAATATTACAGATCCTTCAGAGAAAGCCGCAAATTAGCAGTGTTGCATAGTAACCCGCCTGCAACTGTACATGAAGTTTAGCTTGCTCCATCTGCCACTCTACCAGTCTTTTGGCCCAATCCTATTGAAGACTAGTGCTGGTGGAATGTGCATTCTATTGGCACAAGCTGCTGCAAAGCAGCCGTAAAGCACTTTGCAGTAGTGTAAGCTGCCAGTATGCCAGTGGGAAGGTTGGAGCTTTCCTGGGCATGCTCTGCCTGCACAGATCAATGAGGACTTCCACCAGTAATATAGCTGGTGCAGCTCCGAGTTGACCAGTAGCAGCTGCTGGAGCTTATCCTGGGGCAAGGGAACAAGTGTTCCCTTACCCCAAGGAGTCCTCCAGCAGCTGAAACTCCCCTGTGGGATGCAGCGGACACTGTGCTGGCACCACCACACAGGGGTTTCGATAGGATTGAGCCATTATACAGCATTTATATTTCACCTGAATGGGATCCAGAAAGAGTCTTCAGTTTTGCAACACATATTTCTTCCCTGTCTGACTGCAGAAAGAAGGAAGCAGTGTCCTTGGACAGACAAGCAATGGTACTAGGAAACGGCTGCATCAATACATTTCCCGGATTTTACTGGATGTCCTTATGGAAAGTGACAACTAATTATTGAGTAGTTTAGCAATGTAGACTCTGCCAGCTATATCAACAGTGCCAAGCCCTGTTAAAAACGTAATTAAGACTTGTATCCCGAGTACATACATTTATCCAAGGGCTTACTAGGTGATTGCCTAGCATCTCCCTAGTCTTGATCACCAGATGTACCGGTCCAGGTGCTTGTGCTGACCAAGCCTGCTATAAAATAACTACCAAAGTACTAAATTAATGCCTGTGAGTCTGTTGTTGTAGGTGCATCCTGTTAACTGCTTAGATGGAGGAAGGTTGGAATAAGCTTGCTTGCAGAAAATGCATCTGGGATTTATGATGGCACATATCCTGTAAGGAGACACTTCTGTTGTGCTTAAGCTTCTGGAGAAGAAGACATTGTTATTTATTAGCCCAAAAGCTTGTTCTCGACTGTAAGGAGCTTTCAGTTTAAATTTTGACAGAAGGGAACAGCTGGAGGTTGGTTGAGAGAGAGGCAAGGGGATCAGTTTGAATGTGCACAAGTGCAGTTATGTTGTGCTTAAACTTTTCATATCCTGCTTTTTTGAAAACAATTGGAAAATAGCCAGTAGTGAAAAGCAATTTGCAAAAGTTAAACCAAAAAGAAAGGCACAAAGAACTTAGTAAGACGATGAATTTTAGGTTCAGGGCAGAGAGTAAATTAGGTTGCATGGAAGAAGTAGATTTGAGAAGGGATTTGAGTACTAGTGTAGCTAGAGGGGAGCAAAAAGATAAGTAGTGCAGGTGCCGCAATGCACTGTGTAAGTGGCGCCTCCCATTTTCTGTTGGGGCCATTCTGGCAGCAGTGGCAACACACAGGAGCTGCCGTTTGGTTCAGTGAGCACCTGCGCATTGCTGTTGCTGCCCAGAATGGCTCTGATGGCAAGTGAGATGGTCTGCTTACACATCGCATTGTGGCACATGCAGTACTTACCGCTTGCCCCCTCTAGCTATGCTACTGAATTTGAATAAAGAAAGTGGAAACACACATGGGGCTTCTGAGAGAGAATTCTAGGTAGGGATGGAAGGTTCTCTGTTCCTATTCTGTCCAAACTTCATGTAATTTCCTTTTGATCTCCACTTCACTTTCTTGCTTCCTGGATTTCCCTGGATTCCCCCCCCCCCAGGTTTTACTTCTCTCCTGGGGGGGGGGGAAATCCATATTTCAATATGTATTTTTCCCCACACATGTTCTACTCAGAACAGTTGGTGTGATAGTATATTACAAAGTATGCATTTACATTGTTTTTCCTATAAAGGCAAGGAAGGCATAGACTCCACAAGCATCTCAACATCTGTTCTGCTGGGGTGTGAGACAGGTCCAGAATTTTGGCGGTAGTGCAATTTGTTAGCATCCCAGTAGGTATAAGAGACAACAAAGATAATGGGTGGAATTATTTGAGGCGGCCAGAAACTTTCAACTGATTGAGATATGGTAGAACTGAAGGTGCAAAGGAACAAGAGGTAGGAATATATTGGAATATAAGAATTTCCCAGAATTAGACCATGGTCTAACTGACTAATTGGCCACTGAACCAGTGGTTTGATAAACTAAAGAAGCAGCACTGATTCCACAGTTATGTGGGATGTGGTAAGCTGGCAGCCAGACTCCATCCTGTACCATTGAAGTAGCTGTTTGACAGAATCATCATTGGTCCAGTCCTGATGACCCATTTAACTGTGATAAGTGTAAAAAACCACGAGACAGATAAGCAATGGCAGTAATTGCTCAGAAGCAGAATTATGATGGTGGATGCTACAGAGCAGGTTTGTATAGTATGCTTGAAAACAAAACTTTGTAAGGGGATTGATATCTCTGAGCATCAGGAAGGTCAATCTTATCTGTTCAGGACTCGTGCTCATGTGTTTGGGGTGCCCAGAGTTTGTAAGAACTCGAGCAGGGGTGTCAAACTTAAGGCCCAGGGGCTGGATGCGGCCCCTGGAATCAATTTATCTGGCTGTTGGCCTCTCCCACCACCACCACCACCAGCCCCCGTGATAATTGGGCTGTCCCATATCTTGAAAATATGACTTGTGTATTTTCAAGACTTGTGTATTTTCTTTTCTGCAACTAATGAGTTCCTAAGTGAGAAAAAAGTGCTGATTTCTAGACATGACCTGCTTCATGACATCATTTCTTGCTTCCTGACATTATTTCTAGCCCTCAGCAGGTGCCATGAATGCTGTGTGGCCCACAGTATGAAATGAATTTGACACCCCTGAACTAGAGTATGTGGATGCTCTTTGCTTTCAACTGTACTTGGATCATCCACTTGCTCTGGTTCGCCATCTGCTGGCTGCTTATAAAAAACAAACTATCATGTGCCTCTGCTCTTTTGATAGTAATTGATGGTTCTGTTCCATCTGATTTAGATTAAGTCGTTTGTGACACCATGAAAAACTTACTGGAATGCTGCTTAAGAGTGTATCCCTGGGTTTCTCTCCTTGCTGTCCATGTGGTGATAGAAAAAAGATGCAAAATGTAGTCAGCACAATTATTAATCCTTATCCTAGACGAACAGTACTTGTTGTTGGCATCCTTCAGTCTCAGAAGACTATGGTATCGTGCTCTGAATGGTGGTTCTGGAACAGAGTGTCCTCTCCAGTGCACGAAGCCTGGGTAAAGTAGATATGGAGGATAAACTGTTTCCCACGCAGCAAATTCCCCGTCTCCACGTCACTGAAATGGTCCAATGGAAAGGCAGAGGCCAATACGGTTGGTTCCAGCAGCGTCGCAGGAGTTGCCAGAATGTGACTGTGTTCAGCCATGAACTGCCTCAGGGACTCCGGCTCTGGATTTTGCCTCGAGGTTGACTCCTGAAGCCTTTTCCATAACTGGATGTAGCCACAAGGCAGTGGAGGTTTGGGATCAGAGTTTTTCTTCTCTCAGATGAGCTGCCTTCCCAGGCTAACGAGTCCCATCTACCCAGTGGCTGTTTAGTACGAACAGTACTATTACAGCACAAACCTACCTAAATCCCTTCATGGCAATGCAGTGGCACTGGCGTGGGCTATGCTGCATCCCAAGGGGGATTTTTGGCTTCTGGAGGTCTTCGTGGAGTACGAGGACATTTTTCCCTTTGCCCCAGGGTTAGCCACAATGGGTCAATTCAAACCTGTACCAGTTGATGGCACAAGTCCATGTTGATCCATGCAAGCAGATCAGGCCCAGGAAGTGGGTTTGCATATAGTGCATGCTGGTTTTGTCAATCCACCTACCCAGCCCTCATCACCGCTGTTCCACCCCTCCCCACCTGTTCAATCCCCTCTTCTCCCTCCTTTGTGCTGGGCTTACATGTTCTGGTAGGCCTCCTGATGACTGCCTGCACCAGTGGGAAGGCTCTGGCCTTCCCACTGGTGCACCAGTGCCTTGCACTGTCGCAAAGCACTTTACTGCATTTTTGCAATAGTCCGCATTAGAGGAACATTCACTCTGCCGGTGGAGACCCTTAATAGAATTGGGCTGTTGATCTGTTGCTGAAAAGCAAATCTTGTGGCATCTGAAAGGCTATAAAATTGCTAGTGGGATAAGCTTCTTAAGGCAAGGACCTGCTTTGTGAGATTCTGTACATTCAGATTGCAAGGAATTTCTATGGAGGAGTAAAATGTTCCAGAAGTCTATAGGAGTGTCCCACAGTAAATATTTTGATTTGCAACTTTAGGCTGAGGTATTTCTGTATTGTCAGTGACTGTGTATGCTCCAAGTCCATTGTGTCTGTTTCTACTTCATATTATTCACTGTGAACCTCAGTGAATAATTCCTCAGTAAAAACATTCCTTTTTAAATGTCCCTGCCTTTTAAAAGTAATGTGACGATTTGGCCTGGGAATTGCCAGAGAAGCAGATAACACAACTGATGTTGTCTGATGAACTGAGTTCCTCTGGGTGATCTTCATCAATGGTATGGCCCAAGGGCCAACTTCTTTTTCATTGGTGAGCTGGTGTAGCATAGTGGAGAACAGACTGAGTCATGAATCAGGACTTCTCCAGTTTGAATCTCCCATTTGCTAGAAGACCTTACGTAAGCTTCCCTGCTTCAACTTTCCAGCTGCAACATGGGGATGTTGATGCTTTCTTCCCTTTAGTTTATAGGGTTCTTGTAAGAATATCAAGATAATACATTTGAAACAGCTTGCACTCTCAGAAAGTGCTATAAAAGTGCAAAGTATTATTACATTACTATGGAATGCTGAACTTTCATGGTCAGAAGCCTTCACAGGGACCCTTTCCAGTATAGGAGCGGGTGGCAATTGTTTTCCTTTGTGTGTCTGTGAAGGGGTCTGAGTTCGGAGCAAAGTGGGGAAGCTCCAAGGATAGTTCCAGAGAGAACTTTAAAGTGCTCTGTGGATTTGACTCTTGGGGGAGGGCGGAAGGGAGGGGAGATGTTATTGGATCAGAGAGATAAATGCTTGCATAGCGTCTTGAGCCAGAAGTGTATTATTCAGATCTCAGCTCAAGTCACAAACTCAAAAGTTGTAAAGGGTTTCCAAGTGCCTTCAAGAAGTGGAATGCAGTTAAGCTTTTTATGAATAGGATTAGAAATGTCCCAGGAAGAAATGTGGCTGAGCATCATGCAGATGATATTGGTGGGGGTTTGGGAACTGGCTGGCTTTGGGAACTGAATGTGAGTGAACGCTCTCTAGGGCTCTGCTCTGGTTACCCATTTTTTTCACCAGAGCTCAAACTTCGCATTTAAAAAGCAGTGACCAAGCTTTGTATCTTTATAGTAACTTGGTGTTGAAAGAAGGGCTCCTACACCTGGAATTAGGAGGAAGGGTCTTCAGGACAAAAGGAAGTGACTTCTAGGAAGGGGTTTCAATCCCAACACCTTTCACATTTAAAAATGATACCTTGTTGGCTGTTTTGGAGTTTAACTTGTTGTAAAGACAAAACCTTATCAGTGGTAATCCTGGCCCCTGTGCCACCCAGGGCTAGTGCTGCAGAATGCGGCCCCCCCAGTTGAGAGCCCACCACCAGGGGCCTTAGAGGGAAGGAGGAGACCATGAGTGTCCTCCTCTGGCCCTCCAAAGGCCTTCTTTTTGGCAAAAGTCAGAAGTGGGCATTAAAGGCCCTCCAGAATCCTCGGAACGCCTTCAGAAGGCTGCAGAAGCCATGTGTGGCCTTCACAGATCTAAGAAACTTCTGACGGGATAGGAAGGCTGCGGCAGCAGGGGAGGCAAGGCCAAGGGTAGCCGCAGGGGGCTGAGGGTGGTGCCACCGTGGGCTTGGGCCTGGGGCATTTGCCCCCCCTTCTTCCCTCAGATACACCACCGAATCTTATTTTATTTAGGAATTATTAAGGAATTGAAGAATGAAGTTGCTGATCTCTTGACTAAAATATGCAACTTGTCCCTCAAAACAGCCATGGTGCCAGAGGATTGGAGGATAGCAAATGTCACACTGATTTCTATAAAGGAAAGGAGAGGGGACCTGGGAAACTATAGGCCGGTCAGCCTAACATCTATACCGGGTAAGATGGTGGAATGCCTCAAAGATAGAATCTCAAAACACATAGAAAAACAGGCCTTGCTGAGGGAGAATCAGCATGACTTCTGTAAGGGTATGTCTTGCCTCACAAACCTTTTAGAATTCTTTGAGAAGGTCAACAGGCATGTGGATGCGGGAGATCCCATGGACATTATATATCTGGACATTCAAAAGGCATTCAACACAGTCCCTCACCAAAGGCTACTGAAAAAACTCCACAGTCAGGGAATTAGAGGGCAGGTCCTCTCCTGGATTGAGGCCTGGCTGAAGACCAGGAAACAGAGAGTGGGTATCAATGGGCAATTTTCACAATGGAGAAAGGTGAAAAGCGTTGTGCCCCAAGGATGTGTCCTGGGACCGGTGCTCTTCAGCCTCTTCATAAATGACCTGGAGACAGGGTTGAGCAGTGATGTGGCTAAGTTTGTGGACCACACCAAACTTTTCTGAGTGGTGAAGACCAGAAGTGATTGTGAGAAACTCCAGAAGGATCTCTCCAAACTGGCAGAATGGGCAGCAAAATGGCAGATGCGTTTCAATGTCAGTAAGTGTAAAGTCATGCACATTGGGGCAAAAAATCAAAACTTCACATTTAGGCTAATGGAATCTGAGCTGTCTGTGACAGATCAGGAGAGAGATCTTGGGATGGTGGTGGACAGGTCGATGAAAGTGTCAACCCAATGTGCGGCAGCAGTAAAGAAGGCCAATTCTATGCTTGGGATCATTAGGAAAGGTATTGAGAACAAAACGGCTAATATTATAATGCCGTTGTACAAATCTATGGTAAGGCCACACCTGGAGTATTGTGTCCAGTTCTGGTCGCCACATCTCAAAAAGGACATAGTGGAAATGGAAAAGGTGCAAAAGAGAGCAACTAAGATGATTACGGGGCTGGGGCACCTTCCTTATGAGGAAAGGCTACGGCGTTTGGGTGTCTTCAGCCTAGAAAAGAGATGCCTGAGGGGGGACATGATTGAGACATACAAAATTATGCATGGGAAGGATAAAGTGGATAGAGAGATGCTCTTTACACTCTCACATAACACCAGAATCAGGGGACATCCACTAAAATTGAGTGTTGGAAGGGTTAGGACAGACAAAAGAAAATATTTCTGTACTCAGTGTGTGGTTGGTCTGTGGAACTCCTTGCCACAGGATGTGGTGATGGCATCTGGCCTGGATGCCTTTAAAAGGTGATTGGACAAGTTTCTGGAGGAAAAATCCATTACAGGTTACAAGCCATGATGCAACCTCCTGATTTTAGAAATGGGCTATGTCAGAATGCCAGATGCAAGGGAGGGCACCAGGATGAGGTCTCTTGTTATCTGGTGTGCTCCCTGGGGCATTTGGTGGGCCGCTGTGAGATACAGTTAGCTGGACTAGATGGGGCTATGGCCTGATCCAGTGGGGCTGTTCTTATGTTCTTATGGATGATAACCTTTATTTGTGGGACCTTGCTGTCAATTTCACCCTCTGATCAGGGACCTTGGACTGTCACTCGTCTGTTGCTGGTCACCCAGCTAAACCGCTTGGGTGAAATTGATGGAGGTTCTCTCTCTCTCTCTCTCTCTCTCTCTCTCTCTCTCTCTCTGGAAGCTAGTGCAATATAGGAGTATTGCTATCCCTTGCTGCCAGCTTTCCTAGCCTCTGGGAAAAAGAAGGTCACCAGGACGGTAGTGTTTCATGCTAAGGGAAGTGCAAGAACATCTAGCTCTCTCTATCTACATGTGGCCGATTTCTCATGCCCCATACAGTTTCCCCAGCATTGCATTTGCGGCCAACCAAGTTTAGCTTTCAGCACCATTTCAAACTTTGGGCAGATGACTGCATCCTATTCCCCCTGCTAGTGTTCAGTGCCAAATTAAATCTCCTGATGCATCAACAAGTAATTTTTTTTTTTAAGTCTTCCTCCAGGGACTCCTTTCCACACTGTCAGCTCTGCTGAGGAATCCTGGTGTATCTGCTGTAGAACCCCTGCTGTAGTAAATTTGGTTACATGTTCTAGGACACACACTCAGTTCATCAGTTCATGTGGTTCTGTCTGTTTTATTTCACTGTTGCCCTGCTTGAAATGCATGTGATCAAAACACTCTGTTGTATCTGCAGAATGCTGGGGAAGGTCTGTCGAATGGCAAGCTGCCTTTTTAGGAATGTTTGTTGGTCATTGCTGATCTTCTCTTTGAAAAACCTCTGATAAGCTTCTGAGAACCCCAAGAAACCCCAGAACATAGTTTGAAACTGCTATTCTAAAAGATGCACTTGTGCCAAATCCCAATTTCTTTTCCTAGGGAAATTCGTAGTAGCCTTGGTCTTCCTCTGTTTCTCTTCCTCACCTTCAGATTTTGTCTTCATACAGTTGCCTGTGGATTATGGGTACAACTGCTAGCACAGCTCAGCAGACAGTGGCGACGGCAACATTTGAGAACATTCACGGCAACGGAACCATGGAGGATCGCCATTCCCTCAGCATTCACTCCTTCCAGACGGTTGGCCTCCACAACAACAAAGCCAAGTCTATAATTACCAATAAAGTGGCCCCAGTAGTCATTACGTGAGTTATCTCGGAAAGCAACACTTCTGTAAATTCTTGAGCCTCTCTGTGATTGGTCTGTGTACCAGTATTTGGAGCCCTTTTTGCCTTGTAACCCAGATGTGGATGTGGCTCTGCTTCTTTCAACATGCAGACTGCATGCTGCAGAAAAGATGTAGACAGCCCTCCCTTCCCCATCACATCAGAATACAATCAGCTTAGTGGTAGAGGTAGATTTCATGTAGACCATCTCAGTCCCTCTTTTCTTCTTGTAAAACAGACCTGCACAACTTGTGATTCACCAAGCCAAGTCAACCACTGCTCATGTATTGTGGCCTGCTCTACAGATTGAGACGAAAGTCTTAACTGTTGCCTATTCTTTCTTCATACACCTGTCAGTGGAAGACTAGTGTGAGATGAGTATTGAGGCATCTCCTGACTTGTCACCGCTTCCCAGTTTACCTCCGTGCTGCTGCCGCCTGATCTGCTCTGTATTCTGAGTGCCCCTGTATGAAATATGTTGTTCACATTAGTGCACCTTGTATTCATTTTGGGTTGTATAATTCTGCAAATTTCTTTCCTTGGTTTTTTACAGCTATAATTGCAAAGAAGAGTTTCAAATTCATGATGACCTATTGAAGGCGAGCTATACTGTGGGGAGGATTTCCGAGTCTACTCTGGAGCATTACCTTGTACAGGTGTGTATAACCGTTGTGCCTCAGTGGACATGCATGGGTAGAGAGCATGAGAGCATGACTGTTGGATCTGACCAAGGCTCCATCTGTTTCAGTTTCCTGCTTCCCATTGTTGCCAATTATATATTGCCAGAAAATCTACAAGAAGGGTGTGCAGACTGTAAACTGTCTCTAGATGCTGTTTAGCTATCATGATTAATAGATCTGCCAATGACTGTCAACTATTTTCTCCTTCCTTTTTAAAGTCTTCCAAGCTAGTGATCACCAACGTAGCCTGTGAATTCTTTCAGCTAGTTATGCGTTGCGAAAGTCAGGCAGCCATCTTCACACATCTCGCCTTGTTTTGCACTTTCAAACTTTCACTATTCTTTCCCTCCATAGGGGAAATATTTTATGGTCCGTGATGTATACAGCAAGTTAGATGTCTTGAACACTGCTGGCAGCTGTGGCGCTCCAAACTTTCGGCAGTCCAAAGGAGGGTATCCGGTGTTTGGAATGGGCCAGCCCAGTCTTGGTGGATTCAAGCGGGTCTTGCAGAAACTCCAGGATGATGGCCATAAGGTCTGTGTGAGTCTGTAAGGAAAGCCAATGCATGCCTTCATGTGTACTACTCAGAAGGGGAATGAGACTGACAGGGCCAAGCCTCAAATAAGCTCAGGCAGGCTATTTGGGGGAAAGTCATGTTTTTTCTCATTGCTCATGTAGGCCGTGGCAGTATCCTGCTTAATATTTATTTGTATCCCACTCTTCCCTGAGGAGTTCAGAGCAGCATCTAGATGAACAGCAACCCTACAACATAGACTAGGTTGAGAGATAGTGACTTTCTGGAGGCCCCCCAGTGAGCTTCAGTCAGTTTCCGTATTGAGGCCCAGAACTTCAGCTGTTATGCCACACTGACTCCATTTCGAGCAGAGTAATCTCTGCCTGCTGGAAGAGGCCTTTGTGCCTGAGCGAGCCTGCATCTTAATCTAGTCATTCAGCAGGAGCAGAACAGCAAAATAGGTTCCATTTAATATGCCTGTGTGACTCTTTTTAAAGGCAAGACAAAGTGGCAATATGACAGTGTAGCAGAGCACCCATAAGTTTTGTCCTGGACTATCATGTGTGTAGTTTGAAGCACAGTGCAGGCTTGTAAGAGCTGCCCACCTCTGGAGAGTAAGAATTGCCTCCAATAACCAGGCAGGAAAGTGGCCACCATGTCAGCTGGCAGCACACAAGTTGGATCTTAGCAATGGCTTCCTGCAGCTAAGCTTGCCATTTGGAAGGGTCTCAAAGGCTTGCTCCAATGTATATGTCTGTTGCAGCAGGAGTGCATTGTGTTCTGCGTTCGAGAAGAGCCTGTTCTTTTTCTGCGTGTGGATGACGACTTTGTGCCTTACACTCCCCGGGGAAAGGAGAACCTCCATGAAAACCTCCATAGCTTGCAGCGAGGTGCCAGAGTGGAAAACCTGGAGCTTGCCATTCGAAAAGAGGTGATTTGGAGCAGCGCTAGCAGGTGCACTGTGTGCTGTGAGGCATGCTTGAGATGAGGCTGCCTGTGGCTCCGTCTTTCAAAAACCTGTCACTTGTTCGGAAGGGTCGAACACAACGTGTGGCCCTTATTTCAGATGCTGCTGTCTGTTTTTCAGATCCCATCACTTTCCATTTTTTGAATTTATAAACCTATCTAATCTTAATCCCAAGTTACAGGATGATAGGTTAGGGTGAATATTGGGAGCAACTTCGAAACTTTAAGCATGGTTCAATAAGGGAACCTGTTACTGAGTGGAGTGGTGCGGTTCTTGTTGCTGAATATCTTCAAGCTAAAGCTAGACTGTTGAGGATACTCTAGTTCTGGATTAACTGCACTGTATAGAGGATTGGGCTGAATGGCCTACCAGGCCTGCTCCAGTTTTGATTCTGTGGGTTGAATCCAGGCCTTAATTTGCATCTAAACATGTGCTTGGGTGTGCCCAGTGAAATCTTTTGACTTCTTCCTTTTGAATGACAGATCCCATGTTGTGTCACAAACGGTTTTCCAGCACATTTTGGGACCAAAGTTTCTATTCAATAGTAGGGATATGCATTAGTTATTGATCTAGAAATGTGCTTAACTGATGGGAAAACCAGAATGCTTGGGCCTTGTGATATTTCTGAGCCACTGAGTTGAAACCATCTGAGAAACCACTCGGAGCCATTTAGGAAACCATTTTGTACAGGATGTCTGCACATCCTACATGAAAGACCTAAATGATGTTACTATGACAGGGTGGGAACCACTTACTGACAGTCCAGTTCAATAATGTTCCAGTAACAGTGTTCCATCGTTCTAGAGATGAATGATGACTCGCAGACTATATGAGTGGAATCAATAAAATGGTTCCTCCATCTAGACCAGGGGTGGGCAAACTCCAGCCTGTGGGTCATTTGCTGCCCTTGAGGACTCCCAGTGCAGCCCGCAGGGAGTCCCAGTCTACTGTGAGCTTCTGGCCCATTGGAGACGGTTGAAACCTGCTCTGGCCTGTGACTGCCAGTCATGACCGCCAGACATAAGTTGTGGGCCGAGTTAGAGCTAGGCCTTTTATAGTATCCATGTGTTTTCTGCTTTTCCCTGGACATTATTTTAATGCCCCCTCCCCAAACTGCCTCTGAACAACTTCTGTCTCCATGTATTTCTGGTTTTGTATGTATGTTTTCACTGTGCAAGAGGTGTGCGGCAAACAGTTCATAGTTCTCATGTGGTTCTACATCCCTGTAGTATAGTTCTCATGCGTCTTATAAATAAGCTCAGTAAAATTCATTATTTCATATATGTTCTGTCTCTAATAAATTTATTTATTCAAATTTGAAGTGTAAATTCTTTTTTTCCCCCTGGCCCCTGACACAGTGTCAGAGAGATGATGTGGCCCTCCTGCCAAAATGTTTGCCCACCCCTGATCTAGACATTACCACATCCCTTCAACATAGGGCCATGAGGAAATAGCACTTGTATATTTCTGTGGTATGAATTTGATTCGTTGATTGATTCTAAATCTGAATCTATGAATTTGATTGAAGTGTCGCTCTTGGAAGGAAAAATATATGTAGGGAAGTTGTGGAGGTATGTTACAAAGTCTCAGGTTGTTTTATTGGATTTATCTGTTGAAGATGCATGACTTTGCCCAGCTGAGTGAGAACGCATATTATGTCTACAATGATATTGAGAATTTCAAAGATGAGCCACATTCGGTGCGCATCCACTGTGAAGAGGACATCCACGTGACTGAGGAAGTGTACAAGAGGCCTGTCTTCCTGCTGCCATCTTACAGGTGAATTGCTGTGAGGAAAAGACTCGATCCTGCTGATGTATCTCATGTGTTAACTTGAATGTCTCTTCTTTCAACTGCCCTTTGCTTGCTCCTGCCTTTCTTTCTCTCAGCGTCTGTTTTCGTAACAAAAGATGTATGCATCCACTGTGAACACATTTTGTCTGAAATAATAGGACTGTAAAAATAAAACTCGGTTGTGGCAATCTTGTTGGCCACTGCAATCAATCAGGCAGGGGTGGGGAGAAGTCTGGTATTCAGATCATACACCTGACCGTCCTATGCAGCTATGGGTATCTTCTGGAGTAGCTGTGACAGACATGACACCCTGACACAGGCAGTCCCAAGAGGCTTGTTGATTGTTATAAAAAAACTACTCCTTTCCTCCCATCTAGCATGAGCCATAGTGTCAGGGTTCCCTCAGCACAGAAGTTGGTTGGTTAAGAAGAGGTAAGGGAACCAACTGACCTGGTCAACCCCACCTCCTTTGCACCTATCCACCTTGTAGTATTAGCCACAAATGATTGATGAGAGAGCTTTGGTCTGACAGAAACAGGCCAAGCTGAATGGAGAAGTTCAAAAAGTACAAAATAGTTTTGTTGAACACATTAAAAGGGAGATTAGGCAAAGTTAAACTATTTAAAAGCAGGCACTTGAAATTAGACAAAAAGGGGTATTGAAATTGGAGGAAAATGAAGTTAAAATTATAACACAAGCTATCTAAACTACTTCCTTGCTAAACTTGATTTAGTTGTGGTTTGATGCAGCCACACCATGGAGGCATGTGCTGCATCCTGTGGTCTGGGGGGGGGGGGCAGTGGCAATCAGGAATCCTAGAAGAAAGGAAACTTGAGTTCCTTTACCTCCAGGTTGCTGTATAAATCTACTCAGGCCTGGGCCAATCTGGCTGGCTCAAGTTTGAGTGGACCCACGGAGGTGTGGCAAGGCCAGATGGAGTGTATGGATATTGGTGGCGCCTTTGCTAGCAGTAATCACCCCCTACCCTGACTCATCTCCTGGCAGCCTCAATCCTTGCCCTGATCCTCTTCCTCTCTGCTCCCCACAGCATCAGCCACTACTGTGTGACCCGCACCACTCTGTTTGCTTCAGCAGTTCAGTAGTGCGCAATAGCACATCACATGCTGCCAGAGTTCTGCCAGAACATGAGTTCTGGCAGCTCGGATGAGGGATAGAATTGAGTATTAAATAATTCTGTGCAATCCTGTACACGTGTGCATGCTGTACACAGGTGCAATCTTGTACACATGTTCCTAAAAGTAAGCCCCACTGAACACAATGAGACTTCTTGTGAGTAAACATGCCTAGGATTGTTGTTGGCATCCTTCAGTCTCGGAAGACTATGGTGTCACGCTCTGAATGGTGGTTCTGGAACAGAGTGTCCTCTCCAGTGCACGAAGCCTGGGTAAAGTAGGTATGGAGGATAGGCTGTTACCCATGCAGCAAATCCCCCCTCTCCATGTCGCTGAAATGGTCCAATGGAAAGGCAGAGGCCAATACGGTTGGTTCCAGCGGCGTCGTAGGAGTTGCCAGAACGTGACTGTGTTCAGCCATGAACTGCCTCAGGGACTCCGGTTCCTGATTTTGCCTCAAGGTTGACTTCTGAAGCCTTTTCCATAACTGGATGTAGCCACAAGGCAGTGGAGGTTTGGGATCAGAGTTTTCCTTCTCTCAGATGAGCTGCATTCCCAGGCTGACGAGTCCCATCTACCTGGTGGCTGTTTAGTTGCCTCTTACGACAAGTACAGCCAAACTGAGGGCCTATTCTTATCCCCAGCCCCCAGGGGAAAGGATAGGATTATGCTGTTAGCATCCTTCCTGTTACCTTCATCTCCTCTTCATTCCAGTACTCTGAATTAAATCTTTTTTCTGGGATGTCTGTATTTAAAGGTCAGACGTTTACTTGTATGCCATATCTCACATCACAGTCCTAAGCCCATTGTTGGCCTCTTTGTTGGCAGGTACCATCGGCTGCCTTTGCCTGTGGATGGAGCTCCTTCAGAAGCACAACTAGATGCCTTCGTCAGTTTCCTCAGGGTAAGGGCTGCTACCAAATGTGGAATCTGCAAGCTGTCTTGTGTGTAGTGGCCTCTCCTTGAAGCAGGAAGCAATATGCAAAACTGTTGTCACTCAGGGTAGTAGGAGTGGGATGCCTTGCTAGTATAACTGCTGTGGAAACTCATTCCTGTCAGTGGGGATGTCTGATTTTCAGGGAAGATTTTGTTTTTCTTTCCCAATGTTTGCTCCAGCCATGTGTAGAATTGACTATTTGTGACTTTGGTATGTGTATCTGAATGGATGGGTGCATGTGTTATGTTTGCTTTGGGTCCTGGTTTGGGTTTGCTTTAGCTTCAGGGTCAGTGCAACATGTTTTGATGCTTGTCTGAGGCAGAAATTCTATTTGCATAATAAAATAATAAAAATTTGAAGCACAATCCTGTTCATAATTAAGCACCTTTAAATTCTCCTGTTTTGCTTAAAACTTTCCACCAATATCAACGAAGTGCAGAAGTGCTTAAGTTTGGTCCCCTGGCCTGTTCTGTCAGTTCCATGGAAATAAGCTCTATGGTGTAGAATGGGAGTTGAAATGTTTTGGTTTCCTACAATTATCTCGTGGAGTAGAGCAGGGGTGTCCAAACTTTTTGGCAGGAGGGCCACATCATCTCTCTGACATTCTGTCAGGGGCCAGGGGAAAAAATAATTGATTTACATTTCAAATTTGAATACATTTACATAAATGAATCTATTAGAGATGGAACTTATATGAATGAATGAAGGTCTCACAATAGCTCAAGGCCTATAAAAGTCTTTGCACAAAGCAAGGCCGGCCTTTCTTTTGCTGCGCTGCAGCATCACAGATGTGAAACAGCAAGCAGTGGAAGGAGCCCTCATCCCACAGCTCATGCAAGAGGTCAAACAGTTGCCCTCACACTGAGAGCAATTTGCTTTGGAAAGTGTGGGCTCCAGCAAATCTCCAGCGAGCCAGAGGCTCATTGGAGACTGGGGGCTCCCTGAGGGACGGATTAGGAATCCTTGAGGGCCGCAAGTGGCCCCAGGGCCGGTGTTTAGGCATCCCTGGAGTAGAGGAATGGTTCCCAAAGTTTTTTGACAGGTGGCTCCCTTGACCCACTGGTCACTGCTCCCCATTAGGGCTACAATCCGATATGTTGTATAGGGTGGCAGGTTTTTCCTGAGGATTCGATGGCTCCTCTGGCTGATTTCTGTTGCTCCCTGGGGAGCCACAGCTCACCGTTTGGGAACCACTGGACTAGGGAAATGCCTCATGCAGTCTTATCAGCCTGAAAGGAATGTATGGTTTGGACTTCTTGAAAGAGCCTGATGCCTCTACTAAAAGCTGCAGACTTGCATGAATTGTTGTGCACAAGGCCTGTGGTTTTTGGTAGGATTTGGACACATTAAGCTCTTTGTAGGACAAGTGACCTATCATTAATTTCCTTTAAAGGACTTGCTAATTTGTTGAAAATGACTCTGCTTGACTTCTGCTAAACTGGGTGTGGGATGTGTGTCACATAGTCCTCCACCCCCTCCTTCGTGGAGCAGCAGTAAATGCTTATGAGCCTCAAGACTGAAAAGTGTCTCTGAGTCAATTTGATTGCCAGTTGTTTTGGAAATGGCTGCTTAAGAAGTGTCTGGATTGTATTTTCTAGGAAAGTCCAAACCTGCTCCTTATCCAAGACCGCAGCAGGCCACCTCCAGCTCTACTCTTCAACTGCCAAACTGGAGTTGGAAGAACTAACTTAGCCATGGTCCTTGGCACTCTGGTGCTTCATCACCACAAAGGTGGTCTTCAAAAGCAAGAGTAAGTGTTCTTTTCTTTCTTCTTTCATAATGAAACTGTAGGTGGAAGAAAGGTGCTGGAGACTCTTTCTAGCTGAAATTGAAAGATGAGGGCTCTTCTTTGGGGGGAATTTGTATAGCTTTAAGGCAGTGGTTCCCAAACTTATCTGGGTCAAAACACCCTGCAGCCTCTTCTTTCTAGCTCAGCCGTGTGCCGCCATCTTGGATCTTATGTGTTGCCAGGGTTTCTGGTCATCTGGGAGGAGGAGGACAAACAATAAACAACATTAACAATTGAGTAAACTTGACTGTTGCCTTCAGTTGATTCAGCAAGTACTGAAGGGTATAACATAAGCCTCTGAGATGATTGGGAGGTCAAAAACAGATGCAGAAATTGGGGGCAAATCATAGATTTTCATCTCTGTGCCTGTCCAAATCAGTGCTATAATTGTGGACAGTGGGAGGTGTAGAACATGCCAGTTGAGCAAATAGTTTGTGATGACTCAAGAAGGTGAGCCAAACCACAGGGAGCAGGGGGAAAAATGAGGTTATTCACCTGGGAAAATATGTATTGAAGTGCTCTGCTTAAACAAGGATCTTTAATTATGTTAGGTACTGCGTGTGAGCAGTCAAAACCCTTCCAATATTCAGAACATTAGCCTACAAAAATATTGGCTTGAAAGACACTATTTTCTCCAATAGTAGCATAGAAGTGGCAGTTAGAACAACAGAGTATTTTGGAACAGACACCAATGTGTTAATCCAAACAGTGTGTCTTGTGGATTTATTATTAAATAGTTGGTGAGGTGAGGTATGGAGAATAGGATGTCATCTATTGCATTTCAAAGAGACTGGAATTTAGAAAGCTCTGTACATAGAGAAAGCATATCTGTAGATTAAAGGAACCTTTTCTTAACCTCCCACCACAGCCTTCTGCAGCCTAGTAAATCTTTGCCAAGGGAACGATTTCGGATTATTCAAAACTTTATTGACACAGTTCCAAAGGGTCAGCAAATAGTAGAGGAGGTAAGTAACTAACTGTATGTTTGGTTATATTGGTGGATTGGGAATTGCAGCCTTAGCAATAGGTACATGGGGGCAAGGGGGGACATTCTCCTATTGTGCTTGCTCTTGCCACTCTCCCCCCCCATACTGCTGTTAGTCAGCCAGCCAGATGTGCCTGCCACAGACTGTGACAGCAGTGGGAGCAGAACTAAGTGCACAGTTGCTCTTCCAACCTAGAGATGTGAGAGAACCACATGCGTGCACTTTGTGATGTTGTCCTTTTGTTAAAGATCAACTAATGTGATCTTTGTGTGTGGCTCTTATGTAGGCTCTGTCCCCACTGCTGGTAGCCGTTACAGCATCAGCAGGAGCGCTTTTCATTTGGAAGCAAATGGTTGCATTCTCCACAGGTGACTAGGCCAGCACTAAGCTATGAGGCTGGTGTGTTAAGGAAAGGTGTAGAACCTGATGGTTAGGGGGTTGATTGGGTTGAAAATGCATAGAAATTAGAGTGTATGCTGGCTGGGGCAACACTGTTTCATACGGTTGTTCTAACTTGGTGGGCCGCTGAAGATTTTCATTTTAACTGGGACTGAGACTGCACTCTGAGATCAAGCAGAGATCAAGCACCACCTTCTTTTCTTGGAGTTCTGTTCAAACACACATTGCAGGGAATAAAGCAGACTTACAATTTTAGCAAAGCTAGAGGAGGGAATGAGCTCATGAGTTAAAGTTCCTCTTCCTTCCTGTCTGTCTTGTCATCCTCCTTTCTTCTTGCAAAAAAAAAAAAGAGGATGCATTTATGCTCAAGATTTTAAAAAAGGTTCTTCTCCCCCTGCTCCCATTCCTTGCACTGTGAATTCAAAGGATTTGCAAGTGTTCAGAAACCTACTACAGAGGTTTCTGCATATTTGAACTAGACAGAGAATGCCTTCCAGCTGGTGAAATGAACAGGGGTGTCAGGTTCAAGGTGGTGACATCCTGTCTCTTGCATAGATTAATAGTTTGCTTTCGACCCTCCAAGGTGGACACTGCCATCTCTTTGTGTTCAGAAATGCATGACATGAAGGAAGCCATCTATGAGTATAAGAAGAAATTGGAAGGGATTGGAGAAGATTACCAGATTCAGGTACTTGCAGGAATCAAGCTTTATATTTTGCCTTCTACTTTTGATTTACCTGTAAACATAGTTTAGTTTATGTTTTGAGTCTTAATTTTGATAAATGGCAACATATGGGTACTAACTGCCAAAGGGATGGGAAGGAAGGAGGCATACCTTCCAGGACAGTATGGAAGCTGAATAATGACTGGGAGACTTGCTTCTGTTCTACAAAACCTCAGGGTAGTTTTCCTGACTTTCCAGAATCAAGAGACAAAATGGGGTGGGAGAGCATAACTGAGGTGAGTTTGGAGGCTACTTTCCTGCTGTACATGAAACAATCTGCCATTAGAATGGGGTGCCAATCTCTTTCTTTGCTGGCTCACAGATTTATCTAATTTACTTATTTATTTTCATTCTACCAAAGAGTATGGAGCGAACTGGGGTATCCTAATTTTCAGCAATCTATACATTATAGCAGGGGTGCCCAAACCCCGGCCCTGGGGCCACTTCAGCCCTCGAGGCCTCTCAATGCGGCCCTCAGGGAGCCCCCAGTCTCCAATGAGCCTCTGGTCCTCTGGAGCTTTGTTGGAGCCCACACTGTCCCGACACAACTGCTCTCAGTGTGAGGGCGACTGTTTGACCTCTCACGTTAGCTGTGGGATGAGGGCTCCCTCTGCTGCTTGTTGTTTCACGTCTGTGATGCAGTAGCAGCAGCAAAGGAAAGGCCAGCCTTGCTTTGTGCAAGGCCTTTTATAGGCCTTGAGCTATTGCAAGACTTTCATTCATTCATATAAGTTCATCTTTAATATATTCATTTATGTAAACGTATGTAAATTTATTCAAATTTTAAATGTAAATTAATTCTTTTTTCCTCCAGCCCCCGACACAGTGCCAGAGAGACAATGTGGCCCTCCTGCCAAAAACTTTGGACACCCCTGCATTATAGGATTAAGGAATTGATAGAATTAATAGAATATTAAGGAATTAATAGAATTAATAGAAATAATAGAATTAACACTAGAGAGATTTTTTTTCTTTTTTTAGCAGATTGGGAACGTATTAAGATTCTTCATTACAATAAATAGAAATTAAGGAAAGTGATTATAACTAATGCAGGATAAAATTAAAGTTTTGAAAAACAGGTATGTTGTCCTTCTTGCTAGTACATAGTGGGGGGAAGAAGAAAGAGATTTCTGATAATTTAATGATATCCCTGTTGTTACAGTCTTGGGTCTTCACAGAATTGTAGAAAGAGATAAAATAAACAGGATAGAGTATAAAATGTTTCATGTGCAAATGATGACTATAAATAAGGACAGTTTGTTCTGAAAGCCAGAAAGCTTTCCATAGCAGAAATGTTTATTCAGAAAGCCTGAAGGCTATCTCCTGTTCCAAGAGATCACATGGTGTTGAAAATAAATGCTTTTTGCTCCCTCTTTGCTTTCTTACACTTGAACCCTACTCCAAAAAGCTCAGGATGGTGCATGTGTCAAGCTTTGCAATTCCTGGGAGGTCAGGTGGTTTGTGCACTTGTGCGAAGTAGGATACTGTGGAGAAACTGACCAGGAAGACTTTTCAGGGCCCAATCCTAAAAGGTGCGGACTGGCACACCACTGATGTGCACTGTCGCAAAAGTGCGGTAAGACACGTTTGTGGACCCTAGCGCCGGTTCTAGCCTGTTGCTGTGTTAGTGTTGGCGGGGCACTGGAGCTCTGCCACTTGATGGTTGCATGGACCACCGGGCAGCAGAGAGGTAGGTTGGGGCATGGGAGGAGGTATTCTGGGGCGGGGGAAGTAGAGGGAAGGTGGGGAGAAGGCGTGCCAGAGGGAGGGAGCGGGGCGGGTGGAAGGCGGGACTCCACTGGATTATGGATCAGGCATGCTATCTGCCTGACACAGAGGCTCTGGATTCTACACTGACCCTTGGGTCGTTCTAGAATTGAGTAGCCCCATTGCGGTGCTACTCACTTTACCCCGGGGGAAAGGGACGAAAGTTTCCTTCTCCTGAGGAGGTGGTGGTGGTTGCCTGGGGTGTGCTGGATGCAGTGGCAGCCATTTTTGGTGCTGCTGCAGCCCTGTGTGCCAGGCAGCTCAGGATTGGGCTACCCGTCTAATAGGCCAGAGTGGGTCACATGGTTCTCTCTGTCTCTGATAAAGACCAGATTAGGCCCTTATGTAGTATTTTCATCCTTGAGAGAGAGAGAGAGAGAGCTGTTGTGATATAAATTTCAGGTTTTGGCATAGCCAGAGGGGAAGATGCTGGCATGGTAAGTATTGCAGCTGCCACAATGCACTGTGTAAACGGCCCCTCCCACTCGATGTTAGAGCCATTCCAGGCATAAGCACCATCTATGCCTAGAATGGCTCCAACAGCAAGTGGGAAGAGCCACTTACATGGCAAGTTGTGGGGCCCGCAGTGCTTACTGCACTCCCTCCCCGGCTATGCTGTTAATGTCAGGTGCCTAATTCTGCTGCCTGTTTGTTAATGGTGTAGAGCTGAAAACCAGCTTACTCATTCTAAAGCTCATAGCACAGTGGTTCTCGAACCTTTCCGACTCACGCCTCCCCTGATCCTTGTAGCCATTGGCCACAGCTCCCCATTACAACACCTCACCTCAGTTACCCCCAAAATGGGGATGAAGGTGTTATAATTATACACTAGAAACAAAAAAAGCTGCCAGCACTCTGAGGCTGCAACCACACTTACCTGAGAGTAAGCCCCACTGAACAAAATAGGACTTACTTCTGAGTAGACCTGGTTAGGATTGTGCCCTGAGTTTGTTAGCAGCACACCTGTGGGTTTTTGGAAAGGGAGGGGGGAAGTGATGAATTTGCAGGAGGGGAAGACTTTGTTTTGTGTATCTGCTAATTGCAAACTGATGCAAACTGAGACCTAGAGACTGTTTGGCTGGAATCCTAACCCCACTTTCCTGGGAGTAAGTCCCATTGAACACAATAGGACTTATTTCTGAGTAGACCTAGCTAGGATTGTGCCTTTTGTCTTACAATAGCAACCAACAGAGTACCCCCACCCCAAAAGGAGGCAGGAGGAAAAAGGGGAATGGCTAAAAAGGAATGGGGATTTTTATTTTTAATCAATTTTTGGAGACAAAGCCATCAAGAGTGGCTTTTTTTCTTTTTTGAAGGGGGAGGAAAAAGAGAAAGGTGAGAATCCTGGGTTAAGCTGACACAGACCCCAAGCCTATGTAGGTCTACTCAGAAGTAAGCCCCATTTGAATCAATGGGGCTTACTCCCAGGAAAGTGTGGAAAGGATTGCAGCAAGATTACAGCTCACTCCAAAGTAGATGGGGGCTGCTCACACACATACACCCAACATGCAGATGCCACCCTTGTTCCCCCCAGGCAAGATGGAGGGATGCAAGCTGGGGCATTTGGATACCCCCCCCCCCCCACTAGGAGCAGGCTGGCTCTTTCCTTCCCAAGCAGCCTTGACCAATTCTAGGATGCCCAGGGCAAGGGGCACACTGGGAAATGTAGTTCTTGGGGCGAGGCTGCACATGGAGAGAGCTCCATGATGAGATGCAGCACTTCTGCCTGCCCAGCCAGCCTTCTCTCCCACCTCCCCCAACCATGTTTCACGCTGCCCCACCCACCTCGTTCTCAGCCTCAGAAAAGCAGCAAGTCAGGAGGCAGCACCTGCAGCTGAGCTGAGCAGAGCAGCTGCGGTTACCTCTCTCCCCGAGATGCCTGGTGACGCCCCTGGAGGCTAGCCACGCCTCACTAGGGAGGCGGGACACACAGATTGAATACCTCAGTCATTGCAGGTAATAATATCTGTAACTTTGCTTCATGGTGAAGCTGAGGTTTTGCACTGAGGACTTCCAGTCCCAAATTAATTATTCCATCATCTGGGACTTGCATGCCTATTGTTGGTGGATTAGATTTCTAAACCATATGTCAAATATTCCTCCCTCTGAACTTTTCTGCATGGTTAGGAGCTTTTGGGGGGAGGCAGGGAGAATGAGAAAAGCAGAGATGGAGATTCCTCCTGCTTACAAATCCTTCTTATGCTTTTCTCCCTGAGAAATAGGTATGTAAGTCATTATGTATAAGCAAACCTTAACCGTTTGTTACCTACTCTATGAATTGATATGTTGAAAAGTAGTGTATAAATATTTTTGATGATACAGGAGATCATTTTTGCCTTGGGACCTAGGCTTATAGAGCCTACTTTGCATGGGCTTTTCTTGATGCGCAAAATTGGAGTCTACAGATCACATAGCTCAGGTGTATATCTCTTAACAGTTTTTCATTCTTGCATCTTTCTATTTTAAAGGGGTTGTGAATGAAAGTTCCCCTGATCTCAGAGCAAGCTTATTAAGATTCATATATGTTGGGTTTTACCCTGAGTACTGTGTCACCTGTTCTGCCCTGCTTAGAACTTGCCATCTCTCTGGTAAGCTGGTCTATAGTTGTCTCTTCACTGTCATGTGTGACTCTTGATATATAGCTGAGGTTTCGCCTGCTGATAGCACTCTTCTTCTCCTTTGCCCTTCTTGAACAGTAGCTTCACGAGAGCAATTCTCAGGGACTGGGGTGACTTGCAACTTGCCATCGCAGGATATGTGATTGGTGGTATGCCCTATCGGATCAGGGAAATAAGTCGTTGGAAGCCACTTATGTTTAAACGTGGGGAGTGTTTATTTGAAGCTCAAGTACAGCACCAACTCTTTCAAACAAAGGAACATCTCTAGCAAGATGTTTGTACTGGGTAAAGAATAGTGTGGCAGAAAGAAAAGCCAGAAAGAAGCCTTGTTTGTGTATAGTGTATGTTGAGCCTGCACAACTTGTGACTTTCATAGCATGAATGGGTGCCCAGCACAGGGTTGATAAACATCCTGTTTTTGCTGCCCCCTCCCTCCCTCCTCCCCTCTCTCTGGGAGAGAGGGGTACCTGTCAGGCTGCAAAACAGAGATGATGAGTCACAAGTTGCACAGACCTAGTATATGTGCAACTCAATCCTGTATCACTGAAATGTAGTGGGAAAGGGACACTTCTCTACTTTACAGTCTTCATGTAATTTCAAAACATGAGATCATGTACTGCATGTTTGAGGACACCATGCAGTATATCACTGTCCTGAAGAAATCAGTGGGACTTAAGTATGTTTAATTTTGTTTGGATACCACCCAATTTTTTTTTTTTCATTTAACTTCTGGCTGTAAATATTCCATGCAGGAAAATGTCCTTTCAGTTCTGCTCCTAAGCACGTTTCTTAACCTTTTGATAAATGACTTCAAGCCGGATTTGTTTGAAGGATAACAAGTAAATATTAATGAAAGACAATTATATAATGTCAGAGATTTCCAACTGATACTTGCCAAGTTCTCTCTCTTTCCTAAAATGGAATGAAATGTCTTTATAAATGCAGAATTAAATGTTAGAGGCCTACATTTTCCGTAAGAATAGTCAGTGTAGTATAGTGGTAATTGTGTTGGAGTCAGGTCAGGGAGGCTTGATTTCAAATGTTTGATAAACCAAGAAACTTGCTGGTTGATTATGGGTAAGCTCTGTCTCTGAGCCTAACCCACCTCACAGGGGTGATGTGACAATCAGTGGAGGTAGGGTTGAGAACCATCCCAAGCTCTGTGGATGAAGGGTGAGATAAAAAACCTCTGCTCAGATTGTTTTGAAGATCTTGTTTGTGAGGTGTATCCTGTGTTGAGGACTAGGGGCTTGCGTGTTGGCCTTTAGAGTTTGAAGGTTGAATAGCTGGAGAATCAGTCATGGATCTGGCAGCCAGATGGAAATATAATAATAATAATAATAATAAAACTTTATTTTTATCCCGCCCTTCTCCCAAAAAGGGACCCAAAAATATAGACATGTTTGCATCAATGTACTGTCCCAAACACTATAAAAAGTGAAATGTTTGCAGCAAATTGTATTTATAAGGCTACTGACAGCCTAGTGAAAGAGTAGGCAAGGCTGATGGATTAGAACTTTCACAGCAGCAGGCTTGGCTTGCAGGGTAGTGCTGAATTGTTGGGGCATGTTCTGATTTTGCAATTATGTTGCGCAAGACTGAAACTGGGTACAAAATGAAGCGTATTGAGACTGCTTTTCACTTATAAAAAACACAAACGAGTAGGCAGGTGTCGGAGATTGTTCTGCGTAGGTCCTGGCACCTTCCCATGATTAGCAGAAACCAAACAAATATTGTCAGATAAAAACATCTATTCCAATTGGAGATGGAATTATCCAGGCTGCAGTTTGAGGGTTTTTTCTTTAAAGCTGAAGCATACACAATCTTGAGTGTTTCTACTCTCTTTTGCTGTCATGTGGCTCACAACTAGAGGCAAATCTACCCTCAACATTAATGGTTTGTATATATGCATGATTTTACAAACCATTAATGTTGAGGAGGGAAGATTGTGAAAAGTGTTTTTTCCACTGGAAATACAATATTCAGTGCACGTCGTCCCAAATGTACTAGCTCAGTGTGGTGTATTCACAAACTCTTGAATCTGTATTCAGCAAACTTTGCCTCACCCCCATTCAGTGAATTAAATGGTGTGGTGTGGGATTACACTTGCTGGCCACGCCCTTTGCTGGCCACTTGTTCTGCTTTTGTCTGAATGGGACTGACCTGTATCAGAGGACTTACCTATGTGGTTTATCAATTACTGATCAGAATTCCAGGGCATGTGGATAAGCTTTCCATCGTTCTTGTGCATTTCAGGGGAACAGTACCAAAGAGTATTTCCTTCAGAGGACATTACAGAGTCTTGAGCGCTATTTCTACCTGATTGTTTTCAACTATTACCTTCATGAACAGGTGAGCAGGCTCTTCCCTGAACACTCAGCTGAAGATGGACCTTTGCCATCATTTGGGGAGAGGGTCTGAAGTTACACTTCTTGCTTAAAATCTTTTTGTGGGAGCTGAAAAAAACAAAGTAACATTGACCTCCCTCTTTTGCACATGGATGTCAGTTCTTGGTGGCAAATCACAGACCTTTTGGAGTCTGTAAAGAACATTGCATTGTCTTCTTGTTCTCACATACTTCAACAGTGGTTTGTCAGTGCAGTGACAAGAATGTACACAGTTTGAAACACCAGAAGTCCTAATAGAAAGGGAAGAAGCCTTCAGAACACAGCTGTCAGATCAGCAAATCTCTGCCAGGTCTGCTTGCAAAAAGGCACATCTTTTTTGCCCACCAGTAGCAAACTTGGCCATTTCACATCTGTTTCCCACAACAAGAGCAATGTAATTTGTTCTGCCTCTAAAATCAATAGTCTGGACTAGTAAAATTACGAAGGACACAGTTCAGTAGTGGAAATGTGAAGTCTTTCTGTACCTGGAACCACCAGATCTTTGTGTGCCCTGCTTTGCAAGAACTGTGATGGTTCTTGAGATAACACAAGCACATGCCTGAAACTGTCCCTGTCTCTGTCTCTTTCTTTCTGACTGGCAGTATCCCCTGGCCTTTGCTCTCGATTTCAGCAGATGGATGTGCAGGCACTCGGAGCTGTACCGGCTTCAGGCAACCATGAACCTTTCAGAACTTACAGTCACAGGAGAGCAGATAACCAAGGGAGCACGGGTGCTGGTGAGTGATCAACTGAGTTTCCTTGGCCCTATGTGGGACTGGTTCAGAAATTTCCCTTATACACCTGCTGTCCATTATCTGACTCTATGCAACATAAGAACAGCCCCACTGGATCAGGTCATCAAGTCCAGCTTCCTGTATCACACAGCAGCCCCACCAAATGCCCCAGGGAGCACACCTGATAACAAGAGACCTGCATCCTGGTGCCCTCCCTTGCATCTGACATAGCCCATTTCTAAAATCAGGAGGTTGCACATACACATCATGGCTTGTAACCCATAATAGATTTTCCCTCCAGAAACTTGTCCAATCCCCTTTTAAAGGCATCCAGGCCAGATGCCATCACCACGTCTTGCAGCAAGGAGTTCCACAGACCAACCACACGCTGAGTAAAGAAATATTTTCTTTTGTCTGTCCTAACCCTCCCAACACTCAATTTTAGTGGATGTCCCCTGGTTCTGGTGTTATGTGAGAGTGTAAAGAGCATCTCTCTATCCACTTTATCCTTCCCATGCATAATTTTGTATGTCTCAATCATGTCCCCCCTGAGGCGCCTCTTTTCTAGACTGAAGAGACCCAAATGCTGTAGCCTTTCCTCATAAGGAAGGTGCCCCAGCCCAGCAATCATCTTAGTTGCACTCTTTTGCACCTTTTCCATTTCCACCATGTACTTTTTGAGATGCGGCGACCAGAACTGGACACAATACTCCAGGTGTGGCCTTACCATTGATTTGTACAACGGCATTATAATATTAGCTGTTTTGTTCTCAATACCTTTTCTAATGATCCCAAGCATAGAATTGGGCTTCTTTACTGCCACCGCGCACTGGGTCGACTCTTTCATCGACTTGTCCACCACCACCCCAAGATCTCTCTCCTGATCTGTCACAGACAGCTCAGATTCCATTAGCCTAAATGTGAAGTTTTGATTTTTTGCCCCAATGTGCATGACTTTACACTTACTTACATTGAAATGCATCTGTCATTCTCCTGCCCATTCTGCCAGTTTGGAGAGATCCTTCTGGAGTTTCTCACAATCGCTTCTCTTTCTCACCACTCGGAAAAGTTTGGTGTCGTCTGCAAACTTAGTCACCTCACTGCTCAACCCTGTCTCCAGGTCATTTATGAAGAGGTTGAAGAGCACCGGTCCCAGATCCTTGGGGCACACCACTTTTCACCTCTCTCCATTGTGAAAATTGCCCATTGACACACACACTCTGTTTCCTGGTCTTCCACCAGGTCTCAATCCAGGAGAGGACCTGCCCTTAATTCTCTGACTGTGGAGTTTTTTCAGTAGCCTTTGGTGAAGGACCGTGTCGAACGCCTTCTGGAAGTCCAGATCTATAATGTCCATGGGTTCTCACTCATCCACATGCCTGTTGACCTTTTCAAAGAATTCTAAAAGGTTTGTGAGGCAAGACTTACCCTTACAGAAGCCATGCTGATTCTCCCTCAGCAAGGCTTGTTCGTCTATGTGTTTTGAGATTCTATCTTTGATGAGGCATTCCACCATCTTACCCGGTATGGATGTTAGGCTGACCGGCCTATAGTATCCCGGTTCCCCCCTCTTTCCCTTTTTAAAGATTGGCGTGACATTTGCTATTCTCCATTCCTCTGGCACCGTGACCGTTTTGAGGGACAAGTTGCATATTTTAGTCAAGAGATCAGCAACTTCATTCTTCAATTCCTTAATAACTCTTGGGTGGATGCTATCAGGGCCCAATGACTTATTGATCTTTAATTTATCAATGAGGTCTGAAACATCTTCTCTTTCAACCTCTATTTGTTTAATTCTTTGGTCAGGAGGGGCCGTTCGGGCAGCGGTATCTGCCCAAGGTCTTCTGCCGTGAAGACAGATGCAAAGAACTCATTTAATTTCTCTGCCATCTCTATGTCTCCTTTTATCTCCCCTTTCCCTCCCTCACCATCCAGAGGGCCAACCGCTTCTCTGGCGGGTTTTCTGCTTCTAACATATTTGAAGAAGCTTTTATTATTCCCCTGCTGGCCGTGTGTTCCTCATAGTCTCGCTTGGCCTCCAGTATCACCTTCTTACATTTCTTTTGCCACAGTTTATGTTCCTTTTTATTCTCCTCATTAGGGCAAGACTTCCATTTACAGACGGAAGCTTCCTTGCCCTTTACGGGCTCTCTAACTTGGCTGGTTAGCCATGCGGGCACCCTCCTGGACTTAGTCAAGCCCTTCTTCCTTTGCAGTATACACTTCTGCTGGGCCTCTATTACTGTTGATTTGAACAACCTCCATGCTCTCTGTAGAGACTGGACTCTTTTTACCTTCCCTTTCAACCTCCTTCTAACCAGCCTCCTCATTTGAGGGAAGTTCGCTTGCCAGAAGTAAAAGGTTTTTGTGAGAGATTTGCCTGGTGTTCTTCCCCAGATGTGCATGTCAAAATGGATCGCAGCATGATCATTGTTCCCCAATGGCTCAGTAACATTGACATCTCTAACCAGGTCCTGAGTACCACACAGTATTAAATCCAGAGTCACCTGTCCTCTGGTGGGCTCCATGACTAGCTGCTCTAAGGCACAGTCATTTAACATGTCAAGGAATCTGGTCCCCTTTTCATGACCAGAACACAAATTGACCCAGTCAATATGAGGATAATTGAAGTCCCCCAGGCTTACAACCCTGTCCCTCCGTGTCACCTCCCTGATCTGTTTCCTCATTTCAAGGTCCCCTTCCGCTTTCTGGTCTGGAGGACGATAGTACGCCCCCAGTATTACATCACTCCTCAGGCCTGGTAATTTAACCCATAGAGATTCTATGGAGTCAGACCCACCTTCAATCTCTACTTTGCTGAATTCTATCCTTTCCTTGACATAAATGGCCACCTCACCTCCAACCCGCCCCTCCCTGTCCCTCCTGTAGAGTTTATAGAATGGGGTTGCGGTATCCCACTGATTCTCCGCATTCCACCAGGTTTCCGTTATGCCCACTATATCAATGTTTTTCCTTGTCACCAGACATTCCAGTTCTCCCATCTTTGCTTGGAGACTTCGGGCATTTGCATAAAAGCATTTGTACACGGAATGCCCCAGGATGGGCTGCTTATTTGCTCCTTTATCCCTGAATCCTCTCATTGTGCCAAACTGTCTATCACATCCCATCACACTACCATTCCCAATTTCTTCTCCTACCCTGCCTTTGCCTTGTTGTTCTCTAACCACCCCGTCCTCATCCCAAACCGAATGCCCCTTGGCTCCTGTCAGCTTTCCCCCAGGGATCAGTTTAAAAGTTGCTCTGCCACCTTTTTAATGTTATGTGTCACCAGTCTGGTTCCATTCTGGTTCAAGTGAAGCCTTTCCCTCTTGTACAGGCCCCACTTGTCCCAAAACATTCCCCAGTGCCTAACGAATCTAAACCCCTCCTTCCTACACCACCATCTCATCCACGCATTGAGACCCCGGATCTCCGCCTGCCTAGCTGACCCTGCGCGTGGAACAGGTAGCACTTCAGAGGACACTGCCTTTGAGGTCCTGGCTTTCAGCTTCCTACCTAATAGCCTAAATTTGGCCTCCAGGACCTCCCGGCTACACTTAGCCACGTCGTTGGTGCTGACATGCACCACAATTGCTACCTCCTCCCCAGCACTATCTACCAGCCTGTCTAGATGAGAAGTGATGTCTGCAACCTTCGCACCAGGCAGGCAAGTCACCATACGGTCCTCACATCCGTCGCAACCCCCCTCTGTTTCTAATAATCGAATTCCCCACTACAAGAAGTCCCTGACCCTCCTCCCGCCGAAGAGTATCCTGAGTGTGTTCGGATATGGGCCTGACCCCTGGAGAAGGGGTCCCCCCTAGGGGATTGTTTCCCTCCTCTCCAGGATGACGTCCTCCAGCCCCGAGACTTCCCACCTGGGCAGCTGAGAAGCTGCATGCCTGAGGTTGGGACGAAGCCTGATTGTCCCTCGAAGTCTCGCCATGGTCCTTCTCTGCCTGCCTCTGCTTCTCCAGGTCGGCCACCAAGGCTTCAAGGGAGCAGATGCATTCCCTGAGTCCCTGGAGCTCTTTGCACTGAGGACACACCCATGACTTGTACTCCAGAGGCATATAGTCATACATGTGGCACTCGATGCAAAACACTGGATAGCCCCCACCCTGCTGCTGGCTGTCTGACTGCATAGCTTTTTAAAATTGTTTGTTTTTGTTTAGGGGTACTTAAAAACCCTACACTGGTTAGCAGCCCTCTTCTCAAGGGAAGAGAAAGGGCCGTATCTGGGGCCCTGGCTTCCTCACCCTGCTGCTGAACTCGCACAGATGCTAAACTCATGGCGCCTTACCTGGCACTTCGTTCCCAAGGCACTGGGTTCCCAGAGGCCACGTGCGCTTCTGCAGAGAGGCTCACACAGTGATAGGCACTAGCTTTATACTCCTAGCTAGCTCCTCCTCCCTCCCTCCTTGCTGATTGAAAAGGGGCTGGTCTTCCCAGGTGAGATTTCCCTGAATGGGGTGCTTGGATTTGCCTAATGGGGCTCTTATCAACTCCTAAAGGTCAATTGCTATGACCTAAATGACAATGACTATGCTAAATTACCCTGTCTGGGTGGGAACTGGCCCTTCCTAGGTTCTTACCCTCCTACTTCAGTTCTCTGAGGCTGGACTGTTTTTTAACCTCAAGCTGGTTTTTTATTTGAGTTTAAACTGCACTGGTTTAAGAGTTTTTTGGCTTGGCAGAACTTACACACTAAGGTTTAAATCCTGTTTAGCCCTGCTAAAATCCTGCTTTTATTAAGTGTGCACCTTAATTTTATTTATTTATTTACTTACTTATTTATTTATTGCTCTCACCTAGATCCTGTGTCCTAATTTACTGAACCTTTAGATTATGTTCTAATTTAGATTAAGTTTAACTTGGGTTAAGTATAGGGTTAATTTAAACCAAGTAGAAAAACTTGCTTTCCACTTTATCCTCCTCTGTTTTATTTATTTTTCCAAGTGCCTGTACCTTGGGCTCTTACTCACAAGTAGGACCCTGCTCCTGCTCAGCGTAGACTCTGTACGCACTTATTTATTTATTTTTATTGCCCTCACCTAGCTCCTGTGCCCCAACTTGCTGGACCTTAGAATCCCTCCCTCAGGTTAGATTAGGTGCTAACTTAGGTAAAGCTAAGCTAAAGGTAAAGCTAAATTTCAATGTTGATCTAAGGTTGATTTAAGGTTAGAAGACAAAGAGTTAGAAAGAGTACACTTACCTTCTTCTCTTCCTCCTTTCCTCTTCACAACTCAGAGAGTCTTCCCTCTTCTTCTCCAAAACTCAGAGGTCCACTTGCCTTCCCCTTCTCCTCGCTCAGACGCTAAACTCGTGGTGCCTTACCTGGCACTTTGTTCCTGAGGCACTTGGTGTCCCAGAGGCCATGCATGCTTCTGCAGAGAGCTGCATTGGAGTTGCCTTGGACAGCAACTTGGCTTTACTACATTTCTGAAAGTACTCTGGGGATGTAATTGATCTCTTCTTGTTATGGGTTAAACCAGGGGTCTCCAAACTATTTGGCCAGAGGGCCGCATCAAATATCTGGTGTGGTGTTGAGGGCTGGAAAAAAAATTTAAATATAAAATTTAAATAAATAAATTAGAGATGGAACTTAGATGAGTGAATAAATTAATGGGCTCATTCATTCAACCTCTCTGGCCCTCAGAACACCGTCCAGACACAACCAGAGCACGGCTCTGGTCATGTTCAGTTGAGTGGGCCAGAGGCTTTCAGGGGGGCAAGAGCCTGGCTGTGGGCTGGAGGCTTGCTGCAGGCTGCATCTGGCCCCCAGGCTGGGGTTTGGAGACTGCTGGGTTAAACAGATTTTTCCCTTTGTCTTTTGGAAGTTGGTTCCCAATCCCTTCTTATGATGTAGCCAATGCATTGGTTCCCCAAGTTATAAACCCCTGACTTACAGGTATTTGAGCTACAGATGGCTGTGTCAGCGCTTCCACGCAAGCGCAGTACATCTTTTGTGGTGCTTCAATACAAGTGTGAAAATGCTGGACCAGGAAGAGCCAGCAGTTTCAACTTCCCAACATATCTCTGGAATGGAACTGGATTGTGTGTGGGAGACCTACAGTCCAGGACTACACTGTTCTTTCCGACAGTGGAAACACTGTTCTGATGTCATATATGACCATACAGCAGTGAGCACAGCGTGTCCCTGGCTGTCATTTTGGGTCTGTGATGCTGGAGGCCCTCTGCTGGCTGTCTCCAGCAGCAGTGGTGAGCTAGCAGGGATGAGCAGAATGGGGTGGAACAGGAGAGGGAGGTTTGGATCTTGGCAGCATGTACCAGATTCTAATCAGCAGGTGAGATTATATGGATAATCCCTTTCCCTTACTGTCTTCGCATTTGCACCAGCAAAATAGCTGAAACAGATCCAGAGATCCATTTGGGTAACAAAGGCTTGGCCTGTTCATACAGTTTGTTCAATATGAAAAAGTTCATACAGTTTGTAAAGAACAGATGTTCCTTACCTTGAGGAGGCCTCAGGACTCCCTCCCACTCCATTGGCACAGCTGCATTGATGGGGGGTATTTAGTTAAGATTGGGCTATTAATGTATTTTCAAGGGTTTCTCTGTACCTATGAGCACTGGCAGAAATCAGATAAGCTCTGTGAATCTTAAAATGCTTTCTGGTATTCAAGTAACTCACAGCCATTGCTGCCCTTTCTTGAGATTTTTGTTCCACAGGAGTGTGGAAGGAGGCTACTGGTGAAAACTGTTGCCTTTCCCAATATATTTTTGCTGAAGAGAGGAGTGTTTGCAAAGACATCTTTGGAAACAAAATATGGAACACCGAGTTATATGGCTACCATCTTTGATGTGTTACCTCCACTGCAGGTGGTAGATGAACGGTTTTCTCCAGATGTGCTCAGCACTGTGAAGGAGATGAGTGTGGCCAACTTTCGGAGGGTCCCTAAGATGCCAGTGTATGGGATGGCACAGCCCAATTCCAAGGTAATCAAGCAATTTTGTGCAGTTCTGAGAGCGAGAGAGAGAGAGAGATCATTTTTATGTTTGCCAATTCTCTGCCCCCTTTGGTAAGCCAGGCTCATTCGAGCACCTATTCTGCTACAACTTTAAAACTGTGGTATTTTTCAATAAAATGCTTCCTGCTGCTTTGTGGGCTAACTGAAAGGCAGCCTAAAGCATTCTCAGACTCTTTAGAACTGGGACCCACTTTTTAAGATGACACCCTACTGAGACCCACTTAACTTTACAGAACTTAAATAGAAATATTATTTCTTTCTAGATCACCTTTTATGGATTTATTTACAAGTAATCTTTTATTTATTTTTTTGCAAAAAAAAACCTTGATCCATTTCTTGTAATGAGACAGCCCTAGTCAATAGCCTCAAGGTTTGAGGGGATGTGACCCAGCTATCACCTGCCCCTGCCACCTGTCTTTGACCGGGGGGGGGGGGGAGAAAAATACACCAGAGAGAGAGAGAGAGAGAGAGAGAGAGAGAGGCCACCCAGATAAAAATAAGAGTTATTCACACATAGCCTACTTGTCACTGGTTTGTTGTGCAGCCATAACCTTAATTACCATTTCTCTTTAGGCTATTGGGAGTGTCTTGAACTATCTGACTGATGCAAAGAGGAAATATTCCCATATCTTGTGGGTTAATCTCCGTGAAGAGGTAGTTCTGGAAGGGAATGAACAAACGTATACCCTCAGGGAGGTTGGCAGCCTAGAACAACACATAATAGTTCCTGTAATGTCACCTGAACAGCTAGAGGTGAGAATTTGAATATTTTAATCTCCTATTCTCTCTTCCCTGTGATGGAATTCCAATACTACTAACAAAAACTGATTGGCTAGAAGGGGTTGTGATAACACATTGCTAGAAGGGAATTTGACATATTAACCAAAACAGTTTGAGGCATTAGGAAGCGTCTGTGTGATATAGTGACGTGGGAAGAGGGTGGGTCTGGAAGCATGAATCTCTTGGGCTTCCTTTTTCTTCCCTTCCTGTGTAGTTCCCAAACCAGAATGTGTGTATCTCTTTGTGTGCATCTCCCTGCTTGTACAGATGTGGGGACAGTCTATGCATCTTGCTGCAAGATGAACATGGTCTGACTCAGTACAGGACAGTTTCCCATTAGTTCATTGAGCCTAGTATTTTCTACTCTTACTGTCAGAGATCTTTCCCAGCCCTATCTGGAGATGTCAGAGATTGAATGTTTTGCAAACAAAACGTGCTCTGCAAACCCCATCCCCCACATGCACGCACTATGTGAAACATCCTGCTGGATCAGGACAATGGCCCATCTAGTTTAGCATCCCATTTCTGACAGTGGTCATCGGCTGCCTCTGAGGAAGCTCACAGGAAGAAAGGCAGACCTCACCTGCCATTGCTGCCGTGCAGTTAGTATTCAGAGGCACACAACTGCTAAACCTGGAGGTAGCACAGTAGACATGGATAGTACTGTCCCCCATTAAATTTTCCAGTCTCCTTTTTAAAGTCTTCCAAGCTAGTGGCCATCTTGTGTCAATAAATTCCACTGACTAATTATGTACTGTGTGAAGAATTACCTCCTTTTGTCCATCCTAAATCTCCCCCCAGGCAGTTCATTGGATGACTCCTGCTCCTAGTATTGTGAAAGAGGGAGAAAAACCTCTCCGCTCTCCCCATACCATACTGCAGGGCTCTCCAAACCCTGGCCTGGGGGCTAGATGCAGTCTGCGACAAGCCTCTATCCGGCCCACAGTCAGCCTCTTTTCCCCTGAAAGCCTCTGGCCCACTCAACTGTACATGACCAGAGCTGTGCTCTGGTTGTGTCTGGAGGGTGTTCTGAGGGCTAGTGAGGTTGAATGAATGAGCACATTTATTTATTCACTCATCCAAGTTCCATCTCTAATTTATTTACAATCCAGCTTGTCCTCTTAGGTCATCACAGACGGCCTTTTTACAAGTGCCGCCGCCTAGGGAGGTATGTGGGGCGGCGGCTAGAAATAGGGCCTTCTCAGTAGTGGCACCAACGCTATGGAATTTCCTTCCCTTTGACTTAAGAATGGCTCCCTCTCTTGAGACTTTTCGGCGAGGCCTGAAGACCCTTCTGTTTAAACAAGCCTTCTGAGTTCTCTGCCTTTTTAACATCTTTTAATTTTTTACAGGCCTGATTCTTTTATGACTTACTGCTCTATGCTCTTTTTACCTTTTTACTACTTTTTATCTGACTGTTTTTATGATATGTGTTAATATGCTTTTGTCTGTTTTTAAATTATGTTTTTAATCTGTTTTAACCTGTTGTAAGCCGCCTTGAGTCCCTTCGGGGAGAAAGGCGGGGTAAAAATAAAGTTATTATTATTATATTATTTATTTAAATTTTGTATTTAAATTTTTCCCCGGCCCTCAACACCATGCCAGATATTTGATGTGGCCCTCTGCCAAAACGTTTGGAGACCCCTGCCATACTGTCATGGTCTGTATGTTTCTACACACCCCTATATCATCACCATACCTACATTGACATCATTTTTTAATTTCACCATTGTGAAACTATAATTATATTCTTTCATTGTTTATGCCTTATTCCTCTGTCCTGAAAGCAAAGCAAAGAGACAAGTGGGATATCCTAATGAGTCTTCTTCAGACTCTTTGTATCCTTTCTTCAGAAATTGGAATCCATGTTGAAGAATGACTTGCTGAAACACCAGAAATGGCTTGAAGTTTATCTAGAACAGGAGAAACAGATGAAGATGTTCAAGACATGCCTGACTACGCAAGAGATATTTAACCAGCACAAGAGTACCTGCCATGGATTGGTGTACAGACGGATCCCAATTCCAGACTTTTGTGCTCCTAAGGAAAAGGTAATCATCATACAAGGACATGTATGAATTTCCCCTCTTGGAGGAAAGTGGTGATGTGGGCGTGTGTGTTCAGTTTTGAGTGGTCAGATAGCTGACAGGGAAAGAGTTAAACAGCTCCACTCCCCCCCCCCCCCGCTAATCCTCACTCAATGTGCCATCCTGCCTTAGTGTTTTCCTTTGGGGGCCACTGAAGGGAAAAAGAAATGCAAAACTTCATGTATCATCAGTTCTAAGGCTGGTTGGTTAGGTTGGGAGCCACTGCTTTCTTCATTGACTTTAACCTAGTTCAGAAGCTTCTTGGTGTCATGCAGGCAACCAGTGGCCTCCTCTTTCTGTCAGGAGAATACAAGGCCACCAGTGGGTTTGCAAAGACACCTTGTAATGTCCATGTTGGGAGGAGGCCCCTTCCCTGGGGTTGCTGTCGAACACAAGGGGCTTACCCGGTCGATGAAAAGAGGTCGGCGGTGCATTAAGGGACGAGAGGCAGGTATAGTTGCTTGGCACAGGCGGTTTAATCGCGTCAGTCGTTTTACATTCATGTGGACTGTTAAGTCACAGCCCACCATACATCATGCTGACACGTGCCGCTGTTGTCTGGTAGGCTCCAGCTCTGACCCTGCCCGTTCCTTGGCATTCTCAGCCCGATCTTTTCACCTAGTGTCTCTTTTCTGACCAGTGCCTGGTCAGGGTTCTTGAGGGCTGCCACCCAGCTGGTCTGGGTCAGGCTAGCCGGCCTTAGGGGGCCCTGATACCTCTGTGCTTGTCCCCCGGGCAGCTGGCCACCACGGGGTATAATTGGCTACAAGCCCCTGTCCTGATAGCTCCATCTCTCCAGGGGTCACCTGCTGGGTCCAGGGTCTGGGAGGTCTCTGCCCCAGCCTCCTCTCTCTTCCCTCTCCAGGCTTCTTATTAGGCTAACCCCCAGGTTGGGCTAGCCCCACCCCTCCTGCCCACGTGCCTGCTTGTTGTTACCAGCTGGTCCTTGCCCCTACTCCCAGGTAGGTGTTCTGCAAGGGACCCCAGTCCTGATGGCACTTGGGTCTTATCCCCAAGGAGGCTTCTACCCTTGAGGAGATCTCTGCTCCTGGGGAGCTTTTGGCCACCCAGGCTGGGCCCAGGTGACACACCCCCATGTGGGGAAGTGGACACATCACAATTTTGCACTATTGCCAGTTTTGAAAAAAGACTTCTGCAGTTGCACCGAAGATATTCTTCAGGGGCTGTCCAATATCCAACTGGGACAGAAGCCTGCCAGGAACTTTGCACAACCCTTAGTGATTCTGTGGGAGCCCAAAAGAATCTGAACTTGAGACTTTGAGAAGTTTACAGCAACTAAGGGAATAGCCTGCTTCTCAGTAGGGAATATGAAGAACTGGCTTTTGGACTAGAGAAAGTGGCTTATTGGGCTTGATGATACCAGGTCTTTGTCATAGCACTTCTGTCCTAGCCATTTGGCCCATATGGTGAAGAGATACCCTTGTCCCTGAAATGCTGTCCCCTCTGTGTTACATCTCCTGAACAGCCACCGTATCAAAGATCTTGAAGCACATGGCACGGCCACTGTGCTGAAATAAAACAGGTCCACGGCTGGATGGGAGACCACCTGGGAGCCTGAGGGATGACTCCTTGAATTCCGTGGAAGTTAGGTGGGACAACAACACATTATCTGATGTAACATTTATTAACAAGTCAGTCATATCATCACACTGCAGTACCTGCACTTGTGTTCCAGCAACAAAGCCCAACTCATGGTGTCACAAAATGCAATGCTCTGTAATACACTACCAGGCTGCTGCTAGAAACAGTGAGTGGTGCCAGCTTCACAGCAGCAACCTTCCCAGATTCCCTGCTGCTGCTGGTAAGTTAGTGATGGAGGTAGGTTGTGGGTAAGGAGAAGGAATAGGTAAGGAAGGGGGGGGTATTGGGGGAAGGAGGTGTGTAGATCCTGGTTGCAGTCATGCATGCTGGATCTTGTACCCGTTTTTAAAACCTCCCGTTTTCCGTCCTTGGACATACACCACCAAAATGGGTGGCCTGAGGGCTTCTGTGGAGGTAAGTAAACATGTTCTTACTTGCCTTCCGTTTGTCTTCAGACCACCCTCACCCCCACCATAGCATACAGTGCACACATTTTTGGTCTGGCTGCATGCTATAGTGTGGCAGGGATAAGATTGGGCTGTAAAGGCTATTGGGAGTCAGTCTAGCTTCTTAGTGATGTTGCTGCCATCTACTATGCCTGGCTTCACCAGGGATAGAAACCATGTTTGGCCATATGATTACCTGTACTGCAGTAAGTAGGATAAGAGAGATTGTTGCTACTCAACTGCATATTCTCCAGTGGGATCTCCATGTCCATTTTAGTCCTAACAAGTGGGTAGCTCCTCCCTCTCAGTTAGGCAGGCCAGAGTCTTTTGTTCCTCCTGAGGGTAGGGGCTGCCTTAACTCCCCAGACTGTCCAAGCTTGTAGAGCCCCGCCCCTGATGCCAGGTGTCTTGTGTCCCTCTGGATGCACTGTAGTGGTGGTCATCTGATGTCACGTGCTGCGTTGAGTGTTCGCTCGGTGGATGAGTGCAGAAGGAGCCCAGGTGGCAACATTATTAATTATTTGCAACATTTCTGTGCTACTTTTTCACCACTCAGAAGTGATCTTCAAAGCAGCTTACAACCATAATAAATAAATTATATGAACTTACAAAGAAACATCCTTTTTGGGAGGGTGCACAATAAGAAATTCAGTGATATATATCATTGAAATTCCAGTGGACATCTCTGTTGCTGTTTGTGTTCATGATCTCTGAAGTACTTGTTGGTAATATTTTAAAGAGGAAACAAGCCAAATGGAGAAAGACTTGGGCAGAGGTATCACTAGGGCCTGCATCACCCGGTACAAGAGTTCATTTTGTCACCCCCATGATGAACCTCCTCCCGTACGAGACCATACAGAATACAATATCATATGCCCAACCTAACTGCAGAGGCATCAGTAGGGATGGTGTAACCCCAATTAACTTTATTTTCATATATAAATTACAGAACACCCAACAAATCAGTAACCAACTAAAAACCAGTTGTCAACTTGATGGCACTCACACAACTGAATAAGAGTTCCAGTATTAGCTCTGATACAGGTGCAACCTATTTTTAATCTGCAGATTTGTGGGGGGAAAACTGAAAGTCGAACACACCTTTGTCTCCTTTGCCCTGCGCTGGAGTCTCACTCAGTTTCCAGGCAGTCCAAAACACTGCAAAAAGGCTCCGTCTCACCCAGGCAGGGAATAGCCCTGGAGCCATGGAAGAGGTTCCCCTTTCAAAAGAACAGTAACACTCTTGGAGCCCCTGAGCCAGCAAAGAGGGGAAGGGGGGCGGAAAACCTCTGTAGCCAGAACATGTGCAGCAAGGTGGAGCGCTCTCTCTCTCGCTCTCACTCTCACTCTCACAAGCACACACACACACAGAGGGGCAGGTGCAGTAGCAACAGAGGGGATTGCTTTAAAAAACCCAGGGAGTGTTTGCCGAATTCCCCCCCCCCCATGGTGCAGGCTCTCCTGCTCTAGCCTATAGAAAACAAAACAACCCAGCAAGCAAGTCTTCCCAGTAAGCAAAGCATGAGATTTAGGCTACAATCCTCTTCACACTTTCCTGGGAGTAAGCCCCATTGACTACAATGGGGCTTACTTCTGAGTAGAAATGCATAGGACTGAACTCTTAAAAGCTCAGCAACCCACCTGTGAAAGAAGCGGGACAGCTGGCAATGGGGAGGGCTTTGTTCTTAGGGCTGAGTATGGCGGGGAGGGGATTGTTAACAGCTGCCTTAGTTTCCTTCCAGCCCCAAGTGTCAGTCTGCAGCATATTTGCTTGACTCTATGGAATTTAGCACAATGTGTTTTTTCTTAAGTGCGCCTAGTCATGGAAGGGAACTCACGCGTATAAATAGGCTCCACCTGTACATGGAAATGAGAGCTGACTCATACTAACACCTTATTGGTTCCCTGTGGTGACATATTAACACAATAATCTTGGAACAAACAGTCTCATCGGTCAATTTTGAGTTAAGAAAATCTACTTTAGGCAGTTGTGCTTTTCTGGTTTTTTGTCCATAACTTTTCGTAGAATACAGATAGTTCAACATGGTTTGTTCCATTGCACTCTGCATGAAATTCCACATCGTATGATATAGAACATGATGGAATTCAAAAATATCACGATTTCACTATTTTGGCTATTGCAGTGTAGTGGTCTGTATCCCAGTGCGGTCCACATCCCCTACACCCCCCTAGTGACTCCACTGGGCTCAGGGATAGCATTAACATGAAAAGTTCTCTTTTAGGAATTCATCTCCACCTAATTGTGGGTTGTGTATTTGCGTATATCCCAGACCTATGGGTAGTGTCTGTGAATAGGGTCTGATAAGGAAGAATGTATGGCTCTCAGGATGTATTTTGTCAAACATGGAGAGTGCATTCTGTTTGTTTGTTTGTTTTTTGACACCCTCCTTTTCTCACTGCCAAAGTGCTTTGCGAAGTATTGATCATGTAGCAATATTGTCTGCTCCATCTGCCTTGTGCAGTTTCCAATTTTAACTTGTTGTACGGCTTAGTTGATACAGAAGGTGAAAGGCACACCAGAAAGATGTCCTACAGCCCTACAGAGTGTGCAAATCCATTTATGTTGTATACACGTGGGACAGCCTCCCTGCTCACTTTTCATGCTTTTTGCTTTCCCTCTGTAGGACTTTGATCAGCTGCTAGAAGCCATGAAAAGTGCTCTGGCTGAGGACTCTCATACAGCCTTTGTCTTCAATTGTCACAGTGGCAGAGGAAGAACCACCACAGCCATGGTTATTGCAGTCCTCACCCTTTGGCATTTCAGTGTATGTATTAATTTGGAAAGGGATGTTCCCATTCAGTGAAGGGTCTGGAATTTTGTGAGGAGTAATTCCCTGGCAATGCAAGATAAGTCCCTAGTGGATTGAGCATCACGTGTGCAGAGCTTGTGTCCCTTAAATGTGAGGAGCTTCTTGGAGTACAGTTCAAGGTCTGGTTGCAACCTTTAAAAACCTACATAGCTTGGAATCACATACCTTTGGGAACACCTTTTCTCCTTAATACCTGCAGGTGATATCCTGTTCTGTGTTCCAATTCTGAGGGTGGTTGCAGAGGTATAACTATTTTGGAGTTCTATGGAATGGACTCCAGAGCCATGTCCACACATCTTCCTTCCTGCATTTAGAGAGATCTGTGAAACCTTCCTGTTTCACCGCCCTTTAGGGTTGGGTTCTGACCCAAAGTCTCTGCTTTTAGTGAGTTTCAGTAATTAAAGTTTTTTCCTCTCTTTTGGCTTCTGTTGCTTTGGATTTTCCTTTTCTTCTTTTTCTCTTTTGAAACCATCTAGTTTTAAAGTGGTAAATTGGGTTTTGTGTTTGATTTTTTTTGTTTTTTTCCTCTCTTTATGGTGGCTTATGGTTTTAATACGTATAAGCGTTTTAAACTGCTTTCAACTAAAGCAGTGGTTTTCAAACTGTTCCAGAAAAGCTTGGACTTCCTTGGAAATTTAGCAGGAGCTCCTCAATGAGAAACTGTCAGATAGGTTTTCCTGAAAGGAAAACCTCATCTCCCCATTCTACCCACCCCCTGCTCCATTCTACACCCACCCCACTTCCCCCTGATACTTGCATTACCTGCTCTGGGCATCCAGTGTCCATCTTCCTGTGGATCTGACTGCTCACTGTTTGCATTGGTGGTCAAACAGCTTGCACAGGTGCTGTCGCACTTGTCCCATGACCACTGTTATCAGTTGTCGTCCCCCTGCACTGTGCAGATGCAGGAAGTTGTTGGGTGTATTCTGAAGTGCACATACTCTCTGAAAAAGCCCAGTCTTTATTTGGTACCTAAAGAGTCTGTTCTATACAATAATTATCTGACTGCCTCTTCCTTCATGTGATTGAGGAAGTCAGTGGGTTGTAAATGCACCAAATCAGATGCGCTTCTTGCACAGCTCAGGAATCCAATGTAAGAGACCTCTCATTGCTGCAGGGAATTCCTGAGATAATTGAGGATGAGATTGTGAGCGTACCTGATGCCAAGTACACCAAAGGGGAGTTTGAGGTAAGTAGTAGTATTTCCACAGCAGTATTTTTCTTGTTCTATCCCAATGGTTTTCAGATTGACACCCCAGCCTGAAGGCCCTGGCCTCTTTCCCCTTAAGGGGCGGGGGCAGGGAGGAGGCAGCGACACGATCCCCAGGATCGCGCCGCTCAGGAGGGCTGCAGGGAGTGGGATGCACTCACCAATCCCTGCAGCACCCTGTCGGGGGTGTGGGGAGCCCTGCGCAAGTGTCTGCAGGGCTCCCCAGCTCGTTAGAAGTGAAAGTGGAGCGAACACACTCCGCCTCTGCAAAATCAGAAGTGGAGCGCGATCACTCTACTTTCACTTCTGACGAGCTGGGGAGCCCTGCAGACACTTGCGCAGGGCTCCCCGCACCCCCAACAGACTGCTGCAGGGACTGGTGAGTGCATCCCACTCCCTGCAGCCCTCCTGAGCAGTGCGATCCTGAGGATCGTGTCGCTGTTTTCCCCCCACCCCTGCTGCCTACCCCCCGCAAGGACTTACAGCAGTGCAAGCTCTCCTAGAGAGTTTGAAAAAAGCTGCTCTGTCCTGTTACTTGAATATTCTTAAAAGCAATATTGGCTGGAATCACGTTTAGGAAACCTTATCCTCTGCAAATAAACTAACAGTCCAATCCTATGCAACTAATGCAACTGCAATGCAACCTTGAGGTAAGGGTTACATCATATAACATGGAGAAAAGGTGAAATACATGCATCCTGTAGGACTACAAAACAAAGATTATAGCTGCAAATATTAGGAGGCCACAGTGGCTTGTGGTTGCTTGCAGTGCGCCTCCTACTCATGTAGCATAAGTGATCAGAAATGAATGGCTTCAGTAACTGAAGTGTGAGGTGTGAACCCTGCAACTCAATCCTAACTTCTCGCGTGGCAATGCAGCAGCACCAATGTGGCTTCCACTGGAACCTTTGGAGGAATTTTGGCATGTTGGACTCTATAGTTGGTGCAAGTCTGCATTGACCTGTGAAGGTGAATCAGGCCTGGGAAGAGGGTTAGGATTTGGCGGGCGTCACTGCTTCTGAACCCACCACCTTCCTAGGCCCGATCCACCCACTTTCCTGCCTCATCTCCCCATTCTACCCATGCCCTGCTCCATTCTACACTCACCCCCCTTCCTCCTGATACTTGTATTACCTGCTCTGGGCATCCAGTGTCCATCTTCCTGTGGATCTGACTGCTCACTGCTTGCATTGGCAGTCAAACAGCTTGCACAGGTGCTGTCGCACTTGTGACAGCCATAAAGCTGTTTATGCCAGTGTAAATGGCCAATAGGATTGGACTGTAGACTGTTTTAGGAGGTTTGCTGGGTTGTGGGGGCTGTATTGAGGATCAGATGTATTAAAGACCTGGAACTTCTAGCCCTTATTTACTGCTTCCTTGTGCATGTCTGTAAAACAAAAGCAGGAGATCATTCTGTTGAAAGAAGGTTCTTAGAGCCAAACAGGTTTGCCTTTGCTCAGATAAATTTTCAGCTGCTCAGTATAAATCAGGTGGTGGTGGTGGTGGTGGTTCCAGGTGGAAAGATTTTGTGATGAACTGTGTCACTGCTGTTTTCGGTCAGGTGGTAATGAAAGTGGTCCAGATACTGCCAGATGGACACCGGATGAAGAAGGAGGTAGACATGGCATTGGATACCGTGAGTGAGACGATGACACCCATGCACTATCACCTGAGGGAAATCATCATCTGCACATATAGACAGGTGAGTCTGATGCTTTTTGTGGTAAAGGCAGTATGCTTATTGGATACACTTCTGCACAACTCTAGCAGTCTCTCTGTTCTGCATATTGATGATTCACACTGCTGTTCAGGTGAAAATGCAAACTCAACTGTACTTAATGGTTGGCCTAGTAAAAAGAGACTGCTAAGGAGTACAAAACAGAGAAGGCCAGAAGAGCAGGTTGGTGCCTGTCTGGTAGATCAGATCAACGGCAATCTGTTGATCTCAGTATTCAAGTCATGGGGGCGGGGAATGAGACTGACAGATTAACCTGCCTGTGTGCGGCTTCTGCATAATGTATGTGGTTGTAGTTGAGAAGTTTGGCCCTGGTCCCATAACCTTACAAACTGTGGGATTTATGTTCCACAATGTTTGCTAAAAAAAAAATTAAAGTTCTATGCCCAGACAGTCAAGATTGTGTCACTTTTATGCATCATACTTGTTAAGCACATCTGCATAATTAATTTTTATTTTGTTGAGCATGCACCTTAGCAAGAACCCTTAATGTGCTGCCAGCATGTAGTCAGTATTCTTGCTTCTTTAGGATACCATGTGTCTTATGTTCAGATAATTTTTTCTCCAGAGCCTTAATGAGGTAGGGATCCTGTTCTTCTCAGAGGAAGCTGGAGGGAGTCGGCTCCAGCCAGAGACTATAAACAATGGAGCCTAGAGGCCAGAAGATTCTCTGGGGTCATTTTGATATTTCAGTTCAGAAGAGTTTTCAGGCACAAGCAACTTGGTTCAATTCTTGGCAGTTCAATTTTGGGCTCAGTTCTTGGCAGAAGTGGGTAAAGCATGTTCTCTTTCAAAGGTGAAGTGCGCTTACTTTCAAAGTGTACCTTGTTAATTTGCTTGAATTGGTCATTCTCATATATATTTATTACTGAGCTGAGTACAGAATCCAAGCTGACCTCAGGCACTGAGTCGGACCTGATTGAAACACAATGGCAGTTGCTGAAAACCTCTTCATTGTGGTTTGTGAACCATGAGCCATGCAGTATGGTTTTGTTGCATGGAACATATATGAGCACTGTTAACCTCCCAGGGATTGCTGCTTCTGGCATAGGGTGCCCCACACAGCAGCTCTGGACCATGTGGCTCACAGTCTACAAATGTGACACTAGCCAAGTGGCAGGCCATATACAGAGAAGCAATGGGCTGCCCAAACCCCATTTATACTAGGGGTGCCCAAACCCCATTCCAGGGGCCATTTATGACCCTCAGGGACTCCCAATCTGGCCTGCGGGGAGCCCCTAGTCTCCAATGAGCCTCTGGCCCTCTGGAGACTTGCTGAAGCCTGCCCTGGCCTGATGTGACTACTCTCAGTACTCTCAGTCTGACTGTTTGACCTCTCACATGAGCTGTGGGCTCTCTCTGCTGCTTGCTGTTTCATGTCTTTGAAGCAGCAGCAAAGGAGAGGCCAGCCTTGCTTTGCGCAAGGTCTTTCATAGGCCTTGAGCTATTGCAAGACCTTCATTCATTCATATAAGTTCCATCTCTAGTATATTCATTTATGTAAATTTGTTCAAATTTTAAATGTAAATTAATTTTCCCCAGCTGCCAACAGTGTCAGAGAGATGATGTTGCCCTCCTGCCAAAAAGTATGGACAACCCTGGTTTATAGTAAGACTGGAATGTTTTGGCTCAGACACAGTTGCATTTTCTACTTCATACCAGCAGATGGCACTCAAGTGCCCTTGATTGTAATGTGCAATCACCACATTACAAGGGGGTAATGTGCACTTGGAAGATGAATGTTGTTCTTAAATAAGTGTATAAAAAGGTGGCACAAATACTTTCAAAAGCTTAGACTACTTTGTATATTCCTTTGCCAAACTTTGCGTGTTAGTCTTATCCTTCCAGCTGAGGACTGTTTCATACATGTGTATTTGCCACTTGCTGACTTGCTTGTGTGAATTGACGATATTGCATGTGCAAGGCTGGTGCAGCAGATTGGTAGGAGGGCATTTTTCTCTGTCCTGCTTTCTTTGATTGCTCTTCCAGTCCCTAAGTTGAAAAAGAAAGAAGGGGACAGAGAGGGAAGGCAAAATGTGGAGGGGAGGAAACGGGAGTGCTGAGCTAGAATGCTGGATTGCGGGAGAAACAGAGGCTGGCATATTATTGAGTAAGAGGGGCAGCATTTGGCGTGCCACCTCAGGCACCAGGAGACCTTGGGCCAGCACTGACTATGTGTGTTCACAGGTATCTCTATCAAAAACCATAGAGAGAAATTTCATGTTGCCTCAGATCTCCACAATTACAATACTTATCAGAGGAGTCTGTTCACACATTTAACTGCCAGTAATCAAATGCTAAGGAACACACTGTGTCCCATAAGACTGTTTGTATTCTTCTTCAATCTTAGCGTGCTGCATTATGTTGTCTTGTTCTGGTTTGCCAAATACATTAGCTGGCTGCCAAATACATGGATCAACTGGGGTATTATTAGCTTGCTATTTCTTAAGAGCATTGCTGCACAGGGAATTTTTGACAAGATGAGCCAAGGTTTCCTTAAGGGATGATGCATTTTGAGAAGTCCCTGCAGGAAGACTGTGAAACTTGGAGAACAAGATTTGAGAAACTCACTTTTCTCAGAAACCAAATGCTGGGAGCATTTGCTATCTAAATCCAGCATGCAACTTTGAAGTGTTTGCAGATTGGGTACTCGCTGCCTGTCCTGTGGAAGAGATGTTGACTAGTGTGACAAGCACCAAATGGAGATTATCTTTTGAAACTTTAGTTCAGCCTTTTCTCATTACCTTATCTGAAAAAATCTATTTGCCTTCCATAGTACCCAATCTCCAGCTCTACAAGATGAATGAAATTCATGTCTCTTGCTAGCCAGTGCCTTGACACCAAAGCCCAAGAACCGTGGACTCATTCTTGACAGGTGTGGACTCATTTGCACATCATGCTACCCCGTGCTGGTGTGTTTTGTGCTTATGAGAAGCATCTGTCTAAAACTGGCAGGGGAATAAGAAGGGTCTTCCATTTGGGAAGTTGTACCCTGCCTTTCTAGGCGTCCCTGTCTCCTCCTTTTCCATTGACGCTCCATGTTTACTTTACAGTCTTCTGGATGCCATGGAAAGAGTCTTCTTGATGACTGTTCTGTTAATTTTTTTTAAACGTTAAAACCATATATCTTCTTTTACAAAAAGGACTGTAAATGAATATTTCTTTGCTTATTAAATATGCACAACTTTGTTAACTGCAAGCTGTCTTGATTTTTAGATTAAGAAAAGTGGAATGCTTCTAACTGTTTATGATGGATACACCTTGTATTATTTAGGTTTCTAAAATATGTCTCTGAAGGCCTCTGGTGCAGATACATAATGATAGCAGTGGTAGGTATTTGGCCCCAAGAGTGCAAGCAAACAGAGGAGATTGAAATGATGAAATTTTCATGATGGCACGCACTTACATACTAGCACATATGAGCCCAGGTTTGTTTCTTTCCTGCCATGCTGGCACTTGGCACTTCTATGACTTTAGGTCTTGCAGCTTTTCCAAGTTGGTCTAAAATGCAAATACAGGACCAAGGGACATAAGCCTTGTGTTCATGCAGGTCGTCTTCTCCCACGTCTAGTAAAAGAGTCTTCTTTCCAGTGACCTTGAATCAACCCTGCTCCACATAGTTTTTTTTGGAAAAGGAAAGCTGAAACCTTCTAAAATAACACGCATGTACCTCTTGGGCCTTTGCAGGAAGCTGTCAAGTAGGTAGGGCTCGGTTTATAGGATTGGAGTCTGTAAACCACCATACACAAATAAGGTTTAATGTTGTTATGGATGGAAACTCTGTCCTGATTTTGTTCTTTAAAAATGAATAATTTCCAGGGTTACAGGGGGCACGCATCCACAGGTTCCAGCATCTTTTGTAGGCCTGCAACTGAAAATGAACATTCTGCCCCCTTTCCTTGCTCCTAAAAGCAGCACAGTTTTGTGTAGCAATATCACAAACTCACACCTCTGCTCCTTGGTTTTCCTATGAGTCTGATCTAGCCTGTCTTGGTTTTGTTTTTAGGAGTAGCAGCCGTAGCACTTATATATTGCCTTAGATTTGACTGGCTTCAGACTTCTATGGTCTACTCTTCAGAAGTTCAGAAGTTCAGAACTTCTATGGTCTACTCTTTGTGCTTCCTTTTTACTAGAACCCCCTGTGGTCCACTAGGAAGAGGTGTGTGTACGCTTAAGTTTTCAACACCAGAGTGCATTTTCAGGAACTCTTATCAGCTAAAAGGAGCTGATTTGTGTTATAGTAGTAGTTTGTGTTATCAGCTATAACACAAAAATAGGATGTAATCGTACAATGAACTTCGTTAGGCCATGGCATTTGAATTGTGTTAAGCAAACAGCCATGCTCAAGATCCCTTATCATAGCAGTTCTCAAATGTATTTTCAGCTCTGTATTCTTAATGGCAGCTGAGCAAGGTGCTATACAACCCACCTGAAATTGACCCTCAACCCACCTTGAGGGTGCCAACCCACAGTTTGAGAAACTCTGCCTTAACATAATTAGTGCCCTGTGGAACTTTACCAAGATCCATCCAGTCTAGCATTCCTTGCCTTTAATTATAATGCACCTTGAAACCCAGGAGCAAGTGACTCCACACCCAATTATTTAGTTATGGTATCTGATACACTGGTGTCGGTAGGGGGGGTGCGGGGGTGCAGGCTGCACCAGGTGATGTGCTAGGGGGTGACGCACCCTGGAGGAGGACACGCTAACATCGTGGGGTTAGGAGATACCGCGTCACGCCATACACCGTTGGATGCGGAATGGCCAGCAGAGTGCAGTGCAAAAACAGAACTGAAATTGCTCCTTTCGTTCAAAAGTTATGGCCAAAAAGCCAGAAGGAAAAAATGCATGGAGCCCTAGGGAAAGGGAAAGTGAGCCGTATCGTGCGTTTATTTGCAAGTAGGCGTACTTGCCATAGTCTGTCGGAAAGGGCAGGCTGAGAGGAATCCAACAACACCAGAATGGTCCCGATCCAATGAATCCGCCCCCCCAAAACACCTGAGAAGCTCCCCCCTCCCAGCTGCGATTCTGAGCCTGAAACAAAGCCACGTGGCTGCGTTTACTTGCGAGTAGGCGAACTTGCCTTAGTCGAGGCAGGCTGAGAGGCTCCAAGGATGTCAGAATGGTCCTCATCCAATGAGTGCAGCCCCCAAAAACTCTCCCTCCCAGCTGCCTCCCTCCCAGTCTATGGAGCCCTATGGAAAGCAAAACCACCTCACAGTTGTGTTTACTCGCGAGTAGGCAGACGTGCCTTGGCTGGTGGTCAGGCCAGGCAAAGGAGGATCTGAGGACACCAGAAGGGTCCTGATCCGATGGAGCTGCTCCAGAAGGCAGCCCCCCCCTAAAAAGAGCAAAAAAGAGGCTTGAATGGTAAGGGGAAAGTTTTCTATTTTGCACTTGCAAAGCCAGGTGGGTCTTTATTCTTATATGCCTGAAATAGAAGAACTTTAAACTGGGCGCTGGAGAGGACTGGAAATCTCACGGATTCTTTTTTTGGGGGGGTGGGGGGGGGTTATTGCAGGCAGACTACAGAGTAAGCTCCATTGACCACTATGGGACTTACCTCATAGTAGACATAGATAGGATTGGCCTCACAGGCTGCAATCCTACCCACACTTTCCTGAGAGTAAGCCCCATTTACCACAATAGGATTTACTTCAGAGTAAATTCACTTGGTGGAACAGGACTGGCTCCCCCTTATTTAATTATTTTATTTTAATTTATTTATAATTATTTTAATTTGCTTGATGGTGTCACTTCTGGCCATGACATCACTTCCAATGGGTCCTGGACAGATTGTCATTCTAAAAAGTGGGTCCCAGTGCTAAAAGTTTGAGAACTGCTGCAATAAGGTGTTAGTAAATTGACACGGGGTGTGTGTGTGTGACTCTACAAGTTTTCAAAATCACTAAAATCAGAATTTGGAGGAATAATACCATCATGTTATATATCAATCAATGCGTACTTTCATGCAGAATGCAATGAAACAAACCACATTGAAATATCTGTGTTATAACAAAAGGTACAGCTGAAAAACCGTGGGGGTGGGGCGATGGTACATCACCAATCCCACCTGGGGTGTTGCCCCGCCCAGTACATGGGTTGATGCACAGGCCTCCCGCACCGGGTGGCGCGAATCTTAGTGACACCACTGATCTGATAATTGGCTATTATTGACTGATGGATTATAATTGACTGACTTATGACTTTTAACTTACTTACTTGTTGAGTTTTGTACAGTATTTTAAACTATGCATGTTGTGATACTTTTGTAAATTTATATTTTCTCTGATCTTGCTCAACTGCCATTATTTTGCCAGTGACATTGTAGCATTAAATTTCTAGATACTGCTTTTTTTTTTCTTCCTAGATTGGTGATTCCAGCCTGCTGGTAATCATACAGTGAACAGAATGAACTTGCAGGGCTACAGAGTCAGCTCTGATTGGCTGTGTTATGAGGACACTGAGGGCAATTGAGTCAGTTGAGCAAGATAGCAGGAGCGTGTAAATGAATAAGTAAACATTTTCATTGGCTGTTCCAAGCTATTCTGAGAGGGTGCTTTTCAAGGCTCCTGAAAATGTTCCTGAGTCACTTGGGTCTGCTTGGATGTTTTTGTAAACCTTTTACCTTTGGTTCAGTACTTAAGGCAAAGAATGCTGTGGCCCATTGAGACTAATTGGTTTATTATGTACAAATGTGGAAATATTTAACATCTGCCTGGTGCTTAATCACAGGAGGCGTTGCTCCAGTCAAGAGTGGACCATCATTGCACTTTTGAACTGCTGCTGTTTTCACCCAGAGGATCAAGTCAGGCTAACGCTGGGGGCCTGGAATGTGATTTCTAGCACAACAGTGGCTTTCGTTTTGCTGGAGTAAATGGGTTCCAGGTGGCAGCAGAGAAAACCCTGCCCAGACTCTATTCTAAAACACTGGTGGCTATTTTGGTTTTTGCCTTTTTTCTTTCTTTTCTTTTTTTAACACGAGTTTAGGTGCCTTTTAAAATTATATGCCAAAATTCCAAAACGGCAGTCGTTGAGCCTTGCCACAACATTGGCACAAAGCTCCCCTTCTCAGCCAGATCAAGGAAAGGTCAAGGGGAAATAATAGGCTCTCAGCTACTAACTTTCTTTCAAACATTTCCCCCCCCCCACCATCCGAGGCACTTGTTATCCCCATCCATTGCTCAGTGCTTCAGTCACCCAGAGGTGTAGAAGTTCCCCCTTCCCTCCATCTCTCTGTGTGTGTTCTTTGCAACTGGTACCAGAGATCTGATCACAGCCAGATGCGGCCTCTTCAGCCTTGCCGAAGTGCCTGCCACAAAATCTGTTTCTAAAACAAGGGGGTTTTATCTCACCTCTATTTTTTTAGCCTTGGGTAGATTTTTACTTCGGACTCTTTTCCTACCCCATCCTTGCACCAGAGTTTGCCAGAACACTAGATTCATTTAACTGGGGTTTCAGTTCTTATTACTCTAGGACAAGGGTGCCCAAACCCTGGCCCTGGGGACACTTGCAGCCCTCGAGGCCTCTCATTGAGGCCCTTAGGGAGTCCCCAGTCTCCAATGAACCTCTGGCCCTCCGGAGATTTGTTGGTGCCAGCACTGGCCCGATGCAACTGCTCTCAGAGTGAGGGCGACTGTTTGACCTCTCGCGTGAGCTATGGAATGAGGGCTCCCTCCACTGCTTGCTGTTTCATGTCTGTGATGCAGTAGCGGCAGCAAAGGAAAGGCCAGTCTTGCTTTGTGCAAGGCCTTTTATAGGCCTTGAGCTATTGCAAGACCTTCATTCATTCATATAAGTTCATCTTTAATATATTCATTTATGTAAACGCATGTAAATTTATTCAAATTTTAAATGTAAATCTTTTTTCCCCCAGCCCCCGACACAGTGTCAGAGAGATGAAGTGGTCCTCCTGCCAAAAACTTTGGACACCCCTGCTCTAGGATAGTGGTTCTCAAACTTCTTTGTCTGGCAGCTTCCTTTCTCTGCTGGGCTGTTGGCTAAGGCTCCCCTGTAGAGCTGCAGGCCTGTACATTGTATAGGGTGGTGGATTTTTCACAAGGATTCTGCGACTTCCCTAGCTGGTTTCTGTGGTTCTCTGGGCAGCCACAACTCACAGTTTGGGAACCAGTACTCTAGGGCTATCTTCCATATATGAATCAGAATATCTAACTTTGAAAGTGACGATAAGCTGAGGAAGAAGGGAAGAGAAATTACTTATTTAATCAGGAGGAAGGACATGCATGTATGTTCATGCACACACGCATGTGCACATGTGTCGTTGTCCCCCACACACCCTCCTATCTCTGGAGTAAGTGATTCATTGCAGCCTGGACCACCAGCTGATGAATTTGTTTTTTTAAATGGAACCCCCATTTTGTGAGGGTGTTGTGAGGCCTGGTACTTCAGTAACACTAGTGGGTGTTTGCCTAAAGAAGAGATTACTGCAGAGCCCCAAGGGTCAACCTTGGCCATGGGTACCTGAACCTCAGAACCAGATCAAAACAGGATTGAACAAACACACCTGTAACCTTTGTGTCGATCCATCATATGACCACAGCCTTTCACACAACTCCTGCCTACCCTGAATTATATGAACGCCTCAAAGTACAGCATGAGGTTCTGGTTTGGCTCCATTTGATAATCAACCTTCAAAGCAATCAAGAGTGGAAGACCAAGACCTCTCAGTTTCTTTTCAGTTAATGTTTATGGTTCCCAGGACAGCTGTCTGTGCAATGCTCACCCTTTGCTGGAATGAAGATCCACAGGCATCCAAGGGCTTGTGGCATGTCCTATGCTGTTCAGAATTACCTTTGAAAGTATAGCATTGCTCTGCTAGGATAAATGGGCTTCTGAACAAGTTATAGAAGAAATATGTGTGCTCATGGCTATTTCTCTGTTCTTTTTTTCCTTACCTCGTTTTGACTTCTGACAGATAACTTTAACTTTACTATAACTTTTTTGTTGTTGTTGTAGTGTCTCTTGGAATCTTATTTGCCTAACCTGCTGTACACACTTCAATTTCATGGGACTTTCTTTCTTAGTCTAAATGAGTATTCCTAAACCCCTGTCAGCATTGGGGCTGTTGGATTTCTGGGTGTCTTCTGATCTCATTTCAATACATTACTTGTATTCTGTGTGGAAATATCAGAGCTCTAAAAAGTTCAAATTATTTTTGTATTATAAAAATAGAGGTATGTATAACACATTTTGGGGATCAGAAAATACAGATGTGGGAGGAAAAGGTAGAGGATGAGAAGGAACTGACATCATTGCTTAAGGGCAGGTTCATACAGGAGTACAGTATGTGAATGAGGCTCCTTGGGGTGAGAAACCTCTAGTCTAGGTGATAATTTGCAACTGTGGTAGGCTTCTCAGAGCAACAATGAGGAACATTGTAACCATTGCTTTGTTCTTCTCAGCATGGCTTGGTCCAAGAAGCCCTGCTGAAGTAGGGCTGAGCAAGAAATGGCACTGGAGGCCAAACTACATGTTACATTAAACACATAGTTTGACACCAGTAGCAACTTCCCTTCTGAGAGATTATGATTTTCATTGTGATTGTGACATGGTGATAAAGGGTTAATCACTGCCTCCCTATGCACCATGGTCCCCATCCTGATCAGATCCTCTTGTGGCTGCTATTTTACTCTTGCAAACATGAACTTGCATTGCCAAATGACATTTATTTAACATGCAGTTTGGTCCCCAGAGGAGTTTGAAAGGGAGCATCAGCAGGTCACTGATTGCTGTTTGAATTGCTTGTCGCTGCAACCGCCAGGAGGCTTCTCAATATGTGGAAATTACTTTGTGGGCCTCTGCCTGAAGAGGGCAATTAATTTTAGCGACTGTATTTGAGTGGAGCACTGTGCAAGGCAACTAGAGGCGCAAAGGTTATAATGTGCAATTGGGTAATAACTTAAATGGTAGGTTTAGATGGAAAAGAGGATTTGTGGCAGCCTGTAGGAAATTTGTAAGGATGTGGTAAAAAAAAACAACACCTGATGTTCGAAAAATATAACTTCTTTAAAATGGTCTCTTGGTTTTGTAGGGCATATCTGAATAACCTATGTAAAGATAGTTTGCAGCACAATCTAGTTTTTATTGAAGTGGATGGCAAGCTTCCCAGAGAGAACCAACATTGCTGTTTGAAACCTCCTGTTGTAAATGACTGTAGAGGAGGTTGCAAGGTCATGGTATCAACACCCCCTCCCCAACCTTTCTGTTCCTGCTGAATTCATACCAGGGGTGCTTTTTCTGATTGTGACTTGGGAAGGCATCTCTGAACCCCCCCCCCCCCACACACACACACACACAGCATAAAGTTTGCACTGGCACCTGCAAACAACTCAGAGGAAGACTAGAAAGCAAATTGTAATTGTACTGTCATGTCATCTGCATCCTGTCAGCAAGGATCTTAATTTATGTACTCCACTGATTTTCCACGCTAACGAGAGGAATGGAGTATGGTGGTCTTGAGCTTTTCAGTGTAGGGTATGTTTTATTTATGAAACATCTTAGGATCTGTATACACTTTGTAACACTTTGAGAATTGACACAATTGACAGATGCGTGGCTTCTGTGCAGTCTTTTCTGCTTGGATGCAACAAATGGTGGGAGTATGGCATCCATAGTTGAATCAAGCCTCAGGCAAAAAATTGCTGAATGAGGAGCACATGCTTTGTCTAGCAAGTGTTCATATGCCCGCATTAAGAAACCCTCATGTGTGATTTTATAGCACTTCTCATTAACAGTAGTGAGAAATATCTCCTCCCCCCAAATTTGACTTGTGGTCTGCTTTCTACCACTCATTAAGTAGGAAAACAATCAGACTGGATTTGTTGTTAGCTTTCGACAGGGATGTTCTCCATCGTCTTTCAGTTTGTGACCAGGTGGTGATACTCTGTAGGTTATATTGAGCCTGTTCCCCTCTGACTGATCTTTCACAGGCTTTGATGGACATTTCCTAATAAGTGTCAGAAATAACTTCAGTGCTTCTGCTCAAGCTTCCTTCCCTGGTTGTCATGCTCAAAATTGATGTGGTCATCTGTACAAAATTACATCCATTACCTTGCATTGATTTGTACCAGGGTCATTCCATCTACTCTAGTTGCAGAGCTTCCTGGCACCACTACTTGCTGCTCTTCCTTCTGTATAGATGACCTTCTATAGGTGTCAAAGGTTTGAAATGAAAAATCTCTGTGTTTGAAATTTGAAAGATCTTATCCTTTGGAGGGCTTGTGAAAAGCTTGGGAGTGTTAATGTTACTAGCATGGGAAGCCCAGAAACAGCAAAAATGTTCCTGGGTCTTTCCCATTGAAATAAAGGTAATGCTTGTTCTAATTGCATACCTTTTTCATTGCCTCTAAAATGCTGAATTTTTGACCTATATTTCTTAAAAACGATGCCTTAAGAGAGCAATAGAATACGCGAACATTTCATTGCAATAGGGTGGGAGACATGGAAGCTACAAGCAGCGCAAGAGCTGCTGTATATCCCATTGAAATAAACTGAAACCATAGAGTGAATGCACCCTTTAAAACTAATAGCCTATCAGATGGGTTTCTTGTATCCAGTGTCTCTGAAACCTTTCCGATATGGTGTCTTATGAGAGTGATGTAAGACTTGCAATATTCATGCTATTTTGGTTAGAAAGCATCAGTTATTAGAACACTGGTTGAATCCGTGCTGAAATTGGTGTTAAGCAAATGGATTTTCAATTCAGTCGTGCACAAGGTGGGTGTGCTACAAATCTGCCACCTAATTGTCACCTCTTGGGGTATAAATATTGCCCCCCCAAATCACTAGCAACCTTACTCATCACAGATGGCAGCGGTTCACCATTTTTGGTGCTTTGACTCATGTACCACAGTACTGAATCATTAAGTTCAAAAGATAATTCACAGACCAGTTTGTGAAAAGTCCTGCTTTGATGGGGTTTTCCAGACCTAAACCAGTTGCAACAAAGTATTATTAAGAATGTGCTATCCTAGTGCTTCGTTTTCCTTCAAGGAGCCATTTGCCATCTGGGTCCACCCAACTCTCTCAATATTTTTTTCTAAAATGATTAGAAGTTGGGCAACCAGCAAGGCATCATCCTGAAGCTTCATAGCTGCTGCTTGTGTCAGGATTGTCCTGACCTGGGCATGTGGTGAGCTACTCAGGGCTGCAGAGGGGAGGAAGAAGGGCACTGCGTAGTGGTGTTTGAGATTCCAGCCTCCTGACCAATACATGTAATTGATAAATAACTTCCTAATTCCCTGTGCAGACAGAAGTTAGATTCTTGTTTTGTCTGAGTAGTGTTGTAACCTTTTTTCCTGTGTTTCTGCTGGTCTGCTCCCCTTCCAGTTCCATTCTCTGACCCCTTACTTGTTCTGCTGCCTGCTTGCATGTTTGCTCAGGCCCCACTTTGGGTGGGTTTCTTGCAGTTGCCCTTGCCTCTGATTGACCCTTCTGTGGATTTGGCCCCAGTCCTGCCAGGAGTTTCACTTCAGCTCCCCATTTACAGCAGTCGGCTTTGACCTCTAGGTATCACTTGATAAGGTGGTCATGTGAAGACCGATGCACATTGGTTTCTTGCACGTTGCTTTGAGCACATCAGACGTTACTTTCGCAGGGATGTAATTTATATATGACTGCAATAGCCTCTGCTTTCACACAGTCACTTCAGTGTGTGGCATGCACAGCTGGAAACCGCCAGGTTCAGCGTCTGCCATGTCATGACATGCAAGCCAGTAGGCTCTGGGTCAAAGAAAACACTGCCTCTCCCACAGCTATTGATGCTTAATGTTTTTATTTTTCCTGGACCACTTTATTCATTTTTAATCCCAGTGTAAACCTTATGTTGCTTCTCTGCCTGAAGAGCAAACCTCTGGCAAATGAGTTCTGAAAATACACCAACTAAAAGCAAAGCAAATTCTGGTGGTCCTTTGTCTTTCTTAGGATTGCTTTTCTGTTTGGTGGCAGTAGAAGGAACCCCAGGAAATGGTGGAAAGTTTCATTGTGTGCCTGTCTCTTGTTAATCTTAATTTCAGCGGTGTTCTTTTCTATTGCTCTGAAGTGAGTCTGTTGCTATGTTGGAGCAATTCAGACCTCAGGAACATTGCCTTCTCTCCCACCAAAACCCTCTCCACTGTTAGCTGACCAAAAAGCAAGTGCTCTTTGGATAGCCTAGTTGCAGATCAGGAGTTGCTTACTTAATTATCTCTGCTCATAAGTTTACATTGCTATTCGTCAAATATTAGAGGACAGTAGGGTGTTTTGGTGACATGAGGCCGCATGGCTATCTAGTGGCTATAAGGCAGTTCTGGTTTGTAAGGGGTCTACATGGCTTAACAAGCCAGAAACCCTATGGAAGTCGCAAACTTTGGGGTCCTGTTTTGGTGCATGTGATGATGGCAATTGCCTCTTCAGAGGCCTGCTGCCTACCGCCTCCGCACTGATTTTCTCTGCAATGAAAGTCAAGCTGTTGCCGCTTATCCTCTCTTTAAATCTATTTTGCAGGGTACTTGTAAGCTTTCCCTAATAGGGAAGCCAATAACTTTGAGGAATCTGGTGGGGGACATAATGATAGGCTCACCAGCACTATGGTCCTGATCAGTGCTTTTTTTGTAAAAAAAAAAAAAAGGTGCAGGAACTCACGACTTGTTAATCTTTTATTTATTTATTTATTTTATTTATTTATCTATTTATAAATTTATTTAAAATAAAATATTATATATATATATATATATATATATATATATATATATATATATATATATATATATATATATATAATGTATGTATATATAAATATATAAAATATTTTTTTTATTTAAAATAAAATAAATCTTTTATTTATTTATTTATTCATCTCATTTCTCTCTCTTTAAATCCCCATTCCCCAACTACTTAAGAACTAGAAAATGAGGGGAGATCTTCAAGAGAGAAGAACAAAAAGAGACGGACCACCTCTGGAGCACACAGCAAGGATTATATCACGGCTTGTTGCATGTATTTGCAAATATGTAACAACCAAAAAAATTAATTAAAACTTTTAAAACATTTAATAAATATTGGTTAAAACAATTGATGAAGGCAAAATATAAAAAATGATTACATTACATCACTCTACAGATTTGTTTGAACCCAAATCAATTGGCACACAGGGGAGAGGGGGCACAAAAGATGGGTTAATTAATTGATTAATAAACAAGTTATGGATCAAAAATCATGTGGTCACATACCCTCTATTGGCTCAAGACATTGAAACATGATTGGTGCAAAAAAAGAGAGAAATATGTGATCAGATAACAATGAATGCGCAATATAAGCATTCCCACACAAGGGGGGAGCAGAAGAATAAACACAAAAGATGAATTGTAAAATAGATAAATTATATAATACCGGAATATAATCTATTTTACAACTCATCTTGAACCAATAGAGGGTGTGTGACCACATGATTTTTGATTCATAACTTCATAACTTAATCAATTCATTAACCCATCTTTTGTGGTTCCCCCCTTTCCCCTGTCTACTATGTCCCCATTCCCCATTATAATAATAGTGATTATTAAATATAGTCTAAAAAAACCAAAAATTAATAGACAACAATGATCTGACCTACTGCACAGAGGAATACATATTTCCTAAGTGTTGTTATAATGCAGCAAGGACACTTAAGCTTCCCCATTTATAGTTAAAAACCTAAATCTCCTGTTGATGTCATTACAAAGCTACTAAATTATTAGTAATAATTTTTGCTTGATTAATTTAGATCAGCCAAGCCTTATATTGATAACTATAAAAATGAATGAATTACTTGCTTCTGAGTAGACCTGCATAGGCTTGGGCTGCAATCCCATCCACCTTTTCCTGGGAGTAAGCCCCACTGAACACAAGGGGGCTTACTTCTGAGTAGACCTGCATAGGCTTGGGCTGCAATCCCATCCACATTTTCCTGGGAGTAAGCCCCACTGAACACAAGGGGACTTACTTCTCAGTAGACATGCCTAGGCTGTCTCAGGTGCAGGGGCTGCACCAGCCAGCTTCCTTCCCCCCCTCCTCTTGCCAAGCCAGTACCTGGGTGCTGCAACCCGTCTCCCTGGCTTGCTGTCCCTCGTCGTCCTCCTCCTCCTCCTCAGCACATGTCCCCACGCCCTCACCGGCTTGGTAGCTGAGCGTGGGGAAGCAGAGCGCGGGGAGAGGAAAGGCGGGCTGGGCTCAGGCGAGAGCTGAGTGCGGTGAGGCAGGGGCAGTGCTTTTTTTGTAAAAAAATAAAATAAAAAGTGCAGGAACCCACTTACAAGAACAAGTTTAAGATTAACAAGTGTAATCTTTTATTTATTTACCTCCCCACCTAAAAAAAAAAAAAGAAGAAAAAAAATTATCCCTTACGGGGATTTGAACCCCCAACCTCTGGCTCCACAGACCAGCACTTTAGTAACTGAGCCATTGGAAGTCTTAGGCTCAAAGTGTTTGGAACTAATACTTGAGGCACTGATGGCCACCAGCTGGGATCAGGACCTTATATATTAGTTCTGAACACTGTAACTCTAGGCTTTCCTATAGCCCAATGGAGAGAGTGCTGGGCTGTGGAGCACAAGGTTGGAGGTTCGAATCCCTCCTTAGCCAGCAGTGCTGGGTGGCGCAGGGAGGGAAAAAAGGTGGGGGCCAGGAGGAGGGGGGAAAAAAGGTGCCGGAACGCCGTTCCGGTGCGTTCCATTACAAAAAAAGCCCTGGTCCTGCTTCAGAAATCCTGTCCCTCAGGTCTGGGGCTGCTTTTTAAAAGAAATGTCCAGAGACAGCAGATCCCAAAAGGAATTTCCTTCTTATCTCATTTTGCTCTGAGGGCCCATCTTTTGCTTTTCAAAATGAGGAGAAAAGCCCACATAAAAACTCCACATCGCTAGATGAGGAATGGAGAATTTTGTGCAAAAGAAGTAGGCCAAATATAATCCAGTTGTAGGCCTTACTGTACACCAGGAAGTTCACTAGTGAGCCTTGTTGCCTGGATTTCACTGAAAGCCAAATAGAGCTTGGGCATTCATCGTCACCCAGCATCTGGAGCCTGTCTAGCTACATCCGAGTAACTGGCACATACCATACCTTGGCTGAGGTCATTACGTTTTCTTCCTTTTTTCCCCTCTCCCTCCCTTTCCTAATATTTTGGGTGGGGGAGACTCATTTTTGAGAAAACAGCGTTGAGTGTTAAATAAGCTCCAATTCATGTGGCAGCTGTCAGCAGCACCAAGTGTGAAGCTTATGTAGGAAAATCTATTGTTCCCTGGAGGGGTTTGCACCAGCTTCTTTATCTTGCTAGCAGGGAAGGCATAAAGAAGCCCCATTTTTCCTAAAGTACTTTGAGAATGATGTATTGGAGGGGGCCCACTGGAAGGGAGGTCCTTACTGGATGGTAATGGCTTCCAGTCCTTTTGAGCAGCAAGAGATATAACTTTAGTGCATAGCAGACAGGTTGTCTGCTAAGAGGAATAAATGGCTTTAGCAGACTGGAATAATAGCAAGACATTAAGAGCATGTCCTAAGTATTCTCTGCCTGGCTTTTTTTTGGTGTGTTCTTCAAATAAATCCTCTAGCCTTTTCAAAAATTTTAAATAAATAAGAAGATAAATCTTCTCTTGAAAGGATAAAACATCTCTTGAAAAGGATAAAACTTCTCTTGAAAAGCCATCTCTTGTGGTCCTGAGGCAGCACCAATAGGTGCCAAATTGGTTTGACTTTACTCGGATTTCAAGTTTCATTAATATTTTAACTTTCAGATGGTTTTTGTTATCAGGATTGTCTGGGACTTTACACCCACACCAACGTGCTCTTTGAAAGAATAATGGGACAGCATGCCATTGGTTGGAATTCATAGTGTTTTGTACCCTAAAATTAGTTTTGTTTGAAGAATAGTGCCAAATGTGGAAGAGAGGATTCACTACTTAAGCATAAGTTGATTAATTTGAAAAAAAAAGAAAAAGATTCCAAACATGGTATGGAAGATTGAAACTTGCATTTGGGTGGGGTTAGACCCAGGTTCAAACCCTAGTCTAGCAATAAGGCTCTTTTGGGTGGCCTTGGTGAAGTCACGTTCTTTCAGTCTGAAGTTGGTGGAAGGAAGACTTGTGATAGGCAGAGACCATGTTTTTCCTCCCCTTCAAACCTGTGCCAGTATGTGGATAAAATTGTGTTAATTTTGCGAAAGGGTGGCCATCGCTGACCACCACGTGCTCCATAGCATCTCTTTAGTCAGGGTGAGTGCTATCTAACCTGCACTGAGCTATTGGTGTAAAGAGTCTTCCTTCACCCAGACATAAGCAATGGTACATGGGCTGAATTCCCTCCCCCTGCCCCCCCCCAAGACTTGGGTACAATCTGCTCAAGGCTAACTTGCATTTCAAGTCTTCTTACTTAAAATGAGCAGTATTTTTGGAGGAAAATTTTAGGGCCGTTGACTGTTCCATGTGAGAGTGTCTGGAAGGGTTATATCTGCACTAATTCCAGAGGCTTAGAGTGGATAACTACATGCTAATTAAAAATAGCAAAATACTGCCTGCCTAAATGATACCATATGCTTGTTGAAATGTGCAGGCTAGAGCTCTGGCAAATGTGGGGGGGGGAGAGAAAGAGAGAGCATTTTGGTTTTTATGAGAAAATGTGGACAAACTCCATCTGCAATAAGTTTTCTACTTTTACAGACAAAGCTTCTAAAATAGGAATCATCCATAAAAATGTTAAACAAATGGCAGTGCTGAGGTTAGTGACTTGGGGCCTTTGAGCTTAAGTCCCAGCATCTTTCACTGGAGATGTTGCGTGTCCTGTATTAGAACTATTCTGACAGCTGCAGAGCCAATCTACACCTTATGCTGAACACACTGGTTACCTGAGGTGATGCCGTTTGGAAAGGTATCAGGCTATAGCTGTGAAAACGTTGCATTTTTTAAATGATCCCCCATGTATAAAAACGTTTTATAAAAATCTTCTAGCACATATCAAAAAGTGAGTTATGCTTCCGGTGTGCTAGTCTTTACTGCATGCAAGGGAGCATTACAAAATATGACACCACTAAAGTGGCACAGTTCGGAATTTTGCGACCATGTTCTTCATAAATTGGTTCTCAGTTTCTGGTCATTTTCCGCAATAGACCTCTGTAGGAATTGTGGTTTTCTCCAGTAATTTTTTTCTTTCTGTGTGTTTCTGTAAACTACTGTTTATGTAAGCAACGGGAATCCTCAGGGCCATATTAGATCTGTATGTCTACAGTCCCTCTAGATCACCATCCTAGAGAAAAAAAACATTTTGACTTCAGAACCTGGCAGGATACTATGAAGGGTTGGAGCACTGGCCCATAGCCCATTGCTTGCTTCTCAGAATGGCATTCCAGTTTCTGAACAGGGTACTAAGCCCTTCCCATTGGGTGCCTTTTTCTTGCTACTGCACACCGAGGCCAAATTGTCCAAGAAATGGGATGAGATATGTAAAATTAGACCTGTCCTTTAGAAGTAGTAGCAGTATTGCCATTGAGTTGAGTACATATTTTCCTATGCTGACCTTTCTCCTGCCCCCTGCCCCACACACATTCAGAGTGTGTATGCATCTGTTTACAGTAAATTGGCAGAAATAAGGCCATATTTCAGTAGGCATTGACCAGATCTCAGTGGGGAAAGCACATTCTTTGATGCCAAAGATCTCTGGTTGAATTCTTGACTTCTCCAGTAGGAATGGAGAGGACAACTTTTTTCCTCCAAAAAGTGTCTGTTTTTATTGTCTCCCATCTGTTTTTCTGATACTCAGAAAATACTAGTTCGTGTGCTGCATAACATGAAAACGTTTTCTAATCTCAGTAAATATTATTATTTTTTAGTACCAAGCCTTCAACTCTTGTTTTGGAGTGTCATTTTGGTGCAACAGTAAATCAGTGACCAATCGTCAGTTGCAAGGCAGAAGTCCAGCCATCAAATATGGGAATGTCTTAACATTGTAATCAATTTGGAGAGTATACTTAATCTCTTCCCTTAGCTACTGGTTTTAGGAAAGCAAATGTATATTCAAAGCATCACACTAATGGACTTTAAAATAAAGCGTAGATCTAAACATGTGGTTATGGTAACCTTGCAAACTGTGGAGAATGCATACAAATAGAGGGTATGCTGTGGGTCTCAGCCAGAATTGCTCAGCCAGAATTGCAGAAGTTTTTCAGTTAATCCTAAAAGAAGACCTCCAGGATGACATAGCCTTTCCCCCCATTTCCCTCTTTAATTCAAGAGGCTTTCATTGTAATCTCAGTTTACAAGTGGAGGAATATTTGTTCCTGAAAATTGACTTTCTGCACTGCAAAACTGCCCTACAGTTTCCTGTGGAGCCTTGTAGCAATTCAGAACTTAAATTATAGAACGACTTGGGAGCCAGCATTAGTATTTCAGGTATGTCATGTAACCTACAAAGTTTGGCAAATCCCTTTTGACATGAATAGAATAACCCTGTAGTAGGCAGTACCTTGGCATCTTGATCTAGAAAGTGCAGTATAATTATCAGCAATGTCTACATTCTATCACATGCTGTTGGAAGACAGGCTTCATAGTGTCTAGGTTAAGGTGTCCTCATACCCTGTACCTGTGCTGCCTGTGACTCTTAGTAGACTCTTAGTAGATATACTTTTGAAAAGTAGCAGATACTTATTTTTCTTAATAGCAGGGTCAATGATTCTTTAATATAGGGTTGTGTGGAACTCACTTGGTTCTAGTGATTAGAATCTAGTCTGAGAAAAAACATCTGGGCTTCAACATTATATTGCCAGATATCCCCTTGCCATTTTTGCCAAGTGGACTAGAAGCTTCTTTCTTCAGCTCAGAACAAAGGAGGGTAACTTCAGAAAGACATGCACAAGCCCTTTATTTTTTTTTTAAAAATTCCCCCTTTATTGTGGATAATAAAATGACAGAACAATAGCAGTGAAAGAAACTAATCCAGTGCGAGCAATAAAAGGGGGAAAGGTAAAAAAAAATATATAATGTACACAATAAACATACAAATAAACATAGCAACCTATAACAAAGATATTAATAAACAATCTATGCATGCACTACTAAAAAGTGCTGCCAAATATCCAAAAATATATCTGTACACAGTTGTCTTCTATAATAAACCATAGATTCCAATGTTGATAGAGCTAATAGGTTCTCAATTCATTGGAGAATAGCAGGGAGGGAATAGCATGTTTAGTCAACCCTTCTTGAGTATCTTCTTTACTTCTTGGAAGTTGTGCACGTATGTAAAATAGAATGTGGAAACCGAAGAGAGATGGAAGGGGTGGTGGAGAAATAGATCCTCATCACTGGTTCTGAGTGGGGAAGGTTCTAGAGCAGCATTTTTTCAACATTTGTCCCCCACTGTACCACTTTGCATGGTCCACCTATTGGAACTACCACTGGAAGTAACTGGCAATGATGTCATCACCAGTTATTTCCAGATTGGAAGACCAAATGCAAAGCAACAAACACCAGTAAGAAGCTCAGGGCAGGTGGGAGGCCTTTTTCAAGCGCATGAAAAGTGCACACTGGAGCTCTGCCTGCCAAGCCTCCTACTGATTGCAGGTCTCACTGTTCAGGTGGATGGGGTCTGGGGGCCCTGTGAGTACTGCTGGACACCATCTCAAATACCACCAGTGGTACCACTTGTACCACTGGTTGAGAAACACTGTTCTAGTGTTCTTGTACACTTGACCACTGAGTTATGGATGGCCATGTCGGCACTCTTGTTGTCTACAGACTTTTTTCAGTCTGTTTGTGGTGGGGCTTTGGCACAGGCATGATAGCACTGGGCCAGCAAGAGCTGGTTATCTCTATCTACGTATGTTCTGACTTCTAGACAGGTCTCTGGAATGGAACTAGTACGTATCTTGGGAACTTCGGGCGTAATCCTGACCTGTTCTTTAGTCAGCACAAATCCTTTGCACTGGCCCAGGCGTGTTGCAAATGTGCTGGAAAGCATGTTTGCACCTTCTTGTGAGCTGGGTAGGGCCAGTACAAGAACATGCACTGGATCTCACCCAGGCATGGGTAAGTAAGCGCCAGCCAAGAGTGGCTGGTGCAAGTTGTTGCAGAGGGTGGTGGGAGGGCATTTTTAGGTGGGTGGGATGGGGGAGAGAGGGCCAACAGATAGACCAGCCTCAGCAACTTAGGCTGGATCCTAACCCCCATCCCAGCCAGCCTGGCATTACACTGGGCTGTTCGGAATTGCATCAGCGATTTTGCTTACACAGATCTGAGTAGCCCCATGGGGTGGCTGGCGCATGACAAGGGGTAAGAGGATAAATATACCCTTACTCCAAGTTGCACCACAGCCACTTCCTAACCTGCACTGGATGTGGTGCAGGCCATAAGAACATAAGAACATAAGAACAGCCCCACTGGATCAGGCCATAGGCCCATCTAGTCCAGCTTCCTGTATCTCACAGCGGCCCACCAAATGCCCCAGGGAGCACACCAGATAACAAGAGACCTCATCCTGGTGCTCTCCCCTACATCTGGCATTCTGACTTAACCCATTCCTAAAATCAGGAGGTTGCGCATACACATCATGGCTTGTACCCCATAATGGATTTTTCCTCCAGAAACTCATCCAATCCCCTTTTAAAGGCGTCTAGGCTAGACGCCAGCACCACATCCTGTGGCAAGGAATTCCACAGACCGACCACGCGCTGAGTAAAGAAATATTTTCTTTTGTCTGTCCTAACCCGCCCAACACTCAATTTTAGTGGATGTCCCCTGGTTCTGGTATTATGTGAGAGTGTAAAGAGCATCTCCCTATCCACTCTGTCCATCCCCTGCATAATTTTGTATGTCTCAATCATGTCCCCCCTCAAGCGTCTCTTTTCTAGGCTGAAGAGGCCCAAACGCCGTAGCCTTTCCTCATAAGGAAGGTGCCCCAGCCCCGTAATCATCTTAGTCGCTCTCTTTTGCACCTTTTCCATTTCCACTATGTCTTTTTTGAGATGCGGCGACCAGAACTGGACACAATACTCCAGGTGTGGCCTTACCATAGATTTGTACAACGGCATTATAATACTATACCTGTTCCAGCACGAGTTAGGATTGGACTGCCCTTGAATGGCATGTTTTGACATATAGCTAGTGACATTCTTTGGTGGGGGAGGAGAGGAATGAGTGTTGGTGATGTGTGCATGCGTGTCCACACTTGAATGAATCTTAATACATGTTAATTATTGGGGGGGGGGGGTTGTTTCAAATGCTCAGAAATTAATCTTTAAAAAGTTCATAGTGACCATTGAAAGGGATGTACTTAAGGCTATCTTTTAAGGACACTTTTTAACATTGTTTTTGTTACATGGGTATATGCACAGCAGTATATCCAGAATGCCAATGACTGCACTACCAAAAAGATAGTGACAGTGAAAAGAATTCCCCAGTCACAAATGGGATTTAAAAAAAAAACTGAGTTATTTGTGGGAGTGTTCTGGCCTACATACCGCTGTGATTAGCAGCTCACAAATGCTATGCCTAGAAAGAACAGAATGGGCTATTCAGATAGCTATGTTTTTGATGAGACTCTTTGAACCCCAGTCGGTGAAATTGCTGTTTTCCAGCTATTAGCATTAAATATACGTGAAACTTGATGGGAAATGCTGGGGATTTCTTTGGGTGCTGATTTTTCTTAGGAGCAAGGGCATGACTTTTTTCCCATGAGATGACAATGACAAGAGCATCTAAAAAACTGCCACTGCAGACCATCGACCTAACTGACTTATTCTCCAGAGATACCTTTCTAGCTGGTTGAATATCTGAGGTCTGGCTACACATAATTAGACCAGCGTTAGAACACCATGAACTGTCATATAAATGCAATTCAAAGAAGAATGGTCTCCCAGAGCCTTAACACCTATCTTAAAATAGGCCTCATAGATTGTTCCTTTTGGCTGTTGGCACAAGGAATTCTTGCTTGTTCATCAGCACCCAAAAATACACATGCACTTGTCCTTGCTTTTATCCTCTCCGTTTTATGGTGTAGCAATACAAATGTGCATTCCTCCCTGTCTGGAACTTATTTTTGGCAGTGATGACAATGCGTAAACTATTGACAAAATCTGAGCTTTTTCTACTGTGGGTTCAATGGTCTGGGAAGTGAACATAAGAACATAAGAACAGCCCCACTGGATCAGGCCATAGGCCCATCTAGTCCAGCTTCCTGTATCTCACAGCGGCCCACCAAATGCCCCAGGGAACACACCAGATAACAAGAGACCTCATTCTGGTGCCCTCCCTTGCATCTGGCATTCTGACATAACCCATTTCTAAAATCAGGAGGTTGCACATGTACATCATGGCTTGTAACCTGTAATGGATTTTTCCTCCAGAAACATGTCCAATCCCCTTTTAAAGGCGTCCAGGCCAGATGCCATCACCACATCCTGTGGCAAGGAGTTCCACAGACCAACCACACGTTGAGTAAAGAAATATTTTCTTTTGTCTGTTTTAACTCTCCCAACACTCAGTTTTAGCGGATGTCCCCTGGTTCTGGTGTTATGTGAGAGTGTAAAGAGCATCTCTTTATCCACTCTGTCCATCCCCTGCATAATTTTGTATGTCTCAATCATGTCCCCCCTCAGGCGCCTCTTTTCTAGACTGAAGAGGCCCAAACGCTGTAGCCTCTCCTCATAAGGAAGGTGCCCCAGCCCAGTAATCATCTTAGTCGCTCTCTTTTGCACCTTTTCCATTTCCACTATGTCTTTTTTGAGATGTGGTGACCAGAACTGGACACAATACTCCAGGTGTGGCCTTACCATAGATTTGTACAACGGCATTATAATATTAGCCGTTTTGTTCTCAATATCTTTTCTAATGATCCCAAGCGTAGAATTGGCCTTCTTCACTGCCGCCGCACATTGAGTTGACACTTTCATCGACCTGTCCACCACCAGCCCAAGATCTCTCTCCTGATTTGTCACAGACAGCTCAGAACCCATCAGCCTAAATGTAAAGTGGAAAGGAGAGAACAGGGTGGGCTGGGCAGTTTATATACAACTAATGTAGGAACTAAGGCTTCTGTGGCCAGAGTTGTCGCCTAATGAGAAATTCATTTTCTGGGTTTCAAAGCAAACTAGTCCCAAGACTACATAAGAACATAAGAAAAGCGCTGCTGGGTCAGGCCAAAGGCCTATCTAGTCCAACATCCTGGTCCTCACAGGCCACCGGCAACCTTTGTGAAAGGTGTACTTCTCTCCATCAGTGTTTTTTGAAAATATATCAGTTTTTTGACAATTGACAAGGCATACTTGGGACTCACCAGGGACATACCAGGGACTCATATCCCCCAATGGCCCTACTAATATAAGACCCTCCCCAAAACTCCAGTGGCACACCTGAAGACCATTCACGGCACATCAGTGTGCCGCAGCACGGTGACTGAAAATTACTGCTCTAGAACCTTGTTTCCTTTTCAGTTCTATTTGATTCTGTTTTTTGGACTTGTGAGAAGGTCAGTTCAGGCACGGGTGTCAGTCCTACATCTTCTGTAGTGAAGGCAGATGTAAAGAACTCATTCAGCTGCTCTGTAATCTCTGTGTCCTCTTTTCACCTTCCCTTGTTAAAAATCCAATTGCCTGACTGGAAGCTTTCCTGTTTTTGATGTATTTAAGGAAGTTTTTATTGTTTGACTTAGTATTTTTAGACATGCTCTCCTCATATCTATTTTTTGCATCCTTTATTGTTAGCTTGCATTCCTGGTGCCAGAGTTTGTTGCTCCTCATTTGGGCAAGACTTCCATTTTCTAAAGGAAGGCTTCTTGCCTTTTGCTGCGTCCTTGACTCCTCTAGTGAGCCATGCTGGCATTCTCCTGTAGCTAGTGAGGCCTTACCTACGTAACGGGATACATTCTAGTTGAGGTTCTGTTACTGTAATTTTAACTATGTCTTTCAGGCATTTGGGAGAGATTTGACTGTCTTTACTTTCCCTTTCAGCTTTTTACTACTTGCTTTATTTTTGAGCTTCCCGTCCTTTGAAGTCAGATGTGTCTGGGTTGGACTTCCTTGGCAACTTTCCAATTGTGTTTGTGTTGAACTGATTAGCACCCTGGGCATTGTTCCATATTGATTCCAACCATCTTGCTTGAGGTCCTGCTGTGGCTAAAACAGCATAGTATTATGAATGCTAGAGGTGGTAGTTCATATCAATCAATTTAACAATCTGTGTGCACATGTAGACCTACAGGTAGACCTACAGGTAGACCACAGCTGCGATACAAGGACATCTGCAAGAGGGATCTGAAGGCCTTAGGGATGGACCTCAACAAGTGGGAAACCGTGGCCTCTGAGCGGCCTGCTTGGAGGCAGGCTGTGCAGCATGGCCTTTCCCAGTTTGAAGAGACACTTTGCCAACAGTCTGAGGCTAAGAGGCAAAGAAGGAAGGCCCATAGCCAGGGAGACAGACCAGGGACAGACTGCACTTGCTCCCGGTGTGGAAGGGATTGTCACTCCCGGATTGGCCTTTTCAGCCACACTAGACGCTGTGCCAGAACCACCTTTCAGAGCGTGATACCATAGTCTTTCGAGACTGAAGGTTGCCAATACGTGTAATACGTGTGTGCACATGTATTGGACAATTACATGTACACAGGTGTAAAATAACTCATTTTCAGGTAGCATTTTTTGAACCCTAATTACTTTCATGTTTACTTAGAAATAATTTATCTTGATTTCAGGGATCTTGCTTCTGAGTGAATAGGTTTATGATTGTAGTTTCAGCCAACCTAAACAGGCATTGGAATGTTTGTTCAAACCAACTTAAGCTGAACCAACATGGAACGGTTTAAGCTTAGGATAGAGTAGGATAGGATAGGTGGCAGTGCTGTTTGCGATGCACTGGGGCACTTGTCATACATGAACTATCACTCCCAAATCTAGGGAATTAGGCATGGGAAGGAAGAAGGGGCTCACAGGATTGGGTGACAGCAGATTCCATTGAAACTGAAGCTGCATTTGCTTTCATAATGTTCTTTGTTAAAGCTCTAAGGCTGCAATCCTGTGCACACTTTCTGAAGAGTAAGTACCACTGAACAGAGTAGAACTTATTTCCTGGTGGTGGTGATGTACACTTACAGCACATCATAAAAATGTATAACTCTCATTCCATTCATCCATGCCTTGTAGACAGAACCAGTCAGAAATAATATTTCTACAAATATTCTTTGTAGGATGTGCAAAGGTGTTTGTGTGTGTGTGTGTGTGTGTGTGTGTGTGTACATGCCTGTGTCAACACTCCTTAAATTGGTACTATACTCTTTGAACAACTCAGAGAGGAAATGATGATTTCCTTATAGGAAAAAAATCCTGATGAAAATGAAAAGTGGCACAAATAGTGGGGAGGGAAGAGATTGTAAGACACCTAGAAGAAATGGGTATGCAGAATTCAACATATTTAACCAAACATATTTTATTAAACTAGTAATAGAAGGTGTGAAAGAGATACCTGCTAACAACTGGTGTAGTGTAGGAGATAATGAGAACACACAGCCCAATCCCATTCAGGACTAGCAGCCACATGTAAGGGTTAACAGCAGAACAGGTTCAACTATTGTAAAATGGCAGCTGACAGAGCACACAGTGGGGGTGGGGAGGGGGCAAAACTGGGTGGGGGGAGGAATGGGGGTGGGAAGTGGCAGGAAGGAGTGGATCCAGTGGCAATGGCATGGCTGGAACTTATCCCCTCCCCGCCACTTTCTTATCAGACTTGCACCAGCTTCAGAGTTGGCGCAGGTCCAAGGAGACCCATTGGGGCGCATGAGGCTTATGGAGGCATAAAGGGAAATAATTCCCAATTCACTCGCCAGTCCACTGGATACAGCTTATTTCTTTTTGGCATGGCTGCATCAGCTGGGGAGGGTAGGAAGGATAGGTCTGCTCTCACAGAATTAATCTCAGTTTCGGTACTTTTGAACAAAAAGCATACACAAGAATTACTAGCCCACACATGTTCTTACTAGCATCATGTGATTGCATATACCTATCAGTCATTTGTGCCCCAGAGTAAAACAATCAATTTATATAAATGTCTTTAGTTGATTGTCTGGAGGCAATTCTGACCATAAGTGAGTAGGCAAATGGCTTTATACAAGGTTGCTGAAATGTATGATTTAAAAGCCAGACAGAAATTAAGCAGATGGGCACTTCAGTAGAGGAAGGAGACCACAGATGCTTGAAGTAGGGGAAGATAAAGCAAGATCAGATTGCCACAAATAATGAATTTTATTTTCTCTCTGTCTGATACATTATTATAATTTTCTGGCAGCTTTCCCAGAGATCCATTAATTGTTTCAGAACTGAGATCACAACATAGTTCTGGTGTGGACTCTTAAAATTGTTGCATGGTCATGCTACAGCTGAAGGTTGATATTTTAAAATTACATATGTTGCACATGTGTTTAATTAGAACTAAATGTCTTTTTGAAAGTCTGGGTTATTGCTCATTTGGGTAGCTGTCAGTGAAGCCTGCTTTCCAGCTGTGCAGAGACTGAATCTAAATTCATCGGTCTGTTTATTCACATTCAAAAACCCACCACTTTCTGGATAGCCTTTGGTTGGTGTTTCCTGTCAACTTAATCTTTGCATACTAAAAGAAATGACCACTTGTAAATGCAAATAGTGGCATACTGATATGATATTGCCATTCAAAGCAGTATTAAAATGGCTGAATTTTCCACTTCCTGTCATGGTTCATTCACTGTAATTCTTGAGTGTTTAGGTGTGTGTAAACACCATTGAAGTGCATGTTAAGTGCTACATTCTATTGATCTTGGTAGAAATCTTATCCACTATTCACACTGTCTGCCATACAGATATACTTGTCGGTGAACCACAGTTCGCAGCAGCTTCTTGTTTGGTGCTGTTTCAGTCAGTTGCTTTATTTCGTCTTCTAATGGTAGTGTAGCAATTGCCCCTTTTGCAACTCCTTGGTGTGTCCTGCCATTCCATCCTTAATAAGCAATAAGACTTTTCCTGACCGTGTAGTGAACTAAGACTTGAGATGATGGAGAACTTAAGGGGTTGTATGCTCACGATAATACCTGCATTGGAAAGAAACCATGTTGGTGGGTGGCACTGACTAAACACAACTGGGCTGGTTTGTACTGTCAGGAAACTGCTAGCATTAACCCCAGAGTTAATTTTTTTGTAATTAAATAATTAACAGCTCCTGTGAGCTCAAAGTATTTACCCTCCGCCCTAAAAAGTTGTATGTCTGCATCATTTTTAGAGTATTGGCTTTGCCTTTTCCCCACCAGCTTCCAGTGTGTGTGTGGGGGGGGGGATAATTCCCAGTGTGTCTCTGCACTGGGTGTGGTTCCCTCACATCAGATGCAGAAACTTGACAGAATTACCATCTCTCAAAGGAGGTACACCCAGAACAGTGACTCATGCAGAAGCACAGGTGGTAGGTCTCTCCGAGTGCAGGCCATCGTCCTTTTGCACACAGTAAAAGTAAACCTTTCTGAATTTAAGGGTGACGCATGTTTTCAATTTCAATTCAGAAAATAATAATAATAATAATAATAACTTTATTTCTACCCCGCCTTTCTCCCCGAAGGGACTCAAGGCGGCTTACAACATATTAAAAACAATTTAAAAACAAATAAAAACATATTAACACATACTAAAAACAGCAGTCAGAGAAAAAAGTGGGCCTTTGCTATCAGATGTTTCAGAAACAATGAAGTAGCTGTTCTGTGTATATGAGACTTTTGCAAAGTTACAAAACAGGCCACAGACACCCTTGGACTTAAATACTACAGAAAAGTCAGCTCAGATCTGACTCATACATACATATATACATAAGACTTATTGGCATAGATAAATGAAATATAATTAGAAAACACAACAACAAAGACAAAAAATAAAGTAAAACAGTCATAATCATCCATTACCTCCCCACCATAAAGTAGCAGAGGACCCAGGATTCCATCCCGCTAATATCCAAGAGACAAAGTTAGCAACCTTGTCCAGAGTGTTGGCTTCCAATGTGGAAAGAAGAGACTGAAGCTTTATCAAATCCTTCCAACCCTGCATTTTATTCAGCAGTGGAGCCAGATAGTTCTTACGAAGGATGTCATGAAGTGGGGAGTAAAAAAATGGTGTCTCCACACAATTTCTGTCACAGGAACATCTCTCTGAAAGGGGAACGCCACTAAACCTGCCCATTAGCAGAGCTGAGGGAAATGCATTGCATCTCGCAAGGGAGAATGCTCTGTAAGCCTGTGGGCACTGCAAGTGATGAAAAAAAGCAGCTGGCTTCCCCAAACTGACTGGGATATGCAGATAGAGGGGGACCATGTGGTGTTAGCTGCACAGAATAGCTCTTGACGTTCAGTATCAAACAATCTTTCCTTAATAGTCCTATAAACTTCATTTAAACCACTCATACCTAAGCTTACTGTGTCTAGTTCTATTGATTTGAATTTAGTGAGTATATCCGCAACATTCACAGGCAGTACTGAATCAGTCAGGAGCTGGTACATTAGCCCAGAGGGGGAAGAGATGAAAAAGGTTGCAACCCAAATTTTACTGATCTCAGCCAAGCCAGTGTTTTAAGACAAATAATACCCACTTCAAGACAAATAGGGTATGGGACACATCTTGGTAAACCCAAGATCCTCTGCAGGAAGGAGGCCTGTATGCTCTCAATTGATCATTTCAAGGCCTTATGCCAGATTGGACAGCCATAAAGAACTTGTGAAAGTACCTTTGCCTTAAATACCTCTAAGGCAGCTGGGACATATCTATTACCTTGATTAAAGAAAAACCAAGAGATTGCAAGAGATGAAATTTTTGATGTATACTGCATTGCAATGAGAAACCTATGAATGCTTGTAATGGAAATTAATGCCTAAATATCTAAATGACTTTACTTGTTCCATTTTGTTGCCCATAAATGACCAATTAAAAGGTTTCCAATTGTTGGCAAAAACCATGATTTTGGTTTTAGAGTAATTAATCTGTAGCTTGTTGGTTATAAAATACTGTATAGATTTACTGAGTAGGCATTTTAAGCCAATTCTTATTTGAGAAATAAGAGCTGTGTCATCTGCATACAATAATAGCGGCACTTGGCAGGACCCAAGTTTTGGGCAATGACCATCCACTGCATTCAAGGTCAGGGCGAAATCATTCAGGAACAGGTTAAATAACGTGGGAGCCAAGATGCATCCCTGTTTAACCTCTTTGTTTATAACAATGCGGTGTGTTACACTACCACTCCGAGTTTATCTAACTTTACATGATGTGTTAAGAGTATAAGATCTTAATTAGCATCAATAGTCTTTTGTCTATCCCCATGCTAGCTAATTTAGACCAACTTAGACCAGTGTCCAAACTTTTTGGCAGGAGGGCCACATAATCTCTCTGACATTGTGTCGAGGGCCAGGAAAAAAGGAATTAATTTACATTTCAAATTTGAATATATTTACATAAGTGGCTATATTAGAGATGGAACTTATATGAATGAATGAAGGTCTTGCAATAGCTCAAGGCCTATAAAAGGCCTTGCACAAAGCAAGGCCAGCCTTTCTTTTGCTTCTGCTGCATCACACTTGTGAAACAGCAAGCAGTGGAAGGAGCCCTCATCCCACAGCTCACATGGGAGATTGAACAGTTGGCCGTCACACTGAGAGCAGTTGCATTAGGCCAGAGCGGGCTCCAGCAAGTCTCTGGAGGACCAGAGGTGCATTGGAGACCGGGGGCTCCCTGCGGGCCATATTGGGAGTCCTCGAGGGCTGCAGGTGGCCTCAGGGCTGGGGTTTGGGTACCTGATTTAGACCAAAGAGGATCTCTAGCAACAGAATCAAAAGCAGCTATTAGATCAAGAAAGGCCACATAGAGTCTTGCTTTGGATTTCTTAATCTGTTTATGAACTAAATGAGATAGGATCAAACAATTATCCAATGTTGATTTGCCCTGACAAAAACCTGTTTTGCTCTGGACCTAGAATACTCTGAGAAATGATCCAGGAAGAAAGCTTATTACAGGTGGAGCCTATTTATCTGCATTAGTTCCGTTCCGTGACTCGGCATAATTAACAAAAAACACGTTGTGCTAAATTCCATAGAGATACAAAAATATGCTGCAACTTGACACTTCTGGATGGAAGGAAACTAAGGCAGCTGTTATCAATCCCCTCCCTTTCGCCATACTCAGCCCTCCCCGTTGCTAGCTGTCCCGCTTCTTTCACAGGTGGGATGCTGAGCTTTTAGGAGTTCCGTCCTATGCGTTTCTACTCAGAAGTAAGCCCCATTCTAGTCAATGGGGCTTACTTCCAGGAAAGTGCGGATCGTTTTGTTTGTGTCGGCTGGAGCAGGAGAGCCTGCACCATCTTGGGGGGGGCGATTGGGCGAACACTCCCTGGGTTTTTTAAAGCAGTCCCCTCTGTTGCTACCACACCTCCCCCTGTGTGTGTGTGTGTGTGTGTGTGTGAGAGAGAGAGAGAGAGAGCGCTCCACATTGTTGCGCGTGCTCTGGCTGCAGAGGTTTTCCGCCCCACACTTCCCCTCTTCAGCCTCTTTGCTAGCTCAGTGCTCCAGGAGTCTTACTGTTCCTTTGCAAGGGGAGCCTCTTCCATGGCTCCAGGGCTATTTCTCTGCCTGTGCCAGGGAAAGAGCCTTTTTGCAGTGTTTTGGGCTGCCTGGAAACAGAGTGAGATGCCATCGAAGGGCAAAGTTGGCAAAGGTGTGTGTGACTTTCAGTTCCCCCACCCCATTCCAGTTGAGACAAACCCGCAGATAAAAAATCCGTGGATAAATAGGTTGCACCTGTACTTAAGTATTTAGCATAAATCTTGCGTATTACAGAGAGCAAGCTGATGGGCTGGTAATTCACTGGGAGATTAGGATTGCCCTTTTAAAAAATTGAGATGATTGTCAACAAAACCCAATCATTGGGAACTAAACCAGTTCTTTCAATCATTGTAAATAAGAGGATAAGCAAGTGAGCCCACCACTCAGGATCACAGACTCTAGATACAGAAGTTTAGTACACTATTTTTTTACTTAAACCTCCAAGTCCTTCCTCTCCTTTTTTAAAAAAATTCTTTTTTCATTCCTGTGTTTCTATTCTATAAAGCTCTAATTGCTAATTTCTACTTATAGCTAAGTGGTTACTTAGAGATCAGTTTGAAGTGGAAGATGGGTAGTGTCTGCCCTCAGCCAGAAACTATGAATAAAAAGCCAAACACACCTCAAGTGTCTACCTCGGTCATGACTCAGTGGAGGTCAGGGCAGGGTCAGAAGATAGGAGAGGGGCCTAATTTGTGGTTGCTATGAGCCTTTCAGGAATAGAAGCACCATATAAAATAATAGATTGGTTTGTTGCTTGAAATCTCAGAGGCTGTCTATTTCCCAGCTTTTTCTCCCCCCCACATTGTGCGTGTGTACATAAAAGTAGGTGTGCATAACAATGCTCCTTTCTATTTTGAGGGCCTTCGTGTTTAAAGAGGAAAACTTTTGCATAAGCTGCAATTTAATGAGAGCTTGGATTGCCAGGTTGAAATGCCCTGGTGTTGTTTTAGCTACCTTCCACAGTCTCTTGTTTCTCCAGCCTGAGAAGCATTTCATTTGAAGTCAACTCTGTGAGGCTCCAGAGGGCGTTTCATATGGAGTTTGACTTTCTAGCAAGTCAGACCATTGCTTTGTCTAGCACCAGGGCCGTGCAGGCTGCTGTGACTGGCAGCGGCTCTCCGGATTCTCAGGCAGAGGTTTTTCCTTGCCATCTGCTACTTGATTTGTTAACTGGAGATGCCAGGGGCTAAATCTGGGATCTTTGGCATGTAAGGCACATATTGTATCACTAAGATATGGACTCTCTTGGTGACGTGATACAGCAGAGGCTGCTGGCAACACCTGCAGGTCTCTTACTCTATCAGCCTGTGGAGAATATCCTCATCACCTTCTGCACGGGATGTGCAGCCTGGGCATGGAGCCAGTGCATTCAAGGAGGCTGGAAAGGAGCACCAACACCTGGAGCAATGGTCAGCTCCTTCTCCCGCAGGTTCTTGCAGAAGCCTTTGTGTATACCATGTGGCAAGAATAACACAGAAAATCACTGCAGATTGGCTGGGCTGACCTTACCTGGAAGGGCCATGAAGCAGTCTTCTTTGCTTGACAGGCTCCTGAACTCCAGCTTTTTTCCATATGTGTCCTTGGGTTGTGGGGGGCGGGGGGTGGGACAGAACTCCAGCCAAGTGCAGAGGGTGCAGTGCTGATTTTTTGTAAAACTAAGGCTGGCAGAACAAACAAGTGCTGCCTGTGGAAAATTGAGATAGCGGCACCTCTTTCAGCTTGCTCATGATTCTTTGTATCAGGTCCGGCCTTGCTGTGAAGTGATCTAGAACGGTCTGATGGAACGTAACTTTGGGAGAGATGGCAAACCAACAAGCTGTCCCTCTGTCTTCTGCCTTCTTTCTGCCCAGTTCCTCTGTCTGCTACCCTATCCTCTCCAGCCTGCTGTGATGGGTATTCTAATCCTCTTTTGGCCTGCTAAAAGATCACAGCAGCCCTCTTTCCAGGGAAAAAATAGTGCCCCTGGTCCAGATTGCTTCTCCCCGTCCATCTGGTTCTTACAAAGCACCAAGTGTGCAGTAAGAGGCAATTTGGAGCCTATCCGCTGACCAGACCCCTTTCCCTCTCATCTCTTTCCCTCACTTGCCAGGAGCCCAAGACACAGCCTCTCTTATCCATGTCACTGCTGTTTCCAATTAGTAGCAACAGTGTATGGTGGTAATGCATTGATCCTATTCATTCATATGGGGGGGGGCTGTTCATGGAGCTCACATAAAAAAGGGAAGGGGGCACCTCCGCCCCAACCTACTCATGGAAGGATGCCTGCTTATCTACTTACCTGAGCTCAGTGTGCAGTTCCCTCCTTCATGCACTTTGGTTTCATGTGAACAGAAGATGATCCCACGTTCATTGTCCTCCTGTCTCACATGGGTAACTCAGCTGCAGTAAGGGTTGGTAATGTGGTCCTAACCTCACATTGCTGATGTCAGGTAAAGGGAATACTGTGTCATGCATGATGCTGTGGTGTTGTATGTGTGTCATCCAGATCCACAGGTTGGGGTGAAACTCCAATTCACAAGGGCAAGTCTGGTTCCTTCTCAGCCCTACCCTAGGGGTGACCACATGGTGTGAGCCTGGCATAGGAAGGAACCTCAGGGGGCTCCTCCAATGTGGTGAGTGACTGCCAAGTTTCACCTCACAGTACAGAAGGAAGCTGGGTGGCTGCAACTCATACCCCAGCCAGGTCAGAAGAGGCCTTGGCTATTAGAATGGTGTTGATTTCTTTAGTGCTATGTTGAGAGAAAGCAGGTATGCCAGCCTGAGTGGCCTAAGACTTGCAGGACAACTCCACCTTTTGCTGCCAGCACTGAAGCAAGTAAATTACTGATTTTCAGGGGAAAACAGCAAAGGAGGCGAAGGAGAGGCGGACATTGCAGCTGAGGAGTTTGCAGTACTTGGAACGCTACATCTATCTCATCCTGTTCAATGCATACCTTCATCTGGGAAAAAAGGACTCCTGGCAGAGGCCGTTCAGTGTCTGGATGAATGAGGTAAGCACTCTCCCAGCACCAGCAGTGAGCATTTTGAAGGCATAAATTGCACTTGTTTGTAGATCTGAGGCTGTGCTGAATGAGCTATGCTGGACTTGTCTGAAAGGTGAACAAATGTTCTCATTTCCAATGAGCAGTCAGCTTGTTCAGGGCCAGGTAGTGCTACCAGCATCTCATGAACAAGGGTGTGTATACTCTTGTGTTTACCTTCCCTCCAGCCACCCACAATGCACAAAACTAACCTCCCCTGTTCAGAGCTGGGAACTGAATAACTCTTTCAAGGCTATCTTGATAGATGGCAACGTATCTGTGACTGAGACTCATGCTGTCTTTTGAAAGGCTAAATGCAGTCATAGGGTGGGCCCAGTTCAGATGTGTCCATGGTCCTGGCAGAGGGCACATTTTCATTTCTTCCACCTTTTTCATCTGAGCCAATTCCAGATCCAAATTGCCTTCCTGGAGCTGTTTGCCCCACAGAGGTAATCATATAATCTCCTGTGATTGAATGTTGCCTTAAAGGATCCCATCACAATCTCCTGCTGTCTCATCTAGTTGTGCCCTAAGTCATAACTGGCAGTTTCCTTTTTTGCTATGTTGGGTAAATCATTCACATATTCAGTGGCCTCATGGTATCTGTGGAGATTTGGTTCTGGGGCTCTGGGGAAATACCAAAAAAGTGAATGCCCAAGTCCACCAATAAAATGATATTGAATTGCGTAATTTGCAAACAAGATGTGAGTGCTGGAGGGAGATCTGTGAAATGGTGGGAGGCTACAGCAGGGAATCCCAATTTTTTTTAAAAAAATATATTTTCAATTCATGGTTGGCTAAATCCAGGGATACGAGACCTGTGGCTAGTGCGGGCCCACCATATATATAAAATGTATGACAGATACACTGCAGAGTTTTTGATCTTGCTGTTAAACCCTTGCGCTGGCCCATTAACAGCCATGAAATGCACTGAGAAGTTTAAAGCATATTGATTTGTGGTGGTGGTTCTTTAATCTGCTGGATGTTTTCTGAGCCTTTGCCTCTTAACTGCCATTAAAAAAATATTCACAGCTGTCATTTTTTTTTTTTTGCCTGGCTCAAGAAATTGCAGTCCTGGCATTCAGATTGGGAGAGTCCAGTGAACCATAGGCTGCACCCAAGTGCCTTGGTTCTCATTTGTGATCCATTTGCCACAGCCTTGTACTGATGTGCAAAGCAGTATCAATGCAACACAGTTTTCCATTAAAATTAGTTATTATCTGTGTTGATGATCTGTATTTACAGTGGCATAATTGTGATAACATCAATTGTAAAGATAATTAAATTCATCATTACCTTAAAAGTGTATTATTGTTGTTGTTATTAACAGTATTTATATACCGCCTTTCAACTAAAGTTCACAAAGCAGTTTACCGAGAAAAATAAAAAAACTAATGGCTCCCTGTCCCAAAAGGGCTCACAATCTAAAAGATGCAAAAGAACACCAGCAGGCAGCCACTAGAACAGACACTGCTGGGGTGAGGTGGGCCAGTTACTCTCTCCCTGCTAAAGAAAGGAGCAACTGCTTGAAAAAGTGCCTCTTACCCAATTAGCAATTGGGTAGTGGGTGGTAACGTCTATGGGAGCAGCATTTTAAAGACTTTGGTTTTTGTTACCCAAGTCCATGTTTCTGCCTCTTGGTTTCAACAGTTGTTCATAGCTACTGCTAACTATCCACCCAGCTTTCAAAGAGAGCCTTTGCAGGCCCTAAGACAATTCCCCCCCTTCTGTCACATCCTGTGCTGCTGTTCAGATTCAAAAGGGAAGAAAAACCTTAGCCATTGCATTCCATCAGGATTTGTTCCCAGGGAAAACAGCTGTTTTCTTATGTTTTGATTCATTATTCTCTGAGTAACTCTATTTAGTCATCTTTGGTGAAGGAGAGCAAGCTCCAGTAGTAAGTGACTTCAGTTGACCGGAAGCTGTGAAGAGGCTCTGGCTACAAGCCCACCGCCTCAGCAGCTGGAGGTAGGCATGCTCTTGGTCAACAGCTTGTTTTGCAAACTGACCCACTTTGAAGAGCACTTTGTTGGGCGGGGGGGGGGGGGAGCTATTGATGGACCAAGATTCTACCTTCCTCTGCATGGAGACTATGAGCTGTTTTGGGGAAGAGATCAAGGTTCAAATCTTCACCGTTTCAACCAAAAGGCTTTTGAGGAAGGATCACTGCTGAAAACTTTTGAAAACTGTTGCAAACCAGAGGAGACAGGACTATGTTAAATGAAGCCATGGTGCCTGACTTCCTCAGGTCTCTAGTCCTCAGCCCCAGAGGACTAGAGGACTGTGCAGAAGAATGTTCCTTTCTGGTAGACAGAACAATCTGGAGGACTGGCTTACTGAGCAGCTACATGCCTGTCATAAGTTACTGTTTGGTAAATGGTTGCCTATATTCGCAGACTGAAGTGTGCTTGTACCCATAGGTTAACCGTATTCACCCAATGGCAGTAAGTCATCAGTATAAATCTGAAAAGAGAACGGATCTAGATATTTCCACAGATGCTTTGAAGCAATTCAGTTGTGGAATAAAGAATCTATGGTCTTTTTCTCTGGAAGCTTCCCAAAGCAGATTGGATCAGGAATCTGCTGGGTCTGCTTAAGTACATAATAGGCTTTGTGAACTGGGGGACGTGTGGATGGGACCCGATTAGATCAAAACTGACCAACCTATAGTATAGATGCCTCAAGTGAAATGGGCAGCAGGGGCTTGATGTATGCCTGGGCAGGAGTGGGCAGGCCTAGAAGGTCTGGGTTAGAACTAGGCCTGTACTTTAGTTTGCCTCTTCTGCACAGTATAGCAAAAAGCCTACCCCCATCTCATGACACAAGGAATGGAGAGGGGGTTGATTGGACTGGATTTGAAGTATGCTTGCCAAGATACCATTCGAAAGACCTCTTTGAGGTATATGCAGGACTCCTTTAATGCCTGCAGGTCAAGATAACACAATTTGTTCATGAATACTAGTATGTTGACTGCCAACCCTTGCTCCAAGTAACTGTAAATAATGAAATGCATGGAGTACTTCAGGTGCCAAACGAAAAGGAGAGCAGAATGTCACATTCTCTCTGGGACAGTGACAAGATGATAGGTGGAACCAACAACTTGATGACATCTCCATAGTGCTGCTTCCTGGAAGAGAATTTCTCAGACAGGAGACTGAGGGGCCTCATGACCTATTCTTTAGCTAGTTATGTTTAAAGCTCCCAGTCACTTGCTTAAAAAAGAAACATTTTGGGCTGGAAGGAAGCCATGCAATACATCTAGGCTTCTCTACCTCTCTGTCTCGTCCTGCAACCCTGTCATATTCTCCCTCCCAAATATCGGTCTCCTCTGCTGCTTGCTCCTTGGCTGTGTTTCCAGTTCTGTCCCCTTGTCACTTCCTCTGCTTGTGTATGTATGTGTGTGTGCACCTCCCACATTGTTATCCTTTCTTGCTTTCTCCAGCATTCCCACAAGTACTATTGTGTGTGTTGCCTCCTGCTAGTCTTCCTGAGGCACTCTGGTTTGATGCCATCTAATTTTAACCTGGAAGGAAAAAACTGTGGTTTGTCCGTATATGAACTCCCTGCCATTTCTCTCTCTCTCTCTCTCTCTCTCTCTCTCTCTCTCTCTCATACAATCTGATTCACTAAGCAATGAAGAAAAGATGAAATTTTCTTGTGGAGCTGTCCACACTAAATTTTCCTTTGGCTCAGAGCCCGACCCTAACAGGCCCATGCTGACACAGCGGCGGCGTGCAGTGTCACAAGCATGCCATAAGGCATGAGCCCACACCGAACCGGTGCTGAGCAGAGGACGAATGAATACTGCTTGGAGCTCCAGGTGAGCACTAGGCAACAGAATGGTAAGGCTGGCTGTGGAGAGGGAGCAGGGAGGGGGTGGAGATGGCAGCAGGCCCTGCTGCCATATCCCAACCCCCCTTCCTGGCCAGGGAATCTGTGCCCACTCAGTAGTGGCACAGATCTGAGGAGATCCATCAGCATAGACCTGATGCTGCTTCCCAGCCCCATGGGATGCAGCGGTGGCCATTTTGGCACCATTGCCACCACTGTTGCTCTTCCTCCTTGCCATGCAGCACTTCTTCAAAACTGCATAGGGTGGGGCTCTGGGAGCTGTTCTTTCCTCACATCAGGCAAAGGATGAGGTAAAGAGGCAGCAATCCTTCCGGTGCCTGTCCTCCTCCTCTCCTCCTAGGAGAGCCATCAGGAACTGGGTAGCAGTGGCCCTTACCTTCTCCTTCTGCACTGCTGCTGTAACTTTTGGAAGTGGTGCTGAAGGAGAATGTAGCTCAGCCCACCCTATCTTTCTTTTGTGTGCTCTCCAAGGAGCAAGCAAGAAGATGGGGGTTGGCTAGGCAAATGTCAAGCTGGGGGAGGTGGTGAGCAGGCACAGGATCTGGGGATACACCCTGCCCACCACTCAAAGTGGTTTTTCAGTCCCACAGCCCACCACTCAAAATGGCCTTTCAGTCAGCTTCATGGATGGGCTGTTCCTGGTGAGGTGTTGAGGGGTTTGCTTGAAGGGAAAAGCACAGCAAAGGCTCGGTTAATAGGACTGTATGCTGACAGGTATTTTCATTCTGCGTTTTAGCATTTACCAGTCCTGTGCTGGCCTAGTGTCTGAAACCCAAAAGCAGACTGCTTGTTTTCCCTTTTCTTTTCCTTCTTCTCTCATCTCCACTGTCTACTGTGAATTGTGAAATAACATCATGGTTTTATTGATGATGCATATGGAGGTGGGGGAAAGATTCCTCTGGGCTGGTGATAAGAATGCACCAGCAGAGCCCACAACTCTATTGTTTCCAACTGTGTGCTCTCCACAAAACTGCTTCATACTGTCTGTGTCTTGGTGAATTAATCTCTATGCAGTCTGGTCAGGTGGACGTACTGTACACAGAAGGGAATGGAATTTATGAGCATTTTTCACAGATTACAGCTGATTCATCAGCTCTTACCACTTTGATGCTCTCTTCTACTTCTCCCCCTCTCCTTCGCTGCAGGGAGCTCAGCAACTGTAATAAGAGAATGTTTTTCTTAGATAAACCTGGGTCGTGCCAGGGACGGGAGACCGACTGGCCCAGCCTACCTTTCTGACAGTAATGGCTGCATTTCTCTAGCAATTCATGCAGAGATATGGAAGTGTGACCAAATTGTGCCAGTATCCTTAGGCACAATTTATTGATGACTTTTGTAACCTGTTTTACTCTAGTTTGCACTGGACAGTGAGTACAGAATACCAGTACAGACCATCAGTGCTGTACAGTGGAGAGAACAAGCAGAATCAATTAACACTCCTTGGTTTCTGTAGTGCTGTGCAGATCTTTAAATACACAAGGGTATAAAACATGGCATATAAACTTATTATTTTCAGTTTTGTTTTTAAATCTCCCCCCCCCCCATGTTGTGTGCATCTACACGTTTGTGTGTCCGTGTGTTTAAGTTATTGTTTGCCTTGGAAGTAGCTTAGCTTCCATACTCATGAAATGTATCTATCAAAAAGGCAATTCCCCCCATTCCCCCCCCCACTATCAGAAATGAATGTCTTGCCTTGAGATGGTGGTGGTCATTTGCACCTCTCTAAATAAACAGGACAGGAAATCATCCAGCTCTTCAAGGCTGGGCTAGGTCACCCTCCCCCGGGACAGGGTCACATAGGGGAAATGAGGGAGATCAGCTGCAATCCATTACATTGTTTGCCAGTGAGACATAGTCTCTTTCCCGCCCCTTTCAGGAGGTATCAAAGCAACCCCTTGAAAGCATCCTCCTTCTCCCTCTTTTTCCCAAGCACAAAAGGCCTTTTTCTGAGGTCTTCCTTTCTTTGGGCCTTTGGCCTCCTCCCTTTCTTGTCCACAGGCAATCAACTCTTTCTGTGCTGCTGTCACCCCACTGCAACTTGGAAGAGTTTGTAGAGGCAGACAGCAAAGTCGGTTGAACAGGGGTGGTCTCCTTCCATGTGGACATTTGCAGGTTTTGTGTGCACAGAGAACCGAGATGGCCAGGAATGCTGTTGGCTGGTAGAATGGTCTGTCTGCTTCTCACTATTAAGTCATACGCAATACATTGAATTGGCCTCTTTAGCAAGAGGTGCAAAAGGCTGCTGTATGCTTGTGGCATTGTATAGCAATGATTCCTGAAATAAGTGGTGTTGACATATCTATGTCTTTCTACAAACACCCAAGTGTGTGTGTCCTAGTTGGTCTAGGATAGATATCCAAGATGCATATCTATACTGGGTCAGTCAAATTGGTGCAGCATCCTCTTTCTATCCTTGTGGCTTTTGCCAGAACATTTCAGTGAGACTGAGAGGACCAAAATATATTATACTAGGTATGTTGCTTCTCAAGAGAATTTGCCCATGACCTGATACACCCCATAATTGACTGCTTCCTGTGAGGGCAAATGAGGTCTTATTTCCACTTAGCAGCAGCATCGTTACTCCCAGAGAAAACTGTAATGTTGCAATCTGTTGGGACCCGTTGGAAGTGCTGTCATTGACCTGGAAATGATATCATGGCCTGAAATAACATCATCAAACAGGAAAATTTTTAACTCCCTCCCATATGACAAAATTACAAACATAAGAACGCAGCTGGATCAAGCCAAAGGCCCATCTAGTCCAGCTTCATGTATCTCAGAATGGCCCACCAGATGCCTCAGGGAGCACCCAAGACAAGACACCTGCATCCTGGTGTAACTTCCTTGCATCCATCATTCTGAGGTAGCCTACTTCTAAAACAGGAGGTTGCACATACCCATCATGACTTGTAACCTCTGGTGTACTTTTCCTCCAGTTTCCTTAAATCCTCCTTTAAAGGCGTCCAGGCCAGATGCCATCCCCACATCCTGTGGCAAGGAGTTGCACAGACCAATTAAAGAAATGTTTTGTTTGTCCTAACTCTCAATTTTAGTGGATGTCCCCTGGTTCTGGTGTTGTGTGAGAGGGAAAAGAACATCTCTCTTCTATCCATCCCCTGTATAATTTTGTATGTCTCAATCATGCCCCCCCAGGCGCCTCTTTTCTAGACTGAAGAGCCCCAAACGCTATAGCCTTTCCTTGTAAGGGAGGTGCCCCAGCCCAGTAACCATTTTGGTTACTCACTTCTGCGCCTTTTCCATTTCCACTATGTCCTTTTTAAGATGTGATGACCAGAACTGGACGCAATACTCCAGGTATGGCCTTACCATCGATTTGTACAATGACATTATAATATCAACCATTTTATTCTCAATATCTTTTCTAATGATCCCAAGCCTGGAATTAAATTAAGGAAAATTAAAAATCTACAATAAGTTTAAAAATTTATTTAAAATAAAGAAGAGCCCTCCTAACCCTCTGAAGCAGTTGCTAATCTGAACAATTCCCCAAACATCCCAAAGGCTGCAGACCGAACCACACTTACCTGGGAGTAAGCACCATTGACTACACAGGCCTACAAAATTGAGAGTCAGAAAAGTTTTTCCCAAACTTTATGGTTGTTTGATATGAATTTGGGGTGCCGATTCCAAAAATGGCATCTGTTTTGCCGTATCACGTCTAGTTTTGAAGATATAGTATAGCCTCATTAGTGAATGGTTCAAGCAGCTTCCTCATGAGGAAGCCTTGGTGTAGGCTTCCTCATGAGGAAGCTGCTTGAACCATTCACTAAAGAGGCTATGCCGTGTCTCCAAAACTAGATGTGATAGGGCAAAATGGATGCCATTTTTGGAATCAACACCCCAAATATACCTAGGAATTGGTGTAACGTATAAGGAAGCAAAATGTGTGTTGCCCTGTGATTGTTAGAAGCATATACGTCAGTGATTTTCAACCTGTTTTATCTCACCGCACACTGACAAGGCACTAAAATTGTCAAGGTACACCACCAGGTTTTTGACAATTGACAAGGCACACCATGCTGCCAGTGGGGGCTCACATCTCCCATTGGCCCTATTAATAAATGACCTTCCCCCCAAATTCCTGTGGCACACCTGTGGACCACTCGTGGCACACCAGTGTGCCACAGCACAGTGGTTGAAAATGGCTGATATACGCTGTAACCTATTAAAAGTACACATCAGTGGCATTTCCCCAAATGCAGTCACATACCATGTTAGTACCAAGTCCAACATATTAAAAATAAAATACACATTGAAATGAATGGGGACCCACCTGAAATTGGCTCGTGACACACCTAGTGGGTCCCAACCCACAGTTTGAAGAATGCTGTTCTTGTGCTGAGAAGGAAGAGATAGATCTACGTTTGCTGTTTTCTGTGGCAGACACAAATTTTGCATAGCCTCTGATTTGGCCTTAAGGTCATTGGAGAGGCTTCTCGTCCCGTCATTATTTCCCGTCTTAGCTTCCTGGAGTCAGTCAGAGGGATGTATGTAGAAGTGCAGTGGTTTCCAAGATGTTGTATGTGTTTAAGATAGTGTGTTAAGATAGTGTGATAGCCTAGGAAAGGCTTTCTGGCTATAGCGAGCACACCACATGGTCTGTTCACTCAGTCAACTTTCATGCCCCTTGTAGTATGCAGTTCATTTGGATTTTTTTTAAAATGACTGATGGGAGTGTTACCACAGGTAGTAATTAGATTTCAAAGGCAAGAGTGGGGGGAACTGGGTCCCCTTAATGCACTTAAAAGCTTCCTCTTTTTCCTTTTAGCCAAAGGTACCAGAGTCAAAGAAAGAGCATTCCCTCTGGTTCTCACTCTCCCCTTTTCTCTTCTGTAATTTAAGTGCTAGGTGTGGGATAGAAGAAGAAACAAAATCCTTTCTGCTCTTTCTCGGATATCCTGATGGTGCAGCACAGGGAGGAGTTGAAGGGAGGGAATAATAAATTCTTCCAGCAATTGCTTGCTTGAGCTTACAAAAAGGCGGTTGTAGTGCAAAGTTTTCTAAAAGGTAAAGGGAGTGTTAATGTCACCCACCCAGACTCTTTCTCTCTTTTAAAAGCTACATGTTCCTAGGCAAATTTCAATCTCCTACCCCCTACTTTCTCTAGCCCTTCAGTGTTTTCATCTAAAAGCTCACTGAATGTCTAGTGTACATGAACAAAAATCAATGCTGAATGCTTCCCTTTAGTGAGGTGTACACAGAAATACTCTTTCCCAAGAGAAAACCACTGTTAGTTTCCTCTAAAGGCAGTTCTTAACACACATGCACGCTCTCTCTCTCTCTCTCTCTCTCTCTCTGAAACAGTGGCTTTTCTAAAGCCTTGCTGGCCCCAGAGTCCCTTTTTATAAGCAAGGCCATTGTATAAGAAAGAATATGCTTGACCTGGACAACCGGAGCTCTACAACAAAACTGCTAACCAGGCCTGGATTTAGGGGCATGCGACCCCAACAGTCCCCTGGGGTGCCAGACATTTCAGTTATTCTTAAAATTACAAAGTTTTGACAAGATTAGAGAAAACAAATTTGTTTTTATTTGCTTATCGAGGGGCATGAATTAAATGCAGACTTACAGATTTATGCATGCAAATTTATTGTCCTGTATGGCAGGGATAACTCATGCGTGCAGCTCATGCATCAAAGTCGTGGAAGAGGCTACAAATGCAGTAAAAATAAGGTATTCAAAAGTTGAACAAATGGAGGCAGGCGCAGGAGGTGCTCTTCTCTGAAGCCCTAGGGCATGCCAGCCCTGCTGCCAGCTCTGGGTTGAATTTCTCCTTCAGAGATGGGGAAAAAAGAAGCCCTGTTTCTGAAATGTATGTGTCTGTCATCTATGCCTCTGAGCAACTTGTAGATGAGAATCATCTTTTGCATTTAAAAAGAGCTGCACCTTGAGAAAGATGGCTAACTAAGGGCCCAGTCCTATCAAATTTTCCAGCACCAATGGTTCTGCATTGCAGCCTTGAAGGTAAGAGAACAAATGTTTCCCTGCCTTGGGGAGGCCTCTGTGACTGCACTCCCACTGCAGGATGCAGCGTACTCCCTTTTGGCACAACTGCATCAACGCTGAAAAGTTGGATAGGATTTGGCCCTGAGAGAAGTAGCTAAGGAAAATTGCATTCCCTGATTCAATATAAGGTAAACTATAAATGTGAGAACTACCACTTTAACGCTACCAAATGTTACTTCTTTGGATCAGCAGCTGGCAACTTCTAAAGTATGTTTGATCTGCTGAGGGCTTCCATTTGGACTTCAGTTGCCAACCTGAATGACAGCGGAGAGTGTGGAGGATGGATGGTTGTGTGGATTTGCCAGATGTTTCCCTGGAGGGGCTGACTCACTCAGAATGGCCCTCCGTTAACCCCACTTGCTGACCAGATGCTAGGTTTTCGGTCATAATGCCTTGGAAAAGTGAGGGTGTGCCTGTCTGGGAATTAAATTGCTGACGTAGAATTCACAACATTCATCACGGATTGTCAGCCTGATTTTGGATGTTCGATGAAACTAATGGACCGGTCTGCAGCCACCACAAACTCTGGAGGCAGGCTGTGTGTGCACATTGGAATGGTACCTCCAAGTAGACTTAACTGTACTGGAAATGTAGCTCTGGTGTTTTAAATCTGCAATGGAGTTGTAAAAGAAAAGTGCTGCTGTTCAGAATAGCGACTCAGTGATGACAGAAGGTGAAACTGTGCAGACAGAGGAAAGTGGGAGGGGGACTTGGGCTCATTTTATCTGTGCATTTAAGATTTGTCTCTCTCTCTCTCTCTCCCTGTCTTGTTTGTGTAAGCTGCAAGTAGGGAGTTGCTGGCTGGCATGTGATGGCACCTCGCCTCCTCTGTCTCAATTAGCTTTGCTAATGCATATTGGCATGTTTGATCTCCCCGGTGAGAGATGAAAGGGGCATCTGCCAACTGTGGTTACAATCAGAGAGCCTGGCCATTCTTGTTGGAAGGGGCTGGCTGGAAAAGGCCATTCGTCCCATTTCTAGGGGTTGGAGCTGGAGGGGAAATGGGAGAGAAACATTACTGATACTCTGTCCAGGTCAACGATATACAACATTAAGGAGGTGGGTAGGGGAAGAAAGAATGTTATCTACTTGAACTCGCCCTGTGCTGGAAGTGAAAGTGACATTGGAACCAGAGTGCACTGCTGTGCTGTTGAATGGAACCTGAGATCGCAGAGAGTGATGACACCTGGTTGATTTCCTGGTGTTCATCGCCCAGAGGTGCACAGGTCGAGGCCTTTCTCTTGCTTTGACCAAAATTTCTTGAGACATAGAACTGTGTCGCTGTTCTCTTTACTGACACGAGCCCATATGAAAGAGTCTGCAGTGCCATCAAACAGATGAAATAAGCATGTAGCAACCATTTTTCTAATCTTGCGGTATGAAGACATTATGTCATGGGATGTTAAAAACATTTGGAAGCCATGTTGTCCCTGTGGTGACTTGCTGTGGTGCATACCCATTGAGTCTTTCCTGTTAGGGTGAAGCATTGCTGTTTACCACTGCCCCAACAACTTTTTCCTCCCCACTGAGTCTAACAGTTAGATGCTAGTATTTGTTAGGACCCTGTAGGGTCATGGGCAGTTGTACTCAAATTTAGACCTTGAGAAGCTGAGATGTGGAAAATAGACAGGAGTAGGAAGTGGTAGCCTCAAGTATAGCTGGTCAAGCACTGTAGAATCTGCCAGTCTTCTAGTCTTTAGACCCAGCTTGGCCAATTCAGAGGCTTTGTGCTGCCTGCCAATTTACAGGGGCTGATATTGCACACCTTTAATCCCTTCTGGGAAACACTACAAACCTGAGAAGCAAATCCTGATTAAGCAGGGTGAGTGGCCTAAGGTTCATTAGTCCAATAGGTAAGAAACTGCCAGATAGAGAGTGGTCCAAGTTGCAAACCCTGGAACACATTTCCTTTTTGACTGTTTTAAATTTTAGGGAGCTCGGATGATTGGAATAATCCTTCTCGCTTGTGCTTGTCGATAGTATCTCTTTTCATAACACAGTGGGTAGATGGAATCTCCCTAACTTATAATTTCTACTGGTCAGAGTCATGCTCTGGCAGCTTGCTTTGGAGGTTTGATGGATGGACGAGTTATGAATGAAAATTTCAGGGCAGCATTGTGGACCTTGCTTTTTGGAAGGCCTGGGTAGGAAATACTGGCTTAAGAACAAGCATGAAGAGGAACGTAAACACGCTGATGTTTATCTAATGCACTGCAGCGTGACTAGATGAAACACGCTCCAAAGTAGTCTCTGGACTCTTCCCTTGCACATATTTGAGTTGGGTCGGGGAGATGTGGCAGAAATGTTCCAGAAACAACATTTTCTTTCATGTTTATAAACCAATTGCCCTCCCCCCACCCTTGACATGGATTTGTTCGTATGGGAGGGAGGGGACAGGGCACGTCTTTGTTTCCATTTGTTGTGAAGCAAATAACTGTGAACTCTGAACATATCTATTTGCCACAGTTGCCCTAAATTCTAATCTCTGAATCACAGAGAGAAGGAATGGGACGCATCCCTGTTTTCCTTCTAGGTTCCAAAACAATGCATTTTATTGCCATTCATTTGCAGGTGCCTTTAGAAAACCTTTTTAACTCTTTACATTCAAGTCTGATACTGCCACTTAGCAGTAAAAGTTTCCTCCAGTTTCCAATGGCAGTAGTTCAGTTGCTGACGGACGCGCGCATCCCAAAGGCCAAGGCTTTTTTTATGGTCCTCCTATTACATCAGGTTGCACATAGCTATCTTTTGCGTAGCTCAGCAGTTCTCAGACTCGCAGGGAGTTTGAGCCCCACTGTAAGTTCTTGCGGGGGAGGGGGAGGCAGCAACATGATTGTCAGAATCGCATCACTATCGAGGGGCGCAGGAGCTTGCCGGGACTCAATACAGCCTGCAGCAGCCTCCCGGGGGTGTGGGAAGGCCCATGCCAGCCTCCGCAGGGATCCCCAGCATGCAGTGCAGATAACGATTGCAACCCACTTGTGGATTATGTTTGTGAAACTGGAAGTGGGTTGTGATTATTGTTTTGACTGCCCCACATGTTGGGAAGCCCTGCAGAGGCTGGCGTGGGGCTCCCCACACTCCCAGAAGGCTGCTACGGGCTGTGGTGAGTCCAGGCAAGCACCTGCGCCCCTCGACAGCGAGACGATTCTGGCGATCGCGTCGCTGCCTCCCCCCGCCCCTTAAGGGGGCAGAGGGCAGAGCTCTCTGGCTGGGGCATCGTGATGCCCCAGTTTGAGAACCACTGGCATAGCTGAAGATGGATTTGGGCTGTCCCTTACCAGCACCTGTTTCTGAGCTCCCACATAGGTTCACCATTGCTCCACACTTCATATGGCTACCAAGGTGCACATACATTCTTGAGCAACACTTTGGCGGCAGCAAGTAAAAGGGGCAATAGTGAAGGTGCTACCTTATACTAAATCAGGCTAATGCTGCCTTTTGGAAGGCACTGTTTTCTTTCTCTGTCTTCAGTCTGAGCCCTTTTCGCTGGAGATATGAAGAACTGAACCTGGGACGCTGTGATGACCACGGGCCTTTTAAAAGCAAAATCCTCGAGAACAAGTCCATCCACCGCTATTAGCTAGAATGGCTATGACTTCCATATCCAGAGACACTATACCTCCTATTACCATAAGTGAGGGAGTAAAGTTCAGTGGCAGAGCACCTGCTTTGCCCACAGGTGCAAAGGTCCCAAATTCAGTCTCTGGTAGGACCCCTTCCTTAAGCTTTTCACATCAGCAATTTTCAGCCACTATGCCACGTATATTGATGTGCTATAAATAGTCTGCAGCTGTGCTATAGGAGTTTGGGGAAAGATCATATCTTAGAAGGGCCATTGGGGGATGTGAGCCCCTGGCCAGCAGTGCAGTTTGCCTTGTCAGTTATAAAAGAATTGATGGTATGCCTTGTCAGTGTGCTATGAAATGAAAAAGGTTGAAAATTGCTGGCCTAGACCAGGAGTGTCCAAAGTTTTTGGCAGGAGGGCCACATCGTCTCTCTGACACTGTGTCGGGGGCCGGGGAAAAAAAAAGAATTAATTTACATTTCAAATTTGAATAAATTTACGTAAGTTTACATAAATGAATATATTAAAGATGAACTTATATAAGTGAATGAAGGTCTTGCAATTGCTCAAAGCCTATAAAAGGCCTTGCACAAAGCAAGGCTGGCCTTTCCTTTTCTGCCGCTACTGCATCACAGACGTGAAACAGCAAGCAGTGGAGGGACCCCTCATCCCACAGCTCACGCAAGAGGTCCTCACTCTGAGAGCAGTTGCATCGGGCCAGTGTGGGCTCCAACAAATCACCGGAGGCTCATTGGAGACTAGAAGCTCCCTGAGGGCCACATTGAGAGGCCTTGAGGGCCGCAAGTGGCCCCAGGGCCGGGGTTTGGGCACCCCTGGCCTAGACAGTACTGAGCTAGATGAACTCACAGTCTGTCTCAATATAAGGTCATTTCACATATGTTTGGACAGTAGAGATAGCCACTCCCTGATTCCCATGCCTTGTTTGTGAGCTTCCTGGGGTTTGTCTGGTTGGGCACTGCTAGAGAGTGTAGAATTAGAGGGATCTTTGGTCTGAAGCAACATGCTGGCCCTGGGTGCAGGTATCAGGAGAAAATGGATCAATTGTAACAGTCCCAACCTTGATACAGCAACAGCAAGGTCAATTCCTGTGTTGTATATTCATCCCATTCCCTTCTCCCCATCCATTCATACAGTTATTGTATATGTATGTGTGTGTCCATATCTTTGGGGAAGTTCCAGGGAAAGCTCAAGAGTCCTTCTAAGAGAGGTGGCTAAAAAGAGCCTTTGGTCTCAAGTGCTGTCAGTCCCGCTTTTTGCTTTTTCATGAGCTTTTTAGCAACAACAAGGCAACATTGTAACTTTTGCCTGCCCTTGTGCCAAAGCTAACAAATCTTGCAAATGCTAACGCAAACAGCTAAGAAGTGACTTATAAAATGGTTAAGCACCAGATACAGAAAAGCAAGAAAGGTTATGTTGGGGGAGGGGTGCGTTAGCTCCACGTATAGCTACAATTCAAGCTTTTGTTAGGTTTCAATGTGTCATCAGTCTTTTCTCACTCTTAGATTAAAGGTTTGGGTGTCGAGGAGACTGACTAGTAGGGAAGGGGGCTGGAGAGAGTTCCCACAAAGTGATGCAAAGACCAGGTGGGTAATCTGGGAGGGGGCTTCCAGGTGGAGGAGTCTGTGGCTGAAAGACATGAAGATTTGGTTTACCTGACGCCGCAAACCACACCATCAAAGTGTAGACTGGTGGCTCCTCTCATTCTCTTTAGGGCTAGTCTTGGTGGTGTGGCTTGTGGCAACAAATAAAATGATTCTTCAGCAGGGCCCATGAGAGGGGGGTAAAGGGGGTAATTTGTACCCAGATCCAGAGTCAAAAAGGAGGCCCAGGAGCCAAAGGAGGGAGCTCAGAAATTTCCTGGGATCTTACATTTTCCAATCTCATCCAAACTTGCTGACTGCATGGGATGCTGAGCTGGCAGCAGCAGCAGCAGCTACAAGTCATATCTGCTGGGCCAAGGAACGCATTCATGGCATTCATTAATATAGTGTCAAATCTGGGAGGAAACTGACCTGCTTCAGTAGCTCTTTGTCTTGTGGCTCTGCCAACCATGGAGTGTATAGGAGCTCAAGGACACAGCTGCAAGTCTACAGCTGCTGCAGAAGCACGTTTTGGTCCGCACAGGACACTTTCCCTTCTAGTGTGAGCCTAAATACTATGATGCCTTCTGCAATGATTTTCTATATTTAAAAGATTTAGAGAGACTTAAGAGTGTGTTTGGTTTTCTGTATTACTTTATCTACTTGCTAACGCTGTGCAGGTGGGTAGACTTGAACTCTGCATTGGGAAGCCCAGTAGACCTGGGCTTCAAAGACTCTTCTGGCTGTCACCAACAACCCTCCTCCTGCCCTATTTTGCTTCCTGCCCCCCCCATCCTGCCCATCCCTCTCATCACTCTTCGCTGCTCTGTTTCACACCTCCCACCCCTTTGGAAAGGGGCCCAAAAGAAAATTTGTAACCCCTGATAAAATTCCTCTTGGAGGCCCTGCTCCTCAGTCCAAACGGGGCAAGCGGGAGTGAGAGGAGTCCCTGTATAATTATAGTTCTGAGTAAGCCTCCAATGTGGAGGGGTCTACTCAGACCTGCGTTAGCAAGATAGCTGGTGCAAGTTCACGACCCAGTCTATCAGATCAGGTCCGTGAAGGCAATTTGGATTTGGCAGCTGTGGTTGCCACCAAATCCACCCCCTTCCTGGACCTAATCCACCCTCTTCTCTGCCTGGTTGCTACCCCATTCAGGGGTGGGTCTAAAATGCTTCCTTTTACCCATCATACAGCAACCACACTGGACACACCTTCAGCTTTGCCAGTGCCACATATTCAGTATCATCAGACTAGAGATGATTCCCCAGATTTCCCCTGGGGGCTGGGGGATAAGAATAGACCCTCAGTTCGGCTGTACTCGTCATAAGAGGCGACTAAACAGCCACCAGGTAGATGGGACTCGTCAGCCTGGGAAGGCAGCTCATCTGAGAGAAGGAAAACTCTGATCCCAAACCTCCACTGCCTTGTGGCTACATCCAGTTATGGAAAAGGAGGTCAAGGCAAAATCCAGAGCCGGAGTCCCGGAGGCAGTTCATGACTGAACACAGTCACGTTCTGGCAACTCCTGCGACACCACTGGAACCAACCACACTGGCTTCTGCCTTTCCATTGGACCATTTCAGCGACATGGAGAGGGGGGATTTGCTGCATGGGTAATAGTCTGTCCTCCATATCTACCTTACCCAGGCTTCGCGCACTGGAGAGGACTCTGTTCTGGAACCACTATTCAGAGCGCGATACCATAGTCTTCTGAGACTGGAGGATACCAACGGACAGACTAGAGAATTGACAGTACCTCATAAGAACATAAAAACAGCCCCACTGGATCAGGCCATAGAACCATCTAGTCCAGCTTCCTCTATCTCACAGAGGCCCACCAAATGCCCCAGGGAACACACCAGATAACAAGAGACCTCATTCTGGTGCCCTCCCTTGCATCTTGCATTCTGACATAACCCATTTCTAAAATCAGGAGGTTGCACATACACATCATGGCTTGTAACCCATAATGGATTTTTCGTCCAGAAACTTGTCCAATCCCCCTTTAAAGGCATCTAGGCCAGATGCTGGTACCACATCCTGTGGCAAGGAGTTCCACTGACCAACCACACGCTGAGTAAAGAAATATTTTCTTTTGTCTGTCCTAACTCTCCCAACACTCAATTTTAGTGGATGTCCCCTGGTTCTGGTGTTATGTGAGAGTGTAAAGAGCATCTCTCTATCACTCTGTCCTTCCTGTGCATAATTTTGTAAGTCTCAATCATGTCCCCCCTCAGGCGTCTCTTTTCTAGGCTGAAGAGGCCCAAACGCCATAGCCTTTCCTCATAAGAAAGGTGCCCCAGCCCAGTAATCATCTTAGTCGCTCTCTTTTGCATCTTTTCCATTTCCACTATGTCCTTTTTGAGATGAGGCGACCAGAACTGGACACAATGCTCCAGGTGTGGCCTTACCATCGATTTGTACAACAGCATTATATTAGCCGTTTTGTTCTCAATACCTTTTCTAATGATCCCAAGCATAGAATTGGCCTTCTTTACTGCCGCCGCACACTGGGTCGACACTTTCACCGACCTGTCCACCACCACCCCAAGATCTCTCTCCTGATCTGTCACAGACAGCTCAGAACCCATTAGCCTATATGTGAAGTTTTGATTTTTTTCCCCAATGTGCATGACTTTACACTTACTGACATTGAAGCGCATCTGCCATTTTGCTGCCCATTCTGCCAGTTTGGAGAGATCCATCTGGAGCTCCTCACAATCGCTTCTGGTCTTCACCACTCAGAAAAGTTTGGTGTCGTCTGCAAACTTAGCCACCTCACTGCTCATCCCTGTCTCCAGGTCATTTATGAAGAGGTTGAAAAGCACCAGTCCCAGGACAGATCCTTGGGGCACACCGCTTTTCACCTCTCTCCATTGTGAAAATTGCCCATTGACACCCACTCTGTTTCCTGGTCTTCAACCAGTTCTCAATCCAGGAGAGGACCTGCCCTCTAATTCCCTGATTGTGGAGTTTTTTCAGTAGCCTCTGGTGAGGGACCGTTTTGAACGCCTTCTGAGAGTCCAGATATATAATGTACATGGGTTCTCCCTCATCCAAATGCCTGTTGACCTTTTCAAAGAATTCTAAAAGGTTTGTGAGGCAAGACTTACCCTTACAGAAGCCATGCTGATTCTCCCTCAGCAAGGCTTGTTCGTCTATGTGTTTTGAGATTCTATCTTTGATGAGGCATTCCACCATCTTACCCGGTATAGATGTTAGGTTACCGGCCTATAGTTTCCCGGGTTGCCCCTCCTTTTCTTTTTAAAAATCGGTGTGACATTTGCTATCCTCCAGTCCTCTGGCACCATGGCCGTTTTGAGGGACAAGTTGCATATTTTAGTCAAGAGAACAGCAACAATTCTTCAGTTCCTTACTAACTCTTGGGCGGATGCCATCAGGGCCCGGTAACTTATTGATCTTTAATTTATCAATGAGGTCTGAAACATCTTCTTTTAACCTCTATCTGACATAATTCCTTGGTCAGGAGGGGCCGTTCGGGCAGCGGTATCTGCCCGAGGTCTTCTGCCGTGAAGACAGATGCAAAGAACTCATTTAATTTCTCTGCCATCTCTAAGTCTCCTTTTATCTCCCCTTTCCCTCCCTCACCATCCAGAGGGCCAACCATTTCTCTGGCAGGTTTCCTGCTTCTAACATATTTGAAGAAGCTTTTATTATTCCCCTTAATGCTACTGGCCATGTGTTCCTCATAGTCTCACTTGGCCTCCCGTATCACCTTCTTACATTTCTTTTGCCACAGTTTATGTTCCTTTTTATTCTCCTCATTAGGGCAAGACTTCCATTTACGGAAGGAAGCTTCCTTGCCCTTAACAGCCGCTCTAACTTGGCTGGTTAGCCATGCGGGCACCCACCTGGACTTAGTGGAGCCCTTCCTCCTTTGCGGTATACACTTCTGCTGGGCCTCTATTGTTTTAAGCAGCCTCCATGCACTCTGGAGAGATTGGACTCTTTACCTTCCCTTTCAACCTCCCTCTAACCAGCCTCCTCATTTGAGGGAATTTTGCTCGTCAAAAGTCAAGGGTTTTTGTGAGAGATTTGCCCAGAATTCTTCTCCCGACGTGCATGTCAAAACGGATCACAGCATGATCACTGTTCCCCAATGTCTCAGTAACATTGACATCTCTAACCAGGTCCTGAGTACCGCACAATATTAAATCCAGAGTCACCTGTCCTCTTTTGGGCTCCATGACTAGTTGCTCTAAGGCACAGTCATTTAGCATGTCAAGAAATCTAGTCTCCTTTTCGTGACCAGAACACAAATTGACCCAGTCTATATAATTGAAGTCCCCCATGATTACAACCCTGTCCCTCCTTGTCACCTCCCTGATCTGTTTCCTCATTTCAAGGTCCCCTTCCAGTTTCTGGTCTGGAGGACGATAGTACGCCCCCAGTATTACATCGCTCCTCAGGCCTGGTAATTTAACCCACAGAGATTCAGTGTTGGGAGTCGGACCCACCTTCTATCTCTACTTTGCTGAATTCTATCCCTTCCTTAACATAAATGGCCACCCCACCTCCAACACACCCCTCCCTGACCCTCCTGTACAGTTTATAGCCAGGGATTGTGGTATCTCACTGGTTCTCCGCATTCCACCAGGTTTCTGTTATGCCCACTATGTCAATGTTTTCCTTGTCACCAGACATTCCAGTTCTCCCATCTTTGCTCAGAGACTTTGGGCATTTGCATAAGAGCATTTGTACATGGAATGCCCCAGGATGGGCTGCTTATTAGCTTCTTTGTCCCTGCATCCTCTCATTATGCTAAACCGTCTATCACACCCCATCATGCTACCATTCCCAATTTCTTCTACTCTGTCTTTACCTTGTTGTTCTCTAACCTCCCCGTCCTCGTCCCATAAGGATGAGGAGTCCCGAACCGGATGCCCCTCTGCTCCTGTTGGCTTTCCCCTGGGGATAAGTTTAAAAGCTGCTCTGCCACCTTTTTCATGTTATGTGCCACCAGTCTGTTTCCATTCTGGTTCAAGTGAACCCCGTCCCTCTTGTACAGGCCCCGCTTGTCCCAAAACGTTCCCCAGTGCCTAATGAATCTAAACCCCTTCTCCCTACACCACCATCTCATCCACGCATTGAGACCCCAGATCTCTGCCTGCCTTGCTGGCCCTGCGTGTGGAACAGGTAGCACTTCTAAGTTCACTACCTTTGAGGTCCTGGCTTTCAGCTTCCTACCTAATAGCCTAAATTTGGCCTCCAGGACCTCCCGGCTACACTTAGCCACGTCGTTGGTGCCGACACGCACCACAATTGCTACCTCCTCCCCAGCAGTATCTACCAGCCACTATCTACCTCCTTCCTTCCAGATGGGTGAAGGGCATACTGATCAAACCCTGAGCTTTGAAAAAGCTCACCTGGGATGCCAGAACTTTCATGCTTGCAGGGATGGGCACTTGACTCAGGATGACTCAACTTGAACACTAGGCTCACAATTCATGGCTGGAAACTCTAAAAAAGAGCTGGGACTCAAAATGTCTAGACTCCTGTCACAAGTCCCTATCTTGTGTGTGTGTGTGTGGGCTTCTTTTTTTCTTTTTGCCACTTCCGCATCGTGCCAGAGACTTCCTGGGCGTTCTGGAAGCTGGCATTCAGACCAACTGCAGAAGCAGACGTGTTGGGAGGGTAGGTTTTGGTTCCAGGAGATGAGGTTGAGAGGAGGAGGAAGGCTTAAGCTTGGTTTTGTTTTTTGTTTTGTTTCTTGCTGTGAAGTTTTACTCAGGGAAGTCCTTGATTCACAATTCAACTCTTTTCACAAAGTGACTTGTGACTCAACTCAAAAGACTTTAAATTTCTCCTGGGTCATGAGTCAAGTCATGGGGTTGCTGACTCGGGCTTGACTGGAGACTTGGGTTCAGTGACTTGATCACATCCCTGCATCCTTGTAAATACAATGAGCAGTTGACGTGGTAATGTCATTGAATCTTAATGAGTGTGGACATGATCATTGCTGGGTAGTGTGGAGACTGGCTGGCGCAACAGACGTATCAATGAAGTTGTTCCAAGGAAAACTTAGCAGTGTTTTTCAACAGACTTCCACTTATTAAGTGCAAGTTTTACTCTCAGACAGAAAAAGAGGTGAAGGCTAAATCCATGACATATAATGTCTTTTTCCAATACCCTGCAGCAAGAGAATTGCCTGATGCCAGGGACACTTGACATGTCCTCCATCCCCACAAATTGCTTTGACAGGGCTTTCTTGGGTGTCCTGTGGAACCAGAACTGCCTTGCTATCCCTTTTTCAGTATGCTGGTCATTCATGCAGGTAGTGAATGTAAGATGTCATCCCTGCAGTGTGGAATCCTGTGCTTGTGTGAGCTGCCTTTCCTACTTCATGGTCATCTCAGACTATTTCCCCCTTTTTTCTTTTCAGGTGGCAGCCAAGGCCGGAGTCTACGAGATCCTCAACCATCTGGGTTTTGCCGAATTTGAGAACCTAGAGGACAAACCGCTCTCCCAGCTTCGCTACCGCTGGCAGGAGCAAAGCCGTAGCTCATTGCCATTTCGTGGAGAGTTTATTTAGGACCCAGCATTAATAAGGGCCACGAGAACAGCAGTAATTTTTCCAGATGTTGCTGAATTGCTATTTCTCTTCACTTTGGTTGGTGAATGTGTGCTTTTGGTTTCTAAAAAAAAAAATTATATATATAAATATCATGGAGAAACGTGCCTTAAGGAAGGACAGTGATTCCAGAAGGAGAAGAAGAAAAAGTTAAATTGCCTTGAAGACATTTTATAGAGTTCTTCTAGACACAATAAAATTGAAGTAAAATCATTTTAGGTAGGTGTTGATGCAAATGCTGTATACTTCTCCCCCCATTCCTGAACACTTTATAGACCAACCTCAATAAGTATACAAACTCTTTTTCAAAGCGTTTTTTTCATGGATTCAGTGTGTGGTGTGATGTATCCTTTATATATATATAAAGGATGTATATATAATGTATTTACAAGGGCAAGAAATACATGCATGGTATTACTGTGTTTGGAAGCTTTTGATAGGCAATCCAGGATTCTTTTGTTAGCTCAGAGACTTGAATATGTTTGTATTTATTGCATACTTTCAGTTGGAGCTGGGCCACCTTTGTGCACGAATTGCTCAGATCTACAAATTGCCTTTCTTATGCTGATCTCTCTTGCTGCACACCCAGTGATGTACTGCTCTGAGGGGGTATATGTGTCTGTGTGTGCATATCCTGGCATCTGTGACTGCAGTAAAAGGCTGCGTATCCACTGCTACATTTATAGGCCCTACCCCAGTGGTTCCCAAACTGTTAGTCATGGCTACCTGGGGAGCCACAGAATCCTCACAAAAAATCCTCCAAATCCTCCACCATCTATAATGTATAGGATTATAGATCTCATGGGGAGCCACAGCCAATGGCCCAATAGGTCAAGGGAACCGCAGGTCAGAAACATTTGGGAACCACTGCCCTACCCTTTCAGGCCAGACAATCTCCCTACTTGACAAGCAATCAGAATTCAAAAAACCGTTTTTAGCTGGTGATTGTGTCTACTTTGAAATCTATAAGTTTTGAGCAAGAAGGCAGTGGAAGCCCTCAAACAGCATCAGCTTCGAAAAGCAAACCCCAAAAGCTTCAGTCATGGTTGTGCTACATCTAGAACTTTCTCCCACAGTGGACAGAATAGGTGGCTTTTCTTTGGGTAGTCTCTTTGCTTGACTCTTTCCCTGCCATTCTGTTCTCTAATTGTTCATCTGGGGGCATGGTAATAGGACATGGGCAGGGCCTTTGGAAAGAGAGTGAGGATTGGGGTTTTGAACATAGAGGAAGCTGTCTTATACTGCATCAGCCCAGTAGTCTGCTTGGACTGGCAGCAGACGTCCAGGCTACGCGGGAGAAGTCCTTTCCAACCCTGCTCCCCGAGATCTTGTAACTGGAGTAATGGGGATTGTACCTGGAACTTTCTGTGTGTATGCCACATGCTCTGCTGCAGAGAAGGCCTTCTCCCTGACTAGCCTTTATGTCTCTGCAGGTTGATGTGGCTGCAGGTACTTTCTGCAGTGGGTGTTCAGGGTGTTTTTGCTGAGGCTTTTTTGAAAATCGGCAAAGTGGTGATTTGAGAGAGAGAATGCTTTTAATCCCAGACCTGCAGGGGATAGAGGCAAATACAGGTGCTAGAGGGGCATTTTGCATAACAGTAATGCAGATTTGAAATACAGTGTTTGGTGGAAGGATGGGTCAGAGTGCTTTGAGCACAGCTGCTTTTGTGGTTCTGAGGATTAGGGGGAATAAAGTTGCACGTTTCAGTGGCGCTGGAGTTGGAGGACACCAGGATGAGGTCTCTTGTTATCTGGTGTGCTCCCTGGGGCATTTGGTGGGCCGCTGTGAGATACAGGAAGCGGGACTAGATGGGCCTATGGCCTGATCCAGTGGGGCTGTTCTTATGTTCTTATGTGGGGTAGAAAGGCCATGTTTTGCAAAATCTGAGGATCTAGAAATAAGGGAATGTGTCCAAATGCATTATAAACAGTCCATGATTATACCTTTTTAAAAACTTGTTTTTGGGAGGGAACTGAAAAACAAAATCAAGAGCCTCATTTGAGAAAATGTAACGTAAACCATACAGAAGAAGCAAGGCCTGCCATTAATGGGATAACAGAAGCCAAAAGACCAGGAGCAGAGTGTCCTGTGGATACAGTCAAGTCCCTTTGCATGCCCTCTGGTTAATCAATAGATAGCCTGTTCTAATGCAGAGCCGCTGGTTACTTTGGAGACTGCTCCAGAGGAGGCTTGGGAAGGGTTGGAGGCTTGAAGTGGGAAGGGTCGGCTCTGAATGCTCCTTTGAAGCATTTGGGTGGGAGCTCACCCTGCAGCTCTTGAGAATCTGTCCAGAGAGTTCATGGCATAATTTGTCAATTTAGCAGTTAAAAAAAAAACACAGGAAAGAGAAACAAGAATATCCACCGTCGCCTTTACATAAGGTATATTGGCCAAATGATGTCCATAGGTGGATGCAAGTTACGTTCACTACCCTAGAATGTGAGGCTTTCATAGAGCCTAGCAGAGGCCCCTTCCAAAGGCCTTAAATGCGCCGTGCTTCACAGAGCCAAGAAACAGGTTGTGTGATTTCCACCCTTATAAAGTTCAAATCAAGATCCCTACCATGAAAGACTGAATTCTGTAATATAAATGGGGGGGAAATCAGCTTGACTTTTCTTCTTCTGTGTCTTTGATTCTGAATTTGTACTGAGGAGGAGTCAGGAACTCCTCAAGGTACCGAACTCCACCTTCTCCCCCTGAAAATTCTTCTTCAGCCACTCTTCCGGCTTGAGAGATGATAGCAAGTTCTGCCAGTGTTCTTCCAAGCATACCTTTGCTACCACATGGACACTTGCTTTGTTTTTTGTTTTTGAAATGAAAGTGAAGACTCCCTGGTGCCTCTACACACAATATTTCATTTGATGCTTCTTCTGCATACTTGCAGCCCACGCTTATCTTTATTGTATCTCCCCACCCCAGGCTGAGTTTCTTCCTTTTAATATCTATTTAACGCAATGTGATAGAAATGAGACAGTGTTCATTAGACATGAAAATGGGGCCCTCTGAGACCCCAATCCTATCCAGTTTTACAGTGGTAATGCAGCTGCAATGCAACCCTGAGGTAAGTGGACAAATGTACCCTTACCTTGAGGAGGCCTCTGTGACTTGCCCCTCCACCATGGGATGCAGTGCACACCCCATTGGCATGGCTACATGAGGGCTGGAAAGTTGGATAGGATTGGGCCCTGAGTCAAGTGTTCATAGCCAGGATCTCCTTCTTCTTTGTTGGGTACTACCTGCTACAACTACAACCTCTGCCCTATATCTGCCAAGTAGCTTACTTCGGAGGAAAAAGCAATTAGGACCTTTCTTTCTTTCAAATGCAAAGCATATGGTGTCAAATGTCCTTGTTCCAATGGGAATTTTTATTGTTTGACCAATTTATCGGTGATTTAATTTACAATTGACATTGGTACAATCTGTAAGAGGTCATTTCCCCTGTTCCACTAGCTGTTTTCTCAGGCAGCCATTTGAACAACAATGTCTCATCACTGCAAACTGCCAGAACATATTTTGAATTGGAAATTGAAAGAAGCTGCTCATACCATACTTCTTAAGAGGTTACAATACAGAACAGATTTGGCATGACAAAATGGATTTGGATTCATTTTCATGTGTGTCCGTCCCCATGCTCCCATTTCTAAAATGAAATGTGTGTTGCATTTCTTTGCAAAGCTACTGTGTTTTTGTGTACCATCATTTTGTTTCTCTTTCTTATTTTTGCAATATCTTTTCCCTTCTCTCTCTCTCTCTCTCTCTCTCTCTCTCTCATATGCGAAGATGTTTCTTATCCTGGGTTTGCAAGTTTTAGCTAAAATTGCCTGTCCAGCAGAAAGGGTGCTAAAGGGGTCCTAATGAAACATGTGGCTTTACAAGTTGCCCCTCGTTTCCCATGGTACTGACCCATTTCTGCAAATATTAGAACTTCACCATCAGCCTGTGTCATTGGGAACAGGTAAACAGTCTGCAATGTCAAGAAAGTGTCCTATTGGCAAGTGGCTTTGACAACATACCCTGGGGATAACTTGGAAAGGAAAAACAGCCTCCAAAACAGATCAGCTAGGATAAGCTCAAACAGGGTCATACGTATGTATGGAGTACTAATAAAACCCACAAGCATACAGCTGCCCTTGAGAACTTTTGTTCAGGGGGGAGTAGAGGAGGAGGCCAGGAGGATAGTGATGATGCACAAGGTAGAAGGTAAACTAAAGATTATAAACCTTCACAATAGTTCTTTTGTACTATAACTACCCACTTCCCCTTTAGTCATGCCCCTGTCACTCAACAGAGATCTCAGGCCACCTTTCTTCATGGTTGAGGGAAGCTTCCCTGTGCAATTAATTAAACAATTCTTAATTGCTTGGAAGTCCAGACTTTTGATCTTATCAGTGCAAATAGGAGGCTCAAGTGACATCACCTGCACTATTACAGTAGACCTCTCGGCTCTTACCTTTTTTTTCAGACTTGTGAGATTAGGGAACAAACCCCATTTCTTGAACTTTTAGCTTTTTTTCAGTTGTTATCACATTAAAATGTAATTTCTATTCAGTAGCCAAGAGAGGATTAAAAATGATTAAAAAGAAAATACAAAAACAATGAATGTGCTACCTTTCAAAAGAATAACAAATTTGTAGATATGTTCTTGTGGGCATGGGATGTAAATAGCGAAGTCAAATTATGAAATGCAAGAGGTGTAGTTTATGATACTCTTATGCAAAACTTTAATGTATACAAGATAATTATAGGGCTGACAATTAACAGTGATAATTGATTTCTAACTCTTCCAGGCCTCTGCTAGGTTCACACTTTTTAAGCAAAAAACCTGTTCAGCTCGATTCAGATATGAACAAATGGAATCAAGCCTCTTGATGAACTTTGGTTCAGCAGTTTCACAGTGGATTCTTCCCTTTGAAGTGCTTTAGGTAAAGAATGATGACATTCAGATCCACAGCAGAGCATTCTCGGAAACTGGAGAGATTTCCCATTGGTTTCTGGATGTTGCCATATTTGATGTCAGGCTTGTGACCATTTATTCAGGCTAGCATGACTAGCCGTCTCGGTCAGGGGGAATACAAAATTAGATTGTCCTACATGCTTATAAATTATTCCAGTTTTAGAACATGTATAAGACCATCTTCCTAAAATGAAGCACTATGTCCTTGTAATACCAGATATTGACTACATTGATCCATCATGCTTGATCAATGTAGCAACTCATCACCATTTCCAATTTCACCCCAAATGTATCCATCTTTACTATCTATGACCATTTTCCTTAACTATTCTGCAAATGACAAGAGTTTTGGAGGCTTTCCAATGCTTTGCTGTAGCAGCCACCAAGCTCTCGATAATGGTTGTATCCTTAATAAGAATCTTTAAGAAAATGTGATAAGAATTCAATGTGAGTGAAGAACTTTGAATGCTCTAAAATGGTATATAGAAGCTAACAGTACAAACCTATGCATGTCTACTTGGAAGTAAGTTCTGTAATCCCCATTGAAATCCCCGTAATCCCCATTGAAATCCTCGTTCAATGGGGATTGCTCTCAAGAAAGGGAATATAGGATTCCAACCTAAATGCTATTACTGTCCCCATGGGGATGAAACAAAAACTCACCTGTGTGGCAGTGCTTCACTGGTAGGTTGTATTGGGCTGAGCAAGCAAATTAGCCGAATTCCATGCCAGCAAAGTCCAAAATCATTTGAAAGTAGTTCTGAAACTCTACAGTTCGTTCTTAAGTTCCCTTCTTTGATCCTAAGTTCATAAAACAGCTTTACTATGCAAAGAAAGCCATAACAGCTTTGACAAATTCCTGTGTCCCACTGCATAGAATTTGGATATGGAGTTTGCATTTCAATTACTGTAATCCAGTAACCTCAGATTATCTTCCCTCTTGGGGGGGGGGGGGTGATTTTGTGCACCTGAAAAGAGTGTATCATCATTGCTTCCTGAAAAAGATGCTTATATGAGAGCATCTTTGCCCAAGACCAATCCTGAGGGTGAGAAGGAGTATATGAACATGAACATGAGCCAGTGGAAGAGAAGGGAAATGTCACAAATGTGATTCCGTACCCATGTTCCCCCACCCAGCTGGAGGGATGAGAACTGGAAGCAGTGAGAACATGTAAGAACAGAAGAAGCCAAAGGAGAGAAAGAAGAGAGAACTGGACCAATGAAATGTTCATCTACAGTGAAAATACTTTGCTTGTTCTCTGTGTGTTATCAAAATGTTTATATATAGCAACAAGTTTGCAATTTAAAAATAACATCCTGATGGATTGACATGACCTCACGCTGGATTAACAACATGCCTGGGGAGTCTTTGCACTCTTTGGGGGATTGCTGATCACTTGCATCACAAATATCTGACAGGAAGGAGCTTCTACTCCCACCAAATGTCACTCCACCCATATCCAGGCAAGAGCCAACACAGTGAGTGAGCTCCAGTTACTTCAGGCAGAGGGATGGCATGCTTGATTTCTCCTTAGCAAATGTTTGTCTTCAGTAGTGGAATTTTGGGTGAAATGCTCCAGAAATGTTCCATCTGCCATCATCTCAAACGTGCCAGCAGCCTCTCTGCTAGTACTGGAAAATGTCTTTTGCCAAAATGACTAGGTTAGCAGCATGCCCTTGGAACCCCTATATAAACGGAAGATCTGCAGCCACCCAGAAGACATGGAATGGTTGGGTGTGTGTGGAAAATTCAGCTGTGCAAAAATGGTTAACTATTAATAACAACATAGAAATGGAATTTAAAGCACTTGGTGTTTTATAGAATCCATTTCCCTACCTGCTCAAGCATATATTATATGTTAATTCTTACCTTATTTATCTTTCATGAATTTGGCTGAAAGACAAATGTGTGCTAAGAAAGCCATCTTTTTTATCTCAGCATTACAGATTATAGGGCTGAAGTTTAGGGGGAAAAAATTGTTTGCCTTAGGCTGCAATCCTAACCACACTTTCCTGAGAGTAAGCCCCATTGAACAAAATAGGACTTATTTCTGAGTAGACCTGGTTAGGATTGAGCCCTACTATATGGGGCTGCACCAAATATCCTCCTGTGTCATGATTTGGGCTGAAAGTAGTGCTCTCAGTGGGAGATAAGTTTTAAAAAAATTATTTGCGTGAAACGTCTTTAAAAAAAATTGTGTTTGCTGCCATTGTACTTTTGGTGTAATTTTTCTCTCAGTTTACTAAGTCTTCTTCCTAGGCCAATTACATGGATTATCTCATCCAATCAGGGCACACATAGTAGATGACAGGATTACATGATAGCGTGCATCCTGTTGGATTTAGCTGAGATCAAGCAAAATAAATTCAGAATCGGGGTAGTACTACCTGCGTAAGTGAACACTTCTGAACATTTCCAAATAAGAAATGGGAGGACAGAACTGAGAAAATCAGAGAGTAAAGAATCTCAATGGAAACCATTTCTTTTGAAGAAATGCTGTAGCCTAGTGGTTCTCAGAGATTTGGGACCTACCAGGGGGTTGTGACCCTATTTTTGGTGGTTTGCGAAACTGACAAGGCAGATTAGGCTATATGCATTAAGTGTTGAATAAGCTGCTACTTGGAGGGGGGACACTGCTGTCCAGTCACCATTATAGCCACGTCCCTTGGCATTTATAAATCAGGCAGGCTCTAGGGCCTCTAAAATGTTTAAGAACCACTGTTGCAGCTATATGCATTACAGGTGAAAACCTTGAGGGGGCAACTCATAACCCAATCCTATCAGGACCTTATGATGGTGGATCTCATCATTTGCCACCATGTCCCAGAACAAAGGTGCAAACATTGATCTGCTGCTCTGCAGGCCGAGCATGCCAGCACAAATAGCTAGAGGCCGTGCTTGAGCACCAGCAGTCCCCAGAACCTCCCCTGTCATCTGGAGTAGGTATGCCAGTGATGTGGGTGGTTTGGGGATGGAATGGGGCAGGGAACTGGAGGGGTGGAAAGACAGGATCTTGGCGGCAGCTGCACACACCAAGTTCCTATCCCCTGGCTTGCCCAGACCCACCTCTTGAGTCTCCTCAGACTTATGCCTGCTAAATAGCTGGCATAGACCCAAAGAGACTCACTGGTGGGCAGGTGACCTATGGGGAGGTAAATAAGGGAAATATTTACTTACCTCTCCCTGGCCATCTGGTCACACACACCCACAGGATGCAGCACACCATCTCGCAGCAGTGCTACATGCTATGAATTGGTGATGGGTAGGATTGGGCCCTCAGTTTATTAAATTCACACAGTCTTGTATGTGCATACATGATGTATCAACAGCCTTACAGTAATCTTGTCTGTGATTTCTAGATATAATAAAGTGTTCTTGTTGGGGGCCTCTCCTTGTTTAAATAATGTCACATGCTACATGGTTGTTGATTAAAACCTCCTGTCTGCTCCCCAAGTACCAGTGCTATCTTTTTAATTTGAGATGTGCTGGGCCATAGTTCTACCTGTGAACAGGCAGGATTAGCCCACCTGGTGTTACACTGGCCTTCTTGAATGTGCACCAGCTAAATAGCTGGATCCAAAAAGCCCCAGAAGGATGGTTGGGGCATTACTCTCGTAAGGGGAAGAATATCTCCTTACCTCGAGGTGTCCTCCAGCCACCTCCTAACCTGTGTTAGATACAGGGCAGACCATGTGGCCTGGCTGTACCAGCGCAGGTTAGGATTGCACTGTAAGACTAGCAAAGGTCCACCTAAGTATTTCTTGTCATTTACTTGAAGCCAGAACCAAATTGATTAGTTTCAGATTGCAATTTCATGTTCCCCCTCACCCACCCACCCAAAAGAGGCTCCTCTGAATACAGTGAGATATGCCTCTGAGCAATCCTGCACTGGAAGTTCTTCCATTTGACCCAATAAATCACCTCCACTAAGTTAAAGGAAAATAACCAAGTTCGTAGCTACTGGGCCTCCTTGAATCTATCAAGGCTGATTGATGGAGAAAACGATCCTCTAGATTAGAAAATGGATTATTAATCCACAAAAATCAGCCCAACATAAGCATTAGTCCACAAACTCATTGAGAAAGCTTCTTTTCTCTTAAAAGGAAAAAGAAAATCCTTTAAGGCAAAAGTGGAAATGGAAAAATCAAAGAACAAAATAAATCATATGGAATTTATTAAAATGGAAAATAAAAGTGTGTCCATCTCAGGGAGATTAGAGAAGTGCCAAGTTTAAGAATAAAAATGTCCTTAAAATATAATAAAATATATTTTATTATATAATTTTATTTATATAATTTTATTATATAAAATATAATAAAAGGACATAAGCAAAACCCCCTTTCCCTTCATGGGTATACAAGTTTTATACCCTTTCACTTAAATTGCATGCCACATTCATGCAATTTAAGGCAGTTCCCAAACTTTTTTGACTGGCAGCTCCCTTGACCTACTGGGCCATTGACTGCGGCTTTCCATTAGGGCTACAATCCTATACGTTGTATAGGGCAGCAGGTTTTTCATGAGGATTCTGTGGCTCCCCATGGCTCACAGTTTGGAAAACACTGGTTTAAGGCATCATTTCTTCCCATATTCTCAGTCTGTATATTCCATATTGCGCCTTTGGGTGGACCAATTACAGCACATGACCCATCTTGGATGCAATTTGCCTTTTGTGAAGCAATATTTGCTTTAAATATTGACTGTGCCTGGTTTTCTCCAGGTGTCTAGTCTGTGAAACTGAGCCATTGTGTTCTCAAGTGCATGGTGTCAAAATATCTAAAGTTCACTTCCTTACTGATCTTGTTGCTTAAAAAGGAAACCTTGATCAGTGTTTTCCTTTCTATCCAACCCAGACAAGTCTTACTTTGAGCAAACTTCAGCTTTTCTTAGCCAAGGAACAATTCAGCCTGAATAGGCCTTTGGTTCACACATGTCCTCAGGAAACCAGTTACCTTGAAGGCCTTAACCGACATGCTCACAACCTTTCCAGGAACATTCTATCAATGGGCAATGACTAAATATGGGGGAAAGTCCTCACTATCCTTGCCTTCCATAAGTGGCTTTGCAAAGCTCAGTGACGCTTCTGTCTTAACCTCTCAGTGCTGGACATGGCATTTAGAACTTTGCCGCAGTATCACTTACCATGTATGTGGCTTGGCACAAGGAATAGTGGAGAGAAATGGTGGAAGGTTTCCTGACACCGAGCATACAGAACCTCTGTTTTGGCAGCGCACAAATGGGGATGTTACAACAGAAGCATAGCATGGCATTTATCCTGTGAAATTGCATGTCAATGTTTGGAGGGAGGCATCTATCCCTTCTCACAAATCAGGTATGGAACAGGCAGTGGATAATGAAGCTGACCTTACCTTGCTAGTATCCTGGAAAGATGATAAGGTCAGTTCCTCTCTTCCTGTGATTCAGACTGAATGTGACTATCATTCAGTAGCATCTGCGCTTCTGGCTAACTCATTGATTCTATAATAGGGGTGGCCAACTTGCAGCCCACCACATGCCACATTTTATGTAGAGAATCTTGAATGTGCCATTCCACCTTAACATCACCTTTAGCAATTACCACGATAGCTAAATAGAGCCTCCATGTTCAAGGGCAGTATACCTCCGAGTACCTCCTCCCATGCAGTGGGCATGGTAATGCCCTGGGAAGTGTGGGTGGTGATGCACCATTGCCTGCTCCCACTGGTTATTTTGCTACAACATTTGATAGGATAAAGATATTTCAACACAGTTTGTTTCATTGCATTCTGCATGAAATTACACATCAAATGATATATAACATGATAGCATTATTCAAAAATACCAAGATTTTACAAATTTTGGCTAGTAATGGTGTAATACACCCCATGCATGTCACCTGATGCAGCATGCACTCTCCTAGTGATGCCACTATCGGAAGGTACAGAGCAAAAAACAAGGGAGTGCTGTTGCCTGTTTGGGGCTTTCCAAAGACACCTGGCTGATTGCTGATGAAGCCATAATGGTGGCCTGCAAGGACCTTTAGTTGAACCCTGCAAGACTTGTTTTGAAGTCCATACAAAGGTGCGTTCATTGCCCTTCTGTACAGCCCAGCCTGACCCTCCCTGTCCACTTTCTCATCCTCAAAGATGATCTTAGCCGGGATGTCTTTGTGGATGATTTTCCCAAAGATGATATCTCCACTTGGCTGGGCCACCTGAGCTTTGCTGATCTAATTAGCCATCTCTGCACAGCCCCACTCAGCCCCTGCTGCCTTCCACAGCCTGCCCCAGGCCTTCTTGGGTCAGTACCCATCAGTTAATGGGTAGCTCTCTAGCATCTGCGCAATTGACCTTCTCTCCTGTCCTTAATCCTTTTCCCTTTCTCCCTGTTCTTCAACCAGAACAAATCAAGCAGAGTAGATATGGTTGTCCTGAGTGTTCCCACTGCAGTATTAGAAACTTGAGAGCATGCTGTGTAAGGAGTAGAAAAGAAATCAAGCAAACTGTTAACTGCTGTGGTGCTTTCTTTGTTATTTAAATGTTTTGGTTCCCCCCCCCCCCCAGAAATATATAATCAGTTTTGCACATGCCACTAAGAGAGTGTCTGTGTGCCACTAGAGGCATGTGTGCCATGGGTTGGCCACCCCTGTTCTATACAAAGTTCCCCACTGGTCATGAAAACCAAGTTCTGACTCACACTTTTCATGACATTTCTTTTTTGGACCAACAACCTTGACAGTGGCCTCTGCTAATGATGATACAATTTCAGAACCTTCACAGATAATTGGAATAAAATGTCTCAGTTCAGCAAGGAGCATAAAAAGCAGGCAATATTTAAGACAGTCAGGGATCATTAAACTTAACAAATAGTGAGGCAGGCACCGATTTCTGAAGGCATTTGAAGATTATTATAACTAAGGAATGAAATGGTATAGTTAGCATAGGCAACATCTAAGAAAAATAAAGACATTAAAAATCCAGATGTAAAGCTACATTCTATATAATTTTAATGTTCGACAACAGTATTTACTTTTCAACAGTAGACTGACCTAAATTGACCTCTTTCCCCCCTCCCTCCAGTGTGTGTGAGAGAATATTTATTTAGTTGGTTCCTGTTTTGGTTGCTTACGTCCCATGGGCACTTGGCAGAGTCCTCTGAGGCTTGGCTTGGTCTAAATGGACCCATGGCAGGCAGGAGCCATTGGTGGTAACTTATAGTCAGCACCAGAAGAAGATAGCAGGAAGAAAGAAAGTCATGGTGACAGTGTCAAGTCAGACACAGGGCCTGCCAGACCCTGGACAGCTCCAAGGGGCAGCAGACAATTCGTCTCAATGAACTAGACAGAGCAGCAGTTCACAAACTTCTAGGTCCCAGAACCCTTTATACTCCTAAACAGAGTCTCGGGGAGTCCCAGAGTGCTGGTGCATGTGCAGAGTGCTACAGCGCTGAGCAGATGGTGGCCACTTCTGGTGTGATTGAGGAGCCCCTGAAGGGGTATCAGGGAGCCCCAAGGCTCCTAGGAGCATACTTTGAGAAATGCTAAACTAGAGAGTCCAACATACCCTGAAAGCTACTCTGAGCTCCACTCCTCAGTGGATAATGTACATGGCTTAAAGGGGTCATGCTCTGGCCTGGACACTTGCTTTCTTATGGCACTCTGCAGTTAGGACTATCGGTGCTTCAGTAAAGGATTTTCAGGGGACTGTGATGTACTGGGAGCCAATTAATGGATTCTACAGAGGGCTTGAGCCACTCAATTTGGTGATCTGCTTTAGAAAATTCAGAATCATTGTCCAACAGCAGGTCTGCAGGAAGACCCACTGCTGTTTAGATAGAACTTCTCTTTCCCTTGGAGCTTGAGGCCGAGGAGGACATGACTGCTTGTTGAAAGATGACAAATCCTAACACTTTTCATGGAACAGCCTGGTTCCAGTGGTTGATTTCATGATCTATAATTGCACAGAGATATACAATCACCTCACAACAAAACAGTAATTTGAGAGACGACGTGAAGACTGTGCCTGCCAAATGAGAAGCAAATGCACATTGATGGGGACAAAGAAACAGACCATATGATCCCTGGGTGACATGAAAGAAAATACGAGACATTGTGAGGTAGGCTAAGTGCTTTTGCTGTGAGTGGTTCTGCTGTTTAGGTTGCCTGTGGTCTGTCTAGACTCCAGACTTTTCCTCTGTATCTAGCCAACTGTGATATTTGTATGTTTGTTCCCCATCTGTAACACTGGTGAATGCTTCACTTGGAGCACACTTCAGCTGCTGCTGAGCTAATGTTTGAATTATAACAATGGTTAAATTAAGCTGTGGGGTGGGGGAAGGGCGATGGGTTCTTTTTCTTTCATGCTCCTTCATGAGGTCACCTTCTTTCTTTTGAGAATGGAATCATTTGTTTGGTTTTTCTTTTCTATTTAAACCTTTTGTTAAGTGTTGGATGCAGGAATAGAGTCTTGCCCTTCCTTGTTGTGGTTTGAGCAGACCTGGGTCTTGGAAATTCTTGCCAAGTAGCCTTCAAGGAAGTCTCTTTCTGGCCATGCCAATTTGGAATATTTATTGCTGGTCACTGTAGGACATTTTTGCACATTGCTTGTTTTTAGGTGCACCACTAAGATTTTCTAGAAGCACACACCTAAAAACAGTGTGTGAATGGGACGAGAACACTTGTTTGTGAGCGTTCCCATTAGAAAGTGTGCTCATAGTTGGAGGGTCAGGACTGGCTGCAGCTCTCTTGTGCTTCTTGGACTGCTGACCCAGGGTTTCCCACCACATATGTGTGAAATGGTCCTAAGGTGGTTGTACACTCAAGAAACCTAATCAAGGGCATTCATCTCTTCAGGACACATTTTTTCCTGCTATCATTGTGATTGACCACATGTAGGGTGCAATCCCATTGAAAACAATGGGACTTACTTCTGAGTAGACATGAATAGGCTTGAGTGGTAAGAGATATTGTTTTCAAAACTGAAACTCTTTGTCAAGAAAGTTTTCATCAGTTACAATAGAAGTTTGTAAATTGGTCACCAGTGTGTTTCCTTGGACCTACACCAGCAATTTAGCAGCTGCAAGTTTGAGGAGACAAGGGAGAAGCATGTCAGCTGGCTCTGAAGGGGAAAGCATCTGGTGAAAGTTGCTTCTGCGAGTTTCCACCCTCTCTCGCCTCCAACACGCCCCTCCCTTATCTGCCCTGTTCTGCCCACCCTGCTGAATTACTGGAAGGACTCCTTTTAGCTGCCACCACACATGGGCTTCTCCCCATCATCCACAGTGGTAGCCCAGAAGTGCGTGGCTCCTGGTGCGTCCACACAGCTTTCACAATGCTGTAAAGCAGGGGTGCTCACACTTTTTTGGCTCGAGAGCTACTTTGAAACCCAGCAAGGCCCGGTGATCTACCAGGGGGGAAGGAAGCGTCTAACAGACACCCATCTCGAACTCCCGCCTCTCCCCCCTTCCACTACGGAGCCCCAGGAAGTGCCTCATTCCAGTGCAGCCCAGCTCCCCCTCCCGCCGCCGCCCACTTTAGCTCCTGCTCTTCCGGCATGCAGCGCCACAAAACTGATGAAAGTCTAGTCAGTTTTGTCGGTTTTGTTGCTGCATGCATGAAGAGCAGCTAAAGTGTCAGTTTCAGTGTCAGTTTAGTGTCAGCTAAATATGTCAGTTTCGTCTAGTCACTAGACGAAACTGACATATTAACAGTTTGGAGAGACAGGGCTCCGCGATCTACTCATTTTGCCTCGCGATCTACCGGTAGATTGTGATCCACCTATTGAGCACCCCTGCTGTAAAGCATGTACGACTGCCAGAATGCTAGTTCCAGTGGTGGTATGACTGCATAGGACTGGGTAAGACTGAAAAGTCTAGAGGAAGGCAAAGTGTGCGTGCTGTTTTAAGTTTACATTTCTATCAATTATTTTAGCATATTAGTATATTGTCATTGTTCATTTTGTATTTGGAATCATGAAAACTAGATCCTAATAAATAGTTCAATGAAGTTACTTGAAATCAATTAGTCACTGTTCATTTAAGATGTAGTTTTACTTCCCTGCGCTGGACATTATTAAGCATGCCATTAGCTCCCCAGACAAATGCCTGAGCCAGTGTGGTCCAATCTGATTGTTACATGACAGGGAAAAGATCAAGACAGAAGAGAGAAAGCATAGACAAGACAGGAAAAAAGATAGCAGAGACCTGGTGAGACTATCAGAGTTTTGTTTCTTACACATTGTGTGCATTTCCAGATGTTAGCAATATGCTTAAGCAACAAACAACACTGATTTTGCCAAAGGCCAGATGTGAAATCCTGGATGTTCTACTCTCTGTTGGGAATACTAACGGGAAGGTTCATTACCATAAAACAAATATGCAGCCTTGGGTCACAGTGAAACAGTGGTTCCCAAAAAGAGAAAAGAAACTGCATTGCTTCTCATCATGTCTGATTATTATAGGTATCAAACATAGTCCAAGATTAAAGACCATTTGAGATATACTTCCAATCATCTGGGGGATCTGTTCAGCAAAAGTTGAGTGCTGTCTTAAACTGCGCTATAGGAGATACCACTGAGATAAGGCAGGAAGCTGGCACCGATGGAGCAGAACACACTGCTCCAATTGGCTGCAGAAACTGTAAATCAATCCAGGTCAACGAGCACTGTAACGAAACAATGAGAAAGAAAGCAAAACTATTGGAAGTTTTACTGGACTTGCTGACTATCAAATGCTAATCTAAGGCTGCAATCCTCACCACACTTTCCTGAGAGTAAGCCCCATTGAACAAAATAGGACTTACTTCTGAGTAGACCTGGTTAGGATTGTGCCCTAAGTGTCATTGTATTCTCCAGGCAGACTTGAAATGCACTGTGCTGACCCAGTGCTAGTCAAGTAGTGGCAACGACATGCTAGAAATAGAATGGAATGGGCTGATGTCGACACATGTTCTTGGAAAAAAATGGACAAGAATTAGTTAGATGGGTGATAGTAAAAATATTCAGCAATTCAGTATAACATATTTTAGTGAATATTTATAATCCACATTTATGGAGGGGAATTTAAAGAACATTCCCAAGAGCAATTTTGTTCTTGCTCTAGTTGGAGAGCAGAGAGAAATTAAAAGTAGAGCTTGATAAACTAAAAGAATTAGATATATTTGCCCCAGACCAGATAAGGAATTCAGAATACAGGTTTCTGCATATGCATTGCTTGCCAGATTAGGAAACACAATCATAAATTCTAAATGCACTTCCAAATGCAGCTGTTGTCAATCCATGTTGCAATGCATTCTTTTCAATGGGACACGCATTACGATGCCAATCCATCAGTGCAGCCCTCTTCTGGCACAACTACTGGTAGCTAAATATCATTTTTATATGCAACCAGAGTTTGAAGAGGGAGCCTGGCCATGATCCAATACTGAATTAAGCACCCATAAGGCCATTTCTTTCAATGACCATAAAAAAGTAAAATTCATTGCTAGCTTATGGACCTTCCAGCATTAACCCATTTTTGCCTGGCCCACAGGTGTACACTTTTGATCCCTGTTCCATATATACAGCGTTGGGCAGAAATGGCTTAAGTTGCAATACTTCCATCAGCTTATGTTCTGGCACATCAGAGCAGGTGGACATGCTCATCCCTTGATGGACAGCTCCAAGCCTTTGGTGGGATATACAGAAAGTTACAGGGCAATTGCACCTCCCTGGAATGTACCCCTTGAACCATTTCTGTTTAGTAGTTAATGATGAATTGGCTTGCTCTGCGCAGGCCAGGATTTCAGTGTCTATTTGGCCTGTGGGTTTCAATAGCTTGTTGTTGTTGGCATCCTTCAGTCTCGGAAGACTATGGTGTCACGCTCTGAATGGTGGTTCTGGAACAGAGTGTCCTCTCCAGTTCGCGAAGCCTGGGTAAAGTAGGTATGGAGGATAGGCTGTTACCCATGCAGCAAATCCCCCCTCTCCACGTCGCTGAAATGGTCCAATGGAAAGGCAGAGGCCAATACGGTTGGTTCCAGCGGCGTCGCAGGAGTTGCCAGAACGTGACTGTGTTCCGCCATGAACTGCCTCAGGGACTCCGGCTCTGGATTTTGCCTTGAGGTTGACTCCTGAAGCCTTTTCCATAACTGGATGTAGCCACAAGGCAGCGGAGGTTTGGGATCAGAGTTTTCCTTCTTTCAGATGAGCTGCCTTCCCAGGCTGACGAGTCCCATCTACCCGGTGGCTGTTTAGTCACAAGTACAGCCAAACTGAGGGCCTATTCTAATCCCCAGCCCCCAGGGGATTTCAATAGCACCTTGGAAGAAAAGCCACATATTGGCTGTGAGCTTATTTTAAGCTCCTATCCTTATTTGATCCCCAAAGGCAATCGGCAAAAACAGCATCAGTGGGAAGGAAAGGGGCTTCCCCTCAGAACTTCCACTCAGAGACTTCAGCTGGAACTCTTCTCCTCAGCCAACTCACAGACAACCCCAGTTTCATCCAATGCTATAGCCCAGTCAGAAGACTACTCGGGCTTCCCTGGGTCTGAACTCTTTCTTCATTTCCCAGAAGCTCCCACAGGGTGGACACTGGCTCCTGAACAAGCGTCAAGGCCCAGTGCTGAGGTGGATCCTATGCATAGCATTCCAATTTCTGACAGCTCCTTCCTACACAACTCTGCCATTAGGAAACGGCTTGAAATGAAAACATTCAGTCATCACCCAGCATGCACACGTTGGCCCTGAGCCACTCCATATCTTTCCAGCAGGCCTGTTCTTTAAACATAATGTCCATTTTTAAAAAATTTATATGATGTACCACCATACACGAAGCCCTATTAAACTCTTGGCCCACAGCACCAAAAAGCCATCTGGGTTTCATTGAACAGTGCAAGAATATGGTAATTAAGAAACTTTTGTGGAGCCAGGGTTTGGAAAGCTAAAAATAAAATCGCTCTTTTGCATGATACCTCCGAGTGTCGTTAACTTTTCTCAACCCCAGCCCTCATTTTGTCATTCCAGTACCCTTCAGCACACCCTCCCCTCAGGCATGCTATTTTCCCCCCTTTCCACCATAACTAGTCTCTGCCAGACTAAACGATAACTCTCCATTTCATGGCTTTGGGGAGTCAGATCTGAAGAATGCCCTGGTGACCAAGCAGGTATGCTTTTAAATACACATAAAATGTGATTATAGACTTGAAGAATGAAATGGCAAGCACATTGCACACCCTTATACCCAATTCATCAAGGCACATACATTTCATTCATTATGGAAGCTGGACAGATTTGCCGGAGAAGCAGCTGCCTTCAGTAAGTATGTATATGGACTGAGGAGATAAGCCTATGTCTGGCTCATACAATTGACTGAAGGTGGGTATTCATATGACTGAATACTCCTTTAGACATTACCCCAGTACCTAGAAGAAAACTCACAGCTAATTTGAAACCCTTCTCCCTAATATCTAGTTTTCTATTTATGGAAGAATTTTCCCTAAGGAGGAGCATTCAATTGTCCCAGTCTGAAATGGTCCAGTCCAGGCACAAGCTGTGGCAGAAGAGAACACATGGGGAAAGTGTGGGCAAAGAGTCAGACATGGGCGCAGTGCATAGCAGTTGGCAAAAGCCTTCCAGTCCCTTGCGTCTCCCAATGAGTTTTGAGGAGTGGTCTACCACATTAAAGGAATCTGCAAGGGACAGCTGGTGGCTGAAGCTTCTGAGCTAATTCCCTGGCTATAACATCATGGCCAGACACCAAAGCCTTGCAAGACCCAGCCAGCAATGCAGCCAGCTGTGGTTTCAGTAACTGAGAGAGAAGCTGGGAATGGAGAGGTTTAAAAGTTAGAAAGGCGGGGGGGGGGGCAGAAGAAGGGAGGACAGGGACTGAAAATGGGACAATGGAAAGGATAGAAAGGAATGCCAAAACCAGAGATGGGGATTGGGTTGGAGAAGGTACAACTAGGATGAAGGAGGGAAGGAAAGATGGAGCGTAGTGGATAGGAGGCAAGGAAGAGGTATTATAAGAAGGGTGGACAGGTGAAGAAGAGGGAGAGACGCAAGAAAAAGAGGAGAAGGAAACAGAAGCAAAACATTAAAGAGAAGGAGGCAGATTTGCAGAGTTGTAGGATAATAATAAATATTGTGTCATAGTGTGTAGAGGCTTGTTTATTAAACCTCATGTTAGACTGAGTCAAAGATTTTTCCACACTCCAGAAGATGACATGTTCTCAAGTAAGAACATGACCATTGCAAATACTGTTTGGTCGGAGACAGTAATCCAAAAACCACAGTGTCTGTTTTGCCCTTAAAAGACCTTTGCAGACCACACCTTGAATGAATGGAGGGAAACTCATGCTAAGCTTCTCTCACCTGGAAACTTAGTCAACCCTCTAACATTGCATCTCTTTTTGATAATTTATAACCACAAGGAAGAAAGAGAAACACAGTCTTTAAATGTGCTGTTAAGTTGGGGGGGGGGGGGAAAGAGACACACAGTGGTATGTCTGGCCTATTCTTTCAGAGTTCAGTCTTTTCTCTCCCAAATTCTGAGTCATCTCAAACTCGGTACTGCGCTCAGCCCAGCCACTTGAACGATTTGGCAAGTTGATGGGAAAGAACAGGAGGTCTGGACAATCTAATGAGCTGGCCAAGAGGCTAGGTAAGAAAATGATAAAAAGCTATGTAGTACCCCAACATCTGCAATTCACAGTGGCTTCAACTAACGTACCCCATCTTTAATGTTGCATAAAGCCTGCTGTAAGATGACATCTTCCTCTCATTGTGTTTACAATCATCATAAGGTTTTTGACACATCTGGGCAGTGTTCCCAACATTTTTAAAAGCACTTCACATTGTGATATGCTTCACAGTGTGGGTGGGTGGGGAAGATCTGTGGGTCTTATATTCTGCTTTGTGGCAGTTAGTAGTTATGATGACAATCAATTTCAGAACATACACTTCCAATTATTGAAATAGGCAATTTTAGACATAGGCCAATATTTTATATTTCAAACCATCACAGACTACTTGATAGATTCTCACACCAGCAGTAACTCTTGGTGTCTCCTTTACGACTTTGAAGTTTTAATTAATGCGAGGGAGCAATCCAACATGCAGCACCCCCTCCATTTTGATGTGGTACATTCTGAAGGCCTCCCTTGTCGACACAAGTAAATCAATGCGGCAAACCTGTCCCTTATAACTAAATCACTACATCAGTGTTTCTCAAACTGTGAGTTGGGACCCACTAGGTGGGTCCCCATTCATTTCAATATTTTATTTTTAATGTATTAGACTTGATGCTACCATTGTATGTGACTGCATTTGGGGAAATGTTACAGATCTGTATTTTCAACAGGCTATTGTGCATATGCTTTTAACAATGATAGTAAATGGGACTTACTCCTGGTAAGTGTGGACTTACTCCACACTTACTCCAGGATTGTTAAAATTTTTCCTGCTTGATGATGTCACTTCCCGTTACGACATCACTTCTGGTGGGTCCTGACATATTCTCATTCTAAAAAGTGGGTCCTGGTGCTAAAGGTTTGGGAACCACTGCACTATGTAATATATATCAAAAGTATGCCACCTGCAATAGGGGATACTGTTGAGTAGAGCAAAATCACCTGTCCTCCCAACTATGTCCCAGATTTACTTTGCTTCATGTAAGCCAGAAGGAGCTGCAAAGAACTGGGACTGCTCCACTACCATTTCATCCTGATTCTCTGTGTCTTGGTCACACTGAAGTGCTTGTATGCGAACACACACATGTAATTGCGTGTAGGCTATAAGCGGAATTCAGCATAACATGGAAAGGTTATCCCATTTTATGGAATAAAAATCAAAGATTTAGGCTACAATCCTAAACACACTTTCCTGAGAGTAAGCCCAATTGAACAAAATAGGACTTCTGAGTAGACCTTGTTCGGATTGTGCCCTTAGACCAGGGGTGTCCAAAGGTTTTGGCAGGAGGGCCACATCATCTCTCTGACACTGTGTCGGGGGCCAGGGGGGGGGAAATAATTAAAATTTAAAATTTGAATAAATTTACATAAGTTTACATAAATGAATATATTAAAGACGAACTTATATGAATGAATGAAGGTCTTGCAATAGCTCAAGGCCTATAAAAGGCCTTGCACAAAGCAAGGCTGGCCTTTCCTTTTCTGCTGCTACTGCATCACAGACGTGAAACAGCAAGCAGTGGAAGAAGCCCTCATCCCACAGCTCACGTGAGAGGTCAAACAGTCGCCCTCACTCTGAGAGCAGTTGCGTCGGGCCAGTGTGGGCTCCAACAAATCTCCAGAGGGCCAGAGCCTCATTGGAGACTGGGGGCTCCCTGAGAGCTGCATTGAGAGGTCTTGAGGGCCGCAAGTGGCCCCAGGCCCAGGGCTTGGGCACCCCTGCCTTAGACAGTCCTATGAATTGGATTCCCGAGAAAACTATTCTCTGTGTTGTGGGCTCATTCTAATGAGGCAATGTTTGCAGGCCTTCGTATATCTGAACCATTTTTAGGATCACCTGTGGACGCAAAGCTTCTTGTAGGAACAGACCCTATGAAACTTGGGGAAGGAGAAGCAATTTTGCACAGTATCGCATTTGAATATGGGTAGCAGTGAATCCCTATCACTCCCACATTATCTATGGGCACATCTATATTGCTCCCACATCAGATACAGACTTTAAAATCAGGACTATTTAGCCAGCAAGTACCCAAGCCCAGGAGTACCCAGCAAACTCAACACTCTGCTAAATTTTACAGTGGAGATTGTTTCTGTCCCTTGGTTGACCCAGGATTTAGGAACTGATGACTCAAGGATGACTCAGCACAATCATTGCTGCTCCTGCTCCTCGGCTACTGACTGCAAACTGAATACAGCTGGAGGTTGGGCCTGTATCAGATTTCTGCAGAAGTTCATTTATTGGTCCATTGCCATTCAATATCCCCATTCATTGGTGTCAAGGAATGTAGACTGGAGATTGTGCTGATCAAATTTGTGGCTGGTACAAACTTAAGAGGGATCTTGGATTCTTTGGAAGATAACAGAAGGATTAAAACTGCAGCATAAGTACCTTTTCATAAATGAGAAAAGTGGGTCGATATAAAAAAATCACGATTCATGTAAAAGGTTTGCATGTGGTGGAGTTACAAACAACAGACATAAATATAGAATGAGGGGGAAACAGCAAACAGAAGGGCAATGGAGAAGATGTTTAGGTCACAGTGGGTAATATATTGGACGTGAATCAGCAGCATGATGCCATGATGCAAATACTCCCCAAATATCCATATATCATGCTGGACTACAACATAGAACATATTGTCAGTGGAATTATCAATCCACTTTGCTTAGTTCGGGTAAATGGTATTACGAAAACTGGGACCAAAGTAACCCTTTAAAAAACAATAATAAGGTCAGTGAAGAAAGCTGATTAGGTTTTAAGTGTTTAAAACAGATGCCCTGAATTAGAACAAGATAGGACTGTAGGAGGTTTTCCTTGCTAGGTGGGCAACCACATTTCTAGGAAGGTCATGGCCAGTCTCTAATGAGGTGTGGTGAAGCAGCAGCCTCAGACAATATACTGGCAGAGGACACACTTGCTACCTTCCTTGGCCACTACTACTCTGTCTTACGGCCTGGCCCAGAATCCAGTGCGGACTGGCCCCTGCACTGGGCCAGTCACAGCTGAAGCCCCTCTGTTTCTGCCCCTCCTCCTAATTCTTCCTTCCCACAATTTTAAAAAGGCAGAGGGGAGAAGAAATGTGTAGAGGAGATTCTTCAGTCTGCCACTTGCCTGTCATCCAGTTACTTCCCCTTCTGATTGTGGAAGAGGAGGACAGGGATAGCAGAAAGGGAGAGACCTATGGAGCTGGGTGCCATGTGACCAGAGGTGGCAATTTCCCAGGTTGCCTAAGGTGTGTGGGAGGGGCTGGGCAAATACAGGGATGGAAAATTGGTGAGTTCTTCAGAAGTGACATATATGCAAAATGTATGCATATGTAAAAGTGGATAGGACGATGGGAACAACCCTGAGGTGCTTGAAGACCAGATCTAAAGAAAGCCAGGGTGCTCAGCCAATTAGGATACACAAGCTGTTTCTGTTCCTCTCCTGGGGTTTTTGTCTCCACTCCCTTTCCGTACTTAAGAGGGTGGAAAGGGAGCAGTAACACTTTCCAGTCCTGGAAAGAACAGGGAGTTGGTGCTGCCTGCTACATCTGTCTTCAACAAGGCTGTAGTTGGGGGAAGGGTGAGCTACATGTCCATGTTTCAGCAGAGAGGCCTACATTCTGGAGACAGTAAAACATGCACATGTGTGTGAACATTTGTGCATGTTCACAAATGAACATTTGGTGAACATTTCTGGACTGCCCCCACATATATGTGCATGCTTTCATCCTTTACCGTCCACTACAATTGAGCATCAGGAGAGTTAGAACACAGAAAAGAAAATACTTCTTTACCCAGTGTGTAATTAATCTGTGGAACTCCTTGCCACAGGATGTGGTGATGTCATCTGGCCTGGATGCCTTTAAAAGGAGATTGGACAGATTCCTGGAAGAAAAGTCCTTCACAGGTTATAAGCCATAAGGTGTGTATGTGCAACCACCTGGTTTTAGAAGTAGGCTACCTCAGAATGCCAGATGCAAGGGAGTGGCTACAGGATGCAGGTGTCATGTTGTCTTGTATGCTCCCAGAGGTATCTGGTGGGCCACTGTGAGATAAAGGAAGCTGGACTAGGTGGGCCTTTGGTCTGATCCAGCGGGGCTCTCATTCTTATGCCCCTCTTAGGGCAGGAGGGTCTAGAGGGTAGAGCCTCTGTTAGTCCGAAGATAACATCAGAAGGTCGCCAGTTTGAGAACACCGGTAGTTCCCTGAACGGCGAGACCTTGAAGCAGCTGACAAGCTGAGCCGAGTTATTCCATCTGCTCTGAGCGAAGAGCAGTCTTGGCTGCCCTCCACGTGGGAGCTGCTGTTAGCCTGCGTGGGAGGCACTGGAGACCAGAAGTGAGATCAGACCGGGAAGATCCATCTGAAATGTTGTTGGTTCCTGAAAGAGAGAACCATTTATGATTGTAGAAATCCCCTTGAGGGAGTTAGAAACTCCTGCCTATGTAAACCGCCTTGAATAAAGTCAGAGGAGTAATCCGATGACCAGAAAGGCGGTATATAAATACTGAGTTGTTGTTGTTGTTGTTGTTGTTATCATCATCATCATCATCATCATCAACATCATCTCCAATGCTTGCAGGATATGCCTTTGCCAAGCTGCTGGAGATCCTGGGGAAAATCCCAGGATGGGATTCCCTCATGGTGCACACTCCAACTCCCTTAGGGTGTACAACTACTCAGAATTCAGGGATCTACTCAACTTGGTGGGCTGTTTCCCTGGCTGAACCCTGATTATGAGCATAGTGGGGCTCCTCAAAAATGCCTAACTTAAGATGGCTATTTTTAAACACATTAACAGTGCAATCCTATGTATGTCTACTCAGAAGTAAGCCCTATTGCATTGACTGGGACTTACTCCCAGGTAAGTGTGCACAAGATTGCAGGCTAATGGCCAATTGCTATTTCCCTACCATCTTCCATCATGCAGCCACACCACAGAGTGCACGCTGCATGCAATGGTGGGAAGGCAATCAGATAGCCAGCGAAAGGTAAGTAAAAATAACTTTTGCTGACTTCCCAGTAGGTCACCTGATTGCCAGTGGATCTCCTCAAACCCATGCAAGCTATTTATGGGGCCAGGAAAAGGGGATAGGAGCCAGCATGTGTGACTGTCACCAATGCTCCCCCTTCTCACCCTCAAACTGCCCCCTCACCCTTCCTTGTCCTGAATTTCCCCTGCAATGCCCATGACCTGCCCTGCCACCACCTTACCTGCTCTGGTGGAGGCTGGTTCTGTCAGTGGTGGGAACCAACAGTCATTTGTGCTGGAGGCTCCAATGTGCATGGCAGCAGTATGTGATTTGCTGCACTGCTGCGGGCTTTAGAGCAGCAGATTGTGAAATCCACTGTCATAAAGACCCCTATGACTGGACTATAAGTGGCCTCTTAGCCTGTGTAACCACCATGCCGTAACCACAGTCAAAATGGCTTACACAAGGCGTTCTTTTCAAGATAACTTATGTAACCATAAGGGTGACTGTCATCAAGAAGACGCTGAAGTGAGTTCTGCTGAGTTCACTGGAACTTCCAAATCCGTCCAAGCACAAGATTGCAGCCCAAGTGTGTAATCTTCATCACAATTACTAAGGAGAACTGCATGGGACTTACTTCTGAGTAAACATGTTTAGGCTCATATGGTTTAGTCTGGGAACCAGGAAATCTGCAATGGCTCCATTCCCTATTCTCTTTTTAACTTTTCAGCTCTCATGCTTGTTTTGTAGCCTTCCACATGGATTAACCTCTGTGACTCTATTATTCAGTCTGAGGTTGCTTATGGACAGCCATAACTTGGCTGTGGCCTTCATTCATTTTGTTTGTAACTAGAGCGTTAAGACTTGCTCTGTTTTGCTGTTGTTGTCTAATTCACAGTCACGTCTGCTCCACCTTACCCTATTTTGTCTTTCAGTAATAAACAAATAACTAGTGGCTGATGTACTGTACTTCAAAGCAAAGTGTTGAATTGCGTCAGTTCTACTCTTTCTTTAGTGGGGGCACATGGCCATAGGAAGTTGTATTTTTGTGAGTCATTGGTCCACCTAGCTCAGTATTGCTCACATTGACTGCAGGGTTCGGAAAAGGCCTTTCTTAGGTCTAGCTGGAGATGGCCACACCTTGCTCGCACAGCACATTTGAACCTGTAAACAAAAACCACATCCTGGAAGCTTCCTGCCCTGGAGTAAACAAGCTGTTAATGACACAAAAGAAGGGCCCCCAGCCCTAGCGGGGCAGGAAGCCTACAAATGGAGGGGATCCAGTGAGTGCTATTGTCCCCAGATCTGTCCCTCCTGCTGCCTCCCTACCCCTATTCCTTCCCTTCCTTGGCCAGTTTTGCCCCCTGTCCTCCCCTGTCCCCACCGCTACCTTACCTGGTCTGGAGGGTACAGCAGTCTGGCAACAGAGTTGTGGCACTGCTGCACCTTGCAGCAGCATGCGCAAAATGGTTACCAATGGAGCTCTCTGCGCTACATTGGCAGCCATTTTATGATAACACAAGCCACTTCCAGTCCTAGATAGGATTGGGCTGCAAATCTGTTCCCTGCCCCCACCAATATCTCTCTTATTCACAGTTTACAGTACAGTTTGGAAAACGTCCAAGTTTGTCAGATTAATGCCCAATGACCCCATTTCAGCATCTTTGGGTTTGCACAATAATGTTTCTGACTAGCTGGGATTTGTTTGTACTTTTCTTTGGCTTCATGCCTTTGCCTTGGCTATCCAAGACCTTTTGTATCTCCCCCCTGCAAAGAATCAGTGCACCCCCTCTTTTTTTTTTTTTTGCTTATCAGAGGGCAACTGGAAAGTCATAAATACATGGCAATCATGTAAGGTTGTTCAATGGTTTCTTCAGAGATAATATAACATTTGTATTCAAATACTTTTTGTATTCTTAGGGACCAGTCCTATCGAACTTTCCAGCACCGATGCTGTCATGCCAACAGGGCATGCGCTGCATTTTGCAGTGGAGGGGTAGTCATGGAGGCCTCCTCAAAGTAAGGGAACATTTTTTCCCTTACCACAGAGCTACCTTGCAGCTGCATCAGCACTGGAAAGTTGGTTAAGATCGGGTCCTTAGTGTGTTTTAGCTGGCAACGTCTACCTGAGCAAAGACCTGATAATCCTTAGTGGACTGCCACACACATGAAATTTGCTGGCTAAATTTGCAATGTGCAAAAATTTTGGATTAAGAACAATACAGGTTGAGACTAATTACTCGCTTGGGTTCCAAGCACTTTTTGGATGGCAAAAAAAAGCACTATAGCAAATAAATTTAAAAAACGAAGTATCTTTGCTCCAGTGATTTTAAAAACAGCCTTGCTGACCTTTGTGATGTAAGATAAGAGTCATTAAGAAGACAATCCATCAATCAGTTGTCCTCCAAGAAATTACAAAGGCGCTTCACTCAGCCCCTCCCTTCACCAATGCAAAATGATCATCTTTCTTTCATGTGCTCAGGGGCAAGGAAGGGGTTGCCTGGAGAGAGAAGGATTGATGGATTGTCAGCCAGCTGCCCCCCCCCTCTCATTAAGGAGGCTATTGTTAAGGGACTGTTCAGTTTTTTAAACTGATTTTAAAGGGATGCATTTTCCCCTTCTCCAGGGATCAGCACATTCCTTCTCATTTGCAGTGGCCATTCGTGTTGAGTCAAATCTGTGTATAAAATATCTATGTATAAATAGGCTGGACCTGTATACATTACCCCCCCCCCCATATCCACAGGTTCAATATCTGCAGTTTCACTTATCCATGGCTCTGAAATTCCCTCCCCCATCATGCTCATGATTCATGTCTTTGTTAGCAAATGCTTTGTCAAAAGAAGCTTTTTGGGAAAGGAAGCAGACAGCAAGAATCTAGACTCCTAGCTGCTAAAGGAACTCATTAGCTGCAGAACATATGCAAATCTTGATCATATTTTCAATATATCCCATTATCTTTCTGGGACAGCCCATTTGGATCACCCTTTCACGCTTCTGTTGAGGCCTCACTTCGCAGCTCAGTGGCAGAGAGGTGTTCTGCAAAGTGATGTCTCAACAGAAGCAGCACTGCTGAAATGGTGGCCTGCATGATAATTGGGTTCTCCCAGCACCTTGGCAGCCTCTCTCTCTCATTCCTCTTGGTCTGCCCCATCTCCCATAGCGTTCCTTGCTTTTTGAGGCCTTCTTCCATCTCTTTCTCCCATAGTCTGGCAGAAGCAATGCTGCTGAAAGAGCAGCACAGGAAGAGCCCAAATATCATGTGGACCAGATAAAGAACCATATGCAGCCTGGCAGCTCTGGCCTAGGCATTGACTTCCTTTCAGGTTTTGGTTTCTTCTACAACTTGTGGTTATGTTCCAGTGTTAGAACAGTTGTCATGATACTATGCAGTCACAGAGTGATGACATCATCACTTTGAAGTTACTTAGTCAAGAGCGGAGACCAGAAAAATACAAAATAAAAAAAACATCAAAACCTTAGTTTGTATCAATTAGGCTGCATTCCTAACCCAACTTTCCAGCACTGATTTAAGGGCAATGCAGCTCCTAGGTAAGGGAACAAACATTGCCTTACCTTGAGGAGGCCTCCATGACTGCCCCCCAACTGCAGGATGCAGCACATGCCCCATTGGCACAGCTATGCCACTGCTGGAAAGTTGGTTAGGATTGCGCCCTTAATCTATTAATTTTTCCAGCTCTCTCCTAGAATACAGTTTGGGTATTACCGCTTTCAAAACTTCTCCCTAACAGGCAGGGAGATTTTCTTTCTCCTGCTTAGCATATAATTGTTTTGTACCACATATAGCATGACTGTCTAAGAACTCGATTCCTTTGCTTTCTTTTTTGCAAATATAGACATCTGATGTGGGACCCTTCCATCTCCCTGCTGTTGGTGCAGCAATAAATATTTTCCATTCTTGTATAATCCTAGCTCGCACGTCTGAGGGATGAGATCATCCCCATTCATGGGGATATTGCTGGCAGCCTTTTTCAGTCCATTTGGAGGGTATATTTCACTAGCCCCGTCAAGGCTTTAGGACCACAGACACGACAAAAAGGTTCAGTGAGATGTAAGGAAGTGGGTGTTGCTCCAACAACTGGCACTACCTTGCAGACAATATCTGTAAGATATCTTAGAAGCAATGCAGAATCTTGTGATCCAGTATCCTTAGAGTGCAATCCTTTGCAGGTTCACTCAGAAGTGAAGTCAATGAGGTTTACTCCAAGCTAAGTGTGCATAGGATTGCAGCCTTACTGATTACATCAAAATCTCTCTTGCTCTCCCTCAGAGATGCTTTGGGCTTTGCACTTTCCCAAATGTGAGGAAATTTCAATCTTTTTTCAAGGGTCGCTTTCTTTGCAGACAATCCTGGAGATTTGTGGTGTTTGGGAATATCTGCTTGTTTACCAATATCCCAGCTCAGCGGGGAGAGAGGGGAGCAAAGAGACTCACAGATAGGCAATGAGTGTCTTGAAGTAAAACTCTTGCCACTTGCAAAAGCTGCTTCTTGACAGCTGACTCACAGCCCAATCCTATCCACACTTTCCTGGCAGTAAGCCCCATTGACTCTTATGGAATTTACTTCTGAGCAGACATGCATAGGATTGGGCTGTAAAACTATCAGCTTTTACTCTGGCCAGTTTTAAATTGCCAAACTGTTTCTTCCAGCCTGCATCCAGGCAGGTGGGATGTGAAACCAATTCCATTGGCTTGGAGTAGCCATCAAAAGCCATATCTGACTAGCTAAAGGTGTGTAACTTCAGCTAGCAAATGATGCGAAAGTCTTGGAGAGGATAATTTTGCAAAACTAAAGAATATACCATTTGTTCCAATGCATGCATTATTTGTATGTGATATGCGCAAAGTACATTGCTTTCAATCACCCATATACAATATTTCATCAAAACTGTGCTAAGTAATTGGTTTAACCTGGAAGTCTATATTGAATTTCTCACATATTAAGGGGTGATTATCTTTTGCCTTTTTCAAAAACACTAGAAGTCTTTAGTCAAATAATGGTCTGGTTGGTTCAAAAATATGACAAATTCACACCCACTCAAGCAAAGTTTCATTTTTTCTTTTGGTTCTGAAACATGCCTAATTCTGTGTTGATTGTGGGCCCAATCCTATCCAACAATCCATTTCTGATGCAGCTACAATGCAGTCCTGAGATAAAGGAACAAACTTTCCCTTACCTTGAAGAAGTCTCTGTTACTGCCCCCCCCCCCCAGGATGAAGCACACACCCTATTAGCATGGTTGCATCTGCACTGGAAAATTAGATAGGATTGGGCCCTGTGTCTTTTATTCTGCAGTTCACAGATTAGTTTCTGAGGCACAAAATTGTCCTTTGGCAAGGAATGATCTTTGGCCACCAGCGTTTTATCATGTTCACCAACGAATGATGCTCAGGCCACTACCCAGCATTGCTTCCCACCTGGACTTCAGAGGTCTCAAGATACGCGATCAAATTCATGAGATTATGCCAGACAGGCAATCTATTTCTGTCATTGTTAGAAAGACTTATAGAACTCATTCTTGAAGGCTTGAACAGCTGGTCGTACAGAACCCCAAGCTCATGGATTTCAGACAAGGGTGCTAAAAAATAGCACCAATTAAAATTATTTTAGAAGTCCCTCCAACCTTTCTAAAATAAGTCTCTGGTAAAAATGTGACACATGAAAAAAATGCCTTCTCACAGTATGGGAGGATCTTGTTGACACTCATTTGGGATATACACTTGTTCAGATCTCCCAAATGCAAAGCCAAGATGACCTCACGCAACACTTCCATATGAGGTATAAAAATCTGGGTGAGAAGGCACTTTATATTTATAGAATTACTGTATAGTTCTATAATGGGGTTGACTTTCACAATAAAAGACATATTTAATGATCAAGTTGAACAACAGCAGTGGTTAAAAATGAGCACAATCTAAAATATGTGCTTGCATGTTTACATACTTGCATACGTAAACACATCAGTGAAGTTAGCAGTCTGTGATCATAGATGTATGTTTTTGGATGCATTTGGAAATATCCCCAAGGCTAATTCAAGTGTATGGAGGAGAACAGAACTTGATTCCATCAGTCCATAGTTCCACTCTGTGTATGTGTTTGCTTCTTCTCTATTGGTGTTATGTTCTGCTTTCTATTACGATGCAGGTGTCGCATTCTCACTTCAAACTGTCTTTATGTTTTGTTGTAAAAAGGTGCTCCTTTCCAAACTTTTTTTGGTTATCAGGGTGTCTTGGACTAGGTGTGTACAAAATGTCAACTTTCCAGTTGGTGTGGAATGGTTAGCCATTTAAAGAAACACTTTGAATCTTATTTCGAACCAAAAATGATGATGATGATGATGATGATGATGATGATGATTAACAGTATTTATATACCGCTTTTCAACTAAAAGTTCACAAAGTGGTTTACAGAGAAAAATCAAATAACCAAATGGCTTAGTATAAAACCCTACTTTTAGATCTGGCTAGTAATCAAAATCTCCTGAACTATGAGTGTTGTAAATGTGGGTGTAATCCTAACCAACTTTCCAGCACCAAGGTAAAGAGGAACAAACATTCCGTGACCTTGAGGAGGCCTCTGTGACTACCACCCAATTGTAGGATGCAGCACATGCCCCATTGGCACAGCTATGTCGCTGCTGGAAAGTTGGTTAGGATTTGGGCCTGTGTTACATTTAAAGTGTGAAAAGATGATAAAAAGTGTGTGGCCCACTTGCCTGCGTATTTATCTGGATGCATTATCTGCTTCTTCTTTCCTCACAATATATCCCTCTTCCTTACCCAGTAAATTGTTTTTCAGACGTGTGTGTGTGAACAAGAAGTATAGTAAATGTGTGCAACTTGTTCCTGTGCAAGATAATAATGATGTCTGATTTCAGTACTCTGCATGAACTAAAAGAGTATGACCTAAGCAGAAAACACCAAAGGGGTGAATGGATTCCTCTGCAGACCAGTTGATGTAGAAGGGATTTCCTAAGGGTAGCAAGAGGCATCAAGAAATAAAACGGTCTTTGATGAGTTGTTCCTACAATAGCCTCTATGTTTCCCTATGAAAACTTTGGTTATAAAAAGTGGAGTCATAGACCCTCATGCTGTCCATCTTTTCCCCATTCTTTTGTGGATTGCTCTATGACTGGCTAGTGCTGCCTGAAGTGTCCCATTCCCTCTGCTATCCAAGGACCATGCAGCACAAGGATCAAACTGGTCTCTCCTTTTCAATCCTCCTTCCCTCTTCTCTGCGCCTTCCCCACAAACGCTTCCACAAGCAGCTGCTCAACGAGCAGCCAGCTTATCAATGAACACTACCTTCAGGAAAGCAACATCAGATCCTGTGCCTCCTTTTACTTCTTAGAACCAGTTAAGGCTATTGCCTTGCCCTCCTGGCCTTGCCTTAGAGGCCCCATTCTCTTTTCTCCTCACCTTTGAACCAGGACATCACTGTGTCTTGGAAACTTTGCCCCATCCACGCCCTACCATCCCCAGACCATCTGATCTGCCCCAGCTGCCAACTTACCAGCAACATGGGCAGCTGTCACCTGTAGGATACAGTCACTTGTACATGGCCTCCCAGCCTTTGCACTGATGGCAGGTCATAAGGGATATGTGAAATCTGCCATCATATCCCATGAACAGGATTGGGTCATAAGTGTGTCGTGAATTGGACAGCACATAAGGAAGGAAAATAGAAGGGAGCTTTGTGAGTTGATGGGTAGGCTTTGCAAGGAGCAAAGATATCTATTTCTGCTGATTCATGTGCAAAATGTTGCAGGAATTGTGGGATGAGTTTGCCCAGCTCAAGATACTTCCTGGGTAGAAAGCAGGGTGCAAAATGCAGAAACAGCTTGAACCCAGAGGCGTGGCTATAGTGACAGCTAGTTGTCATGAGGCAAACAGAGCCAAGGAGCTGAAGCTCCTTTTGTGAGAGGAGAGTGTTGTGAGGGGGCCTTCAAAAAGGATAGCAACACACACTGGCACAGCACTCAGAAAGGGAACCTGCTCAGTGGGTGATGTAGCCGTTGGTTGTGCTTGAAGAAGGGAAGCAGGGAAGAAGGAAAAAAGCTGGAAAGACAAGGGAGAAGTCATTGTCCTGGACACTGACTTGGCACAGTGGTTCTTGGGTAGTGGAGGTGCTTCAAACAACAGAGTGCAGAATAAGGAATGAAGATACGTGGGGTCCCATGATCCGACTTTTTACACTTTCCCCCCATAAAACCCTACGGGATCTTTTGGGGAATGAGCTCATCAAGGACCTTTCTTCTGTGACTTGATGGCCCTCGGTTGCTCAGCCCCTGCCCTTAATGGGTATTTTTGCTGTTTGGCAGCAGGAACGAGCTCTGGAGGTTAGTGGCTTCAGGAGCATGGACTCCTTGATTGAATTTAGCCATGGAATTGGTGAGGGCAGCTAGGGCTGGGGACCGTTCTTTTGAGTCACTAACAATTTTGTTTACTCCGGGTTGGGAAGCTCCCAGGATCTAGCTTTTGTTCACAGGTTCAAATGTGCTGTGCAAGCAAGGGGTGGCTGCTCATAGAGTTTTCCCAGAAATGAAAGCCAGGCAGTGCTTCTCCCAAGCCAGCCTGATTGGTGGTTGGGGAAGCGATTGTTCTGACAATTAAAAGCGTGGGCTTCCTTGAGGCCTCTTGCCATCAGTCCAGCTTCAAAGTCACATTACTGCCCTCGTTGTACTCTCTGGGCAGGTATCAAGTGACACGTACACATGTATACAAACCTGTCACACATCATGCATTCAAATAAGATAATTAAAAGATGGTAGGCAGCAGCAGCCATGCTGTTTCAGCTGTTAGTTATCAACGTGCAAGTGACCTGCTCTAGGACAATATCTCAAAACTGAATGCTTTCGGACATCAGTTGTTTCATGGACCAAGATATTTGGAGTACTGGATCTGAGAACTGCAGTAATCCCAGTATGACACAAATCACATGGGGAGGATGATGAGGCAGGGGTACTTCACAAGAATGATTCTTACTCCACTCATCTTCTATATCACTCTGTCACATATTTATGTTATAATGTTTGTTCCGGTAATCCTAGGAGCTGTAAAATTCCTCTTGGGATTCCAGGGACCCCCTTGGAGATTCCTCTTATAGACAGCTGTTTGCACTTAAGAGCATACGGTGGTTATGCTTTACTGCTCATGAATTGTATCATGCAAAACAGATGTAAAGTGTCATCACAGAACTGTACTCAGAAATGAAGATCTCTGTCATGGAGACAGAGGGAACTTTCCTTCCTTGCAGCTATCAAGGTTTATGGGAGGGGCAGCAGAGATATGTACAATAAGCCTTATTGTACTAATTCCCAAGTACATGTGTTGTTTTCACAACAAGCCTGATTAGCACCTTGAGTTAGTGTTGGTTTAAATTTGTTTACTTGAGTGATACAGAATGAAATGATTCAAGTCTGTGTGTGTTTTGCTGTCAAGAAAAGATGAGTAGAAGAACAGTTTCATAACATAAGAAAAAGAGAAAGAAGAAGCTTAAAAGCATTTGGGGGAAAGTTATAAATCCGTGTGTTTGGTACGGAGGCAAATGTTGCTCCAGGGCAAGTCTAGAGAAGTGTTTTGATCCCTCTTCCCCGAGTCACAGAAAATTTAGGCCAGACTTTGCAAGGCAAGTTTGCTTCAGAGGAGAGAGAACAGGCGTCTTTAGGGTGCCTTTAATTATTCTGTTTTCAAATGTTTCAACTGGAAAATGAGCAGTAGGGAAACAGCAGCCAGCATGCATTGTTGATATCCCACAGAAGATCTGAAGCTAACAGTACATTTTTTTTTTTTTTGCTGAAAATGGTAGTTGTGCCTCTAAATCCTCCATTCTGTTGGGTGGCACTTACCTGTGCCATAGGTAGCCATAGGTTACCACTGTGCTTCACATCTCCCTTCTCCATGTCATCAACTATGAGGGTGGCATGAAATGCTGAACGCTATGCACCTGTCATCTCACTTCTGCTAAATGCTATTACTCCTAAAATGAGACAAGTGGGAGCCAGATGCACAACTGATTTTTCCAGCAGCAAACGTGTTTAGCCCCACATCTCGCTGGGTCCTCAGGATACCAGGGCTCCAGAATTTCAAGAGATGAACCCTACTGAATGGGCAGAACATGAAAATCCCACACAGAATGTACTGAAGCTGGATTGTATTAAAAAATATTGCAGCAGATCAGTGGAACTTTATGAGACAGACACAATAAGATTAAATGGAGCAGATCAAAGTTGTCCAAGCAGTTACTACTGACAATGCCAGTATGGACTGCTCATATTGATTGTTCAGAAAAACTAATTTTGCCCTTGCCCCTTAGATTTCTTATCTTTGTAAGCTACCTTGTGGACCAGCGATTTTCAACCTTTTTCATCTCAGGGCACACTGAGAAGGCTCTGAAATTATCAAGGCGCATCATCAGTTTTTTTGACAATTGACAGGGCATATGGCACCTCATTCCCCAATGGCCATACTAATATATGACCCCCAAACTCCCTTGGCACAGTTGCAGACCATTCCCGGCACAACAATGTGCTGCGGCATGGTGGTTGAAAATTGCTGTTGTGGATTTTTTTACAGTTGACTGATGGCACAAGTCAAGTCTTCTACATAAGATGATTAGATGGCTGCTGGATAGATTTCCTGGTCGGGTTGGGGGCTCACTCCACTTCTGACACCAGGAAGTCAACAGCTGCAGTTTCCCCCATGGCCACATCTGCTGACATTCTCTCTAGCACAGTGGTTCCCAAAGTGTGGGTCAGGACCTACTGGTGGGTCGTGACCTGATTTTTGGTGAGTCACCAAAGGGCGATACAAAGATCAGATAACTAACTTCCTCAAACAAGGCCTGAGGCTATTTAGAAATCAGATACTGTAGCTGCTGAGATACTGTAGCTGATTACCAGGCAAAGAGCTGAGCTGCTGCATTTTACAAGATAGCTGCTAACTGCCTGGCAAGCAGCTGAGCTCCTGCAATTTGCAAGCTTGTGCAAATCTAGGAAGACAAATCTCTGAGGGCCTTTTTTTCTGGTTCTTACTACTTTGTATAAATAAACAAAATATTATTTCTTTCTGGATCTTTTTAAAAGTCCGGTCAACCTAGGTGGGTCCTGTTAGTGCGTCATTTTAAGAAGTGGGTCCTGGTGCTCAAAAGTTTGAGAGCCACTGCTCTAGCAAGTAAGTAAGTAGGGCTGTAACCCTAGCCACATTTTCCTGGGAGTAAGTCCCGTTGAACACAATAGGACTTACTTCTGAGTAGGCAAGCAGAAGATTGTGTTCTAAGTAAGCAGGTACATGTTTGCAATCCCTACTCAAGGGGGAAATCGCACCCTGGGTCTGAGGAGGGCTTGGCACTGGGTGTGCCAGGCAGGTGTGTGACTGCAGAGGGGAACTGCTGAGGCTCCCCAGGGCTGCCCGGGGTTGAGACGCGCACTGCAGGGAGGCGCTCTCGGCCCGAGGCACGCGGGGACCTCGGCGGAGCAGGCGGAGAGCGCTTGAGGGACCCCCTTTAGGCAGAGGGGGCGGAGCTCGGCCGGGGCCGGCCAATGGCAAGTGGAGCAGCACTGGCAGCGCCACGTGCAATGGAAAGTCCTCGCTCGCAGTCTCTGGGTCGGGGCGCCTCCCGCGGGAGAGCAGAGCAGGAGGGAGGTCCTCGCAGCCCCCTCCCCTTCTCAGGACTCCGGCTGCCGGACCCGGCTGTCACTCACAGGCGGCGTCGCGGAGCGCGCGGACCCCCCTGTTGCTGCCCGCCCGCTCGCTCGCTCGCTCGCTCAGCTGGCTGCGGCTCTGCAGCGGGAAGCGCCTCCCCCTCCGCTTTGCACTTTGCGTTTGCAGTGCATGGAGGGGACTGGTCCGCGGCCGGGCGCAGAGCAAGGACGGGGCCGGCGGGTGGAGGAGGAGAAGGACGGCCGGCTCCCGCTCCCGCAGCCCCGCCGCTGACAGGGAGGAGGCGAGCGCAGCCCCTCGGGGGAAGGAAAGGAGCGGCGGCGGCGGCCGAGGGGAGCCCCTTTCTCCGCTCTCTGGGGCTGGCCGGGCTCTGGAGGCTCCGGGAGCGGGTCGCGAGCCTCCCCAGATGGATTATCCTCCTCTCTATGTGATGCTGTCTTGCTTGGTCCCTCTCCACTGCTGGCTCGCCACGGGCAGGGCAGCGAGAGCCCAAGGTAGGCGCTGCCGCCGGAGTCCTGCTTCCCCCTGGCGACAGAGTCAAGTGGCACCTTCGGGGTGGTGATGATGAGCCGGCGCCTCCGTGGACTCAGGATGCAGTCCTGTCCTCGCTTACCTGGGAGTAAGCCCATTGACTATAATGGGACCTGCTTCTGAGTAAGCATGTATACGATTGGACTCTCGGGCTGCAATCCCATTCACACCTGGGAGTAAGCCCCATTGACTATAATGGGACCTGCTTCTGAGTAGACGTGCATAGGATTGGGCTCTCAGGCTGCAATCCTACCCGCACTTACCTGGGAGTAAGCCCCATTGACTATAATGGGACCTGCTTCTGAGTAGATGTGCGTAGGATTGGGCTCTCAGGAAGGAGCGCTGCTTCTGGGCACCTGGGGTGGAGGATTGATGTCTTTGGGGAGAGATGCAGGATGAAGGGAAATGAAGTCACCCGGAATGAACTGGTGATGGTGGTGGTGGTAGTGGGGAGACACACCATTTCAGCCTGCCTGCAGTGACAGCGCTGGAGCTGTGATTCAAGGCTTGCCAGCCTACCTGACTGGCACAGCAGCTGGGAAGGGCTTGTGGATTTCCCAGAAGGAGACATCAAGGTGGCCCCAGTGTTGAAAACAGGGTGGTTGCTGTGTTTTGTGTTCCCTGGCTCTGGTTTTGCAGGGCTGTTCTGAGGTTCTTACTCAGGAGCAAGTGTCATTGGAATAATTCAGTGAGAGTGACTTCTGGGAGTAAACATGTGTTGGATTGCCAGGCTAGAATGGTTTGCCACCTAGTGCATTATCCTTTGGTCCATTGACACCAGAGGGAACTTCTTTGCTGTGGCAGAGTTTGAATGCTGCTTTGAGGCTTGATGGACCTAGTGGCCCATATGATATTGACATGCTGACATGATCACACGAAAGGGCAAATTAGTTTTATGCTTATCATCTGTTGTCTGTCTGATGAGTTCCAGGCTGCTGCTAAAAAGAGAGAGATATTTAACATTCCCAGGCACCAGTTGTGCTGCCCCCTATGCTGTAGAGTTGGAATAAGACAGCAACAACAAAAAGCACTCTTTGAGGTTGATGCTTTGACAACTCTAAATGCAAGAATCAGGTTCTCAGGTGCCCAGGATTTTCCTTGCCATGTCTCTCATGGTTTCATTTCCTTGCAATGGAAAAGGAGACATTCCATGTTCCATATTATCAGGAAAATATTTCTTTCTGCCAAAAGAAAAGGCAAACACACACAAAAATCCACAGTACCCTGTGCTGTGCTCTGCACTTTGTGAGCTGTGGGACATGGAAATGACAAATCCTTATCAAAAGTTTGAATTTGTCACACTTTCGTCTTTCCAGCATTCATGTTGTGCCAGAATTTCAGAGCAGTGTGCTTCACTAGACTCACTGCCATGGAATTATGTTTGTGACTGGGTTAAAATATGATTGGTTGATGACATTTGAGTGGTATGTTTTGAGTTTCTGCTATGCTGCCATTTTCTTTTGACATGCTCTCATTTCAGAGACCTTTATTGCGATTAATTGTGCTGGCAGAGGTGGAGAGACCACAAGGCAAAATGAAATGCACCAATAGAAGTGTTGCAATATGCTAATTAAAGAGATTTCTGATTTTGCTGAAAATATTAGATCATCTTTTTAGTAGTACATTTTTTTTTTTTTGGCCAACTAATTTTCCCTCTTCTCCAGAGATGGCACTGCTTAAAACGCTACCTGATGCTTCTTCAGGTCTGCTGGCTCTGCTCAAAAAAAATGAAAGCTGCTTACTTTGCTCCTGGCACAGTTCCTTAAAATTCTGAAGTGCAGGACATCCAGTTCAGTTCCAGTTCTTCCTGTAGATGAAATGTGAAATCCTGCACTTCCGTGTTTGAAGAAACGGTGCCACGAGCATGTTTAGGAGCTGATGATCCACTTTCCACTTGCATTTAGCAGACAGAAAACAGATGGATGTGGATTGCATCAGCTGCAGATGGGAGGTGGTGGTGAAGGGCAGGCTGGCCTTAGGGTCTGCAAGGCCCAATTGGAAACATTTTTTGCGGGGCCCCAGGTTCACAGCCAAGGTCTGTAGAGTCTTGGACATAGAAATAAAATTTATTATAGAATTCAAATCTCTACAGTAGAATGGAAAGCAATCAAAATGTGCACTTTAAAAGTGCATGTGATTTTATGGACCAAATGGATCTAAGCACATTTTCATATAAAATTGTATGCAATACTAAAGTTTAGTGCTAAAGTTTAAACTACTCTAGCACAGGGCCCCTTTGGCTCAGGGCCCAGTTGGGAACAGTTGGTCCAGTTGGCTTAAAGCCAGCCCTGGGAAGGGGCATCTCAAGTTCACTGCCTTCTTGCCCCTGCTATCTTCTGCTGATGCAACCCACATCAGCTAGCCTCATGGATGGGCCACCTGTGGTCTCCTCATTAAGTTGTAGAGGTTTTTGTGTTTTTAAGTTTCCTACCTAGGTTTATCCGGACAATTGATTTGAGTCCATGCACGGGATCCCACTGCAAGCCCTTTCAAAGCGTATTATGATGCTGACACAGTTTCTTTTATTTCAATGGGATTCTCTACTTTAGAAGAGCAATGTTACATGGAAGCTGTGTGATGAATAGTTTGCATGCTTGGTGTTAGTTGGGCATATAAAAGGCATAAGTGCATGTCAGCGTGAATTTCTTCTGCAACATTGAACATACCCAGTCAACACACCATAAACCATAAGGGATAGTATAAAGATTCTGCAGGTGAGATGGAAATGACAATGGGTTCCCTGATTTTGCGGTCAGGAAATATTGTATAAAAGTTTGGTACCATCATTGCTTTGAAATAAAATTTAATCGTTTAAATATTTCTACTTAAGAGCATCCACAAAAATGTGAATGTTACAAACAAAATGACTATATCACCCTTATAGACCAGGGGTGCCCAAACCCCGGCCCTGGGGCCACTTGCGGCCCTTGAGGCCTCTCGATGCAGCCCTCAGGGAGCCCCCAGTCTCCAATGAGCCTCTGGCCCTCTGGAGATTTGTTGGAGCCCGCACTGGCCCAATGCAACTGCTCTCAGCCTGAGGGCAACTGTTTGACTTCTTGCATGAGCTGTGGGATGAGGGCTCCCTCCACTGCTTACTGTTTCACCTCTGTGATGCAGCAGCAGCAGCAAAGGAAAGGCCAGCCTTGCTTTGTGCAAGGCCTTTTATGGGTCTTGAGCTATTTCAAGACCTTCATTCACTCATATAAGTTCATCTTTAATATATTCGTTTATGTAAACTTATGTAAATTTATTCAAATTTTAAATGTAAATTAATTCTTTCCCCCCCCCCCCGGCCCCCGACACAGTGTCAGAGAGATGATATGGCCCTCCTGCCAAAACTTTGGACACCCCTGTTATAGACAAATACAGCATATTTAGATGGTGGGAGTTATGTTCAGTGCTATCTATATGCTGCAATTGAGCAGGAACACAGAAAAAGGATATAAAAGTGTTTTGTGGCACAAAATTTAGCTTCCTGAAATTTTAGCCTTTTAGCTTAAAAACAACAACAACAACTCCACGTTTCTAGTCCTTGTGGCTTTTAGATTATGTGTGCAATTTCTGCTGGAATCTCAGAAGCTAAAAGGGGTTTGCTAGGTAAAGATTTCCAGTGGACAGGGTATATGGCTTCAGTCTCCTCACTAGCCACTCCCATTGACTACCAAAGCCAGAACAAATATATAAAATAGTAATACAGTAGTAGTAAAAAAAAAAAATAGAAAGAACAAAGCATGATAAAAAAGCAGGGCATTTGCTTCAGCATGGGAAAGGTGGGATATAAATTTTCCAAATAAATAAACATGGATTATGCAAATGTACCTTTTTTACATGAATGTAGGTTGCAGAACTTGTGTTGTCTTGATACAGAATTATTATTATTTTAAGCAAACAGAGCCTTGCCTAAATGATCCTGGATGGTTTGGGTGATAGTTGCTTCAAGCTATTTGCTTGTAAGATATTGTGCCTTGCCATGGATACACGGCTCATGGCTGCACTAAGCTGGAATCCCCTTCAGAGGAAAGGCTTTTTGCACAAAAAAGGATTTCTCTCTGCTTTGAATGTATTGAAGTTTGTCTGTCTGTATTTATTTCCACTAGAGCTCCTCCTGTCTGGAAAGCTAAGTGAATATGGTGTGATTGTGCCCTTCAGTGCAGATTGCCAGGGACGGTTCCTCTCACACGTGGTGTCTGGCTCAGTGGCAGCAAGCAGGGCAGAAGCTGGCCATTCCTTCACTCCTCCCCCTCACTCAGGTCGACACAGGGTGGTCCGCAGCACCCATCTGAACCAAGGCGTGTCCAGGAATCGCTTGTACTACTTCAATGTTACTGTTTTTGGGGAAGAACTTCATCTTCGCCTGAAGCCCAACCGGCGGCTGGTGTCCCCTGATGCATTGACTGAATGGCAAGAAGACTTCCAGGAAGTCTTTCGAGAACCCCTGCAGCAGGAATGTGTCTTCACAGGAGGAGTCTCAGGCATGCCAGGTGCCACTGTGGCCATCAGCAATTGTGATGGACTGGTAAGCCAAATAAAATGGCATCCCTTTTTTGGTCACAGAACAGATCTCTTTTCTTCTCCTCTGTGCAAAGCAGTAGAATGGTATTTGTGTTATATCTTCTGTTGTGACTGGAAACAGTGACATTAGGAAACAAATATCTTGGGGAGCTCAGCCCAGTGCAAATTCTGCCATGCTAGTGCAGCAGGGTTAGCGTGGGCTGCGCTGCATCCCTCAGGGGAATTTAGCAGGAAGGAAATCTATTCAAAATAAGGGGACATTTGCCTCTTTGCCCTAGAGAAATTCCCAGCTCGTGCATCAGGTCTACTTGGATCTGTATGTGCCACGTGGCCGGTGCAAATCTGTGTGCACCCATGTTGGTGGATCAAGTCCAGGGGGTGGGGATGCCATGCATGCCATTACCACCAATCCTGCACCCCTCCTGGGCCTGATTTGTCTGCCCCCCATCCCATTCTATCCTTCTCTGTCCTTTCCCCACCTCTGTGCAACCTGGCAGAGGTCTCATAAGCTCTGGTGGGCACCCTCTGTTGCGGAAGCATGTGTGAAAGCCTCGGCCTTTGTGCTAGTATGTCCAGCATACAGTGTTGCAAAGCACTTTATGGCTCTTTTGTGATGCACAGAGGTCTGGTGCACCGGCAGGGTGTGTGCTATAAGTTAGGAAGGATCGGGCCTTGAGTTTTGCAGTTAGAAATCACAGAAGTTATGATGTAGATGTTTTATGCTAGGTGTAGAATTTGCTGTCCTTTCTTGCAGATTTTGGGGTAAGGCTGTTCATTTCTTATGTAAAAAATTTTGTACCTGGGTGGAGCCCAGGAGAGGACACTGGTGAATCAAGATGGAGGAGTCAAGCATGTAAGCAAGTGTGATAGGGTTTAGCTATTCATCTGCCACCATCCTCTTTTGTCTTCTGTTCCTTAGCAATCCCATAGTCTGTGGCGTTGCTAAGGGGGGATGCAGGAGCAATTGCCGTGGACTTCTTGGTGCTGGGGAGCACCACTGTGACTCAGAATGCCTCTTCTGGAGCCTTTAAACAGGGACTTGGGGTTTTGTGAAAACCAGAAGTCCCTGTTTAGAGACCCCGGGGGGGGGGACATTCTGAATTGCGGGGACGTCACACGTGGCCTCCTCACAACTCAGAAGTGCTTTCAGAGTCTTTAAACAGGAACTTGTTCCTCTTTAAAGGCACCAGGGGCATTCTGAGTTATGGGGTGAGACACCTGGAAGTGATGTCATGTGGATGTGACTTGGAAGGGCGCAGTTTTGAAGTTTGCCCCGGATGCCACAGTGGCTTGCTACACCACTTCCCATACCTCATCAGAGCTTGTGCAGGCAGGTATAGATTTGCTGCATATGTACATGTTAGAGTCTCACTTGTAACAGTAGTGTGTGAAATGGCACTCTAGGGACAAACTTATCTGTCTGTTGCCTTAGTGTGTGTGTGTGGGCATGCACATCTGTGAAAATACTACTTCTAGATTTTACAGAAAGAAATCTTTACTTAAAAGCTTCTGGCAGCAAATACACATTTAGGGCCCAATCTTATCCAACTTTCCAGTGCCTATCCAGCTGCAATGCAGCCCCAAGGTAAGGGAGCAAATGTTCTCTTATCTTGAGGAGGCCTTATTTGTGTAGGCTTCCATGACTGGCCCCCGCCTGGGATGCACCATACGCCCTGTTGGAATAGCTGCATAAGTGCTGGAAAGTTGGCTAGGAGTGGACCCTTAGCTTTTACACAAAACAAATCTTGCAATTGATCCGAAAGCCAAAGGACTGGCCAAGCTGGACTTTTTCTGATTGATTGGCAACATATTTTGGCATGTAGTTGAAAGAATGGGCAGGATTGTGCATTGACAACTATTGGGTATAATAGCTAAATGAGACATTATACATTGTATTGCTGAGAGTCAGATGCTGGGGGCAAACAAGAGGGGACAAGAGGCCAGTTTCTTTATAGCCTTCTTGTGAACGTCCAAAGATGCTTTTGTCTGTCTTCTGTAGTACATAAATAAGTGTTTTGGCTGAAGTGTGCTTTTCTATAATCTAGGAACGCAGCAGATTGGTTTTCTGGGTAATGATGCAACAAATGATGGATGAAGGAATTAATTTTTTTTCAAATTACAGGTAAATAAGAAGGTGTCCTGGGGGGGGGCATGATTGAGAAACATAAAATTGTGAGTGGGGTAGATAGAGGGAACTTCTTTTCCCCCTTGCACAAAATCAGAAGTAGAGGACATCCCTTAAAATAAACTAGTGGGAGATTTAGAACAAAGAAAATATTTTCTTATCCTGTGCAATTAATCTGTGGAATGCCATACCACAGAATGTTGTGATGGCACCTGGCCTTGATGACTTTAAAGGGGGATTGAACAGGTTTATGGAGGAAAAGTTCATCACAGGTTACAAACTATGATGACTATATGCAACCTCCAGGTTATAGAGGTAACCTATCTCTGAGTATGAGGTAGAAGGAAGTCGCAACAGGATACAGGTTTCTTGAGTGCTCCTAGAGGCGTCTGGTGGATCAGTATGAGATACAGGAAGCTGGACTAGAAGCTGATCCAGCGGGGTCCTTATTGTGTTCTTATGGCAGAATCCAAGTACTTCAAGGCAGGACAGGATCTAAAGAACTCATGTATGGGGCTTGGGTTGTCCATTGGGACTTTTTTCTTTGGGCTTGCTTCAATAATTCCTTTCTCCTTAGTCTTATTGTGGAGGTGATGGTGGCTGTTGGAGCTGCTGCTGTTTGAAGAAAACAAAATCTGAGCCTCTGGTGCTCACAGAACTAGTTCCACAGTTTTTGGCCACTGTTGTGTATATTTTGTAACTCCATGATTGCACCACACAAGTGGAGAATACTTGATAAGGAATTGAGCATTCTGAAACTTCAGCTGTAGTTTTATTCACATTCTTTAGAGACACATACACGTTTGATCAAACATACAGTGAGTGTGGGGGTCATGCCTGGCTCCCCTCCAGGTCTGCCTTATCTCTATGCATGGAGTATCTTGCTTGTATGGAGGAGTTGCATAGAAGCTGTGTAAGCCGGGATTGCACAGTTTATACATCATGAAACCTGGAGACCTCAGTTCAACTATGACACTCATTACATGGGTGTTAAGCAGGCCATGGTTAGGTGTTCTGGAGAAAGATGAGGTGAGTTGTTCCCATATCATATACACTGCTTAGGGCTTAGCATCTGTTTGAGATGCTCAGATAGCATCTGAGCATCTGTTTAAGGCTTAGCCCTGCTGCAGGGCTGCAGAGCTAAGCAGAATTTGGTTGCTTTGCCTAAACAAATTCCCTGTAGTTTTGAAATCCCCGTAGTTGTGAATGAAATCCTTTGTACACATTTATACACATTTCCAACTATATGAAAGTTGTGAAGATTGTGCCCAACATCAGTTGTAGTAGTTGCCTCCTCCCCATCACTGATTGTAGTTAGAGCAGAAACTTTATGCACCCATTGGTTCCAGCGCTATGTTACTGGTAGTTCAGGGAATGGGCACAGAGGGTTGCATTTTCTATCTTGGATTAAAATTGTAAGTGCCCAGTTGCTTTTTATTAAGTTGCTTTCTGCCCTGTAGATCCACTTTGCATCCAGGAGTTTCTTGAGGTCTCCCTACACTTCACAAAAATGTGTAGCAATTTTTATTTCTAAAAAGGGAAACAAGACAAATATTTTCCCTTATGTATAGTTCTGCCTGTGCTTCCAATGCACGTCCTCTTTTTTTTTTTTTGTAGGTAAAAGTGCCAGCTTTTCTTAGAAATGTAACTCCTTTTGGGTGAAGACAGCACTTAGCTACTGGGCAAATTCACTTATTCTAGTTGATTGGTACTGAACAATTAAATTTCAGGGCAATATTGGAGTGGCAGAATAAAATGCATGGGGGAATTTTCCCAACTGTCTTTATAACAAATGAATCTTTTATAGTCATAGTGGCTGGACACATGCCTGAATTGCTGAGTGACTATTGTGAATGTTGAAACTTTATAAATGACATATATAAAAATTTATTCACATAGAACAGTGTTTCTCAAACTGTGGGTTGGGACCAACTAGGTGGGTCAAGACACAAATTTCAGATGGGTCCCCAACTCCCTATTCATTTCAATATTTTATTTTTAATAGACTTGGTGCTGTCATGGTATGTGACTGCATTTGGGGAAATGTTACAGACCTGTACTTTGAACGAGCTACTATGTATATTCTTTTAACAATGATAGTAAATGGAACTTAATCCTGGTTAGTGTGGGTAGGATTGAAGCCTAGGGCTGTAAAAAATGTTCCTGCTTGATGATGTCACTTCCAGTTATGACATCACTTCCAGTGGGTCCTGACAGATTTCCATTCTAAAAAGCGGGTCCCAGTGCTAAATGTGTGAGAACCACTGACGCAGAAGGTATTTAGCTTTACATTGATCATTTTCACAATATATATGACCAATACGAAGGTTACATGTTTCCTCTTTATATCAGCAAATGATGAGCAATACAGTAAATAATGAACTAAAATATTTACAGGTTGAGACTAATTATTTGGGTGGGTTCTGTTCCAAAAAAACACACTATAGCAAATCAATTTAAAAAACAAAGTTTCTTTGCTCCAGTGATTGAAAAACAGCCTTGCTGACCTTTTGACTCTAAGATAAGAGTCATTAAGAAGACAATCCATCAGCACTTCACTCAGCCCCTCCCTTCACCAATGCAAAATGATCAGTTTCTTACATGCTGGGGGAAGGGAGGGGTTCGAAGGAGAGAGAAGGATTGATGGATTGTTAGCCTGCTGCCCTCTCTCTCTCATTCAGGAGGCTGTTGTTAAAGGACTGTTCAGTTTTTAAAACTGATTTTAAAGGGATGCATTTTTCCCTTTCTCCAGGGATCAGCACATTCCTTCTCATTTGCAGGGGCCATTGGTGTTGCGTCAAATCCATGTATAAAAAATCCGTGTATAAATAGGCTGGACCTGTACATGTTTTATTGTATATGCAAATAGGTTGAACCGCAAATACCTTATTCTATCACCTGTCCAAAGGTTGAGTTGGCATTACATATTTGGAGTCTCATGCTAGCAATGCCCAACAAAGCAAGCCATAGGACAGGTAACATGTTTAAAATGAAAGAGAATCTTTAGTTCTTGATCATAGCAAATCTTGGTACAGAGTTACAAGGGATTCTGAAGAAGCCCAGCACAGACAGCAGGCAAAACTTCAAAGTTGTACAGTACTTGTTTTAATTTACCATGGCTTTTAAACTTGATAAACATTTATTTAAATGAAATCTTGGTACCTATAATGCAGGTTATTTCTAATATTCCCCAGATTAGGTCCCAATTAAAAGTCTTTGAAGTTTGCAATATCAAAGTACACTGTCTTGTTATAGTTTTCATTCATTCATTCAACAACATACTTTTTAAGCAATCTGCTTTTCTTCAGATATTCAAGCTTGAAGTAATGCAATATGAATGCTATTAATATCCTAATTTTAATTCACACGAATATGTCTTCCACCCTTGCATGTTCGATGTGAATGTTTCTGGTGAGACTTCTGAAAGGATCAATATCTGAAAGGATCAAGAGTCTTGGTCAGCTCTTAACTTCCCCCCTTCTAAACTTAGGTGATACAGAATTTTTTTTTAGGATTTTACAACTTCTGTCCACTAAGAAATACTGTATAGACTTTGGTTCATAATATAGTGTGTACAACAATTGCATAATTCATTGTCTAATAGTCATTCCATTGATTAAATGTGTTCTGAATCACCTGTGAAGCTGTTTTCTCTGTTCAGCCCCTGACTGAACTGCTGTGATGTCAAGAGCATTCTAGCAGGAAAGGTCAACTGTTACAAAGAAGCAGGGAAAGCACACTTGATTTGTGTTTGGTTTGTTTGCTGTGAGATTTGAGAACCTTGCTTTGACTGTGACAAAGGAAGCATACCTCTTTTCTTCCTTTTTGTAATGAATACAATAATTCTTTCAGATTGCTGTTCCCTGGAACAATGAGAATGAAAATCTGTAAATATGGATGTTAAGATTCTTTTGAGTTCATATGGTCTCTTACATCTTTACTTGGATGTTAGATTCCCCTAGTCTGAGACTCTTTTTCTTCTGTGAACCACTATTGTCTGACAGTGGTTCTCAAACTGGTGGGTTGTGACCCATCAATTCATGTAAACTTTTTCCCATCCCTTTAAGGGGCGGGGGAAGGGGGAGGCAGTGACGTGATCCCCAGGATCATGTCGCTAATGGGTGTGGGGGGGTGCTTTCACTGACTGTGGGCTACTGCAAGTAGCAGGAGGTGTGGGGAGCCCTGTGCAGCCCTCTGCAGGGCTCCCTGAGAGTTGGAACTTTCAGAAACAGCACATGCAAACCACTTCCGGTTTCATGTCACAGCCAGGAAGTGGTTTGCATGTGCTGTTTCTGAACATTCCAAGCCTTAGGGAGCCATGTGGAGGGCTGCACGAGGCTTCCCACACTTCCTGCTGCTTGCGGAAGCCCACAGTAAGTGAAAGCACCCCCAACCCCCATTAGCAACATGATCCTGGGGATTGTGTCGCTGCCTTTGCTCCTCCCCTGCAAAGACTTACTTGGTGAGTAAATCTCCCTTAAAGTTTGAGAACCACTGGTCTATGATATTCACTAGGAGATGATGGAAAAATCCATCCCAAATATCCCCAAGGGAATTTGGTGCATGGACCTACTGCTGTACATCTGCCACCCTTCTAGTTGACCATATGAGCCACTGACCTGAGAAGTAGACTAACCAGCGGCAACTCCTATCTTGCTGATCATGAGGAACTAGTTATAAACATGTATTATTTACACTGTTTGTTCAGGACTGGATTTAGAGAAAGCAGGGCACACATCATGGTGTTGTCATTGTCTGATCATTAGTTTGGAGACCTCTTTAGTCTAGAACTGTGCCAAAATAAAGCATCTTTATCTTACAGAAGTGACATTGGTTGGTTGTATTTGGGCACGCATCTACTGACCAGGGAGAGAGTGAGTTATTTTAGCCACAAATTTATTTTTTATGTTTTTTCATTGTTCCACAAATGTTTTACTCCTTCTCCAAAGCCTACAGGGGTTTTAACGTATTTAAGAGTATAAATACAGAGCAGTTTCTCTTTGAAGTTGAATGATCAGGTGAAGATCAATAGTAATTACAGGATATGTAGAAACAGACACTTCCAAATCCCATTCTCCCTTACACCAAAGGGGAAATGCTTTTTGTGTTGCTCAACTGTATAATTACGCAAATAGAATCAAATCTTTCAAAGTGATTTAGGAAATTAGAAGTTCTAATTCCCATGGAGTAGAAAGCCTAAGTCCTGTATCATTTTGAAAATGGTACCATTGCTTTTGCAGTTAACATGTCTCTCTGCTTGCCATTGTCTTAGCAAGTGAATGAGCAGGTTAAGATGGTTCCTGTGTTGCTTTTTTATTTTGCTCAGAGCCCAAGATTTCCCTTGAGGCCCATCCATTTCATTTCACTGTCCAGATGTCTGCTGGATGGGAGCCCAATCCTGAGCTCTTTAGTGTTGGGGGCACCATGGATACCTCCCAGAGCAAGGGAAAAGCTCCGAGGTCGGAAAGGTTTGTTGGGGCGGGGGTGGGGAGGCATTCCAGGGTGGAGAGAGGGTGGGAGGAAGAACCAAGGCAGGAGGAGGTGAGACTGGAGGAGCCTTGCTCTGCCAGAGCCAATGCTCTGTGTTGGGCTGAAAAGCCTGGCACAGAGCTCCTCCAGTCTGTGCTGGCAAAATAGCTGGCGCAGACCTGAGCAGACCCATTGCAGGACCTACGCCTTACCCGGGGGAAGGGAACAAATATCCACTTCCCCTGTGGAGACTCTGGCAGCACCCATAGAATTCAGCGGTAGCCATTTTGGTGTTGTTGCTCCTCTGGGTGCCAGGCAATTTAGGATTGGGCTGTAATTCCCTCCAAGATGGTCTGCAGAGAAAAAGGGATGGTGAGTTCCTATAGTTCAGCATTGGTTTTATTTTGTGTGTTTGGGGGGGGGGGGGGCTAGCATTCTTCTTGAATGTTTAGAATTGTAATCCTATTTTAGAGGAGAAACCACCTTTTAAATAGCCATTGATCAGCCACATCTTTGTTGTTTGTTGAGAGTAGACAAAAAACCATAATAGTAAAACTTTTGGCATGAAGGTGTTCCTGGGAAGGGAAGAGGATGGCAAGGACGGGAGATTGGTGTGGTATCAGCGGCACTCATATGCGCCAATGTCCTAACCCCATCTGTCTTCTTACCTCTGCTGTTACACGTCTCAGGCTTATGCCAGCTAAACAGCAGGCATAGATTTGAGGAGTTCCATCGCAGAGGTAGAGGCTTTCCCTGGCGTAAGTGAACAAGTTCGCTTACCCCCAGGGAGTTCTTTTCAGCTGCCCCCCTCCTGCTGTGGATACAACGCATGCTCCATTGGCATAGCTGCATCAGCAGAGGGTGAATGGGTGGAATTTGGGTAGCATTGCTCTCTTCAACTCTCCTATGCCTCTATGGAGTAATACCCTATAGAGCAGAGGTTTTCAAGCTTTGAGGGAGCTTTACTCCCTCAGTCAGTTCTTGCGGGGAAGGGGCTAGGGCAGCGATGGGATCCCCAGGATTGTGTCGCTCAGGGGGGCGGGGGGGGGTGCTTTGCACTCACGTTATGTAGGCAGGGCTGTAGCAGGCTGCAGGAGGTGCAGGGAACCTTGTACAGCCCTGCACAGCTCTTCCCGAAGCTTGGAACATTTGCTAAAAGTGGGCTCAAAGCACCTCCTGCAAAAAGGAAGTGCTTTGCGCCCACTTTTAGTGAACGTTCCAAGCCTCAGGGAGCGCTGTGCAGGGATGCGCAGGGCTTCCTGCACCTCCTACAGCCTGCTGCAGCCCTGCCTACATAACTTGAGTGCAAAGCACCCCCCTGCCCCCCTGAGCAACATGATCCTGGGGATCCCATCACTGCCGTAGCCCCTCCCCCGCAAGAACTGACTGAGGGAGTAAAGCTCCCTCAAAGCTTGAGAACTATAGGGTATTACTCCATAGAGGCATAGGAGAGTTGAAGAGAGCAATGGTACCCAAATCTGCTGCCTCCCTCCCCTTCCCCCACCCCTTAAAGGGACTGGGGAAGCATTACACGAACTGGTGGGTCGCAACCCACTAGTTTGAGAACCACTACTATAGAGCAATACTTACAAGACCTGGGTGAAATTGGCAATATGTTTTTCCAGTGGTTGAATGGGTGGGGAGAAGCTGGGGAGGGGATTTATGACCCAATCCGATGGACCATTTATGACAGCAGGTCTATCAATCTGCTGTCTTAAATGGCCCTGCAATGGTGCAAATATTGTGCTGCCATCACATGCAATGAAGCCACTAGTGCAAACAGTCAGCGGCTCTGTCCACAAGCCAGAATCACCTGGAGGCTCTGCTGGCTTAGGTAAGGTCGTGGAGTGGGAAGTTCAGGGAAGGTTTGGGGCAGGGAGTGGGCTAGAGGGAGTGGACCTTGATGACAACGGTGCAGGCCAGATCCTATCCACAATTTCTCAACATACCCTGCCCCATTCATCTCCTTGGGCCTAACCAACAAAATAGTTGGTGTGGGTCCAAAAAGACCCATAGGTGATCAGAAAGCCTACTGAGAGGTAAGTACTGTAAAGAGGTTTTTTACTTACCTCTCGCTGGCCTTTTGATTGCACCACCCCCCATGATAGTATACAGCACGTGCTCCATTGGCATGGCTGCATGCTGTGGAGCGATAGGATTGTGCTGTTAATGACATACAAAAGCCCCACTTCTTGATCTGCTGCCCAGTTTTAAGCAAATCATGTCCCTTGCAGCCTTAAAAATCAGTAGCTAATGGGTCTGTCTGTCACTAAAGGGCGGAGGAGAATCCCCTGTAATCCAACTACTGACTTTCTCCCAGGGTTTTACTGGAGACAGAGAAATTGGAAAAGGATAGAGGAGAAAATATTGAGGCAGGGCAAGGAATGGCCATAAAGAAAAGGATGGTTGCAGGCTATCAGTCTGACAATATATCATGATGGGGTTACATCTGTATTATACAGGGCAGTATTGGTCAGCAACCATGGTAAGAAGGTGAGTGTCTTCTCCCACACTAGCAGGAGTGAGTGTGGTGACATTGAAAGTACTTGTGAATGGTGGCAGTGCATATTAACTGAAGCAGATTCCAGAGGACTTGATGTGCATGTGTGATTTTGGCCACAGACTCTTAACCATTACCCTATCCTAGCTCCCATGTGCAAGAAGGATCTTTTGCTCCCTTATCTGCTGTTGTGAGAGCCTCAGCCTTTCACAAATAAGCAGGAGAAACAACCTTTTCAAGAATCCATGCTTTTCAAATGTTCCTGTAGTAAACAAACAAAAGCCACTTGCTGAACATGGCTAGCCAACTTGGACTGCGTTTTTGTGATGCTTGGCAATGCCTTTCTTCTTGGCTGGTGTGGGTTCTTTTTATCAGTGTGAAGTGTTAGTTACAGCAGAGTGCTATTTTGCAGTCAAGGTTGCTAGCCTCCTTGTCTTGCTGTCTGAAAGTAGCAGTCTTTATCGTGTTTTCTCATATTTCAGCTTTGTCTCGGTGTCGCATTTCCCTGTGTTGTGTGGAGTGTCATCCTTTTTCTCTCCCTTCTTATTGATTTATTGGGGATACGCTAGAAAGGAAAGTAATTTTATCTGTGGCACAATGCATAACATCTGTGCCAAACTGTCTGACTTTTTGTTAACAGACTGGCACACCTCCAGCTTGGTGGATTCCACTGCTATGTATCAAAGCCCACAGTCAATTAAGGTTTTTTTTTTTTTTTTAAAAAGCACACAAACACACAAAAATTCTGTATATCCCCAGTTTCATTCAACTTTCCCCCTTTATAAACAGTTGGAGCCCTTTTTGAAGTAAGTTTGACTTTTAAAAAATGAATTAGCAGAACAGACAGTGGATTTCTGTTTGTAAGGCATGATTTTGGTACTGGCTATCTTGATGGCTACCTTTTGATAATTGCTTTAAATTACAGAGGGATTTTTGTTTGTTTTAAGCAAAGTATGCTCAAAGCAAAATTGCTTGTCACACATTGGCTTGGAATATTTCATCTAAATGAAATGACATTTGAGTAAGGTGCAAGGATGAAAGAACTGTAGTCTTAAGTTATATGACAGACATCTAAAATATCACTGCATTTAGGGGACCAATTTCTTATTCCATTGGCCAGAGAACACGAAAGATGGTGGTGACTAAGATCACAAATGCGATCAATTTCAATTTCTTTCTTCTGGGTAGAATTGCTGGACTTGCTGCCAAAACATTTGGCACTCTCTGGGAAAAGATCGCTTCTGATTTCCAAAAACTCCAGAGAGGAGTTAATTTGAAATTTAAAAACACAAGGCAGGCGTAATGCCACCCAAGTGACATTGCAGAATAAAAGAAAAAAAATCACTCTTTTTAAAAAGAGTTTGAACATACAGTGATATAGGAAAGCAGTATGTTGTTAAAAAGGATTGGGATTTTTACATTCACCAGGTTGCTGCATTTACATGTTTTGCAATTCTTTCATGATTGGTTGATGTTAGTCAGCTGTCCTAGAATACCCTGATTTGCATGCCACATTTTAAAATAAATTGATTTTTTATTGTTTGCTGGCTTTTGACTTGGAAAAGGCAGTTATTTTGGGGGGGAGTAGGGGTCTCTGAGGTTTTTGTTTTCCTAACAGCAGGGTTTATAATTTGCTTTAGTAAAGACCGTATTTCCATGATGGCTGCCCTGTCTTCAGGGTGTATGTGAATATTTCTAACTTGGAAATTTAAGACCTGATTGATTGAGCCAGGACTCAGGATATTCTGTAAATTACATACTCATTTTAAACAGTTCAAGTCAATTTTAGCATCCAAAAAACATGTGCCAGCACACGCCCTTTTGAGCATCTAGTCTAAGGAATGCAGATGGTGCCGGCAGAAAATTGGCACATCTGCTCGTAATTTGACATTGAAACCATTACAAGCTTAAAACCTTTTTCAGGGGCAAGAGAGCTTGAGTACATTTAATATATTCCAAATTGGGCATATCTTTTCAGAACCTGATACTTTTTTTTTGAAACTTTGGCTGTATCACTAATGTGTACCATTAACTCTGCTGGTACCCATCTGTTGCCACCAGTACCATATGAATCTGATTCCTGTTTCTTCTTAACATTCCTGATCTCAGTTCAAAGCCCTTAAAATGATGCTCCATCATTTAATCTTCCGCTGTCATGGTAGGAGTAGAAGCAAGAGCTGAGATACCCAGTTCACAGCATTAGTGATATTGGATCAAGTACGGAAAAGTGTTCTGAGAGCCCAATCTAGAAGCCTGTCTATTCAGAAGTTCCATTATAGTCAATGGCGCTTACTCCCAGGAAAGTGTGGATAGAATTGCTGCCTTAAGCAATACCACAGGGCTTGTTTCTTCTTGTTTCATTTGCTCTCAAACTGGTGAAACATGTAAATAAAGCTATCATTCTTTAAAATGGGCATGGTTACAAATGTTAAGTGCCCAGCTTCTCTGGCAAGAACTGAAGGGGCTGCTCTGAGGTCTGCTTGGCTTCTTGCTTTTTTAGAATACTCTCATTGTAAGTAAAAAGTGCACACCCATCATTATTCCGTGTACAGTGTAATAGGAACTTTTTGAACTTTGATTAATGGATAGGCATAGAAGGTTGTAGTTTACTTCCCTTTAGCCTTTACAAACGTTGCTGTGTCCACAGCTGGTACAGATGTCGTTTAATAGCTGCCTTAAGCAATGCTCAGTATGTGTTACTGTTTCTTCTGCAGCAGTGTTATGCTAGACTGTTTGCTCTGAACCAGTAGCAGACCGCTACTCTGACCGCCTCACTGTCAGAGCCTTCTGGGGGTGAAAGCAATGAGGAAGAGATGCCTCCGTATTGCTTCCACTCCTTGGAATGGCCCCAAGAGGAAGGGGCAACTTACATGGTGGGTGTCAGAGCAGTGAGGGACTTACAGCTCTGGCTCCTGGGCTGAACTGAGAGGGCAGGGCACTTCCCTCAAACACTTTCAGCAGTGGTGAAAAGCACTCTTTGGGTGATGGCAGAAAGGGTAGAAGTGTTCACCCATTTGCAGGCAGGGCCTAGGAGAGGGGTGTAAAGGGGTAATTTGTGCCCAGGGTCAGAAAGGGGGCCCAGGAGCCAAAGGAGGGGGCCCAGAAATTTCCTGGGATCTTCAATTTTCCAATCTCACCCAGCCTTTTCAGGATGCTGGGGGCATTACCATGGGCACTTGGCAGTGACTACTGCCATAAGCCATACACACTAGGCCCAGGAATGCATACATTCCTTATCATTGTCACATCTGGGAGGACCTGCTACACATCTGTGTTGTGTCACATCTGACCTGCTACAGTCACTCTTTGGCTTGTGAATTCACTTCCCATGAAGGAGTGTAGAGGAGTACAGGAGTGTACAGGAGCTCAGGGACACAGCTGTAGAACTGCATCTGCTGCAGAATTTAGTTTTGGTGTACACAGGACACTTTCCATTCCAGTGTGAACCTAAGCACAATGATACTAATCCCGTGCAATGATTTTCTATATTTGAAAATTTTTAGAGAGACTTAGGAGTGTGTTTGGTTTTCTATATTATTGTATTTAGCTGCAAATGCCAGGCAGGCAGGTAGATCTGAGCTCTGCGTTGGGAAGACTGGTAGACCTAGGCTCCAAAGACTATTCTAGCTGTTGTCACTTTCCCCCTGCCTGTTTTGCCCCCATTCCGCCCATCCCTATTGCAACCCCCAGTCTGTTTCATCCCCTCCCACTTTGGGAAGGGACCCAAAAGAAACTTTGTACCCCCTGATAAAATGCCTCTCAGAGACCCTGTTTGCAGGGGCAGCAGGCTTCAATGCAAGTGGAGAAATAGCAGTGGAATAATTGAGCTGGAGAAGTACTGGCTACGTGACACTGTATTAATGCCATCACTTTCTCTATATAATCCCTGATTGGTTGGAATCACTCTTCCTAAGAAGAAAGAAACCCAGTTAAAAAGAAAATGTCAGGCTGCTGTATTGGTGCCAAATATGCAGCAAACAAGGTGATGCATGAGAGATGTTTGAAGAATATTTTTCCCTCTAAAAGTGCAACTTTCATGCTGAAAATTGGAATGGAAGAACATCAGCTTAGTCTCAATTTGCCCCTGTGTTTTCCAGTGGCATAAACAAACACTGCAGTGAAAAAAAAACAGTAGGTATCACACCAGGATACTGTACTGTCATGACCTGCCCTAGGGTGTTACCAGGGGAGCTTTGTGAGCAATTATTAAATAAATATTTTCCTTGAGGACAAATTCATGGGGGCTTATGTGGCACCACAACTACACTTACCTGGGGGCTGCACCAGGCCTTCCAGAGGTCGCACATGGTCTCACAGCCTCCTGGACACTTCTGGATGGCACTTCCAGTTGCATCTGGGAGATTCTCTGATGCCCTCCAGCCATGGATCCACTTTCAAATCCTTGGAGGCCAAGCCCACAGCTGACGAGGGCCCACTGTAATTGCTTTATATACACTCTGCATAGACACTCATTTCTTTACAGCATCTATGCTGCAAGTCTGGATCTTACTAAAAAATAAATGCCGTAGTGAAAACTAACTTTAGTTAATTGTTCAGTTGTTCTGTAGGGATAGAATACTAAAGATACTTATAGCAGAAAAATAATGAAAAATAGTAGGTGATGATAAAATGCAGTTTCTCTTTTTCCTGTGGATTAATAAATGCGCTCGTATTAGAAAGGAGAAAACTTTGAGGCAAGACTAAAGAGCCTGCCAGTCTCAGTCACTGAGAATAATCCTGTTTTATTTTTGTCCATTGTTCATTCAAGAGAAGTTGAAGGCTGTCCTGAATTGTGGAGAAGATGTTTAGTTCCATCTACTGGTTGCACAGATGCTGAATATCTGGCAACTCTAATGCTCCCAGGGAATACCTGCCATGTTTCATTGCATGCTTGAGCATTAAATAGTATAGGCAGGTCTATGAGTTAGCGAAATCATTGATAACAGATTTCAGAGGGGTAACCATGCTAATCTGTTGCAGCAAAAGTGATAGACTTGTGATGCCTTAATAGGTAATTCAATTTACCTGACAATTCTATCAGTTCAGCTAACAGAGGGACTCTGGCCCATGAAAGTTTAAATAACTAATTTTCATCTGTGGCTCTGTGTGGTAACAACATTTCTGGGATTGTACCACTTCAGAATGCAAATAGAGAAATCTCATGATTGAATGTTTCACCCTGTCAAAAACTTGCATTTGAGAAAATGAACTTGGCTAAAACTCTTATAGGGGGAGGCCGTAACTCGGTGCTGGAACACATGCTTTGCATGCATACAGGGTCCCAACTTCAGGCCCTGGCATTCCAGTTAAAAGGGTTCTAGGTAGCAGGTGCTAGGAAAATACCTGGCACCTTGGAGGTCTACTGCTAGTTAGAGTTGATGGACCAATGATTTGACTTGTATAAACCAGCTTTATGTGTTCCATATGTTTTCCTAGAACTTCCAGCTTTCCAAAGGTAGACTTTTAATGGAGAAGCATTCAAACATACAGGTGCAACCTATTTATCCACGGATTTTTTAATCTATGGATTTGTCTCAACGAAAATGGGTTGGGGGGAACTGAAAGTCACACACACCATTGCCTCCTTTGCCCATTCAATGGCCTCTGCTCCATGTCCAGGCAGCCCAAAACACTGCAAAAAGGCTCCACCTCGCCTAGACAGAGAAATAGCCCTGGAGCCGTGGAAGAGGTTCCCCTTGCCAAGGAATAGTATCACTCTTGGAGCCCCTGAGCCAGCAAAGAGGCTGAAGAGGGGAAGGGGGGTTGGAAAAGCTCTGTGGCCAGAGCACATGCAGCAAGGTGGAGCTAGCTTGTTATCAAAAAGGGCTGTTATGTTTTAAAGGGGAATTATTTATTTACCCTTTTGGAAACCTCAGGATCGCAGGCTGGATAACAAAACAGCGTAATGCAGAGAAAATCCCTTGTTTAGCTTAAAGAGAAAACTGGGAGAAAGATAACTTTCAATCAACAATTATATTTTTATTACAAAACACATAGGTAAACATAATGCACATGGAGAATTGATAAGTATAGATTTCTAGTACTTGTGTCTAGTGTACCTAGCTTTATGGTGGTTGCATGTGCCGTGTATTTGGTGCATCCAAGAAGGAATCAGAAAAGGATAGGTTGTAGGGAAGGATTTTAGGGGTCCCTGGTCTGCATAATCCAGTTGCTAACTAACATGGGGAGAGAAGGGGGAGAGATAGGTAGGATAGAAGGGAGAAGATTCCAGACGCAAGATATAGTTACCTGTCCTGGGGAGCAGATGGATAGGAGGGGGGGAAGAGTCCTATGGAGGATCTGTGCCTTGTAGGGCAGCCAGAGAGAGAGAGCGCACATGGCAGCCTCTCTCTTTTAAGGGTTTTTGCTGACCTGAAATGACCCGGATGTGGCCTCCTGGATGCGCATGCTCAGTACACACACTGGAACACGTGGAGCATGCAAGAAAGACATGATGAACAGGAAGTCAGCTTATCAGCAAAGGCTGACCCTGGGGGAGGGGGGGTAGCTTGCTTCCTGTTGCTACTGGATTTTGGGGTCAGGATGTAGCTTAATGGCTGTGATTTAGTTAACAATAGGTGGAGGCTAGGTACTTAGACTTTGCTGCTAAAGTCTTCACCCCTTATGGTGTTTGCATATGCAGTGATTGGATCAGGAGGCACAGTGATTAGGTTAAAACAATACACATTTTTAGGGGACATTTAGGAGAATAGGAGACATTTGTTTGTCCCTATAGAACTAGGTGATCTGTAGCCATTCGCTTGTGACTTGACTTGGCTGTGGCCTGTATGTTGAGGTCTTGCCTACATCCAAAATACATAACCAGATATAAAACCACAACTTGGAAGGGAAAAGGGGATTTTCACGTAACAAGCTCTCCTGCTATCTCTCTCTCTCTCTCTCTCTCTCTAACTCACTCACTCACTCACGGGCAGGTGCAGTAGCAACCGAGGGGATTGCTTTAAAAAACCCAGGGAGTGTTTGCCAAATCCCCCCCAATGGTGCAGACTCTCTGTGCTCCAGCCTATGGAAACAAAACAGCCCAGCAAGGCTACAATCCTCTCCACACTTTCCTGGGGGTAAGCCCTATTGACTGGCATGGGACTTACTTCTGAGTAGAAATGCATGGGACTGGACTCTTAAAAGCTCAGCATCCCACCTGTGAAAGAAGGGGGGACAGCTAGCAACGGGGAGGGCTGAGTATAGAGGGGGAGGAGAGGGGATTGCTTTAAAAAACCCAGGGAGTGTTTGCCAAATTCCCCCCTCCCAGATGGTGCAGGCTCTCCTGCTCCAGCAGACACAAACAACGATCCACACTTTCCTGGTAGTAAGCCCCATTGACTACAGTGGGGCTTACTACTGAGTAGAAACGCATCGGACTAGACTCTTAAAAGCTCAGCATCCCACCTGTGAAAGAATCGGGACAGCTGGGAACAGGAATGGGAGGGCTGAGTATGGTGGAGGGGAGGGGATTTATAACAGCTACCTTAGTTTCCTTCCATCCGGAAGTGTCAGGCTGCAGTGTATTTGCGTAACTATGGAATTTAGCACAACACGTTTTTTGTTAATTGCGCAGAGTTACGGAATGGAACTAACGTGGATAAATAGGCTCCACCTGTATAGCAAACATATGTATAACACATGCAATCATTCCCTGGTTGAGTGTGGAATTCTAGTTTTTGTGAACATGTAAATCGGTTTGATCATGTTTGTGTATATGAGGTGCATACATATTCTTTATTTTCAGATTTAGCACTGACAAAAATATGCATCAGTCAGGAGGTTAACAGTTTAGCCACATCCTTGCCACCACTGTCAGCACTTTGACTAAAATGTTTGAGGCCAAGCTTTGCCAGATAGCTGGCAAACTGTAGCAGACATTGGCAGGGACTTCTGAAGCTTTGCCCACTGCCCTCCTGTGCTGGGGGCTGCCAGGAATTTCTGCCAAGCAAATCTCTCTTGGCTTGAAGCCTGCTCCAGACTCCAGAGCTGCTCAGCAGACAAGATTCCAGAGGAGAAATGCACTGGAGTGAAACGTCTGGTGCCGGGTCCATTGGGAGAAGTGAAAATAATGGGATTAGGCTCCTGTTTGGGTTCATTTTGGGACATTTTGCTTGCACAGTTACAGTTTTGAACCTGTTCCAAAAGAAAGGGAAAAATGCAGAAGACAATGGCATTTCTGAGTCTGCTGCCTGTGTTCTGAAATAGCCTCTGTTGTTATATGTTATGCAATAAGTCTGGGACTGTGAGTATTCTGCCTCTGCCATTGGTTTATGCTGCACACAGTAAAGGAAGTTAATTTTATTAGTACACTTATATCCTTCCCTTCTCCTATCATGGAACTCTGCACTGGTGCACATGGAGTTCTGAGGTGATCACCCATCCAGTCACTGACCAGGCCTAGACCTCCTTAGCATCAGCAGTGCAGTTGTCGCATATGCACTCACAATATATTCTGGGATCAAGACTGAAGATCTGTAGTTCATTGTCATTAAATGTGTAAATTGCCTTTGTGCAAAGAAGGCACTCAGTGATGTACAGTCCAAAAATAAACATTTAATCACAGCTAAATAAACACACCAACCTATAAGACAATACAGACTGCAGAAGGCTAATTTCACCCCATCAAATAAGTGTGTAATGTCTTTAATTACTGCAAAACATGTCATTTAAACATGATTTTTGAGGGCTGCATGTGATGTGGGAGATGAATGACCAGATCTGACTTTTCACATTTGTTTATTTGCATCTTAAATCAACGTGGGCAGACAACTCTGGTCATCTTCGAAGGGTTCCTGTGGGGCTGGTCTGGGAAACCCACCAGATCTGCGGATATAAAATTCGTGGATAAACAGGCTCCACCTTCATATGTATTTGTTTCAGATGGGCAAGATGTGTCCCTGAATAGGCAGTCAGAGAAAACATTTAATTATAATTCACCTAAGTTAAGCTGTTTTAAGTCGATGCAAATATAGTATCAAACAGAAAGTTTATATATGAGAAATGAAAGGAGAAAATGGCAGAATCATGGCCAAGAAAGGCCTCTGATATCATTCTAGCTACAATAGCTTTACAGTATCATCAATCCTTTCTCGATGTGGTGCGGCACGATCCATCTGTACTGCTTATCTATGCCCATCTGTTTGCTGCAGGCTAACAATGCAGTCCTACACGCATCTACCCAGAAGCAAGCCCCATTAACTTAAATGGGACTCGTTCCCAGGTAAGAGTGTTCCAGATTGCGGCCTGTTAAGCATTCAACATTTACAAAGCATTCCTGTGAATTGCTGCATGAGATAGGAGTTGGGTAGGTTTGTGATTATGGGTCAGGCAATGCAATTGCAGTACAGGTCGTGTCTCGTTATCCACTAGGGTTCCATTCCAGAACTCCAGTGGATAAAAAAATCTGTGGACAAAGAAACAGTGGAAAAATAGAGTTAGACCTACTTCCAGGTTTCTTGCACCTCCATTGCTCCTAATAAGGTCATGTCTCAACATTCACAGGGGTTTGATTCTGAGACTCCCTGCTGATACCATAAAATGTGTTAAATAAAAGCTATTTTAAAAAAATTAAAAAGTGCGTTCCTTTTTAAAATCACAGTTTTAAAAACTGCTTTTCTTACTGTTGTAGAGACAGTCATGCAAGTGATCATTCCATTCTTCGGCTGAGCCAGGCAAAGGCAGGGAGTCATTTGCATTTCTAATTGCTTGACTGCCTCTCTATAACAGTAAGGAAAGCTGTTTTTAAACCACAATTTAAAGGGACACACTTATTAATGCATTTTCCCCTTCTCCAGGGATCAGCACATCTCATTTGCCGTGGCCATTAGTTTTGAGTCAAATCCACGTATAAAAAATCTGTGTATAAATAGGCTGGACCTGTATATGCTCATGATATCATAATATCAGCATGATTGACTTTGGACATTGAGGCATTTCAGCAACATGTGGAATCTTCTTTGGTTACATTGGAATAACAGAATGCAGAGCAGTTGCTTATCAAAGAAAGGAGTGTGGAAGGGATAGCACCAAAGTTCCTTTGGCCATCAGGTTATGTCAGCAGAACTTGGATGTGCCTTGTGTATTGTAGTAAGTAGTTAATATGGGATTGTTGTTACAAACTTCCACTGTTTATTGAGCTTCTATATGTACAGTTGTTAAACTATGGTTTACAGTTGCTCATTTGCTTGTAGTTCCCTCCCTGCTCAAGAGGGACCCAGCTTCATAAGATAACTCTCATATCTAACACAGTATTCTCTTGAAGAGAAACAATGACTCCTACTGTGGTCTATGAGTAGTCTTTGAATTCAGCCAGAATAGCAAACCACAGAGCACAGATTGTGGTTTGCAAACCAGCTTCAAACCGTGGTTTCATATTCTGGTTTGTTGTCACCCAATAAATAATGGTTTGTGAGAAGACGTTATGAGAGACCACAGTTTTCTAAAGAAACCATGGTTTTGTGCTATGTCTGAGCCCAACCACTGTGTGGATCAGATTACTTATATGTGGCTTGCTTGATATACACATTTTTTCAGTGCATTCAATACAAGAGCAAAGCAGTGTCTAGGCATCTGTTGAAGTCTTTGGCTGTACAGTCATACAACCCAGCTAGCCAGAACAATTTGGTAGCCATGTGTACTTGAGAGTGTTGAAATGAATACCATTGTGGATAGACTGTCATGCATGGGTGGGTCTTTGGTAACAAATTAGCATAGAAGGATGATAGACAGAGGGCTACCAGATATGGTAATTGTGGCCAGTCTTAGTTTCAAATTCCCAAGGGGTTTGTTGACTTAATAGGGACAAAAATATTTCTTAAAAAAATAGTCTGGATTGTTGCAGAGCTTCAAAGGAGACCGCTGATTTTTGTTAGCAACAAGCAGTCTCTTGGGAAAAAGACGAGGTAAAGCTGTATGGTGAGCAGGTGGAATCTATGAGGTCAATAGTAGTATCCTTTTAGAATGAATTTTGATTATCCTAACTTTAACAAAATGGAGTTTTTGGAACATAAGAGATAGGCAACTTCAATGTAGATTGACTGGAAGTGTAATACTTGTTTTGAACAGACAGTATCAAATATTTCGTAACATTTGTTGTTTCATGTCATGACCTCTATGTCCAGAGATGTTCATTCTTATAATCTGTATTTCTGAAGCAACATCTGTCTGTAGTATTCAAGATAAAGTCGGTCAGTTGAAATAGTTATTTGAAAAGACTGAATTTGTTTTGATCATGGCTCTCTACTTAATCTTTAGTTCTTGCTTGCTAAGTGCATGAACAAACTGGAAAGAATGTGAAGATTCAACAAAGATCATAGATCAACAATAGATCATTAGATCAACAAAGATCCAATTAGAAGAATTTACAGTTCAGCACTTAATCATATGGGTCTGTGAATTTGAGGGTCAGAAAAACTTTCAAAATTAATGGTGTTTTTATATGAATTTGAGGTGCTTTCTAAAAGTGGCATCAATTTTGCCCTGTCATGTCTCGTTTTGGAGATACAGCTTGGCTTCATTGTTCAAGCAGCTTATTTGTGAGGAAGCTGTGGCGTAGGCTTCCTTACAAGGAAGCTGCTTGAACCATTCACTAATGAGGCTATGGTGTATCATCGAATCTATATGTGATAAGGCAAAACTGATCCATTTTTTTTGAAAAAAATGCTCCAGATATACCCAGGAATAGGTCTAACCTTTAGATGTATGTATGTTGGCCTGTGTTATTGATGGTGTCAGAACTGTTCGTATTAATATCTGTAACTGCAGAGTTCATATTGGCATTTGCTGAAACAAACATTACTATTCCTCAGGTGTTGTTTATGTCACCAACCTTTATCTTCAGGTAGACATTTCATTGTTTATAGAACTTTGCAGAATTTGTGAGTTGTCTGAATTTTCTTATCATAAGATTTGATCAGGGATCCTGTCAGGGATCTGTTGGCACATAAAGCACCAGTTTATATACAGTGTTATAAATTGTTCCTCTTCCTTTGTCAGCAAGTGGCCTAGCATACTGGTGTGCCCCCATAACTATGGGGGTTCCGTTCTGGAACCCCCCACGGTTAAGTGAAACCATGGATATGGGCGAATGCAGCCTCCTCACTGGATTGTCTGACCCCAGCAGAGGCTGTTCACGTCTGTCCACAGCCTTAGTCAGGCTCAGACTGAGCCTTACAGTAGAAAAAAAAATCACTTCTGGTTTTTTTTTTTAACCGTAAAGTGATGTTTTTAGTGCCTTTTTTTTAGTGCTCCCTTGGAGCAGAGCTCCCCTTGGCTCCATATGGGTCACAGGCAGGGGGAGTGTGTGTGGAGTCCCCGCAAACCTGATCTGTGGATAAGTGAATCTGTGGATACGGGATCCATGGATACGGGGGGGGGGGCTGTATTCAGTTTTGCAAAGCAATTTGCATAATCAATGAGGGAATCTGCATTTTACTCCATGAGAATTCAGAGATATTGCAACATTACTGACAAGTAGATTGGAGGAGAAAATAATTTCACATTTCATGAAATATTCTTTCCTGCTAATTAATACCTGTTAATGAATCTGGGCAAGACATCCAATTCAGGCAACCCTCACCCACCAGCAGCCTTTGTCAGTCTCTTTGCCTTCCCCCTGATTCACTTGCCAGTTTCCTCTGTACTTCTGGTTACGTCTATTCCTGGCCCACTCTCTTTTAAAAAGGCAAAGGGATGAAGTAGGAATGAGGAAGTCAGGAGAAGGAGTTGAGTGGCACTGTTGTGTTAGATGTTTTAGACCAGGGGTGCCCAAACCCTGGTCCTGGGGCCACATGCAGCCCTTGAGGCTTCTCAATGCGGCCCTCAGGGAGCCCCTAGTCTCCAATGAGCCTCTGGCCCTCCGGAGATTTGTGGGAGCCCGCACTGGCCCGACGCAACTGCTCTCAGCGTGAGGGCGACTATTTGACCTCTCGTGTGAGCTGCTTGCTGTTTCATGTTTGTGATGCAGCAGAGGCAGCAAAGGAAGGGCCAGCCTTGCTTTGTGCAAGGCCTTTTATAGGCCTTGAGCTATTGCAAGACCTTCATTCATTCATATAAGTTCATTTATGTAAACTTATGCAAATTTATTCAAATTTTAAATGTAAATACTTTTTCCCCCTGGCCCCCGACACAGTGTCAGAGAGATGATGTGGCCCTCCTGCCAAAAACTTTGGACACCCCTGTTTTAGACCAACAGTGCCACTCAATATCTCTTTCCAACTTCATTATTCTTGCTCCAGCCTGCTACCTTTTAAAAAGGCAGAGCATGAGGAGGAGGAGGAGAATCCTGCTTTGGCAAGATATAAGAAGTCTTGGGTGTGAAAGCATGAGAGGAAAGTGTGGGCGTTGGGGCAGGCTGGGGAACAGAGCTGGGACAAGTGAAAGGTAAGAAAGGTATGAAGGGTTCATGTTGAGAAACAGTTGTGGAGAAAGGCTTCAAGCAGGTGTACTCTTTGTGTTGGGGAAGGGAGAAAACTGCAGGTGGGTTGCATTTCACATGCTGGGGTTAGAAAGCACCTCATGTTGGTGCTTCAGGTGCCACCAAAACTTGAGCTGAGCCTGCTGAACCACAAATACATGAATATTTCTCTTATTTCGTGTTCCTATTTTCTTCCATGTTTTTCTAGGCAGGTCTGATTCGAACAGACAGCGGTGAGTTTTTTATTGAACCCCTGAAGAGAGGACAGTGGGAGAAAGAGAAGGAGGGGAGAGCGCATGTGGTCTACCGTAGGTCTAGCATCAAACAACAGAGAGCAGAAGCCTTTAAGACTCATCAAAATGAAGGTAGGATTATGTCTACCTGTAATGATATAGTTTAGGTCAGTGTTTCAAAACTGTGAAGCCCACCTGTGAGTTGTGACCCAATGTGTGGTGGGTTGTGACCCCCTTGGTCAATGCTCCACCACAAAACCTTTCTGGAAGTCCCTGGAGGCTGCTTCTGGATCGCTCTGGACCCAGGACCCGCTCTGTTGGCCTTTGCAGACCCTAGTAGGCCTCATGGAAGTGATCGGAAGTTGCGGAAGCAACCTGGAAGTAAAGTGAAAGTTGCTTCTGTGAAACAGAATTAGTTTCTGGTCACTTCTGTGAGAAAGGCCTGTGGAGACCAATGGAGTGGGTTGCAGGCCCAGCACAAACTGGAAGCTGCCTCCAGAGGCTCCCAGAAAGGCTTTGCAGAGGAGCATTGAACATGAGGTTGCAACTCACCATGGTGGATGAGGTAGGTCGTGGTGGGCAGAAGTTTGGGAACTGCACGTTTCATCCTCCTTTTACATTCTTCCACATCTGCTCTAAGTAAGGTTGATCATCCAGTACATAATACTTTCATTCCTCCGAGGCAGGCACACCTTATGACAAATACAAGAGATTCCTCCCCAGGTGCTGCTATAGTTTTTGAAGCATTGTCTATGTGCTATAAATCTTCTGGGGCAGCTAAACTCTGGCTCAAAAATTTCCAGCCTTGCTTTTGTATCCAAATTCAAAATGTTTCTGGCTGATACTCCCCTCTCCCCCCACATAAAACTTCAGTGGTGGTTGGAGTCTGAAGGTAGGGTCTGTGAAGGAATGTTAAGGCTCTTTTGTTAAAACCCTGACCTCCATTAAGTGATACTTTAAATAAAAACGAGTTCTCTGTAATCAAGACTGCTATAGCATATACCTTATTGAAGGTTACGTACATGTTTGGTGTGTTGGGGTTTGTTTTTTGTAGAACAGTACATTTTAGAGAGACCAGAATAAAGAATTGCTTCATTCTTTCCTTGTTTCTCTTATCTTTCTAGTTCCAGGCTTTGGTCACCTCCCAAACACTCTGGACCTGATTGAAGGCCAGCTTGGTGAAGCAGATCGGAAGAGGCGCCATGCCAAGAAAGATGACTATAATATAGAGGTCTTATTGGCGGTGGATGATTCGGTTGTGCGGTTTCATGGGAAGGAGCATGTCCAGAATTACGTCCTCACCCTCATGAACATAGTGAGGATCTTTTGGATGGTTTTTGTATTTTAATTGTTAGAGATGGAAACAGGAAGGGAGTTGTGAATTAGGTGTGCCTGTTGATTACAATGACATAGGCATCTTGTGACTGATGTGCACTTTGGTGACCTCATATGTTCTAGAAATCTATCAGGTTTTGGTCATATCATGGTGCACAGTGTATAATTTAGATGTCTAGTGTGAAATTTGACATCATGCCTCAGGGAAGTATAGCAGGACAAGAAGACAATGTTATCGACAAAAATTCAAAGGAAACATAATTGTTTTGAAGCAGAGAGCTAAGGAACCATGGATATCCTGTTGAAAGAATGAGTTAAAATGAACTTCTGCTTTTGAGGGACTTACGGCTTTTTGAAACTGATATCTCTGTGTGAAACTCGGTGGGTTATTAGGCTTCAGGACACCAGTTTGGTTGACTGGGTGAAATGGTGCCTTCTTCAGAACATGTTGCAAAGAGGATTTCTTTATGAACTCGAACTCAGAACCTTTCTTAGCATTTAAAAAAAAATTACACACACACACACACACACACACACATATCCAGAGACAAAAGCAATGTGCAATTCAGAAACAAGTCAGGCAATTAATCAGGAGGGGTTACACTCCCAGTTACTACAAATAGAACTACAGCGTCTCAATAATAATAATACTGGTATTTCTATACCACCTTTCTGGTCTTCGGATTACTTCTCTGACTTTATTCAAGGCGGTTTACATAGGCATGCTGTTTCTAAATCCCCGAGGGGATTTTTACAATCAGAGAAAGGTTCTGTCTTTCAAGAACCACACAACATTTCAGATGGATCTTTCTGGTTTTGTATCACTTATGGCCTCCAGCTGCCTCCCATGCAGGCTGACAAGCAGCTGCTTCATCTCTCACTTGAAGGGGAGCCAAGTTGCTTCTTCGCTCACACCAAAGAGCAGGTGGAATAACTCAGCTCGGCTTGTCAGCTGCTTCAAGGTCTCGCTGTTCAGGGAGCTGCCGGTGGCCTCGATGTTATCTTCGAGCTAACAGAGGCTCTACCCTCTAGGCCAGACCTCCTGCCCTCCTGCATTAAGAGCTCTAAAAAGACCCCCATGGCCTCTGTTATAGTGGGGTCCATAGATGACAACAGATTTCTCAATTGGATTGCATCCAAGCAGGCAGCCCATTTGTAGATTTCTTTATGTTTTTTCCTAGGGGAAAGCAAAGCAGAGAAGATACCATCCTTTTTTTTTTCCAAATAAGAGTTAAAGCTACTCAAAAAATACATGAAACTTCTTTTAAAGCTGAGTGCGTCAGAGAGAACAAGTGTGTAGCAACCAATGGCCACTTACAGCTTTGTGAAAGTAAATAAGCATTTATGAGGGAAGTAGCAGCTTGGGTGGTGATAATCTGGAAGCATTAAGCACCTCTCTCAATCTGCTTCTCTGCTCCTCATTCTTTCCTGAAGCTCTTTCCTACTTTAAGCAACTATTGGTTTGTTGTTTTTTTTAAGATACAACTCCTGTAATGTGTAGTTTTGCCCTGAATAGTAGATAGCTTTCACGTTTCTCAATTAAGGCATAATGATTTCAGTATTTTGAGGCATAATGATTTGGAGAGTATTTTTTTATGACTTGCGTGCTTTTCCTTCCCTCTCACTCTCAAATATCCCCTTCTTGCATTATGTTTCTGATCTGAACTATCACATTTAAACTGGCTTTTAAAATGCTCTTCACTTCAGTTGATCTGTAAAACCTATATTGGCAGGAATGCTCATTCCTATTAAAAACGTACATCTGCCACTTTTTCTTTCACATTTCAGCTATTGGGCAGTTAACGCAAAGTGTAGAATAGGGATTCAAGAACAATGTAAGCCTTGTGTGCAAAAATGCTTATAGAGGTAATTTTATATGCCATTTCCCCCAATACTTACGCAATTAGGTAAAGAACCAAGATTTCTTCCCTTGATTCCTTTGTAGCTCAAAGTGGTTCCCTCCTCTCTCCCCCCCCATCTTTTCCTGAGCATCTCTCTTTAAAGGTTAGCTGGAATTTCATCATTTAGTAACAAATAAGAAAACACTTAAGAGATGTTGCCTAAGTACCAGAGAATGTAGAAGGCCAATATTGATTTTGCAAAGTATTTGCTCTGATACAGTTCTGGCATCTAGATATCTGCAGATACTTTCACAAAGATGTGTATCTCCTTAGTTTCCTCCCTCTGATTTAAGTTGCCTCATTCTTTCCTTTCCTGGCTGGACAGGACAGTAGGAGAGTAGATGGTGGGTCTGGGCACCAGATGGACCTTGAAGTGGAATTCCTGTTAATGCTTCTTTTTCCCTTCTGGCTACTTTTCTGTCTGAAGTACAGAGATGAGGATTCCATCCTTAGAATTCTATGTAAGGAACCAGAAGACCAAGCAACATCAGTTGGATTAATCGAAACACTGTGGGATAGTTCAGGATGTGAATGCAGGTTGTCAGCATCAGAAAGTGTTTTCCAGTTGCATCTTCCTGTGCTGTAATGGCCACTGTTCCAAGAGATCTTGAACAGCACAAATGCAATAAATATTTGAACAGAATCCACTGATTCTTAGTGAAAGAGAAATACCTTGTCACAAACTGAAATTTGATTGTTGTGGGGGATAAAAGATCTGTCAAATTGATAAGTTGAAACCTTTGCACATTGTCCCACAGTACCTTATGAGGCCAGTATGAAACTTGCTGATGAAAATAATAATAATAATACAGGTATTTATATACTGCCTTTCTTGGTCTTTATTCAATACTTTATTCAAGACTTTATTCAAGGCGGTTTACATAGGCAGGCTTATTAAATCCCCATAGGGATTTTTACAATTTGAACGAATGTTCTATCTTACAAGAACCACAACATTCAGGTGTTACTTTCTTGATCTGGTTTCACATTCTGGCCTCCATCCTCCCACGCTCAGAGCAGATGGAATAGCTCAGCTCAGCTTGTCAGCTGCTTCAAGGTCGCACGGTGCCGGTGGTCTCGAACTGGCGACCTTCGGATGTTATCTTCAGGCAAATGGAGGCTCTACCCTCTAGACCAGACCTCCTGCCCCCAGACCTCCTGCCCAGGTCTGGGGCAATGTGCATGGAGCACTGTTGTAAGGCACACACATTTATAAAATTAGAACATAATCAGAATTTTATTTGTAATTTATTTTCTTTGAAATGCTCTGTTTTCCTTTTCAAACAGTCAGTTGGCAACATTGCATTTATTATGGAAGGCAGACACTTTAATAACATAAGAAGAGCCTTGCTGGATCAGACCAAAGGCCCATCTAGTCCAACTTCCTGTATCTCACAGTGGCCCACCAGATGCCTTAGAGAACACTTTGTCACTTTGAAGGAGTAAAGAGCAATTGGTTGCTTATGTTGCCAGTTTGGGAAAGAAAACAAAGGTAGGAACATGAGACTGGAAGAAGGAAACTCAGGAAGTAGGAGTTCATAGTGGTGGGAAGCGGTAACTCCCCCCCCCCTAATTCTCAAAGGGAGCTAGAGATATAGAAGATAATGCAAGGAGTTGCTCATAGGAAGTGTCAACTCTTGATTAAAAGATTTGGTGGATAATTGAGATAGCAAGTATTTAAACTATTCTTTAAAACAGGGTTACTATTTCATTGTACTTCTACTGATTTAAGGTTCTCTATGCATCTTGTACTCTCTATGCATCTTTTAGTTATAACACAGGTCTACAAAATTGAGGGTCAGAAAGGTTTTTCCCAAACTGTATGGTGGTTTGATATGAATTTGGGGTGCCAATTCCAAAAATGGCATCCGTTTTGCCCTATCATGTCTAGTTTTGGAGATATAGTATAGCCTCATTAGTGAATGGTTCAAGCAGCTTCCTCATGAGGAAGTCATGGTATAGACCCAGGAATTGGTGTAACGTTTAAGGAAGCAAAATGTGTGTTGGCCTGTGTAATCTAAGAACCAAGTTACACATTATTCTAAATCTGTAACATGACCTGGTGTGTGTGTCCTTTTCTTTTTAAGTAATGGCCCAGGTGGTCCATTGAAACTGAATTTTTCATATTTTGGAGGGTGTCAGAACTTTGCCCCACTATGGTTTTGCTCCCAGAAGTGCCTGATCATGTGCTGTTCTAAGGAGGGTAGGAAGCTTCTTGTGAAAACTAATGGAAGGTTGTTTTTTTTCGTGTGTGTGTGGGGGGGGGGGAAAGGGGAATGATTAGGAGGAGAACTTCAGCATGGCAAAGTTCTAAAGTCTTTCAACCTCCTTGCCAAAGTTTTTGCTCTGCTTTGCAACACTCCTTGGGTTTTTTTTTTTTTAAAAGAACATCCATTCTCAGAACCATGTTATGTGTTTAGGATAACATGTAAATTGGCCCCGACACATTCACTTTACTTTACCTTTATTGGCATAAAGCCTAACACATTCAGACTCTCTCTGAAACGTTAGATACCCCTAAACCACATTTAAAATCCTGGAAGTGTATGACATTTTTCTGACCATTACCAATTTCAAGGTATTTTCTTGGAATTGTACGAAAGGTCAGGCATATTATTGCATAGGATAGTAAATATTGGCGCTCCTTTGATTATTTGATTTGAGTTGGAAGCTTCAAGCTTCTCAGGTTGATATGATAAGTTGTGCTACTTCTGAAATATTGCTAGGGTGAAATTTTTTATTGACAGGTGCTGGAAACTTGCATAATAGAGCAGGAGAGCTTGTTTGGGGCAAAGGTGTCTGCCTTAACTTGCCCATCAGTGTATCTTTCAATTGCATCTTGACTTCTAGAAGCAATTCTGTGTTAGAACTACTGTGAAAAATGGTCTATTTGCAATCAGTTCATATGTTAGGCTGCAAGCCTATACACACTTTCCTGGGGGTAATCCCCATTAAACACAATGGAGCTTATTTCCAAGTAGACATGGATAGGATTGGGCTGTTACTTTGTCCTATGACATAAGTATAAATTTATTTCATTTTATAAATTTTTATCCCACCTTTCTTCCCATTTACATGCAAATATATCTAGACTAAATATATATAAACTGATATTTAGGTTGAGTTGCTTTAGAAAAGTTCTCTATAAAATCCTTTAATTTTCTTATTAAACCATTCTGAATGGTGGAGCTGAGGAAGTATTCCCACTCTGTGACAGAGAGCTTTCTCTTCACTGCTGTAGGGCTGGTGTCATGGATGATGTCATTTTTTTCCAGCCTGGGGGGGATGGCATGAGAAGTTCAGAATTGTCAGGTTTAATCAAAAGCTTTGTTTTCAACCCCATTTCATGGTTTATACTCAGCAGGGATTGCTTTTCACTCAGTGAATGTTCAGGATGCTGTGGGGGAACTGAAAGAGGGGCAGCTGCCTTTTCAGATGGAAAGAGCCCCATTGGAGAGCTTAATGAGCTAAAAGAAAAGATCAGTAAAAGGGGAAAAACATGACCTCTTTGGGTAAGATGCAAAACGAATAGTTTACTAAAGCATTATTTCCTTCTTCAGCCTCCAGGCAGGCCTTTTTCTTCCCCTTTCCTTTGTTCCTGCTTCTAGTTCTGACACTTTTCTTTTGCAGCCTTGTCAAGCCCTCGGGCACTTGGTGGGCAACACCCACAGTTTACTGGCCTTCATAGCTAGTTATCCATCATTGCTGGTGACCTTTTGAGAGATGTCCATTTAAACTGGACTCCCACCGTGCCATGACATCACTGTGGGGCCACAAGTCTTCAAAAAGTGTCTAGGTCTAGATGGCTTCCCAAGCAGCTTCCCCCCTGAATTTGACAAGTCTGTCTGCCCTTCCTTTACTGTTATAATAATAGCAACATTTAGCTGAGAGACTTAAAATTCATATGCAACAGAAGAATTAAGGAGACACAAGCATTGTTGGCTAACAATCAAGTGGCAAGAGAGTTCAAGAAAGGTAGCTGTTGTGGCTGGGAGATTGTCTGCAAATCTTGAAGTTCCCACTTCAAACCTTGCATCTGCTAGGTGATGTTGGTTAAGCCACTATTACATCTGTCTTCCATCTCCAATATGGAGGTCAAGTAAAAAATGCTGAGATAATGTGCATGAAGGGTTGGAAAAAGAGTAAACAGAAACAGACCTAAAAGGACTGTACATCATCTAGTACACACTGTACTAGTTTTCAGTTTTGTTTCCAAGCACAGTTGAAAGACCTGGAGCTGATCTTTGAAACTAGAATGTATCTAGTAACTAGATCTTAGTATCTAGAATGGGATGGACTATAGTTCAGTGGCAGAGCATGTGTTTCACATGCAGAAAGTCCCGATTTCAATCCCTGGTGTCTCCTAGTAGTACTGGGAAAGAACCATTTTGAAGCCTGGAGCAGGGCCAACCCACAGATGACAAGACCTGAAGCCTTCATGTCAAAACGGTGAATTTGAGTGGGTGTCAAAATGAGGAGAGGGTCCCCACATCCTGCATTTTCCTGTTACCTGCCATCCTGCATTTTCCATCCCACTGGTGATGGTGCTCTATTTGTGCTCTGATTCCCTTGCAACTTACTCAATGCAAGTGGGAAGAAGATCTGGGTAGTGGCTGCCGCCTTCTTCCTTCAAAGGGAGGGCGACTAGATCATTGTTGCCTCTCCTTCTCTTCCCCCCCACCAGCTGTTTAAGAACACAGCCAAGTGGATCAGAAGATGGAGAGGCAGCACCTCTCACCCCTTACTTTTACCTGCAACTTTTGCTGCCCTGAATGCAACCTCCTTGCTCCACCCAGGTCCTGTTTAAAAATGACCCAGAAGAGTAGAGCATGCCACTGTTCCCAGTGTGCTCTTTTCTTCTGGAATGAGGAGGCTGCATCTATGGCAGCTGCAGATAAAAGAGAGAGGTGGGAGGCAGCTCAGCTCACTCTTCTCTTCCCCCTAGCCTGATGTGGGTGAGCAGGTGCACATGTGTTAATGTGTATGCAAGATTTTTTTTTATTTTGGGAGGGAGGCAGAAGTTGTAGGAGGTTCACATGACAGTGCATGGAGAGCATTCTGTGCATCTGTCTTGGGCAGCTTTGGAGCTCTGGCTGGACCTGCACAGGCGAAGTCACTGCAGGCTAGAGTAGAGAATGGTGAGCTAGAGGGTCCAGTGGTCTAGCTTAGAGGTGGTGTCCTGTGGCCCTGTGTCACTTTCAGGAACACTCCACCCATAAGGGTCTTCTCCAAGTGTGGAGGAGGAGACTTTGCTTAGCATCCATTCTACATCTGATTAGATGATGGAATAAAAGGCAAGGTCTTCGCTATACCCAGATTATGGAATGCCCTCTTGAGGGAATTTTTCAAACTGGCTCAGTTTGTCCTAAAAAGAATGTTGAAGTCTGTTTTAATTCAACAGGTGTTTTGGGAGTCTGACTTGAATTTTTATTTGTTTTTTTTTTAATGGTTCCATCAACTGGTGCAAATGGATATTGATGTTCTTAGCTATTATGTTGTTCGTTATTTTGTCTCTTTTAGTTGAGTGTAGGGAATAATTTTATTGTTTGATCTATTGCACAGAGGAGGCAGATGGTTGTAGACAGTGCAAGATTAGAGCACTCTGGAGGTTAGATAAAGTAGATGTTTTCTCTTCTGTTCTTTTTTCAGATAGGAAATATGTTAGTAGAATGCACACTTAAGCAGAATGCCCTGAGCTTTTGTGGGGCGGATGACCCAGGGGGAGCAAGACCACGTTCAGAATTCATCAGAAAGGAGAACGCAAGGGAGCCATGCCAACAACTATAAATCACAACCTGGCCAAGACCACACAAATGTACACTAATCCTATTAGTTCAAGGCCAGTTTAAAGAGGAGAGGCTTGGTTAGGCTATTGTCAGATTATAAGAAGAAAGGATTTGATGAACTGGTAGCTTGGGTCAACAGAAAATGAAGCATGAATAGAGCAAGAGTAGAGAGTAGGCTCAAGTGAGAACCAGATTTGCCTGAAAAGTCATAACTTATGTTGGTTTTGAGATTCTCTGTTATAACTAGTTGCTAATAGGGGATATGTGAACCTTAAACTTAAGAGTCCATCAATTGAGGGTATTTTTCATATTCTTGCATTGGAATTCTGTCATGTCCCCCTCCTCCTTCAAAGGGCCAACTCTGCATCCAGAAAATTTTAGAAGATCATGGATAGAACAGCAGAAGTGATGGTCTAGCAACTTATGGGTTTTATTATGACAAAAGTCAAAAGAAGGAAAAGGGGGGGGTCTACAAGGGGATCCCTGCAAGGTTACTTCACCCTTACCCTATATGGTGGAGTGGTCCTGTTTCCTGAGATGAGCTGGAGGCCCTTCTCCTAAGGCTCAGGCCAGGTATGGCCTCAGGGGGGTATCAAAGGCTCTTTGCTACCTGCTGCTACACTGTTTCCCCAAGCTGGGCTGCCGGCTTGTTCACAGGTGCGTCCTTTCTCTGTTTGGTAGGGGACCTGGTTGGCTAGCTCCCTCTACTCCTCTGGCAGCACTCAGCACAAGTGCCAAGGAGCCCCCAGGTGCTCTTGGTGATCCATCCTTCTCCTTTCTCTTTTGATCCATCTTTTCTCCTGTATCCCTTCCTCTTTCTTGAGCTTTCCTCTGCCTTGTTTCCCTCTTCTCTCTTCCTCTCTGCTCCTCTAGTTTTTGTTTCCTCTAGTGTTTTGAATCTTTATTTCTTCTCTGTGTTTGTTACTTGTATATGAATGCTAGAAATCTCCCCTCCAACCTAACAAATCACACAAAGGCCAATAATGCACTGTATTTTTTGGCCCTCAGGCATGCCAGCAAATTATGGTGGCTCACCATTTGTTTATTTATTTATAATGATTATTAGTTCACTTTTTAGTTCATGAACTAAAACTAGAACTAATTATTATTAGTTCACTTTTTAGTGAACTAATTGTGTACAATTAAAAAATGCAAATTATGAACATGAATTTGAATACAGAGGCTCTTTGAGGAGGGAATGTGCACAGCTTAATTCAGGCTTGAAACCTCCTAATTTTTAGGCATGCTTTCTGAACCAGAACACTGCTTGTGGGACTTTGCATGCACGCTCCCATATTCAGTTCAGTGTGTGAGGGGATGGTGGAGAAATAAATACATGTATTCAAAGGAGCACAGGATTGATTTTATTTCTCAACTGAAATATAAAGAAAACTTGTTCTGGGTCAGACTTCAGAGCATACAGTACTTTTACTATAAATGTATGCCAGTTTAGTAGTCATGGCTTCCTGCAAAGAATTTGGGTAATTGTAGTTTGGTGTAGGTGCTGAATATTCTCAGGTGATGGCATCGTCGTCGTCGTCCTCATCATCCATGGTGTCACAAGATGTTTGGGCTGAATTTGGGTGCTCACCAGTTGTTATGCTTTTAACAAGTTCACAAAGTGGAAGATGTAGCAAAAGGATAGAGAGAATGGTTTCATGTTGCAAAGGGGTTTGTAGTTTAAAAAGAAGCACAAGGGATACAACAGTAAACATTCAGCGGGAAGTATGTCAGATAGAACATTGCTAGCCACCTCTCACAGAACTGTGGGAGAGTGAATGGGGAGGGTGTTGGGTTGGGGGTGTGTGTGAATGACTGTTTATAGGAGTTTGAAGTCTGCAGTTTAATAAATGCTCTCTCTCGTGTGTGTGTGTGTGTGTGTGTGTGTGCGCACACACACACCATGTACCCACACTCACATGTTTCACAGCTTCCACGCCTAAACAGATGACTTCTCTGAAGTGATGTCTTCATAGTTGCTTTTCCATTTTTCTTTTCATTATGGAAGCCTGGATGTACTTTGCTAGTAGCTCAGAAACAGAGATGAATGTATGAAAACTCGTTGAGGGTATTTATGATATTTCTGGTTTTTATCTTCTGGTAGTAGATTTAACAAAGGGTATCTTTTTTGGTTGGCTTCTTTTGTTTTGTTTTTTGTGGTGGTGGTAGGAAGGAAAAGGGTACAGTTAATTTCATACTTGCTCCTCTGGAAATGAGCGAGAACGTTGTCTTCTACCCAAGAACACCACCATGCGTGTTGTTGCCGAGTGCTGTGTCTGTTTTATAAGATGGTTACTGCATATAAATAAAGGGTTCCTCATGTATTGTAGTATACTGATCTTGCAAAGTTAAGCACAGGCAATTTTTTAATCTCATGATTAAGAATATTTATATACTGCTTTTCAAAAACAACAATAAAAAAGAAGTTCAGAAAGTGGCTTACATACCAAAATAAATAGATAAATGGTTCCCTGTTCCAAAAAGGCTAACAATTTAAAAAGATGGAAAAGGAACACCAGCATAAGCTGCTGGAGAACATGTTGTGCTGTGGTGGACAGGGACAGTTCCTTTCTTCCTGCTAAATATAAGAGATCCACGAAAAAGGTGGCTCTTTGCCCAGTTAGCAGAAGCTCAGTTAAATGAAGTTAGGCTGGCTTAGTTTTTTTACCCTATACTATACATTTTCTGACCTGTTGAGTAGTAAGCACATTGTAAGTGTTGGACATGCATCATAGCTAATTGCACTCTTGTATTGAAAAATAGAAACCCTCTGGATAGCAGTGGTATTTTCAACATAGAGCTAAAATGTGCCATTGTCCATGACCTGTTTATTTAGAACTGAAGCCTATATTTAGGACAGGGTGAGGGCAGGATATAATCATCCATCTGTATATGGGCTCATTGTTCCTCTACGATTGTCAGCAATAATTATTGCCTAACAACCTAAGAAAGTCCCACTGAGAGGGGCTTATTCCCAGGTAAATGTGCACAGGACTGCAGTTTAAAGGTATACCCATGGGTGCATAGATTCTCAAAGCAATTGCAATAAGTTTGTAAAGCATGTTTTCTGATGTTCATGGAGACAAATGAAGCCTATTGAAAAGAATAGTTGACAGTATGACCGGAATGGTGGCAGAATAAAGCATTGCACAGCAAATACCTTGCACAGCATCCAAGGTAAAGTCAATGGCTAAGGAAAAGACCTGGCAATGGCTAAGGAAAGGTACACTGAAGAAGTTAACTGTAGGGGCTGATGAAGTCAAGATCCAAACTGAGGAATCATACAGTGACAGCAAGTGCCTGTTGTGCAGAGAAGACAGTTGGCCACCTGATACGTGGCTGTAAGAAGATCTTGCACACATACTGTTTTGAAAGACATTGTGAGGGATGCCCCATGAAGGGATCTCTGGGGGTCGCCCGGTGGGGTGCCAAGGGTCGGCTGGCTCGTCTCTTGGGGTCCCCTGGGTGGGTGTGTCTGCCACCCTGGGGTTCCCTGCAGGGGAAGCCTCAGACCAAACTAGGGGGAGGGGGTTCACGGCACCCTGAGGCCCTTGGTCTTCAGGCAAGGGCTCCAGCTCTAGCCTCCTGCCTTCTCTCTCCATAACTACCTGTCATCACAGGCTTCCCTGCTTTTATCCTCCCCAGTCACACCCTCGGCCCCTCCTCTTCCTCCCTTTCCAGGCTTAAAGGGGCCCCAGCCATAGCTTGCCTCTCTCCTCTCTGGTGGTTAATGATGATCCTGCCCTGTTCACTGCTTCAGTCAGGTGAACTCTGGGGAGACCGTCTCTTCCACCCAGCCACCCTGTGTCTCGCCTGGTTAGCTGGCGAGGCAGCGGCTGCTCTGTGGCTTGGCGGTTCTGTCCCTGGCCCGCAGGCAGGTAAGGCAGGGGTTGGAGAAGGGCTTGACCCCTGACAGACATAATAAACTTGCAGCAATGGTACATTGGAACCTCTGCAAAAAGTATAATGTTCCAGTGTCCAAATATTGGTGGGAACACAAATCCAAAACAGTTATTGAAAATGAACGAGAGAAAATGTGGGACTTTCATATTCAAACGAACACCTCGCCCACAACACCCCAGATCTGACAACTGTTGAAAAGAAGCAGGCCTGGATAGCAGTTGTGGCAATACCTGGAGGTGTTTGAACTGAAGAGAGAGAACAGGAAAATGCCACAAAATATAAAGTTTTGCAAATTGAAGTCAACTGCCTATGGCAGAAAAAGCTAAAATTGTACCAACCGTTATCAGCACTCTAGATGCAATACCAAAAGATTTGGAAAAACATCCTAGGTGTAAATTAAATAACTACAAACCAACTACAGGAAGCAGTCCTGTTTGGAACTGCACACGTTTTACCAATGTATCTGTCCTTGGGAAGGACCTGATATTCAACAGGCCATATCCTGCCACCAACATTGGGTGGGCTGTGTATAAGAACCATAATAATACTGCAAGTTTCTAGTCTTCATAGAGACAGAAAACTGTGAAAAAGGTGAGGGCAAAAAGTTCCAGATACTTGAATGCCATGCAGAAGCCATATCAAAGTGCTCTCTCTCTCTCTCTCTCTCTCTCTCTCTCTCTCTCTCTTTGTGTGTGTGTTTTAAAGGTAGCATGGATACTGACAACATAATTTTATGGAGCTCAGGATCTCCCTTACTAGACATGAAGACTATGTATGGGTGTGCTGGAATGTAGGAGGATTAGGAATGTGTAGTATATTATTGTGATACAGAAGTAGCCTAATACACAACTGTGCAGTGTAGTCTCTGTCGTTTATAGTTGAGGCAGGTTAAGCTAGTTCTTTAGCACAACATGGTATAGGCCAGTGGTTCCCAACCTGTGGACTGGGAGACCCTGAAAAGTGGTCCCCGAAATATCAGGAAAAAACTATGATCACCTTTGATCACTTCTAGTGTCTCACCAAGTGACTGCTTCCTCACAGTCTACTGAAGTGTCAGCTGTAGCTGTAGGTAGTCTGTTCTTCGCCCTCTCTGGTGGTCCAGCGCTTGCTGAAGTGCCAGCTGTGGGAGGGTCCATTCTCCACCCTTTCTGGTAGTGTGCAGAGGAGCGCTCACTCAGCAAGGTGCTTCTGCATGGACCACCAGAGAGGACGGAGAATGGACCCCCCCGCAGCTGGCATTTCCAGTGTTTGCTAAGCACCCCCCCATAGGCTACCAAATCAAATTGTATTTTTTGTGTATGTGGTGGGGATGGAGGGTGTTGCATGTGGTCCACGACAATTTCAATGTTTGCCTCAGTGGTCCACGGGTTCCTAAAGGTTGGGAACCACTGTTATAGGCAGACTATAAATAAGGACCGTTTGCTTGCCTGCCTACGTAATACTTGGAGTTCATGGCCAGTGATTTTTACTTGGCTAGTATGAGGCCACCTGGAATATTCGTTAGGTGACTTGCTGATGTTGGAAAAATGGTGTTGTAGGAAATGAAAGACTTATTCAAACGTTGTCTACTGCATTCATATTTCAAGACTTTGAGAAGGACAAAGCTCATTATCCCCTGATCGTCTGCAAGGGGTTGAAAGGTAGGGGAGACACTTAGGCTGCTGTCTGTGAGCCTCCTGGGTTCTCATGAGGAGGGCCCACTAGTTCCTGTCACCTTAATCTGTTTAGAAGGAGAAAATCCTTCTCATCATATTTTTGCAAGGCATTAAGTTCAAAACTGTAACAGTTAGCGTTTGCCACTAATAAGGTAGCCTAATTACCCACAATGGCCCAGGCATATTGTGAGAATTGCATATGAAAGCAGCCCTAGGGTTTATTTTCAACTCCCATTTACTGCACTCATAATTGCTGACCGTAGCTTGAAATTATAGTTAGCTTTTAAAAAATACGAGCACTCATTACAAAGTCATCCTTCTCCCAATGTAGTGATGCTGTGTCTTTCTTTGAGAGGGCTCCTTTGATCATCTGATGTTATTTGTGCTGGTTACCTTCATACCATGTACATCATAACGTGTACCTCTTTTCACAGACTCGGTTTGGCTCAGATTTTTCTGAAAGGACTTCTGTCCCCCTACACTGTGCCCAGTGCTTGACCACTACTCCATGTTTGTGGCTGTGGTGTTGTGTTTGGCTTGTGAGAGATCACAAGTTTTTCAGACCCATAGAAGTGTCTAGCTGACAAGTGTTGCGAGTTGTGGCGGGGGGGGGGAGGCAGCAAACAGATGAATCTAACAATAGTTTCATAGAGTCATTTCAGGTAGAATAAGAAGCTCCTGCAATAAATGGATACTTTTATGTTAAAATGCGTCTGAATTCCCAGAGCTAGTAGAAATTTCCAGACAGAGAACGCTCTGCATGATGTGCGGCACAAGACCTTGTTTGGCAAGGAACAGGCATTGGCTGTTGCAGTGGAGATGAAGTAGCTGCTGCCAAAAGAGGAAAAGCCAGAATGTGGAGGGTGCTTTTTCTTCTTCTTTGACTTTTTGTCTGCTCTTTGCATAAAACCTAGTAGAAAGATGAGTTATGTTCATGTTCTTTTTAGTTATTTTTTTATTGAAACATTTTATAGTTTAATGGAAAGAACAATATGAAACTCCCTAAAGTCATTCTCACCCCTCCCAGAAGCAGACAGATTTTACAGCCTATACACCCTCCTTTTCCCCCTCATCTCCTGATGTGTAAGGAAAGAAAACCCATTAAAGAGAGGTAAAGAAGAGAGATAGGCAGTGAAAAGTCACTTGCTGCAAATGGGAGGCTCGTTCTTCCAGGGACACGTTGCTGCTTGCTTCAAGACAGTCTCCATGATAACATCTTTTGTGCAGGAAATTTGCCATAAAATGAACTGCATACGGCATGTGTGCCAAATGATTCCCCTTCGCTACTGTCATCTTGGGTTACATTCCTGCATTTTGGGTGATCCTTAATCATCAGAAGTGGCTGTTACTTCTTGCATTATTGACAGCCAGACATCTTATCCTCATAATCTGAAAGCTGAGAATTTTTTCTCTGATGCAAATGAGTGGCAAGGGGACATGTTGAAATTGGCCTTTAAGAAAATTATGAATGATATACTGTGGGCACGCGGCTCCAGACATCATCATGAAAATCTGGAAGGACTGTTTTGAATGAGGATGTATAAAGTAGTAGGGTGCATTTAAATCTCTCTGTAATAATCTAGTCTCTGCTCAGTCTCGTTGCATTACTTTTTCTCCCTTTAGAGTGCTTTTTCAGTGAAAAGAAGAGCATTCGGATAATTTTATTTCTTGTTCTACAAAAATGCTCTTACATAGCGATCAAATTTTGTCGGATCTTTTCTAGGGTGTCTTATGAGCAGGGTGTGTTATGATACAAGCCACAAGTATCCCTCCAAAACCATTTAAATTAGGGCCCAATCCCATCCACTACCCCCTTCTGCCGATGTAGCCACTCCAAAAAGCTTGCTCTGCGTCCTGCCGAGGGTGGTGACCCAGCAGCTTACAGGAGGTAAGTATAAAACATTAGCATCCTACTAAGCCCTGGGGTTGCCTATGGGTCTCCATGGACATCCACTTTTGGTGGTGTATGTCCACAGAGAGAAAAGGGGTGGGGAACTCCTCAGTGGAGGAGATAGGATCTGGTGCATGCCATTGTGATGGATCTGCCACCTCCCTGCCCAGTTTCACCCCTTGTCTGCCCCCTCCAAAACCACCCCTGCCCCCATGACTACCTTACCTAGTCCAGCACTGTGTACTCCATCAGAAGGCAAGTCACTTCCACTTTAGTCTTTGTATGGCAGCCCAATCCTTCATATAATTGGACTGTTAAACAAGTGCAGGCAGAGCAGTTTGGTTTGAAATTCCCTCCCAAATGGCCAGCTGGAAGGGAGAGGATCAAAGCGGCCCCAAACTGTATAAGCTCCTAGCACTTCAGTGTGGAACTGAAACACAGTTATATCACTGTTGAATCACATTGCTGAACTCTTAGAAGTTCACTGAAAGGAGAGTTGTTTGTAAATAAACCCAGTTTTTATTTGAAGACTTCAATCTTCAAATGGAAGTGAGCAGTTTCTACTTCAATCCTGCCTTAAATTACCAGAGACTAAAACCAGACTCTGGGGTTGAGAACCTGGAAGGGACTGTTCCTATTATTCTCTAATCCCTCCAGGCTTTGCAGAGAGTGAGGCCCTGACAAGCTAGGGTTTGGTAACAATGGAAGAATGACCAAACAGGTTGGCATTGGGGATCTCAGGGTCCCAGGTCAGGCAACCTGCAAGACCCCCACAGGGTGCACGACACATTTATTAGCTGGGGTTTGATACTGCAGTTTAAATATTTGTTTTGTTTTGTGAGTGTAATCTGTTCTTCAGAAAGATTTGTGCTGAGTGAAATCATTAATGAAATCTTTCTCCACTGATTGTAAGTGTAGATTAAGGCTTTGTGGGCTCTGGACTGCTTGCTGGGAATACGGCTTCCCCTCTCACCTTATTGTGACCTCCACTATACTCCCTTGGTGATAATTTCCCCTAAATATTCACCTTGGAGCAGCGATTTTCAACCTTTTTTCATCTCACAGCACACTAACAAGGTGGTAAAATTGTCAAGGCACACCATCAATTTTTTTGACAATTGACAAGGCATACCAAACTGCAGGTGGGGGAATCAAATCCCCCAATGGCCCTACTAATAAACTTCTTCTTCTTCTCTAAACTCCTGTGGCACACCTGTGGACAATTCGTGGCACACTAAGATACCCGGTGGCATAGCTAAGAGGGTGCAGGGGTAGACCAGGCAACAAGCTTTAGGAAGGCAACAAGTTGAGCTTGACACTAGTGGCCAAAATTGTGAAAAAATTGGTATGTATAAATAATACAATCATGTTATATATCAGGGGTGGCCAAACCCCTGCCCTGAGGCCACATGTGACCCTCGAGGCCTCTCAGTGTGGTCCTCAAGGAGCCCCCAGTCTCCAATGAGCCTCTGGCTTTCCGGAGATTTGTTGGAGCCTGCACTGGCCCAACGCAACTGCTGTCAGCGTAAGGGTGACTGTTTGACCTCTTGCGTGAGCTGTGGGTTGAGGGCTCCCTCCACTGCTTACTGTTTCATGTCTGTGATGCAGGAGCAGCAGCAAAGGAAAGGCCAGCCTTGCTTTGTGCAAGGCCTTTTATAGGCCTTGTATTGCAAGACCTTCATGCATTCATATAAGTTCATCTTTAATATATTTATTTATGTAAATGTATGTAAATTTATTTAAATTTTTAAATGTAAATAAATTCTTTTTCCCCCCCGGCCCCCGACACAGTGTCAGAGAGATGATGTGGCCCTCCTGCCAAAAACCTTGGACACCCCTGTTATATATCATTGGAAAGGTAATTTATTGCAGAATGCAATGAAATAAACTTCATTGGAATATCTGTATTCTATCAAAAGTTGTGGCCAATTAACCAGAAAATGAAAACACAACTGCCTTGTGGAACAAAAAATGGATTTCCTTAACTCAAAACTGGCCTATGAGACTGATTGTTCTGACAGCCAATGAGATGTTGTTACGATACAGCATGGAACTTGTAAGGTATTAATATGAGTCAGCTCTCATTTCCATGTGTCATAATATAGTTACCCCTGCTAACTTGGTAAAGAGGCACTTTTGAAAGTGGTGTTCCTCTTATATTTAGCAGGGGGAGAATAACTGTTCCTCTTCACCCCAGCGAAGTGTCTCTAACCAATAAGGGGCACCCTGATTTACTTAATTAATTAAATTTGATTTTATTATGGGGTGCTACAAAATCATCTTTGACCCCAGGTAGCAGATAGATGCCTAAGCTATTCCACTAGTTGGGGGGAGGCAGCAGAGCAAGTGAGTGGTGAAGCTTCTGGGGATAGGAGACAGGTTTCCCCCTGATTTTCACTTTTTCCAAAAGCCTGGGTATGACATCACTTCCGGTTGTGACAATACTTCCAGGGCATCGTTTTGGGCTACAAGATCATTAGCTTCGCCACTGAAGATACCACAGCACACTGGTTGAAAATTGCTGCCAGAGTGATGAATTACATATATGAAACAGTATATTCAGAGTTAAAACCCATTTTTGCCCAGCCCACAGGTGTACAGATTTGATCCATGTTGTGTATATGCAGTGTTGGGCAGAAATGGCTTAAACAGAATTACGTGCATGAAACAATATTTGAAGTTCTTATAATGGGCCAATCTGAATGATACTTTCCTGACCAAACCAGCCCCATGTGATTAATGATGTGTGTGTGCTCGTCTCAATTCCTCAGTTATATCTCTTATTGATAGGGGAGAGTGTTTGTTTGAAATATCTTTCTATGTGTGCTGCTAAGGAGGTTTCGTGCTCTCTCTCTCTCTCTCTCTCTCTCTCTCTCTCTCTCTGTGTGTGTGTGTGTGTGTGTGTGTGTGTGTGTGTCAGGGTGATTCAGACATCTGTCCTCCCAATGATTAAGGGAAGGGAGGAAGAGTTGAGACATGCACATAGTGCAAGCATGCATATTCTTCAATTGTACAGGGCTGATTTAGCAAGAAAGTATAATTTGTAGTAACCTAGTAATACAGGGTTTGGATGTACAGGTGGGCCCAGAGTATCTGCAGATTCAGGATCCACAGATTTTGGTATCCGTGGGTTTCCAAACCCCGTTGGTTGGTCCTACATGGACCCTCTGGAGGCGAGGGGAGCTGTGCTTCCCTCATCTCCAGAGGGTGTTCTGGGGACTGGGGAGGCTGTGCTAGCCTGATTTGTGCCAATGTAACACTTTACCATGGTTAATGCAAGCCATACAGTCCCTCATTTGCATTCAATCCTTTGCCATAGTCCCAGTGTTTAAGTTTCACATTAAACCATAGTTTATTATGTCTGAATAGGCCCTGATTAGCAACACCTGGATATCAGAGAAGATGGATAGTGTCCATTTTCCTGTGGTAGTGTTACGTATGCCAGTCCATGGCACGCATTGTATTCTGGTGTTTCTTTGGTCACTTCTGAATGCTCCTGTTTTGAAGCTGTTACATGCACTGATTCTGCATATCTGCCACCTACAAGCTAGAAGAGGACATGATGAAGTGACATCATTTTTGAGACCTACTTCTAAGTCCCGCTACTTGCCTGAGATATGAAACTCCCTTAGCCCTTTTTGCTATGGTGTCCACAAAGTCACTGTTGGGGTCATGAAGTTCGCAAGTGTTCTATATCTACATTTTGCATAGATTGGTATTTCATAGTATTCAAGGTGAAATTAAAATTAGAATTTAGGAGGTTCCTCCCTTAGTTGTCAGCAGCTTAAAAGAACTGGCTGCACAAACTGCTTCAGGGATCCAAGAATTAGGTTTTTGCGCCACCTGTTCCTATGCATTGTAGCGCTTTTAAAAAACTTTTATGGAGCAGGTGTCTGTCATGTGGAGATGTTGACTCCACATGACATGTTGACTTGCTCCCCACATCTGCATACAAGAAACACTAATTTCCCCTTTCCAGGAGTGGACATATTGTCTAGGCACAGAGAATCAGGTGAATGAATGGCTTGTTGCTGCCTGCAGTTGTGACTTTGCTATTCCATTCGGAGCAGACTTGAGCAGGCTCCCTGGTACTTTGCTGTACACGTAACTCTATCTTTCTCATTAACTGGAGAAAGAAGAGCATGGCGGCTTCACCTATAGAGCATGGGTCTCCAAACCCCGGCCTAGGGGCCAGATGCGGTCTGCAGCGAGCCTCTTTCCGGCCTGCAACCAGCCTCTTGTCCCCTGAAAGCCTCTGGCCCACTCGACTGAACATGACCAGAGCTGTGCTCAGATTGTGTCTGGAGGGTGTTCTGGGGGCCGGAGAGGCTGAGTGAATGAGCCCACTCATTCATTTATTCATTCATCTAAGTTCCATCTCTAATTTATTTATTTAAATCTTATATTTATATTTTTTTCCGGCCCTCAGCACTGCGCCAGATATTTCATGCAGCCCTCTGTCCAAAAAGTCTGGAGACCCTTGCTATAGAGGATGGTGGCCAAGGATTTTTTCTGCCCGCCACTTCAGCTTCAGAATAAATTAAGATCATATGCATGTACAGCAAGCATTTAATCCCCTTTGAGGTGTGGAGAGATGAGACAAGGAATTATTTCGCAATGCAGAGCGAAGCAAAGTGCTACCAATTGGCAGCTAACTTTTGTTTGCTTAGCTTGAAGTTTTGCTCTCTTTCCTCTTATTCTTTTCCCTTTTCCTTGACTCAGACTGAGGCCAACCCGGTCAAGGTTTTGTTTGTAAGCTGCCAAAGTTTTCTGAAGGCATTTCAGGTCAGGGCTGTCAGAGATTCAGAGAGGAGCTTGCACAGTCACTGCTATTAAAATTCTTGTTCTCTTCTCATCCCCTTCCCCCTGCAAAAGGCATTGTTTGCTTCTCAAAGGCAAGCTGCTCACTGGTCTGTTCCTTCTACTACCTATTTTTACTTTCTGGAGTCAAACGCATGATAATGCAAATGGGTAACACTCTTTGGATTTTTTGTGTGAAGTGAGTATATGAATTTATTCAATAACTATATAACTACAGAGAATATATGTATCATGGGACCAACATGTCCTAGAAAATGCCACTTCCCTGTACTCTGTGGCAAATTTTGGCCCAAATCCAGAGAGATTGGTGTATAGATGTCTGTTATCCAGACGCTGATTTAGGGTATACCCAGCAGTATCCAACTATCCAATAGTTGGCAGTTTCTCTGCTCTTTGGCAATGTCAGTCACTTGTGTGCAGAAGAGGGGAGAGAGATCTGGATTTGGTTCCTCCTTCCAAACAGGTGATTGTTGCTGCCCCAACTGATAACTTGACCATCTGTTTGGAGCAGCATACGCAGTTCCCAATGCAGTTCCAGGAACTGCAGCCCCAGTTGTTGGATAGAGAAATCAGTACTGGAAACTATGTATTCAGCGTACTTGCTCGCTCTATCTGCATGTCTTCCAGTCCTGTTGGGAACAAACTTGCATAAGAACATAAGAACAACCCCACTGGATCAGGCCATAGGGTCATCTAGTCCAGCTTCCTGTATCTCACAGCGGCTCACCAAATGCCCCAGGGAGCACACCATTTAACAAGAGACCTGCATCCTGGTGCCTTCCCTTGCATTGGCATTCTGACATAGCCCATTTCTAAAATCAGGAGGTTGCACATACGCATCATGGCTTGTAACCCATAATGAATTTTTCCTCCAGAAACTTGTCCAATCCCCTTTTAAAGGCGACCAGGCCAGATGCCATCACCACATCCTGCGGCAAGGAGTTCCAAAGACCAATCACACGCTGAGTAAAGAAATATTTTCTTTTGTCTGTCCTAACTCTCCTTACACTCAATTTTAGCGGATGTCCCCTGGTTCTGGTGTTATGTGAAAGTGTAAAGAGCATCTCCCTATCCACTATGTCTATCCCCTGCACAATTTTGTATGTCTCAATCATGTCCCTCTGAGGCGTCTCTTTTCTAGGCTGAAGAGGCCCAAACGCCGTAGCCTTTCCTCATAAGGAAGGTGCCCCAGCCCTGTAATCATCTTAGTCGCTCTCTTTTGCACCTTTTCCATTTCCACTATGTCTTTTTTGAGATGTGGTGGCCAGAACTGGACGCAATACTCCAGGTGTGGCCTTACCATCGATTTGTACAACGGCATTATAATATTAGCCATCAGATGTTTCCAAGTCATCACTTAGGTAATATACATGGCAATTTCTACAGATTATATGATTTTAAGGAGAGAGGTTTAGGGATGGGCAAGGGAAGTTGATTTGACCATCCATGTACACTCTTTTTCTGCAAATGCAGATGTTCTCGGCAAGCCATACAAAACCTTTATTGACATATGTATGACTCCTCAATTCTGTCTGTCTTAGCTGTCCAAATGCAGACAGACCACAGACCACTTTAAAACAGGCCCTGCTGAAGAGTGCCTTTTCTCTTACTAATCACAGCTGCATATATTTATAGGAATTATCAAACATAAATTAGAAGTAGATTTTTCCTTTGAAGAGTGAAGGCAAACCTAATAACTAGCAAGCAAACAAGTTCATTTAAATATTTTCCACATATCTCTGTCAGAAATATTTTTCCTGCATGTAGTCATAGGATTTCCAGACTATGAATAGTTTAAATATGTGAGCTGGATATATTTTAGTGGTTGAAAAGTGGGCACAAACAGAAATCAAGAACTGCAATTTTCCACACCGCATGAGTTCTTGCCAATATGCATTATCTACATGAAACACCACTCAGTCTCTAGTAGACCTCAAAGCTAGGAAACAGCCAACAAAAGCTTCTTTCCCAATATATCCATGGCCATACTTATCAACATCACAGAGGACACAATCAAGTGGATCATAGACTGCCAGATTCAGAGAGGACAATGCATATTCAGAAGCACACTTATGCATGCATGCAAGTAAGTGTAAAGTCTTGCACATTGGGGCAAAAGAAATCAAAACTTCACATATAGGCTAATGGGTTCTGAGCTGCCTGTGGCAGATCAGGAGAGAGATCTTGAGGTGGTGGTGGACAGGTCAATGAAAGTGTCGACCCAATGTGCGGTGGCAGTAAAGAAGGCCAATTCTATGCTTGGGATCATTAGAAAAGGTATTGAGAACAAAACGGCTAATATTATAATGCCGTTGTACAAATCGATGGTAAGGCCACACCTGGAGTATTGCGTCCAGTTTTGGTCACCGCATCTCAAAAAAGACATAGTGGAAATGGAAAAGGTGCAAAAGAGAGCAACTAAGATGATTACTGGGCTGGGGCACCTTCCTTATGAGGAAAGGCTACGGCGTTTGGGCCTCTTCAGCCTAGAAAAGAGACGCCTGAGGGGGGGACATGATTCAGACATACAAAATTATGCATGGGAAAGATAAAGTGGTTAGAGAGATGCTCTTTACACTCTCACATAACACCAGAACCAGGGGACATCCACTCAAATCGAGTGTTGGGAGAGCTAGGACAGACAAAAGAAAGTATTTCTTTACTCAGTGTGTGATTGGTCTTTGGAACTCCTTGCCACAGGATGTGGTGATGGCATCTGGCCTGGTCGCCTTTAAAAGGGGATTGGACAAGTTTCTGGAGGAAAAATCCATTATGGGTTACAAGCCATGATGCGTATGTGCAACCTCCTGATTTTAGAAATGGGCTATGTCAGATGCAAGGGAAGGCACCAGGATGAGGTCTCTTGTTATCTGGTGTGCTCCCTGGGGCATGTGGTGGGCCGCTGTGAGATACAGGAAGCTGGACTAGATGGGCCTATGGCCTGATCCAGTGGGGCTGTTCTTAAATTCTTAGGATGAACTGTGTTCAGCAAGCAAAGTCTAGGCATCACTTGCCTAGTGCTCATCCCGGTGAAGCTTGCTCTTGGAGCATTGCTCTTGCTCTGCATTGCTCTTGGAGCAGCTGATCCCTGTCCTACCTTGTGGCAAGCAAGCGTTGTGGCAATCAACTGTAAGTCTATAATGCATGCATATATGTGTGATGCTAGCCAGGTTCCTTCTTGAATTGGCTTTGCTAATTAGCTTCATACCCTGCTTTTGGGTCTCCTGCACACTGAAACGATTTAGATATTCCAGCTTCAATAAGATGCAAACATTTGGATGTGAACAGTTTCCTTTTGCTGGATGAAGTTGTTGGCTGCTTTATCTGCTAAATGCTTGCAGAATGTTCCATGTCTGACGAACCGCCCATGGGAAATCCGGCTGTTCTCAGTTCCTTTTGGTGATATCATCACCTGACGTTGTATCCTTATTTGTACATTTTGTTTATTCAAGAGTGATCTGTTTATTGTAAAGGAAGATGCTCCTTCAGCACCTGGCAGAGGGGCAGGGGAGGAAAGGAGGGGGAAATGTAGTAATGTTTAAATGTTGCCATTGAGAATACTTTTAAAAATATTTATATACTTGTGTGTGGAGGAGGGATAGAAATATTATTTGTTGCCATTTCTTTGGAAGAGTGTTTGTTTCTGAAAGAGGCAAGGATCCTTCTACTGTCCTTCAAAAATAAGAAATATTTTCATGTGGGTTTTGTGTTATTAACCAAGATATAAAGGTTACACTGTCCTTGTCGTCATGCACTTCGTTTTGCTTCATAGTAGTCTTTCCTTCTCTGCAGTAAAGCCAGTGAAATATTGTTTTACAGTGCAATCCTATATATGTATACACATGCCCTACACTTAGAAGTGAGACCCATTGAGTTTAATGTAACGTACACCCCAGTAAGTGCATATAGGATTATAGCCTTAATGTTGCACTGTTCCCAGTTTTACACAGGACACTGTGTTCCTCCTTACCAGTTGAGGCCAGGAAAGGAAGGGGAATGAAGTAGAATAAAAGAAGAAGAAGGGGTGTGTTGATTCAGGACTGATTGTACATTCTAGTAACCTTGTTAAGCAGTGTCATCGTTTAATGAAAAAATGTATAAAAACTTACCTTGGGGGTGTTGGTGGTGTCCTTAGGAGGCCCCAAAGACCTCCTCCAGGTCATGCCAGGCCCCCATGGGCCTCTGAATGACCCACAGAAGCATCCGGAAGCTACTTCTGGTTTCTGCAGCTTTAGAAGGCTTCTGCGGGCCATTCCGAGGCCCATGGAGGCCCAGCGCAACCCAGAGGAGGCCTCTGGTACCTCCTAAGGACATTACCAACACGAAGTAAGGTTTTTAGCTGCTGTACAGTAAACCAATAATGGAATGTCATATATGCAGTCTGTCATTGGTCGGAGTGTTGCTAAACTCTGCAAACCTGTTTTTGAATCTCAGGGTTGCTTTCATGCTTGATACATTTCCTTCCCAGGTGCTTTGCAGAGGAAATTGTGTATGTCCCATATGTAAGCCATTCTTCTTGTTGCATAAAAGGTTGACTTGCAGGACAGTTTTTGTTGAATAAGGTGCTATGACAGTGGTTCCCAAACTTTTAAGCACCGGGACCCACTTTTTAAAACCACACTCTATCGGGACCTACCTAGGTTTACCAGACTTAGAAAAAGAGATTTAGAAAGAAATATATTTATTGTAAGTAGTAGTAATCAGAAAAAAGACCCTGAAACATATATCTCCCTATATTTACACATGCTTGCAAACTACAGGAGCTGAGCTCTTTGCAGGGTAATTAACAGCTACAGTATCTGGTTTTTTAATAGCCTAAGGGCTTGAGGCAATTAGTTATCTGATCTTTCTATCACCCTTTGGTGAACCACCAAAAATCAGGTCATGACCCACCAGTGGGTCCTGACCCACGGTTTGGGAACCACTGCACTATGAGATAATGTTCCCCCTTTTGAATTCATGTGGTAAAGTGGATATGTGCATTGTAGCCTTTTATGTGGTGAGGTTCGAGTTACTATGGATACCTCTGGGGAGAAAAGAAACCTCTTGTTGTGGTGGGGTGGGGTCTTGTTTTTTGCCTGAGTCTCGCCATTGCCTGCTGTCTCGCCATTTTTGTCTCGCCATTTTTGCCTGCTGTCTCGCCATTGTTCTTTTCAGTGCTCTTGTATAGATAGTGGTGATTGTCTTCATCATAGCCAGGCTAAAGCTGAAGGAAATCTCTGCTCAGTCATGGAATCCTTGGGTAGATTGACTGTCAAGCTCTTATCTTTCAGAAGTGAAACTGTGAATGAGGGAAATATTCATGGCGCAAGGGTGAATGAAATGCAGATTGGACCATACTTTGCTCCCAAGCAGCATTGTATAAATAACTTGAATCCATTTTTTCTCTCTCTCTCCTTAGGTTGATGAAATTTACCATGATGAATCATTGGGTGTTCACATCAACATTGTACTGGTTAGAATGATCATGGTGGGATACAGACAGGTAAACAAAGCACACTCACGCTTACACTTTATATTTCATTACAAATATTCATATAACGTAAAGCTTGCATTTGCCTGCGATTTAGGCAGAAGAGGTAAGACGCTTTCAAACAGGATGACATTGGGGGGAAAATAGTTTTTTGTACTAATGATTCTCTGCCTGGTATCAACATATCTTGGGCTTAAAATGATGGTATATTTTAAAAGAATTATATTCATATCAGAAGGATTCTCAGAGGCGGAAACTGTAACGTTAAGGGCTGATCTACATGTGCAGAGAAATCCATGCAACATTGGATAGATGGTACTATTTCAGGCTACACATAGGAGATCTTAGAGTGCAATCATATGCATGTTTACTCGACAGTAAGTCCCACTTTGTTCAGTGGCTTACAATCTTACTATCAAAGAGCCCAGTCTTCACCTTGCCACCCAATGGTGATGAAGCTGCTGCAACAGCACTGGCTGCTGTAAAGCAGTCAGTGCCTGTTGCGAAAGGTGCTCTGACAGTGTGCAAGTTAGCATACTGCCAGGAGCGTCAAAAGGAAGGTCTGCACCTTCTTGCCATAGCTGATGTCCTCGGTTGATGAAGCATGTAAGATGACAGGAGAAGCAGGAGGGGGTGGTGGGAGGGTGGGATGGGGAGGGAGAGGCACCAGGCAGGGAGAGGGTCTTAACGGATGGTGGGGAGGCTGTGGTAGGGGGAGGATCCATCACAGAGAGGCTGCACCAGATCTTCTCTAGAAGCAGCCTCCCCATCCCCTTTCTCTCCTCAGACCTGTGCTGGTAAAATTGCTGATGCAGCTCCAGGGAGACCCCTTGTGGGTTGGGAGGCTTATGCAGGGGTAAAGGGGTTTAAAATGCCCTTTCCCCACTGAAGCCTCCTGGTCTGTCAACCCCCTCCATGGAATGCAGTGTTCGCCTGTTTGTTGTTGCTGCAATGATGGGAGGAGGGAGAATATGATTGCACCGAAATACTATCAAAATGTTTAAAATAAGAGCGGGTTCTTTGAATGCAAAAAGTAGCATGTCAGGAAGAAAGCTGGGTTAAGACTCTTGATACTGGGGAAAGACTTGTCATCTTATGATTGGTAAGTTCCATTCAGTTTCTTTCCACCTAAGTCAGAGGTGGGCAAACTTTCAACTGTAGGGATCCTGGACCTTTAACAATTGTATAAAAGAGGAAATTTCAGCAGGTGCAGCACTGCTGAAATTCTCCCTGCTACACAATTGTTAAAGGTCCAGGATCCCTAAAGTTAAAAGTTTGCCCACCCCTGACCTAAGTGGTGCAGATATGTTGCCTCTGCATGTGTATTGTGTTCTTGCCATTAACGATAGCCCTATTCAGATTTTCTTCTCCACATGTATACTAAACCAATGGAGAGGGAGCTGGATTTCACCTCCTGGCCCTGCCTCTATGCCTGTGTAGCTGTATGTGCATAAGCTCTTCCATGTGATTGAGAAGGTGGAGGCTGCATGTGCATTAAATTCCCTTTCAGGCCTTTTGCTGAATGCATAGATGCAAAAGTCTGAATAAGGCTAGTTTTATTTCTCAGTGAATGGGAAACCATGTTTTGAGTTCTAATGTAATGCTGGTTTTGCTGTTCATGCAACAATGCACTGTCAACCACCTATGTACTATTATTTAACCACAAGCTTATAGTTGCAAGCCTTTGTGGTTCTCCTAGTACAGTGGTTCAAGCATATGGGATTTTAGAATTAGACTTGCTGTACCTTATTTTAAAATCTGGCATGGCCAGTTTTGATGTTCCTGAATGGACCCTTCTTCTCTTGTCTTCTTTAGTCAATCAGTCTAATAGAGCGAGGGAATCCATCTCGGAGCTTGGAGCAAGTATGCCGCTGGGCCCATTCTCAGCAGCGTTCAGATCCTGAACACGCCGAATACCATGACCATGCCGTGTTCCTCACCAGGCAAGATTTTGGTCCCGCAGGTATGCAAGGTACTGTATTTATCTCGATCAGGTATGTGTAGTTTGGTGGGCATAGAAGATGGCCATTGATTTAAAACCACTGGCCTTTGACAGAGTTTATAGGGCTTTGCTGTGGCAATTACCAGTAAAGTTTTAGGAAAGGGTATAAAAGCAGGCATTTTATTAGGCAGAATGGAAAATGGACCCAACAGTTTTAATCCTTTTCTTTTTCATTTTCCTCTGGTCTTCTGATACAACAGAAAGAGATGGCATTTATACACGTCTGCACAACCTGTGATCCATCAAGCCAAATTTGTCCTACCATGTACATACAGTATTGTGATCTGCTGGCTGCTTGATACACTGCCACCCCAGTGGTTTTTTTATTTTTATTTTTCCCCTGTTCCAGCCTGGTAGCAATTCAGGCCCTGATAGCCTTTCGTACATGACTGATGGGTTGAGTTTGGCTTGCTTGGTCACAAGTTGTGCAGACCTGCACTGAGCTCAGGAATTTGTAAAAGCTGCAGTCTGATGTGTTCGTATAGGAAGGGCTTAAGTACAGAATTATATCAGCAAACGTGAGCTTCCTAAATATATAATTGTTTATCTAATGCAGTGGTGGATATGTGCGTGTAGACACTTGCAGGGGAGGATCTGTAGGGCAAATGCTTGAGGGCCCAGTCCTACCCAGCTTTCAGCACTGATGCAGCCACAATGTTCCCTTACCTTGAAGGGGCTTCCGTGACTGCCCTCCCACTGCATGATGCAGAGGGCAACCTGTAGGCACAGCTGCATCAGTGAAAAATGAATAGGATTGGGCCCTAACTCTTTTTGTGCTGGCTGATTCTCTCCAACAAATTCCCTTTTCCAGCAGATGGGCTTCCTTTGATTTTGGATCCTGGATTGAGAGAAACAGTAAAATAAACAGAAGAAGACTGGGAGGCATTTTGAGAGGAGAATTGATTGGTGAAAAGGGTTAACACACACCCCTGTTGATTTCTCCTCTGCAAATTATATCATATATGTTCAACATATGATTTCTGATGTCCAGTAAAGTGCACCTTGGTTTCTAATAGTAAGGTAAAATTATGGAAGAGTAGTGTCTCACTCTGTATTTGCTAGCTTGTGGTCTGAGACCTCTGTTGGGAAAAAGGCATTTGGCAGAGCAAAGTAACTGAAACTTGACCTAAAAAATGCATTAATTTTTGGCTGAAGTCTTTGCTGTAAGCAACAGAAGTATTTGAAAAGAATCCTAAGCATTAGCCTATGTTGTTGTCCTCCCCACAAACACTAAGATCAAATGTCTTGTACCCAATAACAAGTCAAAATTTGTTTGTTATCAATACCCTTCTCCTGTCCAATGCAATGCGTTGCTGTTCAGCAAACAATACTAACTTGTAAATGAACCCACTTTTAAGTATACTGTCTCAAGGGGAATTCTTTTAACAGTATTGCCCTGAGACTTTTAGTTCCATCCAAGATCCATCTGTTAAATAATAATAGTAGTATTTATATAATGTTTTCTGAGTGTACAAAGTGCTTTACATAAATTATCTCAATGTCCTTACAGCAACCCTGTAAGGTAAGTAGTATTATCCCCATATTGCAGCTTGTCTAATGCCATTGACTGAGTTCATGGCAGAGGTGAGAATCAAACCAGGAACTTCCTGACTTTCCAGCACTGACATAAGGGCAATGCAGCTCTGAGGTAAGGGAACAAACATTCCCTTACTTTGAGGAGGACTCAGTGAGTACTGCAGGATGTAGCACACGTCCCATTGGCACCACTATGCCAGTGCTGGAAAGCACTGACATAAGGGGTTAGGATTGCACCCTCAGTTTCTTAACTGCTAGTCTACACCCTTCTTAAGAGTTAGAAAATAGTTTCCAATGCAAATTTATGCTTAAGATTGTCAAGAAATGGAAAAATTCAATATGACCATATTTTGTCTTATCATTTACCTGAATTTCTACTTTATTTATTTTTTAAATGATTTTATCCCGCCTTTCCCTCCTAATAAATGGAGCATTTAAAACAGCATACAACAGAGAGAAAAAACAGTAGCCTGACCAAGTAGCAAGGCAATATAAAAGGCGTTAATCATAATAAAAAAGATTTCATACACTCTCATATATGAAACCCACGTGCTTCCCATCCCAATTGTAGTTGTCACAATTAGGAAAGCATTTTATTTATTTTCTTGTGTTTCTCCGCAACACAGTTTGAATGAACTACTGGTGATATCAGGACATTACTCACACTTGTTCACTCAACCGTGTAGTTTATAAATATATGTCAGCATCATCATGTTTGGGTGCCAATAAAACCCTGTGGCTGATTAATTCTTATTCATCCTTCTGCTTTTGTTGGGTATCTGTGGAATGAACACCCTGCAAAGACCTTGGCAGTGCACAGAGGTCAGGGCAAGTTGCAAGCTTCTTGGAAAAAGCAAAAACTCTATAATGTTTGGGCTCAGCACAGGGGTATCAGCCAAGGGAGGTAGTCAGCAAAACTGAAACGGTAATTAGAAGAGCACACGCTGGTGGCTGGCCTGCTCAGAAAGAGCCTAACATTGATCCTGCTAAAACCATTTACTTTAATGGAAACTGCTCTGGGGCTTTAAACCCAGTAGCTATGCAGTGCATTGTAAATGGAAGATCAAAGTTACAAAGGTGGCCATTCATGACTTTGGCAGTGTTCCCTGACTTTCCAATTCCATTTTGGCAAAGCCGCCTGCTTTAAAATGCTGAGGCTTCTGTTTGTGTGGAATGTAATGTTTTGGGTTGTGTGGGGTAGTTTACCATGGGGAGCAGCCAGGGGAGTTTACTCCCCCCCCCCACCCAGTGTAGCTGTTTATGTGAATACTTCCACGCTCCTACAGTGAGCTGAGAAGGTATCTCAGTCTCTGCCCTGTTCAAATCACTCAAACAACGTAACCTCTCTTATCTCTCTGTGCCAACTTTTCCCCAGCATTAGTAAACTAATGATGAACTTTCCTTCCTGATAGGGACTTGGTCACTTTCGTTCACGCACTTTGTAATCTCCAGATTAGGTTACTATAATGAGCTTGACATGGGGCTGACGATGAGGAGGACTTGGCAGCTGGAGCTAATGCTGAGTTCTGCCATTCAGCATTTGTCTAGGTTGCACATTATGCTGTATCAAATCTACAGACCAATCCTATGGGCCAGTTATGCTGCCAGAACAAGAGTTCTGGTGGCTTTACATGCTTTCTGGCGATCGCAAATGTGATGCGTCAAAATGCACAGGTTGGCCATTGCCAGAAGCAGTGAGCAGCTGGCTCCACACAGTGACAGACAGTGGACGCATGCTGACTCAGGTAGAAAGGGTGGGTGGGAGGGAGGTTGGTGGAACAGCGTGGGGATGACCAGAACAGGGAGGCGGCAGGGTTGGGGAGGAGGACTTGATGTGCCTTCACAGATCCATGCGGATGTGTGCCAGTGATATTGCTGGTGCAGGTCTGTGCAGACCAACCAGGCTGGGAGGAACCTACCTTGGAGCAAGAGAACAATTGTTCAATTGCCCCAAGGAGGCCATCAGAGATCAATCCCCCACAGGATGCTCCGTATGCCACAGTAGCACCACTGCATGGCAGCATGGGGAGTTAGGTAGGATTGGGCTGTTTATTTGAGACCAAACCAGGAAGATCCATTCTGAAATGTTGTTGGTTCTTGAAAGAAAGAACCTCTGTGATTGTAAAAATCCCCTTGAGGGATTTAGAAGCGCCTGCCTATGTAAACCGCCTTGAATAAGTCAGAGGAGAAATCCGATGACCAGAAAGGTAGTATATAAATACCTAGTTATTATTATTGTTATTATTTGCACTGGTTTTAAGTCTGCTTCCAAACCCAGTAAAAAGTGCTGCACATCATAGTTGCTCTTTTGTCGCCATCACTTATTGCAGTAGTTCTCAAACTTTTTAGCACCGGGTCTCACTTTTTATAATGACAGTCTGTCAGGACCCACCGGAAGGGATGTCATTAATCTGAAAGTGATGTCATGGCTGCAAGTGACATCAAGCAGGAACATTTTTAATAATCCGAGGCTGCAATTCTATCCCAACTTACTCAGGAATAAACCCCATTGACTATTGTTGTTAAAAGCATATACATAGTAGCTTGTTAAAAGTAGAGATCTGTAGCATTTTCCCCAAATGCAGTCACATACCGTGTAGCATCAAGTCTAATTTATTAAAAATAAGATATTGAAATAAATTGCGACCCACCTGAAATTGGCTCATGACCCGCCTTGTGAGTCCCGACCCACAGTTTGAGAGACACTGACTTATTCAATCCATTTAGTGGATCAACTCCCTTTTGACATGGATTTGATTCATGCCGGCAGGAACTGATTTCTGCAGGAAGAAGCAGAACAAAAATGCATGGCAGTGTTACTTGAAAGCATAGCCCTGACTGGGCAAGAAATATTGCCATTAAACCATGGAAAAATGTTTATGAATGTTTATTTTTTTTCTTGGCAATGACATTCACGATGACTTCACTAGAAATGAAGTCTATACCCTGTTGGCTGCTCTCCCTATGCTTTAGCAGCTGAGGTATTGGCAAATTCTTGGTGTATGCGACTTCCTTCATAGTGTTTGCTTTTCCCTTCTTCTTGCAACAGATCTGCCAGCATTTCCCAGATGTATTTGTCACTATTACTGCCTCTTCCAATACTAAGCCAAGTGACTGGGATAGTCACTCTCTCTCAGCCTCACCTACATCACAGGGTTGTAATGAGGACAAAAGGAGGAGAGGAACTGTACATACCACCCTGAACTCCTTGGAGGAAGGGTGGTATAAAAATATGAAAAAATAAATAAGTGATAAAGTTATGGTGTCAGCCAACCTACTGCAGTATGGCATCAAATTGAATATAATAGTAATAATAATACAGGTATTTATATACCGCCTTTCTTGGTCTTTATTCAAGACTTTAGGCAGGCTAATTTAAATCCCCGGAGGGATTTTTGCAATTGAAAGAAGGCTCTATCTTTCAAGAGCCACAACAAATTCAGATGTTTTGTTCTGATCTGGCCCCCATCCTGGCCTCCATCCTCCCACGCTCAGAGCAGATGGAAATAGCTCGGCTCAGCTTGCCAGCTGCTTCAAGGTCGCACGGTGCCGGTGGCCTCGAACTGGCGACCTTGTGGATGTTATCTTCAGGCAAATGGAGGCTCTACCCTCTAGACCAGACCTCCTGCCCATATCCCTGTACTGTGCAGTGGATTCAATTACAGTCCTGCTTTTGCTGCCTGCCTGAGACCTCGGTAACAGAAAGTTTATCAAAGCGCTTGTCGAGTCACAATACATAACTGGTCGGCTGCCTTTGGCTTGGTGTATTGTTTCTGTGGGGTTTTTTAAAGATCTTCTTTTTTTGTGTTATTGTGAGTGTGCCAGATGGGAATGAGTATGAAACTATTATTTTATGAGTGTGGTGAGATTTTAACCATTTATCATTGTAATGCCTTGCAAGCCTGTTTGTTTTCATGAACTATGACAGGGGGAACAAATTTATAGTTGTTTTATTTGTAGTTCCATGCAGGGATTTGAGTTGTAGTTCCATGCAGGGATCTGCTAACTGGGTAGGAGGCACTTTTTAAGTGGGTGCTCTTCTTTTATTTAGCAGGGGAAGAGTAACTGGCCCTCCTAACCCCAGCACTGTCTTTTCTAGTGAGGCCCTCCTCACCCCTAGCACTGTCTTTTCAGACCAGCTGTCTGTTGGTGTTCTTTTGCATCCTTTTAGATTGTGAGCCCTTTTGGAACAGGGAGCCATTAGTTGTTTGTTTGATTTTCTCTGTAAACCGCTTTGTGAACTTTCTGTTGAAAAGCGGTATATAAATACTGTTAATAATAATAATAATAATAATAATAATAATAATAATAATAATAATAATGTAACAGCTCCAGCATGTGGCTTCTTTCTCATGTACCTTCACTCTCTTTTTTTCCTCTGTTTCTCCGCCTTTGTTCTTTTTCTCTGTTTTTGTTCTTCTGCCTTATTCCAGGATATGCTCCTGTCACGGGCATGTGTCACCCTCTGCGCAGTTGCACCCTCAATCATGAGGATGGATTCTCCTCCGCTTTTGTGGTTGCCCATGAAACTGGACATGTGTAAGTTTGTGTTGAACATTGTTCACTGGTTGCAGCATGTTATTATTTATTGTATTTATATGCCACCTTTCTGCCTTTTCCAAGGCACCCAAGGTCATTTACAGTATTAAAAAAATAATGCTGCAGAACATAAAAAGCAGAATTATCTCAGGCCATTGGTAGTCTTCTCAGGTAAAAAAACTGATGTTTTTTCAGGAGGTGATGATGGCTCCCTGGCCTGGGCAACCTCTATCTTGCCTTCCTTCAGGACACACAGATCTTCAATAGGTCTCATATATCTTTGTTGTTGTTGCTTAGAGCCTTTTAAAGAGATTCAGTGCTTTTAGCTCCAGCTGTTTTTAAAAACCACCTTCTTAATGAGGATTTTCATGCTGGTCCATAGGTACCCGGTTAATACTTAGGACCCAGTCCTATTCAACTTTAGGTGGCAGTGTATGGGTAATGAATGTGGCTGCATCTGCTAATACTATACTACCTATATCACCTACCTAGTGCACTTTTAAAGCAGTTCTAATTTATAATTATAATTTATAAAAATGCATCCTTGGAATAAAACACATAACACAGCTTTCTGTACTTTTCCTCCTTCGGGGGGGGGACAAAATCTGCAGAAAAATGAAAACATGTAAGACTACCTCTAATTTTTAGTTAAAGGGAGGCAGCATTTGGTGCTGCTTTTAGTCTTGGGAGTCATGAGGTCCTGGGCCAGCCTTCAATCTAGTTATCTGAAGTTAGTTAAGTTTGTAGCCTTAGTAAGTAAGGCTGTCTTGGGCTGCTAGCATTGTACCTAGAAAGTCTTGCCAAATTGGTGGCTTTGCACCAGCTCAGTTCTTGTGGAAAGTAGTAGTAGTAGTATTCAAATCTTACTGTTGTTTCATTAGTCTCTGTTTCATATTCCTTGGGGAACACCACTTATAGACTTTTTTTAACAGGTTAGGTATGGAACATGATGGCCAAGGTAACCGATGTGCTGATGAGACCAGCATGGGGAGCATTATGGCACCATTGGTGCAGGCTGCATTCCACCGTTATCATTGGTCCCGATGTAGCAAACAGGAGTTGAACCGTTACATACAGTAGGTCTACTTGAGAAAAAATTGCATAGATTGACTGAGTGGGAGGTGCATGTGGAAATAGTAGATAATCGTAACTGAATGGTGAATTAAGATGACACATAGAGAATGCACAACTACTTGTGAATGCGAGGATCTCTGGAACAGCTGAATTACAATGAAAAATTTGCGACAAAACATGTTTTTTTTGTCTTCTTGTGCTGCAGCTCCTATGACTGCCTCTTAGATGATCCCTTTGAGCACAAGTGGCCAAAGCTGCCTGAACTGCCAGGAATCAATTACTCAATGGATGAGCAATGCCGCTTTGATTTTGGTGTGGGCTACAAAACATGCACGGCTGTGAGTATAAAAACCCTGTTGGCAAGATCTACTTTTTCTTTCCTCTGTCTGCTGCAGTATTTAGAAAATCCCCCCTCAGCAAGGGTCAATTAACACATTATGTTTATTTATGCATAAACTCAAGTCTTTTTTAAGAGTTCACATATAAATATGATGTGTGAATGAGGCAAACATGTATTATGCAGGGTATACTAATCTGAAAGCCAGGATTGGGGGGCAGCTGTCTTTCAAGGTCTTATCTTGAGCTTCTGTTAAAGATGCAAGAGCACAACCTGTACAAAAAGTGGCTGTCCTAACCTGGATATGTCTTTAAGGCGCAATCCTAACCCCTTATGTCAGTGCTTTCCAGCACTGATTTAAGGGCAATGCAGCTCTGAGGTAAGGAAACAAACATTCCCTTACTTTGAGGAGGCCTCTGTGAGTGACACTCAACTGCAGGATGCAGCACATGTCCCATTGGCACCGCTATGCCAGTGGTGGAAAGTACTGACATAAGAGGTTAGGATTGTGCCCTAAGAGACTGTCCTTTGTAACTTGTGCCAGATGCTACTTTTTTGTGAAGGGTTATAATATTATAAAGTAGGATTCTTACATATATTTTGCTATGCCATAAATTAAGTTGCAGGTATGAATGCGCTACTTGTACTTTCTTCCAGAGTAAATATGCAAACAGATGACTTGTTTTGGGTGTGTGTTTTTCCTTTTTGACAGTTCAGAACTTTTGACCCTTGTAAGCAGCTGTGGTGCAGCCATTCAGATAATCCCTACTTCTGTAAAACAAAGAAAGGACCACCTTTGGATGGAACTGAATGTGCATCAGGCAAGGTACCCATAGTGTTGCTAGGATATAGTTGGTCAGTTTAACTGGTGGTAGAAAACTGGCATATCTCTTGCTCTTGGCCACACACTTTTGTTGGTGCATCTGGGCACACAGACACCATATTTATGTAATTTATTTACTAGCATGTACCCATTAGGCACATTTCTTTGCATATAATGCTATACTGATTCTTTATACCTGAATACATCAGCTCCAGTGGCTACCAGTTTGTTTCTGGTAACAAACTCAACTAACTTACTAGCTTTAGTTACTAACTGGTAACTAAATTCAAGGTGCTCATTTTGGTATTTTAAAGAACCACGTGGTCTAGAATTTGGGTACTTGGTCCCATATATGTCCTTTCCTAGTCAGTTAAGATTGGCAGATGAGATGTTGCTCCTGGTGCTACCACCTTCTAAAGTGAAGCTAACTTCCACCAAAATGAGTCTTTGTTGTGATTGCGCATGACAGTGAAAAGTTCAACTCCTGCCAGTGATATTTCAATTAGGCCTTTTGACAGCTAACAAAGAAGCTTTTATTGTGCCTGACCATTGCACAAGGTTATAATTCTGATACTGTTGTTTTTCAGAATCGTTCTAAAATGCTGGCTTTAAAATGAAATGTTTATTTTTTTAATTGAAATATTTTGTGCTGCTTTAATTCTTTGGTGTAAATTGCTCTGAGCGCTTCTTGATGAAAAACTCACAGATATAATAGTAATAATAATTAATAAGAATATATACCGTATACAAGGGGGCTTCGTATCCATGGATCTCATCTCTGTGGTTTCACTTAACCGCAAATTGGATCCGTAGTCCCCCTGCCCCTTCAGAGGACTCTCCTAGCCTCCAGAGGCTTTCTGAGGCCCATAGAGGTCATGCTCAACTGCCTGCAGCCACTGCAAACCTCAGAAGGGCCAAAAAGGAAAAAAAAAAGTGACTTCCTGTTTTACTGTAAATGTAAATGTCTGGAAGGATATTTTTAAATGCCTTATAAGGCATTTTATTGTAGAACTGGAAGTTGCTTTTTTCCCCCTTTTTGGCCATTCTGGGGTTCACAGTGGCTGCATGTGGTCGCACATGACCTCAGAAAGCCTCCAGGGGCAAGGAGAGACAAACTCTCTTTGCCTCCGGGGGGGGGGGAGTCATCCCCTCCTGTCTGCAGATTCAGAGGTCCACGGGGGCGTTCCAGGGACACGCCTGTACACTGCTCTTCAACAGATACGTTCACAAAGTGGTTTACAGACAAAAGCAAATAACTAAATGGCTCCCTGTCCCAAAAGGGCTCACAGACTAAAAAGATGCAGAAGAGCACCAGCAACCACCACCAGTAAAAACACTGTGCTGGGGTGAAGAGGGATATTTACTCTCCCCCTGCTAAACATAATATACAGGTGGAGCCTATTTATCTGCGTTCCGTAACTCCAAGCAATTAACAAAAAACACATTGTGCTAAATTCCATACACAAATACGCTGTAACCTGACACTTGGGGCTGGAAGGAAACTAAGGCAGCTGTTATCAATCCCCTCCCCTCCACACTCAGCCCTCCCCGTTTCTCCCCTGCCAGCTGTCCCCGCTTCTTTCACAGGTGGGATGCTGATATGCATTTCTACTCAGAGGTAAGTCCCATTGTAGTCAATGGGGCTTACTCCCAGGAAAGTGTGGAGCGGATTGTAGCCTAAGTTTCATACTTTGCTTGCTGGGAAGGCTTGCTTGTGTCAGTGATTGCCTGCATCATCTCGGGGTGTGTGTGTGTGTGTGTGCTTGTGTCGGTGATTGCCTGCACCATCTCGGGGGGGGGGGAATTCGGCAAACACTCCCTGGGTTTTTTAAAGCAATCCCCTCTGTTGCTACCGCACCTGCCCCTGTGTGTGTGTGTGTGTGTGTGTGTGAGTGAGAGAGCGCTCCACCTTGCTGCAGAGATTAGCCACCCCCCTTCCCCTCTTCAGCCTCGGCTGCCTCAGGGGCTCCAAGAGTGTTACTGTTCTTTCACAAGGGGAACCTCTTCCGTGGCTCCAGGGCTATTTCCCTGCCTGGTTGAGGCAGAGCCTTTTTGCAGTGTTTTGGGCTGCCTGGAAATGGAGTGAGATGCCAGGGCAAAGGAGGCAAAGGTGTGTGTGACTTTCAGTTCCCCCCAACCTGTTGAGACAAATCCGTGGATAAATAGGCTGCACCTGTGCTGCTAATATTAGATATAGCATTGGCTCTTTTTAAAGTCTGCTTTGCACTGCTTGCCCATCGTGTTTATTGTGGCTGCAGTGACCTTACACTGGTGTTCCCCATAGAAAATTTGGCAGATATGATGGGCAATTGTGCAGGGCAGGCGCATTCATGTGGCGGACTGAGATAGCTGATTCAGGCAACAGGTTGGTGAGGAGTACCCACCTCCATCTGCCCACTTTTTTCCACTGCTCCTCCTCCTCTTGCTCCCTGGATTAGAAAAGGAAGAGGGGAATGGAATGGAAGAGGACCCCTTCTGTTCCATTTCCCTTTTTCTTTTCCAATCCATGTAGTTGAAGGAGTAGAGCTGGCATTTAACCAGGTAAAGGGGAACAACATTTAGCACATCACCTCAGGCACCAGGAAGTCTTAGGCCAGCCGTAGCATCACCTAAGACTCAGAATGATGTCCAGGAGTCTTGATTGGCAGCAACGTGGCCACTATACGTTTTAGAAATGAGCACCTGCTGTCCATGCCTGTGTTTATCACAGGAATGGCAAACACAATTGCAGGTTTATCTCTACCATTCCATTTCAGTCTTTGAACTTTTTCAAGACTTTCCCTAGTCTCTTTCCCTGCAAGTACTGCAAATAATAATAATAATAATAATAATAATAATAATAATAATAATAATAATAATAATAAATACATGTATTTATAACCGCCTTTCTTGGTCGTCAGATTTCTCCTCAGACTTTATTCAAGGCAGTTTACATGGGCAGGCTGTTCTAAATTCCCGTAGGGATTTTTACAATCAAAGAAAGGTTCTATCTTTCAAGAACCACAACATTTCAGATGGATCTTTTGATCTGGTATCACATTCTGGCCTCCGGTTTCCTCCCATGCAAGCTGACAAGCAGCTCCTTCATCTCTCACGTGGAGGGCAGCCAAGATGCTTCTTTGCTCACACCAAAGAGCAGGTGGAATAACTCGTCTGACACATAAGGATAAAGTTTAGGATAGAAGTGTCAACCTTGCTGTGGTTTCCATTTGCAATCTGTGCCAAGATATACCTTTGATGCTCCAGAGGTGACAGGCTGATTTCATGAATACACTGTGCCACCCAGGCCCCCTGAGACCTTTCTTTATTACTTTAAGGTTTCGTGACTTCCCAGTCGTCACTGTCCGCCTGACCAATGAGAGTGGGAGAAACAGATTCCGAACCATGTTGTAAAGCTGGGTGCTTCCGTGGCTGTAGAACTGCTCTCCTCACTAACACTGGACAGTTATGAAGAGGCAGGTGTTCAGGTAACCCCTGTTTCTTCTCCTGTTCCAGTGGTGTTTCAAGGGTCACTGCATCTGGAAGACTTCAGAACAACCTTACAGCCAGGATGGCAGCTGGAGTTCCTGGTCCAAATTTGGTTCCTGCTCCAGAACTTGTGGGGGTGGGGTACGCTCCCGCAGCAGGAACTGCAACAACCCACCGTAAGTTTGAACTTCTGCTAGATAAGCAGTGTTTGGCAAACTGCATTTCACAGGGAACAGAAAGGAACTCCTTTTCCTCTAATGTATCTGATTGCAGGAAAAGAGGAGAGATGTTATACAAAGTTATAGGCCAGAGAAAGGCAGGTCAGTTCATAAATGCTAGAAAATTAAAGGGCCTCTTCCCTCTTCTTCTTTATTTGCCTTTGGGGTATGATTGTCCATAACTCAGTGTCCTGACTTACATAGTGGGTATTACTTATGGGCATGCATTTTGAGATGGAGTATGACATACAGCTTACATAAGACCTATGTTAGAAAGAGAGTATCGTATCAGATTGAGAAAATCCTGTCTTGGGAATGTAGTGTGGTATTACAATGGAGGGGCGTTCAAACATGTGATCCACTACCTGCAGCCTGAAGTAGTAGATTCAGCAACCACATATGTTTAACAAGTGTGTACTTCAATTCTGAGAGACAGAGAGATGAGGGCCAGCAAGAGGGTTTAATATACAGGTGTGTGCCACTTAACGACGGGGATGTGTTCTCCTGTCCTTGTTGTTATGTGATTAAGTCATTAACTGAACATTCAGCCCAATTTGTTGCGCAAACAGACACTCCCTGCCAGACACTAGCTGACTGCACAGGCTACTGGAGATAGATTGCCTCTTCTTTGCATTAAGTGTTGTGTAAACAGACACTCTGCTGCAGGCTGTGGGAGACATGATTGCCTCATTAAGAGCATCTTTGATGTGCTTTGACCACCATCATATATGCGGTCTATTGTTAAGCGAACAGTTGTAAAGTGGCACACGCCTGTGGAATCATTATTTTACAGTAGCTATTAGTTGACTAGAATACCCAACCTTGGCCATTTGGGAGCTTCTTATGCTACTTTTCCAACCCTTAGGTTTCCAAGCAAAAGCTGCAATGTTCTGATAGGCAAAGAGAAGAACGGGCTAGGACAGTGGTTCCCAAATATTTTCAACTGGCAGCTGCCAACTGGCAGCTGGACCATTGGCTGCGGCTCCTCAATAGAGCTACAATCCTATATGTTGTATAGGTGGTGGGGTTTTTGCGAGGATCCTGTGGCTCTCCTGGCTGGTTTCCATGGCTCCCTGGGGAGCCACAGCTTACAGTTTGGGAACCACTGGGCTAGGATAAAAAGCAACAAACTGAATTCAGATATAAATGCCATGCTCCCTCACCAACTTCCTGGTTTATTTTCCAGCCCAGCCTACGGAGGGCGCCATTGCCCAGGTGCCACATATGAGTACCAGGTCTGTAATACTGAAGAGTGCCGGGGTCCTTATGAAGATTTTCGTGCCCAGCAATGCTCCAAGCGAAACTCTTATTACACACACCAGAACTCTAAGCACACCTGGCTTCCCTATGAACACCACGATGGTAAGTTGCAAGACTATACCCTGGAAATAGAGTTTTTGCTGGTTGTTGCCTTTCTCAAGACTTTATATAGGCCTCTTGAGACATGACAAAAATGATTCTCTTGAATGGGTCTGGAGCATATACTTTATGCCCTGGGCTAAATTTTATGTATTTTTATTTATTTATTTAAAAGGGTTGTACCTGACTTTTCCCATTCTGATCAATGTATCTAATATACCAGCATGTATGCTTGTCACTGACTCTCATGTATATTGACCTTCTTAAGTTATACCCATGCTAGCTAGAAGCATGCATTACATGCATAGTCAAAGATATCCCAGATACTAGGAAAGTTTCATTTTTAATATCTTTTGAAATGGGGGATATGAAGTATAACCCCAAATGGTTAAGATATTTTACACTAGCTAGAAAGTGTAATATGGGATGCATAAGGTCTTAGGTACCCTAATCAGTGGAAAAATCTGAAAATGGGACATTTAGACATCTTACTGTAAAAACTTGGGGTATGAAATCTACTTCCCAATAAAGGTAGCTAGAATCCATTCTGGATGGGGTTAGCGGTGAGTTTTGGTTGCCTCCAGGAATGTATAATTGTGTGCACCATGCAAGCTCTACTTTCTGGTATTTTAACGGAACACTTTTCAAGATATTTTTGATTTGGCTGTTGCTCAGTGTTACTTTTTTTGTTCTTGTTTGTTTGTTTTTTTAAAATTGGTTTTAATCTACTGCCTTTCATATTGCATTTTCTGGTTTTTTTCTTTTAGTTTGTTTTTATTATTAATTTATGTTGGTGAAAGTTTGCCTTGAGCATCTCCATTCTGGAGGATGAAAGTCAAGGTATACATCCCTTTAATAAGTAATAATCATATTTAAATTGAATTCTTCTGTCCAAATGTTTCTCCACTCTTCTAGGCCATAACACCTAGATTTGTGGTTTGTTCAACCTCCTTCTTCCCTCTCCCCTCTAGTTCACAAAACTTGCAGCAGTATCAAGCCCCTTATCTGTTGTTCCTGCATTCTCTGGATAATTCCCTTACCCTCAGTAGTAAGGGATCAGTAGTAACACATGAACCAAAAATATACTGCAAGGTAAATGGATGCACTACAGCTGCAGCAAAAGTGCTACATTAGGCAGTCATTTATAAGTAAAGCATCCATAGCATCAGAAGTATTTCACATGTATATCCTACCTTTCCAATCTGGAGGAGTTGAAGGTGACTTATTGCTTTTTAAGTGGATTTGCTTGCTGCATGGCTGCTACTGCTGCAATATCAAGATCTATTTACTTCAGTGGCTCTTATAGGAGGTCAAAGGAGTGTCCATAACCTGCTTATGAATTATCCAGATTACGATGATGTTGATATTAATAATAATGTGCTATACAGGTACACAGTACTTTATAAGAATGAGAGGACAGGCCTTTGCCTAAAGAGCTCATACTCTAGAAAAAAGACAGAAAAAGAAAGAAATGCCAGCAAGGCAAAGAGTCACCGTCACTACCTGGTGCCTCTTTAAGCCTAGTCCAGTGGTTCTCACACTTACCAAGGTGATGGCACCCCCACAGCCTCTTCTTCCCAGCTTAACCAGGCTCTGCCATCTTGGATCTCATAAAATTTCATGAGATCCAAGATGGTGGCACCCAGGAGAGCTGGTAGGAGGAGTGAATGGGGCATCCTGAGGTGCCACTTTGAGTACGCTGTGGTGCCCTGAGGCACCATGGTGCACAGTTCGGGAACCACTGGCTTAGGCTGTACCCCCCCCCCCCCGTGGTGGACATCAAACCAGCAACTATTTTGTGAGGAGGAGGAGAAGGAGAAAAGAAGCAAACAAAGCATATTCCACCCTCTCCATTTTTTTGTTCTTATGATTTTCTATTGTTTGATTTTTATGAAAGCTGCTCTGTGATCCTCGTTGCATGAAGGGCAGGGTACAAATGCTTTAAATAACAAAGGAAGGGGAGAGACATAACAGCAGGGATTAACAAGGGAAGAATATGCAGTTCTTTCAATTACACATACTCGCCTTGATTATATTAGGTATTGGGGAACAAAGGGGTTGTAGATGTCACAGAAAAGATGGGTTTTGAGAAGGGATTTGATCATGATCTTCTTGAGCTATGTTTCATTTAACCAGCCCACAATATATTCAGATTTTGTAAACACAAACATGAAGGATACTGTGTGATTTTCGGGAAAACAAGTCACAAAATTCTGAGCTGCACTTTTGTCTGAATCATCTGTACACATTACCCTTTTGTGTGCTTGTGTTTATTTTGCTGCAGATGCTCAGAAGTGTGAGCTGATTTGCCAGTCTGAAGAAACCGGAGATGTGGTGTTCATGAACCAAGTTGTTCATGATGGCACCAGGTGCAGCTATAGAGACCCATACAGTGTCTGTGTGAGAGGGGAGTGTGTGGTATGTATTTAAACCTGGTGGTTCATTAGTTTTCTTCTTCTTTTTTCTGTACAAAATAAAGAAAAGAGACATAGGATGCCTTTTTAAAACTTTTCTGCATACTTTTGTCAAGGGAGTATAAAATAGAGCTGTTTCAAATATTCTGTGATTTCAATATTTGTTTGAAAATAGCACATTCAGTGTCACCGGAGAAGTTGTGGAAAAAATCCTCACCAAATATTCGCATTGTTTCAATACTTTTTTGTGTCCCCCTGTTCCCCTGATTGCTGGTTCTTGGCTTTGTTTTTTTTCCTTCTCACTCCCTGCAGTCATAATCCTCAGTTTCATTTACTCATAGTGCTGAATCTGATTGGCTGTGGAGACCCACATGATATTGTTTTGAGTGTCCATGATGTCAAAACTAGTGTCATTCTATTGACGCAATCAACTAGCCACCATAACCAATAAGGTTAAATAGAAGTGTGGCAAATGAGGCCAAGGAATGTGAGGGTGCAGAGAAGAAGAGCGTTGAAACAATGAAAATATATTCACAAGTGCAGAAAGTTGCCCAAAAAAAAGATTTTGGCACTTGCAAAAATAACACAAAACAAGTTACAAGATACTGGAGAACACTGGGTGTTCACATATTGCTTTAAAAAAAAAAGATCTATTTTTATTAGTAGTTGCAAGAATGGAAATAGCATAGATATGGAATAATTTACCAGTAAATAGTTGTAATTTTTTAGGATATGGGCTGTTGATTCTATGGAACAAACAACCCGCTGTTTTGCCAAATCCCAAGCCACTGGGCCTTGTAAACCAGTCCAATCAATCAGAGTTGCCAATAAGCCAAGTTCCAGTCCAAAGTCAGGTTCCAGGTAGGTCAGTCCAATCAGTCAAGGTATCCAAATCAAAGTCCAAAGCCAAAGTCCAGTCACAATCCAGTCTGATTCCCAATTCCATAAACCAAGTCAGTCAGCCAGTCTCCTCTCCTACCTCCAACCTGCACTCCTTCAGAACCCACCAAACCCTTTCTGCCTCAGGTGCTCCCTATATACCTGAGGGATCTCCTTTAGCCTCTAGTGGCTGCAGCTGTGCAGCACACCTCCAGCTACCACCTGGGCCTGAATCCTGCATTCACTTTGAGCAAGGGGCACTATGGACACCACACCCTATCTCCTCCGTAATATCTTCCACAATTCCAATACACCCGCCAAATCGGAGTATTCTAGAACACAGTGGCATAGCTTAAGGCATCTGGCATCCAGGAGCACAAAATGTTTAACACCCCCCCTTATTCTCCCATAACACTCTCCAAAATTAGGCACCCTCCAAATGGCATCTTAGAGGCCTCCAAAAGGCACTTCAGAATTTCAGTGAAAACTGTATGTGCCTTTCAGAGGGATCCAGGAGGACTTCTGAGCCCTGGGAGGGGTTGGCCACTGGGTCCCCTGAGTCATTACAGTACAGTAGCTGTCATGGAATTGTTGAAGTACATTCAGTTGTAATAACCATAGATTGTGTATGTGAACTACACCATAATTATCACTTTCAAGTAATTATGAAATGAGATAGTTTGGGAGAGAACATTATAAAATGAACAGAAAAGCACCATGTTGAGTTGACTGGTAATAAAAATGACTGGTTTTAGAGTATGAAAATATATATAGAGCTCTACCATGTTGGCTTCAGTCTAGTCCAGGGGTCTCCAAACCCTGGCCCGGGGGCCAGATGCGGCCTGCAGCAAGCCTCTTTCCGGCCCGCGGTCAACCTCTTGTTCCCTGAAAGCCTCTGGCCTACTCAACTGAACATGACCAGAACTGTGCTCTGATTGTGTCTGAAGGGTGTTTTGAGGGCCAGAGAGGTTGAATGAATGAGCCCATTCATTCATTTATTCACTCATCTAAGTTCTATTTCTAATTTAGTTATTTAAATTTTATATTTAAATTTTTTTTCCGGCCCTCCACATCACGCCAGATATTTGATGCGGCCCTCTGGTCAAAAAGTTTGGAGACCCCTGCTCTAGTCATAAGGTTACCATTCTGAAATGTCATTCTTAGAAATATTTTCTCAGTGCTCGTGTTTTTTTCTTCCTGTGGTGACAGCATGTTGGGTGCGACAAAGAAATTGGCTCTCTGAAGCAGGATGACAAGTGTGGTGTTTGTGGGGGTGACAATTCCCACTGCCGGACAGTGAAGGGGACTTTGATTAAATCCCCAAAGCAACCAGGTGAGAGGAGAAGGTTAAACTTAACTTTTTTTAAAAAAAAAAAAGCACAGAAAATTCAAGGGTGCTTCTAGCTAGAGGGTTTTTTTTTTCCCCACAAGACACAAGCTACCAGACTTTGCAGAGAAGATTCAGTCCAAATTATAACTGTGACATAAAATACCTGAGCTGCTAAACAGGATGATTTCATCACCATACCTGGTGTTCTCCTGTTCTTTCTTTCTTTCTTTAACCAGTGTCCACAGTAACATTCTGTGGACACTTCAGCATTCTCAGTCTGTGTTGGCTGAACTTCATGAAAAGAGAATTTGTTTACTTACCTTGTCATCATGCATTGTTTCCAAGAAAAGAAAATATCAAAGGGATTTCATGCAGTAGTAGACTGAAAACATCTCGTTTCCTCTGTCTTTTCTACATATTCTCTCATTTGGAGGCTGTACATGTTGCTTGGGCAATGCAATTAATTCCTACTTGTACATATGCTTCATTCAACTCTCAGTAACAACAATATATAGAGTTTTTTTTTAACACACATGTATGAGTCTTCATATAAAAAACAAGAACCTGACTGTTCTTCAGATTATTTGCTCAGGAGGACCTATATGGTACTCATGAGCTGCACAACTAGATTTTCGTGCAGTCTATGGGGGAATATATTCGTTCATTTCAGTGTGGTTTGTGCAAGGTGTTTCCAAGGCATCAAGCACACACTTTTAACTACAAATGCTTGGTAACCGCAGCAAAATGAAAAGGGATTTAAAAAAAGAAAAACCTGTGTATTTCCTTTCTGTGAAGATTCCTGCAGCTTCAGGAACTAATATGAATGTTTCACGGAACTTGTATCTGACTGTAGAACTGCCCCTTTAAGAATGACTTCTTTCTTTGGCGTTTTCAGTGGGTGCTTTGAAAATGTTTGAGATTCCAGCTGGCGCCAGGCATGTTCAGATTGAAGAGATGGAGCCCTCACCCCATACCATTGGTAAGAGCATGGGCCTTGGTGGACTGAGAATCAGTCTTGCTTAGCAGTATTTATCTAAAGAAGCATTTAATAGTCCAATCCTTATAAAGAACATGTTGAAACTTTGCAGGGGGCAGCAGTACACTTATTTTAATGGGAGAGATATAGATGCTTGACTCTCCCATTGAAATCAGTGAGACTTTCAAGTATATAACTTTGAATGGACCGAACCCTGCCATTTTTCTACGAGCTAACCTGCACATTGCTAAGTACAGGTTGAACCTCATTATTCGTGTGGGTTCCGTTCCTAGCACTCTGTGGATGGCAAAAAACACACTATAGCAAATCATTTTAAAAAACAAAGTTTCTTTGCTCAGGTGATTTAAAAGCAGCCTTTTTGACCTTTGTGATGTAAGATAAGAGTCATTAAGAAGGCAGTCCATCAATCAGTCTTCCTCCAAGAGCTTACAGAGGCGCTTCACTCAGCCCCTCCCTTCGCCAATGCAAAGTGATTACCTTTCTTTCACATGCTAAGGGGGAAGGGAGGGGTCGCCAGGAGAGAGAAGGATTGATGGGTTGTCAGCCAGCTGCCCAATCTCTCTCTCTCTCTCTCTCTCTCTCTCTCTCTCTCTTTCTCATATATTAAGGAGGCTATTGTTAAAGGACTGTTCAGTTTTTTAAATTGATTTTAAAGGGATGCATTTTTCCCCTTCTCCAGGGATCAGCACATTCCTTCTCATTTGCAGGGGCCATTCATGTTGAGTCAAATCCGTGTATAAAAAATCCGTGTATAAATAGGCTGGACCTGTATGTATATATTTGTAACTGCTCACAAATGTCTCATTTATTGAGTGATTTTCAGTTTCTAGTCTTGTATTACATACTACCATCAGTTCAATAGCTTATATTGACATTGCAAGGTTGATTCATGCATTTGTATATGTTAGGTATATCCACAGAGAAAAATACTACATTGGAATAAATCCTAACAAAAAATTTTGCACTGTACAAACATTTACTTTGTATAGCTTTGCAATCATTAGAGTGCAGAACTTTACAAAGTAAAGGTATTCAACTCACATTACAAAATACATCAATAAGAGGTTAGATTTAAACCTCTTTATGTGCAGCATTGCAAATTTATTGCCTTGGTTGCTGCTAGATGTGGGTTATCATGGATTATTTCTATAATGCCATCAGTGTATATAGTGGATGGTTGAGATAGTAACTTGTGAAAGTTCACATTTGCTAATTGCAGACTAATAGGGATGAAATTGCCAACTAAATTTGCAATCAGCCAGCAGGCAATAAAGGCACACTTGTAATTTGCCAGTTAATATTTGTATTAATTTGCAGTTCAGTGTTTACTTCATTATTTTGGGTCATAGAGAGTAGTGGTCCATCAGTCTACATCTGACCTAGTTCTAGTAAAAACCAATAACTTGCATCATTGTGTACAGTTTTAAGTAATATTTCATGGATATTTTTGTAATATGATGTTGAATAAATTTATTTTGCAAAAGGGTGATGTATACTTGAGATGGAAAAGTGTAGGTACCAGGTATTAAGAATGCCTAAATTGTGATCAGTGAGCAGATAATACAAAGCAGTAGTTTCCCTCTTTCTCTTATACCTCTACCTGCAACTCACCTTCTCCTGCTATCTGTAAAATTTTAGGCTTCTAGTGAAATTGGCATGTACGGTTGAAGCTGTGATTCTTTTTTGGTGATTATACAATGCTCCTCTCTATGCTGTACAAACTTGAAGAGGCCTGGACTTGAAGCCAAACCTCTCATGCTTGTAGGAGAGAGAGAGGGAGTGTGTGTATGTTTTCTTTCTGCTCAGAAGCTCTATTAATTCAGAGGATGACTTGGAATACCAGGCTTGACTTGGTATGTCAGTGGTACAAACAAGCTAAACAAACACTTTAAAGGAAATGAAAACCAAGCTGAAATTTAAACCAGAAGTCACCTGAAACAATAGGGAAGTGAAGGGGAGAGAGTTGGGGTGTATTTTTCAGTGGGTGAAATAGAAGACAAAATGTATTGGTAAAATTCAAACTTGGAAAGAATACCATTATTAACAAAATATCTATCATCCTGATGGATGGATGGAGGTGAAGAAGGGATAGGGCTTGTATAGGATCTCTTGGGTGTGTGGGTGGGATCTCTGTTACTGAGAGCTAGGCCACTCACCATCAGAAGCGAAGGGCAAGTTTTACTTTTACAGCAACATTTCCTCAAAGCACAGCACTTAACTTGTCCCCATAGGCATGATTGACAACCATTCTGTTAGCTGGGGGAAAGTAAAAGAGTGATTTCAGAGACTGTTAAGGTAGGAACATGTTTATTGTGTTTTTTAGATATACCAAAAAAATAATAATTTGGACATCATATCTGCACGGTCCCATGTTGGGTTTTGTTTCTTGGTCATGTGACGATTGCCCGTGCCCAAGTCCCCTTCCTGTCATTTTCTCTAATGTATGTGAAAAGACTTGATGAGAGGAAATGATCCTATGAACTTTTTTTCCCCAGCTGTTAAGAACCAAGCCTCTGGCAACTTCATTCTGAATCCTAAGATCAAAGGTAGCAAGAATGATGCCTTTATAGAGATGGGCTTGGAATGGGAGTATACCATTGAGAATGGCAAGGAAAACTTGAAAACCAGTGGCCCCCTGCATGAAGCCATCAGTGTTCTGGTGAGTCCTAGGGAGGTGTATAATGGCTGTGCATGTGCATGTGCCATACACAGAAATAAGAAGTCTATTACAGGTTACAGGCCATGATGGGTATTTGCAACCTTCTGTTTTTAGAAGGAGGCTATCTCTGACATTCCAGATGCAGGAGAGTGGCAACAGGACGCAGGAATTTTGTTGGTTTGTGTGCTTCCAGAGGTATCTGGTGGGCCATGTGAGATACAGGAAGCTGGATTAGATGGGCCTTTGGGCTGATCTATCAGGGCTCTTCTTAAGTTCTTTTGGTGGCTATAACCTGGTGAAATGTGTGAGTCTATGACCCTCTGTGTCTGTGCTTGTTCAGATTTTGTGTGGATAGTAGATAGAATTTTTCCTTCTCATTGCAGCTTTTGTCTTTTTTCTGATAACAGGTTAAAACAGAAGAAGATGATTCCAAGAGCAACTTGATGTACAAGTATATCATACATGAAGATCTCCTTCCCATCATTGGAAACAATAATGTCCTCCTGGAAGAAATGGACACCTATGAGTGGGCCCTTAAGAGCTGGTCTCAGTGTTCAAAAGCATGTGGAGGAGGTATTTTTCATTTTACTCTTCCTGTTTATGTCTTGGAAGACCTTCATGTGTGTGAAGAATACACCTAGGACCAGTTCACATTTGTATATCATGTGATTGCTCAGCCTTTGATGGTGCTCAGCTGAATGTTTGATGTGGTTTTGTTGAAAAACAATGTATTTGAGGTGATAGAAAAGGAAAGGTGGATTTGCAGTTGTTTGTGCATGTGTGCAGTCATCACTTGAAGCTGCAATCATCATGTGATGAACATACATGTATTAAAGCAGCCCTTAGTAATTTGGTTTTGGATATTGAGGAAAACAGGAGTGCCTTAGACATTCCTCATGTCTTTCCATTGCAGATTTTCTTCAGGTTTTATTTGTTTAACTGTCTCTTTCATGTAACATTGCAAACTTTGGTGAACTTGTTTTACTCTAGGAATGATTATTTGGTTTAGCTTCAATGAAGAAAGCCAAGCCAAAATGAGTCTGCTTTAAACAAAATTCTACTTTGTCTTGTTCTAAGTGCATCTCAGTACACCATAAAGTAAACTGAGACAGCCCCAGAACAAATTAACTGCCCTCATTTTCTGAGCCTAACATTCGGGTTCATCTATTCGGGCCCAGTCATTTCAGAGTTGTTGTTCTTCAAAACAGTGCATGTAAAAAGTTCCTTTAGTAGGCACTGCCACTGGTCAGTCATGGTTTTGAATCTGTGCATGGCATAACAGATCTGGCAAGAGGGTTATCATAGCATTGGTGGTTGAGCAGGCAGGTGAGATGATTCCTTGTAGTGCCACGCAGCCCAATCCTATCTATGTTCACTTAAACTTAGTGCCAGCATAGTCAGTGGGCCTTATTCCCAGGTACGTGAGCATAGGACAATAGTCTTAATTGCCAATAAGTAAAAAGGCTGTTGATATTTTTGTATTTATAAGATACTAGAGCACTTTTTTAAAAAAATTGAGATCAAACTTTAGACAGGATTGCAGTTTCTCACAGTACATATCTGGAACCAAGTGAAATAAATATTGAGTGACTTATATCTGGAACATTTAAGCAAACACAGCAACTTTTGAAAAGCCGTCAGAACTTGCTGATTCAACTGTTGTTCTAATGGTGTATTTCCAGGGGCATGTCCCTGGAAAACTCAGTGCAGCCCATGCTACATCCCAAGTTGTGTTTTGGTGGTAGAAAGGAGTGCTCTGTAAAGAAATTGTTTTTCCTCCACCAGCCCTGTGTGTCTCTGAACAAACTTGGAACATTGTCCCACCTTCAGATTTTCTGATAAAATGTCAGGCTGCAATGCCTAGTTCTGAGTAATTCAACTCACAGTAGTCACCCTAACATGCCCTTTCAAGTGGAATCCCAGATTTTAATCTAATTTAATCTGCTTGAGGCAGAGTGGGGGTTGACTTTACTCTTTGAGGGAGGGGGGAATGCTAGAAGAAAACTAGTTAGACCAGAAACTCTGTGTGTGAGTCTGAGAGTCTGAATAAAACCACAAAAGAATAAACATCTTAGTCTAAAGACTTACATGGTAGCCTGGCACATTTACAAATGCTGGCTGTGTCTCCTTAGGAGTTCCCAGACAATCATAGTAGATGAAAGTTGAAGCTGAAAGCTCCAAACCGCTAAGAAATAGTTCCACTAGTTTGTACCCCATATTGATGTATTTATTTTAAAATTCAAAGAAATTATTCAAGATGGTGTTTAAACCAGGGGTGTCAAACATAAGGCCCAGGGGCCAGATGTGGCCCGTGGAAGCTTTTTATCCTGCCCTCAGGATAAAGCAGTGCTAAGGTGTTACTGCTGAAAGGGCAGTCCACATGAAAATTGGGCTCTCCCATAACTTGAAACATGATCAAGATTTGTGTTATTTTTTCTTTTGTCATTTGCAGCTAATATGTTCCTAAGTGAGAAAAAGTGCTTATTTTTGGTTCTGACCTGTTTAATGACATCACTTCCTGCCTAATGACATTACTTCTGGCCCTCAGCAGGCATCATGAATGCTGTTCGGCCCTTGGTATGAAACAAGTTTGACCAGTGGCGTTGCTAGGCGGGTGCGGGGGGTGCGGGTCGCACCGGGTGATGCAGACTGAGGGGGTGACGTGCACTGTGGGGGTTGACGCACTAAAATCATGGTGGTTAGGAGTAACCCCATCATATTATATACCGTTGGATGCGGATTTTCGAGCAGAATGCAATGCAAAAAAGCAGAGTGAAATCTCTCATTTCTATCAAAAGTTATGGCCAAAAAACTGGAGAACAAAAAATGCATGGAGCCCTATAGAAAGTGAAAGTGAGCCGTATTGTGCGTTTACTCGCAAGTAGGCAAACTTGCCTTAGTCCGTTGGAAAGGGCAGGCTGAGAGGAATCCAATGACACCAGAATGGTCCTGTTCCAATGAATGCAGTCCCCAAAAACACCTGAGAAGGAAGTCCCTACATCCAAGCAGATGAATGTATTGAGCCCTATGGAAAGCAAAACTAAGCCTCACGGTCGCGTTTACTTGCGAGTAAGCAAACATGCCTTGGAAGATCAGGTGAAGGAGAGTGCAAGGCTACCAGAATGGTCCTGATCTGATGCACCTGGAGCTAAACAAGTGCTCTAGCAGGCAGCCTCCCCCCCCCCCCCACACACTAGAAAGATCAAAACAGAGGCTTCAGCTGATAAGGTGAACTTTTTTGAGACTTGCAAAGCCAGGTGGCTCCTGACAGTGATCTAGTTTAGACAGAAGTTCTTAAATTGGGCACTGGGGCTGAAAACCTTACTGGTTTTGGAGGGGAGAGGTGTTATTGCAGGCAGACTACAGAGGAAATTCACTTGGTGGAACAGGGCTGGCTTCTGCTTATTTAATTATTTGTTTTACTTTAATTATTTATACTTATTTATTTTAATTTGCCTGATGATGTCACTTCCACCATGACATCACTTCTGGTGGATCTTGGACAGATTGTCATTCTAAAAAGTGGTCCCAGTGCTAAAAGTTTGAGAACTGCTGCAATAAGGTGTTAGTAAGTTGACACCCTGGGGTGTGTGTGTGATACCATTAGTGACTAAAATCACTAAAATCACAGTTTGGAGGAATAATTTCATCATGTTATATATCCATCAATGTGCAATTTCATGCAGAATGTGTTCTATCTTTGTTCTATCAAAAAGTACAGCCAAAAAACCAGTGGGGGCGGAGTGATGGTACATTACCACGCCCACCACCTTGGGTGTTGCCCCGCCCACTGCACGGGGGGGGGATGTGCTGGCATCCTGCAGCGGGTGACGTGAACCCAAGTGACGCCACTGAGTTTGACACCCCTGATTTAAACCATTCCTGAGCAAAGTGTGGCCCATGTACCAAATTGCATTCATTTTTTTGCATTGTGCATGTGATATAAAATACTGTATTTTCCCACCTTTGTTCTTCTGTAGCAGTGAGGTGCTAATGCTAATTATTATTTATATATCTCTTTTCAACAAAAAGTGGTTTACAAAGTGGTTTAAATAGCAGAATAAATCAATAAATGGTTCTGTGCTCCCAAAGGCTCACAATCTAAAAAAAGATGCAGAAGAGGCTGCAGAGTGGGCCTCTTTCCCCTTTTAAATCTCCTTTCCCATCTGTAAGCCTCACACCCCACAATGGATCTCCTCAGATCTGCACCAGTGATTTCACTGGCACATTACAAGAAGACAAAGGGGGCAGGGAGGCTGATACCCGAGGGAATAGCGTTCGGTGTGCACCACCTCCTGCAACCACTCCATCCCTCTTCCTGTCCCCTCTCCACTGTCCCTGCCATCTTACCTACCTCAGTTGGTCCCTCAGTTGGTTCCATGGTCAGGTGGGAAGGCTCCAGCCTTCCTGTTGGTGCTCAGGAAGCACGCTACTCAGTCCTGGCCAGAAACTGCTGAGTGTCAGAGAGAGAGAGAGGTAAACGAGACCATTACAACAGTAATGACCAACACACACCCACAAGAGCAACACAACAGTAGGCTGGAGATATGGGTTGATAACTTTCAAGATAATGCTGACTTTTGTAAAGGAGTGCCATCTCTTCCTCTGAGGAATCTGGGCTAGCCATATTGTTCCTTCACAGTTCAATTTTAGTTTTGCTTCTGTTGTTTTTCAGGAATTCAGTACACCAAGTATGGCTGCCGAAGGAAGAGCGATAACCGAATGGTGCATCGGAATTTCTGCGACAATGGCAAGAAACCAAAGCCAATACGCAGGAGATGTAACATGCAGGAGTGCTCTCAGCCAGTGTGAGTGTTTCTTCCTTTACATCACTTCAGATTTCAACTCTTTTCAAATTCAGTTGCTAAGGTTTGAGATTGAAAGCTTAGGCTGTTCTACCCTTACTGTAAGTGGTGCCAGATCTGCCATTAAAGCATTATCTTAATTTTTCAAGTGATGGGTATTGGAAGATTAGCATTTAATTTTTTTTTCATTTTTTAATTATGGTCACTTACAGCCCAGTTCTATCAAAACAGCAATGCAATTGCGCCACTGGAGCTTACGCTGCATCCTGTGGGAGCAGCAGTCATGGAAGTTTCCTCCAGGTAAACATTTGTTCCCTTGCCTGGGAGTAAGCCCCACCATCCTGATGGGTTACTTGGACATGCCAGCAAAATTCCCTGGCTGTGACTGCTCACTGCTTGCTCACCAGGCTGTGCTCTGTGGCACATTGCATTTTCCACATGTTTCGGCAATGCAGCAGGTTTTTAATCTTTTCAAATTTCAGAGTTGGTGCAGGAAGTAGAGAGAATTATGCACATGGATCTGTGTGATCCAATGTACATGTGAGAGAGATAAGGTTCTTGGTACGGTTTAAAAGCCTGTTTTTAGCAGCAACCAAGACTGAATTGCCATCCTGTCCCCCAAGTGCATTTTTAAGACTATTTGTTGTGTGTGTGCTTTTTAATACCTCATAATAGCTACAGCACTATTATCAATAAAGGACTATCACAATTTGTTAGCTTCTCTTTTTAACAGCTGTATATCCTGCCTTTCACATTGATGTAAATGTCCCCTACCCTAGCCTGCCTCAGCTGGCACAAACTTACCCATCCAGAGCTGGATCTGGGAGCCAGAGTGCACCTCCATGCTGGCACACCCGGCTATCTAGTAGCCACAAATATGCTTTACAGCATGCATGTGACAGTTCTAGGTCCGCGCAGGAGGCCTGTGCCGGCACAAGTGGTATGGATTGTGCTCTAAGGCCCCTGTGGTCCAGCATTTGGTTTCCAGCTGTGTCCAGCCAGATGCCTGCATTTTGATATCTTGGCATCTTTCAGAGTTGCAAACAAGAAGGCTACATCTCACTGAGGCAGGAAATTTTGTTTCTGGATTGTGCCACTTCAGAGACCAAATGGGGACGGCCATGAAACTCCATACCAAAAAAACTCAAGCATGAAAAAATCTAGAATGAAGTCTAGGTTAGAACCCTTTCCCCCAACTATTTGGGTTTTTTTTTTTTAATACAAAGAGAGAATATTGTGTATGGGGGAAACATGCTATCATGTGAGTTCCCGTTCCCTATAGTCTGAAGTGAGTCAGCCCAAACACAGATTTACTACCTTTGTAAAAATGAAAATCAATTTCTTCCTGTTTCTCTCTGCAGCTGGGGGGCAGAGGAGTGGGGAGCCTGCAGCAAATCTTGTGGGAAGCTGGGAGTCCAAATCAGAGTTGTACAGTGTATCCAGCACCTACAGAATGGCACAAATCGGACAGTACACACAAAATACTGCACAGGAGACAAACCAGACACCCGTCGGCCCTGTAGCCGTGTTCCATGTCCTGCCCAATGGAGGACAGGGGCCTGGTCTCAGGTAAGATGGCTCTACCAAGTAGCTACTTTTCGCATGGCTGATATTAGATACTGTGGTACCTTAGGCAAAATAATACAAGCAACTTCTAGCCCTCCCCCACCCCCCGCTTTGGAATCATGTTAGAACTCTCAAAATCCATGATTCTGGAATTCACAGTAACAGAGAAGTTTGAAAATGTGCCTGGCAAAAATAGTTTAAAAGATAAGAAATCAATCAGTGACCTCATTGTTTTCAGTTCTCATGTTGTAGATCAAGATTCCTTGGCTCCCCTCTCCAAGAATTGATTCAAGTTTTTTCAATAACAATTTTAGAATGTGATTATTTTACAGTAAGCTCAGCATATCCTTTGATAGTGGTTTGGCATTGGCCATATTTGTAAAAATAATATGCAAATTATGCTTCTTATGTTCAGTGAAATTTTGGTTTAACAAATCTTGATTTAACCGACCAGAAACAATGGACATTATCTGCTTCATTACAAACTACAGGTCCAACCTATTTATACGCGGATTTTTTATACTTGGATTTGACTCAACATGAATGGCCCCTACAAATGAGAAGGAATGTGCTGAGCCCTGGAGAAGGGGAAAAATGCATCCCTTTAAAATCAGTTTACAAAACTGAACAGTCCTTTAACAATAGCCTCTTTAATGAGAGAGAGAGAGAGGGCAGCTGGCTAACGATCCATTGATCCTTCTCTCTCCAGTGGACCCCTCCCTTCCCCCTGAGCATGTGAAAGAAAGGTGCCCCAAAATGCACCAATTTTGAATTGGTGGAGGGGCTGAGTGAAGCCTTTGTAAGCTCTTGGAGGAGGACTGATTGTCCTCTTAATGACTCTTATCTTACATCACAAAGGTAAGCAAGGCTGTTTTTAAATCACTGGAGCAAAAAACTTTGTTTTTTGAATTGATTTGCTATGGTGCGTTTTTTGCCATCCACATGAGTGCTTGGAACCAAACCCACACGAATAATTAGTCTCAACCTGTAGTCACACAGTATATGTTCTGCGCATGTGCATCTCAATTTATCTCAGTGCATTTGGATTTAACAGACTTTTGACATTTACGGTCACCCCTTTCACCAATTAGCCTGCTAAATCAAGGATTCACTTTACAACTTAAAGTACTCATACTAGCTCTGACACTCAGATTTCTGATGTTGTCAAGAAGACAAATTCTACTGTAGAAAACTAGTTATGTACTGTATGTATCTGCATTTCAAAGTTATACTAGTTCTGATCTTTAATAATGTGTGCAGCAACCTCATGTGCTCACTGTTACAACTGCATGTACACCTGTGGCTCATGCTTGCTACATCAGGCTGATTGTCTTTTTTTCTGATGGCATCACATGGAGTGCCTTTCAGTGGCTCCACCCTTTCTTCATTCACATCCTTGAACTTGATCCTGTTTCTTTCCTCCTTTGTGGCAGTGCTCCGTCAGTTGTGGGGAAGGCATCCAGCAGCGCCAGGTGGTGTGCAAGTCCAGTGACAACACCATTGGTCAGTGTGATAGTGAGAAGCCAGAGACTATACAAGTTTGCAAAACGGCAGCATGCCTAGGTGAGTAAAGCTGGTATTACACTAGGAATGCCATAAAAATGCACACTTTTAATAGAACGGCTACTGTATTTTTTTAATGTGGTGTCCATGGATATGCATGAATGCCATGATGCCAGTTTATACAGAGCAAGCACAAGACTGGTGAAGATTCTGGGGCAACAAGTTAGAAGGAAGAATTCATCCGAGATTATGAGGTAGCACTGATGTAGGCCGTGCTAGCTTTCCAGCTCATTAATTCTCAATGTGCACATTTTAGATTAAAGCAGATATGTTCTGCATGGGTAATAAAAGAATATTACATTCCCCATGAGTTTCTGAGTTCTGGCACTGTAAATATTCCTTTTAAGATAATACATGCCTATAACATCTAAGAACCAGATGCTGGTGGTGATATTCATCTGGGAGTCTTCTGAAGCTATTCTACTGTTGTTGGCCATCACAACTTCTAGTGACACATGGATGGATCAAATATTTTGAGACCAGTAATCTGCTATATGAAACTCTTGAATTCCTTATTTCCAAACTCAAGAATTGTTGTGGGACTAGTCTCTGGAGCCCTACCTCAAGCTGTTTGACTACTCATTGTGATCCAGATTCCAGACACCTTATTTTTCCCCCTAGGAAAGCAACCAAGTGCTACAACGAATGCAGACACTAGTGACTATGTGACTCCCAGGGTACAATGGGTGCCCCAGGAGAGTGCCAAAAATCCTGTTAGCAAGATATCATCAAGTAGGTGCATTTCTGTTTCTGGGTTTTGCATTTTGAATCATCTGTCTCAACTTTTTGGGGAGGGAGATGGGGTTAATATTTTGCATTGTTCAGGAAGGAGTCTGCTCCTACAGTATTAGAAGTATTGTCAAGTGGTGCAGTCATGAGAGCTGACTTTTTACACTTACTGTGTGGGTAGCAGGTAGGCATTTTGTTGGGAGAAAACTGTATTTGCCTTCAACACTGCTTTGGGTTTCACGGTTGTTCATTTCACCATCAATCTGAGAGCATGGAAAGCTGCCTTATTGGTCTTGCCCTTATTTTGAGCCTTCTCTTTGATAGGTTAAAAATATCTCTGCACTATCCCCTACCAGGGTTACATAAGTAGGTGACATATTAATCCCGAATCATAGCGTGGAAACAAATATATTCCAATAAAGATTTTGTATGTTGTAAATCTAGTGTAACTTGTGAGCCTTTGAGCCAACTGCAGTTCATCCGCAAAACCAGGAAGTGCATTGAGCCCCTCGTGGGCTGCCATACGTGGCTGGGGGTGGGTTGGCTGGATAGACCTGCAATAATGATGAAAGAAAAATAATTTGCAGAAAAATTTAACAGCTACAAATTGACATCCATGAAATAAGTTGAGCATATTCTTATTGCTGCTGCTCTTTCTAGTGTGGATACAGCCTGAGCTATTCTAGAGTGCTTATCACTTGCATGAGATCAAATTGTTCCTCCAAAAGAGTACTTATTTAGCACAACACATAAAGCCTCATAATAAAATGAGTAATGTGGGAAATCTTGGATTTGCCCTGATCCTGGCCTGAATGCAGAACCAATTTGGGTTGAATGTCCTTCCAGAAGCTCTAAAGGTCACTTTTCAACAAAGACATGTTGCCAGGTTAAGAATTGCCTGGTTTTAGGTGCCATCTAGTGTTTCTTGAGTCATCTGCAGGAGGTTTCAAGCTGTCGTGCACTACAGAGTGCTGCCTTTGCAGAATGTGTAATCAGTTGCTTGGTAGGTACGCTTGTCTTTTTGTCTGTCTATCTTTTAAGCTCTCTTCATGCTTGTATCTCACTGACTTGTACATTCCTCTCTCTGTCTTCTCACCTTAGGGTACCATGCTGAAATTCTGCAGTTGCTGACATATCCATAGGCCTAATGCCACTTGGGTACATGCTTTTATGCACCTTATCTCCTGTAAATAGTAAAGAATGCAGTACAGTAGTTATCTGTGGACATGTATAATTTTGAATTTTAAGACCTCATTGCCAAATTAGTGTTTTCTGTGTTTATGCTTCTCTTTACAAACACCAGGTTCTTGATCCTGTAGTGTTACTTGAGCTTGGGATTGGAAAGGACTGGATCATTAATGGTGGGGAATTAGACATAGACATAGCCCCACATTTCCAGCTCCTGAGTGAAATTGTCAAATGTAACCAGAACTGCAACACTGACACTGGAGTGGGGTACTATATCCAGTCCCCCATTAGTGGCTGGTCCCTGCACTACTTGCCTTATATTAACTACCCCACATATGATACCTTTAATTGATGAGCAGCTTACAGTCATGGAATCCCATTTCAAATGTGACTATTGCCTTTTTCTCTGTCTCCATGCATTTTTTTCTTTCTCTTTATGTCTCTCTCACATTCTGTTCTTGATACCACTAATCTATACTGTTGTTTACTTAAAAAGAGCTTACACCATCTTTGTATAGCAGTAGAGAGAGTGAAGAGTTGATCTGGATGCATCTGCACACACATAGTTTACAACATGGGATTGTATACTCATAGCAATCTAGTGCGATCATTTACACATCATTTCTGTGCTGTGATTTGATCTCATGATAGTCTTGGTAACAGTTGGCTTAACTGGTAGATATAGATCCTTGTTCCTGTACTTAAAAATATTTCTTTGTGACTTTCCCTACTGTAGAGGAGCCTTGCCTTGGAGACAAATCCATATTCTGCCAGATGGAAGTCCTGGCTCGCTACTGCTCCATCCCTGGTTACAACAAGCTCTGCTGTGAATCTTGCAGCAAAAAGGTCACCACTACCAGCCAGCCTTCCAAAGCTGACCGTGGCGCTTCTGAGACTGGAACTCATGGGGGTGCCGTTCTTCTCAGCCCCTTTCCACAACTACCTGTCCATCCCACTGTCATGAGCCATCTGCAAAAGATGAAGGGCACAGCTCCAAAAGAGACAGAGGCAGCCCGTGGCCTACTGGGCACCCTGGCTGGCTCAGCTGCTCATGTTACCTGTCAGGTTAATACTGCATCACAACCTTGGGACAGTCCTGACAATGGTCCTTCAAAAGTTGGTGTGTCAAGATTACTACCTCCTTGGCGACGAGCTGCAACAGAGTGGAATCCTGGGGACCTCCGCAGTGGCCCGGCTTTCCAGTCATTTCCTGCTGCCTTGAGCAAACCTTTAGCTGTGTCACAAAGAGGAAGCGATTCAGCTCTTCCCTCTCAAGATGCAGCAGTGCAGAGAATTGACAACACAGAACCCAAACAGTCTGCTACCAATCTCAGGACCTCCTCTCCAGTTGTGACTTGAGAGTAATTTCTTCTGAAGTCTTCTATTCTCTGTCTCTCTCTCAATCCACAGTTTACATGGGGCAAAGATGTCGCATTTTTGGGCCCTTTTCCGAAATGGAAGGAATACCAATTTCAAACACAACCAGCAATGTTCACTCAGCAATGAGGACAACAAATATATATTTTTATTTTTGGTTTGTGGCACTTTTGAAAGTCTTCTATTTTACAAAGAAAAAAATCATTGACATAAGCAGAAACTGTTGCAGCAGCCGCTATTCTGTTGCAAACAAGATGCCAAGAGCAGTTGGACACACGCTGCTTATATAACCCAGGTTAGGTTACCTCAGAGTGTGGTGTCTTCAGTCAGCAGGGCTTTTTCTTCAAGGGTGCTATCAAGAGGTTTTTCAAGCGGACTATGTTCTCCCCCGCTCCTCAGTCACTACTCATCACTGCTGCTATTCCAGCCACCTGGAGCATGGGAGATTCTGAAATGGTGCTGCATACTACATAGTTCTACTCTGAGTTGTGTCAGATAGTGAACTCATGTGGACTGAAGTTCATTAGCGTGAGAGAGGGAGGGAGATGAAGAAACCTAATTTGGATGGCAGGAGGGTGGGTATGGTTTGGACTAGTGGCCTCCTGAACCAGCAATAAAGCATCTGTGCACTGCGGAGGTGATGTGCCGAGACTCTTGGGAGGAAGATGTTTAATAACCCACAGCTCACACTGAGTGTCTTTTGAACGGTGTATGAGTAATGAACATCTCTTCTTTTAAAACCAGTGTTCTCATTTTTTGGCACAAGGCCTTTGTTTAGTGTGGCAGTGACACTTGTCAGGCACCAAAGAATCGTGCTCGATCTGACTAAATGTCCGCGTAGACGCTCAAAAGCAAGGCATGATGCTGGCAACCATTCTTTTTGTCCCCAGCGTCTGCTAGTCATTAGTGAAATGAGAATAACCAGGAGGACATATTGAACGAATCAGAGAATTGGGTACAAAAACACGTTTCCAAATTTCTCCATGTTTGAAGTAATGCTACTGCTGCAAAGATCTGGAAGGGCGGGGCCTGTGCTTGTGTGTACTAAGATGGGAAGTCTCAGCAGTGACCCTGGTTTTAATAAAATAAGCCCACCACTAGCATTCTGAATGAGGAAGGTAATTAGTATAGATGGCGATTTAAAGCAGCTCCTGTACTGTGGAGTTTTCTAGGAACTATGTGAGCTGCAGTTGGTGGCTTTGAAAATGTCTTAAGGAAGCAAATCTGTGCTGAGAAATGTAGTGGTTAAGAGAGTGACTTTCAGCATTTTCATCTCACAACACACTGACAATGTGCTAAAATTATTAAGGCACACCATTAGTTCTTTGACAACTGAGAAGGCACACTATGCTGCTGGTGGGGGAGGGGGCTCACGTCCCCCAATGACCCTATTAATAAATGACCCTTCTCCAAACTGCCACGGGACACCTGCGGACCATTCGCAGCACAACAAAATCGCTGGGTTAAGAGCTAGGGGCTGTTCTAAGAGATTAGTAGCGATTGTGTGCTAGACTAGATAGTCTCCATTCCACTACTGTGTATCCTTTGAGAGGGATATACAGGCAAGCCATTGCACTGAACCCGCCCTCTAACCGATCTCTGTCTTAAGAGATGTAGAGACCACCACTCTACACATGTGCACTTAAGACTACTTTTATTTTTTTGCAATGCCCTTTCAGTTTTCCTTTTAAATATATTATTTCGTACAGTATCCAAAGGGCCCTTTCTCTGCCTTTTCTTAAGCCCTTTTAAACACCACAAATGGAGTCTCAGGGATTTGGACAGCCTGGTCCATTGCAAGGCCCCCTGGCCCAGCTGCACTTCCACTTTGCAACCCTGATGGTTTTCGCCTGAGGGATCCTTGTGATGTTCTTTGGAGAAGACGAGGGTCCTAATGCTAACATTTTAAGATCCGGAAAGAGAGAAGATGAGGAAAATGTAATGGGGCTCTTAGAAAAAAGACAAAAATAAATAGAGGGATGCAGGGCAAACTCCTGGAAAGTCTGGGGGATAGATTTGGCAGTTGAATATATCTGCTTTCAGAAAAAGAGATGTGCATATTTAAGTTCATTATCTTTTATATTTTTAAAACCTTACACTGCACTGCCCATGTTGCTTGTTTTCACAGAGCTGTGCAGAAATGGCCTTTATTGTAAAAAAAGTGGGACTGATGGTACAAAATAGCAGAAAAGGAAGTGGGGGGAAAGGATGATGCCTTTATTTTGCTTTGTTTAAAAGTCATGGCAGGCCATGTGATTGTAGAGTGCAGAAGCATTACCTGAATACTAGAGGTGAGCAGCCCAAAATTTGACAGGTTATTTCATATCAGAATGTTAACTCCAGCTCTTCCTACCTCTGCAGTTCCTGGTAATATGGGGTTCTCCTTTGTGCATTTTCTCTCCTGTTTTTGCTTTCTCTCTGATTTCTTTGCTCATTTCTCTGAATCACTCCCTTCCTGTCTTCTTTCCCTAGGCCCTGGCCATCCTCTTAGCCAAAAACATCCAGGGCTGCTTAGGAGAACAGCTGAGCAAATGGCAGTGACCCTCCCTTCTGTGAAACCAGGAGTGGTGTGGATTTGTGGCCAAGTGCAACTGCCACCCAATAATTCCTTTTTGCATTGTGATAGAGGTGCTATACCTTCTCAAAATGTTAAGAGCTTTATAAAATATACATGGCTGAATCCTACTTTTTTATATTCAGGTCTGGTGTGTCTCTGTTCCCCCGAGGAAGCCAAACAGACTGTGATTCTTCAAATGCTCTGCTGATGCCCATTGCAACAAGTGGGCCATAGTGCAATAGATTATGATTAATAAATATTTTATACCAGTTTTCAACAAAAAGCTCACATTGCAGTTTACATAGCAAAAGAAATGGAAAGATGAGGAGGCTGTCCATTACCTCTCTGCATGACTCACTGCTGTGACCTTGTCTCCATCCAGTTAGCTTTGGCTGGGGGCAGGTAATTTTCTGCTATGTTTGTGCCTTGGATGTGATTGGATCCTTAAATCACTTTGAATAAATAGAACGACATGTCCACCACGGAAGCTGCCTGGGTCTCTCCATGAACTGCTTCCCACTTGCAGCTACTGCCTGTTCTTCCCACATGCATGCCTGCAACAATGATTCCCATTGAAATAAAGTTGGACTCTGCTAGGGGTAGGGAGTCCCTCCCCCTAAACAGAGTCAACTTCCTTGGCTGAAGACTAAAGCTTGCTTTGTATTTTAATTCAGAAAAAAAAAAATAATGTGCCTTGACTATCAGAAGTTTGGCAAATGCTACATTGGTGTAAATATTTTGCATCTGTGTATAATTTGATCAATGTGTGATCATTTTGAATTTTATATATTTGCAAACATATTGTTGGCATTCTTCAGTCTGGGACCATGGTATTGCGCTCTGAATGGTGGTTCTGGAACAGTGTCCTCTCCAGTGCGCGAAGCCTGGGTAAAGTAGATATGGAGGATACCCATGCAGCAAATCCCCCCTCTCCACGTCGCTGAAATGGTCCAACGGAAAGTCAGAGGCCAATACAGTTGGTTCCAGTGGCGTCGCAGGAGTTGCCAGAACATGACTGTGTTCAGCCATGAACTGCCTCAGGGACTCCGGCTCTGGATTTTGCCTCAAGGTTGACTCCTGAAGCCTTTTCTGTAACTGGATGTAGCCACAAGGCAGTGGAGGTTTGGGATCAGAGTTTTCCTTCTCTTCGATGAGCTGCCTTCCCAGGCTGACGAGTCCCATCTACCCAGTGGCTGTTTAGTCGACTCTTACGACAAGTGCAGCCAAACTGAGGGCCTAGCCTTATCCCCAGCCCCCAGGGGATTTGCAAACATGAGATCTGTATATAATGGCATCGAGTGCCACTGTGTAGCACCAGCCTGCAGTGTAGACCATTACAGAAGGAAAATATATACCCCAGAGGTCCCTTTTGGTTTGATAACTTGTCTTGAAAATCCCAGAATTGGGTTTGTTCCTTGTGGAAGGCAAAATATTTCTGGCTGCTGGAGAAAAGGGGCTGGAGCTTCCAATTCAACAGCACTATGCCAATCTTGGCTGCTAAATAGTGATCAGTTTCTTTGTTTGGATCAACCGATAAGTGTTTGATTAAAAGCTCTGACCAAACAAAAATGATCATTGTCAGAGCTGTCCCTAGAAGGGTGGTGGCAGGGTGCAGCACCCAAGGGAACTCAAACTGTGTGGGCCCTACCTCTGGTCATATGCTGGTCATGAAAAGCGGGACCCAGGTCTGCCTACCCAGTAGACCTGTCCAAAGGATGCCTCTGATCATTGTTTTGTTCAGCAATTTCAATACACTGAGCTCTTTTAAGGGAGTACAGCACTGTAAAGTGTTACATATTGTGTAAATGACAGTAATTATGTTCATAAACAATGGCTTTTTAAAAAGTATCACTTAAAAAAATTGGTCTTCTGTTCATTCTTTAAACCCTGTGCTTCTTTGGGAAGGAGCAGTAATTTCCAAGAATGGGAAATGGCAGAAGGTGCTGGTTTGATGGGTGCTGTCTTGGTTTATCCTCCCATTCAGTATGAAGGACATCACAGTGTGAACCCTCTGAACTGGAAGTGGATGAAGAAGGTATTTGAAAAGTTGCCCCGATACAGAAATAAGAGTGGTGGACCTCAACTTGGCAACTGTGGACTCTCAGGGCCAAAACTCCATTGTTAAGAGGTGGGCTTACTTACTTGCAGCAACTGTTACCCTGCACATGCCCCATCTTGGAAGCTAAGCAGGGTCAGGCCTGGTTAGTACTTGGATGGGAGACCGCGTGGGAATACCCGGTGCTGTAGGCTTATACCATAGTCTTTCGAGACTGAAGGTTGCCAACCAGCTGGGCTTACCTACTGAAAGAGTCTTTTTGGCCACTTGGGGGGGGGGATTCCTATCAAGATCATGGCACAAGGCGAGGTTGAGGTTAATATTTTCCCTTTATGCTATTTTTTTTACTCCAAATTCCTCCAGTGCTGTTATATGCACCCCATGGTTATTTGCAAATAGAGATGGGGGCGCTTATGACAGCTACAGGGAGGAAAAAGGCAATGACTAACTTCTCCTTGTGCCATGGTCCTGATGAAAATCTTCCCCCCTCCCGGCCAGGATTAATAAGTGATAAGCATACCTCTTGCAACATGTTAATCAACGAATGTCTAGTTTGTCAACTCTCAGATTGAAAGGAAAAGAACTATTTTTCGCATTACAACAATGTAAGTCACCCACCATTTTCTTTACAAGAGATGCACCTGTGTATGCAAGGCACGAGGGAGAGCAGGTGAGCAAGTGCTTCAACGTCGCCATCGCCATAAAGCAGCAGCACGCGCCAGGGAGAGTGGGCGAGCAAGCTCTTCAGCAGTGCTGCAAAGCACCACCACAGAAGCAACAGCAACCGCCACCGTCCTCACCTATCTGGTTCCCTCCCTACATAACTTTGGTGCACACCAAACAGTGAATCTCTATTTAAAAAAAACTTTATTCCTTTTTTCTGCTGCCTGTAACCTCCCCCTCCCCCCCCAATATGTGCTTCTGTGTGATTCTTAAAACGCTTGCTCTGTTGTGGAATTTTCCTGTGATTCCCTTCCTCCCCCCCCCCACTTTTCCTGGATAAAAAAGTTGCAATGTATTCATTTATGTAAATTTCTCTAATTTAGGTCTCTAATATATTCATTTATGTAAATTTATTCAAATTTGAAATGCAAATTAATTGGGTTTTTCCCCAATTGTTTTTTTGACACAGTGTCAAAGAGATGATGTGGCCCTCCTGCCAAAATGTTTGAGCACCCCTGTTACAAGTGGAGATGGAGAGATTTCCCAGAGACCCTTGCATCTATTGGAGAGCCAAGGTCTCACCTATGGGGCTTAAAAACTAGAAGGAGAAAGAAACTAAATAAGAGAGGGAGAGGACCGCTTGTTTAGAGGGACCATTGACCAAGATTTCCTATCCCAAAATAGATTGATATTTGGAGCACTGAGTTGTGCTGATCTAAAGAGTACCTGCCAAGCATGCCTGAGCTTATAACTACAGGTAGGTGAAAAGGGTGATAATGAAATAAAAACATATAACACCACTTTCTTCACTTCTCATTTTTGTAAAAAAAAAAAAAAAAATTATTTGGTTTTTATTTAATCACGCACCCCACCCCATTAAATAATAATGACTGTGGCTGTATCTGATGACACTATACCCAGTATATCACCTACCTAGTACACTATGGAGAGCTTGTGCAAGGAAAGTGCCCTACAGGTAGACCACAGCTGCAATACAAGGACATCTGGAAGAGGGATCTGAAGGCCTTAGGAGTGGACCTCAGCAAGTGGGAAACCCTGGCCTCTGAGCGGCCCACTTGGAGGCAGGCTGTGCAGCATGGCCTTTCCCAGTTTGAAGAGACACTTGGCCAACAGTCTGAGGCAAAGAAGCAAAGAAGGAAGGCCCATAGCCAGGGAGACAGACCAGGGACAGACTGCACTTGCTCCCGGTGTGGAAGGGATTGTCACTCCCGGATTGGCCTTTTCAGCCACACTAGACACTGTTCCAGAACCACCATTCAGAGCGCAATACCATAGTCTTTCGAGACTGAAGATTGCCAACAACATAATTTAGAATTATACTGTAAATTTTTAATAAGAATACATAACACTGGTTTCAGAGTTTGGAAAACTCTGAAATCTGTGCAAAAATAAAACCGTTCTCACCCACCTCTAGCTATAATATTATCTGATTTCACCATGTAGTGACTTATTGGGGGAAGAGAGCAATGTGGTGCTTCACAAGCAAGTTAGCCTAGTTCGAGCAGAAGCAAGAGAGGAGGACTGAAGGTTGTGGGTAGTTCCATCACTGGGTGGCAAGGGGTGGTGCTTAGAGGAAGAGGGGAAGAGAGTGGGGAGACCAGAAGGGGAGGAAATTTGAGCTCAGAGAAGAGGGAAAGTAAAAGGATCGAAGAGGAAGTACTGTAGTTACTTTTCTCTCTGGCTGGGAGTGTTGTCTTTTGACCAAGGAAGTGGGATGCTGTAACAGCACAGCAGGGAACTCTGAGAACAAGGAAGATCCTCTCTTAGTCCTTTTGGAGCCTTGGGCCAAAGGCTAAGAAGAGGCATACAGCCAGACAGACTAGTCCCCCACCACTGCCACAAGTGGATGAAGTGATTTCACGTCTGCCTTAGGACTCACCCCTTGCCAGGAAACCTTCGGCGGCTGTTTAGACCAGCAAAAGCTGCTCAAGCCTTCTCTGTGGTCCAAACTGCAGAAAACATTCCCTCTTCTCTCTCCTAATCACCCCATGTTTCTCCCTCCTCTTCCTTTCTCTAGATCCTAAACACTAGTTTCCCTAGATTCCTTCTCACCCTTCATTTACCCCTCGTGCCACTTTGCACCCCCTGTTTCCTTCTCAGGACTTCCTTTCTCCTCCTTTCCTCCATAATAACTGTTTACTCTTAAAATTCAGCCATGAATGATTAGGAATAGATTAGCTAAGCATGCATGGGGGGGGGGCAACTTAGTTAGGCTCTGTTTTATTTTGATTCCCCTTCCTTATAATTAAATATCCCCACAATGCATTAGTTTTGCTTACACCTTTTCACCCTTGCCTCCCTTGGCCTTCCCCACCGAACTATAGAGCTGTACCCCTGGCCACCAAAACAGGATGCCAGCACATGCATTAGTTTCCCCCCATATGACCATGTTACATACATAAGTTTAAAAGCATACCCAGTGACAATGGGGGGGGTACTATTCCAGGTTTAGGCTTCCGCTGTTGTTTTCTTTTCAACCCATTGCTTAAAGTTCATGCACAGAAACCTGTTTAATCCTTCACTGAGCTGACAGCCTTTCCTAATAAATGAATAGCTTATTTTTTTTTAATCACCATTTGTTTTAGACCCGCAAGCCATTTGATCATGTCACAGGTGCTACTTTTATTTTTTCCTTCCGTGGTGGGGGGAATCCTTGCCAGCAGCTGCTTCTGGCTCTGCAGTTTCCCTTCTGACTAAATGCACTTTTCTGGGTAGAAAGCCTGGTAGATAAACTCATAAATAATAAGGTTGGGACACTGCAATGATTTGGTGACTGTTAGTGTCTACAGTAGAGCTTCCTCTAGGAGGTTGATTGACCACCATTTCCTCTTCAAGACCTCTTCTCTTGTCCATTTATTCAATTTATTTGCACACGTACTGAACTAATTGTCTACAGGAGGATTCCTTTTTTCATTTTTCCTTCCATGCACAATGGCTCACTTTAATCACCTATATTAAATATGGCTTCTCCCAAAGCTGCCCATGGAACCATCACGATTTATCTTAAGATGGAGCTTTCCAACCTGTCGTCGTGAACTCCTCATGCAATACATCCGGTATACATTGCCATTATTTTATGGATTTATCCATTCATCCAACACTGTCGAAGTATGTGGTGCTTTTCAGAGTTACATAAGCTGAAATGGTAAGTGCCCCACAATCTACTTTTTAAAGTATGTATTGTATTGTATTGATATGTTACCCTTCTTCCAAGGAGCTTAGCATGGGATACACGCTTGGGCGCCCTTCGGGGAGAAAGGTGGAATACAAATCCAATAAATAAGTACATTGTTCCCCCCCCACACACACACACACTTCCCCACCTTATCCTTACAAACTGTGAATATATTTGACCATCAGGTTGTCACCACTCCCCCCCCCCCAAAAAAAGCAACAAAAGTAGCATAGGGATTAAAATAAAGAACTTGCATGTCTCAAACAGTGCAGAAATGTCAACAATATTTTAAAAATGTCAGTATCAACCACATACTAGAAGAGCCAGAGAAAAGCTACCAAAACCCAATTCTAATAAATACAACAGATTTTAGCCACAGCTAGAGGTTCAGCAGCAGAGAATTCTTTTTTGCAAAGCCAGACTCAGCAACCAGAAAGCCATCTATAGTAGAATGTGAAGGATGCGGCACAGAACGCAGCCTCTAGGAAAGAAAAAAGTGGTACACCACTCAGGGCCCAATCCTATCCAATTTTCCAGTGCCAGTGCTGCTCTGCCAATGGGGCATGCACTGCATCCTGTGGTGGGGAGGCAGATACAGAGGCCTCTTCAAGGTGTGGGAACATTTGTTCCCTTACCTTGCGGCTGCATTGCAGCTGTACCAGTGCTGGAAAATTGGATAGGATTTGGCCCTCAGTCTACGTCTATCAATCTGCCAGAAAGCGGACCCTTGCCATTGTCCAGTTGCTTTATCCTCCTAATGTAATTACTGATGTTCGGAAACAGAAGTGAGCTCTTTTTCCAGGCTGAGGGCCAAATTCCACTTCTGGCCCCTACTGCTGTTCTAGGTAAATTGACAGGCCACCATGAGTGCATGCCAGTTCTTTTTTTTTTAAAGAAAAAGTCGGGTTATCAGTCTCAGATCTCCCACATAACATATGGCTTGGCCCTGGGCAGCCAGCCAAAATATACTTACTGGGAAGAATGTCTCACTGAACTCCATGGGACTTTCTTCTGAATAAACAGAAGTGAGTCAACATAACTTAGGATTGTGCTGCAAGCACCCACTGCAGAGTTCATTGGTGATCATCAAGTTGCCAAGGTCAGTTGTTTGACTGTGGATCTGACAGGGGCTGTTTTTGTAGAAACAACCAAGAATCTTGTGGCATTTCAGAGACGGGCAGCCCAATCTTAACCTGTCCTGGAGCAGGCAGGCCACCTGGCCTGCATTGTATCCAAGCAAGGTTGGGACTGGCTGCATGCAACTTGGGGCAAGGGGAATTAATTCTCTTTACCCCAAGCAACACAGCATTGAGCTGAATAGGGCTACTGAATGGGGCTACTCGGATCTGCACCACCTAAACAGGTGGCACACATCCGAGCAGCCTGGTGGTAGGCTGGGTCGCCTGGGGGGGGGTTAGGATCTGGCCGAAGTCCCTCCCCCCTCCTGGGTCTGGTCTGCCACTGGCTCACCCACTGCCCTCCTGCTCGCCGCCCTGGAACGTGCCTGTGCTGGCTGACATAAACTGGCAGGAACCTATGTATACATGATAAGCACTAACATGGCTCCACTCCTGGAAGTTTACCAATCACTAGGGGGAGCTGCTGGTCTACAGTTCCTATGCGCCAGCTTGGAAAGATTTCTGCAGAATTCAGAAGCAAAGGAAGTACTGTATGCTTTCAGTTGCTTATCAGGCAGAGCACATCCTATAGAAGTCAGTAGTAACTTTTCCATGCTTTTGAAGGATCCAACCCCAGGCATGGACCTCACAGTCCCACAAATTCAGGCAAAAGGGGTGGTAGCCACACTAAAACTTTGGGTGGGATTATGTACACGATTGATTGCATTTCAGCTTTCCCCTATGTATTTGCTTTTGTTTTTTCCTACAGTAGCCTTTATAGGCTGCAATTTTATGGACACGTGTTTAGGATTAAGCCTTGCTGGACGTAGCCAATCTTACTTCTGAGTAAACACACACTGCTTGCACCTGGCTGAATGATACACTGCAACAAATGACAGTATTGGAAAGCTGGGTTCAAATGATTTCCGATCAATTTCCTGTGGCATTCTGAGCTCTTTAAGATACACAGAAAAGGCTTGTCCATATTTAGCTGGACCAGTGTTTCTGAAACTGTGGGTTAGAACCCACTAGGTGGGTCACAAGCCAATTTCAGGTGGTTCCCTATTCATTTCAATATTTTATTTTTAATATATTAGACTTGATGCTACCCTGATAAGTGACTGCAACAGATCTGTACTTTTAACAGGCTACTATGAAGATGCTTTTAACAATGATAGTAAATGGGACTTACTCCTGGGTAAGTGTGGGTAGGATTGCAGCCTGGGATTGCTAAAAATTTTCCTGCTTGATGATGTCACTTCTGGTCATGACATCACTTCTGGTGGGTCCTGACAGATTCTTATTCTAAAAAGTGCGTCCCGGTGCTAAAGGAGTGAGAACCACTGGCTTAGACGGAAAAAGAGAAACAAGAAGTCCAAGCCAATGTCATGTTGATGCTACATTTATTGATTCCCAAGCAAGATTTTGCACATTTCAGAGTTGGCTCTATGCAAGGGAAGTTCACGTCCAGGGATGGTGGCTTGCCTTCCTTTGCGGACAGTCATACTATTCTTTGCAGAAGATTCTGTGACCAAGAAGAATTCTCTGTGAGGAGAAAGAGATAAGTTTATTAAGATAACTTCTGACTTGGCATGTAGTCATCATAGGATGGTGTTTGGAATCCCAGTGAGTGCATACATGTGAACAGGTTACTCTGACCCAGGACAGGCATGCAACTCACTGGCGGGCAATCTGGGGAAGCTGCTGAAGCTGGATTTGAGCTTCACTGCAGTTCACAGAAAGATCTGAAACAAAGAGCATTGCAGAAGGAGGTTCCATCTGGAGGAATCAATCACCCAAGGATGCCCTGAGAGTCATTTTGCATTGAGCAACTTCCTGCAAATCTTTTGCCCCAGGTAAAATACTGTTAGGAGAACATTAACATCTGTAGTCCACCTCAAAATGGATGAAAATGGCACTTCAAAATGATGAAGGCAATCTTAATGTGCCTTTGCTTAGGTGACACCATACAGAACTTCAGAGTTTTTCTTCCCTTCCTCCGCGAACAGGTTTTTGGTGGGAAGATTTTTATCTTGGGAAACTGTTGGCAACTCCCAGTGGCTCTTTAATCTGCAGTCTATCCTTCCGAGACAATGATAAGGGAACAAAGCTCTGGGGAAGTTATAATAATATATGAGCCTGCCAGGCTGGACAACTTCAAAGGCAGAGGCATGATGCAATTCCTGTTCTAAACTGCAGGTGCTGCTCATCTCGCATTGCTCAAGTGCTTAAAAATGCCACAGCTTCTTCTCTAGGTACAAGTTTGTCTTCTATAGAAAGCAAAGGCTCTCACTTGATTGAATTAGCCCTGGGAACATTGCCCAAAGGCTTCTGATGACATCCAGCCACAGAAAAGTGCTCTGGGTCTATTTATGTCAAGAAGCATCCATGCAAGATTAATCAGCGATAGCACAAAACAGCAGTGATGTTATGTCTGGTGGGAAATCAATCTTGGCACTAGAGGTGGCAGTCAGGGTACCACAAAAGGGATTTATTGCCACAACACTATAAAAGATAAGGCAGCATTCTTTCTTTGTGTGTGTGTGTTCTCGGGGAGCATTCTCTTAATGCTCCTTAGTCTGGTTTCACCCAAGGCTCCCATTAACCTTCTGGTGACCTTTCTAGACGGTGTCTTAAAGAGGACCTGCTTTAACTCAGACTGTTGACACTGAAGCCATTATCACTGGTTACTAAAGCCAAGGGTGATAAAGTGTGGGGATATCCCAACTTTCTTCTGCCTGTTGTTTCTGTATACTTGCAAAACTCATGTGCTTGTGACTCAGTTAAGCTTAGGCTATAACTGAGTCAGAGCTGGAAGTGGGCAAGGATTTCACTCAAATTCCAGTATTAACAGCAGCAATGGTGACTGGTGGAGTACAATACCATCATGTCCATCTGAGAGCCATTTCACACATTACACAGTCACAAACCCTGGTGTGACATAAAGAGGGCTGCAACTGCATTCTGATGAGAGCAACTGTGTGCATTTTGGTTTCACATTCATACTCATTTTTAAATATACGCCTAAAACATCTTAGGTGACAACGTCTAAGTGTCATTTTCATCCAGTGCAGGTTTTTGTATCTTCTGCAGCTCAAGTGCGTTTCAGCGTTCGCAGATTTCAGTTGTACGGCTTCTGTGATTTTAATTATATGAAAGCTGATCAGAGAAGCCTGCTGGATGAAGGAGCATGATATTTCACGACAGAAATAAATAAAAATAATGTGCGAATTTGTCTCAAGGCATTTTCATGAAAGCACATTAATTGCTATTGCTCCTGTGGGGTTTCACCCTGATTCCCCTCCCCACAAAGGAAGAGTGAGGTGAGATAAAATTCTGCCCACCAAAAGCCTCATTACATCAGTGCTAGCTAGTGAGGGATGGAATTTTCAGGGTCAGAAATTTTAGTAAGGGAAAAGGGTTTGGGGTTACTGAACTCCCTTCTGAAAGCTTCCATTTGCATGACCTTCTCTTTCCCTTGCTTTGGTGCCATTTTAAAAATACAGCTATCTTCTTGGTTACCAGGGGTTGAGCCACCAAGGAGGACATCTCAGTGTCACAAAACCAATCAGATTACTTTATGTGGTAACGTCATGGAGAAGCCAAATGTTGTCCTCACATTGCCCTCAATCTGAAGCAGGTCAGGAGATCATTTCTGAGGCAACCAGACCAACATTGCCTGTTTAGCCAGGCCATGCTGTCAGTTTGCCCTTGTGGTTTAATTCTGCCAGGACAGTATGGCAAAGCATAGGGTGTTGGCCTGGTGACTTTGGTGGTGGCCTAAGGGCCCAATCCTATCCAACTTTCTGGCACCGGTGCAGCCACAATGCAGCCCCCGAGGTAAAGGAACAAATATTCCCATACCTTGAGGAAGCCTCTGTGACTTCCTCCCCAACACAGGAAGCAGTGCATGGCCCATTGGCATGGCCGCACCAGCACTGGAAAATTGGATAGGATTGGGCCCTGATTCATTCCACCTCCCTGTTCCCCCCCCCAACTCAGAATGAGGGCAACACAAGATTTTCCTTTGCTCCCACTAACATTGCCACATAGCCAAATAGCCAAGGTGCCATGAGGTGATCATATCTTCCTGAACATTTTCAGGTCCTTATAAACATTTTCAGATCCTTTGCAATTTCCACTCAAATTTCTAAGAAGGAGGATGCTTTGAATGTGGGGCATGAACACCTGCACAATAACTGTTAATTTGCAGTACAGGCTTGTAAGTGCTTTCAGTTTCCAAGAAAGTCACACACAGCTGTGCTGTGATCTTGACTCTAGTTAATATTGGCTGGTGTAATGGACATGCACAAGATACCTCGAGGAGATAGGATGTGGTGTCAGAAGTGGCCCCTTTAAGGGTTAAGGCCTGAGCATTCTGCAGGGAGTGTGCTGCACACCTGCAGACACTTGAAGGCAATAGGGTCCTCAGGCATAAAAGCACCTGATGAAAAGAACGTTGGGTGTGGATAGCAGGAGGAAAGCTTGAGGACAGACTGGAGTAATGGAACTGTGGCTGGACTGATTGGTGAATGGACTTTGGAGACTGCTGGGGACACTGAGATTGGTGTTTGGTTGCCATGCCCAAGACCTGTGGAGGACCAATGTGCTGCTGTGGTGGTGGGAGGAGCTGCTGGCAGGAGAGAGGAGGAAGGAGGACCTCTACAGGAGGAACAGGCTAGCTATCCTGGTTGTGGGGACCAGCGGTGCTGCAGGGCAGAACCAGGGTCATTCTTGGGGAAAGAAGGGGAGCTAATTAGCTCAAAGTGGGCATAATTCTCCAGGCAGAGCTTGGACTGGGAATCTGGCAGAACAGCTGGTTGAGATGATGCAACTAATCTCTGCTTCCAGTGGTATAACTAATGACTATGTATCCTGGTGCCAAGCTCAAAATGATGCCCCAGAAGTGATGTCACAACTGGAAGTGATGTCACACGCAGGCTTTTTTAAAAGTGAAAGTTGGGGGGGGAACCCATCTCCTCCCCTCATCAGCTCACCACCTACCTGCTCTGCCACCTCCCCCCACTCAGTGGCATAGCTAGGGCATCTATCTGCTACCTGGGATCAAAGAAGATTTTGTAGCCCCCCCCCCCCCCCCCGGTGACAAAACCAAATTTTATTAATTCAGTAAATAAAAAGTGTTCCCCTTATTGGTTAGAGACAGTGTGCTGGGGTGAAAAGAGATGATTATTCTCCCTTTGCTAAATATAAGAGGAGCACCACTTGTAAAAGTGCTTCTTTACCCAGTCAGCAGGGGTAACTGTCTATATAGCTGACATATTAACACCTTAATGGTTCCATGCTGTATCATAATAACATCTCATTGGCTCTCAGAAGAATCAGTCTCATAGGTCAGTTTTGAGTTAAGAAACTCCACTTTTTGTTCCATAAGGCAGTTGTGTTTTCATTTTCTGGTTAATTGGCCATAACGTTTGCTGGAATACAGATATTCCAATGCAGTTTATTTCACTGCATTCTGTATTAAATTACCTTTCCAATGATAACATGATGGTATTATTTGTACATACAAGGGTTTTCACAATTTTGGCCATTAGTGTCACGTTCAGCTTGTTGCCCCCCCAAAGCTTGTTGCCCGGTGCAATTGCTACCCCCTGCACCCCATTGGCTACACCACTGCCTGCCTCAGTAGATTTGCATCCAAAATGGACTGCAGTGTTCTCTCAACACCCTGCAGCCTTTCCTATGTCACTTCAAAGGTTCAGCCATAAAACCAATTCTCAGATGTAAAAAAGATCATTCATTATTAACTGATTACTGAGCACCTGATGATTCATAGCTAAATGTATGAAGTGCATTCACTGAAAAGTATTATATTTTTAAAGCAATATGACACTTCTATTTGTGGTGTTTGATCTGTGATGGCTCTTTCACCTATGCTAGACATTGCTTGAAACTGTCATCAAGAGGAATGAATATACATGTTTGAATAGGGCCCATAGTTGTTACTCAGGGACAGAAGACATGGCTGAGGCCAGTGAGAGCACCTACCCTCATATGCCCTATGGACAAGTCACTAGGGTTCAGGAAAACATTGCATGCCTAAAAGTATTTGTGACAATCCTTGGTTCATACTCCAGCTAGAAGTGGATCTCATGGCTTAAGATCTGTAGCTCACCTGTAAGAAGCTGGCTGCTCTGTAAACTGCAAACACATCAGTATGGGACTGTCAGAAAGTCTTGTCATAGTGTTAAAATTCGAAGCCATTTCTACCTCTGTCTGGCTTTGGACAGTGGCTTGAAAGATTGGGGCATCCATTTCTGCTTGGAAATCAATAGTTAGGGCACCCCTATAATCAGGAAGGAAAAATGACATTAGCAACACTTTTGAAGGAAGTTGACTATCCCTTGTTGGCAGCATTTGTGTGAGCAAGAAACCATGCCATAGTTTAAGCCTTTACAAGTGTGTCCTTGTTTTTTAAACATTCAATAGCAACTAGACTGGGACCATGACAGGGGGGAGAGGGATTTGACCCTACCCCGCCCCCCACCGCAGTCCTCACTCTTATCTCCCTTCCCACAGGGGAGAGGGGGAAAAAAATTCTCATTGGTGCCAATGGAAGAATCCCCCCCCTTAGCAAACAGAAGCCATGCAGTAGGAGGGGTGGAGGAGACTTAAAATGACAGAAGTTAAGATAAATTGATCAAATGCAAGATGGCAGACTGGAGGAAGTACAAGATGAGAGATAGTATCTAGATTGAAACAATAACAAAACAAAAACAAAATAACAACAATTAATTTGGGCATCTTGCCAAGCTGGTTGTGCTGGAAAGTGTTAAACGAGATTCTGTGCTATCTGCCCTCTTATTCATCAAATTGGCTTTAACGGATCAGTGTGACAAACATGTCAGTCTCTTATTATAACTGTGTTACAGTTGGTAGCTATTTTTACCTCTGATAGCTTTGATAAGAGGGGTTAAGGCCCAAATCCTAACCCAATTTCCAGCACTGGCGTAGCTGTGCCAATGGGATGTGTGCTGCATCCTGCAGTTGGGGAGCACTCACAAAGGTCTCCTCAAAGTAAGGGAAAGTTTATTTCCTTACCTAGGAGCCGCATTGCTCTTAAGTCGGTGCTGGAAAGTGGGTTAGGATTGCACCCTAAGATGCATATGGGCACCAAGAGTTATTTTCCATCTGCGGAAAGGTTCAAACCTGTTAGCACAGTAAATATCTTGTGTTCTCTTTGTCTGGCTCAACAGAACTTAGTTTTTTCTCTGTTTATTGGAAATTCTATTTCTAGAAAAAAAATAGCACAGTCCTATCTTCAGTGTGTGCTGGTGGAGCGAGTGGCATTGCTGAAGTGCTATAAATCACTTTGTGACAGCTTTACAATTAGGCATGCTGGTGGGAAGGCCAGAGTCTTACTATGTGGGCCGGATGATGCCACTAGAACAGGTAAGTTCTGTGCTGTGCCTCACAGGGGAAGGGCAGGAACAAGTGTGGGTGGATTGGGCCCAGGAGAGGGCAGGATCAGTGGCGCTAGTGCACACCTTATATCCTATCCCCCTTCCAGGGCCTGACCACTAACACTGGTCAATACAGACTTGCAAAAGTGATATCCCTGGCACGGGTCTGAGTTGACCCATAGTGATGGCTTGGGTTTCCCTGGGGCAAGAGGACAAATGTCCTTTTACCTGGAGGAGATTTCCTGCCTGCTAAATTCATCTGTGTGATGCAGTGTGGTCCATGCTGGTGTCACTGCATCAGTGTCAGGGAACTTAGGAAGGATTGGGCTTTAAATGAGGTATGAAAGGCTACAAGTGTTAAACCTCATATTATTTACTCCTGTTGTCCTCTCTATCCTCCTCTTCTGAATGCTTGCCCCATCTATCTCCAAAGGTTCTCATAAATGCTGAAATCCATTAAACAGAGGCAAAGATGCCAGAGTCAAAACAGAGGGATCAATCCCAATTTTTGCATCAGATTTATTGCCCACCTGGAATAACCTTTCTACAACTATCTTTAATTCTTTCTGCCAAGCTGGTCGACATAATGGCTTCTAAAGAAAATAATAGGTTTGGAATCTAATTAAAGTGTACTCACACCAAGAGAGTTCCTCAGCCAATAAAACAATCACATTTGATCAGATATTCCAGGACATCCAACATCAGTGTTGGCCTTTGGTTCTCAAGTGCCACATCTTCTGGTTGGCACTGGCTTTGGGGCTTAGCATGGCATTAAATGGAGATGGAGCTAAAGCTGTGTGTGGACAATATGGTTGCCATATTAAGCACATTGGACCTTCATATCAGCATTGAAAGCATAGCCAGGTAACTTTGAGCAAAGGTGGAGATGGAAATGCAGTGGACAATGCCAGACAAGAGAATATACCTTGCATTGGGTTTTCCTGAGTTGATATAAAGCCTTGAGTTATTGAAGTTTGGCCAAAGCACTGGGTACGCTGTGCTTCGGAGGTGACTAGGCTCTGATTCACATACCTTGTTTTGGTGCTGGTTTTGAATTCTTGCTCCCACATATTCATATCAATATCAGCAGAAACATCTAACCCAAGTCCTCCCTGGACATTAATCATAGCTTGCAGACCAGATTGTAAAGGTATTGCCTGCACAACACAGGAACATTCAGTTACTGGATGATTCAAAGGTTCATGGGCCCACAAATTCTATTAGTACCTACACATCATATCCTGAAAAATCTGATCAATTTTACAGTTTGAATACTCACTGCTCAATGCTAATAGCTATAACTCTCAAGTCTCTAAATCATGAATCTAAGGTCGCAATCCTAACCAACTTTCCAGCACTGACATAAGGGCAATGCAGCTCCGAGGTAAGGGAACAAACATTGCCTTACCTTGAGAAGGCCTCCATGACTGCCCCCCAAAGGCAGGATGCAGCAAATGCTCCACTGGCACAGCTATGCCAGTGCTGGAAAGTTGGTTAGGAGTGCGCCCTAAGATGCATTAAAAATGGACAAAGCCCTACTACTACTGTGTGTCAAGGCATCAATGACATTGATAGATAAAGTGCTAATAGACAAAGGGATAATACCTGTTGGTGATCCATCAGCAAGGTGTTCCCTTTGACCACATTTGTGGGCTCTCCAGAGCTTGAAAAAATCTTTGACATTAAGTCTGTGTACCCTTGGAAGAAAGTAACTGGTCGCAACTGGACATCAAGCAGGACAGCAGACATGCCAGCCATGAATTCATACTCATCTTCCTCTGCTGTGCCACCTCCTAGGACACCCTCTAGTCCTTTCGCTTCAATCGTTATCTGGAAAAATGCAAGAAAAAAAGTGTGATGCACAGGGCTATCTCAGCACCTGCCATTTCAGAGCATTTTGTTCTTTATCACTAACGAGAATGGTCACTTTCTCCTCCAGATTCCAGTATGAGAGCACATTTGTCTTACTTAGGAGCAGAAAACCTATGAATGCATTTCTATTCATATCAGCAACGATCACACCCTGTAGCACAATGCCTCCACTCTTGCAATAATGCCAGGTGAATTGTCACACTATGTTGGCTGCAGGCTTGGGCTAGGGTGAAGAGACAGATGCCACGATGACTCGCACACATAATTAGCTCATGTGTGGCCTTACAACCCAATCATGTTGAGGCATTGCTTGAACAACTGCATGGGGAGTGCCATAAGAGTGGACCACTGACGTCAGTGGGAGACACTGCTCTATTTCCGCAAAGCTCCAGTTCAGCAAAACTAGCAACCAATTTCTCCGAAAGGCTTTGGGAAGACATAGAATATCATCACAGACCTAAACATGCTTTTGTCAGGCACTTTTCGACCAATATGTTAAATGGGAGCAGACCAATCTAAATTCTCCAAAAGGATGTAGACTAGGGGAAATAATGTCGCAATTGGTTTATGGATGGATAATTCTTTTATGGAGGATTGCAAGGGCATTTGGGAAGACATTCAGAAAACAGAACACCATGTTGTCATGTGGGGAAGATGAGTCTCAAGCATTTTTCAGGATCAGGTGGCAGGGGAGCAAAATCACAGTATAAAGCATGAGACCTGAGCTGCTTGGAGGTGGTGACCATGACTAAGGATATTGAAACTGGTCATGCTTTTCCTGAGGAGGCCAGATGCTGAGAACAACAGCTCCATACCAAAGGTGGAATGTGCATCATTGGTTTCTGAAAGAGAACAAAAGAGAGAACCCAGCAGGAAGGTCTGTCAGGACCTTGTTATAAGAAGAATTGCAAACACCTCTTTCAACTGCTTTAATAAAGGGAGGGCAAACTGGGAATTATCTAACTGGAAATGAAAAGGTCCTGGCAAGTTTTCAGCATATGAAAAAAGACTGATCATTCCTGGAGAGATCCTATGGGGATGACTCTTGATGAGTCATGTGACTTCAGACTCCCCTGAAAAGTATCATGTATGAGATGACATGAAAGTTCTATGCATAGTATATATATAGTCTGTGATGTATGCACAGTGTATTCACACATGCAAGTCACCCCTAGATGTTGCAGCCATCGTGATGAATACTCATGTGAACCAGTCTCACTTGCAGCCTCACAGCCCTTCCCTCTATGACACGACTGTAATAGTGACTCAAGGAGGTGGGAGCACCATCATAGATTTCAAAGAGGGGAAGCAAAGAAGATCTCAGCAAATTTTACAGGCCATTGTTGGGGACATTGAGATTACATGGACAAAACAGCAGCATGGTTGACATCCTAACGACTCAGTGTATAGAACCAGAAATGTACATTGGACATGTAGGTGCTCCTGAAGGCTAATCAGAAGGAGTCTGACCCCTCTGCCCTCCTCAAGTGGCTCTCACTGGGTATGTGAATGCATTTGGTTGTCTGGTCAGTTCATATCTGTGTCTTTGAGATTCTTGTGTGTGCATCATCAAGGAAAAAGTAACTGTGGTGTTCAGATGCCCCGACAAGTACTAATTGCTAATTGAGACCGGTACATAAAAGGCCATGAACACTTTCTATTTTTTCTGAAGGATATTAAAGCGGACACATGCTCACCTGCCAGAGGGCCTGTGAAGGAGACAGAGCTGCCAATCTGGGATGAAAGGATGTGGTAGTTATTTATCTGTGGATCTTTCAGAACCTCTTTGATCACTTGCCTGGAAAAAAAAAAAAGCAGGAGAATGTGAAAATGAAATTAAACCAAAAGGGGTAATACAGACCAGCTGCAATTACATGTGAAAGTGACTTCTCTTGGTAAAGAAGACTCCTGTTCCTACTGGTGTGATTTGGTAGCCTGTCACTCTTCATTTGATCTCCACTAGGCAGTGCAGGGAATAGCAGCACTCAGGCCTACCAGGAAGTTTGAGTCTCTGACTTGAGAGGAAGAATTTTCTCCAGGGAGTGCTGCTGGCTGCATTTATGGATTATAGAGCAAAAGGAAAAGATGGTGGCCAACTCCAGTGCACAGCAGCCCACTTGAGGGGAGGTTACCTACCTGTTCTCTTCACCAGCTATGACACTTCACCACCAATGACACTTTAGAGGTGTCATTGGTAACAGAGCACATGAATGTTTGCACCTCTGCAAGTAAATTCTGCAAGTAAATCCTGTCAGCAGCATTTTCAGGAAAAGAGCAACAGATCCTTTGGCCTTCTTCATGATTACCCAGGCTGAAGGGCCTGTTCCTGTGGTGCAAGAATGTGTGGACCTGCCAAGTTCTTCAGGCTGAGAAGGCTAAATGTGATGTGGATGATTCGAGCAGATACTCTCATATGTGGAGGGCCAAATCCCTATATTTTCCTTCCCCTTTTTCTTAAGGGAACTAATTGTGCCTTTTAGACATCTGCATACATGGGTTGCCTGCATGGAGAGCTCATGACAGACTACGCGATGAGTGTGGTGAAAAAGCGTGTGTTGCCTGTTGTTTGGCTATTATTGGTAGAACTGGATGCTGTATTATTATGGACTGACTCAGCATGGATGTTCTTAGATCTCAGAGTCTGCTTTGCAAGATTAAAGGCCCAGACTAAATTTCTTGCACATCCTGTTCAGGGATTGCAGGTGGTGGAACTGGAAATTATCTCTGCCTTGGGCTCTTGAACAGCTGCTACCAGTGGCAATTCCAAGCTCAACCAACCAATGGCTTGACTCAATAAAAGGCACACTTGTCCAAAATTCTATGTGCCAGCAGTAGCAATACGCCTGTGAAGCCATATCTGATTGGCTGTTAAAAAGGGAGCACGAAAGAAGCAAATTAAAGACCACATAATATTAGACAACATTCAAAGGCAAATTGACTGTGTTTATCTTACAAATGACAAGCTACACCTGCTGAAATTCTCTTTCCTACACAATTGTTAAAGGTCCAGGATCCCTAAAGTTGAAAGTCTGCCTACCCTTGCTCTACAGAATTGTTAAATGTTCAGCAGCTCTGAAGTTGAAAGCCACCCCTGATGTGGAACAAGGATATTTTTACCAGGTTGGATGATGATGGGAGTGTATAATTTTTTGAATTTTGGACAATAGAAATCGTGACATTTCTGGCTCTAGTTCTCTGGTGGCCAAGAGGATATTGGTGAAGTCCACCGGTGATGGTTCATTATCCAACAGGATTTCTGCAGCAGCAAGCCTTGAAATTTTTGAGTAGCGTTTCTGAATCTGATGGAAAATCCGTTTCATTGCCATTTTAACCTAGAGCCAAAACACAGGTATAAACATTTGTTTCCATAACATACAACAAATGCACAGTATGCTAAAATTTGCTTTAGAACCATAACCACCTGGTTTCAAAGTGTAATGTTTTGATATGACAGCATTGTAACTAATTAAATATTGGGGAGAAATGAGATTTTAATTTAAGCAAACCAGTGGCTACAACTTTCTTTCTGACATGCTAGTTTTCAATGCGCAGGGTTTAAAAAAATGATATGCAGGAATTATTGTTCAACATGAAGCTCAGAAGCTAGCCTTGAATGTATTTGTTTCCTAAAATGGTACATTCCCAAGAAGATTGTATACACCACTGTTTTTTTTCCCCTTCCCCTGAACATGTTCTGACCTTCTTAATTCTTCAAGGTGGGGGGAAAAAAACTTTTCTGTCTCCAGGTTCAGCCTGCAGGAGAGGGCAAGGTGTACACTAAGAGACAGCAACTGGCCCAAGGAGACCCAATAAGCTCCATTTCTAAGCAGGGATTTGAATCCAGGTCTTCCTGATTCACATGCAACACCCTAACCCAGTGGTTCTCAAAGAACCCACTTTTTTTAGAATGAGAATCTGTCGAGATCCACCAGTAGTGATATCATGACCGGAAGTGACATCATCAAGCAGGAAGAGTTTTAACAATCCTAGGCTGCAATCCTACCCACATTTACCCAGGAGTAAGTCCCATTTAGGATAATTGTTATAAGAACATAAGAACAGCCCTACTGGATCAGGCCATAGGCCCATCTAGTCCAGCTTCCTGTATCTCACAGCAGCCCACCAAATGCCTCAAGGAGCACACCAGGTAACAAGAGACCTGCATCCTGGTGCCCTCCCTTGCATCTGACATAGCCCATTTCTAAAATCAAGAGTTGCACATACACATCATGTCTTGTAACCCGTAATGGATTTTTCCTCCAGAAATTTGTCCAATCCCCTTTTAAAGGCATCTAGGCCAGATGCTATCACCACATCCTGTGGCAAAGAGTTCCACAGACCAACCACACACTGAGTAAAGAAATATTTTATTTACTAAACCACACACTGAGTAAAGAAAAATAAAATATTGAAATGAATGGGGACCCACTTGAAATTGACTCATGACCCATCTAGTGGGTCCTGACCCACAGTTTGAGAAAGACTGCTCTAACCACTACACCACACTGACTCTCAAGCTAGAGAGAGGAAATGGGAAATGGCTGCAGCTGAGGTTTTTTTTTTTTAACCAGACATGAGACAGAGGGTGAATTATGTTCTTATGTATTATTATTCACACAGCTCTTGTACGTCATGGCCTGGAAAGTTTCATTAGAGAGTCCTAACAAGCGCTTAGGGAGAAAGCTCATTTTGTAGCAAGACCATTCCGTACCGTGCTGGAGATGTGCTGTGCAGGGTACCTTTGTAGTGCGGAGACTGCTGCAGCGGAAACAGAGGCAGAGCCTTCCTCAGTGTAACGCAGGAGGGTAGGGATGGCTTCGGGAAGCAGAGCATTGCTCAGGGACAACAGGTAGACTATCTTCTCTGAGTCACTCTTGGCGTCGTCTAGCCTTTTCAGGACAGTCTCTATTCCTTGCCTTACGTCCTGTTTGATTTGAGAGACGGAAATAAAAAAAATCAACCACATCCATGTGGTCAGGAGGTGGAAGGTGGAAGTAGATTGTCTGTGGATGGGCACTGGCTCACCTCCAGCCCACACAGTTTCATCTGACACAACTTGCCAACCAGGCTGCCAATGACAATATACCCTGTTTCCCAGATGGATGCATCTGCTTTCTTCCCATTCAGCTTATCCTGGAAGACAAAAGGAAAGAGGTTAGAGCAGAGCAGAGGAGAGAGAGAGAGAGAGAGAGGACCGCCAATCACCATTCTCTGTACCTTCAGAATCAAAGGCATGCGCTACCTCCTGCGTTTGTCATAGATTATTGCTTAGGGCCAAATGAGATGTTAGCCTAAATGCACGACAGGCCCAATGCAGGCTTTAGTTTTCTTTATTATTCATGTGTATGGGGGTGGAGGGGTGGGAACAGTGAAACCTGGCAAGACCACGGAGAGTGTGTATGTGTGGTACTTTGTCACCAGTGTAGTTTTGATTCCAATGGTGGCCCTCGCTCAAACTCTTTTTAGTTTTTTAAAAAAACTTCAGTTGATCAAGGAGTGATGCTGAAGAATAAAAGGTGATACTCCAAGGGGTTTAAGAAGCCAGGAGATCATACAAACATGCTCATCAACTTGTGAGCATTCAGAGGTGAATGATCCATCATGGATTAATCATCACAGATGATTCCTATCATCTGATGTGAACTTCAACACCATTTGTCTCAATAGAGCCAGAACAGATCTTCTCATGAGAGCCATCAGGTGGCAGAATCCAATGATGGAGAATGCATGTGTGAACAAGCCCTAGAAAACAACTAGCATGTATTCCAGGTTTCCAACATGCCATATTCATTGTTTACCCTATTTGCATACCATCCTACCCAAAGGCAGAATACACACTGTCATCCTATTTCAACCTCACAGCCACTTGCCCACAGCCACTGAGGAAGCACCATTACTGAATGGGAATGTGAAAGTACAACTCAAAATGAGACATGAGCAAAACAGTTGCCTTCTTACTAGGACCAGACGCAAAAGATCCTTTGAAGGACGTGGAGAAAGAGCTGCCGCATAGAGGAACTTCTGCAGCAAGGGCGTTTGCTTCCAGCTTCCAAAATCCAGGAATTCAGACAGTGCCGTCAAGGAAGCAGCTGACTGGGCAGCAACTGCAGCTTCCACATAGAAAGGGCTAAAAAGGGGGAAACAGAGGATCAGGGGTGCTGCAGAGAAAGGAGGAGATTTGCTGAGCACTTGGGATAGCCAAGGCAGACGCAAACAGAAGATTTAGAGGCAGGCGAAAAATCAGGGGAGAAGCTCTTTGTGGAGTCTGAACCCAGTACTAAAAGATAAGGCATATTCTGGAACAACAGGCACTGAAATGGAGTCCTGTGATGTTCTCAGCAGCCCGTGCTTGTGTTCCGTGGATGGTGATGAGGAGGAGGATTTTCCCTCCTTTTCTGTTAAAATAACTGCAAGTGCCTAGCAAAATTCAAAAGCGAATGCACTAAAATTACACAAAACAAGGTCAGAAGATGTCTGCAGTTGTGTTGGTTAAAATAACAGAACACAGCGTAGTAGAATCTGAAGGGCTCTGTAGCAATGGCCAGTAATTTACAGGGCCAAGAGAGAAAGAGGAAAGTTCTCCATTGTCCATGCAAGCGTTTGCTTACACCAGTGATTGTGGGTCGGGACCCACTAGGTGGGTCACGAGCCCATTTCAGGTGGGTCCCCATTCATTTCAATATTTTATTTTTAATATATTAGACTTGATGCAGCAACTGTTACCCTGCACATGCTGGATCTCATCTGATCTTGGAAGCTAAGCAGGGTCAGGCCTGGTTAGTACTTGGATGGGAGACCGCCTGGGAATACCGGGTGCTGTAGGCTTATACCATAGTCTTTTGAGACTGAAGGTTGCCAACCAACCATCACTGTGGTATGTGACTGCATTTAGGGAAATGTTACAGACCTGTACTTTTAACAAGCTACTATATATATACTCTTTTAACAATGATATTCAGTGGGACTTACTCCTGGATAAGTCTGGGTAGGATTGCAGCCTAGAATTATTAAAAATTTTCCTGCTTGATGATGTCACTTTTAGTCATGACATTACTTCCGGTGGGTCCTGACAGATTCTCATTCTAAAAACTGGGTCCCAGTGCTAAATGTGTGAGAACCACTGGCTTACACCATATCCTCTGGTGCTTTCTTCAACAGCAAGAGAATATCCCTCTTCTTGGCATCACGCAGCATCCGGACGACTTTCTGAAACTTCCAGGTTGTTGGTGCTTTGTTAACATCCATTTTGACCTTCCTTTTAGCAAGTGTCTTCAAATAGGTTTTGAGCTAAAAATACACACAACCGCACACTTATAGATAAATGCATACTTAAACAAATGTGCTAGCCTTAGAGATGCCACTGAATCTTTAGGGGACACAACTCATCAGAACTTTTCAGTTTTCATAAAATCATGCAGAATTGGCATTTGTATCTTGATTGAGCAATGGTTTGGGTTATTTGTGTAGATGGACTTCAGTGGACATTGGCCCAGTAAAAGGTATCGTGATAAAGCTATTTTTTTTATCTCTATAAAGAAGTATACTTACATATAGAGTAAAACAAAATCAAATCTGGACAAGACAGAAGTGATAGAGATAACTTCCCTTGAAGGAGAATTTCAAGGTGCTCCAGAACCCATCCTGCATGCCAAGAAGTGAAAGCAGCTTGGGCTAGTGTGCTAACTGTATCCTTTACTGAATCAGTCAGACCTGACTATAGTTCTCCACACATTGATTACACCATATTGGCCATGACACAAGAAATATAGGCCCCAGCTCCACATTCTTCCCTTCCTCTCTCTATTTCTGTTTAATCACTTATGAAGTTTCACCTTCCTGTCACCCTACTCCCAAGGAGAACCAAGTGACAAAGTTTCCCTGGATTGTACCACTTGAAGCTGGGGAAGGGGGGAGTTGAATTTTGAATGCTCCTCCACAAACTGTGGGAAAATAGCATATCAGGGAGAAGTCTGTGCTGGACTTCTCCTTGATGAGGTAGTTTTCTGGGTGCAGAGAGCTGTCTTCATGGGGAGCACTGAAACAATATACAGTCTGAAATTGTATAATTCAGGGGGGAGAAGGGTTTATTACTTGAATGTATTAATTGATCTTGATTCTGATAAAATTAAAACTGCAAAATTGATTTGCATATTTTGCCTATGTTCCTTGTGTTTAGTCTTTCATTTTTTAAATATTGCATATTCAAGACAACAATTTTGTTGTTTCAGAGTTGCTCTCTGAAATAAATCTTAAATTCTTAATAATGTAATAAGAAAATACAGATTACTACTACTATTAATGATAATAGTTTGTCCTTCCCCAGGTAGGAACATGATAACAGCTCCCATTCTGACACTAGATTCACAGTTGTCAAGAATGGAGCCAAGGGATGAGGTCACAACTTCGAAAAGAACCCTGCATTCTGCAGCTGACTTTGCACCTTGGTTACTCAAGACCTAACCAAGATTTTTGCTGCCACTCACTGTTGGACACTGTGTGCAGGGCCTCTTGAAGGGCTCACTCGCCATATTAATGCGCTGAGGTTTTCCTGGTTTCAAAGCCACCAGAGCTTCCTGCAGACTGTTCCTATGAACTTCTTTCGATCCAGGCACTTGAGTCACAAGTTCAAGATGTTGCCTGAGGAGAGAAAAGGAGTGTTACCTTCCTTCTGAAAATAGCTGGGTCATATGCTAATACACTGGAGTCAAGTGAAATAGGTATTGATTGTTGGTGAAGACCTTGGAATGTCAAATGATGCAAAGGGGAACACTGAGAAATGAGGCGGACGCCCCTCAGAAGCAGCTAATTTAATAAATTTGTTTCCATTCAGCTCCATTTGCTTTTGGCTTCAGCATCAAGGAAATCAAGACTGCAGAGGACTTCATTGTCTCATTCCATGGAGTAATTTACCTCAAACATACCATCCTATTGGATGTATCGGAGCACAACTAACCTGGAAATAATACTGACTCCAATGGAAGACTTCAGGGTTAGAGAGATGACGTGACTTTCCTCAGACAATACGGAATTGATGAAGCCTCCCTCCACTGAGTAAAGGCTCTTACTAGTTGGTTGCCACAGAATTCCAAAAATCTGTAAAAAGGAAATGTTTTCCATTGGATTCAGGCTCTACCACTGAGGACTGCTGGATGGCATTGTGTGGACAGTTTGATTTATTACAGTTTAGATATTGTTGCTCATGTTAAATGGGCAGTATTTACAGTAGAGAAACAATATCACTGTCTTAGACATCAGGATGTGGGAAGGATGGAACCCCATCAGCAAATCCCCTCCCCATGGTGCCCCTCCCCTGTCCCCAATGGCACACTGGGGGCTATCACTGCCATCTGTACTGACAGTTCAGAAGTTGGCCCAGCTGGGTGGGACTTCTAATGGATGAGGGCCCTTCTAATGGTCAGTGCCTGCATTGACTGATCCCTGATGCATATATATCACTGCCTTGAGCATAGGTAAGGTGGTATATAAATAGTTTAAATAAATAGATTTGTATTGTGATGATTACACATTTTCCAGCGAATCAGTCTATGAATATTAATTAAATGTGACACTTGAAGTCATAGGCACTGAAAAAGAATTGGAGCTTCTTTTTCTACTTACCACTTAGTTTCCAGTTCTCAGGAACTTTCTGCCATGACATGACCCCTCCCCCCCATTTTTTTTTATTTTTTTTTTGCAACCATGAAGGCTAGAAAAGTTACAGTTGTGATTCTTGCAATAATTGGAGTAAACATACTGCATAAGATTGTCTTACAGCACAAGCCAATGCATGTCTACTCAGAAGTACATAGGTTCTCCATATCCATGGTTAGTGGTATCTGGAGACGGAGGCAGGAATACATTCCCTATGGATATGGGTGTGTGTGTGCCTTTAGTGGTTTCTGGAGACTGCATGCAGTATCTGGAAATGGTAAAAGACAGATATAAAATACACAGTAAAATAATGTGACTTGCTTTGTTAACAGAGCTGAATCCAAATTTTTGTCTTATACAGCTGTGTAGATCTTTTGTCTTCAGAACAGAAGCGTTGGAGACCACGTAGGTAACTTGACAGGTTCCAGAAATGTCCTCCTAAACCAAGCAAATGGGACAGCATGAACAGTGTTGCAGATGAGACATCAGGCTCTGTATGTGCAGTTCTGATGATCCTGTACACAGGGTATTCAATTGGTTGGAGCCCGTGTGTGTATATTGCAGTCTCCACCCAGGTGACTGTTGTTATAGATTGGATTGTGGTGGGTTGAATTTGTAAAATTAAAAAAAAAAAATCCCCTTTCTTCCAATATTTTCAAAATTCTCACAGAAAATATGGGTCTATGCTGATTTGGTGAGATGTGAAAGCAGTTGCTCCCTGATTTCAAAAAGTGGATACAGAGTGGGTACGTGATGGGAGGTAGCCAGTCAGAAGCTCATGGACCAATGGAATCAATCCATGGTGGTGTTCTTAAGTGTTGGCCTTATTTTGTGATATGTGAAAGTGCTTTTTTGGATCAAGTGAAAAAGTTTGGGTGTGCAAGTACTTTCCTATATTAGTGGTGAAATTAAGCTGCATAGGAATACCAGAATTCCAGGTGCCATGGTATTTTTTTTTGTTTTCTTCAGGGCTCAGTGAAACTCTGCTTTGTACCTCGGTCACTATTCCAGGCTGTGTCTGAAACTGGAAAAGGCTGACAAGGCCTCGTTTCAACTCCACCATTAAGGGCTTTCCTGCTTGCTCTTCATAGATGCCTTCAACCTGCAAGATGAAAGCAAGCTTATGAAACATAATCCAAAGGGAGCTATTTTGATAAATAAGAAATCCTTGCGTCAGAGGCATCCTGAGGGCAGGTTTCATCCGCTGCTGCACATACCTTCAGCAGCTTGGCATGCCAGAAGTTTGGGGGTGATATAACTATGTGACCTTATTTCCCCCCGACCTTCTGGGCTATCACATTATATAAATGCAACAAGCCCACCTCCAGGCCGCCTAAGTTCTGAGCTCTTCGGCTTCCTCCAGGCCCAGTTGCTTCATGTTCTTGCTGGCAAGCAGTGAAAATACGATCATTCACAAGAGCGGGAGACAGCTGGGCCTGGAATGGGCTGAAGATTGCTGAATGGAGGCTCAGGCAGTGTGGTGTCACTTCCTTCTGAGAGTGTTAACTGGTGCGGGCCACACCAGGTGACACTCTCAGAAGGGAGTGACTGATCAATAATAATCTTGACATCAATAATCTTGACTACAGGTCCAGCCTATTTATACATGGATTTTTTATACACGGATTTGACTCAACATGAATGGCCCCTGCAAATGAGAAAGAATGTGCTGATCCCTGGAGAAGGGGAAAAATGCATCCCTTTAAAATCAGTTTTGAAAACTGAACAGTCCTTTAACAACAGCCTCCTTAATATGAGAGAGAGAGAGAGAGAGAGCACGCAGCAGGCTAACAATCCATCAATCCTTCTCTCTCCTTTGGACCCCTCCCTTCCCCCAGCATGTAAAAAAAGTGATCATTTTGCATTGGTGAAGGGAGGGGCTGAGTGAAGTGCTGATGGATTGTCTCCTTAATGACTCTTATCTTAGAGCAAGGGTGCTCACACTTTTTTGACTCAAGAGCTACTTTGAAACCCAGCAAGGCCCAGAGATCTACCAGAGTTTTTTTTACAATGTTCGCGCCATCATAACATATAACATTTATGTGTACAATGTATGTTGGTGTACCTTGAGCCCCACTGAGTATAACAGGACTTACTCCTGAGTAGACATGCCTAGGATTAGGCTGTGAGGCTGCAATCCTAGCCACACTTACCTGGGAGTAAGCCCCATTGAGTACAATGGGCCTTACTCTCGGTGTTTCCTCCCAGAGGCACCTGAAGGGGGGGGTTGGCACTCCACGATCTACTCATTTTGCCTCGCGATCTACTGGTAGATCACGATCCACCTATTGAGCACCCCTGTCTTAGAGCCAAAAGGTCTGCAAGGCTGTTTTTCAATCATTGGAGCAAATAAACTGTTTTTTAAATTGATTTGCTATAGTGCATTTTTTTATCCACAAAAAAACCAATTTTTTTTTTCCAAGTGAGTGCTTGGAATGGAACCCAGGCGAATAATTAGTCTCAACCTGTACTATAAGAAAATTCTAAAATAGATTTGCCACCCAAAGAAGAACACAAGACGACTTTGCACACTTTCAACCACAAAGCAATGTTCCTGCACACTGCATTGCATATTGCAGGGGTGGGCAAACTTTCAACTTTAAAGATCCTGAATCTTTAACAATTGTGTAGGAGAGAGAATTTCAGCCGGTGCAGCTTGTCATTTGTGAGATGACAAGCTGCACCTGCTGAAATTCCCTCTTCTATACAACTGTTAAAGTCCAGGATCCCTAAAGTTGAAAGTTTGCCCACCCCTGGCATATTGCAATGGCACATCACATATGAAGAACTCTCAACAACTTTTCAGTAGGGGGACTGATTAGAAACTCTAGGGGTGCTTCACAAATGCAAGTTCCTTCTTTGATGATGGCAGCTTTGCCCATGTAAATGGACCATCCCAGATCAAATGCCACAGACAGAACTCATGTGCATTATATTTAGTGTATACATTTCAGCTGCAAGTCATAAATCTGTGCCACTTGAAGTGAATCAAGACAATGCAATCAGTTCCATAGCCAGCATGCTTTTCTGAGCCTCACAAATTTAGGGTTGTATTCAAAGTGTGTGGTGGCTGTATAGCCCACCATACCCACATGTAAAACACAGTTGCTATGCCAATACATGTGTACTAGTCCAAGCTGTGGGAAGCAAATGCATTTCAGTAGAATGAGCCATTGTGATAACAGAAAGTTTTCCAAGAACTTTTTTTTTGTACCACTGAACTTTCTATTGCTCATCAAAACTGGAAACCAAGATGTCATGTGTGCATTATTTTAATTTCATTTATTTAATCCACAGTGTTACAGCAGCACATTCTTCATCACCTTCTGGACATTCTCAGCAAAAGCTGATCAATATCTTGATTCCGTTTCTGTTGAGAACATGGCAAGTTGTGAAACAGCTGGGTGACTCTGCTCTCTGTTGTGTAGGAGGCAAAGGAAGAGTCATGACCTCAACTGCCTGCTACTGGGCTTTCAGTGGTTACAGTGCAGAAGTGCTTATTATTATTATTATTATTATTATTTATCCCCAAAAGGGAGTAGCCTTTTCTACTACATTTCCTCTCATGAGACTAAGAGAAAGACTATGCTTGCAGATTCTGAAGGGAGTTCCATGTTACAGAGGCAAGCGTTTCAAAACTATATGCTGAGTAATATGATCATCATGCATCCTCCTCCTCCATAAGAATGCTGGCTATTGTTCATGAATCTGAAACTGGGGCACAGAACTGGGTTTGAACTAAAGATCATGGGCCTGCCTAGGAATATTAACATACCTTCCCATTATTCCAGTGGATGAAAAATGGCTGCTGCAGTTCTGTAGTGTTTAGCCAAGCCTTTGAAGTTGGGTTACTGTTGATAGTTTGGTTCTTCTTATGTTCTGGTTCATGATGGACTTGTAGATCATGGATCTGAATTCCCAAAAAAGGCAGGAGGAATAGGCAGATTAGATGGAAGGTAATAGAAAAAAAGACAGAAACTAGACAAAAGACAATGCCACACCCATTCTCATCCCCTTCCCACAAGCCCTTTACAAACACAGCTCACATCAGAGTCTCTCTCATCACCCAGATGAAGGCAATAGTGCTAAGTGCCTCCTGCTCACCGCCTCTCTTGGCCCATTGCCTGCCTAGCTTATCCAACTAGCTGAAGCCCCATCTGTTGTTCACTTTCCTTGAAGAGAAAGTGAAAGGACAATGGGGGCATGGTTTACATTCTCCTCCTTCAGCAGGGCTTTTGAGGGTCACAGTGGTGGAGCTGGAGGAAGAGGTAGCCCCTGCTGCCATCTCTACTGTGTCTCGCAAACTGGTTGGGTCAGGAGAGTGCTGGGAATGGGCAGGTTCCAGTTCCAGAATCCTCCAGCTGGTTTACAGAAAGTGGTGGCAGTGGAGGAGGTGCTAAAGGAGGACAAGGACAGTGTGGTATATACACTGCCACAAGGGACAGTAGGCAGCTGGCTGGCATAGGTTGACAAGGGGGAGCGGACAGCAGAATTTGACACAGTGTCAGATGGCAAATGGCTTGGGCTGCCCCCGTTGCAGAAAGGGGAGACATCTGATTAAGATCTTAGACGGCAGGCAAGTTCATGTGGGAAAAAATCACCTTTCAGATAGAAAAATACTAAGCTATATCCCCCCCCCCCCACTGACCACAGCTGCATTGGCAGAAGAAGCAGAAGTGGCAGGGAAACTAGCCTTATTTTGGGTGCAATCCTATGCACACTTTCCTGGGAGTAAGCCCCATTGACTAGAATGGACCTTACTTCTGAGTAGACATGCATAGGATTGGGCTGTACATCAGTTCCAAATCAATCCGGCATTACCAATTGCACATGGTAGGGCTGACTATAGCCCTCTTTATATATTCTGTAACCACGGAGACTCCACAATTCTGTGAATCTGCCAGTAAGACCTGCCCCAACATTCTGAAGCCCCAGCCCCCGTCCCATCATGATTGCACCATCCTAGGCAGGCTTTTGCATTCAGGGAGAGATCCTCCACGATTAGGGACACTGAGTTTCCAGCACTCTTCAGAGAAATGCTGTAAGCATGACAGAAGTGTGAGGACCAGGTTACTGGCACATTTTCAGACTTCTGACATGATGGAGATTCCCCAGTTTCAGAATGTCTGATAGGATTTATGTGACTGTTCCAAATGAAACAGTGTACACATGTTGATTCTACTGCTGATGTGTCTATAGAACAGCTATTTTCAATCTTTTTCATCTCATGGCACACTGATAAGGTGCTAAAATTTCCATCATTTTTCGACAATTGACAAGGTACACCATGGTGTTGACAAGGGGGGGGGGTTGCTCACATCTCCACTAATAAATTACCCTCCCCCAAAGCCCCAAACTCCCATGGCACACCTGTGGTTCATTCGGAGCACACCAATGAGCCACGTCATAATGGGTGAAAACTGCACTATAGAAACATAGACATACACCAATTATCCAAACATGGTTAAAGAATATCCCCAGAGTCAGTCAGTAGTAGAACACCAATTTCTTCTAGACGTCTGAACGACTCATTGGCTTATAACTGATACAGGACAAAGACCCCACTGACCTGGATATGGAGAAGCTGCTCCCTTTCATCATTGGTGTTTCTCCATAAGAGATGCACATCAACCAAAGCTTCAGCCCGGAGTTTGCTTCCCAGCAGAGATGGTCTTGAAAGATAATTTAGCTGGCCATGCAGGGAATATCTGTACTGATACAGGATTCCTGGCTGGAAAGATGGTGCTTCCAAGTTCTCTATAAAAGAGCCCTATGTTGACACAGCTTGAACACTTTCAGGCAAGATACTGAATGGCTGCTCTATCAATAAAATATCAATCCGTTATCATGAGAGCCCCATTGAGCACATCATCCTTATCCGTGGCCCCATCAGTGCCGCCTTGGGTGCCCTTCAGGGAGAAAGGCGGAATACAAATCCAATCAATCAATCAATCAATCAATCAGTGGCTGGATGGCTGACAAGGGATATGCTGGCATGAAATGGGGTGCTGTTGAATGTGATCAATCACATATGACATGTGTCACAGGTTTTGATCACCATTTTAAAATACTTGAGGAAGCACACATATTGTATAGAGTTGTTTTCCTTCTTTGATAAAGACAAGACAGAATTCAATGACAGGTCTCACTGTTTCCTCAGGGGATACTATTGGACATTACATATATTAATGGGTGGTTGTAAGCATTTTTAACCTCAATTCTAACCAAGCCTAGTTCAAAGTAAGCTCTGCTTATTTCAGTAGGATTTCCTTCTAAGTAGATATACTTAGGACTTCTGCATTAGAGCAAATCACTTAATGCAAAAAAATCCCAGGCACAATCCAGCCAAAGTTAACCAGTGCAAAGCTGCAGTCCTGAGCACATTTACCTGAGATCAAGAACTGGTCTAAATGATACCCCCACTTTGTGGTGAGTAGATGTCACATGCTATTGGGGTTCATTTAGCTCTATTATGAGATTTTACCCCTGTTCCACCTCAGAAATCCACCTCAGTTTTTCTGTGTTAAAATTAATCATGTGGCATTCATATAATATAGAGACCATGCTTCAGTCCCATTAAACTCAGAAGGCATTACTTCTGAATAAACATGTTTAGGATTGTGCTGCATTGATTATGCTTCACTGATTTCTATGGGAGAGATGTAGGCAGGTGCTTAATTCATCCATTGAAATCAATTCGAGTTCAGTGAGCTTAGCTCTGATTGGTCTGTGCCCTGTCTCATGCTGAGACAACTCTGTTCAAACTAAGCCCCCACAAATAATGCTAGTTGGAAGTTTCCCCTGAACAAACAGTGCAATGTCTTGGTACATTAAAAGATTTGCTATTTTTGTGTTCCACATTCAAATATTTATAGCTGCCAATTTTCTGAAGCCATTTCAATGGGAAATTCAGATTCTTCATTCTACCAAAGGCCCAGAGTCAATCCAGGGGTAAGTAAATAGAAAATGGTATAGCTGATTTGTGTCAACCACTTTGTGGCAATTAGAAGCAAGTGCTGTTTAAGTACTCTCTGTGCCATTTCATTTTGTATTTCTTTGCATGATCATACAAAGCAACAGATACTCTCCTGTTCAGGGAAATTCAGATATAAAGGCACAGAATTCAGGAGTCTGAAGCTGAGCTGCCAGAGGAGATCCACTGGCTGTTAGTTGCCATGCCAATAAATTGTACACAAAAGGTTGGAAATGTAAGTCTTTTCAGAAGTTTCCTCATTTTGGATGCTGCTTTGTAAGCATCCATCTGAGATCCAGAATGGCAATCAGCATCTCGCACTGGAGCACTTAGGGTAAAATTACAAGTGCTTACATCAATCTGGCACTTTCAGATTTCATGTCCTCTCACAAGCATAGAATTGTGCATCTCTCTTACCTTTTGCTGCACTGGGAAAGCAAAAGAAAAGCAACCCACAGTATTTCAAAGTTGCCTGCAAGTTCATGATGCGAATGGCATGCGCACACTGACATGCATGGAGGGACGGAGAATCCAACAGGAGTGGATGCAGGAGGAATACGAAACAGAAAAGACCCCTTGAGGCCGGCTGGAACAGGGAGGATTCACAATATCATGTGGCCAGGCCTACCCCTCCCTATCTCCAAATTACACATCATAGGGAAAGCAAATGATTAATGAAAGCAGCACTAAGATACTCAAAGACTACAATTTACCAAAGCCTTGAGCCAAATGCTGCAAGAAATAGCATACAGAGGTGCAGGCTGGCCTTTGGAATTTGCCTCTCTCTCTCTCTCTCTCTTTCCCAGTCATTACACCCTTTCTAACTGCTACTCATCAACCATATCTGTGAGAAAATGCAACAAAAGCCCCCCCTCTTCTCAGAGAAATTGACAGGGAAACCGCCAAAGCAGCAAGAAGGAGTCTCTCTCTTTCTTTCTCCCTCCTTTGCTGGGTTTCAGGAGGCTCAGAGTTCCAGCAGCTGGGATCAAGTTACTTCAAGGGGCAGGGAAGGAAAAAAGCAGGGCTTTGTGAAGAAACTTACAGAGCAATACATGTGTGCAGGCACAGGCAGCCACACGAATTCCTCTTAGATCCCATTCATTGCTTGCACAAAAGGTTCCCTTAAGCTGTGCCTATGAATGAAATGGCTGGGGAAGAAACCAGTCAGGGCAGTAGGATATTTTGATCCAGAGAACTGTTTGCACTCCTGTGTCTACAATTACAGACCATTCAAAATGCCCTTTGGATCCGACTAATTGGGGGAGTATCACTTTGGTGACACACAGACTAGGGGCTTTCTTGACACAGGGGAAGGGATACTCCTTCTGTAGATCAGGCTTATAACGTTCAATCACTGTACCAAAACCTGGGCCAGTGGTTCCCAAACTTTTAGCACCAAGACAATTTTTTAAAATGACACTTTAGCGGGACCAACCAAGGTTTACTAGACTTTAACAAAATCTAGAAAGAAATCGATCTAGATCTCTATTTCTAGAAAGATCTAGAAAGAAATAATATTTATTTATAAGTAATAATGTAATAATGACTAGAAAAAACTCAAACTTTATCTCTCTATATTTACACATACTTGTAAACTGCAGGAGCTCAGCTACTTGCAAGACAATTAGCAGCTATCTCACAAACTGCAGGAGCTCAGCTCTTTGCAGAGTAATTAGCAGCTACACTATCTGATTTTTCAGTGGCCTCAAGGTTTGAGGCAATTCGTTATCTGATCTTTCCATCACCTTTCGGTGACCCACCAAAAATCAGGTTGCGACCCACCAGTGGGTCCTGACCCACAGTTTTGGAACCACTGGCCTAGGCCATTTTATTCCTTGCTATGTGACTTCAGTTTTCCATCTCAAGGACTTTGATGGCTTGGAAGGTGTGCATATCTTGTATTTTTATTTATCCAGAGAACATCTGATTTGTTTTCTGAGATATTTAAATTATCATAGGAAAACTTAATATAATCAATGTTAACTTTATTCTTGCATTGCTGTTGCAAGAGAAGAGTACCTGTTTTATTTTGGGCTCCATCATCTAGCATTTAACAGATAAGAGCCTGATCCTGTGGTCCGCGCCACGCCTCTGCGGTGCGGACCACAGTTGCAAATGTGCCATAAGGCATGTTTGCAGGGCTTACCGCTGGGCTCCCACTGGAGCTAGCTCAGCTCCGGCTGGTGCTGAGCCAGTGCGCGGCAGGTGCCTGGGCTCAGCGGTCTCCTGGACCGCCGGACTGCGGAGCGGGAAATGGGGGCATGGTTGGGGGGCGTGGGGGAGGTGTTCTGGGGAGGGGGAGGTGTGTTGGGTGCGGGGGAGAGGCAGATCTGCAGAGCCGAGCTCTGCTGGATCCAAGGCGCTTGGGTAGGGCTGCTTGCCCTACTCAAGTGCCTTTACTTTAGTGGCAACCAAATAGTCGCCGCTAAAGTGAGTAGTCCCATTGCGGGGCTACTTCCCTTACTGGGGGGAAGGGGACGAATGTCCCCTTCTCCTGAGGAGCCTCCCGCAGCTGTGCAGGAGGCGCTGGATCCGGCGGCAGCCCTCCGTGGAGCCGCCGGGTCCCGCAGCTCTGGACAGCTCAGGATTGGGCTGACATTCAGTTAGGAGTTTTTAAGTGATGGGAACGGATATATGAACTGGCCTTTCCTTCCCTTATAGTTTTGAACGACAGTGATAAAACTGAGAATGTGGGAAATTACCAAGGCAAATACAGTTAATATAGTGAGGGCTCAAACTTATCTCCTATCAGCCTACACAATGCAGCCACACCATGTTGCATGCTATGGTGGGGGATAACAAGACACCCCAGGAAAGGTAAGTAAAAACCTCTTTTATTTATTGTAAACTCCTCCCCGCGGTGTCTATGTGTGCACAAAGGACCCCATGGGAATAGTCGTCTTGTCTGGCCTGGATCCGGATTACAGCCTGATCTCCATGCTGGGCTGTAATCCATCAGCATTCGTCCCAGAAAGGCTGCACAAAAGGCACTCTGCTGTCTGGCAGGCCATAACTGCCAGGGCTAACAGCTGGAGACTGTGCATGGGTGACAGCGGCTGGCTGAACCTCTTCCAGCAGGGGGCTTTGGGGAGTGGCCTGCGACAGCTGTTAGTCATGACTATCTTTCTTTGGATGCAACTCAATGTTCACACGTTAATAGGTCAAAAATGCCCAGAATTGAGAAAAGAAGAATTATTTTTTAGATACGGTCTTGCAGATATTATGATTGCTTAACAGTATTTAGAGAACCATGGTAGTACTGAAATAGGTTTGTGAAAGGTTTCTCTTTGGCCTTGACATTTTCTTATAAGTTTTCTTAGAAGTTCTGCCTGTGACCCCTCCTCTAACAGCACTGCTAACTGGGCAAAGAGGCACTTCGTAAGTGGGAGAACCACTTCACCCCAGTACAGCATCTTTTCCAGTGGCACTTGCTGGGGACTTGTGGTTGTTTTAGATTGTGAGTTGCCTGAGACAAAGGACCATTTTAACATTTCCTTTGCCCTGTGTACCACTTTATGAACATCAATAATATGAATTTGAATTAATAAATAATTCATAATACGAATAAACTAAATATTTTTATTATTGCAATAATACTGCAAACATAATTCCAAAGCAAGCTCCCTATTTTTACCCTAGTTATTTCCCCTCACCCCACTTTTTACGGTGACAGATTTCCAGTATTCTCTTCACAGGTTACATTATGGATGGGATTGGAGAAAGGGAAGGGAAAGAAAAGAGCATAAGAGTTCAATAACAGGAGAAGCTGTTGGGAGACTGACAGTCCAATCCTATATATGTCTACTCAGAAGTAAGTCCCAATGAGTTCAGCGGGACCTACTCCCAGGTAAGTGTGTATAGGATTTCAGCCTAAGATAGTTGTATGACACAAATGGATGCTGGAACAATATCTCATGAAATCTAGGTATGGGATTGGGAAGATCTGGAACTGTAGGTAAGATGTCACCTTCTACTAGTACTACCAAGACATCCACTCACTTAAGCCATTTCTGCCCAATGTTGCATATACGCAAGAGGGACCGAATGCATACAACTGTGGGCCAGGCAGAAATGGGTTAAGCTGGTGTAATTTACATGACAGTATAAAAGCCAGGGTAAAAATTACCCAAGTTGTTTTTTATACTACAAAGCTACAAACTTAACAACAATAAAACCAAAAAATTATCCCCATGCATTCCAAGTAAAGGCTAAGATTTCCAATTTACTAATCTTAAGAAAAATGCTTACTGTGACTTCTATAATCTGATAATTGGGGAAAACCTCTCTTTTTTTGCATGTGCTCCTTCAAATTTAGCTGGTGCAACATAAGCAGCAACTGTTACCCTGCACATGCCTGATCTTGTCTGATCTCAGAAGCTAAGCAGGATCAGGCCTGGTTAGTACTTGGATGGGAGACTGCTTGGGAATATCGGGTGCTGTAGGCTTATACCATAGTCTTTCGGGACTGAAGGTTGCCAACCAACATGAGAAACCATGTGGGAGGAGTCCAGGCTACAGTTTCTCTCCATGCCAGCATTGCCTCTCTGGAAACAGGAACAATAATGGCAAGGGGAGATGCTGCAGTGTGGATTCACGCCACATTGCCTGGACTTTTGACATCAGCCTGGCATTGGAAAGAGCTCTTCCCCTGTGAGATATGTGCCTAAGGTTAAGACTCATCATGGACCTGGTTACCCTTCTTTTGATTCTGCCAGCAATTGTTAAGGAGGCGTAAAAGAAGTTCTAAACAGTTTTGCTATGCCAGTAACCCAATCCTTAAAGGATTACAAGCAAATGTTGGGAGATTGGATATTCTTTAAGTACAACTTGAAATGAAAGAAGATACAAAAATGCATTATTGTTACAATTGTTCCCCAAAAGAGGAAACGTCACATAACATATACAGAGGAAGACCTGCCACTTCAACATTTGAGGATCAAAGAAGAAGAAAAGATCTTCACAGACCACGTAATGTTCAGCTATGATGAAAGAAGGCAGACCCCACCCCCCAAATATCTTGAAAAGATGCTGCCTCTGTTTCAGTCATTACCAACAAGCAGCCCAATCCTGAGCTGTCAGTTGTGCCAGAACTGCCATGGGTACTGAAATGGCTGCTGCAGCATCCTGCGCATGACAGGGCAGCTGCTGGCGATTCCTTGGGGAAGGGGACCTTTGTCCCCTTCCCCTGGAAAAGACAGGTAGCCCCGCAATGGAGCATCTGTGTCAGTCCAGCGACTTGACATGGAGGCACGGGATCCAGTGGAGTGGAGCTCCCACTGGACTCACCTCCCTCCTGCCCCATCCCTCCCACCATAATGCCTTCTCCCTGCTTCGCCCCACGCCTCCACTCACCTCTCCACCACCCAGCGGACCACATGATCGCTGAGCCATGGAGCACTGGTGATGCACTGGCGCTGAGCTAGCACTGGTGCAGGACCAGCACTGAGGGCCATGAATGTGCGTTATAGCATGTTTGCAACATTCACTGCCAGTGGAGCTCTGGCAGTGCAAGCTCAGGATTGGGCTCTGAGTAACTTTGGGACTCCTGGCAGTGGGTGTTGTGGATAGTGCTACAGACGGGCAGTGCAGGTTTCACTTCCAGGATAAGGGCAGGAACTTACTGATGGGACCCAAACAAAGACAACACATATTATTACTGAAAATAACAAAAAGTCAAAAATAAACTAATTTTTCCCCCAACTATCTGGTGCTGGTAGCATATATATTTTTGTTCCAGACAAACACAACTAACCCTCTCCCTCAGTGGTCCCAGAAACAGTTACTCTTCCTTGGTGCTAGCATGGCATATTTGATCCTTTTCCAGACTGTGACCAACCCTATCCCCAAGACTGCAAATCTATGGAGGACAGGCCTGTCAATAGCAGCTAATCTTGACGGCCGTGCAATAGCTCTGGTTTGGTGACAGTGTACGTCTGAATACCCTTTGCAGAGACGCAATGGCGGGGCAGAAGTGTTCCTCTCTCTCCTACTAATGGGTTTCTGAGAGGCAGCTGGTGAGCCACTGTGAGAAACAGGGTGCTGGACTAGATGGGCCTTTGGCCTGATCCAGCAGGGCTCTTTATAGTCGAAATTAGGCCTTACATGAACTTCCTACATCTGATCAGCCCCTTAGACCTGGATGTTCTAGATGAAAAGAAGTTGTCTCTGCTTTACAATTTCTTTTGCTAGGACTTGTCAAACTCTCTGATTTTTCTCTCCAGGCTTCCATGTTTCTTTCTGTTCTTAAAGCAATCCTCCATATGCTGCAGAACTTCTCCCCAGTTAGTTGCTAATATAGTATTTTTGCCATGTACCTAACCACAGTTATCTAAGGATAGGTGGACCCCCTTCATCACACATAGTAGACCTTTGCTGGAAGGTATGTTCATGCATTCAAGCTCATATATCCCTTGTAAGAGCCCATCAATACATCATACAGTAGCAGTGTTAATAATCATACTACAATTGGTGTAATGAACTCAGACACACACCTAAATGACTACATACTCAACATACTACCTGGCTGTTACCATAGAAAAGTGAAATGCTATCAGGGTCTGCTCTCTAAACTCCAAGTCATCTTACAATAAGGACCATGGCACCAAAGTTGCCTCTGCTATATGCCATCTAGGTGTCGCTCTTTTGGATTGTGCATCATTGAAACATAGTGGGACTGATCTTTTCAACAATTTCAGAATTGCACAGAGTCCCCTTAAGAAAATCCTGAAACATTACTCCCTTGAATTTTGCAGTGTCTCAACACAAGTTACAAGATCTTAAGATACCAGATGTTAGTTGCTAATGTAGTATATTTTTTTCATTCGTTTTGCTGAATAGCCAGAGAGAAACAGAGTAGCTGGAAGATAATTCATAGTGATGTCAGGAGGAAAATGTCTTTCTAATTGGTTTGATCCAGATGATTTTGCTTTTCATTCTGGGATGAATGAAACTTGAGAATCTCTGCAGTGCCAACATGTGCTGAAACAGAAAGGAGATGGTTCAGTTATTTCCTTCATGTGGAAGGAGCATGTGGTCCTTTAAACTTAAAAGTTGTGCAAGGAGGGAGCAAAGCGCACTTTCCGGGTGTGAGGTCTGAAGTTTAATGGGAAACTCAGCATAAGGATAGAGGGAAGCGAGGGAGGGCACCAGGATACAGGTCTCATGTTGTCTTGTGTGTTCCCTGAGGCATCTGGTGGGCCACTGAGAGATATGGGAGGCTGGAATAGATGGGCTTTTGACCTGATCCAGCTGGATTTTTCTTATGTCCTTATGGTCAGGCAACCCTCTCTTCTAGTTGTTTAAATATATATTCACAAGGAATGTAATAAAGACTATAGATCAGAAACGCCTCCCAATTCTGTGGGATACATAAAGTGTCCACGTTTCTCTTTTCGATGAGGGCCTATCTTGCTGATTTGCTTTCTCCACTAGAACTTTGAAATACTGGCATAGCCTATAAAGACAGTCTTTGCTGATCCTGACCAAACACAGTGCCAAGCAAGAAAAAGCAAACAGAAATCTGTTCAAGCCAAAGATTGCTTTGATAACCCCGAAGCTTTTGAGGAAGTGCCAGCATCACTCCTTTTTTGGATGTGGCTCACTTAAAGCATGACTTCACTTAATCTCCAGTTACGACTTGTTCCTCTTTAGAAATCTCAGTTACACTTCTGTGATCCATTTTCTAACAATAAATCTCACTGACATTTACATGAACGAACAAAGTGGAAAGATTGCAGTTCCACTTTGAACATATGAGAAATATACAACCAGGTTTTATGCAACTCCATCATCTTACTGCACATGCACAAAATCAAACCCCAGAATCCTAGTGTGCATTTGAAAAATTCAGATTTCTAGCATGTTGGCAACCTTCAGTCTCGAAAGACTATGGTATCGCGCTCTGAAAGGTGGTTCTGGAACAGCGTCTAGTGTGGCTGAAAAGGCCAAATTGGCTGCAAAAACAGGCCTGAAGGTATGGGTGGGCAATTCACGTTCTCAATTTATATCCCACTTTTCTCCCAAAGGGCACCCAAGATGGCTTATAGTAATATTAAAATACATACCATATAAAAAATTATAAAATATATAATATATAACAAAAGAAAGTATATATATAATACAATGTTAAAACCAACCAGCGGAAATCAATCATCCAAACTATCAATAATAAATAAGCCACAAACGACTGAAAACATTTCAGAAGATGGATTTGAGGTTCTAATGCTCTTGTACACAGTTACTATGTTTGGACCATGCTTCGGAAATAGGAGCAGCAAAACTTCGGGGCACGTGTGCCACAAATCAAGTCCAAGTATGGAATAAGGTCCAGAATGTACTATGATCTCACACTTTCAAGTAACCTGTCCAAATCATCAGGCGGAATACACTTGAACCTTATTCTTTCAGATAAGGTATGCATAGCACATTTTAGAAACTGGGTGCTATAGTTTTCCTCGCCTCATTTCCACTCTAGATAGGCCACAACGGCACCATCTGCAACATGTACAGAAGTTGCTTTCCTAATTAAATGACTGGACAGGGCTGATTGTTAAGATGCTCCTACAGCAACCACTGGAAATTGTTTGAAAGACAGCATTAAAGGTATGGCATTTTGAGCAATATTTTTACCTGGCTTATCTTCCTTGGGGATAGGTTCTTGTTTTTGTCTTGTTACCAATAGTCTGTAATAAAATAAGCCAGTACTGACACAATTAAAACATTTTTCTCCCTCTTGCATTTTGAGCAACGTATCAGTCATGAAAATAAAGGCCAGGCAATATTAATTATACAGTCATCTACTTCTGCTCTCTACTAATAATAATGGACAGAGTTCTTTAATTGGTCACAGAATTCTCATTCCAGCAGGAGCAATGGTGGTGCCAATGAGTCTCTAGCTGTTCAATCACTCGAACTCCAGTCTCCAAGCGTTTTTATTGCTCATCTCCCATTCAAACACAGGGCTCCTGGCACCCAAATAAGTCCTTCAATGAGATGAGCAGCCCAATCCTGAGCTGACCGGCACGCAGGGCTGCCGAGGTGCCAAAATGGCTGCCGCAGCATCCTCAGCGTACTAGGCGGCTGCCACCAGCTCCTCGGGGGAAGGGGACATTTGTCCCCTTCCTCTGGTAAGGAAAGTAGCCTTGCAATATATATAGCTGGCAAAGAGTAAGGGAGTCCCGTGTTGGGCCAGGTGATCCGATGTGGGGCTTCGGATCTGGTGGAGAAGGGCTCCACTGGTCCTGCCCCCTTCCCGCCCTGCTCCTTCCCTCACCATACCTTCTCCCCTCCCTCCCCCAGCCCCAGAACACCTCTCCCCATGCTCCCACTTATCTCTCCACCGCCCGGTGCTCTCCTGGAGCTCTAGGCAGCAGTCATCTGTCCTCCGCCCGGTACTGGGGCTTATGGCACATCTGTGATACTATGTGCTGGCATGCCACATTCAGGATGGGGCCCTGAGTCCCTGGTATACTTCTGGTTCAAAACTCAGGCTTCCATTATGACTGCCAACTATACCACTTGAATGGGAGACAATTCATCTCTTTCTACAAATGCATGAGAATGACTTCTCCATGGTCCAGTCCTATGCTGATTTGGTAGTGCTTGTGTGCAGGTACCATAGGTGGGGGCAAATGTCATGGCTGCTTCTTATGCTAGAATTATTCTCTCAATGTCCCAAGAACATTTGTAAAGGTTGCTCTAATATAAAACAATTTGTCCATGCAAGAGTTATCTTTTTGCATTGTGATCTTCAAGCTTCAGAATCAACAATATGTTATTTTCTGTAAACTGTAAAGGATTTTAAGGAAAGTACCTGGTTGGATTTCTCTCAAGAGTTTGTTGCCTGAAGGCAATGCCTGTGGCATTTGGAGATGACTGTGATGGAACTCTCTCTTTTATGCTTGTGGTCAAGTTCTGGGGATCAAGGTGCAGGTTGGCAGTTGCAATCTGTAATAATTCCAGAACAAGATTCTGTTCTGTAGCGAGACAAGGAAATAAAGAACTTCATGAATCAAAAGTCCTAACCGGCACTGTTTTAATGTAAAATAAATGGATTCATCTTAACTTCATTCCTTTCTTCTGCCTGGAACTTCATATATAAGAAGTATTATCGGATGACTTATTATACCCACTCAGCTATCACTTTGCAAACCACAGGAATTACAAATGATAGGAAGCTGCCTTATACCAAGTCAGCTCATTGGTCCATCTAGCGCAGTGTTATTGACATGGCCCAGAAGAAGGTTTCAGGCAGGAATTTTTCTCTGCCCTCACCTGAAGATGGTAAGGATTGAACCTGGGAAGCAGGTCCTCTTCCACTTAATGACAGCACCTTCCCTGGATACTCATACTGCATTTTTAGATGTATATATAAAAACATAATGTGCAACTGAGACAGATATATGTGCATCATACATTTACACTAACCAGAAAGCTGAGATTGACTGTGGCTCCCTGTCAAGTGCACACTTGGTTACATACCTGGTTTGTTGCCATGCAATGCATCCAAAAATCTAAGCCTTCCATCTCTATGCTTAGAGACATTATTTCAAATGTATGTCATTAGTACTTCATGTACTGGTGTCCCAATGCACTACACAGAAACTACTTAACAAGAATGATGTAAAGAGTGTAATGGGGGATGACAGTTGATTACAACAACCAAGGTGTAAAGGATCAGAACAAAAGTGGCAGCCTCAGCTGTTTGTCCCTGGTAGGGCTGCCAGGTAAGATACATCAAAAAAAACCCTGAGATTTCTGAGGTGAGGCCTTGTGATATCACTGGATGGGGGCCTGGTGTTCTCAACAGATTTCCCACTCTTGAAAAATGGAAGGGAGGAATTTGGTACTGGCCTGAGTTGTGGCCTGAGATTAACCTTTGCCACCTGTCCCCCTGAGAAAAAGGCAAAAAGCTGGAGAAACAGGGTCAGTTTGGCTAACAAACAACCCTAGCCCCTTGCAAGGGCTCCCCTGTTTTCCTCACCCCTCTGACCAGCTGCAAGGAGCCATTGCTGGATAGCTGTCAAGGAGTCTGTCTGTAAGATCTGAGATAGCAGTTCCAAAATCTGTTGACAAAAGAATACAGTAAGGTGTCAGCATGACCAAGTCAGAGTGACACTGAAATACAGCAAACAAAGGGGCAAGAGGGTATGTACACACCGGTACCTGGCTTATCTAGATACTTTTCAGACAGTTGTGGACTTTGTCCTAGCTAACTTTGCTCAATTGATGGAATCTCTCCACTTTTAGAGGAATAAATAATATACACATCGCTTCTGACCTTATATGTCTTCACTTTAGACTTACTGCAAAATGACCTGAAAATGATCAAATGTGCTCCCCACTGCATGTCAGAAAGATGACAGAAGATGAACCAGGCATGCACAACCTGTGTCTCGCTGAACCACTGCACTATGGCCTAGCTGGGCTTGATGCCCGGCTCTGTTTTTGCAACCGCTGGCAGGCATTAAAGCCAGGATGAGTTTCCAAGCAGAGCTATTGTGCAAGTTTGTTTTAGGCTGATGCTCATACAGTCCAGAGAAGGCCCTGGGAATGTCTGTTTCTTTTTAATTGCAAAAGGTGAAGTTTGGGAATAAATCCTCATGTATGCCATGAGAAGTATGAAATTATTCACACACTTTGCCACATACACATATTTGATTTAGGCTGCAATTATCCAGGAGTATGTCCCAATGCGCTTAATGGGACCTGATTCTGAGTAGGCATAGGTAGGATTGGGCTATTAGTCAGATGGTGCAAACAGTTTTGTTGGGCTTTAGTTTTTCAGACTGTAGAGGGAGGGACTGCATAGTGGAATGCTCCTCCCCCAATAAAAACGTTTATGCACATACAAACCTAGAATGACAATGAGAATGTTAGCTAGAACCCTTCTCCCCTGTGAGCTTTGTATGAACAGGAAGAGTTTATTTCAGTATATGCAGGAGAATTCAAACATGCAATTCCCCACCTGCTGTCCGAGTCTGAAATGGTATAGCCCAGAAATCACCATATAAATCTCCTGTGTTGTCATATTGGAACAAAAGCAATGACCACGGAAGCAGTAATATGGAATCAGAACTCATCTTTTCTGTGTAGAAAACTCCAGTGCGCTTCTGAGAAACTGTTGCAGATTTTACTCTCCGAGATTACTTCCCATCTCTGACATCAACTTTAGTGCCACTTCACCAAAACACATTAAATGTAACTATTTTGTAACAATGCAGAATCAGATATTTGGGCATGTACATACATGTCCCATAACAGCACAATAATCAATTAATACCCCATTCCATTGTTCCAAAAGTAGTATTTCTATAGTTTAAACATCAGACCTACTTTCCCATTGCAGTCTGATATATTTTAATCTGAATTTATAAGCCATTCTGAACAGATGCTTACAGTGCACACCAACACATCTATTTGGAAGAAAGCCTCAAAGAGTTTCATGGAATTAAACTCTTCACAATTTCAGCCTTAATATTCTTATTTCTCCTATGAATTTCCTGGCCTTTCCATCCTAAACTATATCCCAGTCTGAAATATATCCCAATTTTAGGCTGCAATCCTAACCACACTTTCCTGAAAGTAAGCCCCATTGATCAAAATAGGACTTACTTCTGAGTAGACCTGGTTAGGATTGTGCCCTAAATCATTTCCATCAGTTAGCAGTAGGGATGGGATGGGGTGGAAGAAACAATAAACAATTAAACAATTGCCCTATTATGTATGCAGAGCTTCCTATCAATTCTTGGTCCTGGAAAGGCAAAGTTGCAGCTTTTCCTTTTTTCTTGCCATTGTTCTGGTTCATTCGACTAGATGAATGGTGAGTTGTGGCTTGGAAGGAAGGTGGAATGAGACGTCTTGTTTCTTCTGAGTACTGTGTTTCTCTCTGAGATTTTTCTCTCTTCAGATAGAAAGATGAGATGATCAGGTAGAGAGGTCCAGAACTGAGAAAGGGGAGATTGCTGTTGGGGTATTCTATCTGAGCATAAATAAACCCAGACTCACTTCGCCAATACAAGAAGGATCCATTTCTCAAGGATCTTTTGTGAATGAATATTTCTGTTTCAAAGAAGTTTACTTTCTGCATGCTTTCAAAAGATTACACAGAAGCTGGTTATAATTGATATCCAGGTATTGTATTCATGGCTGAAATTTGTGGGCCATCTACTGGTGATCAATAGCAGAGGGGATAAAACGACACAGAGCTGACATCCAGACCATTAATCACAGCGGTCTTGAATTTGGTATTCCTAAGCATGAGTTTCTACAGCATTCCTTGGAGCTGTGGCAGGTATACAAACTTTCTTCAAAGTTTTCTCCATTTTTGGCTCATTATTCCAAGTTTGGTTGCAACCAAACATTACCAGTGTCTTGTCCTCTTTTTTCTTTTCTTTTCAACCCAAGCATCTCTAATGATCACACACACAGTTCATCTTTGTATGTATTCTATAATTCTGATATCTGGGGCAGTTACAAAATTAGCAACCCTATAACAATACATAATTTTGTTGTGTGGTTGGTCTCTGTATGGAGTCTAACAAAAATATTTAACAGAGAATAATTTTGGATAATAAGCAAGACAGATATGCTTCCATCTTTAAATTTTCAGGATGCTTAGATTTTGAAACTTTAGTTCCAGATCCTGGTCACGTTCTCATACAGAATTCACATCAGTAGAAATAAAGTATGTATTATACTGTGTATGTTATACACAGGGCTGGCTCATCCATGCCATAAACAATGTGGCTTGTGTGGAATGGTGGGTGACAGGGAATGTTATAGGATGGAACTGACAGTTACACAATAAAAAAAGGTAAGCGCCGTTTTTCTTTTATCTGCATAAATAGTTTTCCTTCACACTTATCACTTTCGTTCCCAGGGCTGCAGCAGTCCCATCATGTTTCAAAATCACAATGTCCCCATTCTCTTACTTACAGTCTGCTTTTTCTCTGTCTCGGTGGAGGAGGCAGCTCTTACTCTTGCAGCAAGCTCCTTTAGTTCTTCTCTCCAGGCATCTGGCGAAGAGCCTTTGGGAGAGAGAAGAAGTCTGAAGATGGTAAACTACAAATGTGAGAGAGGAACAAGAAAAAAACACCCCAGCTCAGATGCAGAGCATGGATTTATCTGCAGAGTTTCCCCAGGTGTCTTTACTAAATGAATCAGAATGTACATACTTCACTGCATACACCTACAAACTGAATTCATTTTAGTAAATATCTGTACTGTAAATATAAGAATTTGGGAGCCAGGTTTGGCAGCACCTTGCTGAGCATACATGCAGTAGGACTCCTGAGTTTGCTTCTATGTAATGAGTGAAACAGCATTTGAGGCAAAATGACACATGACAAAACTACATTCAGAACTGACAATCTGAGAGAGTTCTTTCCTAGCCTTCTCCCTGATGTGTCTGTTTTGAACAAGTAGAATTTACATTACATAGCTTTCTTTCTGGAATACTGTCCTCTAAACCTCTGCAGAAAGTAAACACTTCAAATAATTGTTGAACCTTTGGCAGTATTATTATTAAGAATATTTATATGCCACTTTTCAACAGGAGTATATCACAAAGTAGTTTCACAGTAAAATAAATCAGTGAATGGTTTGGCTGTTTCAGAAATAATTCAGAGCCAAAAACAAAAAACAGACAACTGAGATTTTGTGAGACAGCCCAAAAGATCATTTTCCCCAAGAGGCAAACTTCATCATGATATTATTTAATGGCATCATCTGTGTATATTAGGATAGATTGCAGGTGATAGTAGCTCTCATATGAGACTAGCTGAACTTCCTGATGGTGGTGTGCCACATGGCAGTATAAAACCACTGACCAGGGGTAGGATTACAAATCACAGAAGTCTTACTTCATATACCTACAAGGACTGTGCAAGGCCTCCTCTCTTCTTAGGAGGTTGTATGCTCATATTGGTTCAAATCAGGGCCTCCAGGAGGCATTTTATCAGGTGGTACAAAGTTTCTTTTGTTTCCCTTTCCAAAGGGGGAGAGGAGGAAATGAAACACAGTAGGGAAGTGGGCAGAACAGGGGTGAGGAGGCACAGGGGTGAGGAGGCAAAACAGGGCAGGGTGAGGGTGGCAACAGCTGAAAAAGTCTTTGGAACCTAGGTCTACTGGGCTTCCCAATGCAGAGCTCAGGTCTACCTGCCCGTGCAGCATCAGCAGCTAGATATAATAATATGGAAAACAAATTCCCTCCCTACTATTTATGTAATTACCAAAAAGTACAATGAAACTACGTGAAACCTTGTTAATCTCAGAGAAAGATGCAGCTTCCTGGTATATGCACAATTATTATTATTATTATTATTAACAGTATTTATATACCGCTTTTCAACAAAAAGTTCACAAAGCGGTTTACAGAGAAAAATCAAATAACTAATGGCTCCCTGTACCAATAGGGCTCACAATCTAAAAAGATGCAAAAGAACACCAGCAGGTAGCCACTAGAAAAGTCACTGCTGGGGTGAGGTGGGCCAGTTACTCTTCCCCTGCTAAAAAAAAGAGGAGCACCCACTTGAAAAAGTGCCTCTTACTCAGTTAGCAGAGGTTAACAATAGACCAATAGTACTTGCAATATGTGGTGTTGCAAGAGAAGATGTGCTGTGCTCGCTGGAAACCTATGCTGGTGCACCTGAAGATACAAGAAGCATGAGAAGCAAGTGCCAATGTGAGTTCCCAGCAGCATTTTTTGACAGAAAAACTCGTATAATTGAAATTATGCCTGCAACGTGAATTTATGGGTTTGAATTTGTACACCTCATTACAGTAAAATCTCATAAAGCCATTGCTTGTATAACAAGGGATAACTGTACTAACCTACTGATAGCGTGGGGACTGGAAAAGGCTGTGGATCGCCAATGGGCATTTGCACCCCAAGAACCCCCAAAACAGAAGTATGCAGGTGACTTTTGATCATTGGATGAGGACAAAGAATGGTCTGCTCGGACCACTCGTCATTGACTATGCAAACAGGAATACCATTCAAACCTGCAAAAGACGAAAAAGCATCCACAGGTAAGCCACAGCAAAGAAACAAACTGTAAAATCACATAGTTTCCGCAAACAGTGGTATAATGGCAAATTTTAAAGTAAATCAGTTGGACTCCCAAATATCCTGCTTTATGCTGCGGTTCTAACCAGCATTACTGTGCTACAACACTGCACAAATTCTTCTGCTTATCATGGCTGAATCTGCCCTTCCCGTAAGGAAAGAAGTGGCTTTTGGCATGCCATGGGCCTCAACTTTAAGGGCTTACTTTGGATATGAGTCACGCGGTGAGGATGGGGGTTGTGTCGGGAGAAGGAGTGATGGCTGAGGCCACCAAAGCGAGCAGCACTCTGTGGACGGGCCCTAAGGGCCTGACCACTAAACTGCAACGGAGTATTCAGGGCCAAATGTTTAAGCTTCCCTGCTAAAGTTGTGACGCCTTTGTCTTTAAAGGTGCTGGTGATTGAATCCTTCGGCTTTTCCATTTCTCCTTCGGTAGCTGTGTCCTCGGTTCTTGGAATAAAAGGAGGAAAGGCAAACTTATCAAAACAAATGTACACCTTGGAATCCAACAGATGCCTAAAAGGTGTACCTTCTCTGCTTTCCTAGCAGTGAAATTTAGTTGCCATTGCTGATTATGTACAGTACTTGTCAGGCTTTTCATTCCAAATCCACGAAGATTTTTATAAGCATACAATGGTTGTGATTCAGCTAATATTTAATAATTGCAACCCCTTTTAGTCCAATTAGACCATTAATTGCACCTGAACTGCCTCCTGCTAAAGTCTATGGAACCCCCAAAACCTTAATTTTGTCTGAATTAAGCGCAATGCTATTATTTGTTACTATCAAATTCCAAACCGATCTGAGACAGAGAAAGAGAGGAGGAGGGATATTAAATCTGCAAAGAAGGCAGTAATCTTGTTTCTGTGCTTACCTGATAGACTCCTGTAGAAGGAAATTTCCTAAGAGAATTCTATGAACGATTCTGTACACTGTTAAGTGCGCAGTTAAAAAAAAGTCTTTATCATAGAGATTTGTGTGCATATATGAGAACACCTAGTCATGTGAGCATGGAAGCTGAGACTCACAAACGCCAGTAAATTTGATGAAGAATTTAAAGGCCAAACATTTAAGAACTTTCTTCCTGCTGACAGTTTTGAAAGATGATCCGGAGTCTGGTTGGGTCATATTGATCATATTCTGAAGACTCACAAAACTCTTTCACTTAAAAGCTCATTTGCTGACGGTTCATTACAAGAAGCTTTGCTTCATCAGCATATACATAATAGATACTATTGTGAGGAAGCACTGAAGCATCATATTCGCACATCACTTGTTTTCTTAGGTAATATTTCAAAACACTAATGGAAAATCAGAAACATTGATTTTATAGTCATTGGAAAGTTGCACATGGCTCAGCATAACTTGTGGTATGGTTCAATCCCTGGCCATGGGCAGACTGGAATGGGGGTGAGTGGGCCTAGGAGCTGGCACTTAGGCCAGATCCTGACCCCACTCCTGGGTGACCTGGCACAGCTCTGAGATGCTCAGATCTGCACCACCTCTTTAGGTAGTGCAGATTCAAGTAGCTCCATTGGGGCTGCTAACACATTACCTGGGGTAAGGGGAATGAATTAACTGGGGTAAGGTGGCCTCATCCTTGCTCTGGATACAAGGAAGGCCAGCCTGCCTTCCTGTTTCAGTATGGGTTAGGATTGGGCTGCCCATCTAATGCAAGTGCCAACAATAGTGAAAACAGTCATAAAATACCTTATGGAACAGCAATGTTTTCAGAGCCCACCAAAACGTGGGACGAGAAGGGGCTTTGCAGATTTCCCAAGGCGAAGAATGCCATAACTGTAGAGTAACCACCAAAATAGCTCTGACTCTGATAGCGATCAATTGGGTGTGGGTTAACAGCAGACTGGAGATCAGTTCCTGTAAAGTTAATCATAAGGCTTTAGTACAGTCACATGCGTATACAAGGCAGTTCTTAAGATGACCTGGTCCCATACTGTTCATTACACAATGTTTTAGTTTTATCCATTCAGCTGTGTTCTTGACTCTTGGTGACTTTATAGGCAAGAGCTCTCCATACTACCCTGCCATCACTGACTCTTTCAGTTGTTGGACCTTCATCTTGTATTTTTTTGATGGTATCAAGCCAACACATTCTTGTTCCTCTAAGAATTCCTAACATGATAGCAGTGTTTCTCAAAATGTGGGTCAGAACCCTCTAGGTGGGTCATGAACCAATTTCAGGTGGGTCCCCATTCATTTCAATATTTTATTTTTAGTATATACCATGGTATGTGGCTGCATTTGGGGAAATGTTACAGATTTGTACTTTGAACCAGTTACTATGTATGAGCTTTTAACAATGATAGTAAATGGGACTTCTTTCTGGTTAAGTGTGGATAGGATTGCAGCCTAGGATTGTTAAAAATTTTCCTGCTTGATGATGTCACTTCTGGCCATGACATCACTTCCGGTGGGTCCAGACAGATTCTCATTCGGAAAAGTGGACCCTGTTGCTACAAGTTTGAGAACCACTGCAATACAGCATTGGTAATCTAAAACAGTGTACTGTCTTGAAACTGACAAGGCAAACAATAACCCACAGCAAGGTATAAAGTGAGGGATCCATAGATAGAGCAACATAACCAAAAGCAGCCAATGTAATAAAAAAGGTTATTATTATTATTATTAACAGTATTTATATACCACTTTTCAACTAAAAGTTCACAAAGCGGTTTACAGAGAAAAATCAGATAACTAAATGGCTCCCTGTCCCAAAAGGGCTCACAATCTAAAAAGATGCAAATGAATACCAGCAGACTGCCACTAGAACAGACAGTGCTGGGGTGAGATGGGCCAGTTACTCTCCCCCTGCTAAAAAAAGAGGAGCACCCACTTGAAGAAGTGCCTCTTGCCCAGTTAGCAGGGGTATTGTCCAATTAGCAGGGGTATAACACTTGCTCAAATGCTAGAAGTCTATTACTATTACTGTGAGGACCTGAACTGGTGTCTGAGCTCAGTGACACACAGGACGTGGACTAATAAACTGAGAATCCAGACGACAGAGATGTTTCTGGTCAGAAGGGGAGCCAACCCAGTTTTGGTGGCACAGATTGTTTTCGATGGGGTAAGAGCACTTTCCACGAAAGATCTGTTTCACAGTTTGGGGATAAACCTGGATCTGACCTTACTCTGGGGTGGCCAAGTAGTGGCTGAGTCCAGGAGTGCCTTTGTAAACCTTCAGCTGGTTTTCCAGGTATGCCCCTTTTACACATGCCTTACAGTCTAATCCTAACTAAAGTCTCCGTGGGAATTGGCCCTGCCACTCCCACCCCCCTCCTGGGTCTGATCCACCCTCCCCCCATCCTGATACAGCCCCTCCCTGCCATCCCCCTAACCCTCTCCAGACCTGCAGAGAGCCTACCTGCTCCGGCAGGCACAGGCCTTCAACTGGTGCTGGCACCACAATTCTTTGCACTGCTGCCAGCAGTAGTGGTTTTAGGATTGTGTCATAAGTCACACCTAGATTGGGTTACTGCAGTGGTTCCCAAACCTTTTTGACTGGCTTGTCCCTTGAGCTACTGAGCCTTTGGCCATGACTCCCCGTTAGGGCTACAAACTCATACATTGTATAGGGCAGTGTTATACAAACTGTGCAGCACGGCTCTTTAGGGAGGCACCAGGAACTCAAAGGGGAGGTGCGGGATGTCCTCTCGAAGCAATACAGTCACACCCCTTGGCAAAATAACTATTTTGTGTCATCTCTACTGGTTACCAGTGTGCTTTCAGACACAAGCTGAGGTGTTTGTTCTCATTGTTAATAGTTTGAACCAGGATATCTAAAAGTGTTTGTTCCTCCTTTTTAGAACATGAATTCCTGTTACTGGCTATAATCATGATTAAGTATTGGTTGCTTAACCATGGCTGAGACATTGGGAATACAGGTGCAGCCTATTTATCCATGGATTTTTTTATCTGCAGATTTGGGGGAACCGAAAGTCACACACACCTTTGCCCTGCGCTGGTGTCTTGCTCCATTTCCAGGCAGCCCAAAACACTGCAAAAAGGCTCTGCCTTGCCCAGGCAGGGAAATAGCCCTGGAGCCATGGAAGAGGTTCCCCTTGCAAAGGAACAGTAACACTCCTGGAACCCCTGAGCCAGCAGAGGCTGAAATGGGGAAGGGGGGGGTTGAAAATCTCTGTAGCCAGAACATGTGCAGCAAGATGGAGCACTCACTCACACAGGGGCAGGTGTGGTAGCAACAGAGGGTATTGCTTTAAAAAACCCAGGGAGTGTTTGCCAAATTTCCCCCCACTGAGATGGTGCAGGTAATCACCGACAAAAGCAGCCCCCCCATGGTGCAGGCAATCACCGACCCAAGCAAGCCTTCCCAGCAAGCAAAGCATGAGATATAGCCTACAATCCTCTCCACACTTTCCTAGGAGTAAGCCCCATTGACTACAATGGCACTTACTTCTGAGTAGAAAAGCATATGGCTGGACTCTTGAAAGATCAGCATCCCATGTGCTAGAAGCCAGGCAGCTGGCAATGGGGAGGGCTGAGTATGGAGCGGAGGGAATTGATAACAGCTGCCTTAGTTTCCTTCCATCCAGAAGTGTCAGGCTGCAGTCAGTTTGTGTAACCATGGAATTTAGCACAACACGTTTTTTGTTATTTGCACCGAGTCACGGAACTAACGTGGATAAATAGGCTCCACCTATATATGAATTGGCTCATCCTCTTTACTCAACATTTGAGGCCCTTCTTCATGCTTTCCCACCTTCAGAGATTCAGGTGGAGGAAGGATCTGTGACAAGGCCCCTTTGGTTGCAGTCCCCAGACTGTGGAATTCCCATCTGGTCCTTTGCTGAGTTTGTTTCTGTTCCTCACAATAACCCTGTGAGGTAAGTTGATGGTTTAGGCTTAGTTTGATGTCTCCCAATATTACATAAGTGCTGGATCCCACTCTCTGCCTACCTGCCCATGTGCCTGCTTACTGCCCACTCTCCCCGGCCCGAAACAACTCCTCTCTGCTCAACCCCCCCCCCAGGCCCCCATGCTGGCCAAGATCAGCCAGAGCGGACCTACCTTCTCCAGTTGGCGCAGAGGCTGGATCTGGCTTCGATGGGCTGGCGTGTCTTTGCACTGGCCCAGCGAACTTCAGAGGAGATGCTTTACAGCACATTTGCAACCCTTTCATGCTGGCACTCCTTTTGGATTACAATTGCTGGTCTCGTAAAGCCAGGTATGTACCAATGGAGTGTCATTTTTAAAAGTGGGTTCCAATGCCAAAAAGTTTGGGAACCACTGCTTTATGTTCTTGCTTTCTTTGTCTCCATAGGGAGAATAAAAGTGGTGAGTAGTAATAGAATTTAAGTATCTGAGACATAATTTTCCTTATTAGAATAAACAACCCCCTTTCTGTTGTGCAGCCCAGTCCTACACAAGTTTACATACAGCCCAATCATATGGGTTCTTCGCATTGGTGGGACTCATAGTGTTCCCACCATCATTGGCTACTGAAAAGCAGCTGTAAAGTGTGCTCCAGTAATGCACTGAGTAGCTTGCTGCAGGATCACTTCTGGGAAGGCTGGAGCCTTCTCTGTGTGTCACTGAACCAACTGGGCACCTGCTGGAGTAGGTAAAGCCAGTGAGGAAGGCAGTGGGGGGATGACGGAATTGGGACAAAAATGGGGAGGTGGGAGGAACGAGGGGGTGGAGAGGCTGTGGGAGGGGGTAGATTTGGTGGTGATGGTGCACACTAAATCCTATCTTCTCCCATAGCTGCTTCCCCAACCCCTCTTCCTCACACTCAGGAGACCAATTGCGGGACTGGAGGTTTATGGAGGGGAAAGGGTTTTTAAATCTCCTTCCCTACCCCCCTACAGTGCATACCTTTTTTTGCATAGCTGCACCAGTGGTGGAAGGGGGTAGGATTGGATTGGATTGTTAGAAGTAGTTCCCAAAGACTTCAGTGGGGCTTACTTCCTAGTAAGCTCATTTTGGATTGCAGCTTTAAATGTTCATCTTATGAAAAAGAAATAATTGTACACTGCATAACATTATTTAGCTTCTGCATGCTTAGAGCTTTTGACACTACAACATTTTCATTTTCCATGTTGACATCAGTAATGCCTTTGCATCCAACTTCCTAGGGCATAAGAAAGGCCTCGATGGACCAAGCCAAAGGCCCTTTGATTCCAGCATTTTGTTTCCCTTAGTGGCCCACCAGCAGGACAGAAATGCATACTTCTCTCCCACCATTGCTCTCCTCCAATAGGTATTCAGAGGCATACTGCCACTAAACCTGGAGGTTGGGCATAGCCACTATGGCTGGTAGCCATTGATAGACCTGTCCTTCATGAATTTCTCCAATCTCTTTTTAAAGCTATCCAAGGTAGTGGCCATCACCACATCCTGTGAAAACAAATTCCACAGACTAATTGTATGCTGTGAAGTAGTATCTCCCTTTGTCCCTCCTAAATATCCTGCCAATCAGTTTCCACCACCTAAAAAATCCCTTCTTCCAATACCACCATCTCATCCACACTGAGAGGCAATAGTTTTACCTGTTTAGCTGACCCTGTACGTGGAACAGGATGCATTCCTGAAAACATATATAATTTGGATAATTAGGTGCTACCAGGTTGCAGAGGAAGTGGCTGCTGTTGTTTATACCAGTGTTATCAAAATTTCCTGCCTGCCAATTTAAATACCAGCATTGTGGTGTGAGAGAAAGCATGGCTTGAATTATCAAATGATTTTTTTCATTGTTTAATCAACTAGAGTGGTAGGCTGAGTAGGCCTTGAAACTTTTGTTTTCTGGGCCTTAGTTTCAGATGGCTTTGGTTTAAGCAAACCACAGAAATGGTTCCATTCTGTTGTGCACAGGCTAACAAGGTCAGATGAAATTGGCCCATGTGACTCAGTATTGCCACACTGGTAGCAGCTGTCCAGCAGCATTACTATCAGGTTTGCTAAACACAGCAGGAGCTGCTTGCCAAATGAAGCCCCCCATACCTGGTGATATGCTGCTCCCACACTCCAGTGTTCCAGCTCAGGACTCTCCTGTTTTCTGCACTTTCTCTTTCTCTCTGTCCCCCTCTTCTTTTTCCAATCTAGGGAGTGGAAGGACCAATGGCAGATGCCCCCCCCCATCAGCTACCTGAAGTAATTGCATCAGTTAGCTTCATGGATGGGCTACCCCTGTGCACACAACATCTGGAATCACAGCCTACTTCAGATGGGAAGTGTTGTAGAAGGAAGCCTCAGCTCCATACAACCATTTCCCTTCCCTAGTATCTAAACACGTATGCTTGCATTGCTTACAATGGCCATGGAATTGGTCAAATTGAATAGCAAGCCTACTATATAAAAACAAACACAGGAAGTCTATCACACAAGCTCTTTGAAATGTGCTACATAATAGCCAGGAACCAGATAGACTTGAAGAACAAGCTTTGCTGGATCATTCCAGTGGTGGTAATTTTGAAATAGCTGTTGCTGCTTCTAGGCAAACGTAGAATGACAGCTGTGTTAGGGCCCAATCCTATCCAACTTTCCAGTCCCAATGGGGTGCAGTGGGGGGGGGGGGGAAGATTGTCATGGAAGCCTTCTCAAGGTAAGGGAAAGTTTGTTCCCTGACCTCACGGCTACACTGTGGTTGCACCAGTGCTGGAAAGTCAGATAGCATTGGGCCCCTTGAGTCTATTGCAGCAAACCCTAACAAAAACTGCAATCCTATTCACACTTTCCTGGGAGTAAGCCCCACTGACTACAGTGGGACTTGCTTCTGAGTAGGCAGGCATAGGATTGGGCTGAAAGAGCTACTATTTCCATGTACAGTCACTTGCAGAGCCTGAGACCCTATGCATGTCTACTCAGAAGTAAGTCCCATTATAGTCAATGGGGCTTTACTCCCAGGAAAGTGTGGCTGGGACTGTAGCCACTTGAACCCAAGCACATATCTCTGGGGGCACAAGCTTGGGCAGGCTTGAGCCTCCTTGCATAATTTAATTGATAAATTAAAGATAAATAAGTCACTGGGCCCTGATGGCATCCACCCAAGAGTTATTAATGAATTGAAGAATGAAGTTGCTGATCTCTTGACTAAAATATGCAACTTGTCCCTCAGAACGGCCACAGTGCCAGAAGAGTGGAGGATAGCAAATGTCACACCGATCTTTAAAAAGGGAAAGAGGGGGGACCCAGGAAACTACAGGTCAGTCAGCCTCACATCTATACCGGGTAAGATGGTGGAATGCCTCATCAAAGATAGAATCTCAAAACACATAGACAAACAGGCCTTGCTGAGGGAGAATCAGCATGGCTTCTGTAAGGGTAAGTCTTGCCTCACAAACCTTATATAATGAAAAGATCAACAGGCATGTGGATGCGGGAGAACCAGTAGACCAGGTGTGCTCACACTTTTTTGGCTCAAGAGCTACTTTGAAACCCAGCAAGGCCCGGAGATCTACCAGAGTTTTTTTTACAATGTTCGCGCCATCATAACATATAACATTTATGTGTACAATGTATGTTGGTGTACCTTGAGCCCCACTGAGTATAACAGGACTTACTCCTGAGTAGACATGCCTAGGATTAGGCTGTGAGTCTGCAATCCTAGCCACACTTACCTGGGAGTAAGCCCCATTGAGTACAATGGGCCTTACTCCCGGCGTTTCCTCCCAGAGGCACCTGAAGGGGGGGTTGGCACTCCGCGATCTACTCATTTTGCCTCGTGATCTACCTATTGAGCACCCCTGCAGTAGACATTATATATCTGGACTTTCAGAAGGCATTCGACATGGTCCCTCACCAAAGGATACTAAGGGCAGGTCCTCTCATGGATTGAAAACTGGTTGAAGACCAGGAAACAGAGAGTGGGTGTCAATGGGCAATTTTCACAATGGAGAGAGGTGAAAAGCGGTGTGCCCCAAGGATCTGTCCTGGGACCGGTGCTTTTCAACCTCTTCATAAATGACCTGGAGACAGGGGTGAGCAGTGAGGTGGCTAAGTTTGCAGATGACACCAAACTTTTCCGAGTGGTGAAGACCAGAAGTGATTGTGAGGAGCTCCAGAAGGATCTCTCCAGACTGGCAGAATGGGCAGCAAAATGGCAGATGCGCTTCAATGTCAGTAAGTGTAAAGTCATGCACATTGGGGCAAAAAATCAAAACTTTACACATAGGTTGATGGGTTCTGAGCTGTCTGTGACAGATCAGGAGAGAGATCTTGGGGTGGTGGTGGATAGGTCGATGAAAGTGTCAACTCAATGTGCGGCGGCGGTAAAGGCCAATTCTATGCTTGGGATCATTAGAAAAGGTATTGAGAACAAAACGGCTAATATTATAATGCCGTTATACAAATCGATGGTAAGGCCACACCTGGAGTATTGCGTCCAGTTCTGGTCGCCACATCTCAAAAAAGACATAGTGGAAATGGAAAAGGTGCAAAAGGGAGCGACTAAGACGATTACGGGGCTGGGGCACCTTCCTTATGAGGAAAAGCTATGGCGTTTGGGCCTCTTCAGCCTAGAAAAGAGGCGCCTGAGGGGGGACATGATTGAGACATACAAAATTATGCAGGGGATGGACAGAGTGAATAGAGAGATGCTCTTTATACTCTCACATAACACCAGAACCAGGGGACATCCACTAAAATTGAGTGCTGGGAGAGTTAGAACAGACAAAAGAAAATATTTCTTTACTCAGCGTGTGGTTGGTCTGTGGAACTCCTTGCCACAGGATGTGGTGACGGCATCTGGCCCGGATGCCTTTAAAAGGTGATTGGACAAGTTTCTGGAAGAAAAATCCATTACAGGTTACAAGCCATGATGTGTGTGTGCAACCTCCTGATTTTAGAAATGGGTTATGTCAGAATGCCAGATGCAAGGGAGGGCAGCAGGATGAGGTCTCTTGTTATCTGGTGTGCTCCCTGGGGCATTTGGTGGGCCGCTGTGAGATACAGGAAGCTGGACTAGATGGGCCTATGGCCTGATCCAGTGGGGCTGTTCTTCTGTTCTTATGCCTGGAGCAGCCCACAGTGCGCCACATTATCTGCCACAACGAGCCACAGCAGGCCCTTCTTGGGTCAGGGTTTGTTCCCCATGTAAGGGCTCCTCTCCCTGCCTTCCGCGGGTCACGAGAGGCTGAGGGCCCACTCCTGTCCACACTTCCCTGGGAGTAAGCCCCACCGACTGTCATGGGCCTTACTTCTGAGTAGGCTGGGGCTGCGAGAGTGCCAGGGTTCCGCAGCGCTGGCGGCGGCAGGGCCCCGCGGTGCGCAGCAGAGGGCGCTGCGAGCGCAGGGCCGAGGGGCTTCCCCAGCTCCTCGGAGGAGCCCTGCGAAGGGCCTGTTTCCGGGCCGTGGCGGCTGCTGCGCTCGCAATCTCGGCTGGAGGCTGCCTCGGACCTTGGCTTGGCGCGCGCGCCACACGGGAGGTGGCCCCGTAGGCGGCCCTGGGCTGCTGCTTCCTCCTCCTGCATCTCCTCCTCCTCCTGGCAGAGGGAGCGAGCCAGCCCCGGCCTCCTGGGCGCAGAGGAGAAGCGGACTCCGTGCTGTGCGGGATCATGGTGAGCCACCCTTTTCCCTGCCCGGTGCCCATTCATTTGGCCGACCCATCAACAGAGGGACAGCCGCTCCGTGGGGAGGAAGCCCCTGTCCCTCCCCGTTTCTTAAACTCTTTTTAAGTTTAGTTCCCCCCCTTTGTAAACTTGGAGCACATGACAAGGCGTGTCTACTCGGAAGTAAGTCCCACTATAGTCAGTGGGGCTTACTCCCAGGAAAGCGTGGAGGATTGCTGCTCTAGAGCCCCAGCCTATGCATGTCTACTCAGAAGTAAGTCCCATTAGAGTCAATGGGGCTTACTCCCAGGAAAGTGTGGAGAGGATCGAGCCCTTAGAGCCCAATCCTATGCCATTATAATCAATGGGGCTTACTCCCAAGACAGTGTGGATAGAATTGCAGCCTTGGTGCGCTCTTTCTCTCCCCTCCCCCCCCCCCCCCGCACCAGCCAGCTGCTCCACAGATGAGGATGGGCAGGCATTTTTGCATGTACACAGCTGCTGGGTGCATTTGCAAGCAGGCTGCATTTGCATTGCAAGAGGCTGAGGCTGAAACACTGACCCATCCCTGGTAGTGGATGAGGAATGGGACAAAGCGTCCCTGAGGTCTTCTTAAAAGAACACCAGGTTGGGGGGGGGGATTATTAACACTGCAATCCTGTGCATGTCAACTCAGAAGTAAGCCCAGTTATAGTCAATGGACCTTACTCCTAGGTAACTAAAGCTGTAGCTTTTCTCCAGATCAGGTTGGGATGATGGGGTCATGATCACTCGCACCCATCTACTGTGGAGTCTGCTGTGGTGTTCATCTCCTCTGTGTCTCTGCTGCTGGTGATGGTGGGAGAAAAGTTATCTCTGTTTTGTTCTGTCTGGTTATCTTTCAGATTTTGCACCCTCTTCCTTGGAGAAATGTTACTATACCCAGTATATCCTGGGCCTTTCCATGGGTTTATTCCTCCTCCTGTTCCCAGACTGAGTTCAGAGATTTGTGTTATCTGTCTTTGTCTTCCTCCCCCAGTGCTTTTGTGCTTTGCTGTCTGTTGATGTTTCTCTCTCTCTTCTCTTCCTCTTTGTGTGTCTGCAACCCCACCCACTTCTTTCTTGTCCAGCAACCAAATAGGAAAATGACTAGGGTTTTGGGGAGGGGGGGGGGAGTGAAGCTGTTTCAACAGGCACTCTTTGTGTGTCTGGTACTGTATATGAAAGCAATGAACAGAAAATTCGGTAGCAGTGAATTTACAGAAGTAGGAAGATTGAGACTAAGAGGTGAGGAGGGAAAGTATCCTCCGTACAGCGTTTTAAAGTTGAGTGTCTTTAATATATCCCTTTAAGAGAGATCTCTTAAAATATATTGAGGAATATATTGTTTTTGTCCATGGAGGATTGAGCTGCTACATTGTAAACACTGTGACCAAAAGGCAGAGATTGTGTTGAAAAGTCTGATGAGGCAGGCCTGGTCAGGAAACCAGTTCTAGTGCCCAAGTTAGTACTTGTAAAAAATAAGAAGTTGCTTTGCATTTTTGGCCATGTTCTCCATGAATTCATTGTTGCATGAAGAAACATGTTGTGTAAACTGGTTGGACACAGATAACACTTGCAGTGATTCTTCTGATAATAGCTGCTCAGAAAACTATTGCCAAGACTGTAGAAATTGTTGCTGGAATACCTGTATAGTACAGTACTGCTGATTCACTCTCTAAATTCCCCAGAAGATCACAGTTCTGCGAATGCCCAAGAATGATAGAATGGACACATGCACTAGTAAATGTATTATGTAAACTGGTCCTAGGTGCTCCTGAATGTTGGTGCTAACAATTGTCATTTCCCATTATGTGTACATGGGGCACTTGTATATTTGCATTTATTGTATGTGAATACATACACAGTTTTTCCTATGCAGGACTTATAACTATGTAGGGAGGTAGTTAGGTGTATAACTTATAACTATGTAGGGAGGTAGTTAGGTAGTTCCCCTGGGGGCTGGGGATAAGAATAGGCCCTCAGTTTGGCTGTACTTGTCGTAAGAGGCGACTAAACAGCCACTGGGTAGATGGGACTCATCAGCCTGGGAAGGCAGCTCATCTGAGAGAAGGAAAACTCTGATCCCAAACCTCCACTGCCTTGTGGCTACATCCAGTTATGGAAAAGGCTTCAGGAGTCAACCTTGAGGCTAAATCCGGAGCCGGAGTCCCTGAGGCAGTTCATGGCTGAACACAGTCACGTTCTGGCAACTCCTGCGACGCCGCTGGAACCAATCGTATTGGCCTCTGCCTTTCCATTGGACCATTTCAGCGACGTAGAGAGGGGGGATTTGCTGCCTGGGTAACAGCCTATCCTCCATACCTGCTTTACCCAGGCTTCATGCACTGGAGAGGACACTCTGTTCCAGAACCACCATTCAGAGCGTGACACCATAGTCTTCCAAGACTGAAGGAGTTAGGTGTGAATTGATCCTCAGATTTGGTTCAACTATGAGCTGAGTTAGGCATGTGGTGATAAGATCATCTGTTTTCTAGCTTCACTGTATGCCCAAGTCTTGCTTCTTTAAAAAAAAAATACAGGCTGCAAAAGGATTGTATTTGTATTTGCAGCAGAGGGAGGTGTGATGGTGTCTGTCAGTTCACACTGAAAAGTCAGGAGTTTTGTGCCATCACTTGGGATGGGGTTGGGGTAACACTTTCATTCATAAAAAGCTGTTCGTAAAGTTGCAATCCTAAGCACCCTTTAGCAAGTTCCATTGAAATTGGTAGGACTTACTTCCAAGTAAACATATTTAGGATAGCTCTCCCTCCTGCTGACATGTGTATCCAAGACCTACTTTCTCTAACAAATCCTAATTTTGCAGTTCTTTTCATTCCTACTAAACACCTGGTACTTATGTACAGATGAGCTTTTATGTGGGATCTCTCTTTTGACTTCTTGCTCTGTGATTTGTTGTTGTTTATATAAATAGTTTTTAATCTAGTCAGATTAGGTCTGCAATTTAGACCAGGAAGCATGCAAGGCAAACAAATTCTCCAGCTTTTAGTCTGAATGTTTATATGCCCTTCAAAAAATAAATAAATTAAAATTATAGGTTTGCAGCATTGTTACACTACAGACTTAACTAGTCTGACAAGTCTGGGCTCATGTTTTCTACACTAGGCCAGTACTGCAGTAAAGGTCCTTTGAATCCTAGACGCACTTACTTGAGAGTGAGTCTCCTTGAACTCAATGCTACTTCTGAGAAGGCATGTGTAGGATTGAGTGGGCATGAAGCTTGCAGCTATGATTGTTTTCCTGCTTCATTCTTAGAACCAAGCTAGGTCTTATGTAGGAGTTCTGTGATGGAATTCCCCACAAAGCAACTGTGGGACAGAAATTGGGGTTGTGGTGCAGAGGCAGGATTATTAGCCCATTCCCCCTGTGCTGATTCTCTGGCTTATTCTTCCTTGAAGCATGTATATCCCACAAAGACGAAAATTTGTGAGCTCAAAAATTTTATCTAAGTTTTCCCCTCTATGGCTAATAGTAGCTTTGGTTGCGTTGGGCAGTTTGATAAGGTAGCAATGTAGGTTGGATCCCCTCTCCGTCTTCCCATGACTACAGTCCAAATCAAGGGACCCCTGTGCTGGCTTTTTCAGGTAGGAGAAAAACATGGGGAGTTTCAGTTACAGAATGAATAATTTGACTTTCACTGGGTTAGTAAACCTATGTCTCAGGTATATCATTTTAGACTGCAGGTGTGACTTGTGTAATTAAATCTCTCTCTCAGAGATACATTTAAAAAAATTCCTGCACATAGAAAACTAGCATACCATAGGTTCTAGCCTAGTCTCCCTTACATGTTGGTTTCTGTAGATGGGAAGCTCTTTTTCATGGAAACGATCCTTTCATGAATGCAGTGCACCTTGTGTGAACACTGTGAAATCTTTGGATACAGCCATTAACTTGCACAGAGGGGAACTGAGGATATTAGGAAACCAACAATCCAGAGAGGCTAAAAGACCTGGAGCAGGCAATAAATTGATCAAGAAGAGTCTGAGGGTACAGTAGGTAGACAATGGAACACAAAATAGAGGGGGAAGGAGGCAGGAATTGAAGCAAGAAGGTATTGATCAGAGAGAGCTCTATGAAGAAACCTTCACCACCTAAGATGAAGGCTGTGGTGCAGACTAGTTGAGAAATAAGAAGCGGGACAAAGAAGGAACCATGTGTGGTGGGGCTGAATGAAGGAAATGGCAATGAAGGAAAGAGCACCAAAGCAGGCACAGTAATAAAGAGATAAATGGACGTTCTTGCCAGTTATACACTTCAGTGGATGTTAAGTTATCAAAATTGCCTGGCCAGCTTGCTATAGCTAGCTGAATCCCATGCAAGAGCCAGGGGTCATTAAATGAAACTGATTAGCAGGAAACATAGGAGACAAAAGCAAGTACTTCATACAGTGCGTAATCCATATGTGGAATTCATTGTCACAAGGTGTGGTGATGGCCACTAGCAAAGATTGCTTTAAAAGGGGATTAGGGAAATCTATGGAGGACACATCTGTCAGTGGCTACTAGACATGATGGTTATGTGCCATCACCAGATCCAAGAGCAACAGGCCTGTGAATACCAGCTGAAGGGGAGCAATGGTGGGAGAGAAGCCTGCTGTTCTCTCCCACTTCTGGGGCTCCCAGAGACCAGTGGTGGGCCATTGCAGGAAACAGAATGCTGGACTAAAAGGGCCTAGATCCAGCATAGCTTTTCTTTTATAAACGCATACTCCAGTAATACTTGTAAGAAGCTATCTTGTGGGCTGGATGACTAAAAGCCAATTACATGTTACTAGAAACAACTGAATATTATCACTCCACACATATACAAAACATCATGGATGCAAAACATTATGGCACCCAAAGGCTACAGGTGAATCCACTCTAGCCTGCATGTTAATTCAAACATTATCAGAGAGCCATAGGAGCTGGATGGCTAGAACCACATAACTGAAACAGTCATTCAACATTTATCAACTGTGTGTTCAAATCTAAACTATGTATTCTATCTAAACAAGAACGAGGTTTCCAATTTTTGAGCTAATGTAACAAGCAGCACAGTTGGACAGATTTACTACCACGTGCCTTTTCATTTACAGCTGACCCAAGCCACTCCATGAATCATCACAGCTGTTGCAGGTATAAGCACAGCACAGGATGGGTAACCATGGTGAAACAAACATGGGCAGGGCGCAAATGTCTAGGTACATTAGGTGCAGATACTAGCACCTAAACAACTGAGCAATGGCCCCGGAGTTGCTGAAGAGGGCAGAAAGCAATTTCTCTTTATCTATGTGTACTGCCTGTTGGTAAGACCTGGGCCAGCATAATCTTTTCTGCCTGTACATTCAACTACACTTTTCCTTTTTATTCATTCCTGCCCTGAAAACAGGTCTTAAATAGGGTCAGGAGTTTCTACAGCAAAGTTCTATACCACTTTGGATGGTAGTCTTTGCTCTAGTATATAGCAGGAAGAAAAAGAGTGGCTGTGAACACATATGGTGCTTTTCATTACCACTAAGAAACCGCTACCAGCCACTAATTGGATGAAGGACTTCCAAGCAGGAGGTTAGCATGCACAAACCTGTACCCTGGCATCTTTCCACTACAGACCACCTGAAAAGTAGGCACAGTGGTGTGGTGAACACACATGATGAGAATAGGACACGTCCTTTCACTGATGTGCTCATTTTTACACCACACTCGCTCTTGCTCTGATCTGGATCCCAAATCATCCCAGTGGCTCCAAGCCTTTGTCAAAACCATTGCACCCCTGAACATTCTGGTACTGCTCAATAAGTGCTACACATACATGAATTCTGTGTTTAGACTTGGGTCTCAACCCCAAGCTCTCTCATTATGTTTATCCAAATATCCCAAAATCGAGAAAAATCCAAAATCTGGAACACTTCCAGTCCCCAGCCTGGCATACTCACTCAGTATACTCAGTATACTTTCTAGTCTATACTTCAGCTGCCAATGTGACAGTATGAAGAAAAATAAGGACTCCCATGATCACAATGAAATAAATATTCAAAAGACAGAGCTGACCTGAGAGAAGAGGCTGTACATTATCAACATTTTCAGCAGCTATTTCCTTCAGTGATGGATGGATGGATGCATGTGTGTTGTAGCTTAATGGGAGAAGGAAAGTGTTCATTCATACAACTGGTGATCTGATTGGATGTGGTCACCCATATGACCAGTCCAGAAAGCAGTACCTTTATTTTTTCTAGGCATCATCATCATCACCACCACACAGACAAATCCAATTGGCTCTTTAGTGCCATTATGTGATCACATGGCTCTCAGCCAGTTAGACACCATGTAGTCAAGGACTGAATAAAATCAAGTATCACTTCACTGATACTGAAGCAACAACAGATTGGGTTGTAAAAAAATACAAAAAGATGATTCAGGTAGGTTGTAAGATCTGGAGGGAAACATTTTGTTCCACTCCTCCCCCAAAATTTGCCACACCTTTTATGCCCAACATCAAAATGGACAAACATTGGCATAAGCCTCTCAGATGCTTAAAGCATAGCTAGTTCTCAGTTTCTGTAACTGCAGTGTTGTGGCCTCCATCACACCAAACAATCAAAAGGCAGCTGATCGATTGATTCTGAAATACACATGCCATTATACAGTATTGCTTACTCCAGGTTCTCGATACCAAATCCACATATGAAATTTTGAAGCCAGAGAATGACAAAGTGACCCTGATGCAGTGCCAACACAACTTCAACAAAAGTATTTATTTATTCTTACATAACACATACTTTACAGACTTTTTCTGGAGTGAAAAGATTCACCTCAGCAGGTACTTCCTGCAACATACTGTGCCATTATTTCTTATCAAGGTGTTCAAAACAGTGTCAGACATTTCTCCATATTCAAGCAAGCAATTTAAGAGACAGTTCACAGGGTGAAACTAGATGTTACAAAAACCCCAAAGCTGTTTGCTTTTTTTTTTTTTTAAAGGGACCTGCCGCCTCCTTCTCAACAAAGATTTACTGTAACTTACTGCTTTAGTCTGACCCCACTTAGAATATTGTGCCCAATTCTGGGCACAGCAATTTAAGAGAGGTATTGACAGACTGGAGTAGATCCAGTGGAGGTCGACTAGAATGGTGAGGGGGCAGGAAATTATGTCCTATGAAGACAGCTTGACGGAGGCAGACATGCTTAGCTTGGAGAATAGATGGTTAAAGGGGGATATAACTATCTACAGATATCCAAGAGACTATCATGGGAAGATGGAGGGGATTTGTTCTCAGTTGCTGTGAAGGGTAGAACCAGAACAAATTAGTTTAAATTACACCAAGGGAGATTTTGATTGAATGTTACAAAAAACTTCCTGACAGTAAGAAGTGTTTGGCCATGGAACAGTCTGTCTCTGAAGGTGGTAGACTCTCCACCATGGGAAGTTTTTAAGTAGAGATTAGATAGCCATCTGTAAGGGATGTTGTAGTTATAGTCAGCCTCATTGGCAGGGAGTTCAAGTAAATGATCTTGTAAGCCCCTTCTGATTCTATGATCGCAAACTAGAACTTGCCAGCAATCATTACATGACACCAACCACCATCACTACCACTCACTGCTTTGTAGTCCTTGTTACTCACCTACAGTTGTCAAGTCACAGTTGGCAGAATTTCCATCAGAATGTAAAAACCTCTAGACCTAGCAACCTTCCATGACTTCTCTCTCACCTGTCCACTTCTTTCCTGACAATACTGACACCTGCCCTGCTTCCAGGTCCAAGGCATATCTTTGCCCCAGGCCTACTTTTATCTCTTCATTACTGTGCCTGCTTTGGTGCTTATGTTGTCAAGGCACACCATCAGTTTTTTGAAAATCAATAATGCACACCACACTGCTGGCGGAGAGCTCACATCCCCCAGTAGCCCTACTAATAAATGACCTTCCCGTGGCACGCCTGTGGACCATTCGCAGCACACCAGTGTGCTGTGGCATAGCGGTTGAAAATCGCTGAGTTAAAATTTGACCAAAGTTGTTGGGTTAAAATGCTGAATTGCTTTGGAAGAGAGGTTTGCTCATTTTTAGCTAATGGCCTGATGTGGTCTTCTTGTAGTCCTGACACAAGGGCTTGAGACACTAATGCTGACCTTTTTGGTGGTGGTTCTGTTACCACCAGTCCCTAAATTTGCAAGCCTCGCTCTCTGCAAAACCTTGTGGGATAAGGGACATGCTTCCAGGTTCTTAACCCCAGAGTTCTGTTTGCTGTCCAGTAACCTGGGGCTCCACTAAGACTTAAGGAAGGATTGAATTAGAGACTACATGGTGCTTCAGATGAAACTGGATTTATTTATAAAGGGGACTTTACTACCAAAGTAAAGTAATCTTGTCCTCCAATAGTTCAGCAGTGTTACAGCTCAGTGATTTTAGTTATGAATTTCGGCTTGGAGCTCCAGAGGCAGAATGGCTAGAGAGCTTGCCCTTATGTACCCTTTATGGCTGCTTCGCTCTTGGAATTTCGAACTAAACTGCCCTTTCTTCACTTTTGAAAACTTAAATGGTTTTGGAAGGAAACCTGTGTTCTTACCGACTTTGTACAAACTGAGTTGTGGGTAACCAGACTATGTACCTGAGTTGAATTTTTTGTCAACATATCGGCATGATCAACATGTTTGTTTATTTCTGGAATTAGGAATTTTGTCTATGTAGATATTTCTAAACCATGTTCTACATGGCGATGTTTTTGGCTGTTAACAAATTCTGTAATTTGGTCTTTAGAACAGCCTTGCCTTTTGCCACTTGCTGCAGGCAAGTAAGCATTTCTTCAGGGGAAGTAGCTTGTCTCTGACCCACTAATTGAGTTATCTTGTATGCATGAGCCTTAGACAGTTGTATTATTTGCAAAGCTACTCTATAAAAAAAAAAATCCATACTCTAATTCTTTAAAGGTATTGGCAACATAAAGAGAAATAGAAATGGCTCTGGGAAAGTCTGCTGCGTTTTCCTCAAGTCATCTCATTTGATTCTCCTCCTATACCTGCGGTTCTCAAACTCGCAGGGAGTTTGAGGACCACAGTAAGTACCTGCATGGGAGCGGGGAAAGCAGTGACGCGATCCCCAGGATTGTGTCGTTAAGGGGGCTGCAGGGGCTGGCATGTACTTACCAGTCTCTGCAGCAGCTTCCCAGGGGTGTGGGGAACCCTGTGTGACCATCTCCAGCATTCAGAAAGTGAAAATGGAGTGATCATGCCCACCTCTGCAAAACCAGAAATGGAGCGTGATTGCTCTGCTTTCACTTTTTGAAGGCTGGGGAGTCCCAGGTCGTGAAGGGTTCCATGAAGCCCACTTAGCAATGCAATCCTGGGGATCGCGTTGATGCTTCCACACTGCCCCTTAAGGGGAAAGAGTCCAGGGCCCTTAGGCGCCCCAGTTTGAGAAGCCCTGTCCTATACCCATAAATGTGAAGCTCTGAACCAGCTTCACTCCTAACCCAGTATTTGAAATCTGAATCTTGGAGTAGGAAGGAGCATTAAGAACATAAGAACGGCCCCACTGGATCAGGCCATAGGCCCACCTAGTCTAGCTTCCTGTATCTCACAGCGGCCCACCAAATGCCCCAGGGAACACACCAGATAACAAGAGACCTCATTCTGGTGCCCTCCCTTGCATCTGGCATTCTGTCATAGCACATTTTTAAAATCAGGAGGTTGCACATATGCATTATGGCTTGTAACCCATAATGGATTTTTCCTCCAGAAACTTGTCCAATCCCCTTTTAAAGGCATCCAGGCCAGATGCTGTCACCACATCCTGTGGCAAGGAGTTCCACAGACCAACCACACGCTGAATAAAGAAATATTTTCTTTTGTCTGTCCTAACCCTCCCAGCACTCAATTTTAGTGGATGTCCCCTGGTTCTGGTGTTATGTCAGAGTGTAAAGAGCATCTCTCTATCCACTTCATCCTTCCCCTGCATAATTTTGTAAGTCTCAATCATGTCCCCCCTCAGGCTTCTCTTTTCTAGGCTGAAGAGGCCCAAACGCCGTAGCCTTTCCTCATAAGGAAGGTGCCCCAGCCCCGTAATCATCCTAGTCGCTCTCTTTTGCACCTTTTCCATTTCCACTATGTCTTTTTTGAGATGCGGCAACCAGAACTGGACACAATACTCCAGGTGTGGCCTTACCATAGATCTGTACAACGGCATTATAATATTAGCTGTTTTGTTCTCAATACCTTTTCTAATGATCCCAAGCATAGGCCTTCTTTACTGCCGCCGCACATTGAGTTGACACTTTCATTGACTGGTCCACCACCACCCCAAGATCTCTCTCCTGATCTGTCACAGACAGCTCAGAACCCATTAGCCTATATGTGAAGTTTTGATTTTTTGCCCCAATGTGCATGACTTACACTTACTTCCATTGAAATGCATCTGCCATTTTGCTGCCCATTCTACCAGTCTGGAGAGATCCTCTGGAGCTTCTCACAATCACTTCTGGTCTTCATCACTCAGAAACATTTGGTGTCTGCAAACTTAGCCACCTCACTGCTCACCCCTGTCTCCAGGTCATTTATGAAGAGATTGAAAAGCACAGGTCCCAGGACAGATCCTTGGGGCACACCGCTTTTCACCTCTCTCCATTGTGAAAATTGCCCATTGACACCCACTCTTTGCTTCCTGGTCTTCAACCAGGTCTCAATCCAGGAGAGGTCCTGCCCTCTAATTCCCTGACTGTGGAGTTTTCTCAGCAGCCTTTGGTGAGGGACTGTGTTGAATGCCTTCTGGAAGTCCAGATATATAATGCCCACAGGTTCTCCCGCATCCACATGCCTGTTGACCTTTTCAAAGAATTCTAAAAGGTTTGTGAGGCAAGACTTACCCTTACAGAAGCCATGCTGATTCTCCCTCAGCAAGGCCTGTTCGTCTATGTGTTTTGAGATTCTATCTTTGATGAGGCATTCCACCATCTTACCCGGTATAGATGTGAGGCTGACTGGCCTGTAGTTTCCCGGGTCCCCCCCTCTATCCCTTTTTAAAGATCTGTGTGACATTTGCTATCCTCCAGTCCTCTGGCACTGTGGCCATTTTGAGGGACAAGTTGCATGTTTTAGTCAAGAGATCAGCAACTTCATTCTTTAATTCCTAAATAACTCTTGGGTGGATGCCATCAGGGCCTGGTGACTTATTGATCTTTAATTTATCAATGAGGTCTGAAACATCTTCTCTTTCAGCCTCTATCTGACTTAATTTCTTGGTCAGGAGGGGCCATTTAGCCAGCGGTATCTGCCCGAGGTCTTCTGCCATGAAGACAGATGCAAAGAACTCATTTAATTTCTCTGCCATCTCTAAGTCTCCTTTTATCTCCCCTTTCCCTCCCTCACCATCCAGAGGGCCAACCGCTTCTCTGGCAGTTTTCCTGCTTCTAACATGTTTGAAGAAGCTTTTATTATTCTCCTTAATGTTGCTGGCCATGCGTTGCATCTGTCCTGGCTATTTCCACTGTTTAGGTTTCACTTCTTCTGTGGATCCTACTGTCTCTTTATAGGAAAAAAGTGCCTCATTTATTTCTGCTTGGAGTTGTTGCACAAAGCCTTTAAAAGTATAAAATGTTTGTAGTGTGTCCTCTCACACTTTGAAATGGAGTGTTTGAAACAGAGCAACTTTGAAACAGAGCAACTATTTCCATTTTACAGATTTTATTTCAAAGATGTATATATTTGTGCTTTCCTGTGCTCAAGGCATAGTGAAACTGAGATATTTTCAAAGACTGAACAACATGCAAGACTAGAATCAATGGTTTGAAGCTACAGGGGAATAATTTTAGGTAAACATGAGGAGAATGTCCTGACTGTAAGAATTGTCCATCACTGGAACAGTCTGCCTTGTACTGTTGTGGGCTGTCCCTCATTTTGATGTATTCTCTTTTAGTAGTAGTAGTAGTAGTAGTAGTAACTTCTCATTGTGCTACAGCACAACAAAATTTATGCACCTTTGAGATATAAGCATAAATATATACTACACTTCCAACAATCACATGCTACACACTCACCCACACATTCTATACAACATGCATCATAATATAAAAACAGTATAAGAGACCATAATGCCCAGGAGCATGGTAACAACTGTATCGCCTTATTCAGCGTAATAATGGCTGTGGGATAAAAACTGTTCAGGAGTCGTGTGGTGCTGCTCTAATAATTCTGTATTGTCTACCCGAAGGCAACAGTTCAAAGAACTTATGAGCCGGATGGAAGGGGTCTCTCAGAATGCTATGTGACTTCTGCAGACTTCTAGCAGCATTTGGATGGTCTTTTGTCAGGGATGCTGTAGTTGTCTGCTCTGAGCAGGGGCTTAGACTACTAGATGACTTCTAGGCCACCTTCAAGTGTTCTTTGATTTTAGGTCTCTGGCAGAGATGAGCCATAGTAGAAGGCTAGTAGGCCTTTCCTTCCTTCCATGTAATCAGCTGTTACATTGTGCAATGCTGATATAAGGAAGATCTGCAATAAAACATATATGGGGCATATCATAGAGTAAAATCGCAAGGTGGAGAATTTTTATCTCTTCTAGTCTAGTAGAAGACACTAACTTAGCAGAATTTAATCATATCTGAATTGGCATTCTGATAAACAGCAAATTGATTAGTTCAGGCTGAACTTTGACCCTCTGTAAAACAGGAATGTGGTCCCTACTCACATATTGATGTAGAACAGTGCTTCCCAACCTTTAGGAGCTCAGGAACCACTAAGGGAAAATTTGGAGACGGCGGGGACCATATGCAACACCCCCCACCCTTGCACACAAAAAATACAATTGAATTTGTAATACATAAGAAGATTATTTAATAATTAATATGATGGTTGTGCTTGCATTTGCTTCACTAGCTGTGAAAGTCTTGGGTTTACATGGAACACAAAATAATTCCCCCCCAACTCAGAGGTTTTCATACCCACCCAATTCAATCCAGTCTCTTTTCCCCCACACCAGACCACATTACGCAGAGCCTTTGCCTCTTTTAAGTGTGGAAAAACACCTCAGAAAGGGAGAGGGTAAGCAGGAGGGGATTATAGACAAGTCATGCAAGGTAGTTAAATGAGCCAACAGAAAGTGCACACATCCCTCCACAGTTCCTTTTGTTACACAGCCCTGGCCCTGCTCCCCCCACTTGTGAGTCCAGAGTCCTTAGGAAAGTGTTCAACCCAATTTAGGCAGGTCGGTCCTGAAGGAGAAGCACCAGCTCAGAGCGACATCTCAGAATGGCTGCTGCATGTCTCAGGAAGAAAAGTCCTTTTGGTGTGCACTGCAAGGTCTTTAGGGGGCAAAAAAGCCTCTATTCACTTCCTGTTCTAATCACTGTCATGCTCTAGCTGTGGACTACTTTGGTTGGAGCTAAGAGAGTGTGAGCAAGCCTATAGGTAGGCTGCAGCCACAAAACAACAGCTGCCTACTCTGCCATTAGTCTGTGGAACTCCTTGCCCCAAGATGTGATGATGGTGTCTAGACCAGATGCCTTTAAAAGGGGATTAGAGAAATTTCTGGAGAAGTCCATCACAGCCACAGTGTGACTAACAGCCCCATTCTAGGCATGTCTACTCAGAAGTAAGTCCCATTATAGTCAATGGGGCTTACTCCAAGGTAAGCATGCATAGTATTGCAATCTGAAGAGATAGGGGAACTGGCCAAGTGTGGGGTGGGGGAGGGCTCCCCATGGACAAAGCTGCTGCTGCTGCTCTCTGAGGAGAAAAAGTCAGGGGTTGCACCTGCTGTACTTGGCTAGGGTGGTGCCTGTTCTGCAACTTCTGGAATTGCTTCCCCCCAGGTGGGCAGCTTGCAGTAAGACAGCAGAGGTGCTGCCTGTTTCCCTCTCCAAAAGCGGTGCAAAAACCTGGTTGCCTGGATCCCTTGCTCCACCCCTGGGCTGAGTTAGAAGAGCACCTCCAGGGGGCCCAATCCTGCCAACTGGGGAGGGGTACCAGGGCTGGGGGTTGAGCCTGCTGCCACACTGCCTCCAACTCCCTTCCTCTGTGTTCCTGGCCAGCTGGAGTCTGCACTCCCAGGGGAAATCGCATCCAGAGAAACCCACTCCAAGGGAAACCTCCCCTAGCCAGCCAGCCAGCGATGCCTTTGGGAGTCTGCTCCTCCTCCTCCTCCTCCTCCTCCTCATTACTCCCATTCCTCCCCCTCCTCTGGCCCCCCTTCCTCCTCCTCTGGCCCCCCCGGCCCCCCTTCCTCCTCCTCTGGCCCCCCTTCCTTCTCAGGCCCCCCCCCCGCCCGCAAAAGGGACTTCCCAGGCTGGCTGGAATCCTGATCTGACTCCTGAGAAACCAGGCTGCCAGGGCTCACCTGAAGGCACAGGGTCAAGGAATGGAGGCAGTGGGCTGGAGGCAATGGGCGGCAGGGCACCTCTCCTCTGCATGCAGCTGAGCCACCAGGCTGCACAAATGTGCGTGCACCTTACAAGGCGCTTGCGCTTCACTTTTTTGCTTGTCTGGGCACTCACAAACAAGGAGGGAAGGGAGGTGGAGGGGGGAGGCAGGAGATGGAGAGGCTATGCTCTGATTGGCTCCGAGCGGCTGCTGGCGCTGCAGAGGCTTTTTTCTTCCTGGAAGAGCATTTTTTTTCTTTTTTTCACCAGAGACGTCACAGACCACCTTGGGGGGGGGGTGCTGCGGACCACCAGTGGTCCGCGGAACACGGGTTGGGAACCCTAGTTGTAGAAGATAAACAATAGGTTAACCAGCACTTTGGCAAGGCTGTCAGTTTCCTTTGATGGCAGGCCTTGAAAAAGAATGAAAAATATATGCAACTTACCTCCTGCTGTCAAAAAAACAGGAACATTGACTTGTATCTATGGTGCTAGAAGAAAGTTTTAGGAAATACAGGTTACTTGGGTCAAATATGCAGCTGCTGGTAAACAAAGGGATAGAGATAGAAAGGCGGAAATGTGGAAGCTGTTGGATGAAGTAAAATAAAAAAAAATAGAATTTAAGGTTTTAAAAATGTATAATTATGTTTTTCAACATAATAAGCAGTAAAATGTTCAAAGAATGCAGAAGAAAATAGCTCAGCTTTCTGGAGTTGTTTGTGAAACCACAGTGCTGGGGCCTTGGGGCACAAGATTTTGTACTGTCCACTCATGTCATTCAAACCAAACTTTAATGGTTTGAAATGAATCTTGAAATCTGTGAATGCGAAGAAATTGTGCAAACTTCCTCGCAACAGCAACCTGAGGTTGCTGAAAAACTACCAGGGAAACTTTAGTGGAATGAAGGCAACAAGCTGCAGAGAGAGGAGGAGTGTCAGGGGAATTGCCATATGCCCCCTTCCACCCATGCCCACATGTCCCCCAAATAGGGTTGCTAACTATGACTGAAGCTGTTCTGGGGGATCTTTTTTTTTCCTATGACATGATGTAATCTTGGAAATTCCTTAAGGCCCAGTTAAAATCTCCAGAGTAGCTTTCAGTAGTCAACTCGAGTTTGATCCTGAGTTCTGAAGATGCCATGCTTATCTTGGAGGATTGGCAACCCTACCCCTGACTCTCAGGAGTGGCTTCTTACATGCCTCAGATAAAGGTGTAAAATTTCCAGGCGTTTTGAAGCAATGGGGGAAAAAGTCAGGTTTGGGGGAAAATGGAAATATATGCAGTAGTTATTTCATATCAAGCCTATAATTTGACAGCTTAAATGCATCATTTATAAAATTGTCCTGTTTGGCATATACAGTTGTGCGTTGTCTAATGACAGCGATGCGGACTGGCACCCCCGTCATCAAGCAAGGCTTGACGTTATGTGAAGCCTCTAAAAGATGAGGGGAGCCACGCTCCTCCAGAGGCTTTTCTGTGTGCTGCCTCTGCGAGGCTCAGAATGCGCATTTTGGGTGAAAAGATGTGACTTCTGGTTTCCTGGGAAACCGGAAGTCACATGTTTTCTCCCAAAACAGCCAGTCTAAGCCTTGGAGAGGCAGCACACAACTGTGCGCTGCCTCAGCGATGCTCAGAAAAACCTCTGAAGGCAAGGGGAGCTTGGCTCCCCTCCGTATCAGAGACTTGGGAGAGTTAACAGGGACCAGCGGCGGTCGTCGCATATGCGGGATGTTGCTGTCTGGAATGTCGCTAAACTACATTCACCTGTATATGAAATTTAAAAGTATAAAAGCCTTAGTTTTGTACATACACCCACAGAGAGATGCAAACTACTGTATCCTGTGCTACCTGAGCATATGTGTCAGTTTGCCATGTGACAAGTAGTAAGAAATAAAAACAGTAAGCACAAATGTCATAAACAAAAAAAGACTATATCATTAGGGCAGAAATTGTCTCATACAGTTGCTGTCTTAGAGCTCAGTCCTACTTCTACCTGTATATACAGAAGTAAGTCCCGTTATAGTCAATGGAGCTTACTCCCAGGAAAGTGTGGATAGGTTTGCAGCCGTAAGTATTTAGCTAGCAACCTAGGTGTATTTGGATATAAACTTTTACTCAACATGGAAAATATTGAACTCTGATCATCATACACATTATATGGCATATTAATTGTGGACAAAATGAGACAAAGTAGAACAAAGATCACCAGAAAAAGGCAGCAACCATCCACAAGCAACAACTGCCCTGTATGCTCTTCTCAGGAAGATGGCAGCACCCTCTAGGACAAGGGTGTCAAACTCATTTCCTACAGAGGGCCAAAGTTAGCATTTGTGGTGTCTGTTGAGAGCTGAAAGTGACATCATTAAGCAGGAAGTGTTGTCAATAAGCAGGTGATAACCAGAAATAAGCACTTTGCTCTCATGTAGAAACAAATTAGCTGCAAATGCAGAAGAGAAAATGTGCAAATCTTGTTCATATTTTCAAGATATGAGAGATCCCAATTATAATGGGGGCCAGATAAATTGCTCCCAGGGACTGCATTCAGCCCACGGGCCTTTTTGACTGCAATCCTAAATACAGTTTTTTCTCTCAGTCTGATAACCTGTGGAGTTGGTACACTCTGGACCGCTTGGTGATTATGTCATCATTATTGCCCAGCTCTGGAACACTGAGAGGGAAACTGTGTAGGGACTCAATTCCAGCTACATGGCTGCACAGCCTGCAGGGAATACTGCTGCATTCACATTACCCTTGTTTGGGTCGTGACCCCTGGTTTGGAAACCACATAGAGCCTAGAGATGAAGAAATACATTGTGTGTTGTCCACGGTATGCCCAGTAATTATCATTCTCGATTTCTGTAGACTCTTTTGCATACCAATCTTCATACCACAGAGTTTCTGGCAGTTTGAGTTAGTAAAACCTTATCTTAAAAATTGTTTCACTCATTCAAAAAAACAAAAAGTCATCAGCATTGTTTTCAGTGTTCCCCCAAATTCCAGTTTTTCAACTGGGAAAAACTGAAAATTGTCCTTGATGGGGGGGGGGGAACCAGATTTTTCTGGGTCCCCTCCTCATTTTTCTTCACAACTCTAGGCTCAGGATGGTGCTGTGGGAGTGATGGAGCAGAGAGATTTCCTTTCTCTTGTTTAAACTTACTTGTGCCCACTGATCTTTGAATCTAACCCAGGGGTGCCCAAACCCCGGCCCGGGGGCCACTTGTGGCCCTCAGGGGCTCCCAATCCGGCCCTCGGGGAGCCCCCAGTCTCCAATGAATCTCTGGCCCTCCGGAGACTTGCTGGAGCCCGTGCTGGCCCGATGCAACTGCTCCCAGCAAGAGGACGACTGTTCGACCTCTCACCTGAGCTGTGGGATGAGGGCTCCCTCCACTACTTGCTATTTCATGTCCGTGATGCAGCAGTGGCAGCGAAGGAAAGGTTAGCCTTACTTTGTGCAAGGCCTTTTATAGGCCTTGAGCTACTTTAAGACCTTCATTCAGTCATATAAGTTCAATCTATAATATATTCATTTATGTAAATGTATTCAAATTTCAAATGTAAATTAATTCATTTTTTCCCCGGCCCCTGACACAGTGTCAGAGAGATGATGTGGCCCTCCTGCCAAAATGTTTGGACACCCCTGATCTAACCCAATGTGTGCAGTACAGTCTATACAAATGCACGGTAGGCTCATCCATTGTAGTTAATGTTTTAAAATGTTTATTGGGGAAGGAGAGGGCAGCCAGTTTATCTTGAGGAAATCTAGGGTGCTGAAGAAGGCAATGCCTAAGATCATAGTCTTGGCAACCACTAGTTAGTTAGTTGTGAGCACTCCATTTCCTTAAAATATTGGAATTTCCAATACGGTGGTTGTGTTCTAGGACATAGAATTCAGCTTGTATTTCCTTTTTCTGAAGGGCTAAAGAGGAACAGCCAACAACAAATGGCAGTGATGTTTACAAGGGACCTTCTTTTATGAGAAAGATACAACGTTGGATGATTCATGTTTCTTCAAATGTAATACCTGTACCTCTAACAGGAATTCTCATCATTTGAAGTGCCAGCTGTGTAAACCTGGGCATGTTCAGACTTGTTTCATACACCAAGCCGAATATCATTAATGATGTCTGCTGAGGCAGTCATCCTTGAAGTGATATAATGAAGGAGATGATGGCCAGAAATAAGCATTGTATTCTCATATAGTTGCAAATGACAGAAGAGAAAATATGCAAATCTTGGACATATCTTGAAAATATGGGAGACCCCAATTATCAGATGGGCCTCTGTTTCAGCTGCGCCATTTCTGCCAAGGCATCACTTAGCAGCTCAGGTGCTCTGCGAAATGATGCCTCAGCAGAAGTGGAGCTGCTGAATGGGCGACCTCCATGATATTTGGGCTCTCCCAGCACCTCTGCCTTGTCTCCCTCTCTCACCCCTCTTGTTCTACCCCTTCTCCAATAGTGTTGCTTGACTTCTGAAGCCTCCTTCTGTATCTCCCTCACAGAGCCTCAGCAGTGGTGGTGCTGTGAGAACCCATTTATCACATGGGCTGGTTAAAGAGCTTTGGCAGGCCGGATCTAGTCTGTGGGTCTTGGGTTTGGCACCACTGGTGTAAATGCTCCTGTTTGAAGTTGAATGGAAATGCATATTGTTTTAACCAGAGTCTTCTATAAGAAATAGTTTTCTGTTCAGTCTTGATCTGTGTTTTAGTGACAGTCAAGTACTTTTTTCACGGCTCTCTTATGCACTCACCAAGCAAGTATAGTGCATTAGTACACACTCCTTTCTTCAGGCAACAATTGCATGTAAGTAACACGACTGAAGAAATAGGAGCAACTGTGGCCATTTTCTTTGAGAATTTTCTGAAAATTTTGTCATCTTACCTCATGTTAGTCTCCATGCCAAATTTTGTACAGATTGGACAAATTATGTTGATTTTATGTTGAATAGAATTTTGTAAATTATGATAGAATAGTAAAAAAAGGTTGCTCACCTACCCGTGGCTCTATAATTATGAAAGAACTTCTTTTCAAGAGGTGTTGGAAACTTCTTGGAAAGTTTTGATATGTCTAACTTGTAAGCAACTTTTAGTCATCCTGATTCATTCATTCTCTATCTGATTAATTGATGGTTCTCTTTTCCAGGATGCTTTTATTTCCTACCAGGAAATCTTCCTTCAATATTTAAACCAAACAAGAAATTTTGTGAATGGAAAATGTGCAGGGATTGAACCATGGCAATTAATAGCGTCAACACTTGGTTCTACCCTCCTGGTCGTGTGGCTACACATGTTTCTTGTGCAACGAGAGAGTAAGTAATCTGTTCATCTAATGTGACAATGCATTTTTGTAACCTGGGAGTTTTCTGCTTTTGCTCTTGAAATGGTTTTCTGGGTGTAATTAGGGCATTGGATTTAAATCAAACCATGATTTATACTAACCATTATTTGGTTGAAAGTTGATGCCATAATTAAAGTAGATGCCATAATTAAGGTACTGGGGCGAGGCAGGAATGAACACACAGTTTCTACAACAGTTTAGTATTGCCCGTCATTTAGTATCATTGCAAAAAGTAAGCTGCCAGCCCACACAGTAGCAAAGAAAAAAATACTGGAAAATATCACATCTAACATAGAGAAGATTGGAAAAGAAATGAGAAAGTCTGAATAAGTTAAGTTTCATCTTACTTCATCTCCATTCTGTTTAAGATCTTCCAACCATGAACTCAGTTTGATGTTGTAAGAATAAAGACAATGTGTCTACCATCTGTAGTTTGATATCAGCAGTGTTCATTAAGGTAACATGGAAATTATGTCATTAAATGCAACCAAATATGTAATTACTATGGCCTTGTTAGTAAGGGTTATTTCTACTATGACTCTTGGTACTGAATAAATTGCAAACATACTACGTATATTACAAACAAACATAATATAGTAGGGTGTGACTATTCAGGGAGAGGGTGTGTTCACAGGGATGTTATGGGGTGTACTGGACACTGAGCAATCTTGAACCTCAGGAAGGCGTCATGTGGGCAGCAACTTGTGGCTGTTCTCTTCTGATGTCATTTAATGGAATGTGTAATGTGCAGTCTTAACTTCTAGGTAAACTTGAAGCAACTTTTGGCCTTTTTCTTGGGAGGTCTGTGATGCTTCAACTGCCACTGAATCTTGTATTTGGAAGCTGCAAGTTTGTATGTTTTTATTTTATGCTTCCTTCCTAGGTTTAATGTCACGAACTAAAAAACAACTCTTCAGAGTGATACGAAAATTGCCTATTATTGGTGCTTTGGTAAGTTTTTAAAGTACTGAGACATTTATCTAATTAATTTGGAAGCAAAACATTTCTATACATCTGTAATATCTATCTTACCATATTGATCACTAAAGAAAATAATAGTATTAAAAACACAAATACCATAACATTCAGTTCAACAGCAGAAGACCTCTAGGCAGATTAAAACCAGCTAAGATCCAAATGCACCAGTGATGCTTTTTTCAGTGTAACCTCCAAAATTTTTCCTAAACATATCTAAGAGGGTAGGTGTGATCACTAAGAGTATTCCACACCCTTACAGAACACGTCCCCAGCCAGTGTAGTGTCCAGGAAGGCTTATATGGAAACCTCTTGTAGGAACAACTTGGGACATTACTTTATAAAATGTTCCATAGTACAAAATGTTACCCATAGATTTTATCCATAGGAAAAAAAATTAAGTAGTTAACTTGTGATTTTGTAGAAGATGAAATACCACAGGGTTTGCACTATCTTGGTATGAAAACTCACTTTGATAATGACTGCACAAATAACCACTGATCTGCAGAAGTAAGATAGATTACAGTCTTGTGTAAATATATTCAGGGTTACTCAGTAATTGTAGTATCTGTGTTTAGTGGACTTGGACCCAAGCAGCAAGAGAGGGGAGTCTTTTTATAATTGTATTTGCAGGTACATTCAATTTTGTTACATTGTTGAACAACCTCTGTTTTCCTCCCCCCACCCGAAGATTTTATGAAACAATATGAACTAAATACATTCTTCTCCATTGAGCGAGGTACAGCATGTCATGATTGGATTCATCTGTAATTGAGGGAATGCATGGTTTTTATAGAGCTTGACACTTTGTAGAAGATCACTTAGCTGTTATCTCCTTAAAAGGCTGTGAAATTTAATTGATTGTATCATGCTGTATTTTTATTTTCTTGTAGGGCACTGATCAGAGATTTAAAATATCTGAAAACGGTGAAGCCATGGAACAAAAATGGGGGATGTTAAAATATATGATATACTTATTTTCTTCTTACACCTTAGATATTTACAAATGCATTGCACTGAAGTCAGCACACAAAATAGCACTGTTCAGAGCTGTGTGCTGCTGTCCCTTTTGCTAGCTCTTAGTTTTTGCAAGTTGAGAAATGAGAAATAAAACATAAATAAAAGTTGAAATGAGAAATTCGCAATCAATGTTCCCTCAAATTTTCCCCTGGAGTTCACAGAGCCCTAGGGTGGCTGTGTGGGGGCAACTATGGAGTGCTTAATGATGATGTCAATGTCATTGATGAGCTCCAGAGTTCTGAGGGAAGCTGTTCAAGGCTTTGATTAGAGCTGCACCACTGAACAGCTTACAGGGAAGACTGCCCTCAACACTGCAGCTAACTAAGGTTTTATTATATGGACTTAGGAACAGAACATAGACTTTTAACATGCGGAAACAGAAGAAACTAATACTTTTAGACCGACTAGAGTCGGTCTTCTAATACTAGAAGACCAACTCTGAAAACAAGTATCATTGTAACGTAACACAGGAGTAAAGGCAATAAACATGGATAGTCAGTTACGCTACTGAACAGTTCATGGGGTGTTTATCTTTCTTATATAGAAGACTGGAATCTCAGTGATGATGTCCAGGCTTAAGCTGCTTTTTCTAGGAATCTGCAATAAGCAAATTTGTTGTAGAGAAAATTTTCCCACTTCTGGTTTTTGCTTCTTTCTGTTTTTCTAGATACAAAAACATGTTAACAAGGCCATGAATGATGTGGCTGCAAACCTGACCTTCTTAAAAGATGCAAAGTCTTACGTCAAAACTTTGCCAGCCAAAGGCCTGAGCCAAACAGAAGTGATGCAGAAGATAAAAGAATACAACACTATGGGTATGGCTGAGAGTGTACAATGGTACATGTCAATTTGTTTCATAGTCTGTAATACATTTACATTTGACAGTTGACAGTTTTCTTATCAATTACTAACACTAGCCCTTAATGGCATCTTTTAAACTAAAAACATTGCTATTGTAATTCACTGCATTACTCCACCATTATGTGTTTAGAAATAATGAGAGTGTAAATTGATGTAGAGAGCTTTGATGCATGTTTCACATGTGAAACATTGTGGAAATAACACTTCTGTATTTTTAGGACTCCTTGGCATAAACACTGATTTTTATTTTGTGTCATATGGTGTCCAAAGGGAGACTAGTTGTTTCACCATAATTAAGCAATCAGAAGGGGGTTGCATGAGTATTTGTTCCTCCTTTTTAGAACATGAATTCCTGTTACTGGCTATAATCATGATTAAGTATTACTTGCTTAACCATGGCTGAGACATTGGGAGTACTAACTTTCACACCAGTCCAGTAAAACAATGAACTTTACACTTCTTCAGTTTGCAACATATTTAAAAAGATGCCAACCAGGAACTCAAGAGATCTTAATCTGCGAACCTTTTGATTAAGGCATTCCTCTTGGCCCTGCAGTTAATCCAACAAATGTTCCTCTTCTTTTACTGAACCTGTTATAGTAATCTGTGATGCATTTTGAAGGCAGCAGAGTAGCAAGCTCTTAAGTTGTTGCTACTCAAAAGACTGTTAGAAATAAGTGACATTTTTGATTTGTGAAATTCTTTTAAATATGATATTTACAAGTTTTTGTCTCTTATTTTCAGGAACAGTACACTGGGAAGATGGTAAAGTGTCAGGGGCAGTGTACAGTGGGGAAGAAGAACTCACTAAACTCCTTGTGAAGGTAATGTAGTATGGTAATAGCTGTAAGTGTTATACAGGTGGGGCCTTGGTATCCATGAGGGATCCATTCTTGGATTCCCTTACTGATACTGAAAACCGTAGATACCAAAATCTGCCGTTTTGGCCCCTTAGAAGCCTCTGAATACTGTGGTCCAGTCACCTTCGGAGGCTTTCTGAAGCCTGCTGAAGCTGTGCATGTCCTGCAAGTTATTAAAATATATGCTTACCAAGCATATTGACTTGAAGTTAAATGTAAAATCTGGAAAAATATGGGTGGAGAGAGATCTTGGTGAAGTAACGAGAATTAAAATAAGTTTCTACAAGATGTATTGGAACGCTGCTGTGAAATATGTTTAGGAAAAGTTAGGATAAGATACTTTGACTAAGCAAGTAGCACGTCATAGTGGAAACACTGACTGTGATATGAGACTGGTAACATGAGGTGCTGGTTGTGGCACTCTTGACCAGACTGCTGCGACAGCAATACTATGCGTTTGAATCTTATGCTGCAGAAAACTTGTAGTGCTTGTCCAAGGTTTATGTGGAAGTCATGTATGGGGTCCTCTTCATTGACCATACACGCTAAGCTAGACCTTTTTTCAAGGTCTTTTTTCAAGATCTATGGCGGCTGGAAAATGTCTCATGCCCGGCATGCATGCGTATCCTCTCTTCGAACAAGTGTTAGTTCCAGGGCCTCCTAGAATTAAAACAGCATGTCAGTTGTGCTCAAGTAACCAAACAATCAGCAGCAACAGTTTTCATAATAAATTAAGCCAGTGGTTCCCAAACTGTGGGTTTGTGGCCTGGTGGGTCACAACCTAATTTTTGGTGGTTTGTGAAACCTACAGGGTAGATAAGGCTATCTATGTGCATCAACCTGGGTTCAAGGGTTCAACAACCTGCTACTTGGGGGGAGCACTTTTGCCCGATCACCATTATAACCACAGTGGCTTGAACAGCTGGTAAAGTGAAACTTTTTTTTTTAGGTTGGTCCTGATGCTAAAAAGTTTGGGAACCACTGCATTAAGCAGAATTTGTTTCGTAACAGGGCATTTGTCTTCCTAGCAAGTTTATGAAATAAAAGTCCTATATAAGTTTGGTATTGGCTCCAGTTGTACAGTCAGTGTACATATATAGGGTTTTTATGTTTGGTCTAGATCAGTGGTTCTCAAACTTTGTATTGCCATGATCCACCTTGCTCTCCACTATGGGTTGTGACTGGATGCTTCCTGTCATATTGCTAAGCATTACTGGGAACCACCATAGTCTGCTTCCGGATCACACCAGGCCTGGAACCCACTCCATTGGTCTTTGTGGGCCCCAGAATGTCTTACAGAAGCAAACTGGAAGTTCTATATCTTGCACACTTTCTGTGCACTTATGGAATTGTACCAGACAAATAGTCCTACCCCATGCCAGTTTTCAGTGATTATTCAGTAGCTGCCATCTACCAACTGCCAGTCTTCTCACGAAGGTGTCAGTTTCTTCAAACTTGTTGCACCTTGAGAACCAAACAAGATGATATAAGAGTGAGAGCGCATTTGCTTGTGTGTGTATCACTAGATAGCTACACTTACAGCAGATGCTGTGCAGGTAACTAACATACAGTCGCATTTTTCTTTATTTCTCTGCTACCATCTCTCAGTTGAAACTGGAGGGAATTTTTCAAAGCTCTGATTCTAGAATTCCATGTGCTGCTTTTCTCTTCTGCATATGTCTGAAATCCAAGTTGAAATTCTGTGTATGTTCCTTCAAAATGTTGGCTGTAGTTTTGTCACTCAAGAAGCATACTGGAGCAGACAGCTCTTCATTCAAGCTCTAAAATTCATTTTAAAGGAGGAGAAAAGATGCACATGCTGAACCAGATGCTACCAATTGTAGCTGTTGTTTAGCCTGTTCTTGCATTTCTCTGTCCACTAAAGGTTGTATGAATAAGCAGATGGATACTCTTACTAAGGACCTAGCAAATCTGGTAAAATATTTCTTATTTCTAGGTGTCTGGGATTTTCCCTGTCCTATCTCTAAGACATAACTGTCCTCCAATAAAATCTTCTTAAGCACTATGGCTTTATATTGAGAAGTTGGTGAGCTGGCATATGATTATTATTTGTTTTGTGTATGTCTTCTTCACCAACCCTTCCTCATTTCCATATGCTCCCCCCTCTCCATCAAGAACAACTGAGATGTTCTTTCGTGTAACTGGATGGCTTTGTTCCACCTTTCTCCCCACATTCATTTGCAATGTGGGTCTGCACCACATCTATGTTCTAGCGCATTCTTTTCAAAGCAAAATCTTACTTGCAAGGTACATGAAAATAGTGTGCTTGTAAACCACATTTCATGTTCTGTTAGAAGTCCCTGTACTTGGCAAGCTATATTTTCTCAAGAGAGATGCAGAATGCTCATGCTTTGCTAAACTTTGTTTTTTTGCTAAACAGATTTTAAAAATCTGTTTTTTTAATATGTTGTTAGCCGCCCTGGGTCCCGTTAGGGAGAAGGGCGGGATAAAAATAAAGTTTTATTATTTTATTATTATTATTATTATTACCCTCCTACACTTGTGAACAGCAATTTACTAATTTGAGGTGAGATAGACCACTGATTCAATTATTGCCTAAAAACAGATATGCCATTAATAATTGCTCCAATTTAAAGTAAAAAAAAAAAAAGGATTATATTAGGATTATTGTGGAGTGGTTCAACTGTATAGGGACGGTATCTGGAACCTGTAGTGTGCCCCAGTGTTTATCCCCAAGAAGTATTAGTTCCCTGACACCATATGCAAATACTTTTTTTTCTTAGAACCTCCTTGAGATATGAATAACCGTACTGAATGCAGTATCAACATAAATTAGTTGCTAAGATCACTTAAACCCTCAGCGCTAGGTATATAATGTGTTTTTTGCACATTCACCTTAGCTGGAGTCAAACTGAGTCAGATGCCTTAATATTTTTTTAGATTATTTATATGCTGCTTTTCCACACAAAGAAGTTCTGAAAGCAGCTTGCATAACAAAAAGAGTGAGAAGATGTTTCTCTGTCTTCGATTAGCTTGCTGTCAAAGACACCAGGGAGATGCTAGCAGCAGCTGCTGGGAGGGTTGCTGTGCTGAAATAAATAGGGGCACTTCTCCCCCTACCAAGAATCCCACTACTTTAAAAGGTGCTTCCTTGCCCAGGTAGCTGAGGTAACATTTTAGGGAAACCTCGGGAAAACCTCCAAGTTTAAAACAACCCATCTACCCCTCCAAAACAAAGAAGGTGGATTTTGTAATGTCACAGGACAATTTTCCTGTTTATTGTAGAAAGATACATGGAGTAAGAAGTGGCACAGATAAGGGTAAAAAGTTATGTATTTTTATGTCCTTTTGGAGTGAGTTATGACCCAAAATGCATGAAAAGATAACAAAGAATCTCTGGTTGTGGTTGGTTGTTGAGAATACATGCTGCGTTTCAACAGAAAGTAGTTCACAGAGGTTACATAACAATATAAAGCAGTAGAAGATTACCTGTCCTCAGAGTTCTCACAGTCTGAAAAGGGACACACAAGAGTTACCAGCAACAGCCATTGGAAGAGATGCCATGCTGCGGTGAGGAGGGACAGTTGCTCTCTTCCTGCTAAATGGAAGAGGGCATCGCTTTAAAAGGTGTCTCTTTGCCCATTTAGGAGGGTTTGTGTGTAATCCAAAGTAATGAAGTATCTTGGGCTGGCATGTAAATCATTGTAGGATCTGGAAAAGGAAACGGAAAGTGTGCTGTGCTTGACTAACTGTGACAGAAGGGTCCAGGATGTTAGCATGTAAAGCATGCAGCCTCCAGGGCCTAACTGCAGAGATAATGCATACACACGTATTTGCTAAGACTTTGTTGGGGAGTGATTGCAAGCAGAAAAACTGGAGGGATGGTAAGCCTTTTCCTGCTTGCTTTTCTCTGCTTGACAACCTTCATCCCTTTGCAGGATTCTACACACACACATTCAAAGGTTAGCATTCATATGGAGCACTGCAGAGGACGAATGTGGGGGGCAAGGGGGAGAAAGCAGTTTGGAGCAGAGTAGTGTCAAGGAGGCTGAGGGTTAAACACTGTCCTGCTTCTTCTCTAAATTGGCCCTTTGTAAAGCATCTTCTCTCTTCTTCAAAGTTACTAGGTTTTTTGTTTTGGTTTTGCGTGTAATGCATATTTAATCCTTAATTATACTTGCAGTTTGTTTGGGGGGGGGGTGCAATATGAGATGCAATATGTTGAGGGGTAGGGGATGGAAAGGGGAAAGCAAATTGTGAACAAAATGGTCCAGATCAGACAGACCAGTCATACCTAGAACAGTGTTTCTCAATGTTTTTCCACTGTGCCACTTCACATGGTTCACCTATTCAAAGTACCACTGGAAGTAACTGCCGATGACAACATTGCCATTTACTTTTGAGTTGGGAGGCCAGATGCGATGAAACAAACATTAGTAAAAGGCTCAGGGTGAATGGGAGGGCTTTTTCGAGCATGGAAAAGCATGCTTTGGAACTCCACCCACTGAGCTGAGCCTCCTACCACTGTTTGTTGTGTCTTGTTCCTGGTCTTGCTGTTGGGCAGCAGGTCACCAGCGGTCACCAGATGCCCCTTCAAGTACCATTGGTGGTACCTTCTGGTTCACTGCTTGAGAAACACTGCCCTAGAACCATAGATAATTAGAGTTGAAAGGAGACTTGGGGGGGCATCTAGTCCACCCCCAGCTTAACATCTTCTAAGCATCACACACTTCAAGGAGATATGAAAATAACCTTAAATTTCTGATTTCTCTGAGTGTCTCTGAGTTTGTACACTATGGGTTGATTAGAAGAAATATATCCTGTGTTTAAGAGATTTACAAGTTTCAAACACTGTTTATCTTATGTAGTTGACTGTAGTTCAAGAAACCTTTCATATTGTTTAACCTCCCTTTCTCATGCAGAGGGAAATTGAAGGGAGAAGAAAGCAAAGATAATATACCTTTCAAAAAAAGGGAAGCTGCTTCTACCCCTGTGGCTTTATAAAAATGTAACTCAAGAATGGTCCTCTTACCCCTTCCAAAGTGCTTCTTTAGTAACGAAAAATGAGGTTCTCTGTTGAAAATGACACTGGGGGAAACAGCTTTCAGCATATGCATGGTGTGAACAGTGAGGATTTATCCAGCTTTCTAGGACCTTTCAGTTGGATGGAACTCTGAGATGTCCTCCCATGACTTCACCCAATTCAGTCCTTCTGCATGGAGGGCAAATGAAGCAACTTTCCCCTGTATGTGAACAGTGAAGACCATACTTACGACATTCTGCAGCAGGGCAAGGGAGTGCTTGTTTCCATGTAACTAATTTAACTCGTGAAGTTAAAGCCTCATTTTAATGTGCTGATTTCTTTTCTTTCCTAAAGGCTTATGGGGAATTTGCTTGCACAAATCCTCTACATCCAGATATATTTCCAGGCTTGAGGAAAATGGAAGCAGAAGTAGTACGAATGTGTTGTGCACTCTTCCATGGTGGACCCAATTCTTGTGGAGCAGTAAGTGCCGTTACATTTCCCAACATAATTTCCCCTGCTTAACGTTTTGCTGGTGGAAAAGTACATTGGTGTAAATGTTAAAGATCCATTGCAGATAATTGCATGTCACTGAATTGAATATGCCCCAACAACTGTTGGGGAAAGTGGGGAACTGAGTGGAAAGGGATCACATCGACTTGCTTGGGATGTCTGTCATTGGCTCCGCAGGAAAGCTTACCTTTCCAAATTTAGGGTATGGTGTTGCCATTTGTGGCCATACCAGTTTGTTGCATGCAGATATACATCTAGCCAGAGCGGGTAATTAAGAAGTTGTCAGCAGCAGGGCACACAGCATACCAGCTGACTTAGTGGCAGGAGCATTCTTGCTCTCTCTTCTAGCTTACAAGTTGCTGAACTAGTTTGCTTTCAGAGAGTTACTGTGTAGGACTACATGCTGGGATGTGGGAAAACTTCATCAAATACCTGTTGACCTTTCAACAATCCATGTGGTAGTGTGTGCTTTCTGTGTGTTCTGTCTATCAGAAAGGAGAGCAGATATTGCTCTTAGATTCAGCTTGGACAGTGCCTGTTGCTGGAGTTGTTTAGGGCCCCGAGATGTGGGTAGAGAGTCCCTGGCCATCTTTTCTCCATCAGGATGACTCATGCATGTTGTTCCTCTGTGTATTAAAAGCAAAAAGTGCTTAATCTGGGTCAGGAGCTGGAAACCCTCCATATAGAGACTGGTGAACTGTGGGTCATAATTGAAAGAGTGTAATGGGGATTTGATATGAATATTACATATTTTGATCTGGTCAAAAGTTTGGCTAATGTCTGCACGTTTTAACTGTACATCTCAAGAGGGAGAGATTTGTAAATCTGTCCGTTTTTCACTGCATATGTTATCCTATTTATTCTCCAGAGTGAAACGGCCATGTTCTTGATATTGTACAGCACTACATACCTTTGTGGGTTCTGTACTTAGAAACTTTCAACATATAATGTTGCTAGATTAATCTCCTTCCTAAACCAGTGTCGGGGTTCCCCTCCTCCCCCGAGTTCCCAGCTTACCCAGGGAGGAGGCTTCTGGACCAGAGCAGAGGCAGCAGCCTTCCCAGCCCTCTCAGGAACAAGCCTGGCAACTCCAGGTGAGAGGAGGTGGGAGGGAAACAGAGAGAGAAAGGGGAGGAGTTGTGGTAAGCCCAGGGAAGGGCAGGCCCAGAGACAGGCCCTTTTTATACCCTCCCTGTGAGGGAAGGGGAGGGGCCAAAGGGGAGGGGTTTGCCCTACATAAACCTGGAGGCCAGGGATGACAAGGCAGTTGGTAGTTGGAAGAGCAGGCAGGAGGATCTGCTGCTAGCAGCCCCTGCTCCTGGCTAATGAATGCTGCCAACCCAAAGAAGGGGAACTGGGTGACGCAACCCCCCCCTTCTTGTGGGGAACAAGTCTGAGGCCTCCACAAGGGGTCCCCCTCGGAAAGACCGGCCGGGCCCTCCCCTCCCCCACAGGGAGGCCTCACAACCAGAAAATTAGCTATGTTAAGCTTTGCTATTGAGTGGTACCGGATTCTTGGGCAGTAACATAAGGAATGCTGTGGAGGGTTTCTAAAGTGAAACGAAATATACAGAACACAGTTTCAGTTGGTGCAGGATTGAGGGAAGTGGCAAATGCAAGATGATCTCGATCCCAACCCCTTGTATTTAATTTTCTGAAACTAGTCTTGCAAGTTTGCACTGTCATGCAATTGGTAAGAAAGGAGCTGCCCACAAACAGTGAAATGGTTAAGAGTTTAAATGATTTTATGATAAGACCTAGAAGTTAAACCATTTTTCCCCAGCCCACAGGTGTACGCATTTGATCCCTGTTGCATATATGCAACATTGGGCAGAAATGTCTTAAGACAGTATTTCTCAAACTGTGGGTTGGGACCCACTAGGTGGGTTGCGAGCCAATTTCAGGTGGGTTCCCATTCATTTCAATATTTTACTTTTAATACATTAGACTTGATGCTACCATAGAATGTGACTGCGTTTGGGGAAATGTTACAGATCTTTACTTTTAACAGGCTGCTATGTATATACTTTTAACAATGATAGTAAATGGAACTTACTCCTGGGTAAGTATGGGTAGAATTGCAGCCTAAGATTGCTAAAAATGGTCCTGCTTGATGATGTCACTTCCAGTCATGACATCACTTCCAGTGGGTCCTGACAGATTCTCATTCTAAAAAGTGAGTCTGTTACCAAAAAGGGCTGTTATGATTTAAGGGGAATTATTATATTACCCTTTTGGAAACTTCAGGATCGCAGGCTAGATAACAAGACAGAGTAATGCAAAGAAATTCCTTTTTAGCTTGAAAAGAGACTGGGAGAAAGATAACTTTCAATAGGATTATACAGTATTTTTATTGCAAAAACACATAGGTATACATAATGCACATGGAAAAATGGTAAGTATATGTCTACTTGAATCCTAGTACTTGGATACAGTGTACCTAACTTTCATGGTGGTTGCGTGTGGAGTGTATTTGGTGCATTCCAAGGAGATCAGAAAAGGATAGATTTTAGGGAAGGATTTTAGGGGTCCCTAGTCTGCATAACCCAGTTGCTGACTAAAGATGGGTAGAGAAGGGGAGGAAAAGGGGGGGAAGCAGGGAAAAGGTTCCAGACGCAAGATATAGTTACCTGTCCTGAGGAGCAGTTGGATGGGGGGGGGGAAGAGTCCTATTGAGGACCTCTGCCTTGGAGGGCAGCCAGAGAGAGAGAGGGAGGGAGCGCATGGCAGCCTTCTCTCTTTTTTTGCTGACTTGGATGCTGACCTAGAATGACCCAGATGTGTCCTAGAGCTGATCTGGATGTGCATGCTCACTACACACAGTGGGACACATGGAATATGTAAAACATTGAAAGGATCAGGAAGTCAGTTATCAGCAAAGGCTGGCTTCCTATGTGGGGGAACTCGGCCAACCCCTGGAGGCAGTTTGCATAGGGTACTTAAGAGTGATTGAATTCCAACAATAGAACAATAGACTTCTTCCTCCAGAGGTGCCTGCCGACTTGTTTTGCATACACGGTGAATGGATCAGGAGACACTTTTCCATATAGCTCTTAAAACAATACAATGCATACATTGACCTACAGGGAAGTGGGTGTTGTGCACTCCATGTGCTTGTGGCTTGACTTGATTGTGGCCTGTATGTTGAGGTTTGGCCTACATGATATTTTAGTAACCAGATATAAAATCACAACTTAGGAAAAGGGGATTTTCACGTAACAGGTCCCCGTGCTAAATGTGTGAGAACCACTATCTTAAGAGACTTTGCTTTGAGCCGATGCTATGTTAGGCTGTTTGTGAGGATGAAGTATGGAGTAAGATTACTTCTCCAGTGATCTGAATAGTTAGAACATAAGAAGAGCCCTGCTGGTTAAGGTCAAGGGCCATGTAGTCCAGCATCCTGTATCTCATGGTGGCCCGCCAGATGCCTCTGGGAGCATACAAGACTACAGGATACAGGATACTTGTATCCTTTTGCCACTCCTTTGCATCTGTTGTTCAGAGGTAGTCTACTCCTAAAACCAGGAGGTTGCATACAGTCGTTATGACTTGTAAACTGTAATGGAGTTGGTTTGTAGATATATCCACCCCTTTCTAAAGGCAGCTGGGCCAGGTGCCATCACCTCATCCTGTGGTAAGGAGTTACACAAATTAATCACATGCTAGATAAAGAAATACTTCCTTTTGTCTCAGTCATGTCATAGATTTGTCTCAATCATGTTCCCATTCAGGTGCCTCATTTCTCGATCAAATGGCACCAAATGTTGTAGCCTTTCCATGTAAGGGAGATGCCACAGCCCACTAATCTTTTTCTTTGCTGACTTCTGCACTGTTTCCTGTTCCACTATATTCTTTTTTGAGATGTGGTGACCAGAACCAGGCATAATACTCCCGACGTGGCCTTACCATTTATTTGTATAATGGCATAATAATATTGACTGTCTTATTCTCAATCCCTTTTTAAAATTGTCCCGAGCTTGGAATTGGCCTTGTTCACAGCTGCCACACACTGAGTTGACAGTTTCATTGAGTTGTCCATGATAACCCCAAGATCTCTCTCTCTCTCTCTCTCTCTCTCTCTCTCTCTCTCTCTCTCTCTCTCTCTGGATCCATCACAGATAGCTCAGAACTCATCAGTGTATATGTGAAATTATGAATTCTTGACCCAATATACATAATTTTACACTTACTTACATTGAAGCACATCTGCCCTCCCACCTAACTTCCCTCCATGTGGGTTTGAAAAGCTTGTTGGGTTTGAAGCAGCACCCTGCCAGTCTCAGTGCCTTGATGGTAATGTAATGCACTGGAGATAATGCCAATGAGAGTGATGGACATCATGGTTGATACGGGAGGAAATGCTAATTTGCTGTGAGGGTCTTTTACATATGGAAGTTTTAATAAAAGCACTTCAACAACCGGACACTATGCAGTGCTTAAATTTAAAAATGGAACAGTCCCACCCACTGATTTACAATTAAAGAGAAACAAAACTAAAGGTTTTGTGTTTCATTCTTTCATGGTGGATAGTTGATCTTGAACTTCTTCTTCCTTATAATAATCCAGTTCTTGAGACTGTAGTATTACAGGAAGGTTGCCTTTGGCTTTGTATATGTGAAGCATTAGAACAGTATCCCTGAACTGACCATCTGGCTTCCTTTCACTTGCCACATGCTGAGCTTCCTTCATTACTGGTACAGTGTCACAGTTGACGAGAGTAAACGTAAAGTCTTAAAGTGTTGTCAGCTGCTGCTGAATCAACTGGCATTAGTCAGTTGCCCAACATACTGTGAAAACTAGGGCAAATGTCATATGAAAATGATTCACATTGTCTTGTGCATAATGGCATGTGTTGAGTGCAAAACCTTAAGAAGGAGTTAGTAACCTTGTATATGTCAGTTCTGCAATTTTCTTTGTTCAGAATTATGTCAACAATGTTCCTCAGTAACTGAAATGGCCAAAAAAGTGAAATACTGAAAGCAAACTTGGCCAGATAATCTCCAGTGAAAAAGTTTTGGGTAGTGACTCATGTGTTCTTTCTGGTTACTTTTTTTAATTCTCAAAGTGAGTGGTCAGATTGTTGAAATACAAAATAAAATCCTTTTTTTGCTATATACCTTGTATCCAGGTCAGGTAGCTAGACTGTTTGGAGTTGCTTTTAAACAAAGAGAGCAATAGCTTGAATCCATAGCCTCAGCTTAGTAGATAAGTTGCCTACCAGATTTCCCATTTGACTTTCCAAATAAAGCACCTTCATGTTTCCACATATCTTTTCATGTTTCTGTGTATTATCCTGAATTGACTGGTTTGTTCCTGAAGCATGAGTCAGCCAGGATTTGTTGGATAAACAAAAGATCTTGTTGCAATTTCTGTGTGTTTTTTTCCCCAGTTTCTCTTTTATTAGAAAGTTTTTCAAAAACTGGGAGCCATATGGTAGGAAAAGTCCTAAACACTAGAAGGTGTAGGAGGTGTTACAGTTGCATGGAGGTGGTCTAGCTGTCTGCACTTTCTTTTTGTAGTGGAGTGCATGGATCTAAATCGTAGTAGATCTCTTTCTATCACCTGGCTTAGAACAGAGGGTGACTTCTGCTTAGATGTCTCTTGGCACAAGAGCAAAAGCATTGGCGATCTCCTTTAACTTTTTACCTGTATGTGCAAATCAGCCCACTGAAATTACCAAAAAGGTTCTGTTGCTGTTTCATAACTGAGCTTTCTGAGAACTAGGAACTGAAATTAACTTAACGATATAAGACTGGACTCCTGTTTGGTACATGATCATTTAGATGTGTGTGTGTTTTAATTCCCTAACAGATGACCTCTGGAGGGACTGAGAGCATCCTGATGGCATGTAAAGCCTACAGGGACATGGCTTATGAAAAAGGAATCCAGTATCCAGAAATGTATGTACAATTCTTCTGTGACTTCATTTAAAAAAGGAAAGGAAAGAAAACCATAACAGAGAAACTCCAGCTTCTCTTCCCTCCTCCAAATGTGACTAATAACTGCCCCCAAATTAGGGTTGCTGTCTTCAGCAGTCACCTGATCTGGCCGCATGAGATAACTTGAATGTACATGATTCAGTTACTATGCAGAACCTAAGAACAGTAGGTCTGGAAATGACCAGTGCCTGGATGGGAGACTGCCTGGAATCCGTGTATGTCTTTGAGATTGGATAGAAGTAATAAATATCTTCTCTCCAGTTATGAAGAGTTAACTTCTGTTGCTGAGCAAAGATATATATTGAAAGAAATGGAATCAAAGCCTACATCATAATTCTTGAACAATATACAATAAAGTCTGTGTTATAACTGGCAGATATCATGGATAGGGATACAATTCCTTTTTCATCTAAGCCAGGGTTTCCAAACCCAGCCCAAGGGCAAGATACGGCCCATGACAAGCCTCTATTCGGCCTGTGGCAAGCCTCTGGTTCCCTGCAAGCCACTGGCCTGCTCAACCGAATGTGACCAGAGGTGAGCTCCAGCCATGTTTGGTGGGTGTCCTGAGGGCCGGGGAGGCCATGTGCCTCCCCTCAGAATGTCTTCTAGAGGCCTAAATAATCACTTCCTGGTTTTTCTGAAAAACCAGAAGTGACTTTTTGGGGCATTTGAAGGCCTTCAGCTTTTTGAGACTTTCTAATCTATTTATTTAAATTTTATATTTAAAATTAGTTTATTTTTCCAGCCCTTGACACCATACCAGATATTTGATGTGGCCCTCTGGCCTAAAAGTTTAGAGACCCCTGATCTAAGCAAAAAAAAAAAAAAAAATTCATCCAGCATCATTTTCCAGTGTTGACAGGAGTCATTTGTTCCTGTCATGCTGCTTCATGTCTTCTGTGCTTTTTGTGTGTGTGTGTGTGGCATTTGTGTGTGTACCTGTCATGTGTGTGTGTGTGGGGGGGTAGTGGTGGTGGTGATGGTGGTGTTTGTGCTTTTTTGTGGCATTCACTCAGTCAACCAGCAGATCTGATTAAGCACCAACCCTCATTCTCTGTGAATGCCACATAACACAGCTTTTACTGTATTTCTAGTGGCTGCAGTAATAATAATCGTGACTGAGATCCAAAGAGCAGCTTAGGCAAGTCCATGGGCTTCCAAATGCCCAGTGGTATTTTGCTTTTAAGTGAAAGACTCCAGTGCTGCATCACAAGCTGCTTTTGAAATATCCTTCATTTTCTGTTTGTTACAAGATGTAGAGGACTGTTGTTTTGAGGCACTCCAATCCAAGAGTCGCTGTGGCCAACACAGCTAGTTATGAGCATCATATCTGATGTCTGAATTGGATTGTAGACTAATTCTGAATACTTTGATATTTACAGTGATAATTTGCAGGTGCAGCAAAGTTTTGATCAGTTGTTATCTTCCCATTTTATTTGGGCTAGTGAATTTGGAACATGGAATCAGCTGATTCACTCCTTAAGTGAATATTTGCATGTTTAATGCACTACTTCCCCCTCCCCACTTTGCTACATGTGTATCATTGATGTAGAAGAAAATACATTTTTCTTCAACAAATTGCTCAAAGGAAAGTCATTGAACTAGAAACACTCTATGTCAAATGTTCTAGGGATATTGATGTTTCTCATATTTTAACACTGATTTATTGAGGATGCAGTGTTAATGCACACTTGCACAGGAGAAGGTCCCATTGAGCTCAGTGAGGCTTACACCTGAGCAGACTTGCATACTGTTAGAACACTAAGCACCTGTGAAAAGTAGGGCGGGTCCCTTGATTTGAATGTCATCCACTGCCATCTGTTGAGTATCTCATAAGTTGCATGTTTTTTAGTTTTTCTTTTCTATTCTAAGCAAGACAGTTCAGTGACAAGCTTGAGGTGATCTTGTTTGCTTTTATATTTTTGATCTTGTTTACTTTTATCCTTGTTGCAGGTTGTAATGCTCCACGTTTCTCAAGTAAATTGATATAAAGTGCCATAGATCTACAAGCACAATTCAGAGAGCTCCTCTAGATATACCCAAAAACTACTGCATGAACAGCATGTCTGAAAATTTTAATTGTTCTGTAAACAGCATCCCCTTTGTGCTGTATGACAAGTGATTTGTAGAACTTACTGCATTTCTCATACTGTTTGCAGTATAAAGTTGGAAGAGAGCTTATTTGGGTGTGTTGAGATTCCTGCTGGGCATGGGGTTTGAGTTGTACAGTTTTCTGCATTGTGGACTTCATTGTTTCTTTGCAATGCTATTGCAGCATTAAAGAAAGGCTGGAAAATTATGGCTCAAATTGGTTCAGCTCTTATAAACAAAAACAACCCACAAAGGATCAGATCAGTTACTGGAAAGTCCTTTAGGTGAAAACCTCTCTTGCATCCCCCCCTTTTCAGGCTTTCAGTTTCGGTTTTTGTTGTTTTTGTTCTTGTCCAGGGTGGGGGAGAATGGTGTGAATTATAGACAACCTCAAGACATTTTCTGAGACAGATTTTTTGTGTGTTTTTCAGATTGGTTCCAGAAAGTGCTCATGCAGCGTTTGATAAAGCTGCTAATTATTTTGGATTGAAAATTGTACACATTCCATTGAATAAGGATATGCAAGTGGATGTTAAGGTATTGTTTTGATATTTCCAGGCATCTTTCTTTGGTTTGGACTGGGTAAAATAATGAATGGTGTTTTGGCAAAGAGGAAATGATTATTTAAAAAATGAAAATAAAATTGATCCTTTGAGTGGTGCACATTTTACCCCCTTGAAATCTTGAAGATTGGTATATGAAGTGGACTGATTGTCTGATCATTTCCTCTTAATCTTTCAGGCAATGGAGAGAGGCATTTCCAGGAATACAGCCATGCTGGTCTGCTCAGCACCCCAGTTTCCTCATGGAAGCATAGATCCAATTGAGGAGGTGGCAGAGGTAACTTTGGTTACTTTAATACAATTTTGCTGTAGGTCTTCAGTAAAAAGGGAGTATACATATGGTGCTTGCAGTTCAGGAGATCGTTTTTAGTCATAGGAGGGGATGAGCGCACAGGATTTTTTCCCCCTTTCTATCATTGACCAAAGGAAAGCCCATTGGCAGGCTTAGATCCAGTTTCTTGTATTGCAGCAAGTATCCATAAATATGAAGTGTGTGGCATTAATTAGAACAGGCAGAATAACTATTGCTGTAGCCCTTTCTGATATAGTTGAATGCACTCTCACGTTTTGGGAAGTAATTGCAAACCTGAAGATAATATCAAACCTGAAGTAAGCAGAAGGGATCATTCAGTCCCATACACAGCAAAGTTGAGTTTTATTAAGAACTTTATTGCAACAATGAAGGAACTGCAGCCTTTGTTACACAAGCAGAACAAGACAAAAAGAAGAAACTAATGAGTGATCTAGTCAGGGCTGGGTCAAAACCACCTGGTGCAGCGTACAAAATTCTGCACTTCCCCAAGCTGATGATGTGCCAGCCTCTGCTCCTCTCATTCTCCAGTGTTCTAGTTCAACACTCCACTCTTCTCCTTGGTTCCTCTTCCTCTCTTTCCCCCTCTTCTTTTTCTAAACCAGGGAGTGGAAAGAGGAGGTGGAGCAATGGGGGCAAGTAGGTGGGCAGAGATGGACACCCATCCACCAATCTGCTGCCTGAAGTGACTGCTCTCCAGGGCTTCCCACTAAAAACATCACTTCTGGTTTTTCAGAAAAACAGGAAGTCATGTTTTTGAGAGTCCGTCTGAGTCCGACAGAGGCCTTGGACAAATGTTTGTGGCCTCTGCTGAGTTCAGAAGACCCTCCGGAGGTGAGGGGAATGGAGCTCCCTGTCCACGGAGGGATCCATGGATACGCCCCCCCCGCCCCCCGTATATATAAAAATCTGATGCTTTAAGACTTGGGCTCTGCAAGATCATTTTTATTGTTTTGATTTAGCTTTAAGAAACTAAGCCAATTTTTATTTTTTATCTTGACATAGCTTGCGTTGAAATATAAAATTCCTTTCCATGTGGATGCCTGCCTAGGAGGGTTTCTCATTGCTTTTATGGAGAAGGCAGGCTTTCCTCTGTCACATCATTTTGACTTCAGAGTAAATGGTGTCACTAGCATTTCTGCTGATACCCACAAGGTGAGTCAAAATCAACCTTTTTGGCATGCTGACAATGCAAGCCCGCACATGTCTACTTAGAAGTAAGCCCAATTGAGTGCAATGGCATTTACTCCCAGGTAAGTGTTTGTAGGATTGCATCCTAAGTAGCTTTAGCTGGTTGTACACTGTCTAAACTGGAACAGGCATCTGACTCTCCTTTAGGTGAGAGCTCAGATACTACCCAATAGATATAGTGCAGAAAGACTTTGTGCTGTTATTGCTATTATACCATTAGACTAGGACTAAAACTGCAATTCCATTCACAGACTTCAAAGTAAGTTCCATCAAAACTGATGAGAACAACTTTAGGAACACTTATTTTGAACAGGGTGTGAGAATAAAGGGAGGTGAATGCACAGTATTAGAATGTCTGTGTGACTAAGAGCAGAAAAAGAAAAGGTGCGGACATGTGTAGAATACTAAATCTTCAGAGTCCAGACTGTATGAGACTGGAAGCATTCACAATTGTCTTTTAGGTAAGTTGATGTTCGTATACTTGGTATGTCCTCTGTTTGCAAGTTATATTCTAAATTTGTTTTAATAGGCTGTCATCAGCAGGTAGGCTTAGTAAAAAAGAAATTAGCATTTCATATTTGGTTGCAAAGCGGTATATAAATGTTCTTAATAAGTCGATATGCCCTGTGGCTCCCATACAAACATACAACAAACCTTTATTAGGCATATAGTTTTACAACTAATATCTCCAAACAGTCATGTATGAAGGTATATATTAAAAGAGAGATAGGAAATAAGAGTTAAAACACACCAGTTTGCTTACACAGTTACTCCAAGTTGCTTAGAACCAGCAACTTAGCCCGCTTCAAGTTGCTCACGTGTAGAAATTTAGCAACTGGAAGGGTCACAGATTCAAATTCACCTGCCAGCAAAAGTTGTAAAGAGGTGATCTCAGAGAGACCTTTTTTGTTTCCAGATAATGAGGGGAGATACTGGTCTCTGAGCACCTGATTAAAAGCACAATGCAGAACAATGTGTGGAAGAGAGTCTACCTCTCTGAGGCCACAATTGCAAAATCGTTCTTCCTTCGGGGCATTTCTAAACCTACCAAGTAGGTCATAAGAAGGCAACACATTGCATCGGGCTAATGTAAAAGCCCTCCTTTCAAAGGGGCACTCTAAGAAGGACAGGTATTTTGGTTGTAGACCAAAGGTATTGTTAAGATGGAAATTTAGGGGTGAACATTTTTTTTGTGCTGCAGCCAAAATCTCTTGCCTTTCTATGTCTATTAGTCTTGTTATCAAGAGCCTGATAGAAGTCTCAAGTGTAGCATCTCCTTGTAGATCTTCCTCGAGACCCATTTGTCTAATTTTCTTATTGAATAGAGCTAAGCAAGGAGACAACAGCGTGTCAGTCAATAACCCCTTTAACAATGGATTTTGGTCAGCCCTGAAGCACACTTTGGCCCAGTATTTTAAGAAACTGGACCAAGCTAGAAACTCCAGCCTATATTGGCCTGTCTCCAGGCAAAGTGCCGCAAAGGGAACGCAATGCGGTACACCTAAGATCTTGTATAGAAAATTAGAATGTATCTTTTCAATTGAATCATTTAATGCTGGCATCCAAACAGGAATGCCATACAAAATTTGAGGTGTAACTTTGGCATTAAAAGCCTGGAGAGCAGCTGGAATGAATGAATTACCCCAAGAGAAGAAAAAGCGAGTAATAGCCTGAACAGCTAGTTTGGATGAATTAATTACTGTAAGACGATGGGAAGACCAGAAATGCCGGTAGTGAAACCGGAGACCAAGATACTGAAATTCCTTTACTTGTTGTATTGTTTTACCATTGAAAAGCCAAGACTGTGATTTCCAAGAGTGCCCAAACACCACAATCTTGAACTTTTCATAGTTTAGCTGAAGGGCATTGTTGGTAAAATATTCTATGCAGGCATTAACCAGTCTCCTTAATCCTATTTTAGTTCGAGATATCAGGGCCATGTCATCAGCATACAAAAGGAGAGGGATATCCACTGAACCTAATTCGGGGGAATGCGTATCAAAGTTTGCTAGATAGGGAGCCAGATCATTAATGAAGAGATTGAACAGGGTGGGAGCAAGAACACACCCCTGCTTGACCCCCTTGTTGATTGGAATTGGGGCCGAGAGGCCGCCCCTCGGAGATAATTTCACTTGGCATGAGGTGTTTAAATGAAGCGCACGAATTAATATTAATAGCCTTTTGTCCACTCCCATCTTCTCAAGTTTATCCCAGAGTCTATCTCTATCTATGGAATCAAAGGCCAACTTTAAATCTAAAAAGGCCACATATAGTCGGGCTTTATTTTGAGTCCTTTGTTTGAAGATTAGGTGTGATAATACCACACACTGATCAATTGCAGACTTATTTGGCCTAAAACCCGCTTGCTCTGGGCCTATGATGTTATGGTCCGAGATCCAGGCAGAAAGTTTCTTAAGTAGATGGGAAGCATACATTTTCCCTGCCAGGTCTAAAAGGCTGATTGGCCTGTAGCTGGGGGGAAGTTTTTTATCCCCTTTTTTAAAGATGGGAACCAAGATAGATCTAGTCCAAGTGTCCGGAAGTACCCCAAATTTATCAATTCTAGTGAAAAGTTCTGCAATTATTGGGGCCCACCACTCTGGTGCTTCTTTATAAATATCAGGAGGAATTGAGTCTGGTCCCGCTGCTTTACCCGGCTTTAACTGCTTAATGAGTGAAAGAACTTCATCCACTGAGACTGCAGGCCAATCAGGGAGATCTAACGGGAGTGGCATATTAACAATGGAGACAGGTTTAGATTCATCAAAGAAGATTGATTTAAAATGTGCTTCCCACATTTTAGCTGGAATTGCTGTGAAACCAAATGAGTTTTTATAGAAACAGCCTGATATAATTTGCCAAAAAATCTTGGCGTTTTTAGATCTCACAGATTTAATTAAACGTGACCATCTCGCCGTTGCATTGTGGTGTAACGAAGTTTTAATAGCTTCCTTGAGTTGGGCAGACAGCTTAAAATATTGTAGTAAATTTAATCTACTATTAGTTACTCGAAATTTATTGTAACCCTGTGGCTCCCCTTAGAAGAGATTTGAACTTCTCTGTAGAATCCATGCTTCACAAAGTGCTTTTGTGGGGCAGTTATGACACTGCCTACTCTCTTTTTTTCAAATGTTTTTAACTTTTGAACACTCAGTTGAACAACTTTTTAAAGTTTGAACACTCAATCTCCTCCACAGTATGGCTACGCTCCAAAAGGCTCTTCTGTGATAATGTACAGTGATGAAAAATATCGGCAGCATCAGTTTTTTATTGCTCCTGACTGGCAAGGAGGAATCTATGCCTCTCCAACTGTTTCTGGTTCCAGGCCTGGGGGCATCATTGCAGCTTGTTGGGCAACTATGATGCACAAAGGAGAAGATGGTTACGTGGAGGCCACAAGGAAGATCATTTCAACTACACGGTTCATTGTATCTGAGTAGGTAGAAGGTTTCAGCTTCTTTGTATCCTTTTCCTTTTTTTCCTGAAAATGGGCCACCTATTCAGTCTTTTAGCGTGTTTTTAACTGTTGCCCTTTGGAAAATCTAGAGATCATGAGCAACCGTTATTAGGAGCCTAACCTATACATTTGTAATTGAGAAATTGGATTAGAGTAGTGGTTCTCACACGTTTAGCACCAGACCCACTTTTTAGAATGAAAATCTGTCAGGATGCACCAGAAGTGATGTCATGACCAGAAATGACATCATCAAGCAGGAAAATTTTTAACAATCCTAGGCTGCAATCCTACCCACACTTACCAGAAGTAAGTCCCATTTACTATCGTTCTTAAAAGAATATATATCGTAACTTGTTCAAAGTACATGTCTGTAACATTTCCCCAAATGCAGTCACATACCATGGTAGCATCAAGTCTTATATTAAAATTAAAATATTGAAATGAACGGGGATTCACCTGAAATTGGCTTGCGACCCACCTAGTGGGTCCCAACCCTCAGTTTGATACTGGATTAGAGGGTTGCCAGAAAGAAAATTCAAAGAATAATATCCTAATCTAAAGTCCAACCCCTTTCCCACTATGTACAGTCAGAGCGCCAGCAGCTAACATAAAGCAGAGGTGACTAAAGCAGAAAACCTGAAAGGAAACAGCAAGGCCTATGGGACAAGTGTTAAGGCATAGTTGGGCCTACTATCTGGAGGGACCATACCACATTGCTGCTGCTTTCCAACTTAGTAAAAAGAGGCAAAGTGACAACTCATGGTTGCATATGTATTACAATACACACTAGACTGGCATTACCTCAAAATGTGAACTTTGCAACATGGTAGTCCATGCACTGAACTGAATACATCACCATGCTCCCCCTTCCCAGGAAGACTGCTAAGAATGAGTTTTTGATAACTTATATATTAGGCTGCTGCCCTTCTAGCTTTGAGAACTAATTTTCTCAATGGAAAGGAAAGTGCTCTTCCTCCCCACCTTTTCTCTGTCCTCTACGATTTTCTTGGCTTTTTGCAGCTTTCACAAACACTTGCAGGGACCAGGTAGACTTGTGAAAGCCTACCTGCTCCCCAAGCTGTTTTGTCACACCTGTGATTGGTATTCCTACCTTCTTCAAGAATTTGTCCTGCTAATGCCTTACAGCAGAGGTTCTCAAACTGCGTGTCTTGACCCACTTGGTGGGTCACGATTGAATGTCTGGTGGGTCATGATAAGATGGCAGCTGCCATCTTGAAAAAGGGCAGAGTGACCCAGGCAGAGCCATTTTGAGAAAGGGCGAGTAGACCCAGGTGGAGCCATTTTGAGAAAGGGCAAACAGATCCTTGGGGAGCCATTTTGGGCTTCCAGGCACAGAGTAAACAAACAGAGCGGCTTGCACATGCACAGGGCAGGCAGCGTGCCGCTTTTCCTCTGTGAGTGTGCTGCTGCCCAGCCCCATTCAAAGGAGGGGAGAGGATGGGAGAGCGTGCTTGGAGATTCTCAGGTGGGTGCTCCCTCATTCTTGGGGGTGTGCAGGACCACTCTTTTTGGCTCCCTTTAACCTTAGGCAGGCAAGAGGGGGAGTGGAGAAGCGCCCTGGAGTGGGGACCATGGGTGGCGGCGGCGGAGGCTTCAGTGCCCACACTCTGCTGCCACGTGCTCAGCCAGGGGAGAGCAGAACAATGATGTCTCTTCCTGCTTGAGGATGTCACTTCCTGCCATGACATCACTTCCAGGTTGATGACATTACTTCCGTTTGGTCCCAGACAAATTGTCATTCTCAGAAGTGGGTCCCAGGCTGAAAAGGGTGAGAACCACAGCCTTACAGAGTTTGTTGACGAGATGGTCTTTTTGTCAGTGCACCCATACAGGTTTTTCTTTACTTCAGTAAATGAAGAGAAAGGCTCATATATATATAAATGACATGTATATAAATAAAAAACAAAATTGTAAATCTGGTGTTTTGGCTTTTTCCAGAGTAGATATTTGTTGGGGGATGTGGGCATCTTATCATTTCCCAATGTTAAAAAAAAATAAAATTGAAAGCACTTTAAAAAATGTTCCTTTTTTTTAAGGTTGCAGAAGATTGATGGCATTGTTATTGTTGGAAAACCTGAAGTATCTGTCATTGCTCTGGGATCTAATGTATTTGACATATATCACTTGTCAAACATGTTAGGAGAGAGGGAATGGAACCTAACAATATTGCAGTATCCTTCAAGGTGAGTTCTATTTAGTGACCAACACCTGGGAAGTGAAGGAGGTGGGAGGCATGAAGAGGGTTGATGGGGTGAGTGGGTGCAACGGACAGTGAACAGTGGTTAAGAATTGCCTTCCCCAGTTACATGTGCACTGTCATGCTGTAACATATTTTGTAAACCTGAAAACTGTATAGCGTGAGAGTGTGAGGGTAAAAATCAGTCATAAATAGTATTCAGACATGTCTTTCCTTAGACTAGGAGTAGCCAACTGGTGACACTGGATCCAGCCCACTCTTGTGTTCATCACTTCTATGTGGTCTCTAGTGGCCTTTACCACAAAAGTCATAGGGCAGACACCTATGTTTGTACTGACCTATTCAGGGAGGGAATCTAAGAACATAAGAACAGCCCCACTAGAGCACACCTGATAACAAGAGACCTCATCCTGGTGCCCTCCCTTGCATCTGACATAGCCCATTTCTAAGATCAGGAGGTTGTGCATACACATCATGGCTTGTAACCCGTAATGGATTTTTCCTCCAGAAACTTGTCCAATCCCCTTTTAAAGGCATTCAGGCCAGATGCAATCACCACATTCTGTGGCAAGGAGTTCCACAGACCAACCACATGCTGCGTAAAGAAATATTTTCTTTTGTCTGTCCTAACTCTCCCAACACTCAATTTTAGTGGCTGTCCCCTGGTTCTGGTGTTATGTGAGAGTGTAAAGAGCATCTCTCTATCCACTCTGTCCATCCCCTGCATAATTTTGTATGTCTCAATCATGTCCCCCCTTAGGTGCCTCTTTTCTAGGCTGAAGAGGCCCAAATGCTGTAGCCTTTCCTCATAAGGCTATAAGGAAGGTGCCCCAACCCAGTAATCATCTTAGTCGCTCTCTTTTGCACCTTTTCCATTTCCACTATGTCTTTTTTGAGATGTGGTGACCAGAACTGATCACAATACTCCAGGTGTGGCCTTACCATCGATTTGTACAACGGCATTATAATATTAGCCATTTTGTTCTCAATACCTTTTCTAATGATCCCAAGCATAGAATTGGCCTTCTTCACTGCCGCCGCACATTGGGTCGACACTTTCATCGACCTGTCCACCACCCCCCTGGAGAACTGAATTGAATTAGACTTAACAAGGGATGAGATTTTATAGGAGTGTTGAACTCATTTCATTCAGTGGGCCAAATAGCATTATGTCGCTGGAAGTGACATCATGAAGCAGGACATGATGTGATTAAGCAGATGATGACCAGAAATAAGTACTTTGTTCTCTTCTTTCATGCAAATGACAGAAGAGAAAAATGTGTAAATCTTATTCATTATTTCAAGATAGAGCAAGATATCATGCTGGGAGAGCCCAATTATAATGGGGGCTGGATAAACTGCTTCCAGGGGCCGTATCTGGTTTGCGTGCCTTATGTTTGACACCTCTGTTCTAGAGCATACTGACAAGTTAAACATGAACAGATCAATGGGCCCAGACGGTGTCCACCTAAGAGGTCTTAAGGATCTCAAATATAAAAGTGAACTTGGCAAAACACTTGGCTTCCAGACTGCTTTCAGTACGATAGAAATGCACCTTCCCCCCGATACAGCAGTTGGCAACCCCTGTTCTAAACCATACTGTTTCTCAAGAAAGGTTCACAGAACATAATGACAATACTCAGCTATGACAGAAAAGGGAAAATATAAAGCAGTTTGCCGAAGCATAATTTCAGTGTATCAAAATAAGCCTTACTGATTTTGGTGGGAATTGAGATTTGGCAGTCACTTCTTCAAAGATAACATATTTTAAGATTACTGTTGGTAAATGTTAATATTCTGACCTGGACAAAATGTATGTATTTTCTTTTTATCTATCTTAGTTTTGAATGATGGGTGTATCATTGAAACAAGAGTGTGTCTTATCGGGGGAAAGACTGATTTATCTCCCTTCATCTCTTCCCTAGTATTCATATTTGCGTAACATTATTGCACACAAGGCCTGGAGTGGCTGAATTGTTCGTGAAGACTGTTCGAGAGTGTGTGTCTGAGATCATGAAGAACCCCAAAGCAAAGACAACTGGATTGGTAGGAACATTCTCAATTTCAGAGTGATGTTTAGATGGCATTGGAAGTAAAATGCCCTATTTTATATATAAAATTAAAACATTTATATCCTTTCTTTCCATTTTAAGAAGACGCCACCCAAAATGGTTCACATCTGAATTTGAAAATAATAATAAAAAACTACTGCATGTAAAAGGACAAAGATTTTACTAACGGTTGTGTTTTCCAATTTCTAGGGTGCTATATATGGCATGGCACAAATGGTTCCTGACAGAAACGTGATTTCAGAGATCTCTCGCGTTTACTTGGATTGCCTGTACAAAACAGACGTGTCTCCTTCAGCCAACACACACATGAATGGTGCTCCAGGACACCGCTAATTCTGTCATTATTTGTGGCTTTCAAGTGTTGGGTAATCATTCTAAAGAATTCTGTGGAAGGAGAACTTCCAAATGAAATTCTTCCTCTTGCAGGTTACATGGCAGCTTTATTTGTTTCATCACTTTTTGTTGGTTTGAAAATAAGCATAGGCTGTAGTCTCCCCCCCCCCCTTTTCTCCTTTGGCTATTTATCACTGAAAGTTATCATAGTTTTTTTTTAATACTAGCTTAAGATTGTCTCATGCTAACCAAGCACTATTGCCAGTCTTCAAAGGAACAACCATATTTATGAGCACTCAGACTTGTTCATTTCTTATCATTCATTTGGAGGCTTGGATTGACCTTGATTAAATATTGAGCAACTGGAAAACTTTGGCTATTAACACATCCCCCTGACTCTCTTCAGATCCTTGTATGGGACATTTACCAACTCAACAGAATTGGAGAAAGAGGTCAAGGTGCTCTTATTTTCAGTGCCAGGCAAGGTATAATGTTGCTGGTTCCCCCCCCCTTTTTTTTTTTTACAATGCCATATATATACTTGTGGAGGGGTTCATAGCAAAATAAATGTTTCATAGTCTGCATCTCAAAAGTATTTGCACTGGCTTATGATACTGAAGTCTGACAACAGCTGTAGAAAGTTACTTGTGATTTCTAGGTGCTCACATCATGTTCAGAAATCCAGATATCTAAGCTGCTCTAGTTCTGGCTCTGTAACAGTTGAGAGGTTTTTTTACAAGTATGGCACCAAAGCTGATTTCTATTCCACCATTTTTCTTAATGCAAAATGGTGATTTTGTCATTACATAGAAGTGGCCTCTGCCTGTTTTGTGCTGCCATTGACCATAAGGCCCATTTTTAAAAGAGCACTCACAATTTGCCTTAATGCTGATGATAATCCTTCTTGGAAAGCAGATAAGGGTCAGATAATATACTACTTTACAGTGCTATGCTGCACATAACCTCAATAGTAAATCAGCCTCAGGTATAATACAGTTCATCCTTAATGTATCATTGTCTGAGCCAAGCCTATATAGAGAGAGGACAGGACTTCATAACTGATGTGGCTACTGATACCTAGAAACCTGGTCTGACTCTCTCCCACATGTTTCAGTTTGATAATAGAAAATAGCTGAAGCATCATGTGAAGTTCATGAAGAGTAATATTAGTTTATTACAAGGCTTTGAGGACCAACGCTGGTCAGATTTTGAGCTCTTTTTGTATACCACTAGAAACTTCACTGTGTCACAGGAGTTACTATCATCAGTGCTTCTGTGTAGGAAGTGTGATCTTTCATTCACAGAGACATTCTTGCAGGCACTTCGTTTCTCCGCCTATACTACAGAATTTCTTCTGGCTTCTGGCTACTTATGTTCAGTCTTCACCATTATGGATTTTAGCAATAATTGATGAGCTCTTCATTGCCATCTTACTTTAATGTTGAACATACTGAATACAAAGCAACTTGAATGCTGCTGTTAAGATAAGTGTATGAAACTGTTTACTGTATGTTCCAGAAGATACATCGTTTCCATAATCCCCATCTACACTGAGATAACATTTTCTCTGTCACTAGAAGCAAGGAGGGTCCATCCATTATTCTGGTTCAGGTTGAAGTTTTTGTCAGTTCTGTAAGCAAATAGTAAAAATGCACCACTTGTCTAGATACTACTTTTTTAAAAATCATGCAGGAGTATTGTGTGCATCATGTATACATTTAGATTTAAAGCAGACTTAAAATATTGTTTAATTCATCCAGATTAAGAAGAATTGAAAGCTTACTTGCAGAGCCAGTGGAGTTTGGCTTCTGAAGTACTGTATAGTTGTTCACAAGTTGTAAAAGATATGCTGCCTAGCTTTACTTAAAAGCACATAAACATTTATGGTACAATGTTGGAGAGAATCTTTGGTTTTAAACTTCGTGCACTAATCATATTCTAAAGTGTGCTCTTCAGTAGGTATGAGGCAATAAACTCAAGTAACAAGATTAAAAATAAAGTTTATTGTAAATACTTTCACTTAAATCACACGAACTCTATTTTGTTATAATGAACTGCACCCTAGGTGACTTTACTGATGTAATACTGTCTGAACAAAGACTGCAGAGTAATGACACAGTGGAACTTGCTACAAGGCAGTTTGACAAATGAACATACAATAATGCAAAGGCTTGGGTAATTGACCAGCGGACACACAAAATAGCTACAGTTAAGGGTTGGCTCTCAGTGAGTGGAGAAAATGTTGATGCTGGATAAGCATCTCATCAGCTGTCTCCTTGAACCAGCTGTGAACTGGTTCAACACTGCCAGAAGAGAAAGACAAGTGGCAGGAATGGTGGGTTAGTTGATTTAGGTTCATGTTCTTGCAACTTCAAGACAGGGAATTTGCAACTTGTTCTATGAAGCTGGCCAAGTTGATGTCTCGCTCAGATAAGCCTGCACACTCATGTGTGCTCAAGGTTATGTGAACCTGCAATATAGGAAGTGCAAAATTAGCATACAGTTGTACATTAAAGAGTTTACAGAACATGTCCAAGATGGTGAGCATCCTTGTGTATTAAAAGGTATTAAGTCTCATTCCAGTCTCAGAATGAATTGCTCAGTACTTTCTTATTGCCCAGAGAATAGCTGCCCCTACATACACCAATACAACCAGACCTGGCTTGTACTCACACACTGCCTGAGCCACCCACAAAATACCACCTCTTTCCCCTTCCCACAAAAAAAAACCAAAAAACTTGTATGTGCATTAGCCTAGCATGCTCAGCTGTTCTGGGTCATTTCAAACAGGACTCAGAGTGAGGAGGCTGTGCCAAGGGCAGCTGGAGCTGAAAGTAAGAAAACAGAGCAGGGGACACCACCTGTCCTTCTCCCAACCCACTTTTCTATAGAAAGGCTGCTGTCCCTGCCCCCCATATACTCAAGGTAAAGACAGACTGCTGGCAGGGGCAAAAGTAGTTAATGAGTAGGGGAAAGTCCCTCACCTCTTCAGAACACCACCATGCCTCCTGCTTTTTCAGGTTGGCAATGGTATGCTCAGCACTGCTCCTAAAACCTCTCCACAAATGGTTTCAGCAGACACTAAGCCACACTGTATAAGCACCGCCTTTTCTCCCTTACCTTGTTATAAACGTTGAACCATTCAGGGTGATGGTCCAGTTTTTCTGCCTGCAGAGCTACTCTGGTCATAAATCCAAAGGCCTGCCCACAAAGTGCAAGAGACAGTTTAGAAAAACATGCAAGTTTAATAGTCTATGAAATATAAATAAGTGATATAAAAGAATCTTTAGAAGTATAATGTGCAATTTAAAAGATCAAAGTTATGAAGTGGCAACATTCTGTTGCTTAGAATTAAGAGTTTAAAACATGGTGTGTAAGCCAGAACCAATTCCATCATTCTACTTATTGGTTTCAATAGGATTGCTAATTGCACCCATATGAGGGTTGTAGTAACAGAAAGCTATGCTGAGGCTCTTCACACTAGATAAAGCTTTAGCTTCTTTAAGCATATTCAGGCAATATATTGGTTTGACAAGGCTCAAAATGAATTTTTGCAAACTTCCCACTTGAGAGAAGTAGCTACCACTCACAGTACAAGAAGTGTACTCTTAAGCATCTCTGTCATTGTAGAGGATCCTGAAGCAGTGGGAAGCCCTAGTCTGTAGCAGCACACATCACAGAGACTTATGGCACCTTTGAAGGCATACAATGCCAGCAGTAACTTTTATAATCTACTTCATCAGCTCTGCAGGAGTCAGCTCTTGTCAGGAGACAAGTACAGGATGGGCATGTGTGCACATACATACATACATGGAAATTTTCTTTTAAAAAAACTCATACAGTAAAATGAATTTGCAAGAGGAAATGAAACAAAGCTGATCTTGGAACACGCTTAAGCATGCAAAACAAGCACAGTAAAAATGAATGGTAACAGCCTCCTAGCAATGCTAACTATGTAATATGGTAAGTCTGTCCATATTCAGACTCCTTCATATGTAAGGTGTTAAAAATCTTGTTATGAATTCTAATTCAACTTTTTCCCTGAAAATATTTTGAGATTTTTCTGTTGGAGGACTGTTACCTTGAAATGCAGTAAGAGAATAATCAGACTGGTTAAAATGGTCCTTCATGCATTTCTGGACATTGCTAGATATCCATTTAGTTTTTTGCATATAGACATCTCTTCTTACAAATTCACTCTGTTTTCAGTCCCGTCCCTGCACCATCACCTATGTGCACCTGCTGAGAATTTCACTTCAAACATCTGATGAAGTGAACTGGAGTGCACACACACTTAGGCTGGAATAAATTGGATAGTTCAATTGGCCAACTCTCCCCCAATAAACTCAGCACCTCACACCCCACCTAAGCATCAGAGTAATGAATACAAATCTGCCTGTTCAATTCAGTTGAAACGCAGGAGCTCACTACCTCACTTTTCGCTAGGTGAAATGCAGATCAGTAATAAGTACTAAGGTTTTTCCTCGTACCCGATTGAAGTCCTTGAAATGGAACTCTTTGTAAATGGCATCTCTGCCCTCCACTTCATTCCATCCTACTGCTCTGAGATTTGGAAGCAATTGTTCTCTCTCTTCACCACTTAGTCTGTGAGCTTTTCCTGCCTGGAAAAGAAAGGAAAAAGTAGACTCTAAAACTGCAATAACAATCTTAAGATTGACCTTCAGAACTACGTGTAGCTTGATTTCTATGGCTGCATGGAATGCACATTATCAGTATGAAGCTAGAGCATGATTTCTAACTTAAGGAGGCTCACAGTTACATAAACATTAGCAGATGAGAAGGAGAACCTGTGAATTGCTCCAGTGATAAGTTTAAAGGCTGAAATCTTACTCTTGGACTCCATCAAGGACCTCCTCTCTCCCCCTTTGACTTGCACATAGGTTTGGGACCTATTATGGCATCTGAATTAGAGTTCTGGATAAAATGGTCATATCCTTTCCAGTTATTTGTACCCACACTATTTTTCTCAAAAAGTAGTCCCTGTTTCCTGAGGAAAAAATGTATGGGGTTTGTAATATGGTTTTAGAAATGCTATATGACACATGGTCAACACCTCAAACTTTTCATTATTCCTCACTGGGTTCTCTCCTGGGAGCAGTTGAACAGGCACTATAAGCCAGAGTTGCATAGCTGGGACCAGTTAGTGACCCACCCCCTTCCCTAAGCTCTGCTACCAGTAAAACATGATCAAGGATCACATACACAAACCTTGATCTGCAAGGCCTAGAAAAGTATTTGAAGAGTGAGCCCCTAGCAGCAGACTCCTTCCTGTGGTCATTTTCCGTGCCCAACCCTGCCTGAAACATCTGATTTGCTTCTCTTCTGTCACGGAGTTTGCCTTTATGGGCCACCGGCCTTCCTGATCTGCATTACAGCTGCCACAAGTTCAACTGCCTTTGAAAAAGGAGTACGTTCATTCTGGAAGTGGGCTGCATTTTCCCCTCTCTTTTTGGGAAAGCTTCTCTAAAAACAGTGCTATTCTCAGGGAAACATGGAAGGCATTAGCAGTTGTATAAACCTGTTTCATATTAACTAGTTTATTGCTTGGTTAATGGTTAAAAGCTATTGCTTCACTTCATTCTGCTTTTGTAAGTTGGGAGGGACCGACTTCTCAGAACATGGACATAGTTCCTACAATTTTCCGTACTGCAAGTATTTGGGGGAAATATTTTATTATTTATTTTTCACATTTTTTTTACCACCCTTTCTCCAAGGAGCTCAGGATGCTCCCTTTTGTCCTCACAACAACCCTGTGAGGAAGGTGAGACAGAGAGAAAGTGCCTGGCCCAAGGTCACCCAGGAAGTTTCATGGCTGAGGGGGGGATTTGAACCTGGATCTTTCAGGTCTAAGCCCACCTCCCAAACCACTACACCACCCTGGCTTTATAACCCACTCCTGCCAAAAACCGAAGGAGAATTTTTGCACAATGCTGGATACTGTTTTCTGTAACTGCTATTACCTGGGAAAGAGAAAATATTGCAAGGAGCACTGCGAATTAGAGGCACACAAACCTTATCTAGCTGCTTTAAGGCTATGTTTTGCACATTCTTTTCATAAGACCGAGAATTTGAGTATCTCCCACTAATTGCACTTCTCTTCTTGGATACAGACTGGCAGCCTCGCCTTCCCTTGATGCTCCTGCTCTATGGAGTATGTTCTTTCTTCCTTTGATGCCCCTGCTCTATGCGATTCTCGATCTTAATAGTGGGGACCAGAGACTGCACCAAAAGTTTGGTGTAGCCTTATTAAATCTTTCTTGAATTGTGCCCTGACGGATAAATTATTCTTTTAGGAGGCGACTTCCCCTGCCTTCATTTGGTGGACTTTATTATATAGACACTGTACCCACCATTGCTGGCGAGGGGTTGTTTTGCACCAGTTAGGGCACAACCCCAGATCTGTATATAACCACCCTACAACAATGAGCAATACTTATTTTGTGTGCCACACTGCCAAGAAGTCTGCCTATCTATTTGCCTTATGTCTAGGCTAGTCGCTCTTTTGGAGATGTCTGAATGCATTAGTAGCTTGGTAAGCCTCCCCATGCTCCTACTTGTGAGGTACTCTGAACATTCTGCAATCCAGGTTAAGGTAATGATTCCAGACCACTCCTGAATGCATGGGGCAGATTCATGTCACCATTGTTTGCTCCACAAAGACAGGCAGGGGTACCAGTATGTTCATTCTGGAGGCTTCATACTGTTACTGGACCACCATATGCATGGAAACCTTTGCAATATTAAAATCTCTGTGGGCCACTTGGTTTAAAGCAGAAAAGTTTATACAATTCTAACCAGAAGTGTGGCCCTTGTGAAACATAAGATGAATTCATTATAGCAATGTGATAATATTTCAGAGTCCCCCCTAAAGGGTTTTTTTTTGTTCCTTTTCTCTGAGAAGTCACCTCACTTGCATTGTTTTGATGAGAGCCAAAGCAAGCATTTCAGTGGAAGTAGACTAGGTAAGCACCGCTCTGTGCAATAAACTTCAGCCATTGCCCTTTTAGTGAGATCACTGATAAGCTTATTCAAGGTCTCTTAGCAACTGGAATAAAGTGGGGAGAGAAGAAGCCTGGAGTGTCAGAGCCAGCCACTGGTCTCCCCCCCCCCCTTCAGAACTGCATCATTAGAAGGGCAACAGCACATGAGATTAAAGACACAGGAAAATTGGACTGATGATCTCTCATATGAGCAGATGTTGAAAATTGCTTGCATTGTGCTTCATAAGAGAAAAGACACTGCTTTTCAAGCACTATGTACAGGTCGAGTTTATACGAATGTATGAACACTACTGCTCTTATCTGACAATTTTCTGCACATTTGTTTATTTAAATGAGCGCTCACACTCACCAGATGCTGGCTTCTTACTCCTAAAAGGGTTAAAGGAACAACAGAACACAGGAATTGCATCACAGCTCTTGTGAGCATTGAGGTGGACTATTGACAAACATGAGATAAGCTAGTAATGACTAAAATGGGAGAAATCTGATGAGTCCCCCCCCCCCACTGTGTTATGAAATTTTCCTCTTCCATTGGGAAGAGATAGAACTGAACCCAGCAAAAAATCAACACCTGTGTAATGTCAGGTGCCATACCATATAGGATTTTAAAGTGGCATGCTTAACATATTTCTGCCCAGCCCACAGGTGTACACATTTGATTCCTGTTGCATATATGCAACATTGGGCAGAAATGACTTAACAGTCATTTAAAAAGTGTTTTAACAGAATTGCATTCCCTTCAGAGTGTATTTTAACTCCACAGCCTCTACACCCCAGTTTGTCAGGTTTTCCTCCAGCTTCAATCACCTATCCTCTAAACAGGATGGAGTGTATCAATAGGGGTTGTCAACTTTCTTACTAACCTTGCTCCTAGGTCTCTAAAAAGCAATCTCACAGATTCCCTCATCATCTCTATGCCAGGAGCATCCTCAATTGATTACATTTCTGCATGTGTTGCTGCTGACAGATGCAGGGCCACAGCCAGAAAAAAGAAAAGCTGCAAGTATCCAATATAAAGCAGAAAAGTTGGATGGGGAAGACATGTATACCCTTCTCCTGTAACCACAGGTGATGCTACGTATGGCAGCTGGTGACACAGCACACCCTACTGGCAGATACTCTGCATAAAACATTTGAATCATGTTGCAATTGTCCACTAAAGAAGCCACATTAAATGTTCTGCTTTGGTTTGCAAGCTCATAGAAAAGATCCCTACTAGTCCCTAAGATCCCTACTAGTCCCTTTGACCATCATGTTGGCTTCTTGCTTATCACTCCACCTTGAGCTTTCCCAATTTACCACCCATAGTGCTTCAGAGCCCCATCTGTGTTGTGTCCCACAGATGTGCTGTTTCTACTCCATTCCTCTCAACATAGGAACACATGCTCCTTTCAGGATTTCCACAGATCTTTAGAGAACACATGCTTCTTATTACAGCAACAGCAGGAAACACTTAGGGGCAATGTCTCCATCAACAACAACACTGGGGTTTAACTCCCTGAAACCCATCATAAAAACAGGCTGCACAGAAACCTGCTATACAGTACCTGGCTGCAATCCTAACCACACTTTCCTGGGAGTAAGTCTGAGTGAACACAATGAGACTTCTGAGTAGACAAGCATAGGACTGGGATGTCTGTCTACCTAATTAGCACTTTAAAAATATAGCAACCCCCTTTCAACCTTCAGCTGAGGATGACAAAAGGTTCAGAGATATTACCCAAACACAGCTAAAGCCCCCTCCTCTTCCCAGAAAACTCTATGTAGTAAAGCACAACTGATGCTGGTGACCTCAAGCATCTTTGTTTCAAGTTTCACCAGTTTACATGCCAGTCCCAGGAAACAGATCCTGGGATTTAAAGCCTGGAGGCTCTTGCAATCAAGTTTAAACTTCTGCCCAGCCCACAAGTGTACACATTTGATCCCTGTTGCGTATATGCAACGTTGCGCAGAAATGCTTAAGCCCAGCCTTATACTGCCAGAACAAGAGAGGTGCTGTGATGTTGCAGGAAGCTAATCCCCCGCTGTGCTATGTACACCTCGCAAGGGTGGCGCTAGAGTACGTGCTGCCCTGTTCATAGTGACCTGTTGAAGTAGCTGGCTAGCGCATGAAAAACACTGGGCTGTCGTCGTCCCGCTTCTGACTGACACCACCAGCCTCCCTTTTCCTTTAGCAGGACAGCGTGCTCAACTTGGATTGTTAAGAGCCCAATCCTATACATGTCTACTCAGAAGTAAGTCCCATTAGAGTCAATGGGGCTTATTCCCAGGAAAGTGTGGATGGGATTGGGCTGTAAGAACCCGATCTTATGCACGTCTACTCAGAAGTACATCCCATTATAGTCAATGAGGCTTACTCCCAGATAAGTGTCTACAGGATTGCAGCCTAACTCTTTGCCATACACACATTCATCACAGAGTAATTGTCCACCCCCACTGCCTCCTTCTCTCCAAGCCAGGCAGGGCGTCAAACCTCCCCCCACCCCCGATCGCCACGGAGTGCTCTGGCAAAGCGCCTTCCAACTTACCATGCCTGCGATGGGCGAGCCTTGCGCGAGCAGCACACAGGCTCACCGCACCGCCTGCGGCTTTACTGCTCCTGGGTGGGAACTCGGCGTGGCGTCAGCAGAGGAGGTGGGCGAGAACCACCCAATGCTTGCGGCAGGCTTGGAGGGCTAACCAATGACAGGTCGGCAGAGGTGGGAGCTCCAGACGGCAAGTTTCCGAGGCTGAACAGAATGGAGACGTGGGGCGAGGAGGATAAGAGAGCACTAAGGACAAGTCGCCCGGGGTTTTTTTTTTTTTTTTTTGCAACATGCAATGATTTAATAGCCTGAGCCCAGCAATACTTATTCCAAACTCAGGCATCTGAGAGCCCAAGCCTATGCATGTCTACTCAGAAGGAAGCCCCATTATAGTCAATGGGGCTTACTCTCCTATAAGTGTGGATAGGATAGCAGCCATAGTCCAGTGAAAGAAGCCACAAAGTAACACAGCCCAACCCTATGCATATCTACTCAGAAGTCCCATTATAATCAGTGGGGCTGACTCCCAGGGAAGCGTGCATAGGATTGCAGCCTAAGGCACTTGTGGTTATTTACAAGGGAGTGATTGATTCCCATTTCAGTTAGTGACACTTGTGAAGCTGCAGTCCTAAATGCAGTTACTGGGGAATGAGGGCCTTTGAGCTCAATGTAGGGTAATGCTCAGTAAAAGTGCAGTAAAAGTGGGGTAATGCTCACAGTAAGACTACATGTGAACAGGACTAGGATGGCTCAGGCTCAGGGTAACTGCAAAAGAGGACCCCAAAATGTCTCCAAAATGGAGACATCCAAGAAAAATGTAGGACATGACAAAATAAAAGCTAAAAACCCTCGTCTATTAATTTCATGTTGTTAATTTTAACATTAGATTACTTATTATTATATTTAAAACTATATTCCATGCTTGGGATCATTAGAAAGTGTATTGAGAATAAAATGGCTAATATTGTAATGCTGTTGTACAAATTGATGGTAAGGCCACACCTGGAGTATTGTGTCCAGTTCCGGTCGCCACATCTCAAAAAGGACATAGTGGAATGGAAAAGGTGCAAAAGAGAGCGACTAAGGGCCTAATCCTATCCAATTTTCAAGTGCCGGTGTAGCCATGCCAATGGGGCATGCACTGGATCCTGGGGTGGGAAGGCAGTCATAGAGGCTTCCTCAAGATATGGGAACATTTGTTCCCTTACCTCAGGGCTGCATGATGGCTACACCGCTACTAGAAAGTTGGATAGGATTGGACCCTAAGATAATTACTGGGCTGGGGTACCTTCGTGCTTTTGCAAATTGTATGGCAACCAGCAAAGTAGGAGGTGTCAATAGGGTTGGGCTGTACCAGTTATATCACTCTCTCTCATGCAGTTTGCAAAGTAACAGGCACCTTTGTGGAACAAATAGGTCAGTGACCACATAGAGCAGTTTTTCTCAAACTGTGGGTTGGGACCCACTAGGTAGGTCACGAGCCAATTTCAGGTGGATCCCCATTTATTTTATTTTTAATATATTTGACTTGATTCTACCATGGTATGTGACTGCATTTTGGAAAATATTACGTATCTGTATATTAAACAGACTACTATGTATATGCTATTAACAACATCGTCAGTGGGACTTACTCCTGGGTAAGTGTGGGTAGGATTGAAGCCTAGGATTGATAAAAATTGTCCTGCTTGATGACATCACTTCCAATGGATCCTGACAGATTCTCATTCTAAAAAGTGGGCCTGGGTGCTAAAGGTTTGAGAACCACTGCCAGAGAGGAATAACTGGAATCACACTGGTCACTGCTGTCAGGGATGTGGTGGGTATCCACAGTGGTTTGCACAGCTGGCTGCATGGGGGGTACTATGCTTTTTCCCCACTTGGACTGTTGCCTGTGGCAAACCAAGAGAAATGCAGAGAGATAGTAAAAAATAGACATCAGCATTGGCAACACAAGGTCTTGGGACTGGGGTGCATATTTGTTGTTTGGAGAGAGTGATGCTAGGGTGAGGATAGGGGTACCAAGGTTGGGGAGCAAATAACTGTTGGAATACCAGCATAAGGATAGCAATATTTAATTCATTATAAGTAATTCAAACTCTTGCAGGACATTTTCTCCTCTTTTCATGAAGTGCAACAGCAAAGTGATGTCGCAATGGATGGAAATTATGCAAACAATAAAGTCTATTCACATTAACCATTAACCATGATCACTAAGAATGGAACCTCCACAGGCAAAACCAGTACTCCTTTGAACACTACTTGCTGGGTGGGTGAGTGGGTGGGCAGCAACAGGAGGGGGGCTGCTGCTGCAGCCTTATTGCTGTTATAATAGTGATGGACTTTCCAGAAGAACAGGGTGACCAGATGCAATGGAGGACAGTGTGCCTATACCTTTAACCATTGAATAGAAGAGTGAATTTTGGCAGGTGCAGCTCAACATGGAAAGGTTTCAAAAGCGGCACCTGCCAAAATTCCCTCTTCTATGCAATTGTTAGGTACAGGCACTCTGACCTCCATTGCATCTGCTCACCCTGCAGAGGGATCTAGCTGTCCCCTGTTGGGAACAGGATGCTGGGCTAGGTGGTCTGATCCAAAGAGTTTGGCTCTTAAGTACTGTGATGGATAGGGGGGGGCGGGGAAGGATCCAGGGTTCTCCCCCTCTCTGCCCTCCCTCCCTACCTCTTGTCCCGTCCCCATGCCCAGCTGCTCCTGCCATGCACCCCATTTCAACTCCGCTTGCAAAGGTAGATCAGCGAGGAAGAACTGGATACCGGCAACCACCTATTACTGTGTGAGTCACTTCCTACTTCTCACGGAAGGGAGAAGCGCACTGCTTCAGTTAACTCTTACATGACTGGCGAGCAAGACGGGATCAGGAATCTCTCCCTGGATTTGGGGGTCGCTTGGCAAGGGGCTGCATTTGCAAAGCTTAGAAATGCCATGAATGCTCAGAAGGCTGTATGTATGTCTCTCTCCCGCCCCTCCCTTAAAATTGCATGGAGAGATTCTGTTGCTATTGGACTGCTGTCTTAGAATCAATCAATCCTTTTTATGTTTCACATTTTTATACCACCCTTCTTTAAAGGAGGTTCCTCCCCTCCTCTTGTCCTCCTAGATCAGGGGTGTCCAAAGTTTTTGGCAGGAGGGCCACATCGTCTTTCTGACACTGTGCTGGGGGCAGGGGGAAAAAAAGAATTGATTTACATTTAAAATTTGAATAAATTTACATAAGTTTACATAAATGAATATATTAAAGATGAACTTATATGAATGAATGAAGGTCTTTCTATAGCTCAAGGCCTTGCACAAAGCAAGGCTGGTCTTTGCTGCCGCTGCTGCATCACAGACATGAAACAGCAAGCAGTGGAGGAGGTCCCACAGCTCACATGAGAAGTCAAACAGACGCCCTCACGGTGAGATCGGGCTCCAACATATCTCAGGAGGGCCAGAGGCTCATTGGAGACTGGGGGCTCCCTGAGGGCCGCATTAAGAGGCCTTGAGGGCCGCAAGTGGCCCCAGGGCTGGGGTTTGGGCACCCCTGTCCTAGAATCATTGATCCCACTACGCTTAGGCAGATCCACTGCATCTCATAGATTCACTGCATTTAGGCAGTGGATCACAAGATGAACAAGTGTTAGTAGTGTGAAACAGCTGCAAAAGATGGGAACACAATTTTAGCCTGCATCATTAGATTCATAGCTTCCAAGTCATTAGAAGTTATGGTTCCGCTTTTCTTTGCATTGGTCACACCTCACCTGGAGTACTGTGTGCAGTTCTGGGTATCTCACTTTAGGAAACACGCAGCCAGACTGGTTCAGAGAAAAGTAACAAGGACCATCAGAGGGATGGAGAACAAGCCCTACAAGGAAAGCTTAAGAGATCTTGGTATGTTTCACCTGGAGAAGGCTGAGAAGGGATACAACAGCGCTCTTCAAATACCTGGAGGGCTGTCATATGGAAGAAGGAACAAATCTGTCCTCAACTGCTTCTGAGCATAGAACTAGAACCAATGGGTAAAACTGCAAGAGAGGATATTCCAGTTGGACATCAGAAAGAAAATCTTGATGCCCGGAAGCTGGGTAGTGGAACAGATTGCCAAGGGAGGTGGTGGATTCTTCCTTACTGGACATCTTCTTGCAGAGGCTCAATAGGCACTTGCTGGAGATAACTCTAGGAGAATTTCCTGCTACAGGTAGGGGGTTGGACTAGATGACCTTATAGGTCACTTCTAACTCTATGAGTCTATGACATCCCCCCCCCCCCCAGCAGCTTCATGGCCTGGAACTGGAGTTGGGTGAGATCATGCTTAAGAAAACAGGAATTTGCCTTACCTGGGTAAGTCTTGTTCCTGGTGGAGGCAGGGGGCATTCCTCATCAATGGGATTGTCCCTCACTGCTGCTGGAGGCAGGGCCAACAAAAAGGCGAACAGAGCTCCACAAGCACAGGGATCCAGTCCCCAGACACTACTTGCAGAGCTGTGACAGGATCCCCATGCACACTACTGTGACTGGTTGCAAACTTGCATCACAATTGTACTCTGTTTGGAAAACTGCTTTGCACATAAATAGGTTTAATACCCCAGAAACAGAAGGGTTTGAACAAGGGAAATAGGTCATAGGAAACCCTAAATACCACCTTGCATCTATGTTTATGCAGTAGAGGGAGTGATCCCCTGAAGTGTGGTGGGCAGAATGCCCCCTGCCTCTACCAGGAACAAGACTTACCCAGGTAAGGCAAATTCCTGTTTTCCCTGGTGGAGGCAGGGGCATTCCTCACCAATGGGATCTACCAGAGCAGTATCCCTCGGGGGGGGGGGCATTTACGAGTAGATCACTCACTCTCACACCTTCAGTACCCTCTGGAGAACTTTCTTCCTGAAGGAAACCTCATGCCGAGGCTGATAGATTTACCTTGTACTGCTCAATGAAAGTGTTAGGTGATGACCACGTGGCAGCCCTGCATATATCCTAGAACGATGCCACGCTTTCAAATGCTGCCTAAGCAGCTGCCATGTAATGGAAATAAGCCTTTAAACTACCTGGAGGTTGTAAACCAGCCGCCTTGTACACCAACAGGATGCGAACTCTAAGCCACTTAGCTAGAGTTACCAGGGACACCTTCTCGCCCATGGTAAGTTACAGACAGAGCGTCTGTCTTCCTGAACGAGCGAGTGCATTCTGTATGGAAGCTTAGGACTCTTCTGACATGTAGTGTGTGCCAAGCCTTTTCCCTTGTATGTTTAGGATTAGGACAAAATGATGGTAAAAACTAGTTCTTGCTGTCAATGAAAAATTGAATTAACTTTGGGTAAGAAAAATGTGTCAATCCTAAGTACCATGGTGTGTGGAATACACATAAGTCAGGATGGATAAGGCCCTCCATTCAGATACACTTCTTTCTGATGTTATAGCTACTAGAAAGGCAGTTTTATATGACAGGACCATGGGACTATGGCCACAGGCTCGAAAGAAGGACTCATTAAAGATGTTAGGACCCTGTTCAGATACCAATTTGGAAGCGTATGAACAGGAGGAATGTTCAGTCACACTACCCTTTGAGATAATGTTGGGGGAGGGGTCTGAAGATAGGCAGATAGACCCACCCCCTGCCCCTTGGATGACTTGGAGAGGTGCTACTTGATGATGTAGCGAACTAGTTCTAAGCTCCTTGACTAAGCCATTCTGGGGAAACTCCAAGATAACAAGCACATCAGGTGAGGTGGGAGAGAAAACCTTATCTCTGCATCAGTCCCTACAGGTTTTCCAGGTGGTCCTATACATGTTTCAGGCACTTAGAGGATAGTCTGGGCTTTATAACCCTATCGGAGAAGCCCAATTAATGCAATTCCAACTTTTCAATCTCCACACTGTCAGTTGGAATCTGTGTTGTTGTGGGTATTGTAAAGGGCCTTGTAAGAGTAGATCTGGCCAGACTGGAATCTCCCAAGGTTCCTGTCTTAATAATTGTATTAAATTTGGGTACCAACTTGGCCACTTTTGTGCCACCAGAACAACTTAGAAGCCCCTGAGGTCAAGGACTTCGATAGTGCATCCACCACTTCCACTCTTACCCTGGAGTAGAATTTGTTAAGTTGTGAGATTTCTGCAGTAGCAAACTATGACAAGTAGCAAACTACCTACTATGGGTGTCCGAATCTGGTCCTCAGTTTCTGGATGCAACCTGCACTCTGCTTCCAAGAGGCTCCATCTGTGTAGGCAGTCTGCCTCTATGTTCTTCTCTCCTGCTAGGTGTTAAGTTGTGAGAGATAACTGTGTTTTTTTTGCTTTTTTTGTGTGGACGCTGTCTGTTCTTACTAAAACATGACAATGGCAGAAATGAGGTTTGAGCTGAAAACAGAGCAAGACAGATAGATCTCAGCTCCAGGAGACTGATGCTTTGAGACATCTCCTGAGAGGAATAATGACCCTGAATCACTCTGCCATTTAGTTGGGCCCTCCAACCAAATATGCTGGCATCTGTGGTCAGGATTACTTGTTGCCAGTCCTGAAGGCTCACCCCTTGGACAGCTCTCCATTGTACACCCACCACTGCAAATCCCTCTTCAGGGGTGGTGGAATCAGAGTGTGGAAGTGGCACCTCCTCTCTATCTTCTTGAGTGGGACCAGAAACACTCCTGAAGAGTTCTGGTGTGGAATTGGGTCTAGTTGACCAGCTGGTGACAAAACCAACATTCATAGCAGGTGGACCAGGGTCATGATATCTGCCTACTTAACTGAGAATCTGGAGGATTGTGTCTGTGATCCTCTGTCATCTCTCTGTTGGCAAAGAGGCATGGAAAATGTGGGTATTGAAAAATACTCCCAGGTGTTCCAGTATCTGGATGGGAACCAGTGAACTGTTTGACTGGATTATGACAAAACCATGAGTTTGCAGGCAGAGCACCATCTGGTGCGTGTTGAGCACTGCTTGCTCCCTGGACGACACCTTTATTTAAAAGTCATCCAGGTGAGGGAAAAGAGACAGTCCCTTCTGCCTGAGATGTACCACTAACACTTTTGTAAACCCCCTTCGGGAGGTCATTTACCCAAAGAGAAAGGCATGGCACTGAAAGTGTGAGGATTTGTAGGAGACCTCAGATATCCTGTGATTTTACAAAAACAGGTCAACCACCTTAGATCTAGGATTCCATGCATCTCTCCATTCCGGTTCAGTACTGGAAAGAGCACCAAGTAAACCCTGGTACTTCTCTCAGCAGAGGGAACTAGCTCTATCGCCCCAATATGAGGTAGATGGTATATGGCTGCTAGGATAGCTGCATATTTATTTGCATCCCTTGGTTTCCTTACAAATTCCTTGGAATAGTCTTTGGAGACATGTCTCCAGGAACCATGTGTCCAATATTGTGTTGTACCAGGTTTGCACATAATCCTGAAGCCTAACCTGCACCTTGGGTGAGAAACCCCTGTGCGTGGCATCATGCCAACCTGTCTCTAGCTTCATTCCCTGCCTTGGAAGAATGGGAATGCTGAAACTTTCTGTGGAAGTTCCCAGATTTGTGCCACTTGGGGTTGAATTTGGATGGCTCTCTGTTCCTTCTTTCAAGATGAAAGGGTCAAAAGCTCTGGCTGGCTTTAGTCTTCTCTGTCTTGGAAGCTGTGGAAAGTGCTCTGTTTTTGTCCTTGTTTCAATGAGAACAAGGTCTAATGCTTGCCAAATAACTTAGATCTGGAGAATAGAGTTCCCAGTAATCTACTTTGAAATTGCACTGCCACAAATTTCTTATGGCCACCACACTGAAGGTGGTAGCTATAGAACAAATAGTCAGCTGAGAAAGCAGCTGGCAAGGATACCTTTTCCAAAGTGTCTTGATTGGTTTGGATAAGGTGTTGTTCCTCCTCCCAGAAATAGGTGGCTTTGGAGAAAAACAAATTGTCTGCTGAGGCTCTGAGAGCAAGCAAAATAGTCTAGAAAGCTCTCTTCAGCTATGCATCAATGCATTTGTTGCATGGGACACAAGGGCCATGTTCCCCATCTGAAGGGATCATAGCCTGAGAAGACAGTGCTGCAACAGGTGCATCCATTCACTGATGGTACCTTGAGTTTATCTAAGATTCCCTTAGGAACAGAGTAAAACTTATTCATGAGTTTGGTGTCTCACTAGCCATGCAGTGAGGAGGACCACTCCATCTCCATCATTTTGGGATGGGTTCTAGAAAAAGGCATCTCTGCTGGCCTCAGTGGACCCTGAGGAAAGAGACATTCTGGAGAAAGAAGTTAGAGTTGCAGCACTGGCTCTCATTCTGAGGCTTTAAGGATCAACTTCTTATCAATATCCTGGAAAAAACTCCCTCTGGAAAGAGGTTTTTTCCCTTGATGTGAGCTTCCGGACTCTCCACATCCTAACCATTTTTTATTTTTATTTTTTGTCCTTTACTGAGGAATGAGCAACTCTGAATCTGAGGAGTCAGATTGGCCTGAACATTGTGAGGGAGGGTGGAAGGGACAGGGTTCCTTATTGCCTGAGGCTGCTTTCCCTTTTCCAACCTTGGTCTTTCAGTTGTTTAGGGAGAGTAAGCAGACCCTGCGAGGCCAGCTTGCCATCAATCAAGCCCTTGAGCCACAGCACCCAGGACAGGAGGAACAGGGGTGACAGCAGTACCACTGCTTGACCCCTTAAGCTTATTAACACCTCTAGGCTATATATATAAATATATATTACCACACTGAACAGCGGAAGAATAACCATCTGGCTGTCCACTGGACTGTTTATGAGGGGAAAACAGAGGCTGGGCAAAAAGAGCGGGAAAACAAACCCCTTACTGGGTCACTCACTGCATGTGAGGAAAATGTTGCCTGCTGAGATACAAAATGGCACCCACTGAGGTAAAAAACAGAGCCGGTGCATGTGATCATTGGGCAGGCTCTGGGCATGCTGATGGAGAGCCCTGCCTGACTGCCCCTGGCACTGCAATAGTGCCTTGATTGACAGGTGTGGATCTGTTCCTCACACCTGCTGCCACCTCAGAGAGGCGCAGACCAGGCGCTGCCAGCCCAAGCAGCCATTTCCCTCATAGCGGGAGAAATGGTGGAAAAAAATGACAGTTAATGTTCCCGCAGTGAAGAGAGCCGAGGGTTGGCTTTTGTTTGCCCAGCAGGGCTCATCTCCTCAGACCCTGCCCCTCCAAGAACTCACTGCTCTGTCAAGCACAAGAAGGGAGAACTGTCCCAGCCCCATAGACTGCTGCACTCCCCACTTGGTGCTTGACCCACCTTCTCAGTCTCTTCTCACAAGACTTTCATCTTGTATTTGTTCTCACTGTCTAGCTCACCCTTACGAAAGAAAATCTCCCCCATTCAATTCCTTCTGCATACTAGTATACTTGCCAGGATTTAAATATGAAGCAAGGCTTTTGCCCTGAAGTTTGCTTTCAATGGCAGGGTTTGACCCTAGGGAATATAAAGTCAAGTATGTCTCTGAGCATGAGAAGAGCACCTTTTTCTTACTACTCATTGGTAATGGGAGGAAGTGGCGGCCAATGGCCAGTAGAAACTGCAGGTCAAAAAAGTTTGGGAACTACTGATTTATACATTCAGTGTGGATTCTTTGATGCTTTGTCAGGTGTGAGCTCTGACTGAAGCTTTTTCCCACACTGCAAGCTCTTATATGGGTTCTCCCCTGCGTGGTTCTTTGATGCACTGTCAAGGTTTTCTTGTCACTAAAGCCCTTTCCACACTTCAAGCATTTATGTGGTTTCTTTTCCCCTCCCGTTACTCCTTCCTCTCTTATTCCTCCAGTTCTTCCCACAAAATGGTATCTTTGCTGCCCTCATCCTTGGCTTAGCTGACCTTTGTCACCTGTGCTGCCTCTCACAGCTGTGGCGGTATCTAATTCAGCAGTCAGTGAGGCTGAACCAGGACCTTGTTGTCATGTGCCATCAGCTTTGCTGTCTGCCATTGCCTTGCCAATGGGGTGCAATAGTCTGCCAGGGCTCTACAAGCAACATCTCTTTTGAAAACATCCTACCTAGTGGTTGTCTCCACTGCTTGTGGCAATGAATTCTACAGGCTAACTATGCACTGTTTGAAGAGGCCTCTCCTTTTGCCATTTTACATCTTCTGCTAATCAATTTCACTGAATGATCTCTACTGATAGTCCTGAGAGAGGGAGGAGAAAAGGGGTTACGGCTTATCCTAAGCTTTCACCATGCCCCAAGCACTTAAATTGTTTCTGTTTGGTGTGAATTTGTTCATGAGAAGGGTGATCAGTGATGGAAGCATTTTCCACACTCCAGGCATTTATATGGTTTCTCCACTATGGGTTCTTTGATGGACTGTCAGGCTTGAACTCATACTGAAACTTCACACTCCAAGCATTCTTATGGTGGCATTGAGGCATTTTTGGCCTGGGAGAGGGTGAGTATTAGCAGGGCTGGCTTTAAGCCAATTGGACCAAATGCTCCCAATTGGGCCTTGCACCTAAGGGGACCCTGCACAAATCTACTCTAGTCTTGTCAAATATACACAGCACACTGCAATGAATACCTAACACCACATGGCAGGTTTTATAGAGAACAGCTTTAATTCTCTGGTGAATTCTTTAAAAGTCAGTAGTGTTTGTTTATACTGTTTATATTTTGAAATTTTTCTTACTTTAACTACAGTACCAGTCCCTGAAATTTTCAAGGCACCCCACCATTTTTTAAATTACATTAAATTATTACAATTAAATTAATTGTAATAATTTTTAGTTGCACGACACTGACAAGGTGCTAAAATTGTCAAGGCACACCATCAGTTTCTTGACAATTGACAAGGTCTACCATGCTGCTGGTGGGAGGCTCATATACTCTATTGGCCCTACTAATAAATGACCCCTCCCCCAAACTCCTGCAGCACACCTGCAAATAATTTGTGGCACACCAGTGTGTCATGGCACAGTGGTTGAAAATGGCTGAAGTGGAGGTTGTAGTGCATGTCAGCACCAATGACATGGGGAAATGTAGCTGGGCAGTCCTGGAGGCCAAATTTAGGCTGCCAGGTAAAAAGGGCAAAGCTGTGCCCCCAAATGTAGTGTTTTTGGAATTGCTACCTGTTTCACGTGCAGGGCCAGCTAGACAGGGGTCTCAATGTGTGGATGAGATGGTGTCAGGAGGAGGGATTTAGAGTTGTTAGGCAATGGGGGACGTTTTGGGACAACCTGGGCTGGTATAAGAGGGACAGGCTTCACTTGAACCAAAATGGAACCAAACTGCTGGCGTGTCACATTAAAAAGGTGGCAGAGCAGCTTTTAAACTGACCCCTGGGGGAAAGCCAACAAAAGCTGAGTGGCATCTGATTTGGTACTCCTCATTTCTACAGAATGAGGGTGGAGAGGTTATAGAACAAGATAACCACAGAGTAGGAACAGAAGCATGATGGGACATGACAGCCGGGTAAGCAGAAGACGAGGCTGCGGGGATAAAGGCTCACACAAGCAGAGGCTCAACAGGCACCTACTGGAGATGCTCTAGGACTGTGGTTTCCAAACTCTTTAGCACTGGGACCCACTTTTTAAAATGGTTGGTTGGTTGGCAACCTTTGCTCTTGAAAGATTAAAATACGCTATCAGGAACCACCTAGTTTCCAGTCATTTAAAAAAGGAGACCTAGAGAGAAACAATATTTTATTTATTTATTTATAATTAATAATAACCAGAAAAAGACCCTCAAACATTTATCTCTCTATATTTACACATGCTTGCAAACTGCAGGAATTGACCTATTTGTATTGTAATTACAGTATCTGATTTTTGAATAGCCCCAAGGGCTTGAGGCAATTAGTTATCAGATCTTTCCATCAACCTTTGGCGATCCACCAGTGGGTCCCAACCCACAGTTTGGGAACCAATGCTCTAGGAGGATTTCCTGATAAAGGCAGGGATTTGGACTAGATGACCTTGTGGGTCCCTTCCAACTCTTATGATTCTATGTCCTTCCACCTAGCAGCTCTGTGGCCTGGAACTGTGGTTGGGTGGGATCACGCATCACATCACTCACCCTGGGCATTCTGGCTTGAAAAATGAGCATGGGGCGACCAGATGGGGGAGGAGCTGCAGTGGAGCACAGGTAGAGGCAGCTTGGCCCAGGATTGAGGCACAAGGACATCTCCTCTCAGCCTGGCAAGGAGGAGGAAGAGCTTGTTGGCTGTGGGTTGGCTTTTGTTTGCCTGGCAGGGCTCAGCTTCTCAGCTCCCACCCCACCTGAAATTCACTACTCCATCAAGGACAAAGAGGGAGAAATGTCCCAGACTCATAGATTTCTGCACTCCCAGCGACAAAAGATGGGTTGGGGGACCACTTGGATGTTCCCTAGGAGAGAAGAGGTGGGAAATTAAGGCTGCCATCCGATCCACACTTTCCTGGGAGTAAGGCCAATAATAGGACTTATCTTTGAGTAGACTTACATAGGATTGGGCTCCAAGTGACTAAAACGTTGGAAACTGAAAGATCAGTACTTTGAATGAGTCTTCCTTGCTGTAAGCTTGGGAAAAGGAACAGCTGTGCTAGGAGCAACAGCATGGGGCAGGAGGTCTGGTCTAGAGGGTAGAGCCTCCATTTGCCTGAAGATTAACATCCACAAGGTCGGCAGTTCGAGGCCACCGGCACCGTGCGACCTTGAAGCAGCTGGCAAGCTGCAGCTGAGCTGTTCCATCTGCTCGGAGCGTGGGAGGATGGAGGCCAGAATGTTAAACCAGATCGGAGCATAACATCTTGAATGTGGTGGTTCTTGAAAGAGAGAACCTTCTTTCAATTTGTAAAAATCCCTGCGTGGATTTAATAAGCCTGCCTGTGTAAACCGCCTTGAATAAAGTCTTGAATAAAGACCAAGAAAGGCGGTATATAAATACTGTATATTATTATATTATTATTATTATGGGGATGTGAATATTCTGTTCTTGCAGAGCCATAGCCCTGACAACCTGGAAGAATAAAACTGCCAAAGGAGGCACCAGAGGGGAGGGATACTGCTGAGAAGATATAAGGCAGCAGTTCTCAAAGTCTCTGGTAGAGTTTGAGCCGCTCTAAGTTCCTGCAGGGGGGGAGGCCGCAACACAATCATCAGGATCCCATCACTAAGGGGGGGCACACGGACTGGTATTTACTTACCAGTCCCTGCAGCACCCTCCCGAAGCTTAGAAAGTGAAAGTGCAGCAATCAAGCTCCACTTCCAGTTTTGCAGAGGCAGGGCATGATCTCTCGACTTTCACTTTTTAAGCTTCAGGGAGCTCTGCGGAGGGTTGTGCAGGCTCCCTGCACCCCTGGGAGGCTGCTGCAGGGACTGGTAAGTAACTGCCAGTTCCTGTGCCCCCCTTAGCGATGTGATACTGCCTGGGGATTCCGTCACTGCCTCCCCCTGCCCCTTAAGGGGGCAGAGGCCAGGGCCCTCAGGCTGGGGCATCATGCCACCCTAGTTTGAGAAGCCCTGATCTAAGGAATGAGCTGGGTTTGATGGCTAGTACACCTGTGAGAAAAGTGACATTTGAGGGATGAGCTAAGTGCAATTCAGCAGGATTATGAGAGTTTGATTGGTCCAACACAGAACATGGACCAACACAGGTAAAAGGGATAATATGGGCACAGTGGGCTCAGAAGGAAGGGGCTCTTGGCCCTGGTTCCTCTAAAGGCTCTGTCGGTTAGAATAGGGACTTGGCACCATCAACACGTAAGTCTTATAAGCCTCAAGTATGTAGTTTAGGAAGTTAGTTTCTTGTTGCCTTCAAATATGCCAACTGACATTTTTCGAACTCTTCCTTTTTCACCTGGTTTGGGATGGAAGAGATCCCTTAACTTACTAATGACATCTTTCTTTTAATAAAACTCGCAATATCAGTGGTTTCCAAACTGGAGGGTTTGAGGGAAGCATGTGTCCCTGCCCCTTTAAGTGGTGGGGATGAGGAAGGCAGCAACCCAATCACCCAGACTGTAACTGCTGCTTCGGGGAGGGTTTGAACTTACCTGCAGCCAGCCCTCTGCAGAGCTCTCTGTGCTTCCAAAAGCCTAAAAGAAAAACAAACAAACCGGCACTTCCAGTTTTTGCAACAAAACCAGAAAAGCCAGGTTTTGTTTTGTTTTTCATTTTTTAGACTTTTGTAGGCTCCATAGGGGAGCCCTATGGAGGATTGACTGCAGGTAAGTTAAAAAAAAACAAAACCCCTCCCATTCCTAGCAGCAGTGTGATCACACTGCAGTCTTTCCACCCTCCTCTGCACATACATAAAGTGCTCCCAACTCTTTTGGGGGAGTATGGGAAGTACAGCTTTATATCAGGGGTGCCCAAAACCGGTCCGCAGGCCACTTGTGGCCCACTGCGGGTCCCCATCTGGCCCCCAGGGGGTCTCCCCACCTCCAATGGGCACTTTGCCCTCACCCCAGCCCATGCTGGCCCGCCGTGCAAGCTCCGCACCTTGCTTTCCCTCGCTGCCGCTGAGCTCAGTGGCAGTGAAGGAAAGATGAGCCCAGCCAGCTGCAGGGCCTTTTATAGTGAGAAAGTAATGTGAGACTTGCAGGTCTCTCATTACTTCCCACTATAAAAGACCCTGCACACTTGCCTGCTAGTCTCTTCTTTCTTGCCCATGGGATGGGCTTGGCTCCCCTCCTGCAACCTGAGCCAGGGGAGAGAGAGATAGATCAGGGGGGGGGGGGAGCCCAGCCCAGCCCAGCCCAGCCCAGCTTGCAGCACCTCTCCCTCCCTCCTGAGGGAGGGCTGGTTGGCTGGCCAGCTGGCCAGGCAGGCAGCAGCAGCACATGGGCAGGCAGGTAGGCATGCAGCTGGGCAAGCAGGCTGGCAGCCCAAGCAAACGAAGGAGGGAGGGCGAGGGGGCAGGTGAGCAGGTGGGTATATGTGTGTGAAAGTGTGGAAGATCCCCCCTCCATTTGTGTGTGTGCGTGAATAGGATCATAAACTGGCATGAAGATCCCCCCCTTATTAGGGTGAATGGGATCATAAACTGGCATGAAGATCCCCCCTTAGTACATGAATGGGATCATAAACTGGCATGAAGATCCCCCCCCTTATTAGGGTGAATGGAATCATAAACTGGATTGAATTCATTCATTCATTTTCCATCTCTAATATATTCATTTATGTAAATTTATTCAAATTTGAAATGTAAATGAATTCTTTTTTTTCCAGCCCCCAACACAGTGTCAGAGAGATGTTGTGGCCCTCCTGCCAAAAACTTTGAGCACCCCTGCTCTATATTATTCTATGTGTGTGGTTATTTGACCAGCAGGCAAATGCATCCATAAGGAGCCCAGGGAAACTGGAGGGGGGAAAATTTGGCTACCACCCTCCTGAGTAACCCTGTCTGAAAGGGGAATATCCTGCAGAGAATGTGGAAGGAGGGAAGCATTTAGCTGTTTTTTCTGGGCAGACAATAGGTTTGGAGGAAAGACTTGGAGCAGGGTGGGACTGGCAACCCTTTGGAAGTTGGGGAGGTATACCCTGCCAGCACCTGGAACTCCTCGGTTGGAGGGGCCAAGTGTAACCTCAAGCACACTCCCCACCCTCACAGTCAGCCCTTGACCCACCTTCTCAGTCTCTTCTTTCAACAGGAATGTCATCTTATATTCATTCACACTCTCTTGCTTGTGCTTGCTACAGAAAACCTCCATATTCAATTCCTTCTGCATAGTAGTGTGCTTGCCAGGGTTTAATGATGAAGCAAAGCTTTTGTGCTGGCAGGGCTTAACCATAGGGAATATAGAGTCAGGTGCGTCTCTGAGCATGAAAAGAGCAGCTTTTTCTTACTACTCATTGGTGATGGGGAGCAGAGGCCAATGACCAGTAGGAACTGCAGGTCAAAAAAAGAACTACTGATTTATATGGTTTCTCACCAGTGTGGATTTTTTGATGCTTTGTCAGATGTGAGCTCTGACTGAAACTCTTTCCACACTCATTGCATTTATATGGTTTCTCACCTGTGTGGATTGTTTGATGCACAGTCAGGTTTGAGCTCTTACTGAAGCTCTTTCCGCACACCAAGCAGTTGTATGGTTTCTCTCCTGTGTGGGTTCTTTGATGCACAGTCCAGGTTTTCTTATCACTAAAGCTCTTTCCACACTCCAAGCACTTATATGGTTTCTCCCCTGTGTGGATTCTTTGATGCACAGTCATGTGTGAGCTCTGACTGAAGCTCTTTCCACACTCCAAGCATTTATATGGTTTCTCACCTGTGTGGGTTCTTTCATGCACAATCAAGGTTTTCTTGTCATTGAAGCTCTTTCCACACTCTAAGCAATTGTATGGTTTCTCCCCTGTGTGGATTCTTTGATGCTTTGTCAGGTGTGAGCTCTGACTGAAGCTTTTTCCACATTCCATGCATCTATATGGTTTCTCCCCTGTGTGGATTCTTTGATGCCTGGTCAGGTGTGAGCTCCGACTGAAGCTCATTCCACATTCCAAGCATTTATATGATTTCTCACCTGTGTGGGTTCTTTCATGCACAGTCAGGTTTGATCTGTGACTGAAGCTTTTTCCACAGTCAAAGCATTTATATGGTTTCTCCCCTGTGTGGGTTTTTTGATGCACAGTTAAGGTTTTCTTGTCATTGAAGCTCTTTCCACACTCCCAGCAGTTATAAGTCTTCTCCCCTGTGTGGATTGTTTGATGCACAGTCAGGTTTGAGCTCTTACTGAAGCTCTTTCTGCACACCAAGCAGTTGTATGGTTTCTCTCCTGTGTGGGTTCTTTGATGCACAGTCCAGGTTTTCTTATCACTAAAGCTCTTTCCACACTCCAAGCATTTATATGGTTTCTCCCCTGTGTGGATTCTTTCATGCACAGTCATGTGTGAGCTCTGACTGAAGCTTTTTCCACACTCTAAGCATCTATATGGTTTCTCCCCTGTGTGGGTTTTTTGATGCACAGTCCAAGTTTTCCTGTCAGTGAAGCTTTTTCCACACTCCAAGCACTTATATGGTTTCTCTCCTGTGTGGATTCTTTGATGCACAATCAGGTTTGAGCCCCTACTGAAGCTCTTTCCACACTCCAAGCATTTATATGGTTTCTCTCCTGTGTGGGTTCTTTGATGCACTGTCAAGGTTTTCGTGTCGCTGAAGCTCTTTCCACACTCCAAGCATTTGTATGGTTTGTCCACTGCATGGGTTCTTTGATGTGATGTCAGGTGTGAGCTCTGACTAAAGCTTTTTCCACACTCTGAACACGTATATGGTTTCTCCCCTGTGTGGGTTCTTTGATGTAAAGTCAGGCTATCGTTCCTACAGAAGCACTTTCTGCACTCAAGGCATTTATATGGCTTCTCCCCTGTGTGTGTTCTTTGATGCATTCTAAGTTTTGATTTACTGCTGAAGGTCTTTGCACATTGAGGGCATTGTTGCTTTCTATCTCCAGTATCTTTCTCTAGTTCAGTTGGGATGACATGGATATACTTATCCTGACAAGCATCAAATTTATTTCTCCATTTCTCTGTCTGGCTTCCCTCCTGCCTTCTTGATCTGTCTTGGTGCATAGCTTTCTCCCTTGTATGGATCTTTTTATGAGAATGAAGATGTGTACTTGTACTGAAACTCTTTCTCTTGTCAAAGCATTTAAATGATTCTTTTCCTGTATGAATTTTGCTTTGTTTTTTAATGCTGGATATACAACTGATCCTGTCTCTGTGTAAAGCGCACTTATTCCTTCTTCTCTCTCCCTTGTCATGTTTCTGTTGGACTGGGATTTCATGGAGGTCATTACCCAGATAGACAACATCTTTAGTTGTCCAAGTCAGTGCTGGGCTTCCCTTCTGTCTCCCTGGTCCATCTTGGTCTCCAAAAGTTGCTTCCTCTACAGCAAAGATGGTGGTTTCTGGTAATGCCACATGTGGCTCCCTCTGACCCTCACTGTCTTGTCTGTAGCTTCCTGGAACAAAGATAATCTTGATTATCAACACAATAGAGAAACAGAGCCTCTTAACTGCAATCCTAGGCATGTATAAGAAGTAAAACCCACTTGATTTGGCTGTACTGACTCCCAGGAAATTATGTACTGAATTGCAGCCCTGTTTAGTGACTGTTTCTCAATTAGCTGTTGTGAATTTGCATAATCATGGCTGCTTAGCCTGTAGAACCCGAGTCAGTTCTGGGATGGGGGCAGTGTTATCTCTGGTGGACAATGTTTCTGTGGAGAAGTCATGAGAGTGGCCCTCTCTCTGGATTCTCTCAGGCTTCACAGCAGTTTTAACAGATTAACTTTTTATTAGAAAATGTTTCAGTTTCATGAACAGAAAAACAACTGGATAGCAAATATAAGATCCCAGGACACGGCTACATACAGTGAGAGAGCATTGTCAGTCACAAACACAGAGCATTCAAGTCTGGTATGTAGGTCCATTCCAGGGGGTTACATGGGGTGAGTTGGAAGTCCATAAGTCACTATATTCAAGGCTAGAGCAAGATACGCTCACTCCCACCTTGCACATGGCCAGCAGTGCCAGGCCAGGCTTCTTCCGCCGAGGGCAGCCTCCGGTCGGGGGTCCTGGATCCAGGGTATCACATTCTCATCAATGCCAAAATAAGTTTTATTTTGTACAGTGGTGCCTCTCTGTGACTGATGTCATTTTCCCCCCAATGACACGTAGATGGTGCTAAGCTCAGCCCTACTGGAAAGAAGTGGATTTCCATTGGCTCCATTATATCACTCATCTTGTTTAATCTCATATTGGGTTGCCCTTGTGTTGGTGGAGCTCTATCACCAATCAAACGTGAGCTAGGCAAAGAAAATGGCTAGAAGGAGATCAGTGCTGGCATCTTTCTGCACCCCGCTAGCTAGTGGGCCAAGAAGAAGGGACAGTGGTGGGTCTTGGCAACCATAAGTTTGCAAACGAAATTTTCAATCTCCTTTCTGAGGTTTCCTTGCTGCTCTCCCACAACCTTGTCCATCTCAGCAGAGTTGCTCCCCTTTAATAGCCACTATAAAGATCTCTTGCCAATTGTCCTTCCCTAAATCGCTGATAGAAGAATGGCAGATTTATTTTGGGAAGAGACGACTGCTCTAAGGCACTCCAGCATCACCCAGAGCCTTCCTGCCTGCGTCATCAGATCACAGAGGACCTGTTGAGACATGTAAGATAGCAGAGGAGGGTGAATGGGCACAGGGGATAGGACAAAACTAGGTGCGGGGAAAATGAGGGGCAGGAATGCTGCAGAATTATGGATCTGTGGTGATGGAACATGCTGGATCCTATCCCCTCCATCAGCAACCTTCCTGCCCACTCTCTCTCTTTGGACCTCCCTGCCCATCTCCTCTTCTCAGACAAAATTGCAGGTCTGAGGAGACCCACTGCGAAGTTGGAGACTTACAGAGACATAAGGGGATTTAAATTCCCTTTGCTAATCTGACCCTCTCCCTCTGGATACAGTGCACTCCTTTTCAGCACGGCTGCACTGGGTGGGGTGGGGGGGAAGGATAGCATTGGGCTGTAAGAATTAAAAATCTGATTTTTAAAACACAGTGGAGTAAAGAATCCTGGAAACTGGACTCTTCTCAACTCAGCTTCAGTGAGGAGGTGAAGTAGAGTGAGTGAACTTCCAGGCTCCTAAGTGCTTTGACTGCCCCATGTTAGAGAAAGTCCAAGAGGGGCTGAGAAAGTGGGTATCATGGAGGTAGACTCTTCCCCCCCCTTGCTATATCATCACAGGGGGAGTTGGGAAATGGTGCTTTGAAATGCAAAGATAGTGGGAGATGTTGATTTGGACCACTTTGAAATGTGCGTGTATTTCTTTCACGTATCATCTATTGTTCTGGGATGTAAGAAATGAACTTTAACAGGGAGAGAATCTTCCTGTGTGATGGAAGCGGGAATATTCTTATTGTAATAGCTTAATAGCATGTAGATGCAAACACCTTAGAAATATCTGCAGGATCAGAGCCCTGCTAGACTGAGGAGGCATAAAACTGTCAAAGGAACTGTCAAGAAGGAGAAATACCACTGTGAACAGAGTCAGGGAGTCAGCCTTGGTACCCGCCAGGTGTCTGGGTATGTGTGTGTCTGATTCACACCAGACCTGAAGGACCCAAATCCAGTGCTGTTAATTAAGAGCTATGCCAGACACCTGTGACAAGGCTTGACAGGAAGGTCAATGAACAAAGCATGAATCAACAAAATTTGGGATACATAATTGGTTGGAGCAGGTTGTTTGGGATTTAAGGGGGCAAGGTAAGTTCACTTTCATTGGATCCAAGTCCAGCAGGAAGTTCTGCCAGATAGATCAGCGATTTTGCACTGTGGGACATCAGAATGTGACTATATTAAATAACTTAGATTGCTTAGTTAGCTTTACTTGTGGTCTGCTACCTTTTAATATGTCTGCAGTAATTATTCTGGATCCCTCCTGTTATGACCCTCTCAGATGGGGTGGAGGAAAGATGCCTTATTTACTAAGGGCCCAATCCTGATGGATCATAGTGCTAGCACTGAGTTCCAGTGCTGGCTGCTGTAAACGTGCCATAAAGCTTGTTTACGGCACCCTTGGAGGAAGCAGTGTTGGCACTGGGACCAGTGCCAGAAGGATGCTGCCTGGAGGAAGGTAAGAGCTCCGGTCAGTGGTGCAGGCTTTCGCGGTGGGGCAGGGGGTGAGAAGGCGTTCTGGGGTGGGGGAGGAACTGGCCCAGGAGGGGGGTGGAACTGACAAAGCCCTGCTCTGCCAAATCCTATCCTCCATGTCATGCCGAATTGCCCAACATAGAGGTTCTCTTGTCTGCACTGGCAAAATAACTGGTGCAGAGAAGCCCCATTGCAGGGCTTTCCATGGGGCAAGGGGGCAAAAGTCCCCTTCCCCCAAGGAGACCTCCGGTGGTTTCCCAACACCTGTGAGATACACCACTGTTCCTTTGGGCACCAGGAAGTATAGGATTGGGCTATAATTCAGCAGCTCTCAAATCTTCTCAACTCCGTGAGCCACATTGTGGTGGGTCACAACCTGATGTTTGTTGGGTCATGATGCAAAGCATTATGAGGTGCTACCAGAAGCCACTTCCAGTAGCACCCCAGAATGCTTTGCAGCATGACCCAGCAAACACTGGGTCACGACCCACCATGCATCAGGTCATGACCTATAGTTTAAGAAATGTTGTACTAAGCAATTTAAGTGTAATAAAACCTTTTAATGTTATCTTTGAGTGCATGTTTTGGGGTTGACCAAGGGGGGAATTGTAACTTAGAAGGGGCCTATTGGAGTGGATGGATAAAAGTTATAAGCACCCCCTTTCTATCTTAAGAACATAAGAACAGCCCTGCTGGATCGGGCCATAGGCCCTTCTAGTCCCTGTATCTCACAGCGGCCCACCAAATGCACCATCTTCCCCCTTCTATCTGCAGTGAGAGCCTCCATAGATTAAAAGAGGTGTGGGAGGGAAGCGCCCAGTGGCTTGGCTTGGTGGACGCACTTACAGGAAGGCAGGGACCAGTATGTAAAGTTGGTGAGCAGGGATTTGCACCTCTCTGTTGTCCAGGACCCAGAAACCCTCAGCTCTGAGGGGCATTATTGTGACAGTGGTTAAGAGGAAATGACAGCAGCTTCTCTTCTGCATTTGCTGAGTTCTGACTCTCTTTGTTCAGGGTCCGAGGTCCTTTGAGAAGGATGTGGCAGGGAGAGGAAAGTGGCAAACCAGAGCATCAGTCACTCAAATCACACCAACACTTTCAGTCTAGGACCCTCATGGCCTTCCAGGTGAGATCAGAATTGCAGAGTGTATTACGCTGACCTAACCAGCGCCAAGTTAACCCAGAAAAGAAGGGTTCTCATTCACTGCAGCAACCTTCTGATTCTATTTTCCCAGTACAATGAATCTACTGCTCTATTAAACAGTCCTGTGCACAAGCAAGTTACCTGCTGACTTCTCTTCTCCCTGGAGATATGCATACTCCCCATCTTCCAGCTGGGAAATGAAGGTGGGTTTGGGAAAGTCCTCTGAGAAGGAAACAAGGAGATAAGTTACATATTAATCCAAGTTACATATTAATCCAAAATACAGAGGTTTTCCAAAGTGGCCTGATGTCAGGCCACTCCCACCCCCACTCCCAAAAAGGCACTAAGCAGGACAGGAGAAGAGCTCTTTAAACTTTCAAGCAGAAATATGCAGCAGAAACAGCTGCCTGGATCTCAACCTATCAATCTGCTTTAGGGGAGTAGAAGCTCACTGCTCACAAAACCTGGAACAAATCACTAGTTGGGACTCCAAGTCTGGAGCTGAAACCTACCATGTTTCTCTCATCTGCCTCTCAGGACATGGAAGAGAAGCCTCAACCAGAAGGCCAATTTTCCCCTCCCCCAGCAGATTCCTCTCTGCAAAAAGACTTGCAGCCCAAGCCTAACCAACTGTCCACAGCTGATAGTTCCAATGTACCCCATACAAATCATTCTCTTACCTTGAGAAAGCTGCTGTGACTCCCTATCAGGGCTGCAGAGAGAGGCTGCATTCTTTAAGCTTCCAGCATGCTTGGGTGGCATTCTTTTCTAGGTTTCAGCATGCTAGAATTTTGCCAAACAAGCTCAGAGCTAGAAAAGATGGCCACCACTATGCCTATAGTCACTTCTGCCTATTTTGAATCAAAACAAATAGAGGAATCTGTCAGGAATATGGCAACCTCCATACTGTACAGAGTGCAGAGCAACAACATGGCAATCTTCATCCAATTGATTTAAATGAGGGCACACCATTTTGTCATTTAAAAAATAACCACACTGGTAGCATGCTAGCAGCATCAGTGGTGTACCTGAGCGAGGCAAGGGGAAATGCCCTGGAAGCCAGACTGGGTGGGCAGTGCCACACCACTCCCTATCCTCCTGCCACACTGCCCCCCCCCTCATGTCACTCAGGATGGAAGCCCAGAGGTGCTCTGAGGGCCTTCTAAAGGCCTCGGATGATCAAAAAACTCAGAAAAACCTTCTAAGGGCCTAAAAACGTCACTTCTGGTTTCCTCTGTGAAATTAGATTTTTTTGGCCCTCTGAGGCCTTTAGAAAGCCTTTGGAGGTCAGGGAGGCAGCACAATGCCTCCATGGGCCTCCGAAAGGGAGGCAGGGGCAGCAGCCCACTGGTAGGGGAGCGGTAGCTTGGCACAGGGGGCAGCAGCCTGTGGTCTTGGCCCCGGGTGCTACTGGGGCCAGGATCACCACTGAGCAGCATGCTGGAAATGTCACCGTCACATTTTTTCTAGCTTAAAAAAAACAAAAAACCACGGCCTTAGGACTTCGCTGTTAGACAAGCAGTGTCTCCTCATCTGATCTGAGTATAAAATCTCTTGCTGAACCAAGGTGGTTTTTCACAACAAGAGGAAATATCAAAATCAGGTTACTAAAGAAAATCAAGAGAATGAGGACTTAAGGTGGCTATTTCTCTGTTCGGCTGAGATGACTGAAGAAGGATGGAAAAAAGGCAAGTCCCAAAGGCCTTTCTTGATGTGACAACACACCATGTCTAAAATGGCATCAGCCACAAGTCCTGCAGGTGATCCTGCAAACTTATGTGGCTCTTGGTATCAGAGGAAGATAAAAATAATTTAGACTCTTGTTTCCACTTCTACCTAAATGGAAAACCTCCCACATAAATATCTGGATTAGGTCATCATGCTTCCAGTGCAGTAGGCCAGTCAGAATCCAGAATCTCACTGATGTCATCAGGCACAGGGGATTGGAAACTACACCCTCTTCAGAGAAGCCTGATAAATACTACATTCCTCTGGAAAAACAATGGACAGGCACATCATGCAAATTCCTCCAGCAGCAGCACCTCCTAGATAAACCACCAATCAATGGGCTAAACACTGAACAATACAGAGGAAGGAGAATGATGAGGCCTGACATGCACTGTCAGTTACAAGTGGCTCATTTTGCAGGAATGGGCTTTTCCCAAAATGGACTTTCCTCAATTGATTTCTTTACCTAGTCATCCCTCCTAGTCATTTCATCTCCAAAGAGCATCAGCCAGGCCAAGCTCAGCTCTGCATTAGCAAGGCACAGCAAGCATGTCCAGGACACAAGTTCCAACCCACATGCCCCATTAATGTGGTACAATCCAGACAGTGAGAAAAAGAGCTTCTTTGGTTTCTATCTACCAGAGAGAAAGGGCGTCCTTACCTAGAGAGGCCACAATCCCATAATTCTCCAGCATGACTTCTCTGTACAGAGCCTTTTGACCTGGATCCAGCAGAGCCCACTCCTCCTCCATAAAGCGCACAACCACCTCCTCGAAGGACACTGGACCCTGGATGGAGAGAACAGTCTCCATCAAATAACAAACAACGCCCCACCCATTTAACAAAATATCCCCGTGCTCTTTTACTCCCAGTCTGAAAAGGTGGGCTTAACTGGGCACTTTCCTACCCCTCGAAGTGGCTCTTCTTGGCTTGGGGCTCATTGCTCATCACTCCCACAGCTAAACCTTCTTCTCACTTATAGGCACTGCAGGCTCTCTTGCATAGCGCAGCCTTGGGTATACACACTCCCACCACCTTGCCATCACTCCAGATTTTTACTGAAGCTGGCTCCACTTGCTAGCAGCCAGTCCCATCCCGCTTGCTCTTTGTGCCTAGTCATTCTGCTTTGGAAATCTTTGTGAGCACCTGACATTTCACAAGACCACCTCTGGCTTTCCCTGAAGTAACTCCATCTCTGCTGCTCCTCCTACTCAGGCAGTGCACCAGCACAGATAATATTGGGGACAAATTGCAAGATTTTACTGATCCATTGACTATCATTCCAACCCTTGGTGTTTGGTGCAGTTCACATAAACACTTCTCAGTGCAAATACGTATATATTACAGAACCATGGGGGAGGGGAGCTCTCTCAAGGCCTGAAAGAAAGCAGGGGGCACCCAAGCTGTTTCTTGCACATTACCATGGTGAGCTGCTCCTTACCTGAGAAGGCTGCAGAGCAGCCGATTCTGCTCCATGCCAAAGAGGAGATGGTCTGGAATGTGGCCCCGAAGCCATTCTGGTGCCTGTGCAGGATACCAACATGTTGGGAAGACATTGTGCCGTTTTCTAACTTCACTTCCCTCTGCAATTTGATGCTCTCTTTTTATTTGCACCATAGCTCTGATTCTGACCCCAGAAATGTCCCAATGGGATGAGCCCCACACACCATCTCACTTCACTCTTCCTACTTCTGCCACTTTGTACCCATTTCTTTCTCTCTCTGCCTTCCTAGTCACCTCCATTCCCTCCTTGAAATCTCCCTGTAAAACTTGCTTCTGCTAAGCCTTTCTAGCCCCAAGACCCACCTTTCCTGCTGCATTTTCTGCCTCAGTTTGGTCCTACTACTGCTACTACTACTCTTTCCTGAAGCCCAGTCTCTAGGGTTGAGATTTAGCAGCAGGCAAGACAGGGGCTGTATGGATTCCAGGAAATGTCCTGTAATTCGGAACATGGAAGCTGATGGGGCAAGACTTTGATATGCAGAGGGCAGAGGAGTGTTGTGCATGATAGGGAAGCCCTCACAGGGCTGTCATCTGGAGCTGACACTTAATGGAGGTCAAAGTGGGTATACCTTTAACCATTGTATAGAAAGGAAATGTTGGCAGGTACAGCTTTTTAAACTCTTCCAAGCTGAGCTGCATCTGCCAAAATTCCCTCTTCTATACAATGCTTAAAGGTACAGGCACTCTGTCCTCCACTATATCTGATCACCCTGCTCACACAATACCAGAACCAGAGGACATCCACTAAAACTGAGTGTCGGGAGAGTTACAACTGACAAAATAAAATATTTCTTTACTCAGCATGTAATTCACCTGTGGAACTGCTTGCCACAGGATATGGTGATGACATTTGGCCTAGATGCCTTTAAAAGGGGATTGGACAGATTTATGTTGGGAAAGTCCATCACAGGTTACAAGCCATGATGGGTTTGTGCAACCTCCTGGTTTTAGAAGTAGGTGATATCAGATGCAAGGGAGGGCCCTAGAATGCAGGTCTCTTGTTGTCTTGTGTGCTCCCTGAGGCATTTGGTGGGCCACTGTGAGATACAGGAATCTGACCCAGCAGGGCTCTTTGTATATTCTTATGTAATTAAATCTACAACAGTGGTGAAAAGCATCCAGCTCCTCAGTTTTAGAATAGTCCAGGCCTAAAACACTGCCCTCCAGTGTCCCTGGTACACCCTGTTGTTCTTGGTGCCAGTTTCAGAGATGACTGGCCCCTTCTGGGCCTCTTTGCCAGGCTCTTACGCTGTCCCTGTCAAAAAACCCCTTCCCCATAGAAATGAAGCCATTAAGAGCAGAGCCCAAGCTTGGCATGCAAAAGCAGGGGGAGGATTGTCACTGTTTGCCTTCTCAGCCCCTTTCCCTTCACTGGCTGGCCTTTGAGCCCCTCTGCCTGCCTGCCACCCCTGGGACCCCCTTTTGCCCCCAGAGGGCTGCGTACTCACCAGAAGGGGCTGCTGACCTCAAACCCTTGAGCAGACACAGGAAGGGGGCGGAGAAGGAAGTGGCTTCCTCCCCATTCGTTGCTCTAGGAATCTGGAGTCGCTCCTTTTAACTCATCGAGTGCCCATCGGCAGAGCAGAAAGACTCTTTGCAGCAGCAGCGCCAGGTTTTGACCCTCCCACCGCCTAGTGGGGACTGGGAGGTGCATCTCCTCCAGCCGGACATCCCCTCTGCTTCCTCCCGGAGAGCCCAATCCTATGCATGCCTACTTAGAAGTAAATCTCATTATAGTCAATGGGGCTTACCCCCAGGTAAATGTGAATAAGACTGGAGCCCGATGCTGCACCTGGTGCATGGTGTGCAGCACAGACTCTGGCTTCTCCTGCTGGGGTTGATCTTCTCCCCAGGCTGCAAGTGCCCGCTCCGGACTAACAGCCCAGTCCTATCCACATTTTCCTGGGAGTAAGCCCCATTGACTCTAATGGGATTTGCTTCTGAGTAGACATGCATAGAATTGGGCTGTTAAGCTTCTCATTTTGCAGTTTTCATAGTCAAGAAAGGAAGACTGGACAGTCAATCAAGAGCAAAGTTTTTGGCAGGAGGGCCACATCAGCTCTCTGACACTATGTGGGGGGGGCGGGGGGAAGAATTAATTTACATTTAAAATGTGAATAAATTTACATAAGTTTACAGAAATTAATATATTAAAGATGAACTTATATGAATGAATGAAGGTCTTGCAATAGCTCGAGGCCTATAAAAGGCCTTGCACAAAGCAAGGCTGGCCTTTCCTTTGCTGCCACTGCTGCCTCACAGACATAAAACAGCAAGCAGTGGAGGGAGCCCTCATCCCACAGCTCATGCAAAAGGTCAAACAGTCGCTCTCACTCTGAGAGCAGTTGCATTGGGGCAGTGCGGGCTCCAACAAATCTCCGGAGGGCCAGAGGCTCATTGGAGACTGGGGGCTCCCTGAGGGCTGCATTGAGAGGTCTCGAGGGCTGCAAGTGGCCCTAGGGCCGGGGTTTGGGCACCCCTGATCAAGAGGAAAGAGCCCCCCTACACAAAGCATCTGGGGTCCCACTCTCTGAGACATCTTGCTGAGATGCTCCTCACACATGCAGCCAGCCCTGAATTTGGAAATTGTTGCAAAAAATTTCTGAAATCTTTTTTTTTTTTTTAACGCTTTGGAAGCATCCTTTGGAAGTTTGCAGCAGAAAATTGATGAAGAGATGACCACTCTTGTGGCTGGAATGCTAATGTGTGGTATGAGGTCATCTTCATACCCCCAAATTAAAATGTCACATTTTCAGACTTTCTCTAGTAGTTGACATGGCATAGATCACGTGTGAACCCAGTTTCATCCTTTTGCCTGCCTGCAAGTCCCTAACTAATGCATCTTGCTCTCCAGTTTAATCTTCTGGGAACCCTAGAATGCCTGTAAATGTTTGGGGGGGGGGAGGTTTCTAGCAGCCTCAGAGTTGGGATTGGCTTCAAAATGAATTAAACTTGTTCAGTAATAGCTATTCTTTACCACGGGCACATAGACTTCTTGCACATGCATATTTCACTTGCACGTTTGGCACAGAAAGATCATTCTGCAATTTTAATTTAAGCAACTCAGAAGTGGAATCAGGCTGGCCCATGACATTTTGCTGCTTCAGGCAAAGATGGCACCCCCCACATTGTGTTGCCAAGCTGGGAACAACCAGAGGCACTGCTAGCTCCTGAACAGCACAATCCTATGCATGTCTACTCAGAAATACTGCAAGTCTCACTGTGTTCAGTGGAACTTCCCCCAAATGTGTATAGGATTGCAGCCAAAAAGACCTACCATAGATCTTCAGCCTTTCTCCAAGAAGTTAAGTGCTTCTCTTTACCTCACAGCAAACCTTTCAAGTAGTTATGCTGAGGGTTGCTGCCTGGACCATGGTCACCCAGTGAGTTTCATGGTTTTGGGGGGGGGGATTCAGGGGGGGGATTAACCTCAAAAAGACCCAGACTCAACAACAATTAAGCTCACAGTATTACATCCATTTGACCTGACACTGTTAAGTCAGTGTGCACAAGATCAAAGGAGGCATTTTCATTTAACTAAAGGTAAAACCAGCAGTAATTTATTATTACTATTATTATTAAAGTAAATTGCAGTATTATTCAGGCATAATCAAAGCACCATATTTCCATACCTTCTCAATCTGTAAGGTCCATACTTTGTTGGGTTTAAAAGAGGATTAGACAAATTTACAAAAGGGCAGAAGTCTATCACAGAATGTCATACAACTATGAAACTATTTTATGTGTCTCCCAGTCTGACCAGCCTCACAGGGGTGTTGTAAAGAAAGGTATCTCATTTTTATCTTAACAACGCCTTGTACATTTTAGCATCAGGATAGTAGCATGCTATCTATAAAAACCAATGTCTAAGTTTAAGTGTGTGTGTGTTAATGTGTGAAAACGTTTAAAGAAGCAGTTGCTATGGGGGCAGAGGGCAATAGAATTTTTTAAAATGGGTTTTCTTAAGAACATAAGAACAGCCCCACTGGATCAGGCCATAGGCCCATCTAGTCCAGCTTCCTGTATCTCACAGCGGCCCACCAAATGCCCCAGGGAGCACACCTGATAACAAGAGACCTGCATCCTGGTGCCCTCCCTTGCATCTGACATAGCCCATGTCTAAAATCAGGAGGTTGAACATACACATCATGGCTTGTAACCTGTAGTGGGTTTTTCTTCGAGAAACTTGTCCAATCCCCTTTTAAAGGCATCCAGGCCAGATGTCATCACCACATCCACTGGCAAGGAGTTCCACAGACCAACCACACGCTGAGTAAAGAAATATTTTCTTTTGTCTGTCCTGACTCTCCCAACACTCAATTTTAGTGGATGTCCCCTGGTTCTGGTGTTATGTGAGAGTGTAAAGAGCATCTCTCTATCCACTTTATCCTTCCCATGCATAATTTTGTATATCTCAATCATGTCCCCCCTCTGTCGTCTCTTTTCTAGTCTGAAGAGGCCCAAACGCCATAGCCTTTGCTCATAAGGAAGGTGCCCCAGCCCAGTAATCATCTTAGTTGCTCTCTTTTGCACCTTTTCCATTTCCACTATATCCTTTTTGAGATGCGGCGACCAGAACTGGACACAATACTCCAGGTGTGGCCTTACCATCAATTTGTACAACTGCATTATAATATTAGCTGTTTTGTTCTCAATACTTTTTCTAATGGTCCCAAGGATAGAATTGGCCATCTTTACTGCTGCTGCACGTTGGGTCGACACTTTCATTGACTTGTCCACACCCCCCCCCAAGATCTCTCTCCTGATCTGTCACAGACAGCTCAGAACCCATTAGCCTATATGTGAAGTTTTGATTTTTTGCCCCAATGTGCATGACTTTTGTATTGGAATCTTGGTAGATCTAACAAGGAGTTAGGGTAGGGTGTGGTGTCAGCAGTGGCCCCTTTAAGGTTAAAGCCTGGGCAGCCAGCAGAGTGTGCTGCACAGCTGCAGCCACTAGAAGGCAATCGGGCCCTCAGGGATATAAGGAACACCTGAGGCAGGAAGGGTTTGTGGGTAGCAGAAGGAGGAAAGCTTGAGTGGGCCTGGATTAATGGACTGAGGAATTGATGGGTGAATGGACTTTGGAGACTGCTGCAACAGACTGCTGGAGACACTGGAGTTTGGTGTGTGGCTGCTGTGCCCAAGACCTGCTGAGGACCAAGGGGCTGCTGTAGTGGTGGGAGGCTGCTGGCAGGAGAGAGGACCTCTGCAGGTTGAACAGGTGAGCTGCCCTGGAGGTGGGGTCTAGCAGGACTGCAGGGCAGAGCCAGGGTCATTTTTGAGGAAAGGAGAGCTAATTAGCTAAATGTGGGCATAATTCTCCAGTCAGAGCTTGGATTGGGATTTGGCAGAACAACTTCACACTTACTTGCATTGAAACACATCTGCCATTTTGCTACCTATTCTGCCAGTTTGGAGAGATCCTTCAGGAGCTCCTCACAATCACTTCTGGTCTTTACCACTTGGAAAAGTTTGGTGTCATCTGTGAACTTAGCCACCTCACTGCTCACCCCTGTCTCCAAGTCATTTATGAAGAGATTGAAGAGCACCGATCCCAGGACAGATCCTTGGGGTACACCGCTTTTCACCTCTCTCCATTGTGAAAATTGCCCATTGACACCCACTCCCTGTTTCCTGGTCTTCAACCAGTTCTCAGTCCAGGAGAGGACCTGCCCTCTAATTCCCTGACTGTGGAGTTTTCTCAGCAGCCTTTGGTGAGGGACCGTGTCGAATGCCTTCTGGAAGTCCAGTTATATAATGTCCACGGGTTCTCCCGCATCCACATGCCTGTTGACCTTTTCAAAGAATTCTAAAAGGTTTGTGAGGCAAGACTTACCCTTACAGAAGCCATGCTGATTCTCCCTCAGCAAGGCCTGTTTGTCTATGTGTTTTGAGATTCTATCTTTGATGAGGCATTCCACCATCTTACCCAGTATAGATGTTAGGCTGACTGGCCTATAGTTTCCCGGGTCCCCCCTCTTTCCCCTTTTAAAGACTGGTGTGACATTTGCTATCCTCCAATCCTCTGGCACTGTGGCTATTCTGAGGGACAAGTTGCATATTTTAGTCAAGAGATCAGCAACTTCATTCTTCAATTCCTTAATAACTCTAGGGTGGATGCCATTCTTTTCTTTCCTTGTATATCATGCTATGCATGATTCAGAAGTCCCACTGTGTACAACAGGTTTACTCTCAGGTAACTGCACATTTGATTTTAGCCTTTTAAAAAAAATAGTGTGAGGGAACAAACAGTTGTTTTTCTCTTCCAGTTCTATTGTTGCCACCACTGCTGCATTCAGCTGTGTTCTTGTGGGGCGGGTGGGGGGGGGAGAGGTTGTTCTTGAAAACTTCTATCCTGAATGGGTAAGAGGTCTGCCCCCCCAAGAGGAAATTCTTGCAAAATTAAAGGATAAGTATGGCTAAACATCAGAGACCTGTAAATGCTAGGGTAAGCAAGCTGCTGACTCATGGTGGGCAATGCCCACCCTGGCCCCCCTCTAGCTAAGGCTCTGGCTGTGATGGTTCTCCTCTGTCTGTGAGGATGGAAGGGCAACAGCAGCATTGTTGTTCCTGTTGCCTGGGCAATGGGATGATGATCACCAGCAGTTGTGTCCCTTAGCTATAGGCTGCCTCATGCTGATGGCTTGTTGGGAGATGGCAGTGAGGCAGCTTGCAAAGATGAGGCAGTTGATAGAGCACAGGTGCAGGGGATGGGGCCTATCTACGTCAATCCAGGGATGTGTGGTGGGTGGGGAGGCAGGTGAGGCAGAGCCTCCCAACAGGAGTCCTTCAGAAAACACCCCCAACTTCCCTGCATGGGTTGTAGGTGTTTGGGTGCCTCACATGGCAGTGGTGCTTTTTGAAGGACTCTGGTGGGGAGGCCCTGCCTCACTTTCTTCCCCACCCACCACATGTCCCTGTGCCTGTCAGCTGCTTCCACCAATCTACTGCTGAAGCAACTCCACCCAGCCTCATGGGTGGGCCCTGAGTGGAATCCTCAGAAGTGTGGCAGATTTCAGACTGGTTGTCAAAATGATGTTCAGAGCAGGAGCCAGTAGGGATAGAACTACAACACTTAACCTGATTTCCAGGGTCTTCCATGCCATGCCTTTTGATAGTAAGTCTTGTTCTCCTCTCATCCCAGTAGTATACAGTTCTTTGTATGGGTCCTTTGGGACCTCTAACTCTGAGTCTCTGGCGCCACTTCTTCTAGCACCTTTGGCTGTTGAGTGATAAAACACTGTCCATGTTTTTTTGTTCTTGTTCTTTTGTGTGTTCTGCCCACCAGCAAGGAAGCCTTGAACAAATGCATCATACATTCATTAAGATAATTTTTTGTGTGTGTGTGGCTTGTGTGATCATTCTGGGAGCAGTGCTGATATGAGAAAAGCACTTCATTATGCTGTCAAACTTTTTAATAATATATGGGCAGCTGCCACTTGTCAGCAGTTTTCTAAAATGGATCTTTCACAAATCAAAGTTAAACTGAAGGAAATATGATGGGATAGCTCTCTCTCTCTCTCTCTCTCTGTGTGTGTGTGTGTGTGTGTGTGTGTGTGTGTGTGTGTGTGTAATTGTCAGTGGGAATAGGTGCATAGGCTAAGTAGTTAATTAAGATTGGGGGGGGCATGCACAAGAGATTGAAAAGATTTCTTAGACACACATTTCTTGCACACAGTGCAAGTCTTCCTTACATGAATCTACTTGCTGCACTGGGACCTTGAGGATTATTTAGAAGACTGATAGTTATTAATTTCTTTGTTGTAAGGCATATGAACATAAGATACATTGAAAACTTAAGGGACCGAGGGTTAAATCTTATCCAGCTTTCCAGCACAGATGAAGCCATGCCAACGGGGTGCATGATGCATGCTGTGGTGGCGAGGCAGTCACAGAAGCCTCCTCAAGGCTTCACTTACCCCTGGTAAGTCCTCCTCTTGCCAATGCTGGGCCCAACACCTGACTGGTGTGGGCCCAGTGCCAGCGCTCCTTACTATGTGCTGTAAACTTGGGTGCTGACACTAGGGCTTAGCACTGGCGCTGGGTGACTTTAGGATTTGGGCCCTAAGGGCATGATTATATCAGTGCTGAAAAATTGTATAGGATTGAGCCATTGGGCTGCAAGCCTATACACACTTAAACACAATGGGACCTGAATAGACATGCACAGGATTGTGCCCTTAGAGAACCTGCCTTAGAAGGGGCCAACAGAGTCTTGTGGATGTAGTTAGGGAGCTGGCTTTAAAGGCAGTGATGCAAAGCAGCAGCTGAGTGCAAAATGCTCAGGCATGGGAGGATTCAGCACCACTCTTCCATGCAGTCTTTAGACACCTCACCCCCTGTTTTATATATGAACAGGGTAGACCAATGAACAATTGCCTTGCCATGCTTGCTCTGGCTTTTTCTTCCAACTTTCTGCAGTGTCCTACTTGGAAGAACCTCCTTCAAATCCCTTTTGCTTTGTCAAGAATCACATGGTTTTCTACAATCCTGCCTTCTGTTTCCTGAGTACTTATTATTTTTCATTTCAGATATTCATAGGCCACATTTCTTGTGCACTAAGGTACTGCACGCCACAATATCATTTTTCCACCTTGGACAGGAAAAAAAGGCTGTACTCCAGGTATCCTTTGAGCTTTCTTATTATACAGAAGGGGAGGACCAGTGAATGACGAGCTTACTTAATTATGAGAAATGTAATTAAAGTGACTTTGTCATTTCAAAGACGAGTGTGTGAGTGTGCTCACACATAATTTCACATGGGCACATTTGAATAACTGAGCTAAGAATAGTCATTTTGAAGCCAGCAGGATTAAGTTATTGCTCGGGTGACTAAAGGGTGCAAGCTTTTGCCAATGTGTCTGCAAGAGCCGTCTGTACAGTGGCAGGCTCTAATGGCAGGAGTACTGCTTCATTTGCTGCAGGTTCATCCAACTTTGTCAGTATTTATAACATTGCCATTGTCACACAAAAGGTTTAATTAAAAACCCTGTTTAGTGTTTTGGATTTAGTGGATTTGTGGCAACCTTTAGACTGACTAAAGAGCCAGATAAACAGGGATGAATTATTAACAACTATTCATTATCCCTATGTAAGACTCTGTCTTGTTCTGTAGCTTTACCAAAGTCATTGAGGAGTCACTTCAGAGGAATGAATAAAATGAATTGGGAAACCACATAAATTGGGACCAGGTTCTCAGAAAGGAAAGGTTCCCCCTCCCACCCCACCAGCCTTCGTAGTATAAATGCAAGGAACTAAACTACTCATGTATCCATATACAATCCCAAATCTTCATTAGTAATAGTGCATGATATGCAGTAGCAGACTTCCCATTCACTTGATGGGGCAAATGTCCCAGGTGTGGACGCTCACACACCTTTAGGACTGGGTTGGAAACTGTGCTTCTGGTTTGCCGGTAGCACAGTTTAAAGCATTGGGGAACCTTCAGGAGGCTTCTCCGATGCGTCCTGGAGTTGTGCAAGGCACTGTGCGCTCCAGGTAAGTGGAGGGATTTGCATGCCGGGGGGGGGGCAGCATCATGGACCTTTGCCCCAGGGCTGAGGAGGTCCACTACTGATGATATGGAAAACCATACAATTCTGATGGAAGGTTGTATAGTGTAGTAATCCCTAAGAGGCTGAGCTATGAACTAGAAATTCTCTAGTTCAACTCTCATCTCAGCCTCTGAACTCACAGCCCAATCTTATGCATATCTAATCAGAAGTAAGTCCCATTGAATTCACTTACATGGGAGTAAGTATGTATATTAGATTACAGCCTCAGACTGCACATTACACATTCTCCTGGGAGTAAGCCCCATTGAATACTATGGAATTTACTTCTAAGTAGACATGCGTAGGATTGTGCTCTCAGTTGCTTAGGTAAGTTGCTATTTCACAGCCTCCTATCTGTGAAATCAGAATTAAAATGTCAGTTTTAGTAGGATCCTTGAAAAGATTACTGACTGTTTTGCCAAATTCCCATTCCAAACTTCATCTACCGAACTTATGCCCGCTTTACGCTAATTAGTTTCCCTCCTTACTCCAACAATGCCCTTAGTTCTGCGCTGCAGCACTGCTGGACCCTACCACCAGAGTAGCATGCCTGTTCAACCTGCAGAGGTCCTCCTTCCTCCCCTCTCCCACCAGCAGCTTCCCTGGCCACCAAAGCAACACCTTCATTCTTTGCAGCTCTTTAGCATGGCAGCCATACACTAGTCTCTATCTGGTCCATCCTCTTTCCTCCAAGCTCTTTCCCACTGCTCTCAGTCTCTCCAACCTCCTTCTTCCTACACTCACAAACTCTTTCACCTCCAGGTGCTGCTTTTATCCCGTCCTTGTTGCCTCCAAGTGGGTGTAGATGTGCAGCACACTCACTGCAATAATACCCTGGTGTTAACCCCATGCTTCTCAGACCTGTCAGAGCAAGCCATACTAGGCTTAGAGCTTCTAGTATTTTGTGGGCAGGAAATACTTCTCTGATCTTTAGCATTGATCTCTGCTGAAAGCAACCCTAGAGAGTTTAACAAGACCTCCTTGATTTTATGACATTATGGCTGCAATCCCGTGCACACTTACCTGAAACCAAGCCTCATTGACTATAATAGGACTTACTCCTGAGCAGAAATGCATGGGACTGCACTGTTAATAGTGGCAACAATCTTCTAGATTAAATTGATCTCTTAAACAGTGTGCATGTAGGATTAAAAAAAAAAAAAAGCTTTTTTCCTGGCCTTTTGCCATAGTAGTAATAGCCCAGATACACTTTTCTAGTCTTGTAAGGGGCTTGACATTGAAAATCCAGTCTAGGACAGTGTTGTAACAGTACTGGAGAATAGTCATAATTTTTTATGCTCTGTCCAAATTGTTTTGTAAAAAAGAGGAAATAAATCACCTTGGAAAGTGCTCATGAATTTCAATAACTTGAGCAGAGGCAGGAGGTTAAGGTTGCAATCCTGTGTACACTTTCTGGTGAGCAAGGCCTGTTCAACACTGTTTGATGTCCTTCTGAGTTATTCTGCAAAGGATTGTGCTGCATGAACAGAGTGCAGAGGGTAGTGGATTAACTTGGCTGATGTTTTATATGAAATAGCCACGAAGATGAAAATGAAAGTGTAAGGAGAGTTATTCCATGTGACAGTTATATGGTACGCCAGAGAGGCTACGCAGATGGATGAGTGTAATGAAAGGACCACTGTCCAGTATTTTATTTGCCCAGTCAGTGTTTTGGCCTCTGCTTCAATATTGTGTACTTTGTTGAATAACAGCCCAGTCCTGAGCTGCACGGTGCTTGGGGCTACTGCAGTGCCAAAATGGCTACCGCCAGCTCCTTGGGGGAAGAGGACTTTTGTCCCCTTCCCCTAGGTAAGGGAAGTAGCCCCACAATGGGGCTACTCAATTCTGGGGTGATTCTTTATCCGGTGCAGAATCAAGGAGTCCCATGTCGGGCTGTGTGGCCCGACATGGGGCTCTGGATTCGGCAAAGCTGAGCTCTGCCAGTCCTGCCCCCTCCCGTCCTTTTCTCTCCCTCGCCACACCTTCTTTCGCCCTCCAGCTGCCCAAGAATGCCTCCTTCCTCCCTCCCCCCACCCTGTCTTACCTCTACTGCCCAGCACTTCGCACAGAGCACTGGGTGGCAGATCATGGGCTCAGTGCCGGAGCTGGCCCAGCATGGGCTCACGCTGGGCTAGCTCCAGCGCTGGACCCTTGGTAAGACTTGGAAATGTGTTTGTGATAGTGCATGCTGGCGCTGAGCCAGTGCGCCAAGTTCAGGATCAGGCCCTTAATCAGGTATTTTGAACTGGGTGCTGATTTTTAAAGAAGTTGTTTGCCTCACCTGACTCCTTAGCTTCTACCTTTTGACCTACCTACCAAACCAAACCTTACCAGGATTTGCCTTAACATTGCTCCCTGATCACCCCTGTGTATGCCCATAGACATAGGCATTTTTAAATGACAAGTTGTGAACTCTGGTGTGCAGTAGTATAACAACATTCACAAGAGTGGAAGAAATCATGGCAGAATGTAAGAAACTTTATTTACTGGTCATAAAATGAAATAAATCAAAAGAGAGGTTTTGTCAAAGAAAAAATCCTATAGGGAAGTAGTTAGTAGTAGTTAGCACATATGACGCCCCTTCCTGTTCCCCTGTCTTCCTGCGTCAGCTGGAAGCTGGATCAGCTGGAACTGGATCAGCTGCTGAATAGGCAAGAACTTTAGTAGTTTTTAACCACTGACACCATGGGAAAACTCTCCTAGCAGGAGAGCACTGAACTCCAAGAGTTCTTATTAAAAATCAAACCCACAGTAGCATCTGCAGGGCAAAGAGATATGAGAACCTTCTGAAGTACCCATGAACATGGATTAGGTAGCAGCAGAGTCAAAATATAACTACAGGTCCAGCCTTGTTATACACAGATTTTTTATACACAGATTTGACTCAATACAAATGGCCCCTGCAAATGAGAAGGAATGTGCTGATTCCTGGAGAAGGGGAAAAATGCACCCCTTTAAAATCACAGTTTAAAAAACTGAACAGTCCTTTAACAATAGCCTCCTTAATGAGCGCAAGCGAGCACGTGTGCAGCTGGCTAACAATCCATCAATCCTTCTCTCTCCAGGTGAAACCTCTCTTCCCCCTGAGCTGGTGAAAGAAGGGTGATCACTTTGCATTGGTGAAGGGAGGGGCTGAGAGAAGCACCTTTCTAAGCGCTTGGAGGATGACTGATTAATGGATTGTCTTCTTAGTGACTCTTATCTTACATCACAAAGGTCAGCAAGGCTGTTTTTTTTATATATATATACAGGTATTTTTTATACAGGTATTTTTTTAAATCACCAGAGCAAAGAAACTTTGTTTTTTTAAATTGATTTGCTATAGTGCGTTTTTTGCCATCCACGTGAGTGCTTGGAATGGAACCCACGCGAATAATGAGGCTCAACCTGTAGTTTATTCAAGCTCAAAAGAAAAGGAATTAAACAAAATGAGGGTGGTGAAAAGAAAAAGTACACGCAGGGAGGTGGAAAATGCCTGAACTTGGCTGCATAGACACAGAGAGAAGCTTGATCAAAGGGAGACAGTAACCAGAAATATCTAGCAGATGGAGCTGGGATGTTACTCAAGGACAGATCCCATAATCCCCCCTCCCCCATGCATTGTGTAGCGAAACCAGTGAATTTTGCAAGTGGATTGGAGTGAAAGTCAGAAACAAAGCAAAATAAAAATTAAGTTCCTTACATTCTGGCTAGGATTAAACTCCCCCATTACTAATTGTCCCAGGAATCCTGGTCCCTGTACTTTTTGAAGAGTAAGTGGGTGCACCTCTCCCAAATCAAAGACAAAGAATCTGAAAGGATTCACAGAACTTCCCTGTGCTTGGACTTAAGTGACAAAGGTTTCATCAGGTCACCTGTTTGGAGGAGTGGATCCCATCTGGCCCCTCCATCCCATCCCTTTATCTTTGCTGCCCAGTTGGCCAGCCATGTCTGTCTTTAGGCAGACTAGTTACCCAGGATAGCAAAGGATTTCTCTGAAACCACATCTACATGTGGCTGGCGGATATTGGAATTTCAGACATGGGAGAAAAGCTAAGGGCTGCTTGGCAGCAGCTTTCTAGACTGCTGAACCTGCACAGGAGCCTCTGGGGAGTTAGAAGTGTCCTCAAGTAGGGAAAAATAGGCAACAAAATAATGAAAAAGTCAGGGCATTCATCGCATGTGTCAAAACAATTATTTTACACATTTTTAAATTTAATTTTTTGCTTTACTATAGTAATGGACTTATCTCTCAATGCACTCCAGGGCAAAGGTCTGCAATGCCGCCCCCCCACACCATGCTGCCTCCCTGCTTACCTAGTGCAATGAAGCCTCATGGAATGTTAGGGATGACTCAAAGCATTGAGGCTTCTTCCCACGTGGTCCGCAGCACTGTGCATACTCAGTACCCAGGGCATTTTGCCCCCCTGCCCCCCTCCAGGCTCATCACTGCATTTACCAATAATAAACCTATAAATAAAGGAAACCCACCTGGTTTTGCATCCAAACATGAGCTACATCCATTGGAAATGGTGGTTTCCACATGGGTTTTTGCACATCAGTTTTGGATTTGAGAGTGCAAAAATGGAAGGGGTGGTAGAGGTGATCAGGGATTTATAAGGCCATAATGCAGTGGGTTTGTTAGTGGGTCAGAAATTGTGCAGGGAAGGCTGGCTGCTCCATCATTTCTTTACATGTTGCAGCACCCTTGTTCCATCATTAGGGGTCAGGGAATAGCTATCTGAGAATTGCTTACAGTGAGGTTGCAATCTGTGGAAGAGAGTTTTCACAGAGAAACTCAGGAATAATACTGATGCCAATGTTACAGCTCAGCAAGGAATCTGAAGTAAAATTAGACCTAAAGAACATTGACTGATGACAAACCCATTTTACATTCCAGGCCTTCTGACAAGGGCTTAAAATGTCTTTGGAGGGGGGTTTGGTGGCATGATATATTTAAAGCTCCCCTATCAGCACTTGTGGAAACAATAAGCTGCAGCAGCTGAAGGGCTCCTAATCACTTTCTCTGGGTACCTATCTTGTAAATCATGTTTCCAAGTATTCATTCCCTGAAGCAAAGTGGGACAGAGAAACTAGTCAAAGTTGCCTTTTGGAAATAGTAAAGTATTTGTAGTGAGACAAAGGGCAGGTCTACTCAGAAGTAAGTTCTATTTTGTTCAATGGGGCATACTCTCAGGAAAGTGTGGTGAGAATTGCAGCCAAAGACTAAAAAGGCCAGTTATAGCTTTAAAAAAAAAAATGTGTGGGGGCATCTTTTCTCACCTGGACATATGCCCTTCTGGGGAAAACACTTATTTAGTGGTTTGTGAAAATTACATTTGGCTAAGTGCTGAAGAGTGTGTGACACCACAATTCTAATGGAGCGCTCCACTGCAACAGCCACTGTGCTGGTCTACAGTGTCACAAAGCACATTTGTAAAGCACTCATGATCAAGCAGTGCCAGTGGGAAGGGCTGACCATCCTGCTGGCGCTGTATCCAAAGGGAAGGCTGCTGGCAGAGGGGAGTACTCTGCTGTGTGGCACAGGGCTGAGGGGGGAAGAGTGGGAGGTGAAATGGGGGGGGGGGACAGGTCCAGGCTATCTGGGGTCTGCGAGCACTACATGGGGCTTCTCTGACTTGTGCTAGTGACTGAACTGGCACAGATCTAAGTAGTGCCATTGAGCAGGCTGGGGCTTGAAATGGAGTAAGGAAATACATGTTCCCTTATCTTACAGAAACCTCCAACATGCTCCTAACCAGCGCTGGATACAGTGCAGGCACTCAGCGTGACTGCCTCAGTGCAGGTTAGGACTGGGCTGTGAGTAGCCTGTATGAGCCCAGTATGTGAATCCCACTAGATTCTCTAGTCTACCTAGTATGCTAGAATACCTTGTGTCATGCTCTCATTCCCTAAGCAGCAGTCTCATAGGTTTGAACTCCTGCTGTGCACAGCTGGGCAGCATCATGTTCCCACTGTTATATCATCACAGTGGAGATGGTATGAGATGTGGTGTTTACAGTGGGCATTCTAGCCAAAGTCATAGCAGGCCCAATTTCCCTCTTTTATAGTTTGTGGTCATGGGATGGAATCCAAATCTGCTGGGGAAAGTCAGCCCTGTAGCTTAGAAAAGAGTTTTGTAGCACAAAAATCAGACATGGACATGCACCCCAATGTTTTCTGTTTGCCAGCCCTACAACTGAAAACCAAATGATATATGATGGTTAAAACATTATGAGCCCTGATGGATTTGGGCCACACTCCTATACATGCTTTCCTGGAAGCCTGTTCCCTCTATGTCTCTTAACTCCATATTCTGGTCAAATATGTGCATAGTGGCTAAATATACACCATCTCTCTGTACCTGATTTTTCTAGTGTATAGATCCCTTGGTTGGAGTATACATATGTAGTCTATTACCTACATTTGACCAACATGTGAAGGTTGGGTACATGAAGGAGGTGGAGCTTGCTGCCCTGACTGTGATTCCCCCATGTATAACCCCCGAAAAACTTTATTAAATAGATCATAACTATTTCCTTTATGTGTGTGTGTGTGTGTGTTTAAGAGAAGCTAGAACCCTCTTGTGCATCTCTATATCCTAAAATTTTTTTTAAAGGCACCCTCCAAATCTCCACTAAGGACAAAATAAGAACAGTCATTTTCCAGGGAAAGGTTCCAGAAAATAGGGACTATAAACAGGGGCAATTGCCATGTATAGAAAAGGCTGCCCTGAATTCTCCACCATGCATGGAAAGTAGAGCCAAACAATATGTTGAAAGCAGCTACATTATGTGCCATTCATTAATTGCTGAAATAGACAAAAATGTGCAAAAATGGCTTTGGAAATAACTGTTGAAAGCAAAAGAATATAAACTGTAGGAGAGAAAGATTTGCACATTGTTTATGGCTGTTAACCATTCTTATTTGATCTCAGGTTCTTTCATTTCTTAAATAAAGACATTTGCTCTTAGAATTCAACAGGGTTTCTATAGAATGTTGGACATCTACCTGTGGAGTCACATCCAGTGGGTTGAAGGTAGAAAAGAGAAATCTGGTTGAATAGACAGACCCTCACCATGCTGAGCAAATAATTTAGGCCTGTCCTTTTGTCAGTATTAAATGGGAAGTCTTTAGTGGAAGATGAAAGGGTTGACAGAAGGTATTTATATTTCTTTGCCATGTCTTTGGCAAAGTGGTAGATGGGGCTAATTTCTTCCTTAAACCCCCAGAATGCCTGTTTCAGAAATGACTATTCCTTTAAGCAACAGTGGTTCTGGGTTGTGGCAAAGGGGATGGTTCATCTTCATTGTCCCTTTTTTAGCATATCAAGCTGCTTCTTGATGTGGAAAATGAATGGGTGGCCAACAATGTCAGTCCAACCATGCATCTGTGTTAGTAGACTGGTTTTTGGCTTGTTCCCAGAGATATGATCTGCATGTAAGCTGGACACAGTTTCATTCTTGGCTTTATCTTCCAACACAGCAGACCTTAAAATACCCCCTTTCCTTGATTCCTTCACATTTGGGAATCTCACACAGTACTCCAAGATTTCTACTTTCATCTCCTAACTAGAAATAGTGTACCATCATAATCAGTAATTATCTGTCTGACATTCCTACAGCCCCACTTTCTGTTGGGTTCCCTTTAATCTATTTATAGGGTTCTCCTATCTAGCAGGTTGGGTTGGTCAGGTGACAGTTGCCTGCCCTTCTCACTGCAACAATGCTGATTCTCCAGTAGTCCACAAAAGAGACCCAGGCAATGAGGAGACAAGAGATACTGTCTAATTTAATATACTGTAATATCTCCTCTTACACCACTTGTGTACAGAGCTTTTCATCCTGCCTATGATAGTTATGCTAGCCAATGAGAATCGTGCATTCTGGGTAGTGTGGGCCAGTTTCCTGCCTCAAACATACCACTAAACTCCTATAGCTCTGTTTCACACAGCACTCAACTTTTGAGGAACATATTCTCTGTGCTGTTGGAGGCATTCCTGTGGTTGCCCTGATCCACCTGTAGCTCCCTTACACAGTCCTTCTAGGGTAGGATTGCCAATACTGACTGGAAACAGCTTTCCAGGATGTCAGACAGGGACTTTACCCAACCCTACCCAGAGATGCAATGGATTTAGACTGGAAGCATCTGCTTGCAATGCCGAGTGCTCTACATAACATACATTCAAACATAACTTCATCTCTACACCTGATCTATGGACCCTTTCCCATCCAAGGCCAGCTACCTATACTAGCTGGCTTCCACACTTGACTTCTTAGTTGCCTGAAGAACCGTGTGCACAATCAGACCTCCAGAGTTTGGGAAGCCCCTTGCAGGAGCCAGGGCAGTTCATGTGCAACAATAATTCCAATGACTTATTTTGAGAAGGAGCAGCAGGAGCTAAACCCAACCTTTTGCTTTCTTTCAACAGGTGTTTGGGTGTTACTGGCGGCAATTGGATTGGGGCTGCATGCGCACCTTCAATCCAGCACTTTTCAGTTCGGGGGGATGCATATGGAGAAGATATATATGAATACCCATGTGTATTCATATTGCTGGACTGGGAAGGGAACAGCACTTTGTATTTTGCTCTTATTGCTTCCGTTATTGATTGTGCACTGACCAAATTTCTATACTATTGTTGATTGTTTTCTACCATTTACAGTTTTCCATTCAAAGCCCAATCCTATTCAACTTTCCAGCTCAGATGCAACCACAACGCTGCCTTGATGTAAGCAAACATTCCCTTACTTTGAGGAGGTCTCTGTGACTGCCCCCCCATCTCAGGATGCAGCATGGCTGCATCAATGCTGGAAAGTTGGATAGAATTTGTCCATAAGACTTATTGTTTGGTGAAGGTGTTGAGAGTTAATTGTTAGTGACCTCAACTTGCCCCCTCCAAAGAACTACAGTTTCCAGAGTTCCTGGAAGAGAGAATAACTCTCTCTAGTGAATTCTAGCCAACAATATGAGGCATATGAACACTAAACTACTGTAGATGTTTCTTTAACCGCCTGCCTTTGTAATATTTGAAGGGAGTCTCAAATAGACCTGGAGAGAGCTCTCCCCTGAGTAATCAAGTAAATACAAGATAAAATCTAGTCTCCATTTGGATTTACTGAAAGGTGTACCGTGCTGTGGAACTGATTACTTTTAAAGTGCAGGTGATTAATAACTTATTTAAGAACCTATTTTTATGACCGTGATGATCCTTAGGTCCCTGTGTGTCCTGGAAGCAGTTTCTATTTTCTCCGCAGATTAAAAAACTACCTGGTATTGGCACAAAACTCTCTTCACAGTCAACAAGAGTTCAAATGACTCACTGACAAGAGTCAGAACAAAAAACAATATTTCTCCTGCTCGAAGTGCGTTGTACTATCATAGTTTCTCAGCTCCAAGAATAGAAAAAAAGAGAAAGAAATGGTTATGCAGAGTGGCAAAATATAAATCCAGAAGTCACCCAGACTTCACAATGGGCTGGTTCAGATGATACTTATTGAACTGACCCCTCTATGTTCCATAAGTATGCATCTTTTTTTAACTTACTAGCTGTTTTAGCTAAGAACGTGATTATGTGTTAAAAGAAGCGCGTGAATATTAGCCAAACTGGCCCTAAATAAATAAATAATATAAATATACAGTATTTATATACCGCCTTTCTTGGTCTTTATTCAAGACTTTATTCAAGGCGGTTTACACAGGCAGGCTTATTAAATCCACGCAGGGATTTTTACAAATTGAAAGAAGGTTCTCTCTTTCAAGAACCACCACATTCAAGGTGTTACGCTCCGATCTGGTTTAACATTCTGGCCTCGATCCTCCCACGCTCCGAGCAGATGGAACAGCTCAGCTGCAGCTTGCCAGCTGCTTCAAGGTCGCACGGTGCCGGTGGCCTCGAACTGGCGACCTTGTGGATGTTAATCTTCAGGCAAATGGAGGCTCTACCCTCTAGACCAGACCTCCTGCCCTAAGGCTGAGTATTGTGCCATTTGAGGAGTTGTGGTGAATATGAACCCTTTCACCGGCACAGAAACCTCCTCCTTTTGTGTATGTGTGTGTATGTGACATGCTAACAGTTAGGGTGAGTCATCATTGAGCATCTTGGTCAGTTGTACCTTTATCAGTCCATCATACCTTTGTCACTTGTACGTCCACCGTCCACCGCAGAAGCTTGGCAGAGATGTGGATTGGAGACTCCAGAACGTCTGGTGTCTGGAGAGAGTGAGAAGGAAGGGGCTACGAGAGAAGCAGCAACAGCCTGCTGGGTTTGGCAACCACCTTTCCATTACTCAAGCTCATCAACCTGATTTGGACCAAAAAGAGGAATAGGGTCTGGCTTAGAGTTTCCACCTCTGAGTAAGCAATCAGAATGGTAGGATCTGGGGTGAGGGGTTGATCATAAAGGAGGCTGGTGATTTGAATCAGGGTGCATTTGTTCCAGTTCTGAACAAAAGTTACCTGCCCTTTGCTGAGCACCACTCTGGCTCCCCCTGGATATCAGCAAGGAAACTGCATTGATGTTAGTACCCTTCTTCGCATGGCTTATGCCTCGATAAGTTGAGTTCAGATTCATTTTCATTTGCCTCTAATTCAAAGACCTGTTTTTACTTAACCCATTTTTGCCTGGCCTACAGGTGTACACATTTGGTCCCTGTTGCATATATGCAACATTGGGCAGAAATGGCTTTACAAGGGTCTGCCTTTTCTCCTGCTTTTACCAGTACACTTTTCCCTTATTGGTTTTACATTTTCATAATAAACTATGGATTTCTTTTACTAGTTCCTTGTCCAGTTGTCCTATCCCAAGCAAAGAGTTATCTTCCCTTATCCCTGACAATCTTTCAGGGCTAGTGATGCTACCCAGAGCAAGTGTGGATGCTAAGGGGTTGGGGTTGGCCAGGTCAACTGGCTTTCCCAGTCGGTCCTCCAGCAACAGGTTTCTGGAGGGACATTTGGACAAGAAGTGGACCCTTGGCAAAAAGTGGGGTGAGAGAGTGCTCCAGGTTTACCCCAGTTTTGAGAAAAAATTCTTTTCTGGTGGCATGAAACTACAGAACAGTTGGTGTTTAATGGTACCCAAGTTACGTGTGTGTGTCAGGTTCATGACCCTCTCTCTTTGCCTGTACCTCCACCCAGTGGTGGTCACACTTGTGAACCTGGCCCCTGTGCCACTTGGATGTCACCCCCCAGAATGTCCTCCCCCACTGTTGTGCCTGGGGGCTCTTCAAAGGCCTTCTGAAATCTCTGGAAGGCCTAAAACCCCACTTCCGGTTTTTGGGCAAAAACTAGAAGTGGGGTTTTAGGCCTTCTGGAGACCTCAGTACAGGGCCTCTGTATGGGGGAAGCCATGGGGGATAGGCTCAGGAGAGTGGGTGGCGGTGTGTTGCCATCCCCTCCCCTGTGCTGCCCAGGGCATTTGCAACCCTTCCCCCCCCAGGTACGCCAGTGGTAGCTACAGTGGACCACTTTAAGGGCACATGAGATTAAAGGAACAATATTATGCCAATTGGTATTTGATTTGTCTGTCCCGTTCAGCCAAATGTAAAATGTGTCTTGTTGTTGGACCTTGTTAAGCCAACAGGGCCTGGCTGTTGATGTGGCTAAGACAGGATTGCAGTCTATTTGATTGGTCCAAGCAAACATGTGTCACATCAAGAGGTTATCTTGATCTCTCAGTTCCTTGACCTGAACACCAGTCTCTCACTTCCATGTTTTTCAAATTCTTTTATTTTCCATGAGAGAGGCAAGCATTCTGGAAAAGCACACCTGAAACCACAGATTTCTGAGACTACTGGGCCTGCATCCAACACAGTGTCTTTTAGATACCCTTGCACCATTCCTAGCTCTTTCCTTCCAGTGCCTGACCATATGGCATCTAAGATCTAAGGCTAAAGTTAATTTCACAGAAGGCAGCAATTTATTTTGGGCCTGTCCTTCCAAAGCAGAGGTCAGAAAGGCCTGCTGGTGATAAGGGCACCTGCTGCCTTTGTGGCTGGTGCTGAAGGTGAGATGCTAAGCTGCACTGTTCTCTATCCTCCTTACACAAAGGCCACCTGCCTTGATTGGATCTCTATTATTAGTAGTTGATATGCCATTAGATTTCCTCTCCTTGTGTCCTTTGCTAATTAATCAACTCTCCCAGTGACGGCGCTTGACCATTAAATAATTTTCATTAGTGCCCAGAGGCCACCTGTGTAGATGGCTTCATCCATCTTCATTAACTCGGATTCCAGAACCAGAGAGGGACTGAGTGATGACAGTTGGGTGGATTATTACCTAAGCCCCTCCCCTTTTTGTTCAGCTGCCAATGAACAACTTGCCATTTTTGCTACATTTTAGGCCACTTTTACATTAGTTATGAGTTATTGTTAAATTTCCACGTTTTCAATAGAACTAATTCTCTCTCCCTTCCCATTGGATCCTTGAGCAATGTCTATGCGGTAGCTGCTAAGTTTAAGGCAATGATTTTCAACTCTTTTCATGTCACAGCTCACTGACAAGGTGCTAAAATGGTCAAGGCACACCATCAGTTTTTTGACAATTGACAAGGCACACCACGCTGGCAGCGGAGGGCTCATATCCCTCAATGACCCTACTAATAAATGACCCCCAAACTCCTATGGCACACCTGCGGACCAACACACAGTGTGCCACAGCACAGTGATTGAAAATTGCTGATTTAAGGTCATCTAGTGTTGGGCTTCTGTTTTGAGAAGAAGTGAATGGAGATGAGGAGTCTGATTTCTAAAAAGCAGCAAATATATTAAAGGTATTCCATGCAGAAGCAGTACCAGGTTGTGGGGAGCCCTGGGGTGGATGCTGGGGGTTCAGGGGTCAGTTAGTGATCAACCTGCCTAATCCCCAATGTCATCCCTGATCCTATGTATGTATGTATGCATGCAAGTATATCAGTTTTTAAAAGAAAGAGACATTGAGAGAATAATTCTATTCATCTCTTATCAACTTCCCACTTCCCTCCAGCCAGATTTCGGTGACTTGCTTCAGGAAGAAAATGGACAATGAGCCTTTTAAGAGGTGGATAAATAATGCATAGTTTCCCTCATTTTGTAAGTAATCTGAGAATGTCTTTCTAGGTCAAGAAGGAAGATCAATATTCATTGATATCTGAATTACTATTCTCTCAGACTTAAAATTGACTTCCCCACTTGCTTAGCAGATCCCACTTGGGAAATAACCTATAGACCTTAGGCAGCCCTGCCAGTGCAGACAAGGAGTAGTTAGTTGCATTTTGTAGAAATGCCTGCTGGTTGTCTCTCTCTTAGCCACTGTGAAATACATTCTCAAGACTGGGAAAAAAACTTTTTCCTCTTCCATTTTTACAGTTCACTGAAGGCAGTGCTCTCTTCTTAATCAAACAGTACACCAGTCTTTATTCCATCATGTTCCCAGAGATAGTTGATTAATGAGAGACTCATACATGGATGCTATTCTGCAGTGATGGGGAATGTTGTCTTCTCATGCATTGTCAGGGCTAAGAATACAAGTGCTTCACCCTACAGCTGTTCAAGAACAGTCTTGATTCTGGAGCTTCCTAGCTGAACACAACTTGTAAGAAATGCAAGCCAGCAAGTTCTGCTGGTCATTGAAGTGGACATGATTGTCTTGTTGCAGCTCGCATTTCATTGTTATTTCTGAAAACAGTTTTCCCAGAGCAAGGATCTTTGCTTCCCAAGTCAGATGAGATAGATTTGACAGTGGCCAACTCTTTTCCAGTGGGTCTTCTGTGCTGTTAACATCTGCATTCAGGCAGAAATCTTGCATTTGAATATCTGATAAACAGTAAAGACTTCTTAAAGACACATAAAGCCTACTAGAAGAGTGATGGTAACCTTAGTAGGCACTTTGCCTGTGGAAAGTAAGAAACTGCATCAGTTCTGGGCTGTTCATGGCACCCGACTTACCCTGATGGAGCATGTGGCACTAATACTGTCACTGATTCAGGGCTCCACTCAACCAACCCCTGAATTATATAAAATACGTACATTTACAGCCCAATTCTGTTGTCTTCTACTACTGCCAGAACTAGCGTTCCAGTGGTGGTATGTGCTTAACAGTGTTGTAAAATGCCTTCTGGAAGTGTGCAAAACCATGCGCTTCTGGGCTGCTGCCACAGACAGCAGGGAGGACCCTGCACATGATGGTGACAAAGAGGAGCCCTGCCAATGCTGATAAGCTGGTGGGGTGGAGGTAATGGGGTCAGGGAGTTGGGGAAAGGCTGGGGCTTGTTGGAGGTGGCAGCTAGTGTGGGTGACTTGCACGGGATGCTATTCCCTCCAGAGTGAGCCTTTACCCCCCCCCCCTTTTGTCTCCATGGACTTGCACCAGATAAAGAGCTGGTGCAGGTCTGAGGAGACCCATTGGTAGTCAAGAGGCTCATGGATGGGTAAGGGAAAATATATTTGCTTTCTCCTCTCAAGCCTCCTGATCACCACAGCATGCAGTCAGCCTATTTTGGAACAGCTGCATATTATGACAGGGAAAAGAATAGAATTGAGCAGTTAGAGAAGGATAGATGTGGGTGCCACAACTCAGTGATAGAGGAAATACTTGGCATGCAGAGAGTTCTAGGTTCAGTAGATTGTGAAAGACGGCTGCCCAAGATCATCTTTATTTGGTTGGCAACCTTCAGTCTCGAAAGACTATGGTATCGCGCTCTGAATGGTGGTTCTGGAACAGCGTCTAGTGTGGCTGAAAAGGCCGATTCGGGAGTGACAATCCCTTCCACACTGGGAGCAAGTGCAGTCTGTCCCTGGTCTGTCTCCCTGGTTATGGGCCTTCCTTCTTTGCCTCTTTGCCTCAGACTGTTGGCCAAGTGTCTCTTCAAACTGGGAAAGGCCATGCTGCACAGCCTGCCTCCAAGCGGGCCGCTCAGAGGCCAAGTTTTCCCACCTGTTGAGGTCCACTCCTAAGACCTTCAGATCCCTCTTGCAGATGTCCTTGTATCGCAGCTGTGGTCTACCTGTAGGGCGCTTTCCTTGCACGAGTTCTCCATAGAGGAGATCCTTTGGGATCTGGCCATCATCCATTCTCAAGACATATTCCTTTGGTATCCCACCTTTTCTCTGGTTTCTCAATTTCAATTTTATTTCCATCCTGGATCAGGAGCGCAATACATATTCCTTTGGTATCCCACCTTTTCTCTGGTTTCTCAATTTCAATTTTATTTCCATCCTGGATCAGGAGCGCGATACCATAGTCTCTCAAGACTGAAGGATGCCAATGATTATGATGATATGGTGCAGAAATATGCAGAAAATACAGTGCATATATAGTACGTTTCTATAGAGGAGATATGGAGGTCCTCACAACAAACCTTTGAGGTAGGTCAGATTGACAGTGACTAAACCAAGGTCTAGTTGGGTTAGTAAATTTCATGGCTCAGTGGGAATTTGAATGTTTAGCAACACACAATTCATGACTCGATGCTGGCTCTCCAACTGCTGACAGTCATATGAGATAATAACGAGCTAGACAGAGCAATGTAGCCAATGAGTCAATATAAGCAAGTTTCTTTTTTTGCACATGACAAAACGTCTTTCATTTTGGAAGCAAATATGCTATTTAGCCATGTTGGCGTGGATACCGCTCACATCATAAAGAAAAATTATGATAGAAAAGCTCTGTGATTTATAATAATAATACTTGATGTTTATATAATACCTTTAGAGCAGTAATTCCCAAACTGGGTCTAGGATCCAACAGTGGGTCACAACCCCATTTTTGGTGGTCCACAAAACTGACAGGGTAGATTAGGCGATGTGCACAGAGTGACCAGATACAATGGAGGACAGAGTGCCTGTACCTTTAACGATTGTATAGAAGCAGGAATCTTGGCAGGTGCAGCTTTTTAAACCCTTCCATGTTGAGCTGCACCTGCCAAAATTCCCTCTTTTATACAGTTGTTAAAGGTGTGGGCACTGTGTCCTCCATTGTATCTGCTCACTCTGTAAGTGCATCAAGGGTTAAATAACCTGCTGCTTGGTGTGGGGGAGCACTGCTTCCCAATCAGCATTAGAGCCACAGAGGCTTGAGCTGCTGGCAAAGTGAAAGTTGTTTTAGGTGTGTCCTGATGTTAAAAACTTTGGAACCACTACTTTTAGAGTGTTCAAAGCATTTAACGTACATTATCTTGCTATAACCCTTCAATGGCCCTGGAAGGTAGGTTAGTATTATCCCCATATTGCAGGTGAGGCTTTGAGAGTATATGCCTTACCTGAGTCTATCAAGAAAGGAAAGACTCAAACCCTTTGGAGCTCTTTGATTCTTGGTCTCACCCTGGCCTGGGGGCCAGATGCAGCTGATGGTGAGCCTCTGTCCAGCCCGCAGCAAGCCTCTGGTCCCCTGTGGGTCTCTCACTCCACTGAATGCATTGGGGTGCAACAGAGTGTTCTGAGGGCCAGGGAGGCCACGAACAGCCTCCCCAGCCCTCAGAATTCTGCAAAAAACCTCACTTCTGGGTTTTTCCAAAAAACTGAAAGTGACTTTTTGGTCCCCCTGACAGCCTTAGAAGGCTTCCTGAGCATCAGGGGGGCCTCCCTTGCCTTCAGAACATGCTCTGGGTGTTTCTTGCAATGTGCTGGTTCTGAGGTATTTACTCCATGTAAGTAAGCTGCTTATGGGGTGGAGGAATGGGAGTCCATTTGAGTGTGCACTTTATTACTGTGGTGTGTGTTGGTGCTTGGAGAAATCCTGGAACTTTGAGCCCATTCATTCATTCATTCATTCATTCATTCATCTAAGTTCCATCTCTAATGTAGTTATTTAAATTTTATATTTAAAATTTATTTTTCTTGACACCATGCCAGATATTTGATGCGGCTCTCTGGTTGAAAAGTTTAGATACCCTTAATATTATAGGTAAGAGAGTACCTGCTGAGAGTACGAGCTCACCTGGGGATAACTTGGCCGCATACTGTTTCACAGTCCTTTATATTTCTGTGGAAATATGTCTGTTCATGGTATTTTTTCCCCCTAAAATCCACAACTTCTGTTGCTGCGAGCAAATGAATCCATGTGCTCAGTATTTCTTCCTTGGCAAGGCCAGTCCCCACCTGAACCCCACAAGAGGAATGAACTCCAAGCCATGCTGGCCTTTCTGTTCTTGAGTGCATGGTAGGGTGTGATCACAGTAGCTGTTTCCCTTCTCAGGTCTGGCATAATATTGATAAAGGAACTTCTTTTCCCCCAGAACACCTTCGAGTTTGTGTTTGTTTATTTTGCTGCAAAGTATTTGCCTCACATGCTCAGAGAAAAATGTTCCTTAGAGTTACCGGTACAAGTTATTTATAGGGTTTAGATAGAGATCCAGGCTCTTAATGCAGGCTTGTAAATCACCCATCCAGATACAGCTATCGGTCACAAACTATAAAGTTTCATTGGGCTGTATACATCACTTACTCTCTTTCTTGAAGTTTGTATATGTTTAATTTTCCACAAACTTCTCCTGCTGTTATTTCCTTCTGATTAAATAGTAAATCTAGGGGATTTCTGAAGACATTTCTCTGAGACAGTATAAGTGAAATTCTTTTTAAAGAGACATGCCCAAGGTACAAATTCACACATTAAAAAAAATCCTTAGCAGTGTTACTAAGGAATTGTATTATTCATTAGAAAAACCATGCTTTAAAACCTAATTTTTTTGCTTTCCAACTTTTCAGACATTAGAAGATATTTAATTACATTTAATTTTCTGGTTCTCTGGCATTAGCAGAGAGGTCTTGCAGATTTGTAGTATAATCTATTTCCTCCTCTTCCAGTGCTCCCACAAGGTGCATAAGGATATGTTACACTATTGCTGAGAAACGGTTCCCTTCCAGGCCTTGTTCCATCTTGGTCTCCAATCTATTCTTCCCCCTCCCCACCTACCTCTACCCCTACCCCTGTGCTGACTTAGCAGCACCTGGGGAAATGGGGAGGGGAATCTGCTTGTGTGGAGCTGTAGCCACTCACCTTTTGCAACAGCGGTAAAGGACCTTATGTTGTCAGAACGTTAGTTCTGGTAGTATAAAGCCCTTATGATTATTAGGCCTTGGGAATAATAGTTTTGTTAAGGTTCAAAGAATTATCTGTTTAAGATCTCTGTGGTCTCTACACAATGGCAGCTGCCAGCTTTGGAAAGCCATGAAAGTTAAACTAGTTTAAGTTCATTGTGTTGATTAGACATGTCCTTAGTTATATACAGAATCGTAACAGACTAAACAGACTGGTCCCATTGACAAACTCTATCAGTGCTTTATTTTCCTACACAATTTTGAAGGGTTATCTCAGTTCTTTCTGATTTTCAACTCCATCCGCTATTCCAGGGCTGCATCTGAAACAATTCCAAAGCTTTTGACCAATAATGGTGCTCTCTTTCCTATCATGTGTGTTCACACATTGAATGGACCAACTTGTAATTCAATATTATTAACAGTATTTATATACCGCTTTTCAACTAAAAGTTCACAAAGCGGTTTACAGAGAAAAATCAAGAAACTAAATGGTAACTAAGCTTTGCCAAGTAATTTAAGCATTTGAGATACAATCAATTTCAGAGCAGGGTTCAGAATAGCTCTTAAAAAGAAAAGTGTTAAAAGATTGATAATACCAAAGAAAACTTGACCAATTGTATATCATGTTTGGTTATAAAAGTAGAAGTACGCAAAAGGGAAAGGAAAGGAATAGCAGAGCATCCTGTGTGATAACCAGAGCAAGGTGATGAACCAAGCCCACACTAAGAATGGAAAACCCATATCATAATAGTGATGCCACTCCCAAGGGCAGTGTTTCTCAAATTGTGGATTGGGACCTACTAGGTGGGTCCCCATTCATTTCAATATTTTATTTTTAATATATTAGATTTGATGCTACCATGGTATGTGACTGCATTTGGAGAAATGTTACACTTCTATACTTTTAACAGGCTACTATGTATATGCTTTTAACAAGAATAGTAAATGGGATTTACTCCTGGGTAGGTTTGGGTAGGATTGCAGCCTAGGATTGTAAAAAGCTTTTCTGCTTGATGATGTCACTTCAGGCCATGACATCACTTCCGGTGGGTCCTGACAGATTCTAAAAAGTTGGTCCTGGTGCTAAATGTGTGAGAACCACTCCCCTAGGGAGTAACTGCTCTAGATAGCCACCTATAGTTGCCTTACAGATAAGGCTGGCCCTATGTCAAATTGTGGCAGTTACCTCGCCCAAAGCCTGAAATTTACAATGAGGATGTTTCACTTGTTTGGCTCCAGCATAGGTTGCTATCTAAATCTGGGCTTTATAGCACAATCCTATGCATGTCTACTCAGAAGTAAGTTCCATTGTGTTCAATGGGGCTTATTCCCAAGACAGTGCGTATAGGATTGTAACCTAAACTAGGTAATTGAGATTCTTGCAAATGTTCACTCTTCACTTCTATTAGCTAAATAAATTTTCACCTGGCTGAATCCTGCAGAGAAATAGCACCTAATTAACAACATTGTGTGTGGTGGAATAATTCCCTTTCTCCAGCATTCCCACTACTGGTTCCTTGTGAACTTTTCCTTGCTTAACTCTCCTTATCTTTTCACTCCCATTCATTTGTGAAGGGGCTGTATGAAAAGAGAAAAGAAAGTTGCAATGAGCTTAGGAACACGTGTAGGCCTGTGATTTGTTTCATGGTCAAGGTTGTCAAATTCAATATAGTGAACCTCTCTCATCATAGTGCTATAGCAGAGGAAACTGCAGCTGCCCAAATTCTTGAAATTATGATTCTCCTCTATAGTTTATTTGCATTGATTCCATGTAACTTTAATCTGAAGCTCAAGACCTGGAGTCCCTTGGGCTAAATTTGGTTCTCAGAGTAATGGCCCCTGCCTCTGAGAGGAATTTTATCAGGGGGGACAAAACTTCTTTTGAGCATCTTCCCAAAGGTGGGAAAGGCAAAATGGGGTGGTGGCGGCGGCAACAGCTGGAATAGTCTTTGGAGTCCATGTCTACTGGGCTTCCTATGCAGAGCTCAGGTCTATCTGCCCACATGGCATCAGCAGCTTGATACAGTAATATGGAAAACCAAACACACTCCTAGGTCTCTCTAAAATCTTTTAAATATATAAAATCATTGCCAAAAAAAATTAGCATCATTGTATTTTGGATCACACTAGAATGGAAAGCATCCTTTGCATACCAGAACTTGCTTCTGCAGCAGCTGTGGTCCTGCAGCTTTGTCCCTGAACTCCTATACCCTCTTTCTGGTAAGTGGATCCACAAGCGAAGAGCTACTGTAGCAGGCCAGTTTCCTGTCACTTGTTAAGGAGTGTCAGGTATGCATTCCTTAGCCTATTGCATATGGCTTGCAGCAGCCGACGCTGCCCACAGTAGTGCCCCCAACATTCCATGTGGGTAGCGAGTCTGGGTGAGATTGGAAAATGTAAGATGCCAGGAAATCTCTGGGCCTTTTCTGAAATCTGAGGTGCTAACAACCTAAACAGATTCACTCACTTTGACCACAATGGCAGGTGTATAGAAAAACACATGGCTTGGGATATGTAACAATGAGCACCCTGGGGCAAGGTGTTTTCTGTTTATCAACAATTAGGAACATGAAGAGAGATCCCCAGCAGGGCACCAGAGTGCTACAGAGGACTCTGGAGGACTTGGACTTGCTACATCTCTGACCTGCTCGGATTAAAAAGGCTAAATCCGGCCAGAAAACCAAAGTGAATGTGTCCAATATGTCTTGCGACACGAGGACAAAAACTGATCGTTGTGCAAACAGCCTTCAAATCAGTTGACCCCACAGGCCTCACATCCAGGTACATGGAGGAAACCGAAAGGAGATGCATATCCATGTGCAAGAGAGCGTTTTATGCATGCATGCCCACTAGGCCCCATAAAGCAGGTTCCCAAGGTGACATGGCGCCATCCCTGTTCGATGCCAATGCAAAGAAGGCCCTGTCTGCCAGAAAACATCCAGAAGGAGGAAATGATTATGTTATGCCTGGCATTGATTTTGCTGCAGTGGCTGTTATTGATCAGTTGTTATTTAATCTACAATTTAACTGTGGATGTCTTAATGCCAAGACTGCTAAGATACTTGTTTTCATGCAATAATAATATCTATAAACATGATTTAAACACAATATAAACATGATTTAAAATGATAGAAGGCTGGCCATAGTCTGCTCCCTCGCTGGGGCAGGGCTGGCCCATCCATGAGGCCAGCTGTGGCGTCACGGGATTCTCCGGATGTAGGTGGCACTGTACAGCCCTGTGACGTCACTGCTGCTGCGCTACAGCCCCGCCCCCCGTGGCTTCTCCCCACCCTTCACCAGGTGATCCTCCAGTGCTCCACCTGCCCAGGCTCTTCAGAGTGCCCCCTTCAGTTTGGGCTGCACCTGTGATGTCAGTGGGGGGTGCCCCACTTACCCCTGTCCAGCCCCTGGGTTCAGCTCCTCATCGTAGACAGACAGGAGGGGGAGACGCTCCTTTGCCCCCCCCACCTCCAGGATGTTGCTGCAGCATCCCCACCTAGACCCATTTCCCCTTCCTGACCCCCTCCAGCTGGGTGACTCTCCTCCTCCTGGGAGAGGAGCCACCCTGAGGGAGGGAGCTGAGAGGTCTGCCCTCTCTCACCCACCCCCACCCCCCAAGCAGGACTGGTCTGACCTGTGCCTACTGGTGCAAGTAGACAGCAGTCCCCAGGGAGGCATCCCTGCCTGCAGCAGTCCAGCAGAGCATGGGGGGCTCTGCTCTCTTCACCCCTTCACAGCCTGTCAGAAACTTCCAGTCCCCAAAATGATGGCACCTGGGCTGGGCTCCAGACATGCAGGGAGACCCTGATGGGGTGCTTCACCACTCCAGAGAGCTGGCCATGAGAAGGCTCACCTACCCACCAAACCTGTGCAACACCATGAAAAGCCCCTCCCAGACCCTGAGATCCAAGGGTGGAGAGGGAGAGAGTTCGCCAGTCAGCCATCCAGCTCCTGTGTCCAGTGCTCCTGTCTGTCTAACCCCCTTTGAAAGACATCTAGGCCATCAGGTGCCATCATCACCACCTCCTGTGGCAAGGAGTTCCACAGACCAATCAGAGGTCAATCAACCCCTGTCCAGCCTTCCCATCCAGCACCCCTGTCTTCCAACCCACTTTAAAAGGCATCTAGGCCTTCAGGGCAGTGGTGTCACTAGGATTTGTGTCACCCAGTGCAGTAGGCCAGTGCGTCACCCCCATGATGCACCTCCTCCCATGCAGTGTGTAGGGCATAGACCTAGGTGGTGGGTATGGTGATGTACTGTTACTCTACCCTGCTGATTTTTTGGTTATACCTTTTGATAGAACACAGATATTTCAATATGGTTTTTTTCATTGCATTCAGCTGTAAATTACACATTGTTCTGCCAGATTTCCACTCCAAGCCTCACTTAGGGAACTTATGCCCACTGTAAGCTAATTAGCTCCCCTTTCATTCCCCAACAATGACCCCAGTTCTCTACAGCAGCACTGCTAGACTCCACCACCAGCATAGCTTGCCTGTTTAAACTGCAGGGACCCAGTTCCTAAGGCAGCAGTCCTTCCAGGTATAGTGGCAGTCCTTAGCTCTCCAGCTCTCCTCAGCCTGTTCGAGTAGTCACAAAGTCAGTCAGAGTATCCAGGGTAAAGTCCAAAGGCAAGAAGCCAAGTCACAGTCCGAGGTCAGGTTCCAGGTAAGTCAGTCAAATCAGTCAGGGTATCCAAGTCAAAGTCCAAAGTCAATAAGCCAAGTCACAGTCCAGGTCAGATTCCAAAGTCAATATGCCAAGTCAGTCAGTCTCCTCTCCAACCTGCACTCCTTCTACAACCCACCCCAAACTCTCCCTTCAGCAGGTGCTTTTATGCCTGGGAGCCTTATTGCCTTCAGTGGCTGGTAAATGGTAAATAGCATGATTGTATTACTTCTAATAACTGCAATTTTCACGATTTTGGTCACTAGTGCACGTCATTCCCCTGTGCATGTCATCCGGTGCAGCCCGCACCATCCTAGTGACGCCACTGGATTGAACCCAGGAGTTTCTGCATTCAGAACAGATGAACTACTACTAAACTATGATCCACCCCTTCAAGTTAAGGTGCGTAAGTAGGCTGTCTTCATAGTCATCAGGTCGTACTAGACCCAGGGAGTGGCCTGCCTAGTGAACACAGGACTGGGTCCTGGAAAGGCATCAGTGGGACAGGGTGCAAGCTGTCAACTCATTCAGCATAGTGTGCCTACATATATTGGAGCAGCAGAGGAGCATGGCAGATGTCTGCAGAAGATTTCCCATCTCCCAGAAGTGGGGGCTTAGGACTCAGAAGGCGGCCAGGCTGGGTGGTAGAACCAGGAAGGGGAATGACCAACCAAGGCCTGGGGACTATAAGGAGAGGGTCAGGACTAAGAAAGGGTTGGAGACCATCTGGATGGGAGGTGCTAGATCCCTGTAAGGTGGCATAGGACAGGGCCTCTGAGAGGAATTTTATCAGGGGGTATGAAGTTTCTTTTGGGCACCTTTGCAAAGGGGGAGGGGTGAAACAGAGTGGGGGAGGGTGGTGATGGGGGTATGGAGGGGCAAAAAAGGGTGGGGGAGGGTGGAGACAGCTGGAAAAGTCTTTGGAGCCCAAGTCTACCCACCCATGTGGCATTGGCAGCTAGATACTGTAATATGGAAAACTAAACACACTCCTAAATCTCTCTAAAATCTTTTAAATATAGAAAATCATGCAGAAAATTAGCATCATTATATTTAGGCCCACACTAGAATGGAAAATGTCCTGTGCATACCAAAATTTGCTTCTGCAGCAGCTGTAACCCTGTGGCTGTGTCCCTGAGCTCCTGTACTTCATAGTTAGCAGATCCACAAGCCAAGGACTTACTGTAGCAGACCTGTTTCCTCCCAGATTTGACACTGTGTTAAAGAATATCATGTATGCATTCCTTGGTCCAGCATATATGACATGCACACTTGTGGTAGTATCTCCAGCATCCCTTGCAGTCAACAAGTCCGAGTAGATAGGAAAATGTAATATTCCAGGAAATTTCTGGGCCCCCTCCATTGACTCCTGGGCCCAGGTACAAATTACCCCCTTTACCCCCCTAAGCCCTGGCCCCTGCCTCCCTTCTGGTTGTCAACCCAGAGAAACCATCACAGGGATTCAGTGGAATTCTACCCTTGTGGGCTGAGGTACATGCATTTTTGGAATTGAACCAGTTGGTTCTGGATTCATTCCAAAGCTCCAGTGGCCTCCTCTGCAGCACCAAAGAACATGCAAGGTGGCTGTCTAGTCTAGTTTCTGGGCTACACTAGGTTCCTGTTTCACACAATTCAAGGCTTCCAATGCAGGGATGGCTTCCACCCTCCAGTGGTGTCACTAGCAGGTGCAGGGGGTATGCACTGCACTGGGTGACACCCTCAGGGAAGGTGGCACCATTAGCAGCCAAAATGTTGGAAACCTTTTGGAAAACTTGTATTTATGAATAATACCATCACATTATAGATCATTGGAAAGATACGTTCATGCAGAATGTAAACGAACAAACTGTGTTGAATTACACAGGCCAACACACATTTTGCTTCCTTAAATGTTGAACCAATTCCTGGGTATATTTGGGGTGCTGATTCCAAAAATGGCATCTGTTTTGCCCTATCATGTCTAGTTTTGGAGACACGGCATAGTCTCTTTAGTGCATGGTTCAAGCAGCTTCCTCATGAGGAAGCTGCTTGAACCATTCACTAATGAGGCTATACTATATCTACAAAACTAGACTTGATAGGGCAAAACGGATGCCATTTTTGGAATCAGCACCCCAAATTCATATCAAACCACTGTAAAGTTTGGGAAAAGCTTTTCTGACCCTCAATTTTGTAGGCCTGTGTTATCTATATTCTAGCAAAGGTTATGGTCAATTAACCAGAAAAAGAAAATACAACTGCTATATGGATCATAATGTGAATTTCCTTAACCCAATAGCATTCAGTGGGACTAACAGCCAGTGAGGTGCTATGACACAGCAGGGAACCAAGAAGGTGCTGGCTCTCATTTCCATGTATCAAAGCTAATACTAGAACTCTTATTTGGTTGTGTGCTTGCCATCAGATTGGCCACTGGTTTTTTTGTTGGTTACTGATTTGTTGGGTGACCTGTACTGTGATATATTAAAATAAATAATGTGAATGGGGGTGACACCAACCCTAGTGATGCCACACTGCCACCCCTGTGTCAGATGTTTCTGACATGTGCAGAGGCTTTGAGCCCCATCCTATGCATGTCTACTCAGAAGTAAGTCCCATTATAGTCAATGAGATAGGAAAATGTAAGATCCAAGGAAATTTCTGGGCCCCCTCCTTTGGCTCCTGGGCCCCCTTTCTGACCCTGGGCCCCAGTGCAAATTACTCCCTTTACCCCCCTCTCCTAGGCCCTGCTTGTATTCCATCCTTGTTTCATTCCCTTGTTTCACAATGTTAGAAGGCAATTAGTCTTTCAGCAGTACAGCCCTATTACTGAATAGGTAGCATTTGGGTACACTAAATCACAATATGGAACCATACATTTGTCAAATGATTTATGTACTACTACATCAATATTTCAACATGCAGACACATGGCATCAACATTTTCACTTTAATCCTGCCTCCAAATTCCCATGAAAGCAGATCGCTCAGGTTTTTCAACCAGCCACTAAACCGGCTTCTCTAAAAAGCTTTAATGAGAACACAGCATCACTGTGATTCATGTTAACTTGGTGTCTTTTCATATGATAGACTTGTAATGGTGTAAATGTACAACAGATTGGTAGCAACCATACATGTGCGTGCATGCCTGCTTCCCTATTTGTTAAGAATCTTGTGCTAGAGAAGAAATAAACTTTTCGCTTTGATATAACACTTCAAGCACTTTGAAGTGTTCACAGAGTAAGTAATCTTACAATAGCGTTGTAAAACAGGTCAATATCTCCATATTGCAGAGTTGGAGACTGAGAAAAGAGCAGCTTTCCTAAGACCTCCTGATGTTTAGGACAGAAGCAATATGATTTGAACTGGGAACTTCCAAGCTCAGTCCCTTAGCCAAGCTCTCATTTAGTACAGCTTGCATTGTTGTTTGATGTAGTACTGGCTGGCTATGTAGTGTCATGACACAATCTCATTTCTTGTATGATCTCTAATGGCAGGAATAATTTATGTGACTAATTCAGCATTCATTGCTTTTACTCCAAATTGCCCTTGCCCTCAGTGCCATCATGTGGCCCCATGGTTTGGCTGGTGATCTCGCCATCTTTGAGTATTACAGGGTGGGAAAGCAAAAGGACAATAACTATCCTGGTTTGCCTGTGCATGGAGAATTTGCAACTCAGTTAGCCTCAGGTAAGTTGGAAGGAAAGAAAGATGGAATGGAGAGAGGCAAATGAGATGAGCTGGGAAAGGAATGAGAGAGGAAAATGAGGTGTGCAAGGGTGATTCAGGGGTGGGATGAGAGACAAATAGGGTGGGGAAGGTGGAGTATGGGCACAAGTAAGGAAGCTCAGAACTGGATTGTGCCCAGTGAACCCTGGTGGCTCCTTAATTTAGCCAAATCTGATAGATTGCAAAGTGCCATGATGTGACCTTTCCCACATTTGCTTGGTGAATTCCAGTTGGGAGAGATTGGCAATGTGATTTTAATTAAGAAAGAAAAAGATGCAGTAATTAGAAGGAGACTGGCACTGAGTCAGCAATAACAGCAAAAGGATGAACATTTTCACAATTTAGCCTTTTTCTCAAGAACCATTTCTGTGCCCTGCAATGTACTACTTACTTTCAAGTTGGAAAATTCAGCACAGCTTTAGTTTGATTATGTTTTTGCAGCTCATGCAAATTGTGCTCGAATTTGCTATAAAGTAAGAAGTTATTAAAGTGTACATTGTAAGCTGGTAGAGCACATTTTGTTTTATGGAAAGTCAGCCAGTGGAGAAATGGAAAAAAAAGAAAAGAAAATGTATTCACTTACTCTGAGAAAGATTTGTACGCTTTCACTTTATGGAACATACTGTATTCAAAGGTTATTTTAAATTTGGTAAGGAAGCCACTTGTCTAAAGGTTACAGCTGCTGCAGCACGGTCTAAACATGTCCATGCCATAGCATACAGCAGCACACATCACATTTCATTACATTGACAAGACTGAGCGGATTCTTCCAGTTGTGTTAATTTTGCCCACAAGTCAGTTTGTGTTGCACTTATGAGAAGCATGTGACATTTCCTGGCCTTTGTTGTCCCTCCAGGTCCTAAGGTCTACTTCAATGCCTTTCTAAAGTGGAAGAGAATTTGGAGCAAAGGGAATTGAAGCTTTCCATGGCGGTGTCACAGACCAGCAGGGCATCCCCTGCGGTCACCTGGGAAGTCAGATGTGCTCACCACCGGAGTGGGTGAGAAATAGACTAGCATACAGCATATTTGCTTTCCCTCTCTGGGCTGAGAGTGATGGGTGGCACATTTCAAATTCCTGACATGGAAGGTCACAGCTCATAAGCACCCTTTGGGAGTAGGGAAGTGGAAACTGAAGGGCATGTCTTTGAATGACATTGATCCTTCCAGCAGGCAACAGGATGGAAAACAATGGAAACAAAGACTTCTTTCCATGGCAGCCAACTACTCAATCTGTGCTGTCCATAGGATTGATATTTGAGCTCCTTCCATGAAATTTGATGTGGATCTGGATGTGTATTTTATTTCTTTATGATGCTTCTTTGTTACTAAATGCACCTCACCCTTTGTTTAGGCAATGCATGCTCATGACACATATCCAGGGTGTGTGAAAATTGATAACCACATCACAATGGTTAAAATGATTTCTTATACCAGGACATAAGGGCTGGTTAGGGCTAGGTTAGTCTGCTGAGTTTTTCCAAACTGCTGTCCTAGTTTCTGTGCCCTTCTCTTGACTCCTCTTGCACCTATTCCTTCCATCAACATTGCCCCTAGGACTTGCCATGCTGCTTGGAATAGCTGGTGGTGCCCAAGTTCTAGCAACCAAGTTTCCTTACATTATGCACATGCATCACATAAAGTGACATACGTGGTAGGTGGACCTGTGGCAATAGCAGTCACTGGGAACATGCACTTAGAGTGGAAGATCTGGGGGGTGGGATGAACACATCACCATTTAATATTTAAATGTCTAAAATATATAATTTTAGACATTTTATAATGTTTATATAATATGTGTGTGTATAGATAGATAGAATCCTAACGATCACCCAGTGAGCTTCATGTCTTGGGTGGTAATTTGAACCTGAGTTTGCTCAGTCGAGGCCTGCTACTCTAACCACTACACCATACCACTTCCTGAGCGTATTGGGCATCACACATATATTTTAATGAGGCTGTGTCATAGGCTGTATCATTAGGTTTTTCAGGGTATGTTTTGTTTTTTAGTTGCTTTTGGTTATTGCTCTCCCTTTATGCTCTCTGTGTTGGCTTTATGCTCGCTTTCATATTTTGGTTTTGTTATTTCATGGTCTCTTCTTTTGTGTTTTAAATTTTTATATTTGAATCTTGTGAGAATGAATTGGAATAGAAAGCTTTATAATTAATTAATAGATAAGATGAAATTGGTGAAGAAGGAAAGATTTAATTAACTCTTCAACTGATTAACACATAAGCCCTATGCAGATATTATCATCCATCTGGAAAAGAATGCATGGTGGGGGGCTTAGCAACAGCACAAGCCCCAGCCCTGCCCTGATGCACCCCCAAAGCCCTGCCCCTGTATGTACATGTGTATGGGGGGGGGGTCATCTGAACTACCTCTTTATGTGTTCTGCTAAACCCAGTGAGCAAAGAGTGGCAGTGGCTGGGGTTGGCTGAACTAACCCCTCATGAACTAAGCAAAACTAGCACAGAAGCAAGATGAGGAGTGGGACACGAGCGTGCTTGCCAGTAATTTCATGGGGTCAGTTTGGGCACTTAGAATGAGCAGCAAAATGGCAGATGCGCTTCAATGTCAGTAAGTGTAAAGTCATGCACATTGGGGCAAAAAATCAAAACTTCACTTATAGGCTAATGGGTTCTGAGCTGTCTGTGACAGATCAGGAGAGAGATCTTGGGGTGGTGGTGGACAGGTCAATGAAAGTGTCGACCCAATGTGCAGCAGCGGTGAAGGCCAATTCTATGCTTGGGATTATTAGAAAAGGTATTGAGAAATAAGATTATAATATTATAATCTTATATTATATAATATTTTATAATATAATTATATATAATATAATTATAGATTATATATTATAATCTAATATTATAATGCCATTGTACATATTGATGGTAAGGCCACACCTGGAGTATTGCGTCCAGTTCTGGTCGCCACATCTCAAAAAGGACATAGTGGAAATGGAAAAGGTGCAAAAGCAAGCGACTAAGTTGATTACTGGGCTGGGGCACCTTCCTTATGAGGAAAGGCTACGGCATTTGGACCTCTTCAGTCTAGAAAAGAGACGCCTGAGGGGGGACATGATTGAGACATACAAAATTATGCATGGGAAGGATAAAGTGGATAGAGAGACGCTCTTTTCCCTCTCACATAACACCAGAACCAGGGGACAGCCACTAAAATTGAGTGTTGGGAGAGTTAGGACAGACAAGGGAAAATATTTTTTTACTCAGCATGTAGTTAATCTGTGGAACTCTTTGCCACAGGATGTGGTGATGGCATTGGGCCTAGATGCATTTAAAAGGGAATTGGACAAATTTCTGGAGGAAAAATCCAGTACAGGTTACAAGTCATGATGTGTATGTGCAACCTCCTAATTTTAGAAATTTACATCAGAAAGCCAGATGCAAGGGAGGGCACCAGGTTGCAGGTGGTGTCTGTTGTCTTGTGTGCTCTCTAAGGCATTTGGTGGGCCACTGTGAGATACAGGAAGCTGGACTAGATGGGCCTATGTCCTGATCCAGTGGGGCTGTTCTTAAATATTGTCTGAACACCAGTCTAATCTGAGGGTTGGTGTTGCATGTCAGGTCTAGTAAGACATGGTCTGATAGCCCAGAGGAAGGAAAAATGTTCCCAGTGGCACCAATGAGAACTTTTTCTCCCTTGACAAACAGCAACCATGAAGTTCCCTGTTCTAGACTGGGACTGCAGTGTGGAGCAGTTAGGAGAGATTAAAGAAAGCAGAAAATAGATCCAGCATAGCTTATGGGTTTTCCCTCCTGCTCCACCCCACACTGCCCACACCTGATTCCATGCACAGAGTCATATATGGCAATTGCCATGTACATTGCATTCTGTCCCATCCCCCCTTCAATACACAACCAGTACAAACTCTCTTTGACTGAATCTTTCACTGGCAATAGGGGATGAGGTCTCATACCCAGGCCTCTTGGTTCCCACCTCAGCTGGCTAGGTTGTCATGGCCATCAGGCTTTACCCTCTGGGTTGGTTCCAGGCTCATAGCAGCTGCGCTTAGTCGGAAGAAACTGCTGGGTAGCTGGCTAGCAGTAGCAGCTCCTCCTCCTTTGTGGGCATGTTTGTTGACTTTGGATAGTATAAAAATACCTGTTATATATAGTTTTAGAAAACAACTACTACTAGCTGGTGCTGAAACTGATGAGATGGATATAAATACAGTATTATCTAATGCACACGTCATTTATCACTGAAGGGTCCAAGACCTCCAAGTGTCTCCAAGCAGAATACAAAGAAGAGCAAAATAGATGCATGGGATAAAAACTGAAGACATCTTAAAGGGAAACTAGGTTGGGTTTATTTGAAATAACTCCTAAAAACATTGAAGTTTTCCCCCTCACTCCACTTTTCCATCTCTTCAGCAGATAAGGAATAAAAAATAAATGCATAGATTTCACTTTCTGCTTTTTTGCTGAGAAGTTAACAGGAAAGATTCTGATTAAAAATTCAAAATGGTCTATTAGATGGTAAGGAAGCTTAACAGGATACATCTGTAGAGTATTACCTTGGTTTCAGATTTTTCTCTATCAAGGCTTCCCCCAAATAACCTGGGGAAATGTAAGTTGGTGAGAATTTTCTCTGAGAGGTCCAGGGTGTCCTTCACAGACATCCCCAGGATTTCATGGGATGGGGAAAGAAGGAAATGCCTTTTTTTTGCAGTTGTCATGGCACACCATTCTGCCAGCCAGAAATGGTGATGAAATGCTAAGAGATCTCTGTTGGAGATTGTTCTGCCAAATTCCCAATCCAGTCTCTGCCTAGAGAATTATGCCCACATTTAGCTCCCCTTTTTTACCCAAGAATGACCCTGGTTCTGCCCTGCAGCCCTACTGGACCCCACCTCCAGGATAGCTCACCTGTGCAACCTGCAGAGGTCCACTCTCCTGCCAGTAGCCTCCCACCACTACAGCAGCCCCTTGGTCCTCAGCAGGTCTTGGGTACAGCAGCCACACACCAAACTCCAGTGTCTCCAGCAGTCTGTTCCAGCAGTCTCCAAAGTCCATTCACCATCAATTCCTTAGTCCATTAATCCAGTCTGTCCTTCCTCAAGGTTTCCTCCTTCTGTTACCCACACCACACTCTCCCTTCAGCAGGTGCTTTTATGCCTGGGAGCCTTATTGCCTTCAGTGGCTGCAGCTGTGCAGCACACCCTTTGCTGACAGCTCAGGCCTAAAGGGGCCACTGCAGACACCACATTCTACCTCCTCACCAGATCTTCCGCTATTCCACTACAGAGATTTCCAGGCAAGGTCACAGTTCTCCTTGGGTATGGGAATGACCATTAAACCTGTGTAAGTCTGTAATGCGGACATCTCTTCATTCCCATTCACTTTGTTTTGATTCCATTTCATAAAGAGATAAATTTGTTTTGATCAAATATAGGCCATTTCTTCTACAAGATTTGCAGGTTAGCTGTTTTTCAGCTCACCACAAGAATTTCTTGCATGATGAGTTGTGCTTAGGGTACATTTTTGTTTGTTTGTTAAATAAGCAAATACAGTCTTGCTTCAAACCAAGTTGATTTACTGGATGTATAGAATAGTCAGGCACCTAAGTTATTTAAGAATATTGGCACTTTGGAAGCTAAGTACTAAAGCACTTCATTTCAATTTCAACTCTTAATTGAAAATCAGTTGCTTCAAGCTGTTCATTTACTAACTCTGATTTATCCTCTGATCTCTCCCTTCCTACCTTCTTCTTACTTCCTCACCTTTGAAGCCAGCATCCATGTGCAACAATGCAACATGTTTCATGGGACCAGAATTTCACTTGTAGATTTATGGATTTCATGTATTTTTACAAATATTTTGTCAAGTTTGATAGAACTGATAAAGAAATCAGAAGAAGACTCTACCTTACTTGATCTTACATTTTGTATTGATTACATACCACCATCATTGGGCAGGGCCAGCTCAGCCATGAGGCTGACTGAGTTGATCACCTCAGTTGGTTTGAACTGTGTCCATAAGTGTACATGAAATGAATGTAGGATACACATTGTATCCTTGATGCTACCATGTTATATGACTGCATTTCGGGAACTGTTACAGACCTGTACTTTTAACTGGTGACTATGTATATGCTTTTAACAATGATAGTCAATGGGACTTACTCCTGGGTAAGTGTGGGTAGGATTGCAGCCTAGGATTGTTAAAAATTTTCCTGCTTCATGATGTACTTCTGGTCATGACATCACTTCTGGTGGGTCCTGACAGATTCTCATTCTAAAAAGTGGGTCCAGGTGCTAAAAGTGAGGACCACTGCTCCATGAGCTTGTCACTCATTTCCCAACTTGCCTTCAACAGCTCCCTGGATCAATTCAGAGCCTGAAAAGAAGGGTTCAAGGTTAGCATTTGAGGCAGCTGGTTGGTTTGATTGCTGAAGGAGTGGCCCGACTGGAGCTGCCTTTTAATGCTTGTCATTGGCAGGAACTCTTGTTCAGAGTGCAGCAGGAGTACAGTTTGGGGGTTTCTGGCCAAAACCAATATAGGATTTTCACATGTTGAATAAGCAATCCCCTGAGCCAATGGAGGACACACATTCCAAAGCATTAATCCTTTGTCCCAGAAATGTCTGTATGTCTCAGTTTCCTTAGAGGCTGACCTCTTGACCAGCTTCTGAGGTAAGGAGCAGGGGAGACAATGAGAAGAAAGGGATGCCTGGATTCTTATAAGGGGAATAATAAATGGATGCAATCATTGAAACTTTGGATTAATGTGAAGTGACATCATTCTTACATTGGTGAAGTCACCCTGAGGTCAAAGAGCTGGTGTTTTCTAATTTAGTGCATTTTTTGGAGAGCAACATACTTGTGCCATGGCTCTAGAGTCCAGATAAACTTTTTACCTGTGGAATTTTCCATCCTCTACAGCAAGGGTGCCCAAACCCCAGCCTTGGGGCCACATGTGGCCCTCAAGGCTTCTCAATGCAGCCCTCAGGGAGCCCCCAGTCTCCAATGAGCCTCTGGCCCTCCAGCAATTTGTTGGAGCCCGCACTGGCCCACTGCAACTGCTCTCAGCTTGAGGGAGACTGTTTGACCTCTCTCGTGAGCTGTGGGATGAGGGCTCCCTCCACTGCTTGCTGTTTCATGTCTGTGATGCAGCAGAGGCAGCAAAGGAAAGGCCAGTCTTGCTTTGTGCAAGGCCTTTTATAGGCCTTGAGCTATTGCAAGACCTTCATTCATTCATATAAATTCATCTTTAATATATTCATTTATGTAAACTTATGCAAATTTATTCAAATTTTAAGTGTAAATTCTTTTTTTTTCCCCAGCCCCTGACACAGTGTCAGAGAGATGATGTGGCCCTCCAGCCAAAAACTTTGGACACCCCTGCTCTATAGGGTCTTCAGAGGAGGAGGCTGGGAAGGAGAATGGGAAAAAGAGAAAAAAAGTCATTTTGAACTATGTTAAACACTTTGTATTATCCCTGGGCAAAAAGACATGCATCTGACACCCAATATGAATATAAGTATGTTCAATAGCAGCCCACAGCAGGAAATGGCACCCTCTTAACATACTGATCCATAACTATCCCCTCCCCAAGTATTGCAGCCAGTAGACATCTCCCAAGGATATCTATCACTTTCTATCCCTAACTTTACAAATGTAATCATCTTTAAATGTTTTACACACTGTAGATTACCAATAAAAAATGTTAGCACGTTATCTTCCCTCTTAACACAGCTTCAAATTAAAAAGAAGACGAGGCCAACACAAACGATAATATGTCTTGAAGTCTTTCCAAATGTAAAACCAGATGCCAATTGCATGTTAACAAGCCCACTTAGTTTTCCTTCCACAGTTTCAATCCCATCCAATTTCCACAAGCAAAACAGCATTTCCCCCCAAATATGAGAGAAGAAACTCAGTAGTGCTTGCACTGGAGACCTGCTCTGGAGAAATTAAGATGGGGACCTGGTGTTCTGCAGATACTCTTTAAAGTTAGAAAATAATCAGGGTGATACTTACTGGAAAAGTTTCTGGCTTTAGAATCCAGATTTAGATGTTGAATGACACCTTGTGTGAGAGATGGTGGGGGTGGGAGCAGGGCCTCTGAGAGGAATTTTATCAGGGGGTGTAAAGTTTCTTTTGGGCCCCTTGCCAAAAGGGAAGGGGGCAATGGAGGCAGGCAGAATGGGAGGCAAGACAGGGCAGAGGGAAGGTGCTGACCGTCTTCTGTCTTTGGAGCACAGGTCTACCAGGCTTCTTGATGCAGACCACAGGTTTGCAACCATGGGGCTTTGGTAGCTAGCTACAGTAATATGGAAAACCAAACACACACTAAGGGTGCAATCCTAACCCACTTTCCAGCACAGGCATAGCTGTGCCAATGGGACATGTGCTGCATCCTGCAGTTGGGGGTATGTCACAGAAACCTCCTCAAGGTAAGACAATGTTTGTTTCCTTACCTTGAAGTTGCATTGTCCTTGTGTCAGTGCTGGAAAGTTGGTTAGGATTTCGGCCTGACAGCCCAATCCTATCCACACTTTCCTGGGAGTAAGTCCCATTGACTCAAATGGAACTTACTTCTGAGTAGACATGCATAGGATTGGGCTGTAACTTTCTCTAAAACAGGGGTGTCAAACTCATTTCATACGAGGGCCAAATGGCATTCATGATGTCTGCTGAGGGCTGGAAGCGATGTCATTAAGCAGGAAGTGATGTCATTAAACAACTCACAACCAAAAATGAGCACTTTTTCTCACTTAGGAATTCATTAACTACAAATGACAGAAGAGAAAACAAATAAATCCTTATCATATTTCAAGATATGGGAGAGCGCAATTTTCGTGGGGACTGCCCTTTTAGCAGTAACACCTCAGCACTGCTCAGCAGCTGAGAGTCAGATAAAAATCTTCCCCTGGCCACATCCGCGCGCCCCCCCCCCTAGGTTTGACACCCCTGCTCTAAAACATTTCAAATATAGAAAATCATTGCAGATTAGTATCATTGTATTTAGGCTCACACTAGAATGGAAAGTGTCCTGTGTATGCCAAAACCGACTTCTTTAGCAGCTGCAGTGCCACAGCTGTGTCCCTGAGCAACTCTACACTCCTTCATGGTTACTGAATCCACAAGCCAAAGAGCTACCATAGCAGGCCAGCTTCCTCCCAGATTTGACACTGTGTTCAGGAAGGTTATGGATGCATTCCTAGGCCCTGTGTGTATGGCTTGCAGCAGCAGTTGCCACTGAATGCACATGGTTGTGTCCCCAGCATCATGCACAGGTAGCAAGTTCAGGTGAGATAGGAAAATATCACATTCCAGGAACTTTCTGGACCCCCCCCCTTTGGCTCCTGGGCCCCCTTTCTGACTCTGGGCCCTGGTACAAATTACCCCCTTTCCTAGGCCCCATTTTGCACCCCTTCTAGCTACGTCACTTGGAGACACATTGCAACAAATGCATACATACATACATGACACATGCATGCATGTCATATGCCATGCTGTGGTGAGGGCCTTGCACGCTGCGGGAGGGGCTGCTTGCATGCTGCAGTGAGGCTCCCTGCAAAACTGAGTGCTTTGCATACATACATGCCACATACATACATGTCACACACATGTACATACATGTCACATGCCATGCTGCAGTGAGGGCCTTGCATGCTGCAGGAGGGGCTGCTTGCACATTGCGATGAGGCTCTCTGCAAAACCGCTTTGCATATGTACATGTCACATACATACATGTCGCACGCATACATACATGTCACATGAAATGCTGTGGTGAGAGCCATGCATGCTGGGGGAGGGGCTGCTTGCATGCTGCAGTGAGGCACCTGCAAAACTGAGTGCTTGCATACATACAGGTCACATACATACATCACATGTCACATGCCATGCTGCAGTGAGAGCCTTGCATGCTGTGGGAGGGGCTGCCTGCATGCCGTGGTGAGGCTCTCTGCAAAGCCGCTTTGCATACATACATGTCGCATACATACATGTCACATAAGTACATACATGTCACACGCCATGCTGCGGTGAGGCTCCTGCAAAACCTTTGCATGCAACCGTGTGCCTAAAGCCTTGCAGCAAGTCTTCCTGAGAGGGAGCAATTTGGGGTCTGCCCCTCGATCTGCATAATGAGAAATGGTTTGCCTAAGATGCCAGTGAGCCCCCCAGCTTTGATGACCAGAGCACGGCACCCTGGGGGGGGGGCAAAAGTAATCCGGGCGGGGGTGTGCGAGCCCGCGCCCGGCGGTCTTTTCTCGCGGCGCTCCCGCAGCGAGGACCAGCCCTGGGCTCTGCGCACCACGACCTGGGACAATTCGAACTCGTGGCCAGGACGACCCCTTGCGCCCCGGCGAGCGATCACCCAGGTAGCCACAGGCCAGGCGCTGACTGCCTCTGCCCAGCCGCTTCTTCAGGCTGTTCACAGCGGGGACGTCCGCGCCAATGACGGGCGCTCGACCAGCCCGCCACTGCTCGCGCCCGCTCCGCCTGCCTCGGGCCCTGTGTGGCTGATGACTGCTGAGCGCCCAAGCCTACGCGGGTCTACTCAGAAGTAAGTCCCATGACAGTCAGTGGGACTTACTCCCGGGAAAGTGCGCCTAGGTTTGCAGCCATACTTACCTAGGAGTAAGGCCCACTGACTATAATGGGACTTACTTCTGAGTAGACATGCATAGATTGTGCTGTAAGGCTGCAATCCCATCCACACTTCCCTGGGAGTAAGCCCCACTGACTATAATGGAAGTTTCTTCTGAGCAGACATGCATAGGCTAGGGCTCTGAGGCTGCAGTCTTATCCACACTTTCCTGGGATTAAGCCCCATTAACTCTAATGGGACTTACTTCTGAGTAGACATGCACAGGATTGGGCTGTAAGGCTGCAATTCTAGCCTCACTTACCTGGGAGTAAGTGACTATAAGTGACCATTGTAAGTGTCCATTGACTATAAAGGGGCTTGCTTCTGAGTAAACGTGCATAGGATTGGGCTCTGAGACCCACCAAACAACACCCAGGGCCCAGTTCTCTCCAACTTTCCAGCCCTGGTGTAGCCATGCCAATGGGGTGTGTGCTGCCTCCTGTGGTGGGAGTGTACTCATGGAGACCTCTTCAGGGTAAGGGAAAGTTTGTTCCCTAGTCTCAGGGCTGCCTAGCAGCTGCACTGGCTCTGGAAAGTTGGATAGAATTGGGCCCCAAGAGACACTCAAGAGCGCCAAAGCAAGGCCTTGAGGTGCCAAGAGAACCTGCTCTCCTCAAGTGAGCTTCTCCTCAGTCGAGCTAGCTGGCTGGTTGCGCTCCCCAGCATGGAAGGAAGGAAGGAAATCGTGGCTGTTTGTAGTGAGGAAGATGGGGCAGCAGTGAGGAAGATGAGGCGGCAGCAGAGTGTGAGGTCCCTCTGCCCGTCCTGCAGGTGACTCTGTAGAAGGCTGAGACCTTGAAGCGAGAACCGCTTAAGAACATAAGAAGAGCCCCACTGGATCAAGCCAAAGGGGCCCATCCAGTCCAGCCTCCTGTATCTCACAGGGGCCCTCCAGGTACCTCAGGGAGCACAGAAGGCAACAAGAGACCTGCATCCTGGTGCTCTCCCTTGCATCTGGCATTCTGAGGGAGCCTACTTATAGAATCAAAAGGTTGCACGTACTCATCATGGCTTGTAACCCGTGATGGAGTTTCCTTCAGAAATCTATCCAGTTCCCTTTTAAAGGCATCTAGGTCAGGTGCTGTCACAACATCCTGTGGCAAGCAGTTCCACAGTCTAGAATCATTACAATTCTATCACCACATCCTTTGGCAAGGGATTTCACAGACTAATCCCACACTGGGGTTAAGAACCAGCAGCGACTATGCAGCTAGTGCAGCGTCTCTGAAACTACTGCTACTCCAAGCATGCAAGCAGAACATGAGGTGTAGGATGCTGTACCGCTCAGCATACTTGTACCACCTCTGGACAATGAAGAGATCCATTGACTAAGAAAAGACATTGTAAGAAGAGCCCTGCTGGATCAGGCCAAAGTGGGCCCATCTAGGCCAGCTTCTTGCATCTCACACGAGATGCCTCAGGGAGCACCCAAGACAACAAGAGACCCGCATCCTCGTGCCCTCCCTTGCATCTGGCATTCTGAGGTAGCCTACTTTTAAAACCAGGAGGTTATATGTACACATCGTGGCTTGTAACTTGTGATGGACTTTCCCTCCAGAAATCTGTCCAATCCCCCTTTAAAGGCATCAAGTCCAGGTGCCATCACCACATCCTGTGGCAAGGAGTCCCACAGACCTCCACAGCAGGAACCTGAAGTCCAATGGAGACATCGCCATGAAGTACCTCAGTTGCCTTTACAAGAGCTGTTATCTCTGCCCATGTCCATTGTTCAGTGACAACTGCTGCCGGAGCCTCACAGGGTGATCATGGAAGAAGAAGAAGGAAGGGGGGAAACAGCATCTCACCATGTGCCAGCTGGGGGGCTCAGCCAATGAAAGCGAGCACAGGCCCTATCCAGCTGTCAGTTTGAACACGTTCAGTTCACACATTGTGGGCATCAACAGAAACTCCTCCAGGGACTCCGGAAGATGCGAGGTACCAGGAAGAACAAACATTTAGATGTCCGTCTCCCCAGCAGCTGTTTTGGGCCTTAGGGTGCTGATGTGAACAAGGTCTTCAGGAACGCCACCACTGGGAACCCCATGGTTGTTACTGGGGGCTTTCCCTTATCTGACTTGGGGACAAGAGTTCAGTGTTATGATTGCTTATCAAGGGGGATTCATAGTGTACTTTTTCAGGCTGTTTTGCTTTGGGTTTTGGGGGATGTGATGCCAGTGGCATAGCTAGAGGGGGTGCAAAGCACTAAGTTTTGCAGGGAGCTGTGGCCTGCTGTGGCCTGCAAGCAGCCCCAACCCCTCCCCTTTGGAGCCATTCTGGACCTTGGGAGCAAAATGGAGGCCTTCCTCCTGAGGCTCCCTGCTTTGCACCCCCTCTAGCTACGCCACTGTGTGATGCACCATATTTATTGTTTATAGCCTTTTTGTGGCTGCTGACGCTGCCTTGTAAGTGCACATGTTTTGCAACACCTTCCTCCAAAACATAAGCAGTGGAAGCAATACACTCCCCTCTTATATTTTTTAAGTGGGAAGGGCAGCTTATTATATAACAGTTTGCAGCGACACACTAGAATCAAATGCGGGCATTGGTTTTTATTTAACATTGCACTTTGGGGTGTGCAAAATAGCTTATGATTTTTGTTTCAGCACAAACACAATACATTGCAGTTTGGGAATGTTTGCATTTATTGTTTTTCTGGAGGTTAGAAAAGTAGAGGTATTTGTTAAAGCTGTGTTACGACCAAAGGCTGCGGTCCTCTGCACAGTTGAGCTGCTTAAATTGCATCAAAGGCAACAGGATTGAAGTACCTGGTCTGAGTGCAGGATTATAGTTTAACAACAGCACCAATCTATCCCCATTTCATTAAAAGTAAGCACCACTATACTCAGTGAGACTGAAGTCCAGCTAACTGTACATAGGATTAGGAACCAAATATTTTTGAGTCCCTATGCCCTTGCAGTGATTTCCAGCCAGTGTGCCATGAATTGTCCACAGATGTGCCACAGGAGTTTGGGGAGGATCATTTATGAGTAGGGCCATTGGAGGATGTGAGCCCCCCATCAGCAGCATGGTGTGCCTTGTCAATTGTAAAAAACAACAACAAAAAAACACAACAAAAAACTGATGGTGTGCTTTGACAATTTTAGCACCTTGTCAGTGTGCTGTGAGATGAAAAAGGTTGAAAATTGCTGCCCTAATGGAACGTGCTGGAATCCCTAGCATGTATGCACTGCTGAAACAGAGACGCCTGTGTTGGCTCGGTCATGTCGTGAGAATGGATGATGGCCGGATCCCAAAGGATCTCCTCTATGGAGAACTCGTGCAAGGAAAGCGCCCTACAGGTAGACCACAGCTGCGATACAAGGACATCTGCAAGAGGGATCTGAAGGCCTTAGGAGTGGACCTCAAAAGGTGGGAAACCCTGGCCTCTGAGCGTCCCGCTTGGAGGCGGGCTGTGCAGCATGGCCTTTCCCAGTTTGAAGAGACACTTGGCCAACAGACTGAGGCAAAGAGGCAAAGAAGGAAGGCCCGTAGCCAGGGAGACAGACCAGGGACAGACTGCACTTGCTCCCAGTGTGGAAGGGATTGTCACTCCCGAATTGGCCTTTTCAGCCACACTAGACACTGTTCCAGAACCACCATTCAGAGCGCGATACCATAGTCTTTCAAGACTGAAGGTTGCCAACACAGAATGTAATTAACCTTAAGAGTGTGTAACTGAAATAAATTCTTCCCTTGTTTAACCCACATCACCATTTCTCTTCCCTTCCAGGGTTGTCTACCCTGTGTTGAATTTTGAGTTGTAAAATGGAGCTGCTGAGAACCAAGGTGTTGCCAGGGTTTCTGAGAGGAATTTTATCAGGGGGTGCAAAGTTTCTTTAGGGCCCTTTGCAAAGGGAGAAGCATGAAACAGAGTGGGGGAGGGTGGTGACTGGCAAGCAGAATGGGGGCAGGGAGGGCGAAACAGGGTAGGGGGAGTGGGGAGACCACTGGAAAACTCTTTGGAGCCCAGGTCTGCTCACGCATGTAGCATCGGCAGCTAGATACGGAAATACAGAAAACCAAACACACTCCTAAGTCTTTCTAAAATCTTTTAAATATAGAAAATCACGAAGAAAATTAGCATCATCATATTTAGGCTCACACTAGAATAGCAAGTGTCCTGTGCATACCAAAACTTGCTTCTGCAGCAGCTGTAGACTTGCAGCTGTGTCCCTGAGCTCCTATATACTCCTTTGTGGTGAGCCTTTGTGGAGCCACAAGCCAAAGAGCTACTGTAGCAGGCCAGTTTCCTCCCAGATTTGACACTGTATTGAGGAGTATCATGTATGCATTCCTCAGCTTGGCATATATGGCTTGCCAATATCTGCAGCCAAATGCTCTTTGTAGTGTCCCCAGCATTTCATGCAGGCAACAAGTTTGAGTAGACTGGAAAATGTAAGACTCAAGGAAATTTCTGGGCTCCTCCCTTGGCTCTTGGGCCCCCTTTCTGAGCCTGGGCCCAGATACAAATTACCCCCTTTCCTAGGCCCTAGGTGGGAGATACAATTTAAGCACCAGTAGTGAAAAACCATGTATTGATTTCACTGATTTTGTCAATTTTTAAAATACCCATCATAATTTTTGTAGTGTTCTGTTGTACAAAATGTTTTGCAAGGGGTCTGTGCAACATGTAGCCCGCTGAGTTGAACACAGTATACTGACCATCCTTGGCCAACACACAAGAGGCTTGAGGAAACTTGTACTTCTGAGAGACAGCAAAATGCTGAAGCAGGAGGTTTATTGATGGGCCGGCTGGTGGGCCGTGGTCAACTTAGTGAGTCACAAGCTTCCTCTATAATTTTGCTCATTTCACATTGTTCATTTGTCATTTCAGTAGCAGTGAGCTTCCCAGAAGCAGGAAGCAAGTCAGATGGATTGCCAGAAAAGGTGTTTCCTCACTTCTCCCCTGAATGGAAGAGTTCTATCAACCATGTGTAGCCCTGTATCCCTTGCAGGCTCATTCTTGATGAATGTCCAGTCTGAGCAGATGTTGGCTTGGTCCGGTATGTATCTAAAACACACACACTCAGATTCCTCTTTCTTCTGGTTTACAATTGCATAGAAATGTTGTGAATTGTATTTTTCAAAGTCAAGCCCAGAAGACTTCAGCATGAGAAAGACCATGTTAGAGAACTGGGGAAACAGTGTTATGTTTGTGGCAGAAGCCTGTGTGGAGCCTGTATTGTCTCCTCAGGGGCTTGAACAAAATCTGGGCAGGCTTAGGTCCAGATTTGGTAGTGCAGTGATGGTCAACTTTTTTCATCTTATGGCACACTGAGAAGGTGCTAAAATTGTCAAGGCACAGAAACAATTTTTTTCTTTTTTACAATTGTCATGGCACACCATTCTGCCAGCCAGTGGCTCACATCCTCCAATGGCCCTAATAATAAATGACCCTCCCCAAATTCCCTTGGCGCACCTGCAAACCATTCATGGCACACCAGTTGAAAATCACACATTTCAACAGCACACTGGTTGAAAATCACTGTGCTAGAGCTTAGAGGTGGTCCTCAGATGTGCTTCTTTTTTCATCAGTCTTACTTTTTCTGAATTGGGCTTTTTGCCAGTGAGTTGTTAGCAACAAATAGTTCATTTATGAGAAGAAGCCTAGTTTGTCCTGCTGTTCTTACATATCCAATACCCAGTACAAAGGACTGGCAGCACACTGGATGAGAGATGTGATGTCAAGTTTAACTTTCAACAAAGAGCTTCACGGGTGTAAAAATCTATCACTGTCAGCCATTTTCCTGCATAAATTCCCTTTCCTCAGGCTTCTGAGGTGTTGCCTGGCCATTTAAGCTGCATCTTTTTATAGATACCGTGAAATATATATTTTTATGTGGAAAATCTATTTAGGGTCCTGAAGGATGAGGTAAGATAAACTCAGGTGATCCACATTTTCCTGCAGGATTGTCTTGCTTTTCTATAAAAGGGGCTGATAGTTTTCTAGAATATTAGCTGTAAAGCTGGGCCTTGTTAAAGTTACAGTCAGAGAATGCAATAAATGTGTTATTTCAGCATATATTAGCGCATGGGCTATTCTTGATTTAGGGGGTGATGTGACTGTGGTATTGTGGACTGTACTGGGTTCCCTGCACCACTGCTGTGTTGGAAATCATATGGTCCCTCTCTTATATAATGCATTCCCTTACAGTTCCAGCTCTTGACTTGTTCAGAGACAGTTTCTTTAAAATTTAATCAGGAGCTTTATCATCGCCTGTAGGCAAAAGGTGCCAGAGCAAAAATGCCTTTAGAGTAAGGAAACCAGATATCTAGTCGAATGGCACCTTCCTTATTTTTTTCCATTTTAATTTTAATCATTATACAAAACCACAAATCTTCCTGAATACAAAGAAAGTAGGATTCCATGCCCTGTGATGGTCAGGAGCCAAAGAATCGCACAGCCAGAATAGTTCCATGCACTTGAGGAGGTCTTAAATTTGTGCTTTTCCAACAAGAGCTTTTCTGTGCCACACGTCAGACCAATTTTGAATTAATAGCTTTGATATGGCACTGGGATCTGCTATTAAACAAAAAGTTCTATAATCCCCCTAAAAAGTCCCAGAATTCCCAAGCTGTAGCCCTTGGATCTGCCTAAAGGAGCTCTTTGGATTCTAGCCTTTGAATACACATCTTTCTCCCACTGGTTTCACAATAGTGGCCTTCTACCAATTGGGAATGGGCCAAGGAAGGTCGGGTTATTCTTGGGGTCATATTTTTGGGAGTGCAGGTCAACTTTTTGCTCCATTTCCTTTGTATTGACCTTGAAGAAGAAGTAACCGCAACTGATAAAATTCACATTGCTAGACAATGATTTAAGGTCAGGAGCTCACAGCATAACCCTATATACATGATTACTCAGAAGTCAGTCCCATTTTGTTCAAAGGAGTTTACTCCCAGGTAAGTGAGTTTAGGATTGCAGCCTCAGGGCCCAATCCATTTCATCTTTCCAGTGCTGATGCAGCTGCAATGCAGCCCTGAGGTAAGGCAACAAATGTTCTCTTACCTTGAGGAGGCTTCAATGTCTGTCCACCCACTGCAGGATGCAGAACACACCTAGTTATCACAGTTGCATCAGTGCCAGAAAGTTGGATAGGATTTAGCCCTCAGTCCTCTTTGCATTTGATCACTCAGATTTTGTGTGTGTGTGTGTGTGTGTGCGTGTGTGTGTGTGTGTGTGTGTGTGTGTGTGTGTGTGTACATCCTGCAATCTCCTTGGCAAGATTCAATGTGTTTCCGTCCAAGGTCACAGAAGGCAGATATAGGCAAATACCATATAAAGAATGCCTCTGCCCTTGTAATTTGGGAAATATTGAATCAATCATACACATTCTTTTTTATTGTCCTCGGCGCACTAGATCCCGCCATACTTACATGACCCCACTTCTCTGCAAAATGAATGGTCTTTTGGATGAGGCAAAACTGAAGCACCTCCTAAATGACTGCTCACCAGATGTGCTAGAGGGAGTTTCTAAATTTTTGCTTTTAGTGATTTCTAAGCCTTCTTAATGTAATCTGTCAAAAAATTGATATTTTAAGTTGAACTGTAAATGTATTATTAGTAATTTAGTAACTTAACTTTGTTTTTGATAAATAGGATTAGGACTGATTATGTTTCCTTTTACGGTTTCTTTATCTATGCCTAATAAAGGTTCATTCATTCAGAGTGTGTGTGTGTATAACAGTCTAATCCTATCATGGACAGATATCATGATCCATCAGCACAAACCATAACACTGCCATGCAGGACCTATGAGATAAATTTTAGCAGGGGGTACAAAGTTTCTTCTAGGCCCTTTCCCAAAGGGGAAGGGGGGCAATGGGGGCAGGCAGAACAGGGGGCAAAATAGGGCAGGGGGAGGGTGCTGACAGCCAGAATAGTCTTTGGAATTCAGGTCTACTAGGCTTCTTGATGTAGAGCCCAGATCTACCCGAACATGTGGCATTGGCAGCTAGATAAAGTAATATGGAAAACCATGCACACTCCTAAGTCTCTCTAAAACTTTTAAAATACAGAAAATCAATTGCACAAAATTAGCATCATCATATTTAGGCTCACACTAGAATGGATCAAAATGAACTTCTGCAGTAGCTGTAGCCCCACAGTTGACCATTATGCACTGGCAGTGAGTTCAAGTGAGATAGGAAAGTGTCATGTCCCAGGAACTTTCTGGGCCCCTTCCTGGGCCCAGGTACAAATTACCCCCTTTACCCCCCTCTCCTAGGCCCTGCTGCTATGTATTATAGAGCTGCCAGCACAAACAACCAGAGCAGGTAAGGTGGTGGCAGAGTCAGTTTGGGAACTCATGGTGCCTTACCTGGCACTTCGTTCCCGAGGCACTGGTTTCCCCAAGGCCGCATGTGCTTCTGCAGAGAGGCTCATGCAGTGGCAGGCACTAGCTTTATACTCCTAGCTAGCTCCTCCTCCCTCCCTCCTTGCTGACTGAAAAGGGGCTGGTCTTCCCAGGTGAGATTTCCCTGAATGGGGTGCTTGGATTTGCCTAATGGGGCTCTTATCAACTCCTAAAGTTCAATTGCTATGACCTAAAGGACAATGACTATGCTAAATTGCCCTGTCTGGGTGGGAACTGGCCCTTCCTAGGTTCTTACCCTCCTACTTCAGTTCTCTGAGGCTGGACTGTTTTTTAACCTCAAGCTGGTTTTTTATTTGAGTTTAAACTGCACTGGTTTAAGAGTTTTTTGGCTTGGCAGAACTTACACACTAAGGTTTAAATCCTGTTTAACCCTGCTAAAATCCTGCTTTTATTAAGTGTGCACCTTTATTTTATTTATTTATTGTTCTCACCTAGTTCCTGTGTCCTAATTTACTGAATAAATAATAATAATAATAAAACTTTATGTTTATCCCGCCCTTCTCCCCAAAGGGACCCAGGGCGGCTTGCAACATATTAAAAAAAACAAATTAAAACATAATTTAACAGATAAAAACATATTAAAAACACATTGAGAGAAACCATAACAGTAATCAGATAAAAGTCAGAATAAAAAGAGCATAAAACAGCAGTTCAAGGAGGAATCACGCCTGTAAAAAACTAAAAGATGTATAAAAGATGTTAAAAAGGCCATAGAGTCAGAAGGCTTGTGTAAACAACAAGGTCTTCAGGCCTCGCCGAAAGGTCTCGAGGGAGGAAGCCATTCTCAAGTCAAGGGGAAGGGAGTTCCATAACATTGGTGCCACTACTGAGAAGGCCCTATTTCTTGCCGCCACCCCACGTACCTCTTTAGGTGGTGGCACATGTAAAAAGGCCTTCTCTGGTGACCTGAGAGGACGAGCCGGATTCTACGGGAGTAGGCGATCTCTAAGATAGCCTGGCCTAGAGCAGTATAGGGCTTTAAAGGTCAAGACCAGCACCTTGAATTGGGCCCGGAAACGAATGGGCAGCCAATGTAGCCCCCGGAGAAGCGGACTGAGAGTCAAACCGCCTAGCTTCAGTGACCACACGGGCCGCCGCATTCTGCACTAATTGCAGTTTCCGAACCGTCTTCAGGGGCAGCCCCACATAAAGCGCGTTACAATAATCTAACCTTGATGTCACCGTAGCATGGATCAGGCCAGGTCTGCACGATCCAAGTACGGCCGCAGCTGGCGCACCAGCCAAAGCTGCACGAAGGCCCCCCTAGCCACAGCCGCCACCTGGGAGTCCAGGAGCAGCTGCGAGTCCAGGTGGACCCCCCAAGCTGCGGACCTGCTCCTTCAGAGGGAGTGCAACCCCATTCAGAGCAAGCCAATAATCCAGCACCTGCATCGAGGATTTCCAAACCAGGAGAGCCTCTGTCTTATCCGGATTTAATTTCAGCTTGTTAGCCCCCATCCAGATCCTCACTGCTTCCAGACAGTGCTCCAGGCCCTCAACCGCCACCCTGGAGTCTGGAGGAAAGGAGAGATAGAGCTGGGTGTCATCAGCATATTGATGACACCCCACTCCAAACCCCCGGATGACCTCTCCCAGCGGTTTCATGTAGATATTAAATAGCATGGGGGACAGAATTGAACCCTGTGGCACCCCGCACTTCAAGGGCCAGGGTGTCGAACAGGCATCCCCCAGCACCACCATCTGGGACCGACCCTCCAAGTAGGAGCTGAACCACCGCAAAACGGTGCCTCCAACTCCCAACTCGGCCAATCGGCCCAGAAGGATACCATGGTCGATGGTATTGAAAGCCGCCGAGAGGTCCAGCAGGACCAACAGGGACGCACTCCCCCTGTCCAGTCCCCGGCGTAGGTCATCCACCAAGGCAACCAAGGCAGTTTCCATCCCGAAGCCCGGCCTGAAACCAGATTGAAAAGGGTCCAGATAATCTGCTTCATCCAAGACCCTCTGGAGTTGGGCCGCCACCACCCGCTCGAATACCTTGCCCAGAAACGGGATGTTGGAGACTGGCCGGTAGTTATTCAGCACAGTAGAATCCAGGGAGGGCTTCTTCAGGAGGGGGCGAACCACTGCCCGCTTCAAAGCGAGCGGCAATGTCCCCTCCACCAAGGAAGAGTTGACCACCCTCCCCGTCCACTCAGCCAGTCCACCCCGGGCCGCTCTTATCAGCCAAGCCGGGCAAGGATCAAACAGGCAGGCAGACGGCCTCATACTCCAAAGGAGTCTGTCCACATCCTCAGGCTGCACAAGCTGAAAAGAATCCCACAACACTGGACAAGCAGTTGCCAGGGGGACATCATCAGACATTGTCAATGTGGCATCCAAGTTGTGACAAATACGATCGATTTTATCTGTGAAATGTTGCGCAAACACGTCACAGCGGCTGCCCGTGTATTCCTCCTGATCTACTAGAGGGGCCTGATGGAGGAGGCCCCGCACCACACGGAACAGCTCTGCCGGACGGCTATCAGCAGACGCAATGGTAGCAGAGAAGAATGACCTCTTTGCTGCTACCCCCGCCACGGAGTAGGCTCTGTAATGAGCTCTACTCCGTGTCCGATCGGATTCATCATGAGTTTTCTGCCACCGTCGCTCTAGACATCTGCCCTGCCGCTTCATCATTCGCAGCTCCTCAGTAAACCAAGGAGCCGCTCCGAGTCTGCGACGTGGCAGAGGTCGCTCCGGAGCAATCTCATCCACTGCCCTGGCCATTTCCCCGTTCCAGAGGTCAACCAGGGCCTCAGATGAGGCACCAGTCTTGGCAGTGGGAAAATCCCCCAGAGCCCTCAGGAAACCTTCAGGATCCATTAGCCTCCGGGGGCGGACCATAGAAAACGGTCCCCTGCCTCTGCGGAGGTAGGAAGTTGCAACCAGCCTAAACCTTACCAGGAAGTGATCTGTCCATGACAATGGAGTGATCTTGATCTCATCTACATCCAGATCACCACCCCCATGCCCAGCTGTGAACACCAGGTCCAGCACGTGTCTTGCAGTATGTGTCGGGGCCAAGATCTTCTGGGACAGGCTCATGGTTGTCATGGCAGCCATGAAATCCTGAGCTGCACCTGCCACAGGGGCCTCGGCATGAACATTGAAGTCCCCCAGCACTAACAGGCGGGGGGCCTTCAATGCCACCCCCGAGATCACCCCGGTCAGCTCAGGCAGGGAGACTGTTGGGCAGCAGGGCAGGCGGTACACCAACAGAATCCCAATCCTGTCCGGTCCTCTCAACACAACATGCAGGCACTCGAACCCAGCAGACTGCTGGACAGGGCACCTGGCGAGGGAGATGGACTCACGATAGACCATTGCAACTCCCCCTCCCCATCCCTGCAATCTTGGCTGCTGCAACACCTGGAAGCCTGGTGGACAAAGTTCAGAGAGACTAACGCCTCCCTCCACGTCCAGCTAGGTCTCTGTAATGCATGCCAGGTCGGCTTTCTCATCCAGGATCAAATCCCGGATGATACAGGTCTTATTATTCACAGACCTGGCATTCAAAAGCAGCAGCTTCAGATCCAGGGACTCACCGCCAAGACCACCAGGCATCCAAGAACTGGGGGAGGGACCAGAAGGGGAGATGATCTGCCTATGATAAACTCTCCTTCTCCTGTAATGGCCTGTCCGACCCCCACCGCCATATCTCCCCTGGCCCGTCACTCTCTTAATAGTGGCACCCTTCCCTTCCCCTGAGCTTCCTCCCAAGAAAACCGACATGTGGCGAGGCCCACCTTCTGAGACTGGCCTGCAGGCGGATCCTCTGCTGTAAGACAATTGTTGCTCCTCTCTCCCCTGCCTCAACAGAAGGGGAGGATATCTGACTGCTGTTGATTGGTCCACTGTGTTCAAGAGGGCACCAGCTCTTCCAGGCGGGAGCCCCAGGCTAAGAGCCATGGGCCAAGAGCCCTTCCCAGCAAGATGTAAAATACCTGGGGAGAGAGGAGAGCAATTAGGCAGGCCAGCTTGCAGACTCCACCCCTCAGCTGGTCAGTCCCCCCAGCTGGGCCTTTCCAGAAAAACTGCCTCTAGAGTTGAACCTTTAGATTGTGTTCTAACTTAGTTTAAATTTAACTTGGGTTAAGTATAGGGTTAATTTAAAGCAAGTAGAAAAACTTGCTTTCCACTTTATCCTCCTCTGTTTTATTTATTTTTCCAAGTGCCTGTACCTTGGGCTCTTACTCACAAGTAGAACTCTGATCCTGCTCAGAGTAGACCACTGTATGCACTTATGTATTTATTTTTATTGCCCTCCCCTAGCTCCTGTGCCCCAACGTGCTGGACCTTAGAATCGCTCTCTCAGGTTAGATTAGGTGCTAACTTAGGTAAAACTTAGGTTAAGCTAAAGGTAAAGCTAAATTTCAATGTTGATCTAAGGTTGATTTAAGGTTAGAAGACAAAGGTTAGAAAGAGTACACCTACCTTCTCCTTCTCTTCCTCCTTTCCTCTTCACAACTCAGGGAGTCTTCCCTCTCTTCCAAAACTCAGAGGTCCACTTGCCTTCCCCTGGCACAGATGCTAAACTCACGGTGCCTTACCTGGCACTTTGTTCCCTAGGCACTTGGTGTCCCAGAGGCCACGCGTGCTTCTGCAGTGCGTTTTAGACCAATTTATCTGTGAAGGTTCTGAGCAGGTAACAATTGGAAGTTCTTATTTCTAATGACTTTTAAAAGAGATAAATCAATCTGCCAGGGTCTGTCAGTTCCACACCACAGCAGTGCTGAGGTTCTTGTGAGGTTGTTTGTTGGCCACATAAATATTTTTGACAGTAAATGGCATAAATAGATCTATTTCCTCTGTCTCGTTACTAGTTTATTATTTAAAGGGAGCAGATGATTAAATCCAGTAGAACACAGATTCTGAATTTTCTGCCAGGCAGGAAGAATGAAGCCAATGGGGATTTGTCAAGTTGCAATGTTTATATTCATCAGCATTGTAGGAGAAGCTGAGACACCAGCTGCACTGAAGCATCTGAATTTTTTTAAACAACTCTCAAAGGTACACACACACACACACACACACACACACAATTTGTTACAATGTCTCTATTTTGGGATAATTTTTAAGGCTTCTTGATTGTGGATTGTGCTGGTGTTTAATATTGATGAAAAGACTGTATTTGTGTTGCTCATGTATTTTCATAGAATTATGCATAAAGTCTGTGTGCGCTTGACTGGGAACTATGAAATGAAGGTAAACCATCTGAAAAAAATGCTAGTTTTAGGAATTCGTTGAACGAAGAAAGCTACTCTTCAAGCTGGATTGACAGAGACGGAGCCTGCAATCCAATACAGCAGTGGGACTGCTGACAGAGGGGATAGGATCTGGCGCACACCATCACCAACAGTTCTACCCCTCCTGCAGCATCCCTGCCCTATTCCTCCCTCTTCCCCACCCTGTTTTGCACCTTCTCCATTCCTGCTTCTGCCTTACCTGCTCCAGAAGCCACAACAGGGTCTGGTGACAAATGCAGAGCACAACCGCCTCTTGCGGTATCCTTGTGGCCCAAGAGTGGAGTTCTTTACCCAGAAGCATTGAAAATCCATGCCTAGTTGCATCATGAGCCATTGGCCAAGAAGAAAGCCCCCTTGTTTGGCAAAACTAAACAATATTTGCAGCCCAGCTTTAATGGAATGAGGCTGAATCATCTCTTACAAGATTTGCTTACAGCAGTCTGAAGGGCATTCCCAAAAGACAGGTTAATTTTTAGGGGTCAGTTATAGCTGTAATAACATGGAGACACAGAATTGATTACAGTCTGCCTGGCAATTTGTTTTTGAAAGGACACTCAAGTGGTGATTTAAGCCACAGAATGATTTGTTTGTCGGACGAGAAAGAAAACACTGTGGCATTGCCAAACTTAGCAACTCTGGGAGATTAAATATAGTCACTGATCCCAGAGACCTGTAGAAGATGGTGGGTAGCAAGTATGGAACAACCTCAGCTGAACTGGGTTGCTCACTGTGTTTGGCATCTTTTTTATATGATCACCAGCATGATGATGTGAGCTGTGTGTGGAGGGAGAGCCTGTACATTTCAGAGGCTGTGTGTGCATGTGCATAAAGTTTTTTGTGCACGCCACACACAGGGACAAACTGTACCCCTCCCTGTTGGAGAAGGTCACCTACTGTGAAGGGCAGTGGGTGAGTTTTCCCCCTGCTGCAATATTGGCCTCAAGTGCTGTGCTTTACTTTTCCCCTGTGAGTTAACGGGAACTATTTCCTTATGAAACAAAGAAAAGGAGAACATTCAGAAATGTCACTTGGGTGAAGTACCATCCTAGATTCAATTTCTTGATGTGAAATTACAGAAGAATATGATGGACCCCCCCAGACAATATATATATATTGATAAATTATATCAATTATGCAACAATACAGTACTGTAATAATAATAAATATATCTTGATATTGATATTGCTCAGCATGTCAGATAGTAGTTTCCCACATTTCAACCAGTGCAAAAAATAATTCATTGTGTGTAGCAACCTGGAGTGTACAGGGGCAAACTTGGCTCTCTGTTGATCTGTGCATGCCTGTTGGTGGGGAGATGATGATGATGATGACAACAGTGACATATATACTTCTTGACCAGATGCTCTTATCTGTAGGGAACATGTCATTTTTATTATTCTCATTTTAAGATTTATTAGCCACCTTGCCACCAATGTGCCCAAGGTATAGAAGATTAAAAATCATAAAATTAATAATAGCACAAATATGTTAATAGGATTAATTTAAAAAGTACTTTAAAGAGAGCAAAAGCTAGGAGCCATATAATTTGGTGTTTTTTAAAAAGATCAAAGAATGGTTGCCAAATATTTGTAAGATCTGACAGGACAAGATCATCTCAACTTGTCACCATCAAGTGAGAAAAATGTAGCCATGTAGTAAATGGATTTGCATTTAATATCCATTCACCATATTGTATTTTGTAAGAATGACAGTGACAGATGGTTGACATGAGTGACCTTTCACAAAACCTGCACTAACCTGAGAATATGAAACCCAGCTTGATTTGAAACTAAGTACATCAGTTGATTTCCCTGTTTCTGGTAGAAACTGTTGCAAGTTTGCTTCAAACAAATTCTTATTGCTTCCGAACTCACGGCCCAGTCTTATCCAACTTTCCAATACTGGTGCAACTGCCTTGAGGAGAATACTGGTTCCCTTACCTTGAGGAGAATTTCATGACTGCCCCCCCCCCCCACTGATACAATGCATACCCATTGGCACAGCTGCATCAGCATCCTATCCGAAAGTTGGACAGGTTTGGGCCCTCAGTCATGTAACTTGGAGATTATATTGATGTGAATTGCCTAGGACAGTGGTTCCTAACCTGGGGTATGTGTACCCCCAGGGGTACTTGCCAAGACCTTGAGGGGTACTTGAAAAAGAATTGAATAGTGGCAGGAAAAAGGCAGGTCTGTATTAGAATGCCTTGCGGGGCTAATATGAGGGGCACAATTTATGGAAATGGGCTGCCAAGGGGTACGCAAGTGAAAAAATGTTGGGAACCACTGGCTGAAGATCATCTGCCTCCTATCTCAGGGCTGAGAGGTTTGACTCAAAAACCAACCACATTTTTATCATGACGAGCAGCCCAATGGTATCAACCAGCACCCCAGCAAAGCAGTGGTGTCAAAAAAACTACAGCTGCATCCCACACGGGGGGGGGGGGGCATCATGGAGATCTCCCTTAGCTGGGAGTAAAAAAAAGGGCATTTAGAAGGGAGATACTGCAGCTGGGACTATGTACTATGGCACTATTGCATAGCTTCTGATTGTGTCCCTTGTCTTTGTGGAATTTCATAGGAAGACAGGTTGGTTGGCAACCTTCAGTCTCGAAAGACTATGGTATCGCGCTCTGAAAGGTGGTTCTGGAACAATAGGAAGACAAACAGTGCCAAAGGAGGCAACATAGGTAGACCTCTTGGCTGTGCCCAGTATTAGTGAGATTGCATATGCATTTGAAAACATTAAGGTGCTTCTGAATACATTACCAGTGTATGCATTTGGACATGCAAAATATTACGTGGGGAAACGGAGTCAGTAGAAGGACAATGCATAGCAGAGAGGGGAAAACACTTAGGAAACTCCCTTTGATCAAGCCCATTGCCCTTCTAAAGTCCCTGCAGACTGGCAGCTCCTCTCCAGGGGAATCTCCCAGCCCTACCTGGAGAGTCCAGAGATCAGACCTTCTGCATGCAAAGCAGGTGATCTTTCACTCAGCTGCAGCAGTTCCTAACATGGAACACAATTCTAGGGAAGGCAAAAATGGTTTATGAGTGGCCTAGTACAAAAAATGCAATTAAATACTGACAAGTGAAATACATGGTTGAATTAAAGAGATCTGTGTTTTTATATACAGGGAACAGGAGCTTGGTATTCCTTGGATGGAAACGCAGGAGGCAGCTTTTGCTGCTTTTATACAAGGGACACTGCTGGCTTTGGTACATGTTTATTGATATTTCGACAGAACACAACTTCCCTTCAGCAAGCCAGCTTTAATTTACTTTTCCACCTTCTCTTGTGCCTTAAAACCATCTGCAGTGCAGCTCTAAAATATTCTGCAGCCATTACAAAAGCTGCAATATCTACTCAATCAGATTATTTCATTAAAACTTTTTGATCCATTAAAAATGCCCTCAATAAATTCACCAGCAGATTCCCCCCCCCCCATATTTCCCTTTATTTTAGATACAAATACCAAAGTAGTGGTTGGCTGGCACCCAATCTTAGAAGAGACATTCCACTGACTATCTCATATAGGAGGGAATGCTTCTTCTAAGATGCTGTTTGCTATGAGATATGCATAGGGGAGTGAATGAGTGAGTGAGTGAGATATACACTTGTGCAATGATAGTTCTGCTGGTGTAGAAGTCTGCCTTCCAAAGCATGCACTACAAACACTGGTGCAATGCTGGAAAAATACTATGCCAATGTAGCTCAGGTGTCACTCGGATGCAAGTGCAAGTCCATTGGCAGAGAGGCCAAAACAAGGAGAAGATTGGGGTATGATAAGAGATCATGCTGCTATGGTACATGGTGGTTGTGGCAGGAGAACAGAAGGGGCAGCACACAGACAGCCATGCTAGCAAGTATCAGAGGTGAAGAGCATGGGGCTGTGGGGATGACTAGCTGGGTAGGCTGCTGCACTGTGTGTGTCCTGTGTGCTAACCCCAGCCTCTTAATTTAGCTATGCATCTAGAGCAGGGGTGTCCAGACTTTTTGGCAGGAGAGCCACATCATCTCTCTGACACTGTGTGGGGGGCCAGGAATAAAAACAAATTAATCTACATTTCAAATTTGAATAAAATTACATATATTTACATAAATGAATATATTAGAGATGGAACTTATAATAATAATAATAATAATAATAATAATAATAATAATAATAAACTTTATTTGTATTCCGCCCTTCTCCCTGAAAGGGACCAGGGCGGCTAAGGTCTTGCAATAGCTCAAGGCATATAAAGGCCTTACACAAAGCAAGGACAACCTTTCCTTCTTTGCTGCTGCTGCATCACAAATGTGAAACAGCAAGCAGTGGAGGGAGCCCTCGTCCCACAGCTCATGCAAGAGGTCAAACAGCCGCCCTCACAGTGACAGCAGTTGCATCGGGCCAGCACAGGATCCAGCAAGTCTCTGGAGGGTCAGAGGCTGATTAGAGATTGGGAGCTACCTGCGGGCCAGATTGGGAGTCCTTGAGGGCCGCAAGTGGCCCCGGGCCGGGGTTTGGGCACCCCTGATCTATAGGTATAATAGGATTTCCCCCTTCCCATGGTTTTATTGCTGCATAGTATTTTTAACACCTCACAGTACCACATAAGCAAGACCTGCATTGCCAATTGTAAGATTGTTTTGGATGGCAACCACCAAAGTTTCTCCTTGGCTGACACTACTGCTTCACATTGTGTGGGTTTGCACATGCAAGTACATTACAATTTCTCATTGGTGGATGATGACAACTCATGACTTGCAACTGAATGTGTGAAGCAACTCAACTAAAAAACTTTGGACCTTGAAGGGTGAGAAGATAAAGTTCTGTCTATATTGTTTAATCTCTGACAGCTCATTCACGCATGCAAGTCATCACTTGATCCATGGACATCAAATGAGTGCATGTGTGAACTGGTTCATGTTGATTCCTGTTCAGTGCTCTGACCACACTAAGTGCTTAGCAATGCTAGCTTTGATTGAACTAATTGGTAGATTAATTAAAGTTCAGTTGACTAATCTGTGGGGGGGCAACTTTAATCAATGAGAGCATTTTTTAATCAGTCAGGCTAAGGACAGACTTGTTTATATTTTGGCTCTGGCATCTCTCTCTAGTAGAGAAGGAAAATGAAAATATTACTGTTGTCCTTTCCTCCTACAATTAATGCTAATTTTTGCTAGTTTAAATTGTAAGGTATTTTAATATCTCAAAAAGGCTTTGGTATGTTGTGGTGTTAAGGGTTTTAAATTTTAGAGATATTTGATTCATCATTAAATAATTAATTGGTTTAACAAACAGGTGATTAATAGTTGGCTGGCTGGTTGGCTATACTTTATATTGTTTTGCTTTCAAAGTTCCCACCTGGAGTTTTCATTTTGCCTAGAAAAGCAGGATAAGAATTGTAATAGATAGATAGATAGATAGCCTTGATGTAAAAATAACGGGTGAGAAGGAATGCTAAGGGCTGAGCATATCCTTTAGTATCTTTCTAGTAAGCTTAGGAAACTTCAGAGGGCATCTGGCTGGCATGGGGGATGCACTGAAGTAGGTTGTCTGGAGGCTACTGTTGGTGCTCTGATAGTCACTGATGATCCTGTCAGCTGGACATGTCAACTTGTCAGTCAAGAGGCAAATGCCTATGAGGATGGGTTGACGGCCCATCGCATCCCTCCCTGTTCCTCCTCTTGCCTGTAGCCTACAGCAATGAAAACAATCTCTTCTCTGCTAGAAATCTGGGAACAACCGCTGGGAAGCAGCCCTTGCGGACACAGTCATTTTCAAGGGTCTTTGCACACTGAGACGCGCAGGAGGCAATGTCGCGTATGGAATTGACTAACACCAACCACTGCGTAGTGCCTGGCAGCTGTGAAAAGGTTAATTTGGAACCTAAAGACGCTGCTAGAAACTGTAATGTGCCCTTGGCATCCGTCGGTGATATTTTGTTCCAATGAAATTTGATGATGCTTGTAGATTCAGAGATTGAACATGTTGCTTAATAAACCTTTGGCTCATTGAATCTTAATAAACCATAGCTGAGCTTTGGGGGTGGAGTTCTGTGAGACCTAATGGTACTTTCTCTCCCCCACATGTTGACATTTCTCTCAACGCTTATTAATCTCTACTGTTGTTTTGCTCCCTCTCCTTTGGATTCCAAACCACAAGGATTGTTGTTGTTGTTAATAATAATAATGCAGCCCCATGGATTGCCTTTTTCAAAAACTGATTTTGCAGTATTTCTGTTACCCTGTTTTGACAGTCATTAAAGGCACTGATCTGTTAACTGTGACTTCCTCCCCTCGTTGTCTAGCCTTCAGTTCTGTCCTGCACTGAAATGGTGACTGAATTTCAAATTAACGTTATAGAGGGTTGCTGTGCAGATTGTTGAGATAATGTATGACAAATACTTTTTGAATGCAGAAAAAAAATCACAGTACGAATTACTGTTTCTCAGGGATGGGCAAGTCCTCCATGGCTTGAACCTCCTTTCTTCCCCTCCCTGGACTTCTCCAGCCAATTCCAAGGCAAGAACCCCTTTGGGCTACTCCTTCTGCCCGACCTCATCCAAAGAAAAAAATCAGACCGCCCATCCCTCATTCAATGATTATTAGTTTCTTCAGAGATGGACAAGAGAGCCTGCTCCCGCCTCCCCCTCCTGCTTGATGCAGAACCAAAACATTAACCCTTCCCTACCTCTTGGTTAGAACTTTCCTGCTGCTTGCCTGGTCAGAATGCTGGCTCCACGAGGTCTTTCACGCTGCAAAAAGAGGAAGCAAGACACAGACAGACTCGAGTCCGCATCAGTGACGTAGCTAAGGGGGTGCAGAGGGTAGCAGATGTACTGGGCTACAGCTGCTGGGGGGCAACATCAGGGGCTGGGGAGCAACACCAGGGGCAACAACACCCGCTTGCGACTTGGATTACAGGAGCAACAGTTGTCCGCTGTTATCGCCATGTGCAGCCGAGTGTAAGTTGCGCATGCGGCAGCAGGCTACACTGTTGCTCCCCCTCCAGCAGCCTCCAGCAACTTGGAGGAAGCAGGGAAGCCCCTCAGAGAGAGGTTGGGGAAGCCCAGCCTGGGCTACCCTTGCTTGGGTGGGAAGAAAAAGTGAAGGCGGTGAAGCAGGCCACCCACCTGTCTTTGGTGGAGCTGGGAAGGAGGTCGAGGTGGCTACGGCAGGCAGATGCTGAGTGGGGAAGGTTCCCAGTGAGAAATGTCAGCTGCGCTTCACCCCAGACCTTGGCGGGGCTGGGGAAGACCTTCACGGGCCACCCCAGTGCTGGTGTTGCAGCCCTTCTGCCCAAGAACCAACAGTCGCCCCATTGAGGCGTGCGGATGCTGAGGTGAGGGAGCTTCCTCGGCAGGGCTAACAACTGCTTCTACTTCGCTCCTTGCAGCAGCTGGAGGGAAGGAGGAAGAGGTGCATTGCCGCCGCCACCACCTTCTGCCTGAACTGAGTCACTCCTAGGCATGTCTACTCAGAAGTAAGTCCCATTATAGTCAATGGGGTTTACGCCCAGGTAAACATAGATTGGATTGCATGCAGGACAGTGCATGGTTTCCTCCTGCCTGCCTGCCTGCCCCGATTCCTGTTCCCTTCCAGCCCTGAGAGCCAGCAAGCAAGCCAGCCAGCAAGCCAGCAAGAGACTCAAGCTCTGCCGCCAAACAAAACAGTTGCCTGGTGCAGGGGGGGCATGACCTGACCTCCCCTCACATGCACACTCCTTAGACAGACAGTCTGAAAGCCCCATCCTTGCCACATCTACTCAGAAGTAAGTACCATTAGAGTCAATGGGGCTTACTCCAAGGCTTACCCCAACTTCCCCTCACACACACGCAGGGCTTGTCTTAGACAATCAGTAGTAGGGGTTGAGTGCTTGGGGGACGTGGCACATTTTTTATTTCTTTTTGAGAAAGTGCATATGAAGTTAAAACCCGGAAATGATGTCACTTCCGGGGAATCATTTTGAGCTCTGCACTGGGCAACTGGATTTTTAGCTATGCCACTGGTTTGCATGCATGGGGACTGAGTGCAAGTCAGTGGCCTCAGACTTGAGTCAGCGCCGGAGTCATTGGCGCAGGTGACTTGAGGGTACACGAGTCAGCAAAAGACATGGTTTTTGTGAATTGGTCTCAAGTCACCTGACTCAAACTCCCATCCCTGCTGTTTTTATAGAGCAAGTTGTAATATTAGCAATAAGAGGACTTTGAATTTGTTTTAAAACATCAGCAGCAGTCTGGGAGGGGGATGTTCTTTTAAAGCCATGTACAAATAAGCCTAGCATAGAGAAACAAAACTTCTTGCATCTCTAGTGTTAGAAGGCATATTGTTCTGTGTAGCAACACCTACAGTACCCTCTCTTTGCTACACATTGCTTAGGGGACAGAATGGGGAAGGACTGCTCAGTGATGGAACAAATGCTATTTATGCATATCCTAGGTTCAATCCCTGGCATCTTCAGCTAGGGCTGGAAAAAGACTGAAAACCTGGACAGCTGCTGCCAGTCAGTGTTTACAATATGAACTAGATCAGCAGTTCCCTCGTGGGGCCACCTCATTCAACCTGATGTTCCTGCTAGTGCCAGGGGAGACCCCAGAGGCTGGAAGTTTCCTTCTAAAAACTTACAGTAGCTTTCAGAGGCTTCTGCAGGCCATTCTGAGGCCCAAAGAGGCTGTAGAGTGGATCAGCAGCCCATTGTGACCTAAAAGAGGTCTCTGGGGCCTCCCCACACCTCCAGAACAGCTCTGATTTGGAGCCAAACAGAGGGAGCTGGGAGGGCCCAAGTCACAATCCACCCATACTATGGGAAACCCTGAACTAGATGAATCAAGAACCCAATCCTGTGGTCGGTGGCACGGAGCTGCCGAGAACAGTCGCAAACGTGCCATAAGGCACGTTTGCGGGGCTCACCACCAGGCTCCCGCCAGAGCTTGCCCAGCGCCGGCCGGTGCTGGGCTAGCGTATGGCGGTTGCCCAGGTTCTGCGGCTTGGCGGAACTGCGGAACAGGAGGCAGGGGTGTGGATGGGGGCAGGGAAGAGGTGTTCTGGGGGGGAGACCAGCGGGGGCGTGGACGGGGGTGGAGGGAGGTGTGCCAGGGGGCAGGCAGCAGCAGTGTCGGGGGAGGGAGAGAGGCGGATCTGTGGAGCTGTGTTCCACAGGATCCAGGGCGCTCGTGCAGGGCTGTGCGCCCTACACAAGTGCCTTTACTTTAGCGCCAACCTTTTGGTCGGTACTAAAGAGAGTAGCCCCATTTTGGGACTGTTTACCTTACTCGGGGGAAGGGGACGAACGTCCTCTTCTTCTGAGGTGCCTCCTGCGGTAGCGCGGGAGGCGCAGGATTTGGTGGCAGCCCTTTTCTGTGCCGCCAAACCTGGGTGCTGCGGGCAGCTCAGGATTGGTCTGCCCCTCAATAAAAGGCAGCTTCATATATTCATATGAACCTTTTTTCTACCAGACTATACAAGACAATCTAGCTTGGTCCAGCAGCTCAGTCTGTGTACAGATGAATGCTTGAGAAGGGAGGACTGGGATCAGGTTGATTGGCTCTGCCTCCAACATTCTCTGCAAATTTAAGTTCTGTCTGCACAGTCTAGGCCAGGGGTGGGCAAACATTTTGGCAGGAGGGCCACATCAGCTCTCTAATACTGTATCAAGGGCAGGGGAAAAAAAGAATTAATTTAAATTTCAAATTTGAATAAATTTACATAAATGAATACACTAGAGTCAGAACTTATATGAATGAATGAATTTTAATGAGCTTATTTACAATATAATATACATGAGGACTATAATACAGGCATCTAGAACCACATGAGAAATATGAACTGTTTGCCACACACTTCTTGTACAGTGAAAATACAGACCAAGTCAGAGACACATGGAGACATAAGTTGTTCAGAGACAATTGGGGGGGAGGTTAAAATGACATCAGGGAAAAGTAGAAAACACATGGAGACTACAACTTGGCCCTCAGCTCGTATCTGGCGGGCACGACCAGCAGTTACAGTCCAACACAGGCTCTAAAACTCTCTGATGGGTCAGAGGCTTATTGGAGATTGGGGCTCCCTGCAGGCCAGATTCGGGGACACCAAGGGCCGCAACTGGCCCCCCTGGGCCGCAGTTTGCCCACCCCTGGTCTTGGTACATGCATCCTGCCAGTGTAATCTCTCCCCTGCAATAACGGAAAATGCAGATCATGTGTACAGAACTCATGCCTCATAGACCCATGTACAAATGAGAGAGAACCTCTAAGAAGTAGAAGTCCAGTGTGAGACCAGTAGATAGACAATCCTATCGCCTTCCTCCACACATTTATTTACAACCAAGCTAAACGAGCACCCAAGACCATTTTTGAGCAAAATCATTCTTGGGGAACATCATAAGGAGACCACAATTCTTGTGTGAACCGGCTTTATATCACAAATATCTAAACTAATATATACAATATTGATAATTAAGATAGCAGAGTCGTAAAGAGTTAAATGCATTTACTGTACATCACAACAATTTGGTTAGCCTTCAAGATGCCACAAGTCTCTTTGCTGTGTTTGTTGTAACAGACTAACAGGAATTCCTTCTGGAAGCTTTATATCCATGACATTTGGGATCTAGATTTGCACGCTCCATGTGAGCTTGCAAAGCTTGCCTCATTGCCTAATGCAGCGATTTTCAACCTTTTTCATCTCATGGCACACTGAGATGGCACGAAAATAGTCGAGGCACACCTTCAGTTTTTTGACAATTGACAAGGCGCACTGCACTGACACCAGGGGATTGCATCCCCCAGTGGCCCTAATAACAAATGATCCTCCCCCAAACTCTTGTGGCACACCTGCAGACCATCCACAGCACACCACTGTGCCACGGCACAGTGGTTGAAGATGGCTGGCCTAATGCCTTGAGGGGAAGATGGAGTTTTGATTGCTTGTCCCTGGGTAATTGGGTCCTTGCTCACCAAGAGATCCCCTGCCAGATGAGTGAGGTCCTTCCTCTTGATCCGGACAGGTAAGGGAATCTTGATCTGCACCCTACGGCTCCTCCAACTCAGGGCCTCCATCCCTGCTGCAGAAGAAGAGCGGAGAAAGGCTTGAGCAGCACCCAATTCCTCCTCCTCTGCAGGGCAGCCTCCTTGGCCTCGGGCTTCTCCCAAGCCTAGCCGGAGCCCTCAACTTTGAGTCCTCAATTCTCCCCCTAATCACTGGAATAGCTAGGGTTTTAAACCCTCCTGCCTCTTATTTATTTATTTATTTATTTATTTATTTATTTATCTGTTCACATTTTTATTCCGCCCTTCCTCCAAACAGCTCAGAGCGGTTTACACAGCTGCTCCTCCCCTCCTTCTTGTCCTCACAACAACCCTGTGAGGTAGGTGAGGCTGAGAGAAAGTGACTGGCCCAAGGTCATCCAGGAAGCTTTGTGGCTGAGGGGAGATTTGAACCTGGATCATCCAGGGCTGAGTCCGCCTCCCAAGCCACTACACCATCCTGGCTCTCTCTTGTGACCATGTGCGGCTCCACCCACTCCCTGCTATTTAACAGAAGCCATAACGCCATGCATTACTTCCATCGCTTTCTGTCACTTGGACCTTCTTACATGGGAGTGGGGGCAGCCAAACTCCTCCTCATTAATACCTCTCCTGTACTGTCACTGTGACTGGCCCACTAACTGCAGGTGCTCTGATGCAACTTCACAATTTATAATTGGCTTAAAAAAATGGGTCAGGAGGGAAAGGCAGAAGCTGAATTATTCCCAGGGAGTTGTGAAAGTTTCACAGTCTAATTCTGATGCAGAACAGAGCAGGTCAAATATAGTATTCAGTGAATACATTATTGGATGAGCGATGCTGAGATTTGTCAAATAATTTATTTGAGGGAGAGAAAAAAGTGTTTGCAGCATTCAAGCTGCTTGTAAAACTGATCAAAACCCTATTCATCCAGCATGTTCCTTGTCAAAAAGAAATGACAATTTTTCAGTGAATAATTGATGCAGGGATTTCTTTCCCCCTCTCCTGGTATTCAACAAGATTGAACTTGGAACAAGATTTCAGTTCAAAAAGAAGTCACTAAAATGCAAACAATGTGAGGACTAGTAGCATGGAAAGGTATTTATTGTGAATGTTTGAAAATAAGAGTTTTGGACCATCGAGATGCCAATCAAAATCATATTTAATGTGGCATGTCTTTCAGACAGAACGGAAGATATAAATCACACCATGCTGTGTGCTTATCTTGGGATTCCCCCCCCGAGTGTTTTGGGGAGAGCTAATCGTTTGCGCACACTCAAGCACAGGAAATAGTGCACTGTGGACAGATGGGTCATGGGGTGAGGTTTACATAGAGCAGACAGGAAATTAACTGTGGCAGTTATCTCAGTGGTCCACATTTTGCTGCATCATAATCTATTGTAATGTTTGATGCACCTTGCTGCATGGGGATTACACACAAGCTCTATTTAAAGCAGGATTAACAAAACGAGACAGTAACTTTGAAATGCGTTTGAAAAGCAAAGTCAAAACAAGTTCTGTACACAGTCACACCTGCATCTTTATCCTCTGACACAGGAGAGAGAAAAAGAGGCATGGTTCTTTTGTGATTTAAAAAAAAATCTCTCAACGGTTTTCTTGAGATTTTAACTTTTAAATATACAAAGAGCGTAAACTGTAGTTTTTCCAGTTTCCACGGTTTCCAGGAAAAAAAAGCCAGTTTTGGACCAGTTGCCAAAGAAAGTAGGACAAGGCTGTTTTTCTCCATTTTTAAATAAAGCTATACACCATAGCTGAATAGACAACTTCTCCACTGGGCTTAACTCTCACACTACCAAAACCCAACCAGTAAGCTCCACCCCAACCTATATACGCCACATTACTAATAGGTCACATGATGCCACAGGGACTTCCCACACAGAGCTCTGGCCTTACCTGTGGAGGGAGGGTTTTTCTTAACACACCTCCATAGATAACATTCAACCTGTGAACAAGATACACATGATCTGTACATGAATACAGTTGTTCACACATTATATCATTTATGCCAGTGTAGCATTCCTATCAGTGGCTATTTGCTGGTTTCTCTCTTCTTTCTTATAACTGTCCATGCTTTTGGACAAGGAAAACATTTTCTTATTCCTTTGCCATACAAACAGCTTTGAGGACTTTTGTTGTTCTTGAAATTCGGTGTATAAAGCTTCCAAATAATGTTCAGTAACCATGCAGCAGTGCACACGATCCATCCATTTACAAAAGGCCCAATCCCCTGCACTGATTTTGAAAATGAATACGTGTCAAGTTATTCTCACAAGCGTACTTATACCAGGAATGGGCACTCAAGTCACATGACTTGAGTCCCAGTTGTGAAGATCAGCATTTTTCGCTGACTCATGTACATTCCAGTCATGTGCATGGAAGACTTGGCAAAACACTTGAGTCAAGAACCCCTTGACTCTGCACTCATCCTCATGCATGTAAACTGTCTGTGTCTGGGTGTCCTTGCTTACTTTTTTCATGCCATGAAAAATGTTGTGGAGCCATCATTTAGACTGGGTGAGCAGCAGGGAAGTTCCAGCCAGAAGGCAGGAAGGGTTAATGTTTTGCTTTTGCAACAAATAGGAGACGGGAGGCAGGAGGTGCCCATTATCTGGTGTGCTCCCTGGGGCATTTGGTGGGTCGCTGTGAGATACAGGAAGCTGGACTAGATGGGCCTATGGCCTGATCCAGTGGGGCTGTTCTTATGTTCTGAAAGAACTAATAATCATTGGACAAAGGATGGGCAGTCTGATATTTTCTTTGGCTGAAATAGGGCAGGAGGAGGACTCAAAGGGATTCTTGCCTTGGGATTGGCTAGAGAAGCTCCTGGGAAGGGGAGGAGGTGGTTCATAGTGATCCTGCTTTCCAAGCGCATGGCTCTGTTGTTACTTGGGAGGAGGGAGCCTTACTGAACGACTGGCACAAATGGGACTACTTCTGAGTAGAGCTGCAAAGGATTGGGTCATATTGATAAGCCTTCAGCTGCTGCACGTGACACTCCTCCGTCTTGCTGCTTTTGTCCCTCCTCCCATGCAATCTGTCCCACCCCCTCCTGCCCTGTTTATAGATGGGATGGGGACATTAGGGGAGTGTCTAAGAGAACTCCGACACACGCAGAGAGCCCGGCAGCAACTCCGTTTTTTTCACACCTAACACGTGCATCAAAAAGACTCATGACTCAAGTCTTTTCGAGTTGCGAAAATGCTCTGGGCAAACTTGGAAAGTGCCCCCATTAGGACTCATTTTTGAGTCGAGTTGCAGGGGAAGACTTGCGACTTGAATCAAAATGCAATGGATTTGCCCATCCCTGAGATATATGCTCGAACAATGAAATGCATGATGATGAACCCTATGATTTTCAGCCAATCCAGTGACTAGGCGACTGTCACTCATATGTTTGTGTGCCTGGATGTTGGAAAGGAGAGTAATATTACTGGGAGTTTATAGGAGGGACTAAAGGCCTGTCTTAGCCCAGATACAAATCTGAAGCAACTAGCCTTCCACAATGCAAAGAAGGGTGTTAATTGCTCTGGTGGAAGGCCACAGCTGTTGGTGCTACTTACACACACCCTTAAACCAGCAAATGAGTCAGAGTTTGGTGAGGGGAATGGAGTTAGAATGGAGTAACCTTGGTGAGTTAGATGGAGTTTGAAGAAGCTCAAAGCTTCTCTGTTGCCTCGACTTCTTGAGGCCCAGAGCTTTTACAAGGAATGTTCTTTTGAAAACTGCCCATTTTCCAGTTTGATTGATGCTTTGAGAGATGGAACTATGGTACATAAAGGAGTAAAGAAGCGTTACTCGCAGTGCTGTATCACAGACCTTCTCCGTGTCAGGTTTTATTGGGGATTGTTTAACTGCACTTTCAAGATAAAGGCTCCAAGCCAGATCGTGGCTGCGGCATGCCCACTGCTTTCCACCTAAGCAACTCATTCTGCTCCTTCTCAGGTCAGTGTACCTCCCCCCCGCCTGCACCACCCAGGTATAGTCAATCACATTTTATACCAGTGCCAAAACCACAGGCCAAAGGCTGACTGATGACTTCAGATCAGTACGTGGACTTTGGCCTTTGTGGTTCCTTGAGCTGTTGTAGTTCTCTCTGTCCATTCCGTCCCTCTGTTTGCCTTCCTTTCCCTACCTTTTCTCCCTGGTTGCCTGCACTCTCTCTCAGCTTCCCAACCCTTCTTTCAGAGCCTATCCTTGGATTGCTGAATCCCCAGACCCTCCCTGCCTGTTCCTTCCTAAGCCCTTGCTTCTTCTTCCTTTGCATCCCTACATGGAATCAAAAACATATTTGCCAATGGCATCTGGAGACTCCTCAGCCTGTCCTGCCCCTCTGTGACATAAGAACAACTCAGCCAATGACTGCCAAAGGCTTCACCACCACCAAATCCCTTAGCACACTACAGTATAGATGATACATTTTGTCTCCATTATGAAATTAACCCAACAGAATACACATCAAACCTCCTATTGTGGTAGCAGTCTTTGTGCATATGGGCGCAACTACTAAATAATTTAGGTCAATTATATCCTGCTGAGTTCCTCTCATCTTGATAATGTCTTCTGATTTGCTTCGTTAATTAAGGCAGCACTATTTCTACCTGCAGTTCTAAATGTTACCTCTAGGTGGCAGTAGTTGTTAAACCAATGTAGAACTTGTCTTAGGAGCTGTAAAGCAGCTGCATCAAAATACAGCAACATCTGCCCTCAATTTACAAACCTGCTGATAAACAGGTCTGTGATCAGGGCTGACTCAGGATCTCCTAATGCCTGAGGCAACATGCTAAATGTTGCCCTTGCCCCTCTTAATTGGTAATGTTGCCAGCCTCTGCTCCTCTTTTTGTCTTGTTTGGAAAAGGAAAAAGATAGACAGAGCTGAAGAGGAAGTGTGGAGTAGCGGAGAGTAGTGGATGATCTCTCTAGCCCACCACTCTCTTCTCCACATTTCCGCTTTGCTCTCCCTGTTCCAATCCAGGGAGTGGGAGGAGAAGAAGCAGTGGAGGTGAATGGGTGGACAGACATGGGTTCCCCCATAAATCTGCTGCCTCAGGCTGCCACCTCAGTTGGCTTCATGTATGGGCTAGCCTTGCTTATGAGGTATGTATTAACTATATAGTATGTGCACTGAGGCTGCACACTGTTGTTCTCATGCACTGCTTTTATTGCACAAAGTTTCTGAACACAGTGAGTGAGACCCTTGCCTTTTTTCAGTGTAGTCCAGAGAGAATCAAAGCAATGGTTTTAGACATCTCATACAAACAACCAGAGTCCACCATTTGGTGATGACATGCGATGGCATTTGGCTATTTTGTTATGTGAATCACTACCAGAAAGTACATATCACTGTAAGAAGATGCATTATAATGATTGTGTTGCCAGTGGATTTCATAATTGTATGCAAACACATACAATATTAAGATCTGTTCAATTTTTTTCATTCAGAGATAACATCTGGGATGGAGGCATGGAAAAAACTAACTTGAAGTATTGACAGTTCTGGAAGTGGGTGATTTAACTCAGGGGATAAAAGTTTAAAAACATGGCTAAGTATTTCCCATTGATCAGAACGAGCACATGAAAAAAAGGAGAGGGGGAATGAAAAATCATAGAATTATCTGAATTGTAAAAAGACACAGCCCAGCCCCAACTAAATTCCCACATGGTGTGGCTGTGGTGCCAACAAGGTGCAACCCGCAGGGGAATTTTAGCTGCTGGAGGTCTCCTCGGGGTAAGGGGACGTTTCTCTGCTTGCCCCTGGGTAAGCCCCAGGAGCTGCAATAGGTCAACTTGGACCCTGTGATATTGCTGGCACAAGTCCAAGTTGATCCCTGTCGGCAGTTCATACCTAGGAAGGGAGATATGGTGCGCACTGGTGCTGCCAAATGCTGTTCTGATTTGTCCTCCCCGCCCCTGTTGCCACCCTCCCCCATGCTGTTTCACTCTCCCCCAGCCTCCCCACCTTCCCCCACTGCTCTGGGGCATTTACCTGCTCTGGTGGGTGTTCTCCTCTCTGCCACCACAAGTTGGATGGCTATGGCTTTCCTGCCAACACACCTACTAGAGGTGCTGTTGAAAGCACTTTCTGGGTGCTTTGCGACAGTGTGTGATGGTAGAGCGTGCACTCCACCAGTGCAGCTACAGGATAAGATTGGGCCATACAGTTGCAGTCCTATGCATGTTTAACTGGGAGTCCTCCTCAACACGATGGCATTTCCTTCTGACTCAGCATGTGCAAGATTGGGCTGGATAGCGACTGATACATAATACATAGCAATCTGTCCTAGTTAGACTCCTCCACGCTGGGGAAAAATGTAAACAAATAGAATTAAAACTGAGCGAACAATTTGCGCTGAATAATTCACTCCGCTACCTATGAATTAATTGGTCACAGGTATCTTGTGATTTTTTGCAGTTGAATTTTATATCAAAATGATCACCGAGCACTTTAAAAATTAGGTTATATGAATCCCTTTACATAACCTGCCAAGCAGTGAATTACATGACTGGTTTCATTAAGTTCCACAGGCGTCTTTAGAATCCCATTAATCCAAACAGTTTAATTCTTCAGATAGCAAATGAAAATATTTTTTAAATATGCAGCTAGTGAAGTGCCCGTCACTACAGTGAGTGGATGTTGTCAGTAGAGTTTATGATTGAGGGGAAGTTTTCCCTCTCCTTTGATTTCAGCTCATTTGCTTTGCCCCATAGAATTCAGTGGAAGCCACTGTGAATCAAGCCAGCCCCTGTTTGCACAGAGCCCTTCCTAGTTATCTGTTCCGGATAGATTCGTTCTGGATTCTGTTTCTTGGACACAGTAATGTATGACAAAGAGAGAGCCCAGGAATTGTTACGTATAGATACAATTATGTTGACATCAGAGATCCTGGAGAACTTTAAGAAGTTCAGGTTCAGAGAAGAAATTCAGAGTGTCCAAAAGCTCAATTCAAAGGAGAGGCAAGCCTTTAGCCCTTTCAAATTCTGCTCCATTCGGAAAAGCTCACTGGATCTCTATCCCCTACCTTCTTTGCAGTGATCAGGCACTGGGGCAGCAGTGGGATGATCAGTAGAACCAGTGTGGGAAGGGGTTTTTTCCTCACCTTTTCTACCTTCATTTCCATGCCAGGTTGCAAGGTTCTATGCCAGAAGAAGCCCTGACAGTGATAAAGGGCCTGGGAGCACCTTTTCTTCCTCCCCTTCTTGTCTCAGTGCATTACCCTTTTTTGGTTGGCAACCTTCAGTCTCGAAAGACTATGGTATAAGCCTACAGCACCAGGTACTCCCAGGCAGTCTCCCATCCAAGTACTAACCAGGCCTGACCCTGCTTAGCTTCCAAGATCAGGCATGTGCAGGGTAACAGTCTATTTTAGAGTGGACCAAGAATACATGGAACTTCATTATAACCTTCATTATAGAGGGGTATTGCAATTGCTATAATGGCCACAGCTTCTTTCGGTGCATTGCTTTGCCATACACCATGGGAATGAAGAAGGGCAGAGGAAAGAAAGAGATAACCTTCCCTCTCACTTACTATTATTGCCTCTAGTCTCACTGCTGCCTTGGTAACTCAGTAAATAAAGGGAAGGGGAAGGGTTTTTATGGTGGGGGGATTAGGATTGGTGGGGTGGGTATATAAGGGAAGGGAATGCTGGCAAAATCATTTACTGAGCCTTGAAATGACTTGGTCAATGATCTAATTCTGGAGGGGAAAATCTGATTATTTCCAGGTCATTTAGAACCTGAACTTGTTTGCCCATATCTTTCTTTATTTGGAAAGCCTGCATCAATTCTGGGCAACCTTATAAGGTTGGCTTACTGCTGGATTTGCCTATATGGTTTGGAGGCAAACCAAGAAAGAGAGGATGATCCTGTGGACTTCAGTGAAACTTGCTTCATTTCCCCACCAGATTAGGACATCTGATGCTTTCTGGGATTGCAAAAGGGAAAGAAACAGGATCCACATTCCAACTTTCCAGCCTTTTATGCTTCATGTCACGCTATAATTTAAAGCCAAATCATTCTGAGTGAGATCTAAAAGAACCAGCCTCTTTTGGACCTATAAAACAGATTGCTGATGCTGACTCAATGTCCAGCCAAATAGATACATTTAGGAGGGATTTATGTGGAAGTGTCAGCCTCAAGCTTATGCTGAAAGTTGTGCTGGATGCATAACACACACACGTATATATATATACAGTATATCTGTTCTCAGTTACATTGGAGCGAACCTGGCAGAGCGCCATTGCCTTCAGTAATCTCCACCATCTCTGAAGCTTTACATCAGAACACATGCCTTGTCCTCTGCTGAACAGCATGTCTTCAATTACTTCTTGGGGCTTTGATGCACCTTGGCCTTGGCATGGCTTTGAAGCATTTTTTCCTCGCACTGCTCAGCCGTGGCTCCCATTAGTGTTTCCAGGGAGCAGTAAAACTGTAGTGCTTGCAAGAAAATTGCTGGTTTGAAGAATTAAATGAAAGAAGACCACATCTTTGCTTTACTTTCCCAGCAAGGAGATTCATGAGGCAGGCAGGTGAGTAGATGGGGAAACTTGCAGTCTTTTTATCACGTTGATGGCTTGAATGGATTTTGTTTCTTGGAGCATCTTTTAAGACTTTAATTAAATCAGGAGAAGCACTCTCCACCCAGCTGCCTCCTGCTTATCTGCTTCTAAAGGCCTTGATTCATTACACAGTATTATTTTTTTTCCCATCCTAGAGTAATCTTTAAAGGCCTGTAGTTGAGAAGACTCAAGTTTTATGGACTAAGGAAATAAACATATGCATTTTATTCCACAGAGATGTTTTTCAACCCTATCTTGAATGATCCTGAAAAGACATCACTCAGCGAGAGTGTTGCTGTTTCAGGTTCTTAACCAAAGGCCAGTTTTAGATCCACTTGGTCAGTCTGGTTCTCTGCCATGGTCAGGGTGGCATCTCTTTTAAACAGACTCTCTTGCACAGACATTCCTTTCCAATAGCAACTAATGCTGGTTTTGGTCATACAGAACAAGCCTAAGTATGTTAACTCAGAACAAAGCCTCACTGTGTTCCCGGAGGATTTCTCCTCCTAGTCTCCCAGGACTGAGCCTTGTGCCCCAATCCTATCCTCTTGTTCCATTAGGGGAAGTGAGAGGATGCAAGTGGAAGTAACATTCTGCCAGTGAGTGCCACAAGGCTGCCAGTAGAATGACCGGAAGCCATGCGCACAGGCCAGTGGAGAGCCCATCCACCCGTCCTGGTGGCAGTGAAGGGACTAGGGTGAGGAAGGAGAAGAATGGGGGAGTTTTGGGGCAAGGAGATTCCCTTACCCTGAGGAGACCTCCATGGCTGTTCCCATGGAGATGGCACCATAAGATGCAGCGCATGCTGTTTTGGCATGGCTTCATGGGTGGGTGGGGTTTTGATACGATTGGGTTGTTGGACTCTGCAGTTGCTCAAGCACCAGGGCAGGTGATCAGGTTCTACAAAGTGTGAATAGGAGTCCTTACTGTCAGCATGTTTACCTCAAAGTTGAAACTGAGCTCGCTGTCCTGGAGAGTAAGGCTCCGTTCTGTGGGAGTGAAGATAGTACCTGAACACTGCTGGCTGGTTTCCAGTGAAAGCTAGTTATCAGCTTGGCCCCCCTAAATTGTTTGGATACCTTGAGCTATCTCATGCCTGATGCTGTGCTCTGAACTGGGGAAATACTTATGAGGGAAAGGGCTTTGTTCTCTTTTGTGGCACCCAGACTGTGGAATGCCCTGAGAAATGCACTTCGTCCCCTAAGTGACGGACTTCTGCCATCAGCTTTTGAACTGAAACAGGCCTTGAGACCAGCCTGTTTTGGATTTTCCCTATCTCCTTTTGGCATATCCTTCTGTTTACTGCTGCAGACTGGGCTGTGTGTTTTTTTTTTTTTTAATATTTGACTTTTTGTTTTTAACTCTTTCTCCTAACAAGTAGCTACCTGCATGTTGTTAGGAAAACAGAGTCGAACTAACCACTGTGTGGGCAGAATTAGCCATTCAGCTCTCTTGACCCATATGTAGGACCAACCCTATAATGGGACCCAGCAGGCCCACTCCCCCTAATGAATCACTGTGGACTCATGACCACCACTTGAGTTTCACGGTCCACTGCCTTCCTCATCCTTGAATTTCTGCTGCCCTTTCAAAAGGCTGGGGAAGGGAAAAAGGAAGTGGGGAGAGATGCCACTCTAGGCAGCAAGACTTATCGTCTTCCTTTTCCCATTCTTAACTTTTGCCAGGCTAGCAGGGAGTCGGGGAGGAAAATTGTGGCAAGTGGCCACCTGAAGAAGAGGAGGTGAAGAAGAAGCTAAGTGTGGTGTGGATGATTCAGGGGCTTGGTGGGGGCAATTCAGAGGTGGTGAAGGCAATCTAGGGGCCTGCAGGGGGGCAGAAACAATCCATGGGATGGCAGAAGCAATCCAGAGACCAGGCTGTGTATGCTGGGAATGATTAGGGATGGAGGGGTGACATGGGCCACCAGTGGGAATATTGCAGCAGAAAGGGGGTAGTGTCAAAGCAGTGCTGGACTTTGGCCCTGGGAGGCTTGGGCCAGGTCTGTCTATATGCCCCCTCCAAATGCACATGCCCCCTATACAAATGTTTGAAGACTGCACAACCATGAGAGGCCACCTTTCTGTCAAAAGTGTGCTTGGTTTTGAAGGCTTCATTTTGAGATTCCTGTATACAGTTGATTTGTTGCCACACTCCTTTGGTTTGAACAAAGCTAAGTGTACAAATAAACAGACTGCTTAAAAAAAAGAAAGGAGGATGAGGAACAGCCTGTGATTTTGCCATCCTCCTTGTCCACTAATGTAGAACAACACATGGAGCTGCCCCAGAGAAGACTGCACAGTCTTCCTCTTCCTCTGCTCCAGGCTGCCATCACATTGCCTGTGGGCAGGATCCTGGCTGGGCCATTCATTCCAAAGGTCACGCCATTCACTCATCATTTACTCCCACTCCTCATCTTGAGGCATGTCCCCTACTATATGCACACTACTCCTCGGAATAGCTCTGCACACTGGGATTTGTGGATCAGTGAGTGCTTCCGGAGAGGCATGGCAGGCCCTTGTCATGGAGACTACAGTCTGGCCAAGGTGGCATGCATGCCATATCATACTCAAGAGGCGAGCAGAAGACTCCATTGGTCCCTATGGAATGGCTGTGTACTATGTGTGCAGGGAGTGTTGAATGGCCTTTTTTTCTTGATGCGATGTGCTGTGCCTTTCTGTAATGTGCTTTCCTACTTAACCCCCATTCCTCTCTCTCTCCCTAAGGCATTCAGTCCACGGCTCTGTGTATTTAAGCTCCTTCTTCAGTACTGCACTCACTTATTTATAGGTCGTATATTTGCGATCTATAAAGTGTAAGTACATCCCTAACCCATCCAAACCTGCTTCATCACTGCAACGAAGTCTCTGGCTGCCGCTTCGCAAATCGCTGCTGCCCCTTGGAAAGTTCTATTTGGCAACCAAAAGACTCTGAAAAGGAGGACTTCTTTGTCTTTCTACTTCACCCCCACCCCAACACGTAACCTAATGAATTCCTTGCAGTGGAAAAGCAGAAGTATCTAATCTTTCTGCTCACTAGATTTAGTTACACCATTAGCTGGATCCTGCCTGTAAAACTAATTTTATAATTTGTAAATGTAGCTCAGTGGTTTTTATAGAGGACTGTCAGGAAATGATAAAATACTGTCAACAGATTTATATAAAGGAGTTGAGCAGTGCTTCTCTTCCCCCCATCCTGTCATGAGATGTACACAGCTGAAAACATGTCCAAAGCAAGCGTTTCATGGCTTGCACTCAGGCCTTTAATTTGGCTTTTACAAGACAGGTTTACAATGTCAAGCAGAATAGGAAAGCTGAGAGCATCATCCACTCCACTCAAGTTTGTGTTTGCTGGAGAGTACTGGATCATGGCCAAATGATGACTGCTGAAAAACAGAAGGATGAAGGTCCTTTGAAAACACATCAAGAGACAAATTGTGCTTTTAATTTAGGAGTTGTGTGGAACAGTTGTAAATGTTACATGTGATCACTCTGGGCCAGCTGTTCTGGGCCAGTATCATAACTTCATCTTAGAAAATGAAATTGGCTCTGCAGGAAGTTCATGAAAATATATCTGGTCCTCTTAACTCCCTTCCTGGACCCGATTCTACTGTAGGGGTCCACGTGGACATGTGTCCAGCTATTTAGCTAGTGCAGCTCTGAGTGGACACCCTCCACTGCAGAGGCTTACTCTTGGGTAAGAGAACAATTGGTTCGGAACTGCCCCCCACCATAAGATGCAACAGTAGCCATATTGGTGCCAGTGCATCAGTGAGGTAGGGGGGAGGATAGGATTGTGCTGTGGGTGTCCTCTCAAGAATTGCTATAAGGAAAGGGTCAGACCCTTATTTATTGTGGGAGAACATGATACTTTTGTGTGTGTGTGTTTATAAGAATGTAATTAAATGATAAACATATTAGCAATTGTACAAATGCTAACATGCAACATAAGAAAGACATAAGAACATTCTTTTCAGTATGTTTAAAACATCCTGGAATAGTATGCCAACCCTACAGGATTGGTCTGGTGTCTCCAGGAATCAGCACCAGTCTCCAAGTGACTACTGAAAACAACCCTGGAGATTTTAGCAGGAATTTCCAGCATTACATCACGTTGGGGGAAAAAAAAATCCAGGAATAGTTTCAGTGAGAATTGAAAACCCCTACCTGGAATAATAACTTTATTCATTATGGTTATTTTATAATATTTGTACTAATGTTGCAGTCCTATGCACACTTTCCTGGAGGTAAGCTCTACTAAAAACAGAAGGATTTATGTCTGAGTAAACATGTATAGGATTACTTATGATCCCAAACTCGCTCCTCAGATCTTTAATAATTCCATCAATCTACTGCTGGCCTCCACTGCTTCATCTGATTAAAATAGTTTGTTTCTGCTTTTCAGTACGCCAATAATTTTATGAGAATCAGGCTGCAATCCTATCCAGCCTTTCCTGGGAGTAAATTTCACTGAACACAATGGGACTTACATCTGAGTATACATGCATAGGATTGAGCTGCCAGTTTCCCACATCTAAAAAAAACACCTTTCCAGTTCCTGATCGTTTCTGTGTGTAAGTGCCTGGTATGCATATTTGCCATTAAAACTCAGGCAGTTTTTGAACTGAACTTCAGGTTCGTTAAGTGTGAACATGCCTTGTTTTCAAAAATAATGCATGATAACATTCCTTAGGGCCCAATCCTGAGCTGGTGCTGACCTCCAGTGCTGGCACTGGGTGTCACAAATGTGCCATAAGGCATGCCTGCAACACCTTGTGCTGAGTCAGCACTGGCCAGATGCCCCATGGAGCTGGGTAAGAGTTCTGGGTGATGGTGAGGACTTCAGAGGTGGGGGTGGGGTTTCCAGATGGGGGAGGAACTGGAGCGGGAGGGGGCGGAACACAGAGGAGCTCTGCTCCACCAGATCCTGAACTCTGTGTTGGGCCTTCTGGCCCAACATGAACTCTCTCAAGTCTGTGCGAACAAAATTGCTGGCACAGATTTGAGAAGCCCCATTGCGGGGCTTGGGGCTTTCCCCTATGAAAGGGGACGAAAGCCTTTAAGATTGGGCTGTTAGTCTACCTTAGGGTTAGGGTTAAGATTAGGCTGTTAGTCTACCTTAGTCCTGCGAAGTGCCAAGTGTAAGATGCTGAAGCTGATAGATCACCACCTATTTCTCCAAAGACCTTTTTCTTGGCAAAGACCCACTTTTCTTTGTAAAGGATTTCTTCATTTTGTTCCTGCAGCCCTGAATTTCAATGCATGTCATCACTGAGGGCCACTTCATGTTCCCATTTTCCTATCACAGAAAACAACTGTGTGCAGAACAGTGTATGGAGCCTGCATATAGATCATCGTATGTGACAATTCTATGTACACTGCTGTGAGGTTACAATTCCCCACATCGTAATGTGCATAGACCCCATGCACACGTGCAGCAAATTACACACATATAGCTTTGTCACAAGGGATGATTTACAAGCCCGTTTCACAAATTTACTTTCATGTAGCGAAATTACAGTACATGCACCAATGTTGATTGTCCTGTATTTCACTGCTTTTGGTCCCTGATCTTGGGCATGCGCAAACAGCTTTTTCATGCTCCTAATTTCCACAGTTTACATATACAGGCCACCGTACCTTTCACTGATTGTTATGATTCACAGGGATGGTCATGGACTGTTCAAGTCTATGGGGCTGGTTTCCAATGCACAGCACAGAGTATCATAGGAGAAAAAGGATTTGCCTTTACCTGGAACATTTCCTGCATTCCCAATTGCCTGTTACAATGTTGGCCATTGTCAGCATTGGCAGGGAAATTGCCATCTTGACATACCCCTACAAAGCAGATGTCCCCTATTAGAGTCTGGAGTGACATTTGGCCTTCATTCCAGTCAGTGAAAGTCAACTTTAAGTCCAGCTATTATGGTCTTTCTAGGATTTGAATCAAGTCAGAAGTCCCAAGGCACCCTGTGAAGCTTTCTGACAATCAGGACTAGTGGCCAGAGAAACTTAAGGTGATGTTATTTGGAAACAATAATAGATTAGTATCTCCAAACTCACAATCTGCCTGTGTTTGTATACATTGTTGCCTTGAATCTTGTGCCCCACTGTCCAGTATCTCTGCTTCTATTGCTTTGGATCTTTAACGCGGTTGTCCCTCCACCACCAACACTCATCACTGTGGAAAAGTTGAAATCAGGACACTAAAGCCTTTAGATTCTGGCTCAAACTAGACATTACTTCAGCGTGTGATAACTGTCTGTGTTCTTTATTTAGTCAGTAAATAATGGCCAGGTTGCCCCTTGTGGATCACAACCACAGCATAGGTTCTGGTTGTGTTGAGCCACTCCTAAACTGCAAGGATTATGTTCCAAAGGGATTATGGCTAAAGGATTGTGACCAACTCTAGCACAAGATAAGGTAGCATGACAAGATGGAGGTCAATAGAAATCATTGCTCCAGCACCTGGCCAAGTTGTAGTCTAGCTGACTAGGAAAGTTCTAGGGCAATTGACAGCCCAATCCTACCTAATCCCCGAGTGGCGATGCAGTGGTGCTGGCATGGCCCCCGCTGGACCCTGCAGGGGATTTTTGACTGTTGGAGGTCTCCACATTTGTTCTCTTGCCCAATAGCCACTATGGGTCAACTCGGATTTGCGCCAGCTTAATCACTGGCACAAGACCACATCTGACCTAGAAAGGTGAATCAGGCCCAGGAAAGAGGTCAGAATTTGGAGTGCATTGTCACCGCCAATCCCAACCCCTCCCAGGTCTGATCTGCTCTCATCCCAGCCCCTGTCACCACCCTGTTCAACCCACTCCCTCTCCCATTCCGCCCACTTCATCCAGTTCAACCCCCTGCCTCCTTCCAACCCCCACGTGGGCTTACCTCCTCTGGCAGATCTTCATGGGTTTGCTGGGCTTGGGAGGCTACTCCAGCCTCCTCTTCAGCAGGTTTGCAGTGTATTTTGGCAGAGGCTGCTTTGCAACTACTTTAAAGCAGCCTCTGACAGTACAACAGTAGTTATGACAGTGGGGGTAAGTTGGATAGGACTGGACTGTAAGCCCAGGTGGATCTCTTTGTGTCTCATGCAGGCTATTCAGGATTCTGGCCAAGCTGTTATCTCGGATCTTCTGTTTATTGCTGGAGAAATATAATAACCCCACAGAAGAAATGCTATGGAGAAAAGACATCTGGTTCTCCCCATAGAAGCATCTGCACAATTTAGAGGAAAGCTGCTTGAATTCCATACAGCAGTTGCATAAAGGCCTGCAACTGTTTTTTCTTTTCACAAGAGAAACAATCAGCTAGAAAGGCTCCCATATGCAATACCTTTATGCAAGTGGCCTGAGCAGTTTCAAAGCATCTAAAGAGGTGCAGGTTTCTTAAGCGACACCCATAGCAGCCGCATCTTCATACCCAGTCCGTTGGCCAACCCAGGGTAGCGGGGCAGGGAGGGGCAAGATTGACCGCTTTAATGTGTGAACAGCACTTTTCTTGCTTCGAAAGAGTTAGTGCTGACCTACATACACACCCAATTATAAGCACATATCACTTCACAAGCTGAAAAGCAGTGGATTGGGCTGGAAGTGGTAATATGCCAAGATGAAAAATAGCCAACAGAGTGCTTTTCCGAGAGAATGTCACACCCTGGAGGTTTCCAGGAGAGGTGGGGGATGCTGGTAGGGAGTTCACAAGAGAAATGCTGTCATATTAAGTCAAGTGCCTATTTATTTGCCATCAAAGTGAAGAATGTGGCTGATTTGGTGGTAAAGCAAAAGCAACCTGCCCTATATTTTGAACAGCTCCAGCATCAGTGTATAGTGAAGTGTGACAGTGATGCCCAGAGTTTCATAGCTCTTTACTTTCCCTACCTAGAAGGAAAGTGAGATTTTTGGACAAACAGCCACAGGTTGCTGAAGGTCTTGAATTCCACCCTCAACACCTACCTACTTCCTGCTTCCAGTTCTTATTGACAGATCAAGCCCTGAATATTGTTTCTGATGTAATATTGGGCTGCCTCGTTTTCAGATACATGTAAACATGGCTCTGAGTGGGAGAAGAGAACGAATGACAGTAGCAGGCAACAACCTGGGCTCCCCTCCTCTGTCTCTGTGCCTCAGATCAGCTGGGAAGAAGGAAAGGAGGGGTTAACAACAACCGCACCTCAATCTCTCCTCTTCCTTAGGCAGCCCAAAGTGTGTCTTCTGTGCACAAAGTCTGTGTTGTACTCTTGAGCATCCCCAACAGGGCACATGCTGCCTACTTCTGGCCAGGGTTTCCAAACCATACATCATCCGTGATGGGCAATGGGCAACGACATAAGCAACAATGGACAAAACAGAAGTAATAAGCAACTAAGGAAAAGGCACAGCAGTAGGGCTTGCCTAAAATCTCCCAATGCTTGAGGTGGCATGCCAAATATGGCCTCCCTTACAAGCTGCCATCTCTACTGCTCCATCCCCTTTTGCTGCCTGACACTCTAGCCCAGTGGTTCCCAAACTTTTTTGACTGGCAGCTCCATTGACGTACTGAGTCATTGGACACGGCTCCCCATTAGATCTACAATCCTATATATTATATAGAGTGGTGGGTTTTTTGTGAGGATTCCGTGGCTTCCCTGGCTGGTTCCTGTGGCTCTCCAGGGAGCCATGGCTCACAGTTTGGGAACCACTGTTCTAGCCTACAACTTTCTTCTTTTCCTCTTCCATGCCATTTCTTTCTTAGTCCTTTCTGAATCCAGGAAGCAGACGGAGAAGGAGCAGAGAAGGCAGATACCATTCAACAATCTGCTGCCTGAAGCACCACTTCAGTCAGCCCTATGGATGGGTTGGCCCCACAGAGCCAGGTTCTTCATCCATAACATGAGTTACCCAACTTTGTGATTTGTATGGCAGATATCACCGTTTAGATGACAGGTGGGCATACTGTCAAGTTGAACTCTGTGTCACTTACCAGTCTTGTCCCTCTTCCTGTGCTTCAGGTGGACTGCCTGCCTCTGAATACTTTTGCTTTTTTTGGGGGGGGGGGCCGAGTGCTTCATGTATGTATATTCACTTACATGTTCATTCTTCCCACCACTCTTTTTAAAATCAGAAATGTTTTCAAAACAGTTGCAAAACTGCTCCAGGGGTGGGGGGCAGTTTACTCCACTATTTGGAGGGTGGAGGAAGTGTCTTTGTTACCTCAGGCAACTGTCACCATCCACAGCCAACGTTTGCTTAAAGGGTGCAGAACTAGTTTTCTCAGAGCTTGAGCCTGGATTGCAAAAGACACATTTAGATGTAAGGCGGTTTGGACGCTTGCAAATTGGCCCCACTGCTCTACAAATGTCTCTTCTCACATTAAAAAAGATAAAACTTTGATGAAGAACCAGAAGATCTGTAGAATCTCCTCTAGCTCCACCAAAACTTCTCCTCCAAACAACTTGTTGGAAGGGATGGAGAAAGGGAGCAGAATAACACAGACCTACAAAATTGAGGGTCAGAAAAGTTTTTCCCAAACTTTATTGTGGTTTGATATGAATTTGGGGTGCCAATTCCAAAAATGGCATCCATTTTGCCCTATCATGTCTAGTTTTGGAGATATAGTATAGCCTCAATAGTGAATGGTTCAAGCAGCTTCCTCATGAGGATGCCATGGTGTAGGCTTCCTCATGTGGAAGCTGCTTGAAGCATTCACTAAAGAGGCTATGCCGTGTCTCCAAAACTAGACGTGACAGGGCAAAATGGACGCCATTTTTGGAATCAGCACCCCAAATATACCCAGGAATTGGTGTAACGTTTAAGGGAGTAAAATGTGTGTTGGCCTGCGTAATCAGTGTTAAGCACCCCCTTTTACAGAAAGATATCCACCACCCAGGCTAGTTGCTATCAATAAAACATACACAGAAGTGGAAGTGAAAGTTAAAAAAAATACTTTACTCACAGATCATAGTTGAATACATACATCTTGTGGTTACAATCAGAGGCATTGGTACTTTAGAACACTAGAGCTGTCCCCTTTGTGTGAATGGTGAGGATGGACCTGACGGGGGATAAAGCCCTGGCAGAGCATACTGTTTTCATGCAAAGTTTTGGAGAGAAGAGAGTGTGTGAAAAGGAGGGGAAGAAGGAAATAGTGTTAAGGACCATACCTCTTGCAAGAACCCCAGGGGGAACAGGTAGATGGTCACAGGTGACAGGACATCCAGAGTCCTGCAGGTGGCATTGCATCCAGATTCCAACAACTTGTGTTTAGTGACAGTTTTGCAGACACCATTCCTGTGATAACCAATTTCTTCTTTAGTCACATCCACTACACCTGGTTTCTTGATATTCATAGTTGTTGAACAGCAAAGGAACTTGATAGCTTGGGAAGAGAAGAGCAGGTGAAACAACAAGGACTAACGCTGGGCTCTTTAGCTTGCCAAAACAAGAAACAGTTCTCCTCTCTCTCATGACCCCCACCTTCATCATACCTTCACTCTGCAGACCACTTAAGCACTCACACTAATTAGCTAAATCAATCACCCAGGAAAATCATGTCCCACTGTTAACTTCTCCCCCTCACCCCCCCACTCCCCCAGGCGAGCCATCCATCTTCACTTCTCTCTTTGCCAGAGCCTTTTAGAGCCAGCAGGAGGTTCATGATTGAATTTGGCCTTTACTTCCCAAATAATATCCATAGGGATCAAAGGGATGATGGGGCTGAGGGAACCCTGTTGAACGTCAGTCCTGCACTGCATTCCCTGTTAGGCACAGTCAGTTTAACAAGGACATTTATGGATAGGTCTCCTCCCCTTGGCCTGGGCTGGGGGATAATTGCCAGCACTGCCACAGCAGTCATCTCTTGTTTGTGAGCAAAATGGAGTGGGCTGGCAGGCTCCTTGCTGGAAAACATGCTCTATGGGTGTAAATCAAGCAGAGTCATACACCGGAAGAAACTTTTCCCGGCTGTTCTCCACCTACGCCTGTTAGTTTGCTGCTAATAACAATAATTTACAATTCACTTAACAATACTTACAGATCATAAGCATGTGCATGTCTGTTAGCTGTACTGGTCTTAGACTTGGGAATCCTAGAGGTGTTCCCTTTGTATGGGTGTGTGAGACTACATGGCAAGGTGGTTTGGTGGTTTGGCAGAACCCATGGAAAGAGCTGCTTGCATCTTGGAATATCAAGGAGAGTGAGTGTGTGTGTGTGTGTGTGTGTGTGTGTGTGTGTGTGTGTGTGTGTGTGTGTGTGTGAGAGAGAGAGAGAGAGAGAGAGAGAGAGAGACCTGTACAGGTCAAGTAAGACAAGAATTAAGGGCTGAGACAGGTAGCTTCTGAGTCATGTATCTTCTGGACAATATACTGCACCCTAGTGTCATGCGGATGGTGTTGGATCTACTTTCCATCACTCATTATATAGGTTTGCAAATAGGAACAGGACAAACTGGGCTCTGCACCAAAATGTGGCAGTATAACCTCAGCTGTCATCAGGAGTGCTCCTGGTTAAGTTTCCAACCAATCTTGTATTGCTTGTACTGCTCTCTGTGGTTCAGGAGGAGGCAGAGGATTGAGATGAACTGAGAAGGAAATAGATAAATGAAAAATCTTCCCCAGCTACACTCTAAAGGGGGTTCTATAATCATAATGTTAGGGGAAGGGAAGCCTCTGGAAAGTGAGAAAAAGAAAAAAAAAAGTATTCTTTCCCTTTCCTTCATCCTTAAACTTCCTTGCTTTGTGTACGGGAGGGAGATTTGTAGAATGCATACTCCTAGTTCTCCCCACTCCTAGGATTCTGTAAACTGTCAGATGCTCAGGTGAACCAATCTCCACCACCTCCTTTTCCTTTATTTTTCAGCAGACACCATGCATCTTTTCTGACTCAAGAATGCTCAGCACCTGGACCTGGAAAGCTCATGGGTCTTTGCTGGACCATTTATTGTGGTTTTAAAATTTCCTTTTTCATTTCCAGAACCCTCAGTGGATTTAAAAAAACAAACCAGTGGATACCAAATCAGTGGAAAAATAGCTTTAAAGACCCACTTCCAGATTTCTTGCTCTATACTGATGCATTCTGGGGTGACAATGGAGGATCAAGAAACCCAGAAGTGGGTCTTTTAAAGCTATCTTTAACCCCGAGAAGCTTGCAACCATTGCAGTTTAACAGTGCAAAGGTAGGAAATGGGATTCTGGAACTTTTTTCCCTTGTTGCAAGGCATTTAAAGGTGGACCCCTCTATCAGTGGTGAGTCAAATCAGTGGATGCCAAATCAGTGGATAACAAGGCATGACCTGTATACTTCTGCACATGGTGAGGTCCACCCCCCCCCCCATTAGACAGAAATGACTGCTTCATTTTTGCATGGCCCTGTTTCACTTGTTATTCTGTCAGAAGGAATGACAGAATAACATCCAGGGGCAAAATATTCCACTTAACAGTAAGTATTTCAGCAGCCCCAGTCTCTGCATTTCCATGACTGATATAAATCGTCCCTCTTTAGCCAGAAGGTTCATCTCCTTAAATAGTCTTCCATCCCATCCATACCAAAGCCTATTACAACAATCCTTTGAGTTTTCAATAACTGATTGTAAACGACTCTCTCCCCTTCTGTCTCTGACATAAATTGCTCACTTAAAAAAATGCACAGAAAATTACAAAGTATTTGAGTTGTGTTAAAGCAAACTTGTCAGCTCCTTTTTCATTAATGCCCACTCTTCACAAATCACTAGGCAGATTGCTTTGAAATAACATTCTCTGGGACCACATCAGTCAGTTCTCTCCTTTTGCTAAAGATCACTGGCGCACATGTGCTGCTTTGAGTGGTCTCAGGCCGAACGTGGTTTTTGTTTTGTGTCTGTGTTCTCTGGCAGCTTTGTCAGCCTTGAGGCAACATTAAATAAAGAGGCTGGCGCATGTTGTTTCTCCAGCTCAGCCCAGGTTTCTTTGCCTTGCCTTTCGAGGGTGGCAACTTACTAGCAATATTGATAGGTAGGCTTAGATGCAGAGGTGAAGGGTCATTCCCAGACTGCAACTAATCATTGTCTGTGAAAGTGAACAAAACCATCACTATATTTCCTAGTAACTTCATCTATAAATGATGTTTGAAAAAGCCTTAGATGTTTTTACCTAGAATGCCTGCAAAAGTGTTACTTGTCTGAGGCAGCTGCCACACGAAAGGAGTGGTTCAGCTCCCTTTTCAGGAGTGCACGGATGAACCATCATTCTTGCCATGACTAAAGGTAGCTCCACACATTATGATCGCTGCAGGTTACACTAGTGATTCCTGCAGCAAATATATGTACAGTAGAACCAGAGTGTGTGCATCTGAAAAACTGTAAGCTCAATTCTACACATGCTTATTCAGAAGTAAGTTCCACTATCCCGAGTCAGCATGCATAAGACTGCAGCCTAGCCCAGTCATGTGACCCAGTTGCAGGTACACTGGTGCTTAAAGATGACCATACAAATGTGTGCGCTGTCTACATTTAGCATGTTTTCCATAGCAACTGTAATGTGTAGTGCTAACCACCAATCAGGGTTCTAGTCAATCTAAGAATTCTGAATTCAAAATATGAGTCTTTCTTCTTCTCCTTTTTTTGGTGAATTGATTTGGTAAAGGATAAGGTAGGACATCCAGCCTGAGGATAGAGCAGAGATATATCCACTATGGAGGAACCCCTTGTTTTGCACCCTCTTTGGACTTCACTATCCTATAAGACAGCAACTGTCTTTCTATTACACTGAGGTGCCTGTTCCTTTACGGCAGTGGTTCCCAAACTGTGAGCTATGGCTCCCCACAAAACCAGCCATGGGAGCTGTGGAATCCCCACCAAAAGTCCATCACCCTATACAGTGTGTACTAGGATTGTAGCCTAATGGGGACTCATGCCCAATGGCCCTGTAGGTTAAGGGAGGCACCAGTTGAAAAATTTTGGGAACCACTGCTTTAGGGAAAGAAGCTCTTTATGGGTCAAACCCTACTCACCACTAGTTAATCATGCACTAGTGACTTCTCTATGGGAACGTGCATCTCCATGCACATCAAAAGATGTATCCAGGCAGTTCAGTAGGATAGGTATGGGGGGTGCACACCCAAGGGCACACCTGCATTGTGTAGAAAGCTACTTCTGTGTATTGTGGATCTTCCTGGATCAGGGCACAGGAATACTAAGGGTTATTGAGCTGTCAGTCATCTTTGCTACCATGTGGCTGAGCTGAGGGTTATCTCAGAGTACTCTCCTTCCTCTTGTTTTCCTGCTTTACCTACTTCTAAAAAATATGGAAGAGTATGGAATTCCTGCAGCACTTGTGTGGTTGTTGTTACTTCCTTTGCACTTCTTTTTTTCAACCTAGTATCAACCTAGCAGTGGCCTATCTAACCACTAACTCTAATCATCATGTCAATCTGAAGATTATGCCTCTTCTTGTTCCATTAAAATTTCTCACCAGTGACTTTTTCATTATTGTGAGAAAGATAAAGTGCGGCTGCATCCCCAGGTGTGAGAAAAGTCAGAGCTCTAGCAACTTGGCTAGCACAGAGTAGTAGATGCCAGAAGTGGGATTCAGAGATCTGAGGGAGGATACCTACTACTGTGTGTATGTTGACCTTGTGTGCCTAGGTGGGTGGATGGAGACACAGGGCACAATCCTAACCAGGTCTATTCAGATGTACGTCCTATTTTGTTTCAATGGGGCTTACTCTCAGGAAAGTGTGGTTAGGATTGCAGCCACAGGAGAAGAGTATGGCATGCATGGATCAGACCAATTCTAGCCTCTGCATTTTGGCTCTCTCTTAATGCTTGGGGAAGGGTGTGGGCTGTTGGGTCAAATTAGTAGCAGGTGCCCCATGTGCACTCCACATCTCCCCCCAGGTGGTTGGCTGTTCACCCTCAGGGCCACTGCTACAATCTTGCTTCCTTCTGGAAGGAGAAATGTGTGGGAAGAAGATAGCAGTGGTGGCAGCTGGGAAGGGGAAGGAGGCAGGGGCTGCCACCCCCACAATCCTGCACATTTCCTTTCTCAAAAGGAGAACCAGTGGGGAAATGTTTGACGTTGTTGCCATGCCAAAATTCATACCTTCTTCTCTTTCCTAGTCATGGTGACCTTTGACATGCCTGGGCCTGGCTGATGTGTGAACTGGTCCAATGCTCTCAGGTGTTTTCTCACCTTCAGGAGTTTCTTCTCATTTGGGGACTGAGTCAGCTTCCAGCTCATACTCATTGAACCACCTGCTCTGATACTGCCTTGAAACAGTCCATGATTTCTTCAATAGGTCATGCCCAGAATTAGCGCATGTCCAGAAGCCCCTCCTTTTAAAGAGGGAATGTGGTGCTTTATGAGGACTAGCTAGGGATATCACCACATTCCACTCAAAATGAAATCTGAAGGTTGGGGTGAGGTTCACCCAGAGCTAAGCTAAACTGAGCCATAACCCATGGCTATTCAATTCTGGTGGGCTCCACTGAAGGTCCAAAAAGCTTCCAGATTACACCAACTGCACCAGGTATACACAGAAATACCCTGTGCCTGCAAGACATATTGGTATCATTGCACAAGGCTGAGGTAGGAGGTTTTGGCATATGTACAAAATGGCCTCCCAATATTGGGAAAGCTTCAGGAAATGCTGGAATAAGCTATTGGCTATTGGAGCATGTCAGATTTTGCTAAATTTGTCAGAAGAACATGCTCTGGAATCTGGAGCACATGGAAAATCTGTGAATTTAGTATGTACGGCCCAGGTTGGTCAAACATATTTTGAGTGAAACCAGGAGCACTGGTTGATCTCTAGCTTTAACTCAGCACTGCATGTTTACCACATGACTGTTAAACTCTGAACCAACTTGGTGGTAAGTACTTTAATATTCCATCTGCACACAACCTGGCAAGTCCAGAAGAGTATATAGATTTTCCAATAGCCAGGGTAGTGCCTTTAAATTCTGGAAGTTGCTCAGCATCAATACTTTCCAGTCTACTGCTTTATATCTCAAAAGGCACAAAGTTCAAATCTTGCTAAGCATGATCTTTTATAGAACTTAGTTAACTCAGTTTTCCATCATAGCAGTTGTAGATTAATTCTTATCATGGTGAAACAAAGTGGAAAAAAAAAGATATCTGATTGAAGTGGGGAGGGGGGAATGTCAGATAGGGAGGGGGGAAAAAGCAATATTTTTTCATTCCCTTGAAGTCTAAAATCTTGATTGAGCTACAGCTATAGCTGGATGAATTGTTTCTGTAACAATAAGCATGAAACTTACCTCAGACGTGAGTCTCAGCAGAATTGGAGATTTGGGTATATTATATTTATCTTTAGAATCCTAATACTTTATGTTTTCTGAGAAAGTAGCAATTTTCTGTCTACTATGCGGTAGTACTGTTTGTACAGTAGCTGTTACGTTATTCTCTCTTCTCCCCCCCCCCAATTTTTGCATAGTCTATCACTTGTTGGTGAATGGTAAGTGTTGCTTTAATGGATATTCATGTTCCTTGAGACTAGGAACATGAAGTTCCTTCCTTCCTTTTATCTAAGGATCAAACTGGTTCCTGTGAAGGAGAGCTATGATCAGATCTCTCAATTTTTTTTGGTCTAAAGGCTGCTGCTGCCTGGATGGGTGGGTGGGATTTTGAATGGGGCTATAGTGTGTGGGGGGCGGGGAGAGAAAAGAAGTTATCCACTTCCTTCCTACCTCCATGGTTTCCCAACCCATACTAGATGCAGAAATGGGGGGGGGGGGAGACGGGAGACAAATAACCTTTATGGTGCCAGTGGAGAGATCTGAAAGCACGCCTCTTGTCTGAATCGGAGCAGTTTGGGCACTTTGAATTTAGTGACAGAAACAGAAGTAGCAGATGAATAGCAGGAGCTTGGGGACTCATGTATTGCACCAGGGGACAAGTGATGTTTTCAGAGCAAGCACTCCTTACTGGCATGTTTGTTTATTACTTTTTCAAGTGAATATTTAAAAATGGTTTATTACAAGATACACCATATATCTCCTACAGTCTCTCAGTCAAAAAGAAATTGTTGGCAACCTTCAGTCTCGAAAGACTATGGTATCGCGCTCTGAATGGTGGTTCTGGCACAGCGTCTAGTGTGGCTGAAAAGGCCGATTCAGGAGTGACAATCCCTTCCACACCGGGAGCAAGTGCAGTCTGTCCCTGGTCTGTCTCCCTGGCTATGGGCCTTCCTTCTTTGCCTCTTTGCCTCAGTCTGTTGGCAAAGTGTCTCTTCAAACTAGGAAAGGCCATGCTGCACAGCCTGCCTCCAAGCAGAACTCTCAGAGGCCAAGGTTTCCCATCTGTTGAGGTTCATTCCTAAGGCTTTCAGATCCCTCTTGCAGATAGCCTTGTAGTGCAGCTGTGGTCTACCCATAGGGCACTTTCCCTGCACAAGTTCTCCATAGAGGAGATCCTTTGGGATCCGGCCATCACCCATTCTCACGACATGACCAAGCCAATGCAGGCGTCTCTGTTTCAGCACTGTATACACGCTGGGGATTCCACCTCGTTCCAGGACTGTGTTGTTTGGAACTTTGTCCTGCCAGGTGATACCGAGGATGCGTTGGAGGCAGTGCATGTGAAGAGCATTTTAGCTTCTCCTCCTGTTGTGAGCGAAGAGTCCATGATTCACTGCAGTACAGAAGTGTACTCAAGACGCAAGCTCTGTAGACCTGGATCTTGGTATGTTTCGTCAGCTTTTTGTTGGACCAGACTCTCTTTGTGAGTCTGGAAAATGTGGTAGCTGCTTTACTGATGCGTGTGTTTAGCTCGGTATTGAGAGAAAGAGTGTCGGAGATCGTTGAGCCAAGGTACACAAAGTCATGGACAACCTCCAGTTCATGCGCAGAGATTGCAATGCAGGGAGGTGAGTCCACATCCTGAACCATGACCTGTGTTTTCTTCAGGCTGATTGTCAGTCCAAAGTCTTGGCAGGCCTTGCTAAAACAGTTCATGAGCTGCTGGAGATCTTTGGCAGAGTGGGCGGTGACAGCTGCATCGTCGGCAAAGAGGAAGTCACGCAGACATTTCAGCTGGACTTTGGACTTTGCTCTCAGTCTGGAGAGGTTGAAGAGCTTTCCGTCTGATCTGGTCCGGAGATAGATGCCTTCTGTTGCAGTTCCAAAGGCCTGCTTCAGCAGGACAATGAAGAAAATCCTAAACAAGGTCGGCGTGAGAACACAGCCCTGCTTCACTCCACTTCGGATGTCAAAGGGGTCTGATGTGGAGCCATCAAAGACTACAGTGCCTTTCATGTACTTGTGGAAAGACCTGATGATGCTGAGGAGCCTGGGTGGACATCCGATCTTGGGGAGAATCTTGAAGAGGCCGTCCCTGCTGACCAGGTTGAAAGCTTTCGTGAGGTCTATGAAGGCTATAAAGAGTGGCTGTCGTTACCTGCATTTCTCCTGCAGTTGTCTAAGGGAGAATACCATATCAGTGGTGGACCTGTTTGCTCGGAATCCACACTGAAATTCTAGATAGACGCTCTCTGCAAGTACCTGGAGCCTCTTCAGTGCAACTTGGGCAAACAGCTTTCCTATTTTTTTTTTTCCTAGGGTCAAAAGCCAGATTCAGAAGCCAAGAGGCGCTGTTTATTCTTACCATGGCAAGGACAAAACCTAGAAGCAACAGTTTTATTTTGTTTCCCAAACTGACAGACTGAAAACTCACACCTTACCTCATCCGTGCCTCTCCTTAATCAAGCTCTCTTCTGTCACCTTTGCTCTATTCATCTTAAAATACTTCACAATATGGCTAAATATAAATTTGACCATGTTGGGGGGGGGGGGAGAGAGAGAGAAGGAAAAGTCATTGTCTGGAGCTCTGTCAGAAAAGATTTTGTAAATTCACCTTGGGACTCCAAGCTGGAAATCACAGACTTTCTGCCCCCTCCCATGGGAAAGACATGAGAGGCCATTTCAACAGGAGGGCTGCATTTGGAAAAAAAAAAATCACCAATCTTTTTAAGAGCGGGGAATATGCTCCTGGCTCCTCCAAAAGCCCCCCTGCTACTCTGAACTGTAACATTTTCAATCCAAATTAGTTCAAAACAAGGATGAAGTCCTGCCCTGTTGTTAGACGGAACCAAAGGCTGGGGCCTTGCCTCTCTTTGCTCACCGTCACCTCCACTTCCTTTCGTACACGTAGCTTGAAGGGGGGAAAATGTCATGTTAATTTCCATTGTACAGGGTATAGAGAAGCTAACCTCTTTAGAGCTCTCCTCACTGCTTAGAGCAATCAGAGAAGCACCAGGCTGATATGGGTGGTGATGTGACTGGTGTTTTGATGGTCATATATTTCAGAAACAAGATGTCAATCAGAGGTCTCCAGTGGGTGCCTGGGCGTGGTGATCCTCTCATGCATAGATCCAGTGATTTGAAAACATACTTGTAATACAGCCACCGGGCACACATATGCCTTGCCCTCATGACCATTATGCTTCAAATCTTCCCCCATCATGCAGCAGAAGAATCCTACATTTGTCAATAGTTTGGGGATATCAAAAAATATTCATCAGAAATGTTTCTTTTTTTTTTTTTTTAACAAAAGTACAACATTGCAAATCATTTGTCATTGATAATTTTTTTTTTTAGAATAATCCTCAACTTCTCTAATTATCTACATATGACAAATAACACGTACACTAGATATATTCTCCTGGAGGGCTTCTCTGGCCCTCCCAATGGCCCTCCCAATGCCTTATAAGGCAATAAAAATGTCACTTCCGGTTTCTCTGTGAAACCAGAAGTCACGTGTTTTGTGCTTCTGAGCTGAGCTCAGCAGAGTCCGGGAATGGACATTCTCACCCTCTGTTGAGTTCAGAGGCTCCTCCGGAAGCAAAGTGTGCAGAGCTCCTCTTGCCTACAGGGGGGGGGGGCAGCCCCCTGGGACCATGGAGATAGGCGGTCGCCTGTATCCGTGGTTTCAACTATTCACAGGGGGGTTCCAGAACAGAACCCCGTGGATAACGGGACTCACCTGTTCTGCATTTAAACTGAAAAAGATAATTTAGCTGTTTAAAAACAGAACAGATGTGCCCCGTTATCCAGCTTTCATCCTTTTATTTAATTTGAAAAGTGAACTTGAACTTTCTTAGTATACAGTCCATGTTTTACCTAACTACAGTTGGAGGTGAATGATTTTTTCATTGATATTATTATTGCTAATTTCTTACATGTTTTTAAGGACAGTCCCAGGGTAGACAGCTAATTAGTTGCATGTTGGGATTCACGCTATTTGTGCTAATACATTTGTCTTCTATACCTGTTGGGATTTCTATTTGTTTCTTCTACCTATATGTCACTAAAACATTTGTTAAATAAGCACACTGTAAATTAATTGTTTGACCTTACTTCCCAGGACTTTTCTATACCCTAATAATGTTATCATTAGATTCATTGTTACTCCCGCATAATCCCATCTGTTCAGGAACAGTACATGCCTCCCTGCTGCCCACCCCTCCCCATTTTCTTGCTCCCACAAGCATGCCATGTGCATGCTTACCAATACACAAGGAAAAGAGAGAGGGGTGCACCTGTGTCCTCCCCTCCCTTTCCCCCTCTTACCTCAAGCTGCTCTCGGCATGAAGCCTCCATCCTCTGCACCTCATGTTTATAGGACAGAAGTTGTGCACTGAAAACAGCTCAAAGTAAAAGAAGAGGAGAGCAAGTGGGCTCCATATTGGTTCTCCTCACGCACTTGTTGCTTTCATAAGCAGCCTGGTGAGCTGGGAGACGTGATCTGGAGCTATGGTGCCATTTTTCTCACCCCCTTCACCCAGCAGCATTGAGGGGGGCACATGTTTTGCAGGGAGTCTCAATAGCCCTGCAAGCTACCCCTCCCCCTCACCTTCTGAGCCATTCCAGGTGGGGAGAGCAAAACGGAGCAGATGCCTCCACGTTGTTCTCACCACCTGGAATGGTTCCAAAGGCGAGGAGGAAGGGCGGCTTACAGGGCACATGAAGGCATCCTGCAAAACTGAGCATTGTGCCCCTCCCAAGGAACGCCACTGGAAGGGCAAAGAAGGCTGCCACTGCCACGATCCTTTTTCTGACTTGGTCTCAGTGAACCAGAAGCGGATCAGAGAACCAACTGGAGTGGCTCTGTCAGTAGCAGATTAAAGATAGCAGGCAGAAGTGGGGGCTTGTCAATCCACTGCCCCTCCAACTTTGCTGTTATGCAGTGTGTCACCTTGCTTCATGGAAAGGCCAACCCTTCATGTGCCTGAGTAGTGAGGCCAAAAGTCCATCAAGATTCTGCTTCCCACAGAGGTTAGCAAGAAGAAGTCAAGCAAGGCATGAATGCAACAGGCTGTTCCTCATTGGTTACCCCTGCACTTGGAATTCGGAGATGTACAGCTGAGACTGGACATTCCAGCTTGCTGTCATGGCCAATCACCGTTGATAGATCTATACCAGGGGTGCTCACATGTTTTTGGCTCGAGAGCTACTTTGAAACCCAGCAAGGCCCGGAGATCTACCAGAGTTTTTTTTACAATGTTTGTGCCATCATAACATATAACATTTATGTGTACAATGTATGTTGGTGTACCTTGAGCCCTACTGAGTATAACAGGACTTACTCCTGAGTAGACATGCCTAGGATTAGGCTGTGAGGCTGCAATCCTAGCCACACTTACCTGGGAGTAAGCCCCATTGAGTACAATGGGCCTTACTTCCGGCGTTTCCTCCCAGAGGCACCTGAAGGGGAGGGTCGGCACTCCGCGATCTACTCATTTTGCCTCGCGATCCACCTATTGAGCACCCCTGATCTATACAATATATCTGATCTAATCCCTTTATGGATATGATTCCAAGCCCTTTGCCTACACCCTAATTAAAATATTATTGATGTGGAAAATAAAATAAATGTAGGAATTATGAATATATCTGCAATTTTTTAGCACTAAAGCAGACTGAGTCTTTCTAATTATCACCTTGCTCGCATCCTCTTTTCTGCACTCTGTAAAAACATCTTTACATTTTTCTTTTTTAAAGAAGCAGTGCCAAGGAAATGCTGACAAGCGATCATGTCAGTGGCAAGGTAAAGGCCATAACTTATTATGACCCATAAATTCCTGGGCCGTGCAGGGGTTCAGGTCTGGGTGCTGGGAGCAGCAGAAAGGGACCTTGGGTGAAGGGCTTGCTCATTTAATGCCTTAACCTCTGATCTGGAATCCCACTCCCTGCCTATTATGTCTTATGGTATGACAGCATTTCTGGTACTGGATTAACTTCTGTAAAGACAAGAGTCCAGCTGAAATGGGTAGTAACTTCTTCTTTAGCAAGTTGTAACTTTCCCTGCAGGTAGGTAACCACTTAGTGGTGATAAGTTGGTCACTTGTACTGTCCTGATAAGTAACAAGAAGATCAATACTCTCCTGCATTCCCATGTTTCTGATGAATAGTGGTAGTGTGGAATAAATTCTCCAAACCACATGGCAAGATGAATATGCAGACATTCCTGAAGTGTGTAGGAAATCATGGAGGGGGAGGGGAATGAACACTGCTGACAAGCCCAGCAGAACAAGGGGTTGTTGGGATTGGATGAACCTCAATCTTCATGGGTACAGCATTTTTTTCTGCAGCAGCCAACTCTGTGTACCTGGGGAGAGAGTTTCCCCCTCCTGATAAGGAACACAAGGTGCCCATCACCCCTAATCATGGGGAAGATCTCTCCCCACATACAGTGTTTGTCCAATGAAATGGATTGATGGGTGGCTTAGGGCAGGCTAAAGGAAGCACTTCTTGACGTCATCAACCTGTGGAGTTTGTTGTCACAAGATGTGTTGATGGCCACTAGCTTTAGAATGGATGGCTTTAGAAGGAGGCTGGACAAATTCATGGAGGATTAATGGCTATTAGGAGCCTATTAATGGCTCCTAGTCATGACGATTACACAGGCCAACACACATTTTGCTTCCTTAAATGTTACACCAATTCCTGGGTATATTTGGGATGCTGATTCCAAAAATGGCATCCGTTTTGCCCTATCACGTCTAGTTATGGAGATATAGTATAGCCTCAATAGTGAATGGTTCAAGCAGCTTCCTCATGAGGAAGCCTACACCATGGCTTCCTCATGAGAAACCTGCTTGAACCATTCACTATTGAGGCTATACTATATCTCCAAAACTAGTGATAGGGCAAAACAGAACCCATTTTTGGAATTGGCACCCCAAATTCATATCAAACCACCATAAAGTTTGGGAAAAACTTTTCTGACCCTCAATTTTGTAGGCCTGTGTTATGCACTACTGCAGCATGACTGAAAATCAGATGCAGGGGAGCAATGGTAGGAGAGAACTATGCTTTTTTCTCCTTCTTGTGGAATTCCAAAGCAGCTGGTGGGCCACTGTGGTGAATTAGATGGACCTTTGGTTCAATCCAACAAAGGTGTCCTTATCTTCTTTTGCAGTGTAGACAATTGCTGACCCCTTGGTGGGTGGAAGGAAGGACTGTGGAGTGCCACTTCCTCTTGGTCTTCCCCCAACCACATGATCTCACACATACTTCTGTAACATCTCCATAGGGCTACAGAAGAGCAGTTTACCCAATTTACAGCTCAATCCTATGCTTATCTATTCAGAAGTAAGGCCCATTATAGTCAATGGGGCTTAGTTCTAGGTATGTAAGTGTGCGTAAGATTGCAGCCTTACTTCACTGGGTGAGGGCTGAGCAATCAATCTGATCAAGTTGGCAATCTTGCTATTATTTGTCAAGTGGAGCTACAACTTCCCCATTTTGCTCTTCTGGAAGCATATAGCAGATCAAATGAACAAAGAATACCATGGGCAGGGGGAAATCCCCACTATTCATGATCTACAGACATTGTGATCTCCTTGCTTATGTAGGGTCTAAATTTCTTAGACTAATCTCCTCTTCCCCTATTTAGAATGTGTCATCTGTGGCTTGAATGGGAGACCGCCTGGGAATACTGGGTGCTGTAGGCTTATACCATAGTCTTTCGAGACTGAAGGTTGCCAACCACCATCTGTGGCTATTAACCAGTGCTAAGCCATCTTCCAAATTCTGCCTTTTTCACGTTGTATGTGTTATTGAGCCATTCCTTGGTCCAAGCCAGTACTGGGAGTGCCTGGTCTTGGTCATAGGCTAGTAGTCCATTCCAGGACATGTATTATGTCCAAGCAGCAGTGGATGGCAGCATGTTTGTGGCCATCTGTGGAGTCATCTGTGGACTGACTTTCCATAAGAAAGTCTGTATTTTGTGAGAACCCTTCTGCTGACCTAGCTGCCTCATTTCTAAGAGGCTCCATTTCTAAGAGGTACATGAAGGAAGGAAAACTTCATTTTCAGCACTACCTTTCTCTGTTTCTTTTGTCTACATTTCGCCAGAGCTGCTGTGAATAAGCAGTTTGGGTTCAACCAGAGACCGTAATTGGACAGTTGGAGATTGTGGTGTTAATCTCTGGCTAAATGGCTTTTAGAAATTTCTTTAAGCAGTATCTGTGAGAGGGTGCCAAAAGCTTCTGGTTTTGAAAGTCCTTCTTCCCATCCCTTCAAATGCTATGCAAACGAACACTTTCTTGAGAGCCCCGAGTGCCTGCCTGTCTCTTTTCAGCAAGGGCAGCTAGGTGGGATTTATTTAACAGGCTTCTTAAACCAGAAATAGTTCTATTCAGCAATATGTTCTGCTGCTTTCAACTGCCGGGAACTGAGCTAACTTTATCTCTGGTGTTCTTGGGACAGTATAGTATAGAGAGTGAAAAATACGATAAAATGAGAACGTTTCTCTGATTGGTCATAAATACACAACTCCAATCACATTCCCAAATTCAAAAGATCACACCAGTACTGTAACTGCAGCAAAGTGTGTGTTTTTGCTTATTGTCTGTCAATCTCTTTTTCCTCTCTGTATCTTATAGACTGCTCTCTCTCTCTCTCTCTCTCTCTCTCTCTCTCTCTCTCTCTCCACCAGCATCTCTGCTAAGCTCCTTCCTTGTTTCTCTTCCTCTTTTCTCTCTGTACCCCATCTTTGCTACTCCCTCTTTTTCTCTCTACAAGTCACTTCCTCTTCCCGCCACTTTCTGTTCCGAAACTGTCCCTCTTTCTCTCTGCACAACCAGAGCTTTCTCTCCTTCGCATTCTTTATGAGAGGTCAGTGGTAGAGCACATTTTTACATGCAGAAGGCCCTGGGCTCCTGGCATTTCCAGGTAGGGCTGGGAGTCCTGTCTGAAAACCTGGAGGGTTGCTGCAATTTCACACAGACCAGTGCTTTCTAATCTTTTTGGTGCCCCAGAATGCCTTGTGGCATCATAGCAGGTGCCATCTGCAACCCACCAAAAATTGGCTCATGACTCACTGGTGGGTAGTAACCCACAATTTGAAAACTGCTGTTGTAGACAGTCTTGAGCTAGATGGCCACAATGGGTTTGACTCTATACAAGGTGGCTTTCTATTTCTCCATTCCACAAACTTTTCTTCACTCCCATCTCTGTTACTAATGTTTCTTTTCTTTGTCTCACAGGTCACTGTACCATTACCCCCTTTTCCTTTTGGCAGCTCTTAGCACTCTCTTTCTTCTTTCCACCACCACAAGTCCTTCTTCACCGACGGCACTGCTTTCTCTCTTTCCTCTTATCTCTCTCTACACCCTTATTATTCAGTTCCCCCCTTTTAAACCACATCTTCCAATTGCATGTCTGCTGCTCTGACTACTGCACCATACTGGTTCCCATTCATGTAAGAGCCCAATCCTATGCTTGCCTACTCAGAAGTAAGCCCCATTATAGTCAATGGGGCTTACTCCCAGGAAAGTATAGACAGGATTGTAGCCTTTACTGTAATAAATTCTTTCACTTCTAACATTATTCCTATGAACCACAAAGCAGGTGGATAAATGAGCTAGTTTTAGCAGTAAAAACTCCACCTCACCTTCCCTTTTCTGTCTTTGATGCTTTGAACATGTTTGCCCTGCCCTGCCTTCTGCAACTGTTATCACCTAGAACAAGTGCGAGACAACAAAAATGGCAGCTCATTGTTTTTTAAAAATCCTCTCTAGGTGTCAGCTGAGGAAGTCTTTCAGAGTATTTTGTACATGGAGGTTCCTTGAAGAGGGCAGCCTGTATTAATAAACCACCCCAGCCATGTACTATGATGCATTCCCTGTAGAGGACTGTCACCAAAGAAAGATGTGTTCATTATTTTCCAAGGGGGGAAAAAGCACACCCACATCCACAATCTCACTTCATGCACTAAATTAGTTTAATTGAATATCTGGGAAGGGGAGGGGAGCATCCCCATACAACAATGTCCATTTGTCTGTGTATTTGAATATGAAGCGAATGGACTGTTTACAGAGTCGTTCAATGAATAAGATGTCACTGAACAGTACATTTTTTGCTGAGCTGCCATTGTTAGAAAAGCAGGGATCCAGTGCCTAGTTTTTAATTACAGATACAAGATTTATGACTTCAAATCATTTTAAAGTAATAGAATGGCCTCATGCAAATACATTAGCAAAAACAATAGGGTGGGGGGGGGGCAGAAATCACTGGTTAATAGATTATAATTTATATGCCAGAATTCCAGTGGAGGTGAACAGCTGAGAGGTTTCTTGTATAGACGGTACCTGGTATTTTCTACATCACGGGTGTCCAAAGTTTTTGGCAGGAGGGCCACATCAGCTCTCTGACACTGTGTCGGGGGCCGGGGGGAAAAACACATTAATTTACATTTAAAATTTGAATAAATTTACATAAGTTTACATAAATGAATATATTAAAGATGAACTTATATGAATGAATGAAGGTCTTGCAATAGCTCAAGGCCTATAAAAGGCCTTGCAGAAAGCAAGGCCAGCCTTTCCTTCACTGCCACTGCTGCATCACAGACATGAAAGAGCAAGCAGTGGAGGGAGCTCTCATCCCACAGCTCACACGAGAGGTCAAACAGTCGCCCTCACACTGAGAGAAGTTGCGTTGGACCAGTGCGGGCTTCAACAAATCTCCAGAGGGCCAGAGGCTCATTGGAGACTCCCTGAGGGCCACATTGAGAGGCCTCGAGGGACGCAAGTGGCCCCCGGGCCGGGGTTTGGGCACCCCTGTTCTACATAACACTGGGCCACGTGCTCATTCCGTCCTTTCACCTTATAGCCACCTCCCTTTGATCAAATGGCTTGGGCTTACACAAAAAGCGCAGTTAGTATCATCTGCAACATACTGAACAAGTGAAATAAGTGCTCCATTTTTGACTTGCTCATTGACCAAATGTACCAAGAGCAGACCTGGTTGAAGTGGTGTCCGGACCTCACTCATTCCCCACTAGGTTTGCTGTAAAGCGGCAGCAGTTGAAATGGAGAAGCTGCCCCCTCCTTCTCGTACTCACTTTTCACGCAGCAGCTTCACCCCATGTCATAGGTGGGCCAACCCTGACCAAGAGATTTGTCTTGAAGTACTCAACTAAGTTATGTATTCAGTGAGATAGGATGTCCTTGCCACTTACTAGAATCTCCAGTGTGGAACACCACATTCTTTTGGTTCAAGCAGAGCAAAATGTGACAGACTGGGTTTCTAAAAGCCTTACACTCCAGAATCCATTACTTGTGCACAAGCCCATACTCTACTTCAGGATTAACAACATCAGATGCATTCTGCAAGTATCAGCCAGACAAGGAAAACACAGGGAGCGAGGGGAGCTCAGCTCGGAGAACAGATTTGATTCATCAAAGCACACCTGCATGGCATCCCCCCCAGGGATTGGCTATACTCTTTCTGCACAGCTGTTCTCTTCCAGAACATCTGCTCACACACTGCATTCAGATCACTGGGTTGTGGCTCCTCAGGTGGCAGAATGAGCCCCTCTGTGCAAATGAAAGTACTGCCTGCAGCCCTGTGGATACCAACCCCTTGAATAGAAAATAATCCCCAGAGTTGCCTGTGCAAGTCCTCAGAGCCAGCTCTGTATGTATCCTTAGCCACTTGGCATTTTGAAGATATCAAAGAAACTTTGCAAGAGAGTGTTTGGGGAATACAGCGATTTAAAATATGGCAGGAGAAACAGCCTAATGAGATCGCTTCTGTGAGCATTATAATAGTGTTACTTAACATACATTTCATTGTGCCACCAGTAAATTGCAGCCAGGGAGGGCTCCTATTGTGCTACACACTGTGGAGACATAATGAATAATAGTCCCTGACGCAAATTGCTGCTTTGTCTCCTCTCTAACAGGAGATAACAACCCTGTTCGCTCTTAGGCACTGGGCAGAGTCGCTCCTTTTCTTCAGCAGAAGTGAGGGTGCCCAGGTTCCTGCCTACTTTGCTGACCTGAGTAGAACACACCTTGATTTATTTACTTATTTATTTGTACTCCCTGCCTTTCAATCAAATGACATTTGAAATGTCATACACCCCCACAGTTGCTTTATGGTTGTTAAAAGTGTTTAAAAACCACTTTTCAACAGAGACCACACAGCAAAAGAAATGAAGAGACAGTTCCCTGTCCCAAACAGGCTCATCTGTCCAATTGCAGAGAAAGGAGGGTAGTTCACTTTCGTTCTGTAGTTCCCAGGCCACTAGCAGTTGGAAGCCAGTGTACTCTCTGGAGGGACAGGGCTCCCTTTGGCTGCTTCTTCTCTGGCTGGCATCCCTCTTGTGATGTTTTTCACTGAAGGTCAGGGCTGCAGCCACTCAGGGGCTTGTAGAAATTGGTTCAATCAAAAGATCATCTTGGCAAACAGCAGTTATGAAAAACTTTCTCCAGGCTGGGAACACTTTCAGAGATTTGTCAGCGGAGGTACCTCTAAGTGCCAGCTGTCTTCTTTGTTGGCATCCTTCAGTTTTGGAAGACTATGGTATCACGCTCTGAATGGTGGTTCTGGAACAGAGTGTCCTCTCCAGAGTGCGAAGCCTGGGTAAAGTAGATATGGAGGATAGACTGTTTCCCATGCAGCAAATCCCCCCTCTCCACATTGTTGAAATGGTCCAATGGAAAGGCAGAGGCCAATATGGTTGGTTCCAGCGGCGTCACAGGAGTTGCCAGAACGTGACTGTGTTCAGCCATGAACTGCCTCAGGGACTCCGGCTCTGGATTTTGCCTTGAGGTTGACTCCTGAAGCCTTTTCCATAACTGGATGTAGCCACAAGGCAGTGGAGGTTTGGGATCAGAGTTTTCATTCTCTCAGATGAGCTGCCTTCCCAGGCTATCGAATCCCGTCTACCCGGTGGCTGTTTAGTCGCCTCTTACGACAAGTACAGCCAAACTGAGGGCCTATTCTTATCCCCAGCCCCCAGGGGATGTGCCAGCTGTAAAACCCTCTGAAACATAGAGAATTCTGGGTCACATTCTTGGACACACTCAGTTCTCATGGACACTGGACAAACGTTTTGGGCTTGCCATAACTCTGCCTGAACTGACTGTTCACCCTACAGGACACCTGTGCAGCTGAACACTGCAGGGTTACACAGAGAGTAATAATAATAATAATAATAATAATAATAATAATAATAATAATAATAATAATAATAAACTTTATTTGTATCCTGCCCTTCTCCCTAAAGGGACCCAGGGCGGCTTACAACATATTAAAAACAGATTAAAACATAATTTAACAGATAAAAACATATTAAAAACACATTAACAGAAACTGTAAAAACAGTAGTCAGATAAAATAATAAAAAGAGCGTAAAACAGCAGTTCTTAGAGGAATCAGGCCTGTAAAAAACAACTAAAAGATGTATAAAAGATGTTAAAAAAGGCCACAAAGTCAGAAGGCTTGTTTAAACAGCAGAGTCTTCAGGCCTCGCCGAAAAATCTCAAGAGAGGGAGCCATTCTCAAGTCAAGGGGAAGGGAGTTCTGTAACATTGGTGCCACTACTGAGAAGGCCCTGTTTCTTGCCGCCGCCCCACGTACCTCCTTAGGCGGTGGCACTTGTATAAAGGCCTTCTCTGATGACCTAAGTGGACGAGCCGGATTGTATGGGATTAGGCGTTCTCTAAGATACCCTGGCCCAGAGCAGTATAGGGCTTTAAAGGTCAAAACCAGCACCTTGAATTGGGCCCGGAAACGAATGGGCAGCCAATGTGGCCCCCTGAGAAGCGGCTGTGGCTCACCTGACAGTAGTGAACAACCCATCCTTAATGGACAGGTCAGCCTGACCACCTTTGTCTCCTGTGTCTTCCCAATGACCCCTCCTATGGCCCTTTCCTCAAAGCTGGTCTTCACATCCAAATTCTCCTCAGCTGTCTCTCCTTGTGTCCCCCTTGGCCTTGCCTCCTCTTTGCTCTTTCCTCATCCGACTTCTCTCCTGTTTCTCCTTCTTGGCTTTTCTCCATCCCTCTCTCCATCCTTTTCTCTCCTCTTGCCTCCCTGTCGCCTTCTTTCCCCTTCCTTAAATCTCCTGTACCCGCCTCATCCTGATATAGAAACCAGCTGGACTCTTCTCCTGACCAAACTCTCCCACCCTTGCTGATGATGTCACAGCCAAGTGACTTGGAGAGAGGCAGTTGCCACTTCTGGGCTCTCCTAGGCCCTTTGAGATACACAGCATTGCACAGCCATTGCTGATCTTTTCATTGAAGAATTTCTAAGGAAGGCCAGGGCTCCCAAGAACACTGCCTGGAAACTGCAGAACACACAAAGCTGCTTTATACCGAATCAGACCATTGGTCCACGTAGGCTAGTACTGACTACATTGACTGGCAGACGGCAACTCTCCAGGGTTTTAAATGGTTTCTTTGTATTTGTTTGTTTGCAATCCTACCTGGAGATGCCAAGGAATGAAAGGGAACTCTCTGCAGACAAATACGTTCTACCACTGAGCTACAGCTCCCTCCCCAAAGTGATTTAAAACAGAAAAAGAAAAGAAAAAAGATACAGTCCCCTGTGCCCTTCTATCAGAGGTTCTGCCAAGATTCAAATCAGCAACAGCAGGACTAGACTTCAGGAGACAGTCTTCCAAGGACCACACAGGATACATTTCCCTCTTAGAAATATTTCTCTGTGTGATAAAACATATACAAACCTCAAATCCCCCTTCTCCCAAGCCCTGTGCAGACAAATCCCCAAGTACCAATATAGTGAATGGATTGGTCATCTAGTGATCACGTTCAGTGATCTGTGATCTAACAACCAAACGCCTTTACTGAAACTCAATGGAATGTCTCTCAAATCTTGGAAGGTTTACATTATTGTTCTGATTTATTTTATGCCCCCTTTGGCCACTTTTGCTTGCTTTCATATCCCTTAGCACAGTGTTTCTCAAACTGTGGGTCGGTCCCATTCATTTCAATATTTTATTTTTAATATATTAGACTTGATGCTACAATGGGATGTGACAGCATTTGGGGAGATCTGTACTTTTAACAGGCTACTATGTATATGCTTTTAACGTGATAGTTAATGTGGCTTACTCCTGGGTAAGTGTAGGTAGGATTGCAGCCTAGGATTGTTAAAAATTTCCCTGCTTGATGATGTCACTTCCAGTCATGACATCACTTCCGGTGGGTCCTGACAAGATTCTCATTCTAAAAAGTGGGTCTCAGTGCTAAATGTGTGAGAACCACTGCCTTAGCTGATTGTATGTATAAATAAGAAGCCTGGACTTTTGGGGGGGATGGGACTATGTGGAACAGAACATGGGGAGAGAAGGGGAATGCCTTTCCATGGGAAATATTTTTTCTCCACTGTCATGACCGAATCACCGAAGCTTCTGAGATGGGGTGTGTGAAGGTGGCTGCTTCCTGGGTCTGCCTTTGTCTTCATGGTTCACAGTCTCTCTGCTTCTGTTTTTGAAGCACGTTCCTGCTCAGTATCATTTGGGCAAGAATAGCAGTGTGTGCAAGAAAAACCGAGCCATGCAGCGTGGCTTTTGCACATGACTGCAGGCTAATGGACAAGAACAAACGCCCTGTTCCCTGCACTTCAGGTCAGTGCACCACGCGAGATGTTTTGCCGACTCTGACAGGAGGCCAATCCTTTTAGTGACCCACCCTATTGCTCTCCCTCTTCAGTTGGCAGACAAACAAAGAAACCATCCTAAAAGTATCCCAATAAAACAGGGGGCTTGGTTCGTTCTCACACAGCGAAGCAGATGGCGGGTGCTTAGTTTTTAATTGAACAGTTTGGTATTAAAGTTTAACAAGCCAGGTTGTAGGCTTTATTTTTTGGGAGGCAGGTATTTTTTGTCTCAGGTTGAAGAAAGGAACATTAACTTAGCGCTAATGTATGTTGCTGAGATTGCCTCCAAATCTCTCTTTGCTATGAAAATTGATTGATACCTGAGTTTATCTTGCATTTTGGAGATACAGGGGGAAAAAAAGCAAGAGAAGAGAGACTCCAACTCTCTACCTGGCTCTGACAAGTTATTAACAGCACAATCCTAGACATGTCCATTCAGAAATGAGTCCCACTGACTTTCATGGAACTTACTTTCAGGTAAATCTGTTCAGGATTGAAGCTCTAAAACAATTCCTAACTGAGCCCCTCAGGCCATTATGTGCAGTCAAGAATGAGGAAAAGTTCCCCTCCAGAAATAGCTCCTTTCTGGATAGCAAAGAATGGGAGGACGTAACAACATAATTCTATGCCTTTTGACTCTGAAGCTGGACCACTGTGTCCACTGTGGCTTATTCCCAAGTAAGAATGCATATAGTTACAGCCTTAAGTACTATACACCATCTTAAAAACTAATAACTAGTGATGCTTGAGAGTACGTGCCTCACAGCTCAAACCTAACGGAAGGCCCAATCCTATCCAACGTTCCAGTGCTGATTCAGCTGCAATGCATTCCCTTAACTTGAAGAGGGTTCCATGACTTTCCCCCCCTACAGGATGCAGTACATGCCCCATTGGCACAGCTTCATCAGTACTGGAAAGTTGGATAGGACTGGGCTCTGAATCCCTGCGTGGTGATGCAGCGGCATCAGCATGGCTTCCGCTGCATCCCACATGGGATATTTGGCTGCTGGACATCTCCTTGGGATAAAGGGACAATTTTACCCTTGACCTGGGATAAGCTCCAGCAGCTGCTATGGGGTAACTCATACCTGCAGCAGCTCAATCACTGATATAAGTCCATGTTGCTCTATGCAGGCAGCTCAGGCCTGACAAAGGGCTTGAGATTCAGCGTGTGACACTGCCAGTCCCCCCCCTCCTGGCCCTAACCTGCCCTCCTCGCCTCCCCTGTCACCACAACGTTCCACCCCCCTCCATTCTGGCATCCCTCCACCCTGTTCAGTGTCCTCCCACCCTCCCTGCAACCCCCTGAGTGGTTTACCTGCTCCAGTGGTTGTCTGTGGGTCCACCAGTGTACAGTAGGCCACTGTGGCTCCCCTGCAGGCAGGCCTCTGTGCTTGTAGGTGGAAGCTACTTTATGACTGCTGTAAAGCAACTTCTGCTGGTGCAACACTAGTTGCATTGGCAGTGCAGGAGGTTAGAAATTGGGGCATCAGTTTCTGATTACCTTCTATGGGGATCATCTTTAGCCATATCTTTGGTGGTGATATGAGCCCAGCAAAAGAGAACAAGATAGACTGTGAACAAATGCATACTGATAATATTGTCCAAAGCTCTCTTCAATATTAAAAGTTATTGGCCTGATCAGAAATAAAACAAGAAATTGGACAAGAATCAGAGGGTTGAAACTACAGGGATTACAGGGTAGAAGATTTAGGGCACAATCCTAACCCCTTATGTCAGTGCTTTCTAGCACTGACTTAAGGGCAATGCAGCTCTGAGGTACAAACATTTCATTACTTTGAGGAGGTCTCCAGGAGTGACACCCAACTGCAGGATGTAGCACACTTCCCATTGGCACCGCTAGGCCAGTGCTTGAAAGTACTGACATAAGGAGTTAGAATTGTGTCCTTAGACTGCACACTGTACAAGGAAATTATTCAATTTCCTAACTCGAAGAGCTGTCTGGCATTGGGACATTCTGCCTCATACAATTACGGGTTCTCCCTCATTGGAGGTTTTCAAGCAGAACCTGGATGGTCATCTCTCAGTGATGCTGTAGTTGCTGGTGCTGAGCAGGGGGTTGAACTAGATTACCCCCAAGGTTACTTCTAGCTCAAATATTCTACAATTCTATGAAAGAGAAGTTTTGAGAAGTGACAAGGCCCCACCCCATGTAATCCAGATCCCAGAATGGCACAAATAGAGGGGAGGAATGAATAGGAAGTGCCACACACAGGCACTAACAGGTAGACAGACAGCTTTGGATGACTCAGGAGATATAGTGCTTTCCTAAACCTGGTGACAGTGGAGTTAGGGTTTTCTAGTAGCAGAAAGCTCTGTGTGGGCTCCTCACTTTCATCATACTCTGCTTGTCACACGAATAGAATGTTTTCCATCTCTAACTCCGAGATGGAGGAGCTGAACAGAATACTAAAGGAAAATGGGGAATAATTTCCCAGGTGCTATGAGATCAAATGCTGAACACTGTTCCTCATCTCTAGCGGAAACCATAATATTGTCAATTCAGATGTACAGAAGAAGGTTGCAATTCAGCTGCAGATAAGCACTATGTTTAACTCTCCCGTTGAAACAACTAGGACTTAAATGTGCTGGATTTTGGCTGGATTTGTGCCCTAGTTTTACTAGAATGGAAGTCTGGAGGGAGATATGCAATAATCTTACACTTCCTTAAGGCTATTTGGAAACAGCAGGTCTTGCAGCTTCATATGCTGCCAGTTCTCCATTTATTTCATCTCTCGCGCTCTTCTGCTTAGTATGGCATGACTCAGAGAGGCTCTTACTTAAAAAAAGAAAACGAGAAAGAAAAAGGCAACATTGATTCGTTTTTAGAGAGAGTTCAATTTTGAATCAATTTCTCAATTAAAAAACTTAAGGTTTATAGTCGGCGTAGAATTTAAACTTGGTCCATCTGCTTATTTATTTATTTATTTTTAATCAATGCACATTCAAAAGTGCTTTCATTGCCATTATTTTAGATCCATTGCATTTTGATGGGGCTCCCTAGTTAACTTTTTAAGACTCTCTCTTAAGATGGCTTCAAAGAAAGGTCGGTCAAGGGACTGAATTCCCCTCTGTAAAACTTATGAGCTTCTTTCAACAGAGTTCAAGGAGAAGTCATCAGAACGTTTGGTGTGTGCGTGTGTTGAGGACAACTTTTTTTCAGCCCAGTTCCCTTACTCTGAGGCATATCTAGAGTATGGCAAGCAGGGCATATGCCCTGGATGCCACTTGAAGGTGGGGGCACCACTGATCAACAGCTTCCCAGGCAACTCTTGGCTTGCACTGAGCCGCTGCAAATCCCCAAGCATAGTGCTGTACAACAGTCTGTGCCAGCCCAGCCATAAAAGGTACTCCTGCAGTGTGTGAACTTGCATGCTGCTGGAGCACCAGCAGGAAAGTTAAAGCCTTCCCGCATGCTTATGGCATATAGAAGTTGCATATATAAGTAAGGTGGCAGGAGAGGTGAGAGAAGGTGGAACAGGGTGGTGATGGGGGCAGGGGATGGGCATATCAGGTCTGGGAAGTGGGCGGTTTTGGTGGTAGCGGCAGCAGCCAAATCCTAACCCCTCCCTTGACCTGATCCCATGCCATGGGTCCACATGGATCTGGGTATGGGAACTATTGTGATAGAACTGAGCTGTGAAAACAGTAGAACAGAATGAAATGTAAGGTGGGTTACCTCCTCCAGCCGCCTATAAACTGCACTGTTCTGGAAAACTGAAGCAGCAGGTGGAAACTTGAAAACTTTGAAATTTTGAAAACTTGAAAATTTTGAAAAATCTGAAGTACAGAACTATGCCCACTAACAAAATGCATATACATCTTTCCAAAAGGCACAATAGAGCAAAATATTTTACCAGGGATGGGATCCAGAATATAGGGGCTGTCCCACCTATAGGAATAGTTGTTCTCTCTCTCTCTCTCTCTCTCTCTCTCTCTCTCTCTCTCTCTCTCTCTCTCTCTCTCTGTGTGTGTGTATACATATGTGAAAGGAAACATTAGGATTGTTAATAAGATCATTTCCTATTCCAGTAATAAATGTAGAAACTTCTGTACATTCTTCTCCTAGATTGATGTACTGTACATTCTATGCTCATTAAAAATGTTTTAATGATGATGAAGTTCACAGTAATTTTTTTTTTACTGTTATCTATTGTCACTGCTTTAGACTTTTTTTGTGTGTTGTTCTGTATTGGGGCTTTTATACTGATTCTTCCTAATTGGGTGCTTTTAATTATTATGTTAACTGACTTGATTATTGTCATAGAAAGTCAGGGGGAAAAAAACTTTAAACAAATGAAACACCCAAAGCATTTTATTCTCAGGTCAAAAGATTGCCTTTATTTTTGCAATACCAGCGAAACAACCAATTTAGAGCTAACTGCTGGTAAGGTATATCTGCAATGATTCATGTGCCAGCAGCGCCAGCCCAAAGGCGTGAACTGTCTTGCTGGTGCTGCATCCAGAAACAGCATCAGCCAGCACAGGTAAGGCTGTACCTGTCATGGAGTTACCTGAGTGAAGAAGTGGAACCCACCTGGCTCTCCATCCCACTTCTTCATCTTACAGACAGGTTTGATTGCCCAGGTGATAGGTGCATGCCAATCTCTGCTGGAGGCTCAGGTACTGCAGACATGAAGGACTCACAATCAATGTTCCCTCTTATTTTTATTTTTTCTTGACTGTACAGAGCCCTACAGTAGCAGCATGAGTGCGGTTGTTGGCATCTGGAGCATTCAGTGATGCCATCATTATCATCATCATCATCATCATCACCAAGTTCTGCAGCCATGGAGTTCCAGGCAGTGTGCAGCAACCTCATTCAGCTGGGTTGGGCTTTGATTCCAGCTGCGCTGCTGTGCCACTTACGGGGGAAGGCTGCTCCCACTACATAAATGGTTCTTCATGCCAATAAGGAGTTTGGGCCTCCATGGAAACAGCCAGAGCTGTATCAAAGCATAGTCAGAGCTCATCTTCCCTTCTGAATTGGCTAGCCCCAGCTGAGATTGGTATGCAATCTGTGAACCAAAGGCAGCTTTATGGGGAAAAATAAGAGAGGAAAACCCTCATGCTGTGGGTCTATTCATGGCTGAATTGGCCATAATAGCTAAAAACTTTGCACCTCCCTGTTCGGAGACACCAAACCCCTGTGCACCACATGCTGTGAACAAACCACAGAGGAAGGCAACCTTTATCATGCCTTCCTCATGAACTTACTGGGGCTATCTGGCCTACCACTTTTGGAGACAGAAAACTAAATGGCCTTTGGTCTCTTCCAGCCAAGTCATTTTCTTATGTTCATCACTTTCTCAACTTGCAATTCAGACATCCCATAGTTGTATCTTATCTCTGAGCTGACACCTCTGATTACTCCACTGGTGGAGGCTGCTTTTCCCCCACAGCTTCTTAGATGCTCTAGACCTGTGACGAACAGGTTGTCGGTGTACTTTTGCCATGAGTAATTCAGCATGTCACACCTAAATGCATGTTGAGTGGTGATGAGGAAAATAGCAGCTTTTCGTAATTGTGAATGATTCACACAAATGGTGTTGCACGATTAGGGGAGGCTGGCAGGGAGAGCTGCTGCTATAGGGGAGAGTCACTCAGCACGGGAGTTCTGCATTTTCAAAACCATGCCAAGCCCAAACCCACAACAGACATGCAAAGTGCAAACACATGCTGAGGAAGAAGACCCTAAAGCCCAACACTGTATTCAGTCACCCTCAAATTGCGAAGATGACATATCAGCTGCATAAAATTAATTTATTTAGTTAAGGGAGGTGTTAATTAAGAGATCTCATTTATTGTGTCTTTGCAGAGAGCTCTCAGGGGCCTTTGAACTGTCAGCTCCAGTGACAGCAGGAGCTAATGGTGTCATGAGTTAATAATAGGATGATTCATGTTTAGGAATAAAGTGGAAGAAGAGATGGTATAAAAGGTGGGAAGGAAGTGGATAAGAGGTGGGGAGCCATCGCTGTGCAGCTCCATGCAGACATATCTTGCCAGGTGCACTGTGTTGAACAGAATGAGCCTTGGGAGCAGATGCAGGGGTGGGGGGGGGGAAGAGCCTGAACTGTAGCATCCAGATTGACAACTCAGGAACTACTCCTTCAGAAGGCAAGAGGTTCCCATTAATTATATTTATAAGAGCCAAATGCACAGGAATAGATAAGGACAAGGGAGTCAATATTACCTTGCGTCCTCCATCATCCCTGCCTGCCTCAAACCATGGATGTCAATTTGCAAAAGGTGCAAGACAGACAAAAGGAAGTATATCTTCACCGAATGTTCCTGCTATCCAGAGGGACACTCTTTTCTGAATATACATCATAGTCCCATTCCACTTCCATGAATTTGACTAATCCTCTTCTAAAGCCATCTATGACAGTGACCATCACCACCCCTTATGGCATGAATGTCAAAAGTTATTATGTGTATTACATGTAAGAGAGAAGTACTCTCTTTTTTTCCTTGCCGGAACCTGATGCAAATGAACTGTATTGAGATCTCCTATTGGAAGAGATGCAGACAATAGAGGAGGCAAGATATTATTGGCCCGTTTGTCCATCTGTGCTTTGCTCTTATTCATATAATGAATGCAAGCCAAAATAATTTAAATTTTGCTCTCTCCATACCGTTCTTAATTTTCTGAGCCTCCTTGGTTTTTTTTGTTTTTTGTTTTACAAAAAGAATCGTATTAGCCTTTCCTCCTAAGGAAGCTGTTCTGACTGCTTTACCATTTTACTTGCAGTTTTGAGATGGGATCTGCAGCAAGAGTTCTCCCATTCCCCCTAGACATTGACAAGGCAGTTCCTTGGGAGTAGACATGCATAGGATGGTGCTGTTAATCAAATCTAATCATGATATAATTCCTGATTGGCTGAAATAGCCCATGTAGCTCATCCAGGAAGATGTAGTAATTAGAAAAAGAATGCTCCCAAAGTAACAGCAGGTGGGGAAACAACAGCAGTGAACGAGAGTGGAAAAAAACAAAACAGATAAAAATTCTTAAAATGAAGAGTTGTGGGGAGAAATATTTCTATCCTGCCATTTTTATTCACCAGAATAAAGTGGCCAGTATTGTACAAACTGATGGTAAGAACACATCTGGAGTATTGTGCCCAGTTCTGGTTGCCACATCTCAAAAATGATATAGCGGAACTGGAAAAGCTGCAGAAGACAGCGAATGAAATGATTACTAGGTGCCCCAGCTTTTGGGGGTCTTCAGTCTAGAAAGAAGGCAGCTAAGAGGGGACATGATTGAGGCATAAAATTATGCATGGGATGGATAGTCTGTTTGGAGAAAAGTTTTTTTCTCTTTCACACAACACCAGAACCAGGGGACATCCACTAAAATTGAGTGGTGGGAGAACAGACAAAAGAAAATATTTCTTTACCCAGAGAGTAACTTATCTGCGGAACTCCTTGCCACAGGATGTTGTGATGGCATGTGGCCTAGATACCTTTTAAAGGGGATTGGACAGATTTGCAGAGTAAAGGTCCATCACAGGTTACAAACCATGATGACTATATGCAGTCTCTGGGTTAAGAGGTAGCTTATATCTGAATGACAGATACAAGGGAGTGGCAACAGGATGCAAAGCATCTGGTGGGCCTCTGTAAGACAGGAAGCTGGACCAGATGGGCCCATGCATGGGGTTCTGCTGATGTTCTTTCACCCTATCCTGTTCAAAATGTCCTGGAAGAGCAGAGCATGTTTCGTTCTCACTTTGTTTAAGGGACTGAGCAAGGAAGGGGGAAGGAAAGCAGATTGTCAATGCTGTGCATCCTAGGGGGAAAAAAAAACTTGCAGGAGGTGGTGATTCAGAGCCCTAGTTCCTCACCTTGCCCTTTCCTTGGGTATACCTTTAAAAGAACCAGGAAATGTGGGATACCCTGGGAGCATTCTATTTGGTTGAAAAGGCCCACACGAGGAAGGACCAAGTTGAGGAGGAAGGGCACTGGATTGAGATTCTCTGCAAGGTCTGAGGGGGTGGTGGCAGGAGCTTTGCACCAGGCAGAGTATCACCTTGGGCCATCCCTGAGGACACGTCATTCAATGGTTACAAGTCATGATACTATCTGCTACCACCAACTCAGCCACAGGATGCCTCTGAACATCAACGTCAGGGGAGCAACAGTTGGAGAGAGAAATGTGCATTTCTTCAGCACTTCTGGACTTCCCAGAGGCAGCTGGTGGGTCATTGTGTGAAACAGGATTCTGGCCTAGGTGGCCTGATCCAGCAGCACTTTTTAGTATGTTTTTATGTCAGTGAAGGAGCACAGGTTCACACACATGGCCCCTACAGTGACTGGTTATATGACACGCTAGTATGACAGGTCACCACTGGCTGCGACCAGCTTCCCTACAACACAAACGTTTACATTTTATATTTGAGTTACAAGAGAAAAGAATGAAATTTGCCTGGGGGGGGGGGACCTGGGGTTTAACTGTCATGGTCCTCACAGAGGTTTTGCAATGGTAGCTAGCGAGACTGATTTCCAGGGAGGAAGAGCTGCCTCACGACTGCTCCCATTTTGACAGTCAGAGCCCACCTTCACGGTTGATGGCCTTCAAAGGTATGTGGCAGGAGGAGGAGGGAGGTGGCAGCATGAAGAGGATGTGAAGTCATCCTGGCAGAGTTTAAAGAAGGAAAGAAAAGCAAAAACAGAGCCAAAAGGACATTCAGAGAGAGGCTCTGAAAAATGTGTCTGTAGCAGCCTAAGATGACACTCCATAGTCCTGACTGCCTGAGGTGGTCATAGACTTCTTACTGATCCCTGGTCATTTATTCTTCTCCCTGGGACAGAGGATGCATTTGTTATGTTTGAATCTCTGGGAATCTGTCCATCAGCTGTGTTGCAGCTGCTACTGGGTCACTCCAGCTGGTAAATGGAAATGGCATGGGGGCGGGAGGAGGTTGCAACAAGTTCAATAGAAGAGCCTTGGGGATACAAGAGGAGTGGTGTTTTCTATTTCGTGTTGGATGGTAAAATACAATTTAAATAAGCAGAAGATTCGCCACCACCTCCCACCCACCCACCCCCCCGCAAAAAAAAAAAAAAAAAAAGAGCCTGCAGGAGTGCCATGAATTCATGTCACTAGGAGTTCGTCTCAGTGCCGCTAAATCCTTCTGAGTAGCAGACTCAACACTTGCCCCAAGAGTGGGATGAAAAGAATTTCTTTCCTTTGCTTTGCTTAAGCTGGACTGTGACCAAAGTCAGCTTGCCCTTGTCTTTGATGGCACCTGCAGCTTCTCTTTCATTGCTGTCAATTCCTTTTCAGGAGAGGTTTCATTAAAGAGGACCTTACATGGCTCAAGGGAGGGTACGGAGGACAAGTGAGGAAAATGAAACTCAAAGCAGGCCTCCAAATAAGAATCAATGTACCTAGGCCATCTATATACACGCCTGACAAAACATGAGCCCTCCGCATAGTGGAGCAGATTCTGTGGTGAAGGCATGGGATGACTGTATATTTCCGCATTAAGGATACTTGCTTTCAAGTGAGTGGCTCAGCTTTTGATATAGTGGCTAGTATGAAGGACTTGGGCTGGTAAGACCCGCCTCGACTGAGCTTAACCGGCTTTGTTTCAGAAATGACAGAAATGATGCGCCACATCACAGAAGTGGAAAGCTTCATTTCAAGCCTTGTCCCAAGCAAAGCTGTCTCTCCTGATGACATAATCCTGGACTGATTTATTCCTTTCTACTAGGAGACCTGGGATCAGATTGCAGCTGTAACATGGGCCGGCATTGACATTTCATGATCTCTCAGTCCTACCTACTTCACAGGGTTATTGTGAGGATAAAAATGGGATAACCCCATGTATGCTAATCTGAGCTCAATGCAGAATCAGAAATATATCAATATGTTATATTAACATATGTTTAGACCAAAGGCCAATCCATGAAGAAAAACACCTGTACAAAAGCGTCCCCATCCAGCAGTACGCAACAAACATGGAGTATGAGAGAGAGAGAGGAAAATGGAAGAGGTTTTTTTAAAAAACTGACTAGATGACTAATTTCATTAACGTATGTAGAATTCTGTGCATATTTCCCTTCATTCCAGAGTTGACATTTCTTTGGCAAACAATATTGGGTCAAACCCAGCATGCCATCAGCAGGCTCATTTAGAAAAGCATATTCTCCAATGAAATAAATGACGAATGGCAAATAATGTGGCAGGCTGGAGGTACAAGTCCTGCTCCTTGAGCACCAGCAGGGGTTGCTCTTGAGCAAGGAAAGGGAGGGGAATGGAATGAATATGTAAGGAAGAGACCAGATCATTTGGGATTCATTTTAACCACAATGTCAGATCCTATAAATCTGAAGACTTTGCATATTTCCATATTTATATATGAAAATCTCATGAAGTGGCTTAAAGGCAATTGAAATAAAAACAGGACTGTCAGAGCTTGAAAAGTGCCAGCAAATCTCTAACAGACCGTTTAATACAAATGTATGGATCTGAAAAAGCTTTGAGCAGACAGAGGACTTTGGTGTGCCATTGGGAACCAAACACATCTTTCCAGCTATTGAAATCAACAGCTTGCCTTCGTGTGGTTCTATGTGGATGTACATGTGTGAAGAGACACAGAGTTAACAGACGTTTCTACCCTGGCTTCCATCTAGCTGGGGTTAAGATCACAAGAAAGAAGAAAAGGTTTCAGTAGGAATATGGATACGATAGCATGGATATGACAGGCTCAAGGCTTTTAGTCCATAGAAATAGCCTGACTTCTTATCGGGCAGACATGGCCTCTCCTGATAAATTTTGCTGTTTTTATTTTGTTAGGGCGGCCACATTTCCAACATGATCCTAGGCATCTTTACTCCGAGATAACCCTCACTATGTTAAATGGGGCTTACTCCCTGGTCAGCACACATAGGCCTGCAGCCTGCATCAAGTAACAAGATTGATCAATTGATTCAAACTTTTAATTGATTGAAAAGGGGACCCCTGATTAACCAGGCAGCAAGTTTTAAAACACTGCTAGTTATTACTAATATGGGGGCTCCCATTTCAGCGGATCCCATATCTGTGGATTCAGTTATCTGTGGATGGGGTCTAGGCCCCCCCCAGTGTGCACCCCCCATGCATGTCCACTCCCCGCCTCCAGAGGAGCTTCTGAGCTTAGCAGAGGCTGGGGACATCTGTGTCCAGCCTCTGCCAAGCTCAGATTGAACTTGGCAGAAGAAAAAAATGCAACTTCTGGTTTCACGGAGAAACTGGAAGTGATGTTCTTCATGCCTTATAAGGCATTGGGAGGCCCAGGGAAGCATTGGGAGGCCCGGAGAAGCCCGGGGATGGCTCCTGGAGCACAGAGACAGACATTTGCCTGTCTCCAGAGTTTCAACTATCTGCAGGGGGTGGGTTCTGGAACAGAATCCCCACAGATAAGGGGCACACCTGTACAAGTATCTACAACTGTTGCAGAAGGCAAGTGCCCAAGCAATGTACTTTAGGCAGTGTCCCCTAGGATCAAATGTTAGTTCTTGTATGAACTCTGGAAACCAATGGCATCACTCTTTGCTTCCATATGTCCCGAGGCCTGTAAGGGCTTCATCAGACGTACTGATAAGCACTCCATGTGACCTGGGGAATTGTCTATTTTTTTAAAATAGTGGTTATTTTATTTAAATAGTAGTTAGTTCCCTGGTTACTCTTCCTAATTAGGAAGCTTTATTCAAACACCTCATGCCAGGTTAGGGTGAACTCTGAGGGTGACTTAACAGATTCTTTTCCAGCTAATAAGGGGGTTAAGCAAGGCTGCGTCCTTGCCCCCTCTTTATTTAATTTATTCATGAATGACCTTGCCCCTTTTTTTGTTAGAGACTGATTCTCACTGCCCAAGACTCAATCAACACCCCATTTTCCTTTTACTTTACGCTGATGATATGGCGTTACTCTCATGAACGCGAATTGGGCTATGGTGCCTGATTTCTAGGTGTATCCAATATTTCTCAGACAATGCTCTATAGCTAAATTACTCGAAATCTAAAATTTTAGTCTTTGAAAGGCGATGGAAATAGCGCTCTCAGGTCTTTAATGGCAAGGCTATTCAACAGGTCAAAACCTTCAAATATTTGAGTTTGACCTTTCATCATAGTTTGTCCTGGGTTCCGCAGCGCAGAGCTGCCCTCAAATCTGCTTGACTATCTTCACAGGGTATTTTACGCTTTTTCTACGCAAGGGGAAATTCCTACATCCCTGCAGCCCTGCGTATTTTTAAAGCCAAAGTCGTGGCCCAATTATTCTATGGGATACCAATTTGGATTGCTGCTTTTAATAAGGAAATGGAAAGAGTACTTTCAATTTTTCTTTATAAGGTTTTTTGTTTACCCCATTGTGTCCCGTACAACGCACTTTGTCTAGAAGCAGGACAACAAAGACTTGAATGTACAGCTTGGTGTAGATTCATTAGTTTTTGGTTAAGTATTTGTTTTAATAGGTGGAATAACTCACTGCTTCAGAATTTGCTTTCTGATTCTTGGACTTACTCTGGCTATATTCGCCTTTTTAGTAAGCTGCAATCAATTGGTGTACCGGAGGACTTGGTGGGTAATGACTCTTTGATGTGGGCCAGAAAAATTATAATCTCTAGATTGAAAGACATTGAATGCCAGGGACTCCTTACTGAGGCAAACAAAACCCACTCATCTTTGCATTTTCAGATTTTTCCCTCTTCTGGCCAGTGTTCTAGATTTTTGTGTATTTTAGATAATCCTTTATCTCGTTGTGCTTTTACGCTTGCCAGATGTAATGTGTTCCCTTCCCGGGAACTGGATCTGAAATTTAATAAAACTACGCAACAGCAACTGACATGTTCTTGCGAGTTGGAATCCAGGGAGTCTCTGATCCACACAGTGTTCCACTGCCTGCTTTACAAGGAATCTAGATCTATGTATATGGATTTGTTTTTTGTCAATCACTCTGACTGTCATGATGAATTGAAATTACAGATATTACTTACAAATGAGAATATGACAAAACCAATGGCGGACTTTTTATATGAGATTTTAACTAAACGTAAAGCAAGGGAAATTTTATCTGGATCTATATTTATTTTGTTCTGATGAACTGCTGGAATGCAATCTTTGTGTAAGTTGCTCAGGCAACTGTCAAGTTTTATGCCTAATAAAGGTCATCTGTCTGTCTAGTAGTTAGTTAGGATCCAGCTGTAAAAGCATCAGTCTTTTTTGAATTGTGGATATTTCTTCTTAGGGACCAACAGAATCACTTACAATGTTATGTTGTTTTTGTACTGGGGGAATGCCACCTCAGCCTCTGCTTCAGAAAGCAGAATGTTTGGGGTCAGCCCTGTCCTAACCAGGCATTCAGTGCTGGTAAGAGGCAGATAACATCCATCTCGTGGCTGCCTAACAACTTGCATACATGTTTTCTAAGGTCCCAGACAGGGATGTGTGCTTGTCTCACTTTTTTGCTTCTTTTGAAAGTTCTCGCTATTTATCCCCCAGAAAGAAACTGCATATGTGTTGTGCAATTTTGCTTCCGGTAAAGTTGAGTGGCAACCTTACTGATTTGTGAGGCCAACGCGTGTGCCGGAATGCGAGTTCCCCCAATCCATACTGGAGTGAGAATGAGGTGAAGCTGTCCAATTTCTTCACTATGTGCTCAGACTGTAAGTTGAGGTGAACTTGTGGGCAGACAGGTAAACTGAGCAGAGAAAGCAATCAGGTGACCACTTCTTTCTCTTCTGCCTTTTGCATCATGGTTTCCAGGCAACCCACATCTCCTCCTACACAACAGCTGCATAAATCAGCCATCAGAAAGGTGACAGAGCTACTTGGTGAAACAAAACTCACTGAAGAGCCAGCAGGTTGGAACCATTCTTAATAACTCTCTTCTTGTCTTGCAAACCTTGTTCCACACATTAACCCAGGTTTCCTTCAGAATCCATCAGGCATTTAAGCCCAGATACGTCCGATGGAAGTCAGTGTGGTTTACTACTTAAAACTGTTCACTGGGTGAATTGCAGTTACAGGGCCCAATCCTATCTGTCTTTCTAGCACTGGGGCAGCCACAATGTAGCCTTGAGGTGAGGGAACAAATGTTTCCATACCTTGAGGAGGCCTCTGTGACTGCTCCACCACCGGAGGATGCAGTGAATGTCCCATTGGCACGGCTGCACTGGCACTGGAAAATTGAGTAGGATTGGGCCCACATTGGCAACCTTCAGTCTCGAAAGACTATGGTATCGCGCTCTGAAAGGTGGTTCTGGCACAGCGTCTAGTGTGGCTGAAAAGGCCAATCCGGGAGTGACAATCCCTTCCACACCAGGAGCAAGTGCAGTCTGTCCCTGGTCTGTCTCCCTGGCTATGGGCCTTCCTTCTTTGCCTCTTAGCCTCAGACTGTTGGCAAAGTGTCTCTTCAAACTGGGAAAGGCCATGCTGCACAGCCTGCCTCCAAGCGGGCCGCTCAGAGGCCAGGGTTTCCCACTTGTTGAGGTCCATCCCTAAGGCCTTCAGATCCCTCTTGCAGATGTCCTTGTATCGCAGCTGTGGTCTACCTGTAGGGCGCTTTCCTTGCACGAGTTCTCCATAGAGGAGATCCTTTGGGATCCGGCCATCATCCATTCTCACGACATGACCAAGCCAACGCAGGCGTCTCTGTTTCAGCAGTGAATACATGCTAGGGATTCCAGCACGTTCCAGGACTGTGTTGTTTGGAACTTTGTCCTGCCAGGTGATGCCAAGGATGCGTCGGAGGCAGCGCATGTGGAAAGCGCTCAGTTTCCTCTCCTGTTGTGAGCGAAGAGTCCATGACTCGCTGCAGTACAGAAGTGTACTCAGGACGAAAGCTCTGTAGACCTGGATCTTGGTATGTTCTGTCAGCTTCTTGTTGGACCAGACTCTCTTTGTGAGTCTGGAAAACGTGGTAGCTGCTTTACCGATGCGCTTGTTTAGCTCGGTATCGAGAGAATGAGTGTCGGAGATCGTTGAGCCAAGGTACACAAAGTCATGGACAACCTCCAGTTCATGCTCAGAGATTGTAATGCAGGGAGGTGAGTCCACATCCTGAACCATGACCTGTGTTTTCTTCAGGCTGATTGTCAGTCCAAAATCTTGGCAGGCCTTGCTAAAACGATCCATGAGCTGCTGGAGATCTTTGGCAGAGTGGGTAGTGACAGCTGCATCGTCGGCAAAGAGGAAGTCACGCAGACATTTCAGCTGGACTTTGGATTTTGCTCTCAGTCTGGAGAGGTTGAAGAGCTTTCCGTCTGATCTGGTCCGGAGATAGATGCCTTCTGTTGCAGTTCCAAAGGCCTGCTTCAGCAGGACAGCGAAGAAAATCCCAAACAAGGTTGGTGCAAGAACACAGCCCTGCTTCACTCCGCTTCGGATGTCAAAAGGGTCTGATGTGGAGCCATCGAAGACAACAGTGCCCTTCATGTCCTTGTGGAAAGATCTGATGATGCTGAGGAGCCTGGGTGGACATCCAATCTTGGGGAGAATCTTGAAGAGGCCGTCTCTGCTGACCAGGTCGAAAGCCTTTGTGAGATCTATGAAGGCTATAAAGAGTGGCTGTCGTTGTTCCCTGCATTTCTCCTGCAGTTGTCTAAGGGAGAATACCATATCAGTGGTGGACCTGTTGGCTCGGAATCCACACTGCAATTCTGGATAGACGCTCTCTGCAAGTACCTGGAGCCTCTTTAGTACAACTCGGGCAAACAGCTTTCCTACAACGCTAAGGAGAGAGATGCCGCGGTAGTTGTTGCAGTCACCCCTGTCACCTTTGTTCTTGTACAGCGTGATGATGTTTGCATCCCTCATGTCTTGAGGTACTCCACCTTCTCTCCAGCAGAGACAGAGGATTTCATGCAGCTCAGTGACGATGATCTCTTTGCAGCATTTTAGGACTTCAGCAGGGATGCTGTCTTTTCCAGGTGCCTTGCCAAAGGCAAGGGAGTCCAGGGCTACGTGAAGTTCTTCTAGGGTTGGTTCACTGTCAAGCTCTTCTAGCACAGGCAGGCACTCAATGTTGTTCAGTGCTTCTTCGGTGACTACATTTTCTCTGGAATATAGCTCAGAGTAGTGCTGCACCCAGCGTTCCATCTGCTGCGCCCGATCCTGGATGACCTCGCCTGTGGCAGACTTCAGAGGGGCAATTTTCTTCTGTGTTGGACCTAGGGCCTGCTTGATACCATCATACATCCCCTTGATGTTGCCCGTGTCGGCTGCTATCTGTATCTCGGAACAGAGCTGGAGCCAGTAGTCGTTAGCACATCTCCTGGCAGTCTGTTGGACTTTGCTGCGAGCAGTTCGGAGGACCTGCAGGTTGCGCTCACTGGGACAGGCCTTGTATGCTGCTTGAGCTCTCCTCTTTTCCTCAATGACTGGTGTCAACTCCTCAGAGTGGGCTTCAAACCAGTCTGCCGCCTTGTTGGTCTTCTTGCCGAATATGGACAAGGCGGTGTTGTAAACGGTATTCTTGAAATGTTCCCATCTGTTGGATGCGTTTGCGTCGGCCGGGCCTGGAAGAGATTCCTCAAGCGCTTGTGCAAATTCCTCCACTTTTCTCTGATCCCGGGTCTTGCTGGTATCAATGCGAGGTCTTCCTTCCTTTTTCGTGTGATACAGTCGCTTTGTTTGCAGTTTCACTCTGCTGCACACCAGGGAGTGGTCAGTGTCGCAGGCAGCACCATGATAACTGCATGTGATCTTGATGCTGGGAAGGCTGGAGCATCTGGTGAGGATCAGGTCGAGTTGGTGCCAGTGCTTTGATCTTGGATGTCTCCAAGAGACTCTATGTTGGGGCTTTGTGTTGAAGAACGTGTTGCTGACACAGAGACCGTGATGACAGCAAAACTCTAGCAGGCGTTGGCCATTTTCGTTCATCCTCCCAGTGCCAAACTGACCTAAGCAAGTGGGCCATGAACTGTTATCAGCACCAACTCTAGCATTGAAATCGCCGAGGATGAACAATGGCTCTTTTACAGGGATTTTCTTGACAGTGGTGGCCAGGTCATCATAGAATTTGTCTTTGGCTTCTGCTGGAGACGACAGAGTCAGTGCATAAGCACTGATGAGAGTGATAGGTCCTGCTGATGACTGGAGCTGCAGGGACAAAATTCTTTCACTTCCCACAGTAGGTGGGATGATGGATTTCAGCAGGGTATTTCTGACCGCAAAGCCAACGCCATGTTCCCTGGTTTCGTTTGGTGGTTTTCCCTGCCAGAAAAATGAGAAATTTCTCTCCTTGACAGATCCGGAATCTGGCAGCCTAGTCTCTTGAAGGGCGACGATGTCCATCTGCAGTCTGCTCAGCTCCATGTCGATGACAGCTGTTTTGCGTGTGTCGTCTATTTCTTGCAGGTCATCAGAGAAGCCAGGTGTCATTGTCCTAACGTTCCAGGTGCCCAGCTTTAGGGCAGTAGTTTTCTGTTTTCTGTTGCATGGTGCAGAGTTGTCGATCCGCTTGTCGGTTTTCACCCTAAACCCCACGCACCCCATGAGGTTAACGGACCGTGGCGAGGCAACACCTTACTGGCTGGGGACTGCCCAGCTTAAGGCGGGCGGTAGCTGCCCAATGAGATGCAATGATCTCTCCCACCGTCAGAAGCAGCCCCTGGCGTCATGCTCTACGCCAATCGAGCAAAGACTTATAACCGGTAAACTGCTGCTTCCCGTGTTGTGCCAACGCCGTATGGCGAAGTTGGAGTGTCCTCTCCAGTGCGCGAAGCCTGGGTAAAGAAGGTATGGAGGATAGGCTGTTACCCATGCAGCAAATCCCCCCTCTCCACGTCGCTGGAATGGTCCAATGGAAAGGCAGAAGCCAATACGGTTGGTTCCAGCGGCGTCGCAGGAGTTGCCAGAACGTGACTGTGTTCAGCCATGAACTGCCTAAGGGACTCCGGCTCCTGATTTTGCCTCGAGGTTGACTCCTGAAGCCTTTTCCAGAACTGGATGTAGCCACAAGGCAGTGGAGGTTTGAGGTCAGAGTTTCCTTCTCTTAGATGAGCTGCCTTCCTAGGCTGACGAGTCCCATCTACATTGGGCCCACAGTCTCTTTAAATATCTAGCAGAATTTGCTCAGGAATAACAAGGAAATTAAAATATTGCAAAGAATCTTTTTTAGAGCACCTTATACTTAGAAGACAGCATCTGCAGTGCTACAGGGAAGAAAAAAAAATACCCTGTAAGGCATTTCCCCCCAACTGACACCTTTGAATCTGTCTCCATTTGTCACATCAGACTACTTATTATAAGAGATGACACATTATAAATATTACAGAGATTCATTTTACATCTGGGCACCCTGATAATAAAAGATATCAAAATCACTACCTTTCCAGCAATTACAGTTCATAGCCCCTCCTCTCCCTTCCATCACTTACCACAAGATGTGAAGGACAAGGTGTATTCATTTGGAGCTGCCCCTCTGCTTTGGTTGGAGCCTTTTTAGCACATTAAAAAAAATGCCCTCACATTTGTGGAGAATAAGACTGTATCGGGCTAGACTGCACTGCTGTCTTGTAGATTTCTGTTAAATCATTTCTTTCCCTGTTCAGACTAAAATCTAGCCAATAAACTAATTTGCAAGAGAAGCAAATTGTTGTCCTGATTCATGTGGATTCTTATCACGGCCTCATTTGAAAAAGTCTGCATTTTTGCAAGGAGTGGCAAGGTGCTGATAAAATGCCAGTAAGCAGAGAATATTTGATGCTGCAGCTCTCGGGCCATTGTCGCCTTCCATTAAGTAGTTCAGCTTTAAGTACAGTAATACCAGGCTTGCCAACTGAGCATGAAGGGTGGAAAGTTAAAAAAAAAAAAAAGCCGGAGGAGTCCAAACGTGATTTATTGTCGAACTATCTCATAAAACCCAATATGCGAATTTCCCATACATCTCTTCAAACCTGAATTGTTTTAAATCTAAATTCTTGTTTAGATGAATTGTGGAACAATAAGACATCTACTCCAACAGGATTTCTAAGAGTTGTTTCACACATTACAAAAGATTTTTTAAGGGTTCGCTGAACAATGTTGCGTGAAGTGCAAATTCAAGAACATGGGTTTGCAAACAAATGTATGATTCAGATGCACTCATCATGGTGCAATGATTGGCCACAGTTTCTGATGTGTACAGTCAGTGAGAAACCTTGCCTTGATTTGCTGCTGCTCCATGTGTGAGATAGGCCTAAATCTTACCTGTCAAGATGGTGCCTGTGTCTGTAAAATTTCCAAGCCACAGCACCTCTTAGTAAGGGAAAAACTGGGACAAAAATGGGTGTGTGGGGGAAGGAACTAGGAGTTTGGAGAAAGTGGGGTGGGATGGATCAGGGGGCAATGGTGAATGCTTGATCCTGTCCCCTCCTTTTCGAAGCACCCCAACCTTTTCAAAGCTCCCCCTCCTTTTCAAAGCTCCCCAGTCCTTTGCTCTCCACAGACATACATTACCAAAAGTGGTGGCATATGTCTGAGGAAACTCAGAGGCAACCCCAGGGCTTACTGGGGATATCTGAGGGATAGAATATTTTGTACTTGCCTTTCATTTGGTATCTTAGTATCTCCTTAGGGTGCAATCCTAACCCCTTATGCCAGTGCTTTCCGGTACTGGCATAGCGGTGCCAATGGGACATGTGCTGCATCTTGCAGTTGGGTGTCACTCACAGAGTCTTCCTCAAAGTAAGGGAATGTTTGTTTCCTTACCTTGGAGCTTCATTATGTTAGTGCTGGAAAGCACTGACATAAGGGGTTAGGATTGCGTCTTTAGTGTGCTTAGTATACTACCTTAGTATCTCCAACCCTTGTACTTCAAAAAAGGATTGCTGAGATAGCGGTATCTTAGGGTGTGTACACCATACATTACATTGTGTATATGCTGGAAGAGGGGCATGCAATAAACTTATGAACCAAAAAATTTGGATAATATGAATTCCAAAATGTAGAGAGGCATTGGACCACATACTCTTTAGCTTCCAACTACATAATTCAGGAGTTGCTAGAAAATTTGTGTAAGGTATACAAACTCTATAGCTAACTAATCTTGGACAAAACTTTCCAGAGTCTTGGGTAGAGATCATGGGCAGATCACTCCAATCTCTGATATAAGAAGATACAGGTTCAGCCTATTTCTACACGGATTTTTTATACACGGATTTGACTCAACACCAATGGCCCCTGCAAATGAGAAAGATTGTGCTGATCCCTGGAGAAGGGGAAAAATGCATCCCTTTAAAATCAGTTTTAAAAATTGAACTTTAACAACAGCCTCCTTAAGGGGAGAGAGAGAGAGAGAGAGAGAGAGAGAGAGAGAGAGAGAGAGAGAGAGAGAGAGAGAGAGGGCAGCAGGCTAACAATCCATCAATCCTTCTCTCTCCTTCGAACCCCTCCCTTCCCCCAGTGCGTAAGAAAGGTGATTATTTTGCATTGGTGAAGGGAGGGGCTGAGTGAAGTGCTGATGGATTGTCTTCTTAATGACTCTTATCTTAGAGCCAAAAGGTCAGCAAGGCTGTTTTTCAATCACTGGAGCAAAGAAACTTTGTTTTTTAAATTTATTCGCTATAGTGTGTTTTTTCTAATCCTCATGAGTGCTTTGAACAGAACCCATGCAAATAATTAGTCTCAACCTGTATGTTGGAAATGACATGTAGACCTATGGAAAAAATAGACTGTGCCCCTGAACCATGGCACCTCCATCATGATCTCATAAACACTATTCAAAAGACAAAGTGCAAGGCCTTCCCTCCCTAAGTCCTGATCGGCAAGATCTTAGCACTGTTTCTGTAGTACTCTTTCTCCTTCCTGATTTATGTTTGCCACAACCCTGGTCTTACTCATATTCCTACTCATATCAGCAGAACTACTTTGAAGAACATACAGGACTGCTTTATACAGAATTGGGACATGGTCCATCTAGGTTGACACTGTCTATACTGACTGGCAGTGGCTTTCCAAGGCTCTAGGTAGGATCTTTTCCCAACCCCTCATGGAGATGCTAGGGATTGTAACCTTCTGAATGCCAAGCAGGTGCTCTACCACTGAGCTGCAGCCTATCTCCCCAAATTTGTTTGAGAACTGGAGCCAGTCATTCACACCATCAACCACATTGTTCCACTCTTGAATTGGCTTCTTAGCCTACAGTCTCTCAAGAAAGGCATGGAAAAGTTTGAGCTCACCACAGTTTATTAATAACCCCGGAATGTACCTTTAATGATAGGACTCATCCTTCTAAAATGCGAAGTTTCCACCCACCCACAATTGTTCCTACTTCAGGAGCCCAGTCCCTAAGAATACAACAGTGACTCTGGCAGAGTTTGCCCACATGTTTGTGACAGCTGAATTGTGTTTCCAAACAAACTGCCCCACTTTAGCTTCATAAATAGGAGATGAACAAGGGAGGGGAGATGAAAAAGGGTGGGTCTAGAGATGACAAAGAGAAATAGAACAGGAGTGTGCTGTTTGTTGAAAAATAACACAGTGGCCTTATTTTGTGTACTATTCTTCCTCTGAAAACCAAAATAGCTGCATAATCAGGGACTCTCCTGACCATGTAGAAATTGTGACCTGTTTCTCAGTCCATGTTTAAGAATTAAAACAATATGTCTGGGCTAGGCATGGTTCAGTATTTCACATTTCCATGGATATCAATAGGGCAGATTTAAGCATTCTGTTTCACTCTCCCATTTCAATCAACAGAACTTAAAAAATATGATGGCATCTCTGATAGCATCAAGCCTAACATGATTAGATAGCTTTGATCATACTGTAGTTGAAATGTCCCTTAATGCTCTACACATTTTGCTGCAATGACAGGGCGAATGGATGGATTGTTTATTATTTGCCGCATTAAAAAGTGGCCGCATTAAAAGAAAGAAAAGAAGAGCATGACTTTTTGCAGTGTCCTCCCTACATTTCGGAATAACCACAACCAGCTTCAAAATTTCTGGGACTAAATAAAGAGTTTTAGCAACAACATGGAACTGCCAGACTTCGGCACTATGCAAATTGTCCACTGGCAGGGCCGGCCTTCGGGCAATTTGGCCAGATTGGGCCCCATGCCTGGAGGGGTCCGCATTGGGATGGCAAGTGGAGTGTCCACAGCCACAGCGTGCACCTTCCTCTATTGCTGATGCTCTGGCATGGAATCTTCCATGTGGAGGTGTCCTGAGGACTGCTTAGTGAGTGGAACATGGCTGCTGGGTAGATTGGCTTGAAATCGCCCCTCCCCCAAAGCAGTTGCCAGGTGCCTCACTACAGCCACTCATCCTTGTGAGTAGGGGGCAACAAGGGATGGGGACTCCAGCAAAAATGTTTTGCATTGGGGCCCACAGCTCATAAGCCTGGCCCTGTCCACTGGTGCTTTGCTCTTCAGTTCTTGCTCAAGATTCAAAAAGAAAAAATATACCATTGTAACATGAAATACATATTTGAGCAGATTCAAAACTCCTAATTTGCCACCTTTAAATATTGCAAATATTCATGTTGTCAAACTGCTTTTAGAGACTCTGGGCGCAATCCTAACTTGCACTGGAACAGGCAAGCCTGGGTAAGGGCTGCTGGCCCCAGTGGGTCTCCTCAGACTTGCGCCACCTCTTGAGGTGGCACAAGTCCAAGGAGAGAAGAGTGGCTTCGAACCGCTCCATTCTCCCCGGGGACGGGGGTTGAGATCCAGCATAACTGCTGGATCCTAGCCCCGCCTCCCTCGCCTCACCTGCCTGCCCCCAGGGCCGCCCATTGCCCTCTCTCTCCCTGCCCAGGAATGCTTCCCTCCCTCCCCCCACGCTTACCTTTTCCACTGAGGGCCGACGCAAGCACCAGAGGGGAAGCTGGCGCGGAGGTGTCTGTCAGCCTCCTCAGGCCAGCTCTTCCCAGAGCACTGGCCTGGCTTCCCCTCGAGGAGGTGCAAACATGCTTTATGGCACGTTCCCAGGCCTCCCAAGGCCAGCCCAAGGGACTTGGGCCGGCTGAACTGAGTTAGGATTGCACCCTCTATCTATCAGAATTAATATTTCTAAAGTTTAACAGCGTTATTCATCTGCTAATGTATCTATCTATTGTCAGTCTTCCCTCCCTCATTCTTACAAACATGCCAATTTTACTGATTGCATCATTTTCCAAACTCATAGTAATCAACCACTTATCCTTAGAATTTCCAGCTTCTCTATCTGTAGGCAATCAGTTCTTGTAGAAATTATTAAGCTTGTAACCAACCAGTCCAACACCCTTATAGTGAACAGTGTCCTTTAAATATAGCACAACAATAGAGAAGTAAGAGGGTCACAAGGGCTATAATATCTTAACATATCCAATTGTCCACATCAGTCTTTTTCAGTATTTTTGACCTGTGAGAATAAGAGACAGTCTTGTGACTATCCAAAAACCAATTTCCTTAATCCTGTTCGGACACTATGCTGAAGTCATACAAAAACCAATGTGATGTGTCTCCTATCCTGAGCCCAACCAGCAAGTGCAGGGGTGCACGAGATGCATTGGAGTTCAAGGCATGTCCCACTGGTACAGCCAGCCCAGCACAATGATGCTGACAAAATTTCTAATGGAGATTAGGTTTTATTAGGCTACAGATGCACTTCATGTGTAATGAGACATGGGGACAATTCAATTAGATGAGAAAGGCCCAGTGACAGTGTGAACTTGGCTCCGGGCTCCGTGACCAGGGTACATTGGCAATGGACGCATGTCGTGGGAGCAAGAATTCCAGTGTGGGGTGGGAGAGGGTAGCGGGAGGGAGGGGGTGGATCCCAGCAGTGGCAGCAGGATCCTATCCCCTCTTTCCCAGGCCACCCATTCTCCTTCTTGGACTTATGCCCACTGCATGGCTGATGTGGGTCCATGGAGACCCATAGCCGGCCACAAGACCAGTAAAAATATGTTTACCTCTGGTTGGCTTTTTGGTCAACCCCCCCCCCCGCCTCCATTGGAAGCAGTGCATGCTGCATCAGTGGAGTTGTATTGCAGACAGTGGTGGGGAATAGGATCGAGCTGCTGAACTACAATAAAGCCATCTGCCCCTAGCTGCTCAGGACTGGTGCAACAGCCCTGCAGAGATGCTTCTTACTCAGCTTTGACTAACCAGAGCCTTCTGGATCTGGACAGCTTCTAAGTTCTCCCAGGCCTCTTGTTCTGTACCTGCTCCTGCCTTTTGGGATCTCTTGCACTGTTGAAAAGACAATCCAGAAGGGGTGCAGGAGCCCCCTCCTTATCAGTCATTGCTCAGTGGTAGTAGTAGTACCATCTTATTATTCCTTCCTTACTACTATTCATGCTACTTGTACTTGCACATTAGCAGTCGTCATAGCTGGTGAACCAATTCAAAAAGAGGAAGTCTTTGAAAACGGATTTAGGATGCTGTAGCCTAGTAGTTCTCACGCATTTAGCACTGGGACCCACTTTTTACAATGAGAATCCGTCAGAAGTGATGTCATGACCGGAAGTGACATCATCAAGCAGGAGCATTTTCAACAATCCTAGGCTGCAATCCTACCCACACTTACCCAGGATTAAGTCCCATTTACTATCATTGTTAAAATAATATACATAGTAGCTTGTTGAATGTATAATTGCCCAGTCCTAATGGGCAGGCCAATCCTGAGCTGCCTGGGGAGTCCCCGCTCAGTGGCACCACAAGGGCTGCTGCTAAATCCAGCACCTCCCGCGCTACCACTAGAGGCACCTGCATCCCCTTCCCCTGGGTAAGGGAGGCAGCCCCACAGTGGGGCTACTCACTTTAGCGGCGCCCAAAGAGTGCCGCTAAAGTAAAGGCGCTCGTGTAAGGCATGCAGCCTCCACGAGTGCCGAGGATCCTGCGGAGCAGAGCTCCGCAGTTCCTCCTCCTGCCTGCCCCCAGGCATGCCTCTGGCACGCCCCCCCTCCTCGTGTCACGCCAGCCTCCCACCTCCCCGCGTCATGCTGGACTCCCCCCTCCCCGGAATGCCCCCGTCCTCGCCCCATTTGCCGTTCTGCAGCCCGGCGGTGGCAGGCACCACTGAGCTGCAGAATGCGGGCAACCGCTGGGCGGTGGCTCAGCACTGGCCAGAGCTGAGCCACCTCCAGCGGGAGCCCGGCAGTAAGCCCTGCATATGTGCCTTATGACACGTATGACTGTGATCCACGCTGCAGAGGAGCGGTGCAGACCACAGGATTGGGCCCTAAGGGGCTGCAGTAGACGAACCTTTTCCTGCAGTAGACGAACTTGGGATTGCACAAGCATAATTCCCCTAGATATGATGGTGGGTTAAATGCTACCAGAAATATTGCTGTTTTGAGGGTCAAAAGAATACTGCCAGCAACAAAATTAGGAAACACAGTAATATTTACTTAACAATATTTCAGCCTTTTCACAGCTCAGGTGTGTTAAACTTCACACTCACTTCAAAACCATAGCGTGCCCTATGGAGGAAGGAAGGAGTACCATATATTGTCCTTGTGACAGTCCCATCCCATGAATCTCGTGTTTTATGAAAGCCCTTTTCCCTTATTCTTTCTGCCCTGTGATCTTATGAACTCTAAGAGTCAAAGTTTATGGCTTTATCACTGTGAACGATCCCTTGATTTTACATGAATGTAGCACCGGATCCTGTTGATGTTAATCCAGGGCGTGTTCTCACTCTTTGGAGTTGTTTGCTCAATTTACAATGTGACACATAAACTGGAAACACATGAATTTCAGCTGCTTCATGCTTTCCTTGTCTTTGAAACATTGTTTTGGTTTTTATTGAAACGTTTTCTGAATATGTACAAGAATATTCCCCTGTCCTTATATACTAATTACTTGGGCAACGCAATCCTAACTTGTGCTGGAACGGAGAGCTGGCAGGCCTGCCCCATATCCAGTGCAAGTTTGTGACTGAAAGTGGCTCAGCCTGGGGCAAAGGGAATTGCTTCCCCTTACCCCAGGGAGAGCCGCAGCAGCCCCAATGGGTCTACTTGAATTTGTGCCACCTAAAGAGGTGGCACAGACCGGGCTGCCTGGGAACAGGATCCAGCACAAGTGCTGGGTTCTGGCCCCTCCCCCTGCTCTCCTGCTTCCCTCCCTCCCTCCCCCTGCCCCAGAACACTTCCTCCCCAAACTCCCGATGCCTCACCCAGACCCCTGCGTCTGCCAAGCTTGGCTGGTGCAAACGTACCATGCTCCCTCATGGCGGAGGCTGGATGCAGGCTCCATGGGCCTGCACACATCCTTGCACCAGTCCAGCTGACACTTGAGGAGGTGCAAACGTGCTTTATGGCACAGTTGCGACCCTCCTGGGCCGGCGCAAGGGACTTGCTCTGGCCCAGCGCGACATTAGGATTGCTTTCTACGGTCCCAGTCCTATCCACCACCACCCTGACAATGCAAGAAGGAGGTGCATGATGCATCCTATGGTGGGAGACAGTCGCAAAGACCTCCTCAGGGTAAGGAAACTTTAGTTTTTCTATCAGCCTCGTGGTCACCAATAGTGTTGGTGAGTGCAACAAAAGTTGTGCAACACGCACTGGATCCAGATACTTCTGTCTGAATCCTGACACTTTCACTGGCAGAATGCACCTTCAGCCAGTAGATATGCTCAGCGTTGTCTACCTCACAGGGTTGTTGTGAGGACAGAAGGAGAGTGAAAACCATATACACCACCCTGAGCTGTCTGGAAAGGCTGCCTGCCTGCCTGCCTGCCTGTCTTCCAAGGAACTCAGGGTGGTATACATAGTTTCTTCCCTCCTTCTGTCTTCACAACAACCCTGTGAGGTAGATGAGGCTGAGACTTGCCCAAGGTCACCAGGAAGCTTCATGGCAGAATGAAACACCCCAATGAAACACCACTTTGGGTACACGACTTTGAGCAATATTTGCTGAAGTAAGCAAGAAAAGTGTAAAAAGAAGACACACTATTTCATGTCCATTAAGTGCACATGACTGAAAGGGTCACATCCTGCTGTCTGTCCACTGAGTGTTGAGGATGGCTATCTCACATTTACCACATTAAACTCACATTCTGCAGGAGTACCTGCATGAAGTGTGAAAAAACCGACCCTGAGCCACACCAACTTCTGTGATCTCCAAGATGCATTCTGAAGTCCCAATCTTCTTCTTAGTGATTTTCTTGCATTGGTGCGGGGTCCGCTGTTCTGCAAGCCGCATGCCATTTGGCACAGTCTAGGGTGACTTCTGGGGTGATGTCGAGTGTCCATATGTCTTCTTTCAATCGGTCAAGCCACTGCTTCTTCAGTCTTCCTTGTGGACAGCATCCAGTTGGAGATAGCTGATCCTTTAAATGGACGGACGCTGTCCACAAGGAAAGCTGAAGAAGCAACAGAGCAAACCAACAAAGCAACTGACAAACAGACCTATTTCTCTTGAGAGAGGACTGTGGTCTGAAAGACATTAAGACTTCCTCTTGTGCAAAACTCTGAACACCTTCTCTGGAACTTGTTGGTGCGGAGCGACGAAGTGAGCATGGCCGTCTTTGCCGTGCTCGCTTCATCGCTCCGCCTTCTGAAGCCCCAGTGTTGCCGGAAATTCATCACATGATTTGTTGCTCACATGAATAGATGACTCCTGTAAGTGAAGAAAGTAGTGCTAAGCAACTACAGCAGAAAATATGAATCTTTTCTTATTCTGATTTTCTTTATAATTTTTTTACTAACACTGCAGAAAGACACTCTGCTCCAAAATCTGTTATTTAGTCAAAACTGAAGTTACACTTGAGAAAACAAATTAATTCTCACAAACAACATAATTGAGGGCAAGAACAAGTCACACTTATGAACAATCGTCACCAACATGTTCCAGTGAAGGTGTTCAGAGTTTTGCACAAGAGGAAGTTTTAATGTTTTTCAGACCACAGTCCTTTCTCAAGAGAAATAGGTCTGTTTCCCTGTGGAAGACCTATGTCTTGACATATATTGGGAGTAATTGTTTTGCACAATGAATCTTTGTGTTTGTTCTGGAATTTGTTGGTTCCTACTGAGAACAAGAACATGCCATCACTAATGGGCCTTGTGACTTCTTGAGCTCTGACAACATCAAGAGCTCTTGATCCTTGTTTCAAAAGGAAAACTGTGCAATGAATATTATGCTTGGGAGTTAAAATTTCTAATAATATTTTCTTCAAAAAAGGAGGGACCAAATGCAGTAGAGATAGAGGTATTTGCACTATAATCCTATTTGCATAAGATGAGCAAAACCATGCCTATCGTTGAGTAACTGATTAGCCGATACACTCACAGCACAATCCTATTCATTGTTTACACCAGCGCAGCAACCGCTGCACCAGCGTAGGGTGTCGCAAATGTGCCATAAAACACACTGCTGACACCTTGGGAGTCAGCAGTGCCAGCGGGAGGGCCTATGCTATCCTGCCGGCACTGGATCCAGAAGGAGTATCCGACAGAGGAATTAAGCTCCTTCTGGGGGGGGTATGGGGCTCCTGTCCTGCTCAGGGAGGGCAAGAAAGGGTTGTAACAGGCTGGAGGAAGGGTAAAGACAGGGACAGATTGGGCCCATGAGGTTGGTGGGATAGGTGGTGCTGGGGCATGCCAAATCCTATTCCCCTTCCTGGGCTTGCACCAGTGATTTTGCAGAGCTGAGTAGCCCCATTGCGCAGGCTGGGGCTTTACCTGGGGTAAGGAACGAAAGTCCCCTTACCTTGAGACCATCAGCCTGCTCCTACCCAGCACTGGATACAGTGTGTGGTTAGGATTGGACTGCCCACCTTTTACTTTATCATTTTTCTGAGGAAGACCACTGTGGAACAGGAATGTTTGCACCCTCTCTTCAGCAGATGTTTGTCTGAAAAGCAATATCAAAATTCTACTCTGGTTTGGGGGAATAACCCTCCATTCAATTTGAGGAATACATGTTTTCCTATTCAGATTGCCATTTCATGACCTCATTACAATCTTCCTTCGAAACATATTTGAATAGTTTCCCTTCTTCTCTATGAGGGTGACTGGTGCAAAAGATGTCAACAAGGCGTCAGATATTTTTTTTTATGAGGTTCTGTTGTAATATGGCTGCAGGAGGAGAAAAAGTCCACAAGAATTAATGAAAAACATTCATGTTTACACTTCACCAGTCAAAAACTGCCCAGAGTTATCCAGTTGAGTCTTGGACTGCTTCCACACGAAGCCTAAGCCTTTTTTTTCCCCCCAGAATTTCCATGCTTTGTTCATTCACTTTTTACAGAACATTCAGATCATATCATTGTTATATCATTCCATATCATTGTTATATCATTCCAATTCAATGTTTCTGTATTGTCTTCCCATTTTTTTTTCAGGTGTTATTTGTGGTTATTTCTGGCAATAAAATACAGTTAGAGCACATTTTTTATTTTATTACATTTGTATCCCGCCTTTCTCCCCAAAGAGACCCACATACGCTTACCCAACTTGTGTGAACCGGTAGAGTGCTATTAAGATTTTTCAAGGCTCTTGCACCTTTGAATTAAATACTTCCTCTTACCAGGTTCAGCCAGTTTTATTGTTTCTTGTTTATCCCAGCTTGGGGATTTGTGAGTAACTGTTCCTTCACTAACCTTTCTGAATTGCTCCAATGTCAGTTTCTGTTCCCATGGTGAGAAGGGGTTAACTTTTTTCCCATTTCTTTTTATAGCAAAACAGCCGGGATTCTCAACTGGATAATTTTGACCCCACAAAGAAGCATTCACAAGAATAGCTAATATTCAGTGTGGTGGTTTTTGCTATTTGTTTACTTTTTTTTTTTTTAAAGCTTGTAATATATAATTTTTTTTCCAGTGGAAAACAGGATCTGGTTTTGCCTTTATACTGCTAGTTAATTCTCTCTCAAGAGGTGGATATCAGGATTAACTAACTTTAGTGATGCTTTTTGCCCTTCTTTTTTTCCTGAGACAATTACAAATGACTTCAAGAGAAGAAACAGGTGTTTCGGCATGGTCCATCCGCCAGAAGGAAGGCAATGCCCTCTCCAATGTCATTGTCTGGTGACATATTCAATCATTGTTGCTTTCTGATGAGAAGCTCAGCCAGCCTTGCTGGTAACATCCTGTTTAGTATGCACATTTTGGGTGAGCTGTTGGTACAAAAAGTCTTTAAGGAGAAAATTATAAAACACAGGCTTCACACAATTTTATGCCAAGTGGCTGAAATGGGTTCATTTCTTTTGTTGTTTTTTATCCATTTAAAGGATCATCAACAAGCATCCTATATGTAAAACTATGCACAACTCATGATCCCACACAAATCCAGGAGAACTGCAGAAACAGGTACTGTGTGCAGAATTCAACATCCTCTGGACCTTCGCTTTCATTTTTAAAAAGTGCAAGGTTTTAGCCCCTATGACTGCAAAAATAGACAAAAAGATGTGCATGCAGTCTCATGAAATCTCAGAACACACATATGAAGCTGTCACATACTGAGTCAGATCACTGGTCCACCCTGCTCAGTATTGTCAACACTAGCTGGCAGTGACACTCTAAGGTTCCAAACAAGTGTCTTTTCCAGCCCTCCCTGAAGAATGGCAGGGATTGAACCAGGGACCATTTGTATGCCAGGAAGGAGTTTTGCTACCTTGCTCAAGAAGCAAGGACGAAACTTAGTAGCATGTCTCATAGGGATTGAGGCTTGAGTACCTGCCAGCACAGCTCCTGGCCCTTCCCCAAGACTGCCCTAAGTGTTATGTCAAGCAACTAAACAGAATAAGCAAAAGAAAGGTTGCAAAATCAGTGACATTATGCAAATCTGCTTAATTAATAGAGATCGCAGAAGTCAGCTTTTCTTGACGCAGCAAAATGATAAGGTTGGGGGAGTGGTAAAGTACAGCGTAGACACAGCTGTGATCTAATATGTGATCTATTAGTGGCATTACATAAGAACATAAGAACAGCCCCACTGGATGAGGCCATAGGCCCATCTAGTCCAGCTTCCTGTATCTCATAGCGGCCCACCAAATGCCCCAGGGAGCACACCAGATAGCAAGAGACCTCATCCTGGTGCATCTGGCATTCTGACATAGCCCATTTCTAAAATCAGGAGGTTGCACATTCACATCATGGCTTGTAACCCGTAATGGATTTTTCCTCCAGAAACTTGTCCAATCTCCTTTTAAAGGCATCCAGGCCAGATGCCATCACCACATTCACACATTTTCAACCTCTTCATAAATGACCTGGAGACAGGGTTGAGCAGTGAAGTGGCTAAGTTTGCAGACGACACCAAACTTTTCCGAGTGGTGAAGACCAGAAGTGATTGTGAGGAGCTCCAGAAGGATCTCTCCAGACTGGCAGAATGGGCAGCAAAATGGCAGATGCGCTTCAATGTCAGTAAGTGTAAAGTCATGCACATTGGGGCAAAAAATCAAAACTTTAGATATAGGCTGATGGGTTCTGAGCTGTCTGTGGCAGATCAGGAGACAGATCTTGGGGTGGTGGTGGACAGGTCGATGAAAGTGTCGACCCAATGTGCGGCGGCAGTGAAGAAGGCCAATTCTATGCTTGGGATCATTAGGAAGGGTATTGAGAACAAAACGGCTAGTATTATAATGCCGTTGTACAAATCTATGGTAAGGCCACACCTGGAGTATTGTGTCCAGTTCTGGTCGCCGCATCTCAAAAAAGACATAGTGGAAATGGAAAAGGTGCAAAAGAGAGCGACTAAGATGATTTCTGGGCTGGGGCATCTTCCTTATGAGGAAAGGCTACGGCGTTTGGGCCTCTTCAGCCTAGAAAAGAGACGCCTGTGGGGGGACATGATTGAGACATACAAAATTATGCAGGGGATGGACAGAGTGGATAGGGAGATGCTCTTTACACTCTCACATAATACCAGAACCAGGGGACATCCACTAAAATTGAGTGTTGGGCGGGTTAGGAAAGACAAAAGAAAATATTTCTTTACTCAGCGTGTGGTCGGTCTGTGGAACTCCTTGCCACAGGATGTGGTGATGGCGTCTAGCCTAGACGCCTTTAAAAGGGGATTGGACAAGTTTCTGGAGGAAAAATCCATTATGGGGTACAAGCCATGATGTGTATGCGCAACCTCCTGATTTTAGAAATGGGTTATGTCAGAATGCCAGATGCAAGGGAGGGCACCAGGATGAGGTCTCTTGTTATCTGGTGTGCTCCCTGGGGCATTTGGTGGGCCGCTGTGAGATACTGGAAGCTGGACTAGATGGGCCTATGGCCTGATCCAGTGGGGCTGTTCTTATGTTCTTATGTTCTTACATCCTGCTGGTCATGAGATTGGAAGATGTTCTCATGGACATGTTAATGAAAAAGGTTACTTCTAATGGGGTTTTAAAAAAACAACTTCCAAAAGTAAACCAGAAGGATTCAGGAATCCAGCATTGCATTTCATAGGTAAATTCCTGGTTGGTGTGTGTGGGGGTGGGGGGTGGATTTTCCATGTTATCTATAGGCAACAATACTTTCATTTACTGAACTCATGTTGACGGCACATTCCAAGTATAGATGCTGACCCATCCTCATGAACATATCCTTGCAGTTCTCGTACTTGGGGAAAGATGGACAATATGAATTTTGAGTCTTTTCTTGAATGAGCTACCAGAAGGACATATAGTAGAGGTGCCCAAACCCCGGCCCTGGGGCCACATGCGGCCCTTGAGGCCTCTCAGTGCGGCCCTCAGGGAGCCCCCAGTCTCCAATGAGCCTCTGGCCCTCCAGAGATTTGTTGCAGCCCGCTCTGGCCCGACACAACTGCTCTCAGCGTGAAGGCAACTGTTTGACCTTTTAGCGTGAGCTGTTCCTCCACTTCCTCCACTGCTTCCTCCACTGCTTGCTGTTTCATGTCTGTGATGCAGTAGTGGCAGCAAAGGAAAGGCCAGTCTTGCCTTGTGCAAGGCCATTTATAGGCCTTGAGCTATTGCAAGACCTTCATTCATTCGTATAAGTTAATCTTTAATATATTCATTTATGTAAACTTATGTAAATTTATTTGAATTTTAAATGTAAATTAATTCTTTCTTTCCCCGGCCCCCAATGCAGTGTCAGAGAGATGATGTGGCCCTCCTGCCAAAAACTTTGGACATCCCTGACATATACTAATAAAGTCTGTAATAGGTTAACCAAATTAATAATCCAATAAATGTATAACTGTCATCACTTATTCTCAGTCCATTCTCCTTATAGAGGTTCAACCGACTGGAGATAGAGAATCAGCATCTTCAGTTCTTATTTGGCCAGCGCATTAAACTATTGTACAGTTCTAATACCCCTGCATAAGCAGGGGGTCATTCTGACGGCAGCCACCCTTTTCCCTGCAAGCATTTCTGTGCTGAGTGACATTCACCAAGTGCAGCTCACCCCCATTACTGGGAAAAGCTTCACTTACTGAATGCCTGCCATGCAAGAAAAGGTGGCAAATCCAGATCATGTAAAGCAGACCTTGGTTTTTATCACACAATCTTCATACAGAGACACAGGTTCCAACCTGACCCCTTTCAGGATAGCTTGACTGGGCTAAACTGCCAGACGTTAAAAAAACTAGCAGCTATTCTTCAGTTCTTGAGCTACTTAAAAGCACGGAAAGGAAATGAGCCTGCCTTATACAGTGTTTCTTTCCTTCTCTCTCTTTCAAAGGGACTGCAAAACCCACAGAGAGTTTATGTAGCTGTTATTTCCCCCACCCATTTTGTTTTGATTTGCTTGTCTCTCCCTGTACCGATGAAAACACTCAACATTGCCAAGCAAACCATCTGGTTTTGTTATGCCTCAGGGTATACATGCGCCACCCAAGACCAGCATCCATGGCAAGGAGAAGGAGACAGCATTGGAGGTACATTTCTTTCCTTCATTAGTCATGGAGTCTAGCCAGCAAACACCTTGTAACATTACCTGGCAGACGGCAGTGCGATTAACACCCTTGATTTGACAATGGCAAGAGACAAAGTCACTGGCTGCGGACATTCTTCCTTAAGGTATTTTCACACATGACACTACAAACCCCTACAAACATCCTTGGGCTATTTCTGCACAGAAACTCAAAATTGAGACTGTGGAAAGCAACGTTAATTAGAGTTGTTTCCAAACCAATTGTTCACTCTCTAGGCCATACGTGAATTCCTAAATTCACACTGGAGAGGTGTGAAATGAGGGTGCCCAATTAATATTTGAAGGCCTATGACTGTCATATTGATTCCCCCCCCCCCCAGACAAACCTGTGCTGCTCCTGTCACTTGTGCTGTGGCCCTGCACATGCCTAATCTTGTCTGATCTTGGAAGCTAAGCAGGGTCAGGCCTGGTTAGTACTTGGATGGGAGACAGCTTGGGAATACCGGGTGCTGTAGGCTTATACCATAGTCTTTCGAGACTGAAGGTTGCCAACCACCATACAAATGAGGAGAAGGACAACTGCACCCCAAGTCACCAGTCAAAGGCCAAGAGCTTCTGGGTGGTGGTTATACCACTTTTATCACAGCAAGAACACCAATAAGGGAAGATCAGTCAGACCCTAAACTAACCTTTTCATTCAGGCATTGTCAAACTGATCTTCCTTCTTTAGCTTTGTTTTTATTGGTGCTCTAGAAAATACGTAAATAAATCATCACAGCAAAGTTAAGGACAAAACTGTATGTGGCAATGGTAGTACGTACGTGTTTCTTTTCACATGTCAGCCCCATTTACTTATCAAGTAAGGTTGCGTAATTTTACTTTAACAGTAGAAGTAATCCAGGAGAGGGCACTGAATATGTCCCCTTCTTTCCATACTTGACCCGTTGCTCCATTCTCACCTCACTTCAGTATCAGAGCTTCAGAAGAGAGAAAAACACATGGAGCAACTAATTGCAAGGAGATAAAAGAGAGTGATGAGTGTCCCTTTCCCATGCACTTATTTTACTGCCAAGGTACAACCCTCATCTTCTGCTGTATATGTTAACAGGGTGGGCATGTGAGTGACATCTAGTTTGCTCAGAGACTATTGCTTTGATAGGAGACTGCTGCAGAGTGTCAATGAGTTTCCTGAAGGAAGAACATCAGTACATAAGTTCAGAAGCTGTTTTCAGTTCTTGAAGGTTAAAACAGCTCTCTCTCTCTCTCTCTCTCTCTCTCTTTTGGGGGGCGGATTGGTTCCTTGTTGTCTGTTTTCTCATGAACAACTCAACATATGCGCTGGACAATTCAAAACCTTACTTGTGACAATGGCAGCACCCCATCTGTGACAGCTGAAAAATACAGAACCTTGCTGAGCTCTGTGAGCTCCTGATCTATATATTACATTACACATGAAATTGAAGATGCCATCAATTTCAAAAAGCAGACCAATGAAACAGCCCTTAGAGGAGGCTCCCCAGAGTGAAGTTTGAACCTCTTGCTGTTGCACATAGTAATAGGAGAGGTAACATTAGCACAAAGTACGTAAAACATACCTAGTCATTAACACTTTAAATTCCCTCAAAATTCCTATGGGGGTTTCCCCCCAGCAGGTCTCACCAAATTCAACTCCTGTTTTTGTTAGGCAAAACCCAGTAGCAGCCTCTTTCCCTTGTCATGTGAGAAATGTTGCTAATGTTATTGAAAATCCCCAAATTTCCCTTGACATTGCTATGGATTTCAGCTCCAAATTCCACTTATATTTCATCTTAGGCCACAGTCTAACATCACAGGCATGCCTCTGTTCTTGTTTCTGAATGAGTAAGTCATAACTTCTGAAGGCCACTGAACATAGCACACTCACTCGGAAAGATGCACCCAGGCAGGAGGTCTGGTCTAGAGGATAGAGCCTCCATTTGCCTGAAGATAACATCCGCAGTCGCCAGTTCGAGGCCACCAGCACCGTGCGACCTTGAAGCTGCTGACAAGCTGAGCCAAGTTATTCCATCTGCTCTGAGCGTGGGAGGATGGAGGCCAGAATGTGAAACCAGATCAGAGTGAAACATCTGGACTGTTGTGGTTCTTGAAAGATAGAACCCTCTTTCAATTGTAAAAATCCCTATGGGGATTTAATCAGCCTGCCTATGTAAACCGCCTTGAATAAAGTCTGAGGAGAAATCTGACGACCAAGAAAGGTGGTATATTGTATTGGCAACCTTCAGTCTCGAAAGACTATGGTATCACGCTCTGAAAGGTGGTTCTGGCACAGCGTCTAGTGTGGCTGAAAAGGCCAATCCGGGAGTGACAATCCCTTCCACACCGGGAGCAAGTGCAGTCTGTCCCTGGTCTGTCTCCCTGGCTATGGGCCTTCCTTCTTTGCCTCTTAGCCTCAGACTGTTGGCAAAGTGTCTCTTCAAACTGGGAAAGGCCATGCTGCACAGCCTGCCTCCAAGCGGGCCGCTCAGAGGCCAGGGTTTCCCACTTGTTGAGGTCCATCCCTAAGGCCTTCAGATCCCTCTTGCAGATGTCCTTGTATCGCAGCTGTGGTCTACCTGTAGGGCGCTTTCCTTGCACGAGTTCTCCATAGAGGAGATCCTTTGGGATCCGGCCATCATCCATTCTCACGACATGACCAAGCCAACGCAGGCGTCTCTGTTTCAGCAGTGAATACATGCTAGGGATTCCAGCACGTTCCAGGACTGTGTTGTTTGGAACTTTGTCCTGCCAGGTGATGCCGAGGATGCGTCGGAGGCAGCGCATGTGGAAAGCGCTCAGTTTCCTCTCCTGTTGTGAGCGGAGTCCATGACTCGCTGCAGTACAGAAGTGTACTCAGGACGCAAGCTCTGTAGACCTGGATCTTGGTATGTTCCGTCAGCTTCTTGTTGGACCAGACTCTCTTTGTGAGTCTGGAAAACGTGGTAGCTGCTTTACCAATGCGCTTGTTTAGCTCGGTATCGAGAGAATGAGTGTCGGAGATCGTTGAGCCAAGGTACACAAAGTCATGGACAACCTCCAGTTCATGCTCAGAGATTGTAATGCAGGGAGGTGAGTCCACATCCTGAACCATGACCTGTGTTTTCTTCAGGCTGATTGTCAGTCCAAAATCTTGGCAGGCCTTGCTAAAACGATCCATGAGCTGCTGGAGATCTTTGGCAGAGTGGGTAGTGACAGCTGCATCGTCGGCAAAGAGGAAGTCACGCAGACATTTCAGCTGGACTTTGGATTTTGCTCTCAGTCTGGAGAGTCCGGGTAGATGGGACTCGTCAGCCTAGGAAGGCAGCTCATCTAAGAGAAGGAAACTCTGACCTCAAACCTCCACTGCCTTGTGGCTACATCCAGTTGTGGAAAAGGCTTCAGGAGTCAACCTCGAGGCAAAATCAGGAGCCGGAGTCCCTTAGGCAGTTCATGGCTGAACACAGTCACGTTCTGGCAACTCCTGCGACGCCGCTGGAACCAACCGTATTGGCTTCTGCCTTTCCATTGGACCATTCCAGCGACGTGGAGAGGGGGGATTTGCTGCATGGGTAACAGCCTATCCTCCATACCTTCTTTACCCAGGCTTCGCGCACTGGAGAGGACACTCCAACTTTGCCATACGGCGTCGGCACAACACGGGAAGCAGCAGTTTACCGGTTATAAGTCTTTGCTCGATTGGCGTAGAGCATGACGCCAGGGGCTGCTTCCGACGGTGGGAGAGATCATTGCATCTCATTGGGCAGCTACCGCCCGCCTTAAGCTGGGCAGTCCCCAGCCAGTAAGGTGTTGCCTCGCCACGGTCCGTTAACCTCATGGGGTGCGTGGGGTTTAGGGTGAAAACCGACAAGCGGATCGACAACTCTGCACCATGCAACAGAAAACAGAAAACTACTGCCCTAAAGCTGGGCACCTGGAATGTTAGGACAATGACACCTGGCTTCTCTGATGACCTGGCGGTATATAAATACCTGTATTATTATTATTATTACCTATCCAGAACAGCCCCTCTGTGGTAAACGATACCCGACTTCTGATAACATGTAGAAATCTTACTTGGAGACCTGCCACCATCACCTTGCTGGTCTCCACACCTTGCGTTCCTGGATCTAGCACCATCTTTCCCCCTCTCTTCCCTGAGTCCAGGCCTGCGCTTAAAAGGCTAGTGAACAAAGAGAAGTGAAGATTAATTGGTGATAAATAATGTATTTTGTTCACACCTAAGGCAGCCTAGCCTCTAAAAACGTTCATTTCTCCACTGACAAGGAGCTATATGCTAATAGCTATTTGTCACCCATTGTGGTGCTTAAACAGCATGAACAGAACAGTATTCAGCTAATATGTCTGTGCCAGAGGCAGGCTTTTTCCTCCGTTGTTATGCCTTCAAAAAGAGTTTCTCTCCCGTGGTGACTGTTCACAGCAATTATTAGAAGCGAAACAATTAGCAGGCATTAAATGTCCTCATTCCAGCAGACCCTAAAAATGCAACATTCACAGATAAATTGATCTAGAGACAACCGAGATATATAATACAGAACCAGTGCGCTCCATTAAAGCACTCCCCCAGCAAAGAAGTCTCCTTCCATGCTGCACAGAATTGCGGGCGATAGTTAAACAGCATTATGTTTAAATGAGAGTTAATTATTACAGACTCTTTGGATTTTAACGTCTCCTTCTGCACAGTATGTAAATGAAGGCTTGAGCAGCCATATGAGCTTGCTTTTGTCTTCTGGTGTTCTGAATAGTGTCTGCACCAGCATGCTCTATTGTGCATAGCTTGGCAGGGCAATGGTCAGGAGGCCGACCTTCCTTTTCTCAGTTTACGTTCCTGTGCTTCTCTTTGAGGGTGTAAATGGAGTCAACGCTGTACAGGGCGCTGTGGCCCAAATGGGAAGGTTTGTTTATTTTAAGCACTTGTACTTAACTCTTCCACCAACATGGCTGTAGTTACATAAAATCAGTAAAAAATAATACTAAAAAAAATCTTGAAAATCATTAAAAAGCTTTTTAAAAAAACAAACAAACACAAAAACAACAAACCATGTTGGCTACATTTCTTCCTCCTCCTCATCTTCCTTCTCTTGCTCACAGGGCGGTTGGGTGCTCCTACTAGCTTCTGAGAGGGAGGAAAGGCCCTGTCCAAGAAGAAGCAGCAGCAGCTGGTAGAGACTACAATTGTGTTAGACTACATTTTGGCAGACTTGCCCATTGTGTGACATCATCAAGCCGAATGTTCCACCTGTTTTGGCCTTCCCATCAATGGCTGCCCACGGCGGAAGCAGAGAAGCACAAGGGGGCACAATTAGTAAGTCTGCCCAAGCAGACAATTAGTAAGTCTGCCTTTAAGGGAAGAGGGCGTGGCTGGCCTTACGACGAGGAGAGTTGAAGTGCTCACTTCTGGCAGCAGTGTTTCTGAGGTTGCAAAATCTGCCATGGAGGTACTGCTGAACTTTGTCATTCCTCTTCCTTCCTGACCCCAGTTAACAGTTTCTCAGCAGCAGCTGTACTTCTCTGGCGCTATCCTGCCCCCCACTGCCCAAGGATCCTGTCTGCAAATGCACGCTGCACGGGCAGATCTGTGTATCTATGGTAAGCTAGCTGGGTGGTAACAGCAGTGCCACTGTGCTGCGGAAGAGTGTGGGTTATTTTAATGGGTCTCAGAGCGCTAGCTTGCTACTGCTGGTGGCTCCTCCCTGTCCTGTTGTGTCACTAGGTTTGTATCACCTGGTGCCAGAGGCCAGCGCATCACCTCTATGATGGACCTCTGCCCATGCAGTGGGTGGGGCAACACTTTGGGTGGTGGGCGTGGTGATGTACCATTGCCCCATCCCCACTGGTTTTTTGTCTATAATTTTTGGTAGAATAGAGATATTTCAACACATTGCATTATGCATGAAATTGCATGATGAAATTATTCAAAAATACCAAGATTTTAAAAAACTGGAGACTGCCACCTGCTTGATTATACCCAGCAGCTCCAGAAACCCAGCTCAGGACCACCCCCCTAGTGCACATCACCCAGTGCAACCCACACCCCCTAGCAATACCACTGCCCATGTCTCTCATCTTCTTTCCAGGTGGCTGCTATCAGTGAGTCCCAGAGTTCCCTCCCTCCCTCCTGTGGATAGTCAAGGGGGTCACAGAAGTAGTACACACTGGCTTGTTTTACAACATCCCTTCCCTTTCACCAAACCACTCTCCTTGCCTCCTTACTTTCCAGCTAAAATTGAGTACGTGCTGCCCAGGGAGGAACAGCACAGCAGCTGCAAGGCAACAAGAAAAGGAGGACAGCATGAGACTGAGCCTGGTTGGGGGAGAGGTGTGTGTCCATGTACGTCAGTCACAGGGAGATAGATGATGAAGTCTTCAGTGCTCACTCTGGTACTAGCCCACCCACATTCACTTGGGACTCTTCATTACAGTCTCTCCCCTTGTTTGCTCCCTGCAAGGTCTGAACAGCCACTTCTACCTTCTCCGTACACATCTGGACAAAACATTAAAAGAGCCAAAGTAGTGAGCCTATGTGCACTTACCTGAGAGTAGTAATAATAATAATAATAATAATAATAATAATAATAATAATAATAATAATAATACAGGTATTTATATACCGCCTTTCTTGGTCGTCAGATTTCTCCTCAGACTTTATTCAAGGTGTTTTACATAGGCAGGCTATTTAAATCCCCGTAGGGATTTTTACAATTGAAAGAAGGTTCTGTCTTTCAAGAACCACAACAGTCCAGATGTTTCTCTCTGATTTCACATCCTGGCCTCCATCCTCCCACGCTCAGAGCAGATGGTATAACTCGGCTCAGCTTGTCAGCTGCTTCAAGGTCGCACGGTGCCAGTGGCCTCGAACTGGCGACCTGCGGATGTTATCTTCAGGCAAACGGAGGCTCTACTCTCTAGACCAGACCTCCTGCCCACTGAGAAGCCCACTGAACTCAGTGGGACTTGTTTCTGGGGAAAATGCACAGGATCACTCAACATGCCTACCCATGAGGAATGAACATATGACATATTTTTATTGTTTTTTCTTAATAATTATCTTGCTTGCCTGCTTACTCTCACTTATGAATCACACACTCCTGCAGTCAAGGAGTTTAGAGATCTGAAGACACTATTATTTTTAAGATATTACTATTATTAGCATATACTTATGAGCTTAGTTTTATTGCCAACAAAATATATGATCTTTAAACCTAATGTGTGACATATAACATTTACTAATATCTGGGCCTGACATGGCCCAACCTTCTTCCTTGATTCAGGTCGAAACTCTCAAGTCCTGCTGATATCAAGCAAAAACTCAAGTATGTTCTTTGTAGCTTTTCTGAATATAGGGTTCAAAAAAGTGGTGCTAGATTTTTATTTAACAATGTCATTTTAAAGAAAAGGCTATGCTTTTACACATAGCATCTTATTATCTTTGACCTAAACTTTGCTCACAAAATTTAAAATTTGTAAGTAGTTATCTATCATTTTTATCCCCACAACAGCCCTGTGAAGTAGGTCACACTGAGAGATAGTAACATGTCCAAGGTTAATGGCAGCTCAAGCCTATGCTTGTCTACACAGAAGTAAGTCCCATTGAGTTTAATGGAACTTCCTCCCAGATAAAAGTGTACAGGATTGCAGCCCTACTGAGCTGCATGGCAGGGGGCACCACTCTCTGATCAGTTTAGACTCTCTGATCCACACTGTAGTAACTTAGATGTAATGTTCTACCAACACAGGCAGTTCATCTCAGTGCATCTCACAGTGTGAGGTACATGATGAGGAAGGGTAAGATTAAACTGAAGTCCTGAATATTAATAGGAACTAGAATCGGTCCCTACCAACCTGGCTGTGTGTGTATGTGTGCCCACCCACGCACATGCCATCTTGTCCGTCATTTCAGGTCTTGGGCCAGTCTGGAAAAAGGGACAACAACCCAGGGCTGCCATATTTGATACATCTAGTTCTTCTACTTGAGTCCTTAACTGTTAAAATTTGGCACAGAAACACTGTGCGTCACACAAGGTGAGGCAAGGTGAAGTGGGATTTTGCTTTAGGGAGCAAATTGTGGACCAGTACTCAGGGGTGGTAGCCAACCTAGGGCCCAATCCTATCCAATTTTCCAGTGCCGGTGCTGCTGTGCTTATGGGGTATGCACAGCTTCCTGTGTTGGGGATGCAGTCACAGAGGCCTCCTTAAGGTATGGGAACATTTATTCTCTAACCCCGGGGCTGCACTGTGGTTGCACCGGTGCCGGAAATTTGGATAGGATTGGGCTACTAGTCTCCCTCCTCCTCAACACATGGCCTGTAGAGGGAGGCAGCCAACATGCCACCACACTGCTCCTGTTCTTTCCTTCCTAACAGAAAAGGAAAGGGGAGAGAGTTGAAAGAAGGAAGAAATTGAGTGATGATTTAGTAGGGGAGAGGAGGATAGACTGTCATATTTTGTACTTATGTTTTGTACAGTCTATTTTGTAGACTGTCATATTTTGTACTGCTCCAGGTAGCAAATACTGTAGTCTTGGGCTGACACTGACCTGGCAAGTAGACCTGGCATACAAGTTGCCCAAGCTAAATGCAGACACAGTGAATAGGATGTATTAATCAAATAATTGATTGAAAAGATAGCAAGTATCCTTTAGAAAATATTTGGGTGCTTTTTCCCCTCCGACACTTCCTTCATAAGATCCACTCTTGTTCCCCTATCGCACCGTCCTGTCAGGGGCCCAGTTTGTCTTACAAAGTGGTGCCATTAGGAGTGCATCAAGCAATATCACACACTCAGCCTTCATTTAGCCTTCCAAGCTCAATTACCTCTGAGGAAGTCTTGGGGTAATTAAGTAATATTAGAACCTTGTCTTTGGTCATCCTTCCCCCCTCCTTTTCTTCTTTTTTGTTTAATGCGGTTTTCAGTGAGTTAAGCCTCCTTTCTCACCCAATTGGAGCCCACTTGGAGTTTCTGAACCTCCCTAATGCACTTCTGCCATGAATGAAGGCTAATTGCATTTCGGAGAGATGTCATTAGTGGCAAATTCATGCTGGCTTTCAAGAGAGTTCACACAAGGCAAGCAAGGCTCCCTTATGTATCTCGCTGCTATATCTTTCAGCACATCAGGCATGGGGAAGAGGAGGGTGTGCAGAGGCAAGCCTGACTTTTTGGTTAATAGACTGAGAAGGAGCTAAGAGCAGGGTGTAATTGTCACTTAATCATCGGGGAAAGGGGAGTGCATTCTTTTGACAACAGGCTGACTCTGGGATGTTAGAGCTGATGTTATTACCACTCTTTTTTTTTGAACGCATTCTGCACTTCATTGTACATCTTTCATCTGTGGGGCTCATTACACTTCCCAGCTGCTAACGTTACCTGCCTCACAGTGACCTTTCAGAGGCTTGGCAATGATTATGGGACCCACAAGAGATGGACAAATGTAATGCTGGGGGGGGGGAACCTTCCTCATTGTGGTGTTGTCAGCTATGCCCTTCCCCCACACCACAACCATACGTTCCTTTGCTCTAGGCTAGTATCACTTCTGGGTTTTATGAGTGGGAAGCCTGCCCGGGAGCATGTTTACAGAGGAATCCCAAAACAACAGTATGTGCAGAATTGGGCAGAACTGATACTGATTTAGGGTTCTAAGGTTCCCTTCTAGTTGACTCTGTGCAGGGTTTTGTTTTTGTTTTTTTTGGCATGAGGAAGGATTCAAACATATGGCTCCCCACCTGAAATGGAACAACCCTGAATTCTACCCCCACCACCTCACACTGCAATGTGTAGATTGGGTCTGTCTCAAGGGAGAGAGTGTCAACCAGTTGCCTTGGCAATAGAGATGCGTTCACGTTTCTCCCCAACACCCGCCACCCCCTTGTGAATAGTTTCACACACATTTGCAAAGGATGTGAAAAAAATCACTAGGGCATGGAGGGGACTACATGGGTAGTGAAAATGTTTGCAGTTCCTCCACTTCAGCTCAATACTGTTTTATGTTGCTTCAGACAATACAGCAACTTCCTTCTAGGAAGTTGATCCATATAATAGAACCCCTTAAACCAATTTTCCCAAGTGCCATCTCTTCTCAGATGCAGGGGCTGTGAAAAGATTTATTGCCTCTGGGGCAACCCCCCCCCCATTAATTGTTAATTAACCAGGGCACATTGTTAATATTGCTTAAAGGAGCCACATTGCAACAAGCCCATTATATTGTCTTGCATTTTCTATCAGTCCTTATCAGTCCATTCAAAAATTAGGAAATTGTATTCTCTCTCTCTCTCTCTCTCTCTCTCTCTCTCTCTCTCTCTCTCACCCACACACACAATTACACTTTTATTTTATTTATATTCTGCCATTTTTATTAGCATGGTCAGGGTAGCTAACCAAATCAAAAATACTGCATAAAGTAATTAGATTAATAGTCCAATCCTTTCCACACTTTCCTGGAGTAAGCCCCATTGACTCTAATGGGACTTACTTCTGAGTAGACATGCATAGGATTGGGCTGTGAATCAACACAAAATGGTAATAATAAAAGGAAGATTATTATGACAAGCCATAACAATGTGATAGACAATGCAAAGCTAGCACCTCCAACTGCAGGAGGGATGAGAAATGAACAGTGGTCTTTGACTTCTCCCTCTGTTGAGACATTTGAGTTCCTGATTATGTTCTCCAGCAGAGAATGGTACAATGTAGAGATACAGTCAATATGCTTTCTCTAATTTGAAATGCAAGGAGGGGTCCAGCTTTCAGGGGGGCTCAGTGACCTCCATAGACACCTCCTATCTGGTGGGCCCCAAGATATTTCGGGCCCAATCATATCCAATTTTCAAGTGCCGGTGCAGCTGTGCCAGTGGGGAGTGCACTGCATCCTGTGTTGGGGAGGCAGTCACAGAGGCCTCCTCGAGGTATGGGAACATTGGTTTCCTTCCCTCAGGGCTGCATTACGGTTGCACGGGTGCTGGAAAGTGGCATAGGATTGGGCCCTTACTCAGCTACACAGTCACACAAAGGCCATGGAAACAGAGGTAGTCTCAGTGATCAGCAGTGGACTGACAACACCTTCCCATGGATGCCAGCTTCTGATACCACCCCTGAATAGTGGAAACAGGCAAGCAGTCTCTGTAACTCCTCACTCAAAAGAGCCTGCTGTTCTCTGAAGTTTCTCTTTAAGTTTGAGGGAACATCCCACTTACTGAAAAACTTGTATGAGACTCAGTGATGGAATAAAAAGAAGAGGAAATAGTCTGGGCTTGTCTATGGATCGGGCTTTGCTTCTTTCAGAAATAGCAGGGAACACTGGCCTCAGAACTCACCAGGTGCCTGTGTGTCGGTACAGAGGGCTTGTATCTAATAAGGAGACCTACATCAGAAGTGAGGGATATTGTCAGCATGGGAAGTTTGCATGCACTGTCAGCTCACCTTCTGCTGGCTCTTGTCACGCCTCACTTTAATGAGCACTCTGGTTTTGACCCATTTTATGATGTTCAGCACTGACACGGTAATATCCCTGCAGGAAGAAGCGAAACCTGAAGAGTGCTCCAGAGTGTCTTAGCTTTTATTTTTAAATTCTTGGCATAGCGTTGACAACACTTATGAACAGAAATCTGAATGAAATAAATAAAATGAATTTAATTGCAAGATGCAATGAAAAACTTGTGCAAAGAAACTTGCTTTTTTTTTTTTTTGGTTTGTGTAAAAGCCTGCTGGTGAGGGCCAGGCTTTAAATAGGATGACTGCATTTCCCTAAAGGGAGAAAGTTCTGTTCCTTTTTAGAACCCCCAAGGAAACCAGAAGTCTGACATGGCTTCTGACATGAGTCAGACAGAGTCATGACATGAGTCTGTCATGTCATGGCTTCTGACATGAGTCTGACATGTCTCATAGTGACATACGCAGAGTGTCACTATGAGAGGGAATAAATGCACCTCCTTTATGGTGCCCTATTTCAGTATTTGGATTGCCAGCTGACCAGAAAGCCTGTTTATGTGCCTTTAGCAGCAGTTTGAATTGCAGACATGACTAGCACATTATCTAATGTCTGCGTATCAACCGGGTATTGAAAGCATGGTTACAGTTACCCATGAAAAGTTGGCAACACTAATCAATCAGCTGTATGTTTAAAGTGCCACAGTATTTTCTATCAATATAATAATAATAATAACAGTATTTATATACCGCTTTTCAACAAAAAGTTCCCAAAGCGGTTTACAGAAAAAAAAATCAAATAACTAATGGCTCCCTGTCCCATAAGGGCTCACAATCTAAAAATATGCAACACCAGCAGACAGCCACTAGAAAAGACACTGCTGGGGGGGGGGGTCAATATTAAAACATTCACTACCAGCTAAACCTTACTAAAAATAATAATAATAATAATTTTTTTAACACAGTTCTGTGTTTCAGGAATGGTTTCCAGGCCAAGAAAAGGCCTTTGAGTTACACAGAGAGGAAAACTAACTGGCCTCCCCATGAGTTTTCTCAATATAGTACAGGTGCAATAGTATTATTTGCCATTCTTAAAGATATAGGAGCCTTCAAGATGCAGACTTGACCATTCTAGTTGCTAGGACCAGCAGAAGGAAGTTCCACACTTGTGGGACAGTCCCCGTGAATTCTCTTGCACATACACCAAGTTGTTCTATTATAAAATTATTATAATAAAATACTTATATATCACTTGTCAATTTAAAAAGTGTAGAAAGCGGTTTATATAGCAAAAAAATTTCATAATGGTCCTCTGTCCCTGAGGGCTTACAATAATGAGGAGCACACAATGGTATTACCAGATGTGGTCCAAGATACTTGTAACGTGTGCCCCCAGGCAAACTGACTGGGGGTGCAGGGATCATGTGCAGCAGCTTATGGCACAACTCAAAAGATCAGCATGAGATTATGGGTGCAATAATATACAGGCATGCCCTGGTAATTGCAGGGGTTCCATTTTGGAACCTCCCCCCCCCGCAGTTAAATGAAACCACAGATACCAGGAAACGCCCCCTAGTCTCCAGAGGCAAGGGGAGCTCTGCTCTCCTCGCCTCTGGAGAATCTTCTGAGCCCAGCAGAGATGGCACAGATTCATCCGCAGCCTCTGCCAGACTCAGACAGAATCTTACAGAAGAAGAAAAAAAGCAACTTCCAGATTTTTCATAAAACTGGAAGTGATGCTTTTAATGCCACATAAAGCATTATAAAACCTAGTTGGCCTTATAAAACCTAGTTGGATCAGGCCAAAGTCCTGTATATTCCAGGACTCTGTTTCCACAGTAGCCCACCAACTACATCTGAGAAGCCCATAAGCAGGAGAGTAGTTTGGGGGACATCCAAATTCCATCACAACCCAGAGTCACATCATTATTGACCCCCAAATTGATCATTATCAGCCTTGAAAGGCAGTGGTGGTCTGGCCCCTGTACTAGACCTGCAAGCCTGCAAATGCTGCCCCCGCCCACTAGAAGTGACAGATCAGATCTTGGGGTGGTGGTGGACAACTAGATGAAAGTGTTGACCCAATGTGCGGCAGCAGTGCAGCGGCAGTGAAGAAGGCCAATTCTATGCTTGGGATCATTAGAAAAGGTATGGAGAGTAAAACGTCTAATATTTTAATGCCGTTGTACAAATCAATGGTAAGGCCACACCTGGAGTACTGCATCCAGTTCTAGTCACCACATCTCAAAAAGGACATAGTGGAAATGGAAAAGGTGCAGAAGAAATGGGTTATATCAGAATGCCAGATGCAAGGGAAGGCACCAGGATGCAGGTCTCTTGTTGTCTTGTGTGCTCCCTGAAGCATTTGTGGGCCACTATGAGATACAGGAAGCTGGACAAGATGGGTCTATGGCCTGATCCAGCGGGGTTGTTCTTTTGTCCTTCTGAAGTAATTATGGTGATGTGATAATGTGACTGCAATTACTTTTGGTAAAGGGTTCCATGAGACCTCCTTACATTAGCAGAGCCACCCTCCAGGCACATCCAGAGGTCTTCTGAGGGCCAGATTGGCTGCACGTGGCCTCCCCTGCCCTCAGAAGTTCTTCTAAGGCCTCTGGAAGGCCTTACAAGGCATTAGAAAGGTACTTCCTTTAAAAAAAACGGAAAGTACCTTTGTAAGGTGTTTTGGAGGCATTAGAAGGCCTTCTGAGGTACAGAGAGGCTGCGTGTGGCCTCTTCAGTCCTCAAAACACCTCTGGATGGAAGCACTGGAGGGAAGCAACAGACAGAAGCAGTGCGCAGCCCTCAGAGCAGCATGGAAGTGGGCAGCACAACTGGGGGGGTACCACCACCCTCAGCCATGTTGCCTGGGATAACTTGCACCCACAGACATCCCCCCGGTACGCCACTGTTCAAAGGGCAACAAGCAGTTTTGGCAGAAACTTTGTCACATAGACATTTCCAACTATTTTTGTGAGTCAGAGACTCATCTCAGATTTATTTTTTTATTGCAATAATCTTCCATAGGGCTTTTAACTTTGACCGCTTGAGGTTGCCTGTCTTTATTTCATTCTCTGCAATTATATGTCCCTGCTGTAGACTACAGTACATACTAATTACATTTAATAGACCAACAGTTATACTTACCCTGTAACCTTGTGGTGTGTAGATCTGAATATACATCCCTTTGCCATATATATTGAAGGCTTGTGATCTCCTGAATTGCATGGCCTGAGTTTGACCTAATAGCTAGCACAAGTCCATCAAAAACAGCTTATGGGATACTGTAGACGGAGCACACTTTAGCAGGGGCTCTCCAGTGCTAAAAAGAGATTATTCTTGTTGCACTTGCAGAAGCTCCTTCTAGTGAAGAAACAAAAAAAACCTTTCCTTAGGTGATGCACTTTTTCAAAGGGATACCAGTGGAGCAACAACCACGACACTGGGCTGTTCCTGTAAAATTATTCTTTCAGCTAGTAAAACATTGATGACATGGAAAAGAGTTTGCTAAAGGATGTTTGAATTCAGCGAAGGAATGTGTATGTTTTAAGGTCAGAATATCCTTGCTATATTTCTTTAACTATACACCTTTAGCTCAGAAAAGCTTGATGACACCTGCTTTGAAACAGATTGAATCTGGACTGAGACCTAGGTTTTGCTCCCTCTGAGGAATTATAAAACATACAGGTTTGTGTGTACTTGGAAATAATTTGGAAAGCCAGTTGTTATCTTTCCCCACACTAGAACACTTTAATTAAAGGTCAGTAGGCTTTATTTGAACCACTAGAAGAATCCATCCATGTGCTTTTCTGCATATGTGTCCTTTCATAAGGTTCTGAGGACTGTGAGTTTGGAAACCTGAGGCCCTAGCCCATGAGAATATCCTATCCTTTCCAAAATGAACACTTTTACATAGGAGACAGAAATGGTCATGATATAACCTGCCAAAACGGATTGCTGGGCCAGCAGTAGCTTGAGTACTTCTGCTGCCTGAATTGGAGGCATTGCTTTAAATTTAAAATTTCCCACCCTGCAGCCCAAAACAGATGCTTAAGAATAAAAGCACACATAAAATCTCAGCTGTTAACCAATAGTTAAAATTTCTAAAAATCCAAATATAGCATAAAATAAATATTGGTTGCATTAATACTTCTGGTAAAAAAATGTTGCTGTGCAGATACATTTGACCTTTCTAAGGGTGCAATCCTTTCCAGCACTGACATAAGGGTAATGTAGCTCTGAGGTAAGAGAACAAACAAAGGCCTTACTTTGAGGAGGCCTCCATGATTGACACCCAACTGCAGGATGCAGCACATCCATTGGTACCACTATGCCAGTGCTGGAAAACACTGACATAAGGGGTTAGGATTGTGCCCTAAGTAACAGGTACAATGGATTCCAAGAAGCAATTTATATATGGACCTGGGTGCCATACCCTGGAGGTTTGAGATGCAGGGGAGTATTTTGCAAGAAGCAATAGGCTGTGGCTTCTCATGTAAGCTGTCCCTGCTGGCAACCAATACACAACTCTAACATGTGTAGAGCATCGCTGGGGATTTGCTGCCCTATACCCATCATTTCTGGGGGTATGACTTGCTATGTACCTATGGTAGCAGCCTTGCCAGCTGATGCTGTAACTGCTCTGGGCCAGGATATCTTAGAGACCGCCTACTCCCGTACAATCCGGCTCGCCATCTCAGGTCATCAGAGAAGGCCTTTTTGCAAGTGCCGCCACCCAAGGAGGTCCGGGGGGCGGCTGCAAGAAATAGGGCCTTCTCGGTAGTGGCACCAACATTATGGAACTCCCTTCCCCTTGACTTGAGAATGGCTCCCTCTCTTGAGAGCTTTCGGCGAGGCCTGAAAATACTGTTGTTTAAACAAGCCTTCTGATTTCTGGCCTTCTTAACTTTTTTATACATCTTTTAGTTTTACAGGCTTGATTCCTCGGTGATCTGCTCTTTTACTCTTTTAATCTGACTACTGTTTTTATGGCCCTGTAGTGTGTTTTTAAATGTTTTTATCTGCTTGTATTAATGTTTTTAAAATCTATTGTTTTTTAATATGTTGTTAGCCGCCCTGGGTCCCGTTAGGGAGAAGGGCGGGATAAAAATAAAGTTTTATTATTATTATTATTTCTAACTTCCTGTCAAAGGATCACATGAGGAGTTTCTCATGAGTAAACTGCTCTGCTACCTACCACTGGACTCTCAGCTAATTTTAAAGGCATTTAAGGTTTGCCAGAATGCCTGGAATCATGTAGACAACTCATTCACACGATCCATTGTCAAGCAAGTTCTTCCATATAGACTGAAAAACCTAATAATCAGAATCTGTCCAAAGTGGAAACTTGTGGGTGCAATCCAGAAGTGTGCTGGCCCACTTTCGCACCTCCAGGAGAGCTCTGGAAGCTGACACAAGCCCCATTTGGCTGGCCCAGAAGGTCAACTTGCACCTGGCCAGCGCATGGGTCTGGGAGGGCATGGGGAGGGTGGGAAGGAGGCGTTTTGAGATGGGACAGGCAGCAGGTGAGCACATGGAGTGAGGGGGCGGGGCCAGGATCCAGCACTTCTGCCGGATCCTGTCCCTGGTTCTGGGCAGCCTGGGGCAGCTCCGCGCTGCTTGGATCTGCGCCACCTCTTGAGGTGGCGCAGATCCAAGTAGCCCCATTGGGGCTTCTGCAGCTTTACACTGAGCCACTTTTAGCCCTAGCTCTACTCTGGGTGTGGGACAGGCCTGCCGGCCTGCCTGCTCCAAGGCAGGTTAGAATTGGGCTGTATGTTGAAGAGTTTCACCTGTTTGGATACCACCATCCAGTGGGTGTGGAAATCTGAGTGCAGTGTGAAAACATTCATCTGGATCCAGCCTTTGTTAACAGAAAAGGAAAAGAAAGGGTAGCCACCTTTCTCCGCTTCTGCAGACTAGAATACATCAGCCTATGGTTGGCGGGCAAGGGAGTCTTGACTATGAATGATTTTACTTTCTTAGAGTAACCCATCAGCAAAATGCAGGCTTTGTAAGGCTGAGACGCACTGCAGGACATAATGGATGAGACTATGCAAATTGTGATTGAGGATGCAAAGTGGGTTTTCTGAGTAACGCTCCTGCATTATCTTGGGCAAGGGGGAAGACTGCTCACAATGAGGATTATCCCAATTGACTGGCTGTGTTGTATATGAGGTGCTATTGGCACTGATAATAAGAGTTTGTTGGGTGCCAAGCAGTTCCTGCTCAGTGAGTGAAGTAAAGAGGTACCATTAGATTCTCTGCGGGGCTTCCAAGAGAATTCTCTGGGGACAGGCTTTGTGGCGGAAAGAACGAGCACCTTGCTTAACCTAACTTCCAGCAAAGCTTGGTCTCATCCGTCTCCTGTCACTTTAGATTCCACCTTCATCTCTTTATCATTTTCCAAGCTGCCAGTAAGGCTGGTAATGAGACAGAAGGGAGGTTTGAGGGAGACGCAATTGGCAAAGAGGGAAAAGTTTCTTCTGAAGTGAAAACTCTGTAGAGCAGCATTATAGTGTGACTCAGATAAGTTCATATTTTTTGCTAATTTCTAACTCCAGTAAATGGGAGGGAAAATAGCAAAAGCTTCATTCTTCAGGTTGCATTCCTGTAGATGTGAGGGCAGCAAAACATCTGTGGGTTTGATATCAAGAAACAATTCCCAGGAGCTGTAGTTAGTGACTACCCCTGCCACTGAGTCAGCACTGTGGGAGGGGAATGAATGGTCCTGATGCACCACTACACCTTGAAACATGAGACAATGGTGTGGAAAAAACCGAGGAGTGGTGTGTAACAGATCTACCTCAATAGAACTCTTCATGCAGTACCAACGCCAACACAGTTAACAAACCAGTGATCATGAAAGCGGATCACATGTTTGTTGAAATTCACATTGTATTCTTAATGGTACTCTGAGCTTAGAGATAAATGTGGGAAAATATTTTTCTTGAAGTTCACAAGTGTCCTGCTGGGGCTTCATGCCTACCTGATTTTTCCTCCCCACTTTTTCACCAGTCCATATCCACGCATAATGCTGACTGTGCACGTTAAATGTGCGATTCATCTGAGAATTTATTGAACATCAAAAGCTCAGCAGTGCCCAATCAACTCAAGGATTTCCACTAGTGATAGTACAGTGTAGCTGTATGACTGTTCACAAATGCACCTCCCTGGATTTCTTTACACTTCAATATTCTACACTTGAGGACTGGCAGCTGCTGGCCCAATCCTATTTGGGCCTTACACTGCCGGAACAACTGCTCTGGCTGCTTAAGTCCCTTTATGGCTTTTGCTAAATGCGACATGCCATTCAGTTCATCCTGGTCACCGCTGCATGTAGCATGCAGCCAGCTCCATGTGTCGCTGGACTGAGGATACTCACTGGCATTGGGAAATCAGCGTAGAGATGGGAGGAAGGCAGGGGGTAGAATGGGGAGGGAAGGTGGAGGGAGGGAATGGGGTCAGGGAGGAGGGCAGATCAGGGCTGGGAAAGGGGCAGTATCAGCAGCGGCGGTGCAAGCCAATATCCCATCTCTATTCCCAGCTTTGATCCCCTGATCTGGGTCCATGCTGACCTGTGCCAGCAATAGACTCAGTGAGCTGACACAGGCTTACTCCGGAGCAAGGGAGCAAAGTTTTCTTACCCCAAGGAGGCCTCCGGACACCCCCCCCCCCAACCAGGATACAGCTGCATTGCCATGCAGGAAGTTACATCAGTTGGGCTGTGCATATGTAAACTGAAGAGCATTGCATGTGATGTCTGTTGAGTTTGTCATAATGTCTCAACATTATGTCTGTTGAGTTTGATCTGTAAAGGCTCATTGACACATGGAAATCACCACCTGATGTTGCGGCCGACAAGTCATCAACTTGCATTTGAGAACCAGTCCTGCTTTTATTCTCTGGTTCTGTCCACTGGCCCCAATTCCCATGCTGCTCAATTCTTCTACCAATTTCTCACTTGCCACCAGTGCCATTTTTGAACCTCTGGCAATATTAATATTTTATAGGAAGCATGCTACAACCAGCTTGGATATTGTCCTGTGCTGACACTGGCATTTGCTTCACAAAAGTTGCCATCAGTTGCGACCAACAACAGAGGTAGTGAACTGACCTGGCCTAAAGCTCTATGCACCCTGTGTTTATATAGAGCAGAGGTCTCCAAACCCTGACCCGGGGGCCAGATGCGGCCCGCAGCAAGCCTCTTTCTGGCCCTCGGCCAACCTCTTGTCCCCTGAAAGCCTCTGGCCCACTCAACTGAACCTGACCAGAACTGTGCTCAGATTGTGTCTGGAGGGTGTTCTGAGGGTCAGAGAGGTGGAATGAATGAGCCCATTCATTCATTCATTCATTTATTCACTTATCTAAGTTCCATCTCTAATTTATTTATTTAAATTTTATATTAAATTTTTTTTTCCGGCCCTCCACACCACGCCAGATATTTGATGCGGCCCTCTGGCCAAAGAGTTTGGAGACCCCTGATATAGAGTGTTCCTGTGCTTAGAGGCTGCCTCATTCATTTCAAAGGAGGACAGCTACACGTGCATGAAACAATGTGGTTTAGTAGATTTGTCCTCTTTCACTGGAAGGAATGGAGAGGCCCTTACAGTTCAGCACTGGAACTTCTGCACCAAGAGAAACAAAATCAGTAGATCAGGACAAAAGACTTGGAGCACTTCAAGAGCGAGTCTTGAATGTCTCATTCACAGGATGAGAACTTCTGACACTTGTCATTTTTATAAGGGGTGTGATGTGAAACAATCAAAGAGACGACAGCTGGTGTGGCTTAACAAGCAAGGAAACAGAAGCGCAGCCATTTAGCATATTATTAATCATTGTTAATGTGTAGGTCGCGGTAGCTTTGATTGGTTTTAAAATATCTGTCAAAATAGTTACCTATATAATTATGCATATACACTTCACCCCCCCCCCCCGAAAGGTGTCCGCACTTGCCAAAATACATGATGAATCTCAAATTCAACCCAGGGATGAGTCCAAAGAAGCCATTAAAAAAGAAAAAAGAATTTGAAGCAATGAAAAAGGGAATCGCACTGTGCAATTTCCATCATGGTGCTGAAAATGACTAAGTAAGCTTTAAAAATGCATTAAGAGACATTTTGTAGATGGATATGAATAGCATCCGCAGCTGCCTTGACTTAGCTGAAATTAAGGGCTATCAATCCTTTCTCTTCAGGGCATAAAATGGTTGCTAAGAAAGACCCAGAAAAACATTGGACCTGTTTACATAAGGCTGCTTCCCTCATTACTTTTAAGGGCTTTCTAGATGATCAGTTTATCTCACCAAACCAGACAGTTATTGCTCTTGTTGATCCCAAATGTCTACACTTAAGGATGGGTTTCCATTGCATTGAAATCACATTTACTTGGTACTCCAATTGGGAAAATGTGATTCTTTTTACCAGCTAAGAGGGCCAAGGCAATTTCCATGGCTTTCTGGAATGCGTTTGCACAAGTGTCACAGACAACTACTGGATGGCAGTCATAACATCCATTAGCAATGTGTGACATTTATCTTCTTCTCCCTCACTCTCCATGCTCCCAACACTTACAAGGAAGTAACTGTGAGATGGGATGAATTCAATTCATAGCTCAATTCATAGCTCATTTCAACCACATTAGGTGGCTTTCAGCAAAACACCATTTCTCAACCTCAGTTCTCCACCTATAACATAGGGATAGTAACATTGATCTCTAAGATAATATATATCCTTCCCCAACCATCCTCTAAAACAGGGGTGTCCAAAGTTTTTAGCAGGAGGGCCACATCATCTCTCTGACACTGTGTTGGGGGCCGGGGAAAAAAGAATTAATTTACATTTAAAATTTGAATAAATTTACATAAGTTTACCTAAATGAATATATTAAAGATGAACTGATATTAATGAATGAAGGTCTTGAAATAGCTCAAGGCCTCTAAAAGGCCTTGTACAAAGCAAGGCTGGCCTTTCCTTTTGCTGCCTCTGCTGCATCACAGACGTGAAACTGCAAGCAGCGGCCCTCATCCCACAGCTCACGCAAGAGGTCAAACAGTTGCCCTCACGCTAAGAGCAGCTGTGTTGGGCCAGTGGGGCTCCAACAAATCTCCGGAGGTCCAGAGACTCATTGGAGACTGGGGGCTCCCTGAGGGCCGCATTGAGAGTCCTCGGGGGCCGCAAGTGGCCCCAGGGCTGGGGTTTGGGCACCCTTGCTCTAAAAGCTGCTCAAGTAATCTTTCCTCCACAGCCTCCTTCTGCCTCTTCTAGGCAACTCTCCAAACCACACTCATTTCCTATTCCACCACAACTCTTGCTACCATACTTCTGAATAGGGCATCCCTCATGTATAGGTCTTTGCTTCAGAACCACCAACGGTCGCAGCTACTGGCAAGGTTTTAGCACAGCCATTTTCAACCACTGTGCCATGGCACACTGGTGTACCACAAATGGTCCTCAGGTGTGCCGCAGAAGTTTGGTGGAGGGTCATTTATTAATAGGACCAGTGGGGGATATGCCCCCCCCCACCAACAGCATGGTGTGCCTTGACAGTTATCCAGAAACTGATGGTGTGCCTTGACACTTTTAGTACCTTGTCAGTGTGCCATGAGATGAAAAAGATTAAAAATCACTGTTTTAGCATCTTGCTTCTGGAAAGAAAGATGCAACAAGCTAGACTTGAACAATGGCAATTTATGCTCAGGCTTTTATCTTTCTCTCTTCTCTTCATTCTCTTCAATCTTTGCTCGTCTTCCCCTCTCGTTTGTACCAGGATCCCTTAGAGACAAATATCTTAGAAACAAGCTGGAAAAGGGCTACAGCTACAGTCATACATTTTCCCATGAAAATAGGCCCTAGTCCTGCATCGCAGGGCCTTTGTGTGGTGGGGTATTCCCATTTACACGAGAGCAATTCTAAGCCATATAAAATCTGGGCCTGCGTTTGACATATTGCCCTATGCATCTCAGAAATTGACGGGTAACCCCCCTTGTTTCTGTTGTAGCCAGTTCAAGAATTTGTCCCAAGGCCACACTTGCAGCCTGATTTCTAGAAGATCTTATCCATTCCATGTGGCCAGTGAGCCAAACAGTCTTAAATGGTTCCTTGCTTCAGTAAAATAGGCACTTGATTTGAATTGCTGCCATTAATCAGTATGGGTTCATGGCAGATTTAGCAACTAGCTGAGGCAGCACTTTCCATCAGTCATCCAGATTGCAGTGGGACTTGGGAAAGGGGAAGTTCTCTCTATGGCATGCTGGGCTGAAGACAGTTCAGGCTATCCACACAATCCTGTTTTTGAGATCTGAAAGCACAGCAGTTCCCTAGACCCGAAGGCACAGTCTGGAAGATTTGCATTTTTACAATAGGATAGCTCTTCTATGCTTACTCCCTGTAAAGGTTTCTGACACGCATAGCTAATCCCCATTCCCTGCATTCTCCTACTGACAAATCAATCCATGTAACATCCTTTCTGCAGGCACAAAATACTTGAAGTTGGGAAAAAGTTACCCTGCCAATAAACCAATTCTCCTTCCCTCTGTCCAGAGACCACCAGTCATCTATGGCAGCTCATCAGGGATGCAGTAAACTTCCTGGACTTGCTGCTTGTGAGTCATTTCCAGCTATCAACCAAAGACTCCTGCAAAGAACTATTCATGTTGTGGGAGCAACCACCACGTAAGACAGCACCCCTTCCTTTCTGTGAGTTGGAAATCCGTGTGAAATGATTCCAAAGCTGTGGGACCTGTATATGAGGCTGCAAAATGACAAGCACCTGGCAGGCCCCAATACAATCAGGGAGGGCTGCATTTGGCTTGATGGGTCACAAGTTGTACAAGCCTCAGTGGTGTCCCTAGGCTTTGCATCACCTGGTAGGGGAGATCAGTGCGTCATCTCCATGATGGACCTCCTCCCATGCAGTGGGTGGGGCAATGCCCTGTGCGATGGGCATAGTGATGCACCATTGCCCTGCCCCAATGGTTTTGGGGGGGGGGGCTATACTTTTGGTAGAATAGAGCTATTTCAACGCAGTTTGTTTCATTGCATTCTGCATGAAATCACACATCAAATGATATATAACATGATTATTTGAAAGGACCAAGATTTTACAAATTTTGGCCAGTAGTGGTGTCATGCCCATGTGCATCTCCTGGTGTGACTTGCACTCTCCACACTCACCTAGTCATGCCACTGATAAACCTAGCATAAAGATCATGGAATGCAAGAATTTCCTCTTACTAAATCACCAGCCCAGACACAATGACTGCCCAGTCATTCTGCAAGGCTTTCTGTTTTTCTTTGTTCTCACGTAGGTCGGGAGAGGAAGAAATGAGCAGCTGGTGCAGATGCAAGGGCAGAATGTATGTGAACATGGTGAAGGAGGAACAGAGAATCTTGATTGCTTTTGAACAATTTTGAACCATTGTTCTGAATGTCTATTTGTGTTCGTGCCCAGAACGCTGGAATGGAGCAACTTCCACAGAGCTGAGGCTAGCAGACCGTAAGGACTTGAGCAAACAGGCATGCAAGGCAAACAATGTGCTCAAATGCAATGTGTGTCCTACATGATTGCAAACACAAAAACTCTTTCTCAGTCTTGATTGCCAGTTTCAGCACAGGGAACCCATCCAAGGCCCTTAGCATAAGTCCTGGTGTGGATAATTACATATTTATATGCAGACATGTTGTATTAAGATGTTTAAAAACGTACACCAGACAAGCACATAGGACACGATGGGGGAAAAATAAACCATTGTGAGGGCCACAAAAGGAAGTTAATAAAGCTGGCTGTAAAATCTGCTCATCAGAGTTGGAGCAAATACCATGTTTTGGCCAAGGAAGAGTCTCTACTGTGCAGGGCTTTGTGTGGAGTCACAGAGCTCTCTGCCCTGGTCCCTTGGTGACCTACTGGCAGAAGAAGCTGACTCAGTGGTCTAAGAACTGCCACAACAACCTCACGGAAATTGCTTTAGTTCACAGTACTTAGAAAGAATTGCAAGTAAGCAATAAGATTTGGGGGAGACAAAAGACTTCAAAATTCTCATCCGAACAGGATCTCAGATTTCAGTTGGGAGATGCAAAAATGAAATTTTAGTGAAAAAAAAAATTCTTTATAGTTAAACTGGAAAAAGTATGTTTGATCCTGTGTTGTGCTGTTTTGTACCTTTCAATTATTACAACAGCATAACTCAGGACAATGCAGGACACATAGGTGTCCTATTTGCCGCAAAAGGCTTTGTGCCTTCAATATGTGTACCCAGCCCATGGGCCCGTATAACTCAACATGTAGAACCAGTGAACTGGTTAGCTATCTGAGGAGGAAGAGCAGTATTGTAGCTACAGGGGGGCAAGCTAGAGATCCACATTACGCCTGCAGTGATGGGTGATTTAACCCTTTCCCCTTGCTACAGTGTAGCTTCCAGCTTGCTCCATTTGGCAAATCTGAAAGTGTGGACGTCCCATTTTATTTACAGGGACTGCTTCGTTCATTTGGAACTTTTAAATAAAACTGAAAGTTCCATATGTCTGGGTTTGCAAAATCTATGCAACTGAGGGTCAAATCCTATGCAACTTTCCAGCACTAGTGCAGCTATGCCAATGGGGCACGTGCTACATCCTGTGGTTGGGGGGCAATCACGGAAGCCTCCTCTAAGTAAGGGAATGTTTGTTCCATTTCCTTGGGGCTGCATTGCAGCTGCACTGGACACTTGGATAGGATTGGTCCCTAAGTCCAGATCATACAGGATCTGAAAGGGTAGGACCCAAACACATAGGGTTAAATTAGAAATAAGTCATTTTGTTGCATTCTGATAACACAGTCCTAGAAATTTTTAGACTTTTTATCCCAGTGGGTGATCAATACATTTATTGGTCATTCTAACTTGCCTCTGTAGCTGGTGTAATTGAATGATGTAATTATCACTCCCAATGCAAAGGAGAAACTGGTTGACCTGCCTCCAAGGAGAGATTGTCCCTTCACGAGGCATGATACAGTTCTGCTCTTGGATCCTCCAATCAGCAGGTACATTCAGAGCACTGAATCACTCATACCCATGAGGAGTAGTTCTGACATTTATTCACTCCAAAAGACACCCTGTTAGAACTGTACTTTCAGTTTTAGCTCAGGAAAGAAGTGCACCTTCATGCCAAACTAATGATAAGCTAATTGTATGATTGGAGCCTGCATGCTTGTTTTTGTTTTTTTTAATCAGATGACCCAGATCCACATTAGGCCTGTAGTGAGGGAAGGGCGATTTAACCCTTTCCTCTGGTCCCAATCCAAATAGCCTTCAATTGTCTGTTTGGCCTTCAGACACCAGAGGTGTTGGGGGCACTACTGTACACTTTAACCTTTTCTTTCATTTCTCTTCTACTTAGGCTGCAATCCTCCTGTTCAAACTTTTCAGGGAGTAAGTCCCCTTGAACATAATGGGACTTACTTCTGAGTAGATGTGGCTAGGATTGCCCAGTAAGTCTGATTTCTTAGAGAAGAAACGCATTCACTTTGTGAAATCTAACAAAGGTCAGGCAAGTTCAGTTTTCTTCAGAGAACACAGGTACTGGCACCACACAAAGACTCTAGCACCAGTACTGTCGATTAGTGCTTTTGTGAGAACCAAGTACCAAAACTCAGGAAACCTTCCTGACAAGATAGAGTACCTGATTTCATTTTAAAGCATTCGCATCCATCTTTTCCTGGTGGCTATGAGATCAGGCATATTTCTAGAGCGGCATGTATATTTAAAAATAGCTCACTGCAGTTAAAATAATGCTGTGTATCAGTCAAAGAATCATCTGCATAAACGACACAGCATAGTATAACTATAAATATGAAAGCTGTCACCTGGTCTAAATTCAGGGCAAGATGGCCCTCCAGTATGACCAACAAAATAAAATAAATAAAGGCTGTTGTTGGGAATATTATTGGTAGCATAACCAAAGCCCAAAAAGGTTTTCCATTGTTTAAAAGTGAAAGAGAACATTCAGATTCAATCTTGACATCTGCAGGTAGGGATCCTTATTGAACTGCATCAGAAATTGTGCATAACTTATAGCTTATTGGGTTGGTGCAAATGTAGTTTGAGACCTAGTTCATTTCTCTTATCATTACCAATGATCACGTATGAATGCTTGTATGCACATACATGCTTTTGTGTGAATGGCGGTATATGCATTCATTTTAAAAGTCAACATGGGAACTAGACCCCTCAAGATTGTAATCCGCTGATCATGTATATGGCTGTCTTTGTGTTGAACTTAATATGCAAATAACTGTACACACAGATCAAGAATCATGTCTATGCTCTCTCTACATTGTTGGTACACCTGTTGACTGTGACATGTAAATGGGGCTAGAGTGTACTGTGGAAAGAGAAATGAAAGCAAGATTCTCTGTTGATATCCCAGCTCCTTCTGTGGCTTGTGTAAGAACGTTTTTTCTTGGTTCATGTTGTTTTGGGCCACATGTTTTAGCTAATTTCTCAATCATATCAATAGCATTCTGTTTGCATTCCTCCTCTTAAGCTTTAATTGTAGAAGGCCAGTCCTTCCTTTATGTTCTAAACAGGAAGAAGTTCACATCAGCAAGAAGGAGAGCAAGTGGTTTGAAGTGGTATGAAAGAAGTACCCATGTGACTCAAGGTTAGAGTCACAGCTCTTCATGTCACTTGAGAACTGAATTTGTCACTTTCACCCCCTTATTGCTCTTGCATGAGACAGCAAAAAAGACCAATGGGGGCAAAAGGGTATGGCTAGCCATCATGAAAGGTGGCCACTTCACTCAATAGCGCTGCCCTGCTCCAGTCATTCTTTGTTTTTTAAACCCAGAATCAGCAGTAAAAGCAGAGGAAAACTGTTAATCCTTTTGGGGGAACTCCTGAGGAGAACTGTAATTGAAAAAACAGTGGTTTATCTTGTGCCTTATCAGTGTGATGTCAGCAGGAAGAAATGCTGGGAAGTATTTCGCAATGGCAGCAGCACTGGGAACGGCTGGAGAGATGAAAACCTCTGACTCTCTGGAAAATAATGATCATGACTCCACTATGGCAGCCTTGCTTCAAACATTAGAAAAGAATCTGCCTGAAAATGGGGAAGGGGCACTCAAGCCCACTGAGGATCAGATCTCAAATTGAGTTTCCACAATTACTGGGCTTTCTAGGAGGGCAAACGAAGCCTTGGAAATGAGTAGGAAAAACCAGGAAAATATAGCAAATGTCAGTGAAATTGCTAGCGGGCTGCTGGAAAAGCTGGAAGATCTGGAGAACAGAATAGACATCCAGTTTAAGGATGAAAGATGCTATGGGACAGAAGGAGGGGGAAGATATCAAAAGCACTTTTGTTCCCTGGTCCTGCTCCACTGGGTCTACAAATTAGGTCTACAAGACCTTCTGAAGAGAATCCAAGTCTAGGGATATAAACTGCAAAGATATGGACAGCTACATAGCAGTCCATATCTTTGCAGACAGTTCTATATGCCTGCAATATGTTCTATATGCCTAAATATTTGTGTATTTATTTATTTTCTGTCTTGCAGGTACTTCCAAATTTAATGGAGTGGTTATTGTTTTAGCCAAACATACCAAGTTTGAGGTGCAAGAAGTGGGAAGTCAACAGTGGAAGAGAAAGGGAGTGTAAAAGGAAAGAAGGAAAGAATCGCTTCAGTTTATGCCCGTGTTGACTTGAAAGAAGCGTTTGAACACTAACTTTGAAGCACACAACTTGTTATTAGGAGGTGATCTGAATCTGGCATCTGACCAAAATCTAGATAAAAGTGGTGTGTTTTCCAAGAAGAAGCTGCAGTTTTTTAGAGAGACTTGGGAGTCTTAGAAAAATATAAGTGTTTGATATGTGGCCAACTCCACATGTAGAGACTCAATTGTTTATTCTAATTTGCATAAAGTTTACTCTTGTGCTATTTTCGACAACTCTTGCTAATGCTAGATGGGCAGCAGATACTGGGCAAATTACACTGTCTGAGCATGCATCAGTTATAGCAACATCAGAAGTGACTGAACCCAAAATGGTCTCCTCAAATTGGAGACAATTCCATGCGTATCAAAAAGAGTCTGTAACACAAAGAGTGCCTGAACTGACAAACCTTTATTTTAAAGAGAATCCATCTTTCCGTCAATCTTCTGCATTGCTTATGGGAGACAATGATGGTAGTAATGCAAGGAATCTTGCTTAATGAGAGATTGGCACATAAAAAGAAAATGAAAGATTCAACTATTGAGTAGCATGGCAAATCTGGAAGAAGAGCTTTAAAAACATGCAATTCTGCAGTCTTCAAGACTTGGCAAAGTAAACGAGAAGAATGCACTAGAAATTGGCAAAATTCAAACTAGCACAACATACACTGGACTAAAAGTATTTTGAATTTGATAAGAAAAACTCCAAATTTTTAACCAATTAGCTGAAAAGACAGTCATGTCAGACTCATGTGTCTTTTACTTCTAGAGAAAGAAACCATTGTATTTAACACTTGAGAGGATTGTTCAGCTTTTGTTGCCTATTATCAAAAAATCCCTAAAGCTCCAAACTTGAGTATCTCGGACATAAATTCTTACTTTGATTCATTAGTTATTTTAAATCTTGATGGTGATCATAAGTACTTTTTAAATTCAAAAAATTACAAAAGTGAATTCCTTAATTAAATATGTGGAAAACCGCAATTCACTAGGTCAGTGATTCTCAAACGTTTTAGCACTGGGACCCATTTTTTAGAATGACAATCCGTCGTGACCCACTGGAAGTGATGTCATTAACCTGGAAGTGATGTCATAGGTGGAAGCGACATTATTAAGCAGAGAATTTAACACACTCCATATGACAAAATCAAATCAATTAAATAAGATAGTAAGTAAATTAAATGTTTACAATAAGTATAATTTTAAAAATGTGCAGGTGAACATTGCTTAGCAGCGTTCTGGCCAGTGACAGCATGTATATGTGATGGCTGCCGTTGGTCCTTGTTTACCCCCTCAAGCCTCCCATACCTAGGGGAGCCACTCCCCCTGTGCCTCCAGAGGCTTTTCTGAGCATCGCAGAGGCAGCACGCAGATGTTTGAGAAACACTGCACTAGGTTTTAACAGATTTTCTGGATAATCTTATAAACTCTTTAGGTAATAGATTTTCAGCCCAATCTTATGCTCCCCCCCCTCCCACAGCGATGCCAAATTGGCGAATGCTGTATCCATGGTTGAGGTGGTGGGAAGTTTCGGCAGGGAAAGGGGATTTTAAATCCCCTTACCCCTGCATAAGCCTCCCAAGGAGACTCCCAATGGGTCTCCTTGGAGCCGCCTCAGCAGGTTTGCCAGTGCAAGTCTGAGAAGAGAAAGAGGGCAGGGAGACTTCCGTTGGAGGGGATAAGATCAGTCGTGGGCCACCTGTGGCAGATCCTCCCCTCCTGCAGCCTCCCCAGCCCCCATTATGTCCCCTCCCCACTCGGTTTCACCCCTCCCTGCCACTGTACCAACCCTCCCATCACCCTCTCCAACCTCTCCCATCATCCTAACTGCTCCAGTGAGCAGAAACTTCTAGGATAGCAGGGGTGGGATGGCATAGCATTCCCGTTGGCACTCCAAGCAGCGTGCTGACTCACACACTGTTGGAGTGCCTTTCACAACGGGCACTGCAGTCAGTGCCATCAGAGGAGCTTCACCACCATTAGGCAGCGAGAGGAGGGTTAGCTCCTTTCTTTAGTAAAGCATTCTGTTAATTATCTTGATATACTGATTTCCCCCCCAAAAACTTTCAAAACTAGTTGATATTAATTTTGGCAATAAAATTAGTGGATCAGAATGTGCTAATTTGAAAAGATTTTAATGGCTGGGTAGGATGACCACAATCAAGATTAAAATCCCTCTTAGATTTAACTTTCTCTTCCAGTCCCTATAACAGATGTTAAATCAAAGAGAATGACCTTTTTCATACATTAAGAAAAAATGCTAGGTTTGGGAATTCCAAACTTTTGTTTATATCATAGTGTTTGCATCTTAGATAACTGCTAAAAATACTTCAAAATAATGTTTCACATTCATAGGTAGAGATGGTCTTGAAATCAAATTCAAATCAAATTCACTGTACTTTGTAAACTCTGTTCTCTGTGTGCTGGCTACATAAAATAGATAATAGATAATTCTTTTTCAAAAATGACAGTGCAAGTTTGAACAAGAACATAAGAAGATCCCTGTTGGATTAGGCCAAAGGCCCATCTAGTCCAGCTTCCTGTGTCTCACAGTGGCCCACCAGATGCCTCCGCTTGCACACAAGATACCTGCATCTTTGAAAGATTTTGGTGAGGTAATGTGCTCTCCCTTGGTCACCCGTGACTCCTTTTCTGGTTCATCCATCATTTCAGTTTGGTAGGCTGTCAGGACATTTTGAGAAATGGAAACAGAGGCTCTACGCAGATGGACAGACCAATCCTATCCTCCCCCCACCCCACCCCACCCCAAAAAGGCTGCTGCATTCTGCTGGGGGACAGTCTAGCAAAATTGCTGGAGCAGGTCAGTGTGGACTTGTGGGTGGGATTGGTTCTGGGAAGGAGGTTCAGATTCATTGGCTGCCAAACCTGCCCCCTTCCCAGACCCCTGTCCCCATTGCCACTATGTTCCACCCCTCCCCAAAACAAAGATCCTATTCCATCTTTGTTTTGCCCTCCCTCACTCTGTTCCACTCTTCCCTTCCCTGCCCTGCCTCCTCCACTGTTCTACCTGTGTTGACGGGTCTTCATGGATCCATCAGTGTACAGGGAAAGGCTCTGGCCTTCCCACCGGTACTCCAACAGTGCATAACTCTGTGTGCTGCCTGAATGCTTCTTGCAAGTGCCTTAGGGCAGTCTATGTTGGCAAAACACTTGTTCCACCTGTGTAACAACCCAATAGGGTTGGGCTTGACAAACACCTTTATGAGAGTGGGCAAGTGTTGGCATATAATAAGGCTGGGTAATATACTAATAACCCAATCCTATCCAACTTTGCAGCACCGGTGCAACCGCAATGCAGCCCCAGGGTAAGGGAACGAATGCTCCCATACTTTAAGGGGACCTCTGTGACTGCTGCCCCACCATAGGAAGCAGTGCATACCCCATAGGTACAGCAGCACCGGCACTGGAAAACCGGATAGGATTGGGCTGTCAGCTGGCAATTTCGGTAATATAGTTTTGAAATAATTCAATATTTTAAACTCTATCATTTTGCTTTCTCTCCTACTGTCAAAATAGAAGCTACTAGATAACTCACAACTCTGAACAATTAATAAGAAATAGTACCCATATAAGTAAGTGAGTACAACCCACCTATACTAAATTTCGATTGACTATTGAAGTTGTTTTCTGGTTGAAAACTCTCTGGGAATCTGACGTATCATGTACAATATTGGTCAATCTCTGGGCAAAACACTGGCATGCTATTCACCTTGAACGGTGTATTGGAGAGGTCATTTAAAGCTGACACATTACACCTATAAAACTTTACAAAACTTGTATTGGAGAGGCTGTGGAGAAATGGGGTCAATGGTTCCATTTGTGATAGTCGTGCCCTATTATTCAAACTTACTGGACACAAGTCTTTATAGAAGATTTGCTATTTGTGGAGTTGCTATCAATCCAGATCCTTTTCTACCCTGGGTTGTTGTTGTGTTGAACAAGCAACACATTCAACAGAACTACTCAATTGTTACATTATAGTAGCCTAGATGGACATTGGTCATGGATATTCTTGTTCATGGACATTGTCTACAATGCCAAGAATTCAACAAGGGTACCAGAGACTATGGAAACTTGAATTAATCAATGTTGAGTTTCTCAAGGGGTTTTCAAAAAAGTCAGTTTCTTTGATCAATAATTTCCTGACATAACTCATTCTAATATTCATCTGAGCATATGACACATTATGGAGGCCATTTTACATTTTGGAAGATTGTTTTCCTATAGTAAACAAATATTGATCTTTCCTTTGTTCTTGTATTTGCTCACCTAAAGGGTGTAGATAGGTATCTCTTGTTTTCTGCCTGTTTATTTTTTTCCTTATGATTTTATCTGCAACTGTACATGAAAAACATTTTTCAAAAAAAATAAAGTTAAAAATATGTCCATCCTGAAGCACCAGCATTTTACGTTTCCAAGGCAACCCTAGCTTTAACAGCCTTGATAATGACATTATTTGGTTGAAATGAGCATTCATGATCTTTTGATTACCAGTGGAAGTATGTATTAGATGACTCGTCCTACTCCTCACCCCTCTTGAAAAATAAATGCATGGGGGGAGAGGGGAAGAGAAAAATCCTTCACAGGAAGCTAAATGGAAAAATCAATTTATACATTAATGGAGTCTTCAGTTCAACATTCTTTCTCTTTTATAGATTCAGACAATGCATGCTTGTCAGTGGTATCTTTATTTCACAGAGCAGAGAAATTAATCACGTACTAATGGTGTAATTCAGAAATTAATTTGCACTATCATTTTAAATGTGTCATTGTTAATCCATTTAGAAGAAGTCCCCCCTCCCCCTTTAAGCTTGGTCCAACTAAGTGCCCAAGCAGTTTCTGGTTGGCTTTGAGGAGTACAGCAATGGGGGATCCGAAGTGGAGTGGAGGGGCAGTTGAGTTTGGTTAGGAAAGAAGAACATCTTCTACATTTCGAGTTTCATGGATGTCCAAAACACTGCAATATTGGAACGGAATTTAAGTAGTGAATTATGGGTAGTGCTGCAGTGAAAAATCAACAGCAAAATTGGAATTAGAAATCACGTTGGGTTGTTCTTACTGTGGACCTGATCAGATTAAATAAAAACAGTGATGTTACACTGAGAGAAAAGCAAGGAACTATCCCGAGTTTATGGGTTTTCCTTCCCATTCCTGTGCAGATGTCTTCCTCCATAAGAGGGGGCAGAAGATTTGAGAACTTGTTAGATATACTTGGTGGATTCAAATAAATGTCTGAGGCAATGAAGCCACAATAGAGTATCTGATTTTTGATGGTTTTTTTAAAGGCACAATTTTTGTGCATGTTTTGTCATATTTAGCAAGGCCTGCCAAGATTTTGGATTGACTATCAGCCTTAAGAAAACACAGGTCATGGTTCAGGATGTGGACTCACCTCCCTGCATTACAATCTCTGCCCATGAACTGGAGGTTGTCCATGACTTTGTGTACCTTGGCTCAACTATCTCCGACACTCTTTCTCTCGATACCGAGCTAAACAAACGCATCAGTAAAGCAGCTACTACGTTTTCCAGACTCACAAAGAGAGTCTGGTCCAACAAGAAGCTGACGGAACATACCAAGATCCAGGTCTACAGAGCTTGCGTCCTGAGTACACTTCTGTACTGCAGCAAGTCATGGAAACTGAGCGCTTTCCACATGCGCTGCCTCTGACGCATCCTCAGCATCACCTGGCAGGACAAAGTTCCAAACAACACAGTCCTGGAATGAGCTGGAATCCCTAGCATGTATGCACTGCTGAAACAGAGACACCTGCGTTGGCTTGGTCATGTTGTGAGAATGGATGATGGCCGGATCCCAAAGGATCTCCTCTATGGAGAACTCATGCAAGGAAAGCGCCCTACAGGTAGACCACAGCTGCGATACAAGGACATCTGCAAGAGGGATCTGAAGGCCTTAGGAGTGGACCTCAACAGGTGGGAAACCCTGGCCTCTGAGCGGCCCGCTTGGAGGCAGGCTGTGCGGCATGACCTTTCCCAGTTTGAAGAGACACTTGGCCAACAGTCTGAGGCAAAGAGGCAAAGAAGGAAGCCCCATAGCCAGGGACACAGACCAGGGACACACTACACTTGCTCCCAGTGTGGAAGGGATTGTCACTCCCAAATCGGCCTTTTCAGCCACACTAGACGCTGTGCCAGAACGACCATCCAGAGCGCGATACCATAGTCTTCCGAGACTGAAGGTTGCCAACTTGAACTTTGTCATATTACAGACATAGTGACATCACACCTTGCTATCGCTGGAATTCCTTTCCAGTCAAGGTTTGCTAGATCTCATCTGTGTTATGTTGCCGCATTCTCATGAACACTCACCAGGGCGCAATTCTAACCAATTTTTCAGCACTGGCATAGCTGTGCCAGTGGGGCATGTGCTGCATGCTGCTGTTTGGGGGCAGTGGCCTCCTCAAGGTGTGGCAATGTTTGTTCGCTTACCCATATGTTGCATTGCCCTTATGTCGGTGCTGGAAAGTGGGTTAGGATTGCACCCTGAGTTATTTGTCTGATGCCACCACTAGTGATTGGAGAAGACACAGTTCTCACCATAGGAATGTCATGTCCCACTGATCCTGAGTGGGATGAGTGTCAGACTACACATTACATTAAATGCATAGCTGCTTTGTTTGCTTTGCTTTCTTAAAAGTTAAATAGCAGCTGTAGAGAGGTAGCAATCAGACTTGGGACCATGGTGTGCAGGGAGGGGTATTTAACCTTTTCCTGCCATACCATGTTCCCAACAAATACTGTAGCTCTGTAGCTGCTATTAGCCTCCAAAGAAAAGCTATTAGCTTCTTTCCCAAAGGGTGTAACTGCTTTAGGGAGATCTATTTTTGTCAGTGGTGCAAAGGGGGATAATCAAAGGACCCTCCCCACCATGCACCACAGTCCCAATCCTGATTGGAATCTCCACTGCATTTGTTATTTCAGTGAAGACAAAAGTACAAGCACAAAGGACAAATTTAGCACTTGGGTATAGCCTCAGGACTGGCCCTCCTGTGGATCTGCAGTTCAACAAGCATCCCACTACAACTCACCTTTCTGCTTCCTGTGAGCTTGGCTGTCTCTAGCTTACTACTAACAGTTCCCCAAAGTGCATATGAACATGCCTCCCTTGTTTATCTTTTTTCTGAATAAAAGTTCTGCAAATAACGCAATATTAAATCTTTGTAATTTACAGGAAGCTCCTCTGTCCTGTCAAAACGTTGGCCATGAAATGTTCTGTAGACAATGCTTGTGCATGATCTGTGTTATTAATACATGCAAAAAGAGTTGCCTCGTACCAAGCCAAGAGACCTCTTAAAGGCAGGAGGGCCTTACAAAGTATTCTGAGTATGTATGAGGCAGCCCTCCTTTCTATGAGATAACCTTCCCTCTTTTTTCTGTACTGAGTTCTGCAAACCCAAGACTGATTCACAACATCACTCCTTCGGTACATGTTCAGAAGGTAAAGTCCTTTCGAGGAAAATAAAAAAAAAGCAAATATATTGGCATGGATGGTAGCATCTTTCATGTTGAATAGAAATTATTTTATCTACATTTCAAAGCTAAATTTCCATCCCCCCCTTTTATGGGACCTGTGCGTCAGTATAACCTGTGCATATTCACTAGCACTCAACATTTCTTTAAATTAGTCTGGGTGAGCCATAAAGTGCACTGCGTCATGGAACACACACTCAGGCATTGCAGCAGCCTGATGGGATTGTGCTGTAAGTCTGCAATCCTATGCACAGTTCCCTGGCAGTGGGCTCCATTGAACAAAATAGGACTTACTGCTGGGTTGGCATGCATAGAATTGCACTGTAAGCCCATGAGGACCAATTGTATTGTATTGGCAACCTTCAGTCTCGAAAGACTATGGTATGAGGACCAATAACCCTTTAAATATCATTTGTTGTTTGGTTCTTATTTCTCTTCACAGCTATCAAAGGGTTAGAAGCCCTTTCTTCCTTTACACCCAACCACTCTATTACATGTGTGTGCACAATAGACCATGACAGTGATGGGTAGGAGAAGAAGTGATGTTCCAGCCAACCAAGTTCTGGGAGCTGAGCCTTTCTTGTGGACATCAGTTCCAGCAAGTACAGTGGTACCTCGCATAACGAATGCCTCGCACACCGAAAAACTCACAGAACGAAAGCGTTTTGCGAAGTTTGGTAACTCGCACAACAAATTTTTATGACCCGTGCTTCGCAAGACAAATTTTTTTTTGTTTTGCTTTGATTTGTCTTAAGGGGGGGATCTTCATGTCAGTTTATGATCCCGTCCACCCTAGTAAGGGGAGGATCTTCATGTCAGTTTATGATCCCGTCCACCCTAGTAAGGGGAGGATCTTCATGTCAGTTTATGATCCCGTTCACCCTAGTAAGGGGAGGATCTTCATGTCAGTTTATGATCCCGTCCACCCTAGTAAGGGGAGGATCTTCATGTCAGTTTATGATCCCGTCCACCCTAGTAAGGGGAGGATCTTCATGTCAGTTTATGATCCCGTCCACCCTAGTAAGGGGAGGATCTTCATGCCAGTTTATGATCCCGTCCACCCTAGTAAGGGGAGGATCTTCATGTCAGTTTATGATCCCGTCCACCCTAGTAAGGGGAGGATCTTCATGTCAGTTTATGATCCCGTCCATCCTAGTAAGGGGAGGATCTTCATGTCAGTTTATGATCCCGTCCACCCTAGTAAGGGGAGGATCTTCATGTCAGTTTATGATCCCGTCCACCCTAGTAAGGGGAGGATCTTCATGTCAGTTTATGATCCCGTCCACCCTAGTAAGGGGAGGATCTTCATGTCAGTTTATGATCCCGTCCACCCTAGTAAGGGGAGGATCTTCATGTCAGTTTATGATCCCGTCCACCCTAGTACGGGGAGGATCTTCATGTCAATTTATGATCCCGTCCACCCTAGTAAGGGGAGGATCTTCATGCCAGTTTATGATCCCGTCCACCCTAGTAAGGGGAGGATCTTCATGTCAGTTTATGATCCCGTCCACCCTAGTAAGGGGAGGATCTTCATGCCAGTTTATGATCCTGTCCACCCTAAAAAGGGGAGGATCTTCATGTCAGTTTATGATCCCGTCCACCCTAGTAAGGGGAGGATCTTCATGTCAGTTTATGTAAGTAAGTCCCATTGTGCTTGCTCCCAGGAAAGTGTGCACAGGATTACAGCCTTCAAACTCCCCACTCAGCATCCCCCCCATCGCTCATTCACCCTCTCACTGCCCCACTTCCTTCACGTTTCCCCCCATGATCACGGCAAAAGCAAGCAATTGAGTGCAGCTGCTCTGTCCTCCCCAGCTTAGAGCACAATCCTGTGCGTGTCTCCTCGGAAGTAAGTCCCATTGTGCTTGCTCCCAGGAAAGTGTGCACAGGATTACAGCCTTCAAGCTCCCCACTCAGCATCCCCCCCCCGTTTTTGAAATCCTCTGTACAGTATGTATGCCTTTAAAGAGCACTTAATAAACACTTTGTAAACCAAATTTGACTTTGTTCTGACTTTTCTTGCCCATAGGAACGCATTAATTAAATTTCAATGCATTCCTATGGGGAAACGCGCTTCACAAAATGAAAAACTCGCATATCGAAAGGACTCGCGGAAGGGATTAATTTCGTTATGCGAGGCACCACTGTACCTAGGAGCTGGCAATATGGGGCTTCCTCTGGGTTTGGTGCCTAGCTCAATTGTTAAATTTGTCTAATAGGAAGGTGATCATGTTTCCCCCTTTTGGGATATGTGTGTGAACATAACACACCCACAACATACCCTATTTTGCCCCCACAATGCTTCATGTAAGGTTGGCGGTCTGGTGTCTCTCATGAAGCTGCATGTGGATCTTGCTGGAAAAAGTTGCAGCAAACTAATCAAAAACTTTAATGAGATGTCACGTTTCCAGCTTGGTGTGCAAAAATAGTTCCAACTTGATACCAAGTATTAAAGACCATTTCAGCAAATGGGGCTTCTTTATGCCACCTTGGCTCTGCTTTACATAATCAAAATAAATTGAAATGGGATTTCCCCACATTCTGTTATGTGGCTGGGTCCCATTTATATGTATGTATTTTACTCATGTTCTGCTTATGCCAAAATGTATGCTAGTCTGGATCAAATTGACAGATTGCACAGTAAACACAAATATGACTTCTAATGTATTGGTTTGTTTATAATATAACCTGCCAATTCCTACCTAGAGCTGGTTCTAGGTTGATGGCAGCCAAGGGCAAAGCCTTGTACTGGGGCCCCCATAGCCCCCAGGTGTGGTGTGCGAAAACATGTCTACACACACGTCTACACAGACACACACAAACATACATAAGTAAGACCATTGTCAAGAGCTCAGAGGGCTCAACTGAGATTATAACTGACATTTATGAAATAATGCCTTCATTACTCAAACAGAGAACCTGATTTAATGCTACTGGAAAAAGCCAGCTGTTCAGTGGGGGAAGCAGTTAGAACAAGCCTTTTATAATAAGACATTTATTTCAGCAGAGCACTGTATGGAACACAGAAGTGAGGCTGTTCTTTCCAGAGAGGTAACCACGTACATTGCGTGGAGACAGTGGGAGTGTGTGAGATGGAGGAGTGACCAATAATATGGGAGCCTGAGTGCAATTTCTTTGCCAACCCCCAGGATTGATCTGCACAAGAGTCTTTTTTAATAATTGTATTTTTATGTATCGTTATCTAGCCTAACACCTGATATAAATCTCCAGCTTTGCTAATATTAAGACTACTGTGTTATTATTTATTTACTCCTGCTCACTGCACTGCAAGTGGCCTGTGTGTTTCGTTTAAGGCTGGAGAAAAAGAGTAACTACCAAAGTTTCTATTTCTTAAATGTGTGGAAGCAGCCAGTGCTGACACAAGTCAGCCTCCATGGGGGCAGGGAGGTCCATCCCCAGACACCATCTCTAGGCAGCAAATTTTGGATCAGCTCTGATGTGATATCTCACACCCCTGCGGTATGACCATATCCGATGTTAGTGAGTGCGTGGGAGGGTGGAATTTCAGTACTGCTTTGTCTGTTAGATCGTAACTATTGAATTCAGTTTTCATGAATTCAGTTTCCTGTTGGTAACAGGAGCAGTTCCAGCATCGGGCAAAAACTCCATAATGATCCTGTGCCCTACCAGGTCCCACCTGCAGAGCCAACCCTGATTGGTAAATTAGCTGATTTATTAACGGAGTCAATACAACTCCTTATATAAGTTGAGGAAGGAAGGAAGGAAGGAGCGGGGTTTAATCTGACATTCATAGGCCACTTTTCCTTCAGTATTGCCAAAAGTGCCATACAGAGATTGAAAGCCATGCAATCGAGTCATTAAAGCCACTAACAAATAGTCTAAAACCCATAGGACAATGGAAAAAATAGATGCAGAAGCATCAGGTTAAAGGCCTTGATCAACGAAATGTCTTGACCTGGATGGATTTGCTTTGGGCATGAAGACCTAAGTAGACTAATATATACACTGTAAGCCAAATTAATTTCTAGAGAAAGCCAGGGGGATGAGAGAGAGAGAGAGCGCTCAGAATTTTACCTGAAGGAGATTTTCATCACAAGCCTATGCCTGTCTACTCAGAAGTAAGCCCCACTGAGTTCAATGGGATTTATTTCCAGATAGGTGCATGAAGGATTGTGGCCTTTATTCAAATACTCGGTCCAACACATTTCATCTAAGTGTCTTGATCAGGGCTGCCTGTAAATATCACTGCTACTATTAAGGTAATAATGTGCTGTACAATGACAGTTTCCTCTTTTATTCCCTTTGTATTTTAATGTTTTTATGAATGCTGTTTAACCTGAGAACCCATTTGCCTCCTTCCTCGGTAGCAGGATGTCACTGAATGCTCAGTTTCGCATTTCTCCTAATACTAGGTTCATCTTAATTTCATTTTGCGTCTACGGATAGTGACTGTCACTGTTGAAGAAGATCTTTTGTCAAAACGTGTCAGTGTATTTGAACAAAAGCACTTTAATTCACATCTATCTTCACTGCTAGGAATGATCTCTTTTCTTTTTCTTCTTTTGTTCCTCCGGTTAACTTGTAACAATAGCGGTAAAACCAGCAAACTGGCTCAAGATATTGGTGATCCTGAGCATAGTCACATTTTGTCTGTTGCACAGTGATGGGGGCACCTCTGGATTCATGCTCTGTTGTAGTACATAAGCATTATTTCAGAAGGGCTGCAGCATGGGATTTGAAGGTTGTCCATAAAGTATGTCCTGCTCCTGTTTGCAAAAGATTTTGCCCCCCCCCCCACCTTGCATTTTGGTCCCTGTCCATGGAAGCTGATTGCTTTAGGAGAGAAATCAGGGGAACTGAGCACAAGCAAAACTCAATGAACTCCATGGATGCCCATGTTGATTGGCAATAGCACACTGACGGCACTTGGTGAATGGCTCTTAAAGTCATTGCCCCAGTGTCATTTTGCACACAAGAGCAAAACAAAGGGTGCCCATGTGAGGTCGAGCCTCACATTGACTGTAACACTTGTTGATTCCAAGCTGCAGCAGCTACCATGGAATGCCTGTTCCAGCAGTCTCTTTTCACTGCTCACCTGCCTGCCTACCTGTTCATTGCTCAGCAAATCTCAAACAGCATCTGGATTCTTGTCCAGGATTCTTGAGAGGATGTTTCAGCAGCAACCTGGCTTTTCTCCTCTGCCAAAAGAAATTCAGGTGCTGCTGAAGGGATGTTGAGCCAGCAAGCAGGCAACAGTAAAAGGGGGCTGGAAGGCGAGAGTGCCCTACAGTGACTGTTGTAGCTGTGAAAATCAGGAGTTGCTACAGTCAGCCAGAAGTTCCAGCCTTCCCATCTAGATATACTGTTTAAGGTTCCTGTCTGAACCAGGACAAGATTGCTGCTCTTTGGAGAGATCAGTAAATTGGATGACTTTTTTAAAGGATATACTTTGAAGAAGGATACTTGCAGTCTTTCCCTGGTTTCCCTAGGTTTCCCCTGGGGGCTGGGGATAAGAATAGGCCCTCAGTTTGGCTGTACTTGTCGTAAGAGGTGACTAAACAGCCACCGGGTAGATGGGACTCTTTAGCCTGGGAAGGCAGCTCATCTAAGAGAAGGAAAACTCTGATCCCAAACCTCCACTGCCTTGTGGCTACATCCAGTTGTGGAAAAGGCTTCAGGAGTCAACCTCGAGGCAAAATCCAGAGCCGGAGTCCCTGAGGCAGTTCATGGCTGAACACAGTCACGTTCTGGCAACTCCTGCGATGCTGCTGGAACCAACCGTATTGGCCTCTGCCTTTCCATTGGACCATTTCAGCGACGTGGAGAGGGGGGATTTGCTGCATGGGAAACAGTCTATCCTCCATATCTACTTTACTCAGGCTTCGCGCACTGGAGAGGACACGCTGTTCCAGAACCACTATTCAGAGCGCGATACCATAGTCTTCCGAGACTGAAGGATGCCAACACTTGCAGTCTGATCATATTTGAGGCTCTGACTTTAAAGGCAGCTAGCTCATCCTCTCTTATAATGATATATTGTCTTGTTAATGTTAACGATACCACGCTATAAAATAGAGGGATATGAAAGTCTATAATTTGCAAGCCCACTTTATGTCTTTATCTACAACTGTATTTTACATGCAGTGCTTTTACATTATTTAAAAAAAAAATCTTTGCATTTTTGCACCAAAAAGTACTTGTAATGCTTCTTTATTGTGTTGTATAACTTTCAACTACGTGATGATAGGAAGCTAAAGCCATCTTCCAGTTTTAAAAAGGTTTCATATTCTTTCTGGATGATTTTTTTTTTTGACTTGTTTTGTTTTTCAGGCCAATTACTTGCCAGCTCCCGACATCAGACAAATTTCATGCTGAAAGTTCTCTTCATCAGGCTCACATAATGCACTCTCCTCTAAATGCTAGGCAGGAAATGAATAGGAGCAAATGAGTTGCAGGTTGCAAAATTAATCAAAGAAATAATTCTAGGGTGGAAATAAATACATATATTGTCTGTGTGCTCTTTTATCCTCATCGCTCTCTCACTCTCTCTGTCTCTCTGTTTTGGGGCAAATTGCTGATGTGATAGCAGTGGAAACTGCCTAAAATTGTTTGTCTACATAATATATTTGCGCAGGCAACAGTCAGAGCTTCGTTTCTAACAAGAAGCCCCAGTGATCAAGCCGACCTAGGTTTCACTTCCTCTGGAATACAGATGCCCCTCTCTTTTCATCTCAGGTGTGTGGTGGACTGATTGCTACTTAATTGGTGGTTTGGTTGCCACTGAAAACCCTAACCCAGTGATTCTCAAACTTTTTACACCAGGACCCACTTTTTAAGAATGACATTCTGTCAGAACCCACCAGAAGTGATGTCATTAACCTGGAAGTGATGTCATGGCCAGAAGTGACATCATCAAGCAGGAAAGTTTTTAACACCCCTATATGACAAAATCAAAGCAAATCAATCAAGTAAATTAAAAGTTTATAATTAAGTATAAGTTTTATTTAAAATAAAGAACCCACCCAACCCTCCCAAGCAGTTGGGAGGGTTTAAAAAACCCTGCTGATATGTTTAAAAAAAATTCCCCAAACATTCCAAAGACTGAAATTCTATCTACAATTACCTGGGAGTAAGCCCCATTGATTTTCATTGTTAAAAGTATATACATTGTTACCTGTTAAAAGTACAGATCTGTAACATTTCCCCAAATGCAGTCACATACCATGGTAACGTCACTATTAAAAATAAAATACACATTGAAATGAATGGGGACCCACCCAAAATTGGCTCCTGAAACTTTTTGGAAACTTTGTAATTTAATATGTTTTAATGCTTAATTCTACCTTTTATGAAAACCTGTAACCTGAAACACACCTATCAGGTACAAGCCCACGTCTTTAATGCAAATTGTACCTTATCTGTAACCTATTAGGTGTTTGCCCCATCTCTGATGTAAAATTTAAGAACATAAGAAGATAAGAACAGCCCCACTGGATCAGGCCATAGGCCCATCTAGTCCAGCTTCCTGTATCTCACAGCGGCCCACCAAATGCCCCAGGGAGCACACCAGATAACAAGAGACCTCATCCTGGTGCCCTCCATTGCATCTGGCATTCTGACATACCCCTTTTCTAAAATCAGGAGGTTGCGCATACACATCATGGCTTGTAACCCGTAATGGATTTTTCCTCCAGAAACTTGTCCAATCCCCTTTTAAAGGCGTCCAGGGCAGTCGCCATCACCACATCCTGTGGCAAAGAGTTCCACAGAGCAACCACACGCTGAGTAAAGAAATATTTTCTTTTGTCTGTTCTAACTCTCCCAACATTCAATTTTAGTGGATGTCCCCTGGTTCTGGTGTTATGTGAGAGTGTAAAGAGCATCTCCCTATCCACTCTGCCAATCCCCTGCATAATTTTGCATGTCTCAATCATGTCCCCCCTCAGGCATCTCGTTTCTAGGCTGAAGAGGCCCAAACGCCGCAGCCTTTCCTCATAAGGAAGGTGCCCCAGCCCCGTAATCATCTTAGTCGCTCTCTTTTGCACCTTTTCCATTTCCACTATGTCTTTTTTGAGATGTGGTGACCAGAACTGGACACAATACTCCAGGTGTGGCCTTACCATAGATTTGTACAACGGCATTATAATATTAGCCGTTCTGTTCTCAATACCTTTCCTAATGATCCCAAGCATTTCAGCCAATGGGATGTCTAGATTGTCAGACAAAGAACCAGGAAAAGTATAAATGACCATGTTACTATTGGGAATCGCTCCCATGCTTTGGACACTAGTCCCATGGGTGCCAATTGCATGCAATTTGAATAAAGAACCTGCAAACTTTCACTCCTGATACTGAGTCTTGCTTTCTTTCAACCTTGCAACAATACCAAGTGCTGGAAACAGAGAATTAGGAAGGCTGTTGTCTTCATGCCCTTGCTGTGTGCTTTCCTGAAGTCATCTAGCTGGCCAGCTTAGAGACATCTAGTAGCTTGTTGACCTAGATGGCCCTTCAGCTGATCCAGTGGTGCTTTTCTGATGTTCTCTTTGTGAAAATTAGTGGTTTGTGAGAAGCAGCACCACTTAGTTCAGGCCTGTTTTTACTACACACGCACAAAAGCACACACACAAAAAGAGGTTTCTCTGGTGTAATTTAAATTATTGCAAGCCACGTGAGCACCACTTCACACAAGCAGCATATACTGCATCTACAACCTTGGGTTTCCTATTTAGGCCTTGGCTCTCTGGAGAAGGTTGGGCACCTCTACAACAAATTATTGCATAGCTATTTGTTAATTTAATTGCAGAACTTTCTGTTCCTTGCTCAAACTTGTGGCTTGTTACTCAAAAGCAGCAAGTGACATAATGAGCAGCCCACTGGTTGGCAGACTCAGGAATCTCTGTTTGAGCTTCCGGGTGGTGAGAAGTCTCTGGATGACTGAAGCCATAACAGCAGCAGCCACGGCCACCAGTGGAGGGCCCCCTTCCAGCCTTCCCTCAGTCACTTTTTCACAATGAACAATGACTTCACTGTCCATCTCTTCTTCTCCTTGACCAAGACAAAGTTGCTGCTGAGGGGGAGGAGGGCAAGCACTGCTGAGAGGGGATTGGAAGGAGGATCTGCAGGTAGCTGATGGAATTGCTAGTTGTTACAAATACCCACCACATTTGTCAGTCTTCAGCTCTTTCCATGTCTTCTTTCCTGAGTGAAAGCCACTGAAAGCCCTACACTGCCTGCTCCTCTACAGCATGGGTCTCCAAAACCCGGCCCGGGGGCCAGATGCAGCCCGCGGCCAACCTCAATCCGGCCCGCGGCTGGCTCCTGAAAGCCTCTGGCCCACTTGGCTGAACATGACTAGAACTGTGCTCTGGTTGCATCTGGAGGGTGTTCTAAGGGCCAGAGAGTTTGAATGAATGGCTTATTCATTTATTCACTCATCTAAATTCCATCTATAATTTATTTATATAAATTTCATATTTAAATATTTTTCTGGCCCTCAACACCGTGCCAGATATTTGATGTGGCCCTCTGGCCAAAATGTTTGGAGACCCCTGCTCTACAGGATGTGTGGTCTCCCAGCTCCATAACAAGTAAATGCATTGTTCATTTGAAAGGAGGAAGCTCTTCCTATATCACAGTATCATTAAAGAAACCTGTTAGTGACACTGGCACAGAAGGACCAACCCTCAACCGTGAAGTTTCAATAGTGACGTCCCCAACATATGAGCAAGCAGTTATCTGCATAGTAAAAATATGGCACTGGAACTTCAATGGTGTAGAGATTTATTTCTCTAACCCCCATCCCCATACAAACTCATACAGCATGCGAAATAACCTTGGCAATTGCTTTGCTGACTGGACTTCGAAAGTTTTGATGTGGAAGCCAAGCTTTTATTTTTTGCCAGAAAAAGAAAAACACAGAGAGTGTAAAATGTTAGGATGTGAGACATTCAAAGGGCTTTCGCTTTTCTGATGCAAAGACTGGGACCGAAAGATAAAGTCAAGTGAAAAACTTTTTTCCGCTTTCCATATTCATAGTGGGGCTTTCAAAAAAAGTTTCCCAGAATTTGGTCCTTCTGGTGAGAGATAAGGAATGGAATGTTGTGGTATCATTTTGCACACACCTTTTAACAGTTCAATTCCAAAGGACGTCTTTGGACTAGTTATTCTTATTTTCCCATGAATGTGCCTCCAAGAAGGCTACTTCATGACTCCTTCTGGAATATTCTGTCCTGTGATTGGAAAGTAGCCTTGATCAAACGTCCACTGGTGAATACGAACGGGCATTTATGAAACACAGTGAGTGCGTAACCATTTGGTGAGCTTACAACACAGTCCTACGCATGCTTAGAAGTAAGTCCCATTGCGTTCAAGGGGGCTTACTATCAGGAAAGTATGCCTAGGATTTCAGCCTTATTCTTTGGCCAGCCTTATCTGTGCATGTAGCAGAATATGATGCAAGAATCCTCATGTCAGTACTGGCTCTGGATCAAAACCTTTCACTGGGCTCCTTGTGGATTCTACCACTGATGTTTCAGGAACTAGCATGGCCAGGTGGGCCGTATGGTGTTCATGGGCCAGGGCCCAGGCAGATACCACGCTGCTTGAGGTTGTAGACCAATCTGTACTACTACATGCTGCTGCTGCGGGATGCGGAATAGTCCCCAACATTAAAAATTATCTGCAAGCAGAAAAATACAACACACACACTTGGAAGAAGTGTTCTAACTAGCCCATCTTGCTTCCCATTGGGCTGTTTTTCTCTTTGCAAAGATAAAGGAGTATCAAAAATGGGAATTGCCCACACAGTAATATAGTCCATTCTATCACCTCCGTACTCTACCACCTCTCCCTCCCTCTGCTTTGCTGTGGGTGTAAATCAGGATTGTCCTGCCAAGTGATAAGGATAATCTCATCATCCTGTAGCTTTCCGTTGTTACTGATCAGGTGCAGAAATGTGACTAGATGTTCCTCACCACTGCAGTCACTGCAGATCAACAGCTCAACAAGTGGTTGCCTGTAAACTAAGTTGCTGTTGACAAATGAGTGTTCGCTCCACTGTACCTGATGTACTACGGTGTGCTTCATTATTGCTCCATTGAAACAAAGCAGAACATCATGGTTTTCCCCAAGTCACTATCATGTTTAGTAACTGTCTTAGGCGCAAATCCTAATCAACTTTCCCATACTGGCATATGTGCCAATGGGGCATGTGCTGCAACCTGCAGTTGGGTGGCAGTCATGGAGGCCTCCTCAAGGCAAGGGAATATTTGTTCCCTTACCCCAGAGCTGCATTGCCCTTACCTCGCTGCCGGAAAGTCAGTTAGGATTGCGCCCTTACTTAGCTAAAGAGGCCAAATATGTATATTGCCAGTGCTACACTGTCTTTCTCAACATGATAATCTCAAGCAGTCCTGGTCAGTGATAGTTGTGCTACCGGGCAACTTTTAGAAGAAAGTGAAGAGGGACATGTGGAAAGAAAGAAAGTGGAAGGGCACCCCCCAAAATGGCTAGCTGACTCATCCTCCTTTGAGAGCCTAAGGCTACAATCCTATACATGCCTGCCTGGGAGGAAGACTCTTTGAACGCAGTAAGACTTACTTCTGAGGGCCGCCCTGCGAATTATTTTGTCCAACTCACTAATCCCAGCAAAAGAAGGGCTTTCATGTTAGCGAGATTGAACATATTTCCATCTGCAGTACACCAAGGGAGATTTTCTAAAATCCCTCGTTCAAATAGATCATGTCTGTTTTGTTCAGTTGAACCAGATACTTTGGATCATATTCTTCTTCGGTGTACTGCCCATCATAATCTCAGGTCCCACCTACTTGGCCCTTTTCTTTCTTCTCTTCCCGTTTCCCTTGTTGATCCTTTCCCAATCCTTCTTAGTGATTATTCCCCTTCCATCACCATTTTGGTGGCGGAATTTTCGGCGGCAGTTTCTATGGCAAAGGCCAGAAGCTAATAACTGATAAAGTTGTATCTCTTTGCCTTGTTATATTTACTATTATCGATGGATTTTTTATATGCCAATAAAGGTTTACCAAAGCAAAGCGACTTACTTCTGAGTAGTAATTTGACTAGGGACCATGGGGTCAACTTCCAGTTGTAGACCTTGCAGCCCAATCCTTACCTCTTTGTAGGTTGCCAGTGGTTGTCCTTGGGCCTATGCCAGCTATCTAGCTGGCATAAGTCTGAGGAGAGTTGTGGACATGTTGGGCCAGAAAAAAGGGGGATAGGATCTTCATGTGCTCTGCTGCCATCAAGATATTCCCCCTGGTCATGCCTGCTCCCCACCTTGGCCCTCCTCTGAAGTGCCCCCCCACCATCTTACCTCCACTATCTCACACAATGTCCAGACACCACTGACATGTGGGGGGCCTTGGCCATTTATGCCAGTGGTCTCACTGCATACGACAGTGGTATGTCTTTTGCAATGCCATGAAAGGACTTATGGCTGCAGATTGTGAGATCCACTGCTATAGGCCCACCATAGAACTGGGTTTTCTGTCTAGTTGAATAACATCTAGACTGAATCGCTTCAGTGGAAAGAGATACTCCTTTCTGAACGTTCACTGCAAGAAATAATAATAATATTAATAATAATAATAATAATAATAATAATAATAATAATAATAATAATAATAATAAAACTTTATTTCTATCCCGCCCTTCTCCCCAAAGGGACCCAGGGCGGCTAACAACATATAAAACAGATTAAAACATAATTTCACAAACAGATAAAAACACATTAAAAAACACATTAGCAGAACCCATAAAAACAGTAGTCAGATAAAAGTCGGAATAAAAGAGCATAAAACAGCAGTACTTAGAGGAATCAAGCCTGTAAAAAGCAACTAAAAGATGTATAAAAGATGTTAAAAAGGCCATGAAGTCAGAAGGCTTGATTAAACAACAAGGTCTTCAGGCCTCGCCGAAAAGTCTCCAGAGAGGGAGCCATTCTCAAGTCAAGGGGAAGGGAGTTCCACAACGTTGGTGCCACTACTGAGAAGGCCCTATTTCTTGCCGCCGCCCCATGTACCTCCTTAGGCGGCAGCACTTGTAAAAAGGCCTTCTCTGATGACCTGAGAGGACGAGCTGGATTGTACGGGAGTAGGCGATCTCTAAGATAGCCTGGCCCAGAGCAGTATAGGGCTTTAAAGGTCAAAACCAGCACCTTGAATTGGGCCCGGAAACGAATGGGCAGCCAATGTAGCCCCCTGAGAAGCAGACTGACAGAGTCAAACCGCCTAGCTCCAGTGACCACATGGGCCGCCGCATTCTGCACTAATTGCACGTTACAATAATCTAACCTCGATGTCACTGTAGCATGGATCACCGTGGCCAGGTCTGCACGATCCAAGTACGGACGCAGCTGGCGCACCAGCCGAAGCTGAGTGAAGGCCCCCCTAGCCACAGCTGCCACCTGGGAATCCAGGAGCAGCTGCGAGTCTAGGTGGACCCCCAAGCTGCGGACCTGCTCCTTCAGAGGGAGTGCAACCCCATTCAGAGCAAGCCGATAATCCAGCACCTGCATCGAGGATTTCCGAACCAGGAGAGCCTCTGTCTTGTCCGGATTTAATTTCAGCTTGTTAGCCCCCATCCAGATCCTCACTGCTTCCAGACAGCGCTCCAGGCCCTCAACTGCCACCCTGGAGTCTGGAGGAAAGGAGAGATAAAGCTGGGTGTCATCAGCGTATTGATGACACCCCACTCCAAACCCCCGGATGATCTCTCCCAGCGGTTTCATGTAGATATTAAATAGCATGGGGGACAGAATTGAACCCTGCGGCACCCTGCACTTCAAGGGCCAGGGTGTCGAACAGGCATCCCCCAGCACCACCATCTGGGACCGACCTTCCAAGTAGGAGCGGAACCACTGCAAAACAGTGACTCCAACTCCCAGCTCGGCCAATCGGCCCAGAAGGATACCATGGTCGATGGTATCGAAAGCCACTGAGAGGTCCAGCAGGACCAACAGGGACGCACTCCCCCTGTCCAGTCCCCGGCGTAGGTCATCCACCAAGGCGACCAAGGCAGTTTCCGTCCCAAAGCCCAGCCTGAAACCAGATTGAAAAGGATCCAGATAATCCGCTTCATCCAAGACCCTCTGGAGTTGGGCCGCAACCACCCGCTCAATTACCTTGCCCAGAAACGGGATGTTGGAGACTGGCCGATAGTTGTTCAACACAGTGGAATCCACGGAGGGCTTCTTTAGGAGGGGGCGAACCACCGCCCGCTTCAAAGCAGGTGGCAATGTCCTCTCCCCCAAAGAAGAGTTGACCACCCTCCCCATCCACCAGTGGACTCAGCCAGTCCACCCCGGGCAGCTCTTATTAGCCAAGCTGGGCAAGGGTCAAACAGGCAGGCAGACAGCCTCACACTCCAAAGGAGTCTGTCCACATCCTCAGGCTGCACAAGCTGAAAAGAATCCCACAACACTGGACAAGCAGTTGCCAGGGGGACATCATCAGACATTGTCAATGTGGCATCCAAGTCGTAACGAATGCGATCAATTTTATCTGCAAAATGTTGTGCAAACACGTCACAGCGGCTGACCGTGTATTCCTCCTGGTCCACTGGCGGGGCCTGATGGAGGAGGCCCCGCACCACACGGAACAGCTCTGCCAGATGGCTATCAGCAGACACAATGGTAGCAAAGAAGACCACCGCCACGGAGTAGGCTCTATTATGAGCTCTATTCCGTGTCCGATCGGATTCATCACGAGTTTTCTGCCACCATCGCTCTAGACGCCTGCCCTGCCACTTCATCATTCGCAGCTCCTCAGTAAACCAAGGAGCCGCTCCGAGTCTGCGACATGGCAGAGGTCGCTCCGGAGCAATCTCATCCACTGCCCTGGACATTTCCCCGTTCCAGAGGTCAACCAGGGCCTCAGATAAGGTGCCAGTCTCGGCAGTGGGAAAATCCCCCAGAGCCCTCAGGAAACCTTCAGGATCCTGAAGAAACACATCTCCAAAGTTTTTAGGGCTGCACCAAAGGGAAGTTGGGGGTCACAATGCAAAGGAAGGAATGCTTAGTAAAGTATATGCCGGATTGCTTGAGTTGCAGTAGATGAGCTACAATGGGATAAAGCATCCCCCTCCCTCCCCTCCCTAAGAGCCAAGAAACAATGTCACCAGGGAGGAAAGAAATCCTCCTCAATCTTTAATATGACCCTTAGCTAGATGCGGAAAATGAAAGCAAAATGTGTCCGTCAAGCCCAATTTTCCATTCTGCGGAAACGATTCCTATCTGTCTCTGTTAAGGCACATGACTCCTCTCCTTGTAAGTACTAGAGTGGAAGAGACTGTGTTACAAAATGTTTGAACAACTGATTGATTTAGAAAAGAGTTATGTACGTGAGGCTTAATTCCTGGACTCACACGCTGTTTGAGAGGCAGACAAAACAGAAATGCCAGAGACTACGCTCCGATGACTCACCCATCACAGAGGCTTGTGGTTTGAAAAGTTCATGTGGAAGTCTTTTGGGATTTTCTAAAAATGTTGTTATCAGATGTTGTCATGCGCTTTGAGGATTCAGAGATGCATTAATATGTTCTTTTCAGAGCAGCATTTGAGCCTTCTTGGTGCAGAATTTGGAATTTATTTCATTTGAGAGCATTTGTATCCTGCCTTTTCTCCAAAAAGCTCAGAGTGGTTATCTCATTTTATCCTCACCACAGCCCTGTGAGGTAGGCAACACTACCCCCTGAGCTTCATGATTGAGAACAATTTTAGAGATACCCAAAGGCAAACCTGAATTTGCCATCAAGGGTGTATTCAACAAGGTGCTCGTTGAGTTCACTTTTGGGGGAAAAAAAGTGGGGTGTAAAATGAAATGAAAATGAACAGGGAGCTACAACCAGTCACAGTGTACCTGAACAATTCACAGGTTTACAAAGATATCTGTCACATATACACCACACATTTTTGACTGCACGCTTAAAAATGTTAGGTGTCTATTTAAAAGAATGAAAGGTATGAAGAGGCACTCTGTCATGGATTTGAACCTAGGCCTCCCCTGGAGAATTAATACATACTGTTTTAATTATTTGGCATTGCTCTTGTGCCCAGTGGCTCTGCTGGCTGATGATGAGAACTCTTTTATACTTGGTGAACCCCTGTTCAGATCTTCTGTATGAGCTCAGTAGCAACTGACAACCCAATCCTATCCACACTTTCCTGGGAGTAAGCCCCATTCACACTAATGGGACTTTCTTCTGAGTAGACATGCATAGGATTGGGCTGTGAATGTTGTTACAACCCAGTCACACGGATGCAAACCTTTTACATCTAAGACTTGAAGGCAGTAATGGCAGTGATATGGTTGCTGCTGCAGTTACTGGAATAAAACAAACAGCACATGTTGCTTGATGTTGACAAAGTACTTTCAAGCACTGCAGAACAAGGCATATCTGGAGGTCTTCCATGCAGGAGTCCAATCTGGGTGTTGGCCAAACATACTGCATGAGCAACAAGGTAGCAAAGTACAGTATTTATATTACACAGCCTCTTGCTTCTCAGTTGCCAAAGATTCTTCGATGTCTACACCAATGAAATAAACTGATTAATGTTAGAAAACACAATCGGAATTAAGGAACCCACTAAAACATGGAAGAGAAGTGGTGTAAGAGCCACTCATTTTCTGGAGTTGAAAATTTCGTATCAGAAACTATAGGTCATTCAAACATAAAAAGAAGAGTGCTATAACATCTTGCAAGTGAACAGAGTCCAGCATTTGTGACTTCTAGGGATATCCAAGCATCCTCACTTGTCAGGGGAAGGCTACTGGGACTGGGAAAAGTGCACAGAACATTGTTGCCCTTTAGGGCTGCTGGGACCTGTAGTCCCAACACAGCTCCAATGGGGAAAAAATTCACTTGGGCTTACAGCGGTCCACACTGTCTCTGCCATGGCCAGTGCCTTCCCCCAACCCCACGATGAGTGTTTCCAGGTACCTTGGGCCTCAGGGAAGGGGAAACGATGGTGGCAGTGACAGCTTACAGAATCACAGCCCTGCTTGCTTGTGCACGCTTGCACGTGATCAGGTCTCAGTTTGCACTGATTCTGCTTTCAAGCTCCCCTAGTCAGTTTCTCATGCCATCTCAATGATTGCACCCAACTAGTGAGGCAGGCTGCACTCCACAGGCACATAAGCCACAATAAATCCTGCTTGCCTTTCAGATGCTGCAACATCGTTTTTTTTTTGTTTGCTGTAAAAAGACTTACAAGCTACCCCTCTGGTATGGATCTTTCAGGCATGTGATTCTGATTAGAGAAATAAACTTGAGTTATGTTAGTATTTTCAAAGAGATGTTATTTACTGAAATGGAGTGGGATATAAATAAGTAAGGGTTCAGGATAGCTAATTTTGTCTACAGTTACTATGACACTTGCTGAGTATGATGATGATGTACTGCTGAAGAGTTCAATGTTATTATAAAGTTTAACTGACTCTCCAAATTAATTACTACTCCTTAGTGACATTATGGGAATATTTATTTTCTGAGCTTTCCCCCTAAAAATATTCATTTCTTCAGTTTCTGCATGATGATGCTGAGGCCAGCAACTGTTCTTAAACCCAGATGATAAAACCTGCCTGTTACTTTCTACAGTGTTAATGGGTACTATTTGCAACTTTTACTTAATATTTCCCCTATTTTTCCAGCTGGCAGAAATGAAGCTTTTGCTTAGGGTACAATTGTAGTAAGACATGCATATTACACTTTTAAATTTTGATGACTACACCAAACCGTCCAATGTTGTGTAATTTAGGACCAAATCCTAACCAACTCTCCTGCACTCACATAGCTGTGCCAATGGGGCATGTTGGGTGGCAGACACAGAGGCCTCCTCAAGGTAAGGGAATGTTTGCTCCCTTACCTCGGAGCTGCATTGCCCTTATCTCGCTACTGGAAAGTTGGTTAGTTTTGCACCTGGAGTTATTCATAGTATATGTCATGTTATGATTGCATGTTGTGATGTGCTTCTAACAGCCCAAATGAGAGGACATTTCCTTAAGATACCCCTGGATGAATGCCCCTGTAACTGCCCCTTGTCAGAACTTGACACAACCTCTCTTATTTTCTTTTATTGTCTGAAATACGAAATGGCAAGAGAGTGATTTTTAAAGAAATGGCTATTGAACTATTCAACCCTCCCTGACGCTGCTAGAGTAAAATTACTCTTGATTAGTCTTTGTAAAAACTGTATTGTAGATGTGGAAAACTTTTGTCATAATATGTTTTAAAATTCGTAAACTATGGTGTATGGCCTATGCAGTAGTGGACCTCCCATTGCATGAAAGGGGCAAATACCCTAGGCTCACAGCCTCATGTGCCTCTAGGACCACACAGGAAGCCTCTTGAGGCTCCCGACGTAGTTGGAAACTGTGCTTCTGGTTTCCCGGAAGCACAGTTTAAGAGCCTGGGAAAGCTTCAGTAGACTTCCTTGGTGCGTCCTGGAGTCACACGAAGTTCCGTGCGCTCCAGGTAAGTGGGGGGGGGTGTAAATTTGTGCACAGGGGTGGCAGCATCCTGCAGGGGGGACGCCATTGCGGGAGTGCCAGCGGAGGTCTGACACTGGGCCTATGGGCTATTAAACCAAATAGAAATTTGTATATGTCATGCCTTTGAAGGAAAACAGTGTGTTTAGGTTTGATAAAAAATTTGTATACATTTTTTTTAATTTTCCTAAAATTCTAGATATTTTTTGCATATTTTTCCAGAATTCCTGGAAATCCTACATCTCTAGTGCCGAGTCATTATTCCTATTATAACTCATAGCTAGAGAATCAGATCCTCCCTTATGTCCTCTTGCATGCTATCTAATTTACACCCTGCACATGCCTGATCTTGTCTGATCTTGGAAGCTAAGCAGGGTCAGGCCTGGTTAGTACTTGGATGGGAGACCGCCTGGGAATACCGGGTGCTGTAGGCTTATACCATAGTCTTTCGAGACTGAAGGTTGCCAACCAACCATCAAGATGGCATCTTGGTAAACTCTCATTGGAGGTGGCTGGAAATCAGCCTAGTCTAGCCAATCAGCCTAACCAATCAAGTTTCCCTCATTACAAATAATGGCTATAAAAGCAGGAAGCTTGCCATTTGTTCACCAATTTCTCCCTTTTCTGCTTCCATTCAAGTTAAAGCAAACCTATATGTGAAGAACCTAAAGTGTACATGTTGTAAGGTTTTAGGAAGATCAGTGGGCTGTGTCTGAACTCTTTGGGACAGCACGGTTATTTTGGAAAGCTATTGTGTCAACTTCAACAGAACTTTGTCTTCTTTGCTACTAACTTCCATGTTTATTTGGGCTTTATGTGCAAGGGTAGAATTAAAATGTACTAAAATACCGAGCAAAGAAAAAGTTATTCTAACTTGCTGCTCAAATCCAGCCTGACAGGCCTCCCTGGAGAACACATTTGTCAACTGTCAGAGCACTATTGAGAAAGCCCTATTCTGAATGCTACAGTAGAACTATATTGGCAGTATGGTGGAAGCCATTGGGGAGTATGGGGAAGATTTGAATGGGAAAAGATGTTCCTGCACAGTCCCCTCTTAGGACTCCACACCATCAACGTCTCTTTGTCTTTCTGCCTATATACATGAATTTACCCCTGCCAGCTCCCACAGCCATTTCCACTTGGGCTTTGATCCTACCTTCTATTGTACTCCAGCCCCTCAGAAATAGAGAATCTACCGAAACATACATATACATAGTGCCAAATAGCCTGCCCTCCCTGAAAGAGTAAGCTTGTTGTAGACAGATATAGAAGGCAGAGACAGCTCTTTAACCTTCTTTCAATACCTGGAAAGAGGAACTAATCAGGAATATGGAGTGATGAACTCTCAAGAGCAGAACTGTTTGTTTTAAAGGGTGTGATAGGCTACCCGAAAAATGGGACATTGATTCTACAGTGAACCAAAAGTTCTGTGGTGGAAAGAGGAACGGGCAGGGGTTAGGGAGAGGCCAGAGAGGGTGGATGTCGGTAGCAAAAGCGCACTAAATGGATTGTCGCTCTTATCTACCTCTTGGTTATGTTTCTGAATTTCAGTAGGAATCATTCAGCTGCTGTCCAATGTTCAGCTGCTCCAATAGTTTAAACTGCATCGCAGGGTCAGATGATTTGTACTCTGGTCATGTGTTCTCACTTTTTCATTCAGAGTTTCAAGTCAGCCATCCCTGCCTGTGTCCAAACAGTTTTGTGAAACTGGAAAAGAAGACAAGGAAAGCAAAATAATGCACTTTTAATAGGGCAGCCATATAGCCACTTTGTTTTGGAGTACCATGTATCTGAGAATCTCCATGTGTGTCCAGTATATTCCATGTAATCTGTATATCAGGATGGTGAGTTCCTAGCGTTGTGACCTGCAGCTTTTCATAGTGGGTAAGTCTTCAAAATGGGTTTGACTACAATTGATGTCCAGTATTCATGGGGCTCACGTGTGCCCACTTAGGCAGGGAGCCAGCATCACCTGCCCCGTGGCCCCCACAGTACTCACAGATTGTATTTGGGCTGGTCCTAGCAAACCCAAGGCCAGATTGGGCCTCACTAGCTGTCTCCTTGGGGGACAATCCTCTCACAAAGAGTAGCAAAAGGAAGGGGAGAACAGAATCCCAGGATACAACTAAAACCCATGACCCAAATCCTAATTGACTTTCCCGCACTTACATAGCTGTACCTATGGGGCATATGCTGCAACCGGCAGTTGGGTAGAATGTTTATTCCCTTACCTCAGAGCTGCACTGCCCTTACCTTTGTGCTGGAAAATTGATTAGGATTGCACCCTGTGGGTACAATCCAATTAGCTGGACACTCATAGTTGACCCAGACCAGGGTTTCAGGCACCCCAAATTAGTACAACTTCCCTGTCAATTTTTACATATCCCATTATATAAATTTATGTTAGTTCTGAAGAAATCAGCAATTCCCCATTCATGTATTGGAAGCCTTACTTAGAAATGTGGCTGCCCCCACCTAGGAAGGAAAGTTGGCTATGGTCCTGATGAGAGTCCAAGGTAGACAGTCTGCCTATCACACAATTGCGGCTTGTGTGCTTGATTTTTTAGACCTATGCAGGAACCCGCTCTAGATTGGAACCATGGTGTGTGTATGGGGGGTGTGTGTATGGGGGACTTCAACCCTTTGCAGCCATAGTCCCAATCCAGATGTCCCCTCCCATGACCACTATGGAAAGGAAACTTCCATTGGGACTAATTGTTCTTTTGGAATCTGGAGTGGCTCAGCTTGAGCTTTAATTCCCAATTAATAGTAGGAAACTTCTTTATTTCCCTGATAGCAGTAGCATTCATGGTCTTGTTGCATGGGCCTATTTGGATGCCCATCTGAGGAACTACAGTGTTTGGACTGCAATCTGCAGTGTAGATAAGGGGACTTTTTGTAACCCACCAAAGAGGGGAGAGCTTGAACATTGTCCCATGTCTCCAGTTTGAGTTATGCAGCTGCAACAACATGCCCTGACCAAACCTCTCTCTTCATTCATCAACAGAGTCAGAACCGATGTGCCAAGATGCTAAGAACAGCCCCAAAGACAGCAGCAGGAGTCCCGGAGATGTTCACAGTCATGTGAAATACCTCCCTTTGAGAGTTGTAGTTGGATTTTGCTTTTGGCCTGCCGCAACTTTATCTGCCAATTAGCCGCATTAAAGCCTAGAAAGAATATGTTATAACAGAGCCTGCAGAATCAACCACAGGACCAAGTACATCTGTTGCTTGACTCTATTGACTTTCATGAGGTGGGATGAATTCAGCCCAGCTGGTTTGGATGCCTCTTTACATAGCTCACTGATTTCTCTATTCATCTTGATCTGTTTTCCATGGGAATGCTTTTTCCACTCCTCAATTGTCGCTCCTCAATTGTACCTGCTTCCCAACTGAGCTGCACACCTGCTGCACCCTTAGCATGGAAAGAGGCTGCTCAGCTGTGCCTTTTCATCCTCTCCATGACACAGAGCAATTGCATACCAATCAGCAGAGTTACATCGAGGAGGAGCTCTCGTCTGCCATCTACTTCTTGAAGCACGTAGAAAATTAGCAAAGTGGCATGAATTTGAAGAGACTCAGTGGAGAATTTATACAAGGATTAGCCAAATCAAAAAGGATCCCAGCAAGCTGATAACATAAGATGTTTGAACCTAGAAGATATGGAATACAGCTCAAGATGGACCTATAAATGTATTCTTCTTTATACTTTTATAAAAGATTTACCAGTGTTTAAATTTCATTCATTTATTCTTCCACCTTTATTGGCATATGCAGTGTTTAAATTATGGGGAGGGGGGCAGAGGAGGCCTGGTTTCATTACCTTGTGTGGGACCTCCTGGACGCTGTATTTAGAAGACCACAGGAGAGGCTATGATTTAGCTAAAATTGGGGGGATTCAGAGGTTGGAGGAGTCCGGACTTGTATATCTTGTTTGCCTCCCTTCCTTTTCTCCCTAAAATCTGACTAATGAAGATGAGGCAATTTTTTTTCAGGTACAAGGTATCATTTTATGTAATCAGTTTTACCGTGTTTATGAAAGTGAGACCAAAATAACACACTGTAAAGCACTTGGAGTCTCAAATCAGTAATTCTGCTAGCCAGAACCTTGATTTTTATGGTGCCATCTTGCCGGAAAGTGAAGCTATATCTGTCTAGTTTCTGTTGTCCTTTGCCTCTGTCAGAGCTGCAAGTCAGAAAGTGGTACTGCGGTTACTAGCTTAGAAGTAGTCCGTTCACACAGGAGGTCAGCAGGGTTCAGTGAGGCCCTGAGACTCAGACCTGCCTTTCAGTCTGAACAATTCATGCAGTGGCCTCACTATGTGGGTGTGGCTGGTGTGGGCCACACCAGGTGTGACCCTCAACGGGGGATGACACCACACCACCCTAACCTCTGGAGATCTTTGGCCCTTTCCAGGCTCAGCCACCTCGTGCTCTTGCCCAAATCTTCAGTTACCTGTTCAGTATTTGGTTTGACCCCAGAATGAAATTGCTGAAAACTACTATTATGGGGGGGGACCCCCCAAAATTAACTCATTAAAGAACTTTTTTTTAAGAAGGCAAGACTAGCTTGAGTGCCTTTGTACTTATGAAATACATTAATCAAAGCAAGCAGTTCACTTTTTGTAGCATATCACATCCACAAAACCATTTTAGTAAGTGATGAGTTGGAATACAATGTCGTGACTGCAAGCTATAGTATGAAACGCTGTATGTGGAATTTATGCAAATATTTGAATTTTATTTGATCACTTCAGTGGCTTGAGGAGGAACCCACAAGGAGGGAGAAACAACAGTGCCAAATATGCTTTTTTGGCAGTTGGGGGTGGTGAGGATGATAAAAAATAGTCATCATCATAGACTGAGAATCTGGAGAGAGAGGTGGTAAATTCAGTTAAATGCTCTGTTTGCTCACATGTTGGTTTATATTGAGTGTTGATCACACTTGCAGGTGAAAATGACGTTAATGGCTTCTGTTTCAATTAGTAGACATTTATCTGTATCCTCTTAGAGCAGTGAGTCAGCTTTCCCCTGGGAAAGAAGAGCTTTTATGATTTCTGCTGGAATGAGTCAAAGGAATTGCTATTCATATTCTTTTGCTGTTGAGCCTGTGCCTGTCCCCTTCATAATGGTGGGAAAAAGCTGGTGCGGCACGTCTCTAATACTCAGAAGCTACTTAGAGGGCAACTTGTGTTTATTTATGGACAGTCACCACATGTGCTTCTTTCTTTCTCACCTGTGCCAGGGGCCTGTATCAGTGCTGGAGACAGATGACTAACAATCAGAGTTCTTTTCTTTTTTTCAAAAAAGAAGGTTGGAGTATGAATAGCTAGATAAATACATACATTAATGTATCTAGTGCTTTACAAAATAAATTAAACAAAGAGAAAAATCCCTGCTCCTTAGATTTGACAATGCAAACATGAATGTGCCTTGGAGATACATCAGTTCACCTTTCCAAACTGTTGTGCAGTCATGCCTTAATCAGTACAATAGGCATGCATTTAGAAAAAAGATGTTGTGAAACTACAAGGAAAAATGTGCAAGTCAGAAAACATGGTTACCTGTTTCACCTGCGTACTGCATTCCCCAGAAAAGACAGGATCTGGTAGCAAAGAAAGAGCTTTTAGATGCAATCTCTCCCACCTTCACTAGGAATACAGTAAGTGGGTCCTCCAGTCCTTTCATTGCTTCATGAGAATATGACCAAAAGGGCAAGTCAAGAGTGTCAATAGGAGGCATTTTCTTCCTTGTAGTGTACAGTATGTGTGCACAAAAGTCTACTGGCCTGTTTTTAGAAGGACTGTTTAATTGATCTGAGCCTCCTAATATAGTCTCAGACAACCTACCCTAATGAAAATGCTATGTGTTGGCATAAAGCTTCCTGAGGTTGAGGCAAGCCATCATAAGCTCAACACTTTTCAAGTTCAAATTTCTTTTTGCCTATGTCACTGCCACTGTGCTGTGGCCATTTGCCCCTCTGCTGCTGCAGCCAATACACTCAACAAGCAACAGTGGAACTTAGTGAACGGCCCAATCTAATTAGTTGCCACTACATACTGTAACGATGGAACTTGAGTTGGTCGCAAGTAAAAACCATTCTATGTATTTCAATGGCATTTTGTTATGAATAACTTGTGGATTGTGCCCAGCTGGTTTAGAATTAGGTTGTTAATCTCTTTGGTTCAGATACGATATCTTTAAAAAAAAAAAAAAGAAATCTGTCTTGTGTGGCCTTCTATTATTTTCGTACATATTTTTAACTGCTGTTTTGTTACGTGTTTGTTGTTCTAGATATTGTTGCATTGGAAATTCATGGTCTTATCTGTGAATGCGCAGTCTTGTTTTGGTTTTTAAATTTCACTTCAGCTGAAAGCCTATCAAGCTGGCATTTGACAGTTTCAGTTTTGGCACATCTCTTAAGTAGGTGACAGACAGTAGTTTCCAGGAGAGTTGAAAGCGATTTGGAAGAACTGTCATTTCCTGTCGTGTGCAACTTCATTTCTTTTGTCACGGGTTAAACAGGCTTGGCAGGTTTTTGAAACGCTCCGAACCTCCTGCAAAAACCTGTGAGCAGAGATGATGGTGACATGAGCGAGCAGACTATGCGCAGCAGTGCGCCTATCACACCACTTTTAGCTGTCAAGAATAAAAATAGAACCAAAGAAACAAACACCAAACTATTGTCTGTCTTCAGCCTGTTGGGAGGAACTTTTAACCATTTAGCAGAGTCTCCCATCTAGTGGTTGGATTTGCTCTTTGCATCATCTTGTGCTCTAGTGCCTCTGACTTGGCCCAGGGCTATTTGAGATCAGCTCTAGCAGATAATACATGGATGCATCAATCATGGGGCTAAGGCCTCATATACACAAAACAGTATACCGTTGCTTTTGTGAGAGTACATGAGAGCAGTTAGCAACTGTTACCCTGCACATGCTTGATCTCGTCTGATCTTGGAAGCTAAGCAGGGTCAGGTCTGGTTAGTACTTGGATGGGAGACTGCCTAGGAATACCGGGTGATGTAGGCTTATACCATAGTCTTTCAAGACTGAAGGTTGCCAACCATTATTAGCAATAACTAATACTACTGCTACTAACTAATAATAGTAATAATCAGCAACCCATATGGTACATGGAGAAAGAGGCTACTAGTATGCAACCCAGTATCTCTGATGCGAGATCATTTCTTTTCTTTTTTTTAATTAAATATTTTATTTATTAATTACAGATACAGGTGAGGAAAATGATTTAGACTTTGGGCAGGTACTGCACAGGTTACACATAAGGATATGGCCCTAGATTACAACATGCATTATTAAAAAAAAAAGAGAGAAAAGCAATCAAACGACTGAAAAAAACACAATAATCTTCAATACAAAAGCTATCATATTTGCCATTATAAAAATTTAAATTTATCTAAACACTCGATATTGTTTAACTAAAATTATCTATCCAATCATAAAAAGGCTTCCAGTATTTTCGTACTCCACCTAAATCTCTCTCTTTCATTCTTTCTGTTAAAACTTCCATTTCGGCTATTTCATAAATGTTGTCTATTACATTTTCTCTGGTTGGCACATCTGTAGATTTACAATTTTGCGCAAACAGTATTCTTGCTGTAACAATATGTACAGTAAGGTATTTTCTATATTGGTCTTTAATTTCTGATGTGACATTTAGGAGGAATATTTCTGGTTTGAATGGTAACACACAATTCAATATCTCTTGCAAGAATTTATGTATCATTTTCCAGTATTTCTTTGCTTTTTCACATGTCCACCACATATGATAAAAGGTTCCTTCAACCTCTTTACATTTCCAAAACTTATTTGATGACCCAGAATACATTTTTGCTAATTTCTCTGGAATTAAATACCATCTATAAAACATTTTATATAAATTCTCTTTAAAAGACAGTGCTTTAGTTATCTTAGTATTTATATTCCAAATTTGTTTCCAATCATCCATTGCTATATTATATCCAAAATTTTTTGCCCAGCACACCATTGCATCTTTAACTATTTCGTACTCCATTCTTATCTCCAGGAGAAAATTGTACATTTTTTTTATACATTTCCCCTCATCAATCAAAAATATTTTATCAAAACTTATATCTTCTTCATAAAAACCTATTTTTTGGTCTTCTTGTAATCTTGTTCTTATTTGCATTTCATTCTACCAACTCAAACTTACTTAAGATCTCTCCTTCTTAAGTATTGTTAAGAAGATTCTCCTTGAATCTCCTTTCTCTTTATTCCTTTATCTCCTTTCTCTTTATTCCTTTCTCTTCTAACTCAAACTTACTTAAGATCTCTCCTTCTTAAGTATCATTAAGAAGATTCTCCTTGAATCTCCTTTCTCTTTATTCCTTTCTCTTCTAACTCAAACTTACTTAAGATCTCTCCTTCTTAAGTATCATTAAGAAGATTCTCCTTGAATCTCCTTTCTCTTTATTCCTTTCTCTTCTAACTCAAACTTACTTAAGATCTCTCCTTCTTAAGTATCATTAAGAAGATTCTCCTTGAATCTCCTTTCTCTTTATTCCTTTCTCTTCTAACTCAAACTTACTTAAGATCTCTCCTTCTTAAGTATCATTAAGAAGATTCTCCTTGAATCTCCTTAAGATTCAACAGATCGTTATATTATTTATTTTGGTCTTTTTAAATCCAGTTCGGATTAGTTGCTGTCGGGGTTCCCCTCCTCCCACAGGTCCCCAACTTACCCAGGGAGACGGCTTCTGGGCCAGAGGTTCAGGGAGGAAGCCGGTGGAACATGGGGCCACCTCCCCATATGCTGCCTGGGCACTCCTGGAGGCGGCAAAGCGCAGCAGAGGAACACTGTGCGTCAAACCCCCCGCTTCTCCCTCCACCTTGGAGGAGGGAGGGGGGAGACAGTACACAGGCCATTCGGCTGCTGGGCAGCCACCCCGCCCCTGCCTTGGGGGAAAAGGGGAGCACTCCCTTGCCCAGCCAGCCGGGACCTGCCTTGCTGGGCAGGGCACCTATCTATGACATCGGGGGCCCACAGCTGGACCTTCCGATGCTGTCTGCATTGCTACAAGTCCCGGGGGGGAAGGGCCAGCCCACCCCCCAAAGGCAGAGACCAGAGCAGAGGCAGCAGCCTTCCCAGCCCTCTCAGGAACAACCCTGGCAGTTCCAGGTGAGAGGAGGTGGGAGGGAAACAGAGAGAGGAAGAGGAGGAGTTGTGATAATCCCAGGGGAGGGCAGAACCAGAGACAGACCCTTTTTGTAGCATCCCTCTGAGGGAAGGGGAGGGGCCAAAGGGGAGGGGTCTGCCCTACATAAACCTGGAGGCCAGGGATGACAGGGCAGTTGGGAGTCAGAAGAGCAGGCAGGAGGATCTGCTGACAGCAGCCCCTGCTCCTGACTGGCAAATGCTGCCAACCCAAAGAGGGGGAACCGGGTGACACAACCCCCCTTCTTCTGGTGAACTAGTCTGGGGCCTCCACAAGGGAGTCCCCCTGGGAAAGGCCGGGCAGGCCCCCCCCCCACAGGGAGGCCTCACAGTTGTTATTTCAAGTGGTTTTATCCATCTGGGTAATTTAGAGTATATCTTGTATTTTATCTGTTCCCATATCCAAATTAATGATGTTCTTAAAATATGTTTTCTAAAATATCCATGCTGTTTAACTCTATCATAAAACAGGAATGTGTGCCAGCCTATTTTTAAATCATGTGCTTCTAAAATTAAAATTTTGGAATTTGGTATAAGTCCCCAATCTTTTATCCAGTTTAGGGCTGCTGCTTGATAATATAATTCCCAGTCTGGTAATCCAAATCCTGCTCTTTTTTTATCCTCTTGAAGTAATTTCCGTCTTATTCTCGGTTTTTTACCTTGCCAGACGAATTTTGTAATTTTATTCATTTCTTCAAAAATGTTCTCTTCAAAATAATTGGAATAGTCTGGAATAAAAACATTAATTTTGGTAATATTTTATAATGTTTTATAAAACAGAATATCAACAGGCACTTACTCCGATCGCCCTTGTTGATAAATGGACAACTGCAGGTCTGGAAGAGTTATGGCAGCTTCAATATTCTTCTCTGGAAATATTTCACAGATGTCTATTCTTTTACTACCAGCGATATTTGGTTCTGTACCTGGGGTCCAAATCATTAAAAATGGCTTACCTAGCACAATCCCATACACATTTACTGTTGGCACCCTTCAGTCTCGGAAGACGATGGTATCATGCTCTGAATGGTGGTTCTGGAACAGAGTGTCCTCTCCAGTGCGCGAAGCCTGGGTAAAGTAGATATGGAGGATAGACTGTTTCCCATGCAGCAAATCCCCCTCTCCACGTTGCTGAAATGGTCCAATGGAAAGGCAGAAGCCAATACGGTTGGTTCCAGCGGCATCGCAGGAGTTGCCAGAACGTGACTGTGTTCAGCCATGAACTGCCTCAGGGACTCCGGCTCTGGATTTTGCCTCGAGGTTGACTCCTGAAGCCTTTTCCACAACTGGATGTAGCCACAAGGCAGTGGAGGTTTGGGATCAGAGTTTTCCTTCTCTCAGATGAGCTGCCTTCCCAGGCTAAAGAGTCCCATCTACCCAGTGGCTGTTTAGTCGCCTCTTACGACAAGTACAGCCAAACTGAGGGCCTATTCTTATCCCCAGCCCCCAGGGGTTATACACATTTACTTGGAGGTAAATCCCACTGTGTTCAATTAGCTTACTCTCAATTGATGTGGGTATACGAAGCAGCTTCAGTTATCTAAAAGGAGATAGTTTTATCTAGATAGAACTGCAAGTCATACACAGAAACATTCTGAGAATATATTTTGTTGTTAAATAGAAACATTCTAGACTGTCTATAAAGATAAACCTACCCATGTTTGGACAATGCCTCATGAAATCCCAGAAGCCAGAGTGGTGTTTGGGCATGACTTGCAGAGGTCCGGAAGACTGGGCTTCCCAGGTCAGCTTAGCTCCTTGCCTCTTTTAGAAGCTGGATAAATTATGCAAAAAGAGACATACAAATTCAGTCACAGAATTACATTGGCTTTGGTGGAATTTAGGGTTTTCTTCAGCACAGAGTGCCTAGGGCTTGCACTTTGTTGCTTTCATGCAAGCAATTCTCTGATAGTTGTCCCCTTCCCAGCTTCTTCTCAGCTATTCTCTCCTGGTGGCACATGTGCTCTTACAGAGGTTATTTTGAGGAACATCTTGTGCTGGGTGGTCATAATACCACACTGGGTTGGGAACTCAAGTCAGTGACTCACGCGAAAATGCATGATTTTTGGTGATTCAGCAACTCATGAGTTGCGCACGTGGAAGACTCTGAAAGAGACTCGAGTCAGGGCTCCCCTGACTTGACACTCGTCCCCACACACACTGACTTGAGTCTGCCTGTGTCTGGGGGTGCTTGCTTACTGTTTTCGTGGCATGAAAAACTTTGTGGGACCAGCATTCTGATGGGTGAGCAGCAGGGAAGTTCCAGTCAGGAGGCAGGAAAAGGTTAAAGTGAGCAGGAGGGGAGAGGCAGGACTGGTCTGTCTTTTCCCATCTCTGATAGGAAGGAAGGATGATCATTGGACAAAGGATAGGCATTCTCATATTTTCATTGGCTGTGGGAGGGCAGGAGAAGGAACCTAAGGGGCTCTTGCCTTATGATTGGCTGGGAAGGGAAGGAAGTCAGGGGAGGTAGTTCATAGTGATCACACTTCCTACCATGGCTGATGGGGAACAGGAACCCTCATTGAATGACCTAGTTCTGAGTAGGGCTGCAAAGGATTGGGTCATCCTGGTAAGCCTCCCAGCTGCTGTGCTTGACCCTTCTCCCTCTTGCAGCTTCTATTCCATCTCTCTTGCATTCTCGCCCACCCCTCCCATCATCAGGGGAGTGTTCAAAGAAAACTCCAGCACACACATAGAGTCCAGCAGCAGCCTGTTTTTGCCACAGCAGGCTTTTTAAAGGGGGGGAACGATTTGAGTTTTTTAGAGTCACTAAAGGGTGACTGGGAGACTTGGAGAGTGCCCCCATTAGGACTCTTTTTCTAGCTGAGTTGCTGGAAGCGGTGACTCGGCACTCAAGCCACACCGAATTTTCCCTGGTATGACAATGACCAGCAATATGAGTGAGCAGGAAGGTGAGCAAAACCAACCTGCTTACCCCCTCTGGACCCTCCACTTGTATAGTTCTTTTCTTTCCTTTGCCACAAAGTGGAGATTTGTCTTTTTACAAAACTGCTGTCAGCTAATCAGATTTTTACCTTGGAAAATGTGTTTGATTTAATATCAAAATGCTCTACGGATAGGGTGGAACTGAACTACTAAACTTGAGTGGGAACTCCACAAAACAAAGATTCCTCAGAAGCCAAGGCAGGGAGGCAAGAAGAAAAAGGTTTTACTACATACCTTATATTAGGTTCCAATAAGCAGAGAAATTACAATTTAAATAAACAAAAAAAAATCCAAGAAAATATCAGGGGAAAGAAAATAGACAGGGATAACCACCTCCAGCTCGTGTTTTTCTATGAGCCCAAGTTAGATAGATGCAATTCCATCCAGCATTGCGCCCAGTAACCTGGTGGATCTCACCATGCGGTAGCAGTTTTCTATGATTCTCCAGAACTTCTCTTCCTAGTTTCTAAGATCATCTTGTTGTCTCTTCTCTCAACTACACCTTGTGTAAGAAAGAACAGAGCCTTCCTTCTGCATTTGGATCAATCCAGTTGCTACTTTTAAGCTTTATTTCCCTAGAAATGGCTTTAGCTCACATTGCCCAAGACCCTGTCTTCAATTTTATTTCTTTTAATACTTTTCATTTCTTTTCCTGATCTCACTTTTTGACCCTGAAAATGCCTAAGGGCCCAATCCTATCCAATTTTCCAGCACCGGTGCAGCTGCAATGCAGCCCCAAGGTAAGGGAACAAAAATTCCCATACCTTAAGGAGGCCTCTACGATTGTCCCCCACCACAAGATGAAGTGCCTGTCCCATTGGCACCGCAACACTGGAAAATTGGATAGGATTGGGTCTTAAGTTTGCAATCCTATATACACTTTTCTGGGAGTAATCTTCATTGAACATAATGGTACTTTCTTGAGTAGACATGCATAGGATTGTGAGGTAAGCCAGTTTAGTTTTCTTCTTCCCATAACATATTTATAATACAAAACACCAAAAAAGGGCGGGAGAGCAAGGCCCTTCCTTCACAAGGCCTCTTGCAGGATGGCTAGCTCACATATCTCTAGTGATTTTTTTAATGCCTCCCCCCCCCCCCCGCCTCTTGCTGATATCATTAAGTTCAGCACCATCTCTTCCAGAGGAATCCAATATATTTGATTTTTCTTTTTCTGTAGCTTCAGCTGCAGGGAATTCCGTCAGCCATGAAGATCATCCCAGAAGATCATTCATGTGATCCCAGTCATGGAATGTCATGTTCACTCTGACTGGGCAGCCAAACTCCCCTTCATTCAGTCACTCGACATGTCTGGTCTCAGAGCTGCTTCTCATGCTACAGTATTCAGCCAGAAAATTATGGAAGCGCACCACATAGTGCATAGGCTTCACACTGTGCTAGGTACCCTATTTCTCTGAGTAGGAGGAAGTTCCATGGGGAACGGCAAACTTTTACAAAGCCAGTTTACTTGAAAATACAAAATCCTGGAGACTAATAGTCCCTCCTGACCTACTTTTAAAAATGCACGTTGAGCATAAAGGAGCAGGAAGGGACTCATGCATAGGTGGCAAACTTGCCTTAGTTGGGAGTAGGTCACATTGAATTCAGTGATGCTTGCTTCTGAGTAGACATATTCAGGCTTGTGCCATCACAGTGCTACTTTGCACCAACATCACTTCCCTCCACCCAAGAGCAATCTACCAAATCCTGCCCCCTTTCCAGGCCTGAACCACCTTTACGGGTCAACAAGGGCCAGTGATATCACTGGCACACGTTCGAGTAGACCCATCAGGCTGGCATGGGTCTTGCGCTGGTCAAGGCAATAAATGTCCTCTTACACTGAGCAAGCCTCAGCATGCCAAAACTCCCCTGTGGGATACAGCAGATGCCATGTTGGTACCACTGCATTGCTGTGCAGAAAGTTATGGTGGATTGGGCTGACAATATTTTATTTAACTTACAGGATTGTTCAAAAAATTCAGATGGGAGCTGAAGCTCAAGAAAAATGGGATCTACATACATGGAATTATCTATCTCCGCTTGATAGAAGTTACTGATTACTTGGTGAGAGAGCAAAAACCTGATTGTTCTTGAATAGCTGTTATTTACTCTGAACAGAAAGGTACTAACTCTTTCATCTGGATGCTGAATCCACCAAATATCTTTTAATTGAAAAGGTATTATTCCCTTATTATACAGTGTAACAACTGATCTCATTCTTTTTGCCTTTGTACTGGATCCATTCATTAAATTATTCATTACAAGATTTCTGTCACCTCCTAAAATAAAGTCTCCTGCAGCAATAAGAACATCAGCTAACTCATCCAAAGATGTGTTTTGCTCTCACTTAGTTGCTGTAATGGAAGATCAGAAGATCATCAGGTGGATGATGTGGTGTTGACAGCGATTCTGTGTTTTGACAGCTGGTTGACAGCCCTGGGAAGGGCAGGGCTGGCTCCACAGCTGTAATCAATCAAGGCCAATGGAGACTCTGATGGACACCTGAGCTTCATTTGACCTTGATGGGACTTTGAATGGACATGGACTGAAGAGATGGCTCACCTGACCCTAATTTGGACTTAACAAGGGGTTAACAAGGTAGCTCACAGCTGAGCTGCATTTTGGATTATGAGACATCCAAGGATAAAAGGCAGCTTCAGAAGAAGACAGACCTACCCTGACCCAGAAGGAGATGCAACCTGACCCAGCGGGAACCTGACCAGACAGAGCTACCTGACCCAGACCTATGGGAGAAGGGGACTACCAGGACTCGGCTGGAGGACACAGAAGAGAGGACTGCCAGGACCCTGTTGGAGGAGACACTCTGCTGGAGAGGACACTGCTGGAGAGGAGGAACTCTGCTTCAGAAGACTGGACTATGCTTTGGAGATTAGACCCTGGACTGGGCCTGGAGGCTTCAGACCTTTGCCCACTGAGTTAAGAGTTTTGGGGAGGGAAAACCTCTGGACAAGAGGACTTGCAGGAGTGTATGTGTTTGTAGCAATAAATTCTTGTTAATTACTCAACTGATAAGGAGTTCTGTTCATTTCTTTGCATACCACAGCTGTTGATCCTAGAGATAAAGAGGGTGTTAATTAGCCAAAAAGTGGGCATTAGAAGGGAGTTGGAATATTTGGACAGGACAAATTGGCGTAGTTGGCAGGTTAAGGAAAATTGGGATAGGACAAATTGGCGTAGTCGGCAGGATTGCAAGACCAATTGGCATAGTTGGCAGGATAGGGAAAATCGGATAGGACAGATGCTTAACTACATCCTATCAACAAATGCTTGTCATGATATTTAACTTTTACAAAGATATATCTCCTGCTTTTGTCTGAGCATATATCCCTTGTTCTCTTTTGGAAGTCATTGAGATGTACAGTATTGTGACTTAGGTTTAGAGGAGCTAGAAGCTTTATTTAGTTCTGATGTTTTAAATTCTAATGTTTTAAATGTTTGTATTTTGGTATGTTCTTTTCTTTTGACCAATTTTGAAAGCATTTAAATGGACATATATTATTTTCATTGACATTGTAACTGGTAAAAATATTCTGATCAATGAAAAATGTAATCAAATGTCCCAGCACTGATTCCTTCAAGGGCTGATCTTAAATTTTCAAAAGTTACCATAGATACTTGCCTATATGGCAAATTTTTGCCAAGTAATCAAGCTGAAATTGTTGACCTCGCCTTATCTCTGAGGTCGATCAGAGGGCGGAGATTTTCAACACTGAAAAGTTTCTTTCTTGCTCAAGTGCTTACTCATTAGAAGCAATGCAGAGATCATTAGTTTCTATGGTAAACTCTCTGGGAAATTCCAGCCAAAGTTAACCTTTTATTCTCCTCCAGAGGAAAGGGCTCAAGGTTTCAATTGAAGTCAAGCTCTTTCCATTTTGCAAATGCTTGCATTTGGCAGAGGTCTGTTTTTTTTCAACATCAGGATGTCATCCTCCTTTCCATTTGAAACAAAGTCCCAGGCTACAATTCAGTGCACCATTACTTAAGAATAACATCCATGGAAAGTAGGGGGTCAACATCTGAGTAAAAAGGATTGCAACTACCCTGTTTCCCTGAAAATAAGACCTAGTGTGTTTTTTGAGAATTGCTGAAATATAAGTCCTACCCCAAAAATAAGACCTAGTTGTGGTCAGGGCTGGGCTGGGCTGGGCTGGGGGGTGGGTGGGTGGGTAGAAGGGGTCCTCGGGCAGGGGCGGGTGAACAACGTGACCAGGAATGCTGCACTCCAGTGTGCACCACCTAGAAAGTGCCTGCTGTGCTACCTTGGGCAGAGGACGCTGAGGAGGAGCTGAGGTGGGAAGCAGCAAGCGAGGCAACCCTGCCTACCAGGCTCTGAGACTCTCCACACTTTCCAGGGAGTAAGTTCCATTAACTAAAGGGACTGACTTCTGAGTAGACAGGCAGGTATTCATCCTCCTGGGCACTGAGGGGACACCCTCTCCATACCTTCCAGGGAGTAAGTCCCATTAATTATAAAGGGACTGACTTCTGAAAAAAAATAAGACCTGCCCTGAAAATAAGACCTAGTGTGTTTTTTTGAGCCAAAAAAAAAAAAATATAAGACAGTGTCTTATTTTGGGGAAACATGCTATATGTAGCTGCACTTGCTCATCTCTCTGCTGTGAACTGAATTGTACATTCCCTGTTATGTGTTTGTAAGCTGTATGTCATATGTAGAGCTTCTAGCTTAACACACCAGACACCTTAAAGGTGGATTTGATTCATGGTTCTCCTGCAGCGGTTCCCAACCTTTTTCACTTGCATATCCCTTGGCAGCCCACTTCCATAAGTTGTACCCTTCATATTAGCAAAATATTTGTAATTAATAATACAAGCCCTCATCTCCTCCATATGAAAACCCAGACTTCATGTATTCATCACAGTATTTTCTTTTTGCCTGTTTGAAGAACAGAAGACTCTGCCTTTGCACTGTTTTGCACCAGCAGTGTCCTGAGAAATTCTGAGTTATTGATCACTTTCCACATTATGTTTCAGCTTTTTTACTATGCTGGTTTTCAATCACTGGTTCATACATGAACTGATGACCAAAACCTAGCTCTTGGTGGGGCTGCTGTCACGGGGTGGGGCAAGTGCCTTTCCCTTTAAGATGGATTAAGTTGGGTGTTTGCTGCCCAGGTGTAGTGTTGCCCAGGTGTAGTGTATCAGTAATTTAGAGAATAAAACCTGGGCATGGGTGCCTGAATACACACACACAGCAGGAGGAAGAGAGCTGAGGGTTAACATCTTTTATACTGAAAATGCTGAGAGACCTGCATGGTGGTAATTTTAGCCTCTTTTTAGTTTCTTGTTTTTAGCTACTGTAATGCATGTAACTATGTCTGTTGGAGTAATTGAAACTCCCTTAAAATAAAAAATCTTTTACATGAAAAATTGGGTGCAATTATTGACCAAGGAATTGTATGTTAATAGGACCTGGGGCTTGGAGTAAGCTAAATAAAAAATTGCTCTTGGGGGTTTGTGGAAGATGGAATAAGATTGGAGGAGGGTTAAATCCTGGTTGACTTGGGAATCTCTCCTGGTCCTTCCCTACCCCAAGGGTGATGTTTGTGACATGGTGGCATCGGTGGGTGATGTTTGTGACAGCTGCCCCTGAGGGTACATGAACCCCAGGTTGGAAACCACTAACTGGTATGTTGTTTACAGTGCACTTACTCTGATAGTGTTGACAAAAAGGTGGCGAAGACCAGAATTCAAGAAGAATAAAAATGTATCTTATGAATTTTTACTATGTTTTTAATACCTAAGAACTGCACAGTCTCTAATTTAACAATTACTGGTAGGTTATTTTTCAGGCTCTGGCCTCTGGTAAAATCAGACAAAACTACAGTCAGACACCCCCCTAAGTTTAACCCCCGACTTACCCAAGGGTCATAGAAAATTCCATGATTGTTGGCTCAAACCCTGCCCTTGACTTATCTGTGAGATTGGCTGAGGGCCCAATCCTACCCAGTGTGCACCAGCTCACCGCTGGTACACACTGCCACAAATGCCGAAAGGCACGTTTGCAGGCCCTAGTGCCAGTGAAGCGTCAGTGCTAGCCCAGCAGTGGCTGGATCCTGAGCCTCCATTTTGGGCTGCCAGGTTGACATAGAATTGAGTAGCCCCATTGTGGGGCTACTTGGCTTACCTAGGGGAAGGGGACAAAAATCCCCTTCTCCTGAGGAGCCACCAGCTCCGCCTGTGGAGCGCCAAGATGTAGTGGCAGCCATTTTCAGTGCCACCGCAGCTCTGGGTGCTGAGAGCACAGGTTTGGACTGCCTGCCTACAGTACTAATCTGCTGTAGTCTACTAGATTCCCACTTCTGTTTTTTTTTCCCCTTGCAGGCCTTATTACAACTGTGCTCTTTCTACTTTTATTGTCTAGTTCTGTGATTTTTCACTCCAATTCACTTTTTAACTGTATTACTATTTGCTGATCTGTCACATTTCTGCAGTTTTAAATACTGCTAACTTTTCTTTTACCTTCTCTACCTTATTCTTAAGTGTTCTTAGATCCGTTAATCCCTTGTGCAATCAATTCACATTTCTCTTCTGATTCTTCTGTTCTCCATGATCATTATCACTCAGTTCTTGCCTGATATGATCTCACATTCATCTTTTGTTTAAAGTCATTCAGTTCTTCCATGAAGGCTTCTTTAAGAGCTTCATGTGGACAAAGTACAGGCCACATTATGGAATCTTTTCTTACCACTTCCAAAATGCATTTTATTACTTCTACAGTCACCTCTATACACGGACTCTGTTTCCACAGTTTCAGGTATTCACGGTTCACAAATTCCCCGTCGTGTTCATCTCATCTGTTTTATTGAACCATTTGCAGCCCTCCAAACTGCTTCCTCTTCACATCGGCTTGTTAGCACAAACAGGAAGCAGTTTGGAGGGCTTGTGTGGAGCAACAGTACGTAGAGGAATCACTGCTATCCACGGTTTTGGATATCCACAGTAGCAGCAGGAACAGGGTGACCAGATGTCATAACTGCAAAACGCTATGTTACATATAATTTATTAATTACAAGAAGGTCTATGGGCTGCCTGCAGGGGTCCACTCACCGGGAAAATGAGGGCATTTAAGTTCTTTTCCAGGACACAAGGCTAAAAAAGAGGACGTCCTTGAAAAAGAGGACATCTCCTCACCCTGAGCAGGAACATATCCCTTACGGATGCAGGGGGATGATTGTATTTGCCTTTTACTATGTATCTACCATCTAGTAGTAATTCAAGAACCAAGGGCACAGTGCCTATACATGGGGAGGTATTTCTATTGGGCATAAAGAGCCTCATTTGTGCGGCATGGCTACCAGCATCTGGAGCAGCCAGTGATGACATCAGCACTGAGCTCTGGACTATGGAATTGTGGACAGTGTGCAGCAACAGTGTTCATCTGTGTGGGGTTGTAATTCCAGCTGTGCAGCCACGTAGGTTGCAGGGAGGGCTGATTACTGTTACTACCAAATGTGCAGCCCAATCCTATGGGCTCTTAGCACTGGCAGAACTAGCGTTAAATGCCTTAGCAGTTATGAAAGTACTTCCAGTAGCATGTAGACTCGTGCATTGCTGGTGTGCCAGAGGAAGGCCAGAGCATTCCCACATGAGCCGACGCAGCCATCCACACCTGCTGACACAGGTAAGGTGGTGGAGAAGGCAGGCTGGGGTGGAGGGAGGGAGGAATGGGGGGTGGGGGAAGGTGGAATTAGGTAGTGACAGGGCATGGGAGGGAGAGAGGGGGCAGTGACAGGTCAGGGGAAGAAGGGCAGAGCAGGTCCGTAAAGGGAGTGAATTTGGTGGCAGCAAAAGCTGCCAAACCCTATTCCCTTTCCTGAACTTGATCCCAGTGTGGATCCATATGGATCTGCATCAACAAATTTGTAGTGCGGGTCCAAGTAGACTGCTCCATACTGAAGAGGCTTACCCACAAATAAGGGACCAAATGTTCCCTTACTCAGAGGTTATCTCCACAACTCCCCCCACCCCACCCCCACCCCCGTGGGATGCAGTCATAAGAACAGCCCCACTGGATCAGGCCATAGGCCCATCTAGTGCAGCTTCCTGTATCTTACAGCGGCCCACCAAATGCCTCCGGGAGCACACCAGATAACAAGAGACCTCATCCTGGTGCCCTCCCTTGCATCTGGCATTCTGACCTAGCCCATTTCTAAAATCAGGAGGTTATACATGCACATCATGGCTTGTAACCCGTAATGGATTTTTCCTCCAGAAACTTGTCCAATCCCCTTTTAAAGGCGTCTAGGGTAGACGCCATCACCACATCCTGTGGCAAGGAGTTCCACAGACCGACCACACTCTGAGTAAAGAAATATTTTCTTTTGTCTGTCCTAACTCTCCCAACACTCAATTTTAGTGGATGTCCCCTGGTTCTGGTGTTATGTGAGAGTGTAAAGAGCATCTCCCTATCCACTCTGTCCATCCCCTGCATAATTTTGTATCTCAATCATGTCCCCCCTCAGGCGTCTCTTTTCTAGACTGAAGAGGCCCAAACGCCGTAGCCTTTCCTCATAAGGAAGGTGCCCCAGCCCTGTAATCAACTTAGTCGCTCTCTTTTGCACCTTTTCCATTTCTACTATGTCTTTTTTTTGAGATGCAGTGACCAGAACTGGATACAATACTCCAGGTGTGGCCTTACCATTTATTTGTACAATGGCATTATAATATTAGCCGTTTTGTTCTCAATACCTTTTCCCCGTAATCATCCTGGTGCCCTCCCCTGCATCTGGCATTCTGACATAACCCATTTCTAAAATCAGGAGGTTGCGCATACACATCATGGCTTGTACCCCATAATGGATTTTTCCTCCAGAAACTTGTCCAATCCCCTTTTAAAGGCGTCTAAGGTAGACGCCATCACCACATCCTGTGGCAAGGAGTTCCACAGACCGACCACACTCTGAGTAAAGAAATATTTTCTTTTGTCTGTCCTAACCCGCCCAACACTCAATTTTAGTGGATGTCCCCTGGTTCTGGTATTATGTGAGAGTGTAAAGAGCATCTCCCTATCCACTCTGTCCTTCCCCTGCATAATTTTGTATCTCAATCATGTCCCCCCTCAAGCGTCTCTTTTCTAGGCTGAAGAGGCCCAAACGCCGTAGCCTTTCCTCATAAGGAAGGTGCCCCAGCCCTGTAATCAACTTAGTCGCTCTCTTTTGCACCTTTTCCATTTCTACTATGTCTTTTTTTTGAGATGCAGTGACCAGAACTGGATACAATACTCCAGGTGTGGCCTTACCATTTATTTGTACAATGGCATTATAATATTAGCCGTTTTGTTCTCAATACCTTTTCTAATGATCCCAAGCATAGAATTGGCTTTCTTTACTGCCGCCGCACATTGGTCGACACTTTCATCGACCTGTCCACCACCACCACAAGATCTCTCCCATGATCTGTCACAGACAGCTCAGAACCCATCAGCCTATATGTGAAGTTTTGATTTTTTGCCCCAATGTGCATGACTTTACACTTACTGACATTGAAGCGCATCTGCCATTTTGCTGCCCATTCTGTCAGTCTGGAGAGATCCTTCTGGAGCTCCTCACAATCACTTCTGGTCTTCACCACTCAGAAAAGCAATGACTCGGAAAGTCATTGCTTTGTAGGAGCTGCTGCATTAGCTTGGGGGGGGGGGAATGGATAGGATTGTGCTCATACTCTGTGTTTTGTGCATAACATCAAGATTACACAACCTACCAAAATTTTCCTTAAGGTTGGTAAACTGCACAACCCACTAGACTGACACAGATTTAGCTACTAAGTGTACCAAACAATACAAAAATGGTTATCTTACTCAATAACTGTAATCATTTATCTTTAAGTGACACTTCAGGGCAGCTCCCTGTCCTTCTACAGAGGGAAGTAGAGATGCTTCCAGAAGGTGAATTCATGGACCTGTCAGAAATTCAGTTTTCTGAGCTATACATGCAACATGGGTTTCTTTGTCCCCTTTGTCACTAGTGTTTATTGCATTCTCCTCAGTTGCAATATCAGTCACCCAATATCAAATAAAGAGCAGCACACAGTTTCAGACTCTTTATATTACTTCCTCTTATCTAACCCACCCTACTAAGAGTCATGGGAAATCTTTCAGCCCAATATTCTGTTGGTCATAGAGCAAACAGCTAAACATCAAGAACATTGAAGAATGAGAAAGATAGGAGGGGGGTGGGGTGGGGGAAAGAATAGGAAATAAAAAGTTACCAGTGCTCCCTAAGTTACCAGTGCTCCCTGAATTACCAGTGGCTGCACTGGTGGTTTCATGCAGGTGCAGTACATCATTGGTAGTGCTTTTGTGCATGTGCAATGGCACTGGTCCACCAAGACCTGGCTGTTTCAACCAATATAGGTCTCACATACAGATATCTAGAACCTAACATCTACATATGTAAGGAACTTATGGCCCAATCCAATGCAAGGCCTATGGCAGCAGATCTTGAGGTTCACTGCCTGATGTCCCAGTCCAGCCACACTGCTGTTGCGAGCATTGAGGTCACCAGTGCAAATTGCTGGAGCCTCAGACACACACCAGAGGCTCCAGCCTGCACAGGAGCAGGTAAGGTGGTGGTGGAGCAATTTGGCCATGGGCGGGAAGGATCATAGTGGTAGTGGTCTGGGCAGGAGGTCTGGTCTAGAGGGTAGAGCCTCCGTCTGCTTAAAACAACAGTAATAGAGGCCCAGCAGAGGTGTATACCGCAAAGAAAGAAGGGTTCCACTAAATCCAGGAGGGTGCCCGCATGGCTAACCAGCCAAGTAAATGGAAGTCTTGCCCTAATGAGGAGAATAAAAAGGAACATAAACTGTGGCAAAAGAAATGTAAGAAGGTGATACTGGAGGCCAAGCGAGACTATGAGGAACACATGGCCGGCAACATTAAGGGGAATAATAAAAGCTTCTTCAAATATGTTAGAAGCAGGAAACCTGCCAGAGAAGCGGTTGGCCCTCTGGATGGTGAGGGAGGGAAAGGGGAGATAAAAGGAGACTTAGAGATGGCAGAGAAATTAAATGAGTTCTTTGCATCTGTCTTCACGGCAGAAGACCTCGGGCAGATACCGCTGCCCGAAGGGCCCCTCCTGACCGAGGAGTTAAGTCAGATAGAGGTTAAAAGAGAAGATGTTTCAGACCTCATTGATAAATTAAAGATAAATAAGTCACTGGGCCCTGATGGCATCCACCCAAGGGTTATTAAGGAATTGAAGAATGAAGTTCCAGATCTCTTGACTAAGGTATGCAACTTGTCCCTCAAAACGTCCATGGTGCCAGAAGATTGGAGGATAGCAAAAGTCACACCTATTTTTAAAAAGGGAAAGAGGGGGGACCCGGGAAACTATAGGCCGGTCAGCCTAACATCCATACCGGGTAAGATGGTGGAATGCCTCATCAAAGATAGGATCTCAAAACACATAGACAAACAGGCCTTGCTGAGGGAGAGTCAGCATGGCTTCTGTAAGGGTAAGTCTTGCCTCACGAACCTTATAGAATTCTTTGAAAAGGTCAACAGGCATGTGGATGCGGGACAACCCGTGGACATTATATATCTGGACTTTCAGAAGGCATTTGACACGGTCCCTCACCAAAGGCTACTGAAAAAACTCCACAGTCAGGGAATTAGAGGAAAGGTCCTCTCGTGGATTGGAGGCCAGGAAGCAGAGAGTGGGTGTCAATGGGCAATTTTCACAATGGAGAGAGGTGAAAGGCAGTGTGCCCCAAGGATCTGTCTTGGGACCGGTGCTTTTCAACCTCTTCATAAATGACCTGGAGACAGGGTTGAGCAGTGAAGTGGCTAAGTTTGCAGACGACACCAAACTTTTCCGAGTGGTGAAGACCAGAAGTGATTGTGAGAAGCTCCAGAAGGATCTCTCCAGACTGGCAGAATGGGCAGCAAAATGGCAGATGCGCTTCAATGTCAGTAAGTGTAAAGTCATGCACATTGGGGCAAAAATTCAAAACTTCACATATAGGCTGATGGGTTCTGAGCTGTCTGTGACAGATCATGGGAGAGATCTTGGGGTGGTGGTGGACAGGTCAATGAAAGTGTCGACCGAATGTGCGGCAGCAGTAAAGAAGGCCAATTCTATGCTTGGGATCATTAGAAAAGGTATTGAGAACAAAACAGCTAATATTATAATGCCGTTGTACAAATCTATGGTAAGGCCACACCTGGAGTATTGTGTTCGGTTCTGGTCACCGTATCTCAAAAAAGACATAGTGGAAATGGAAAAGGTGCAAAAGAGAGCGACTAAGTTGATTACAGGGCTGGGGCACCTTCCTTATGAGGAAAGGCTACGGCGTTTGGGCCTCTTCAGCCTAGAAAAGAGACGCTTGAGGGGGGACATGATTGAGATACAAAATTATGCAGGGGAAGGACAGAGTGGATAGGGAGATGCTCTTTACACTCTCACATAATACCAGAACCAGGGGACATCCACTAAAATTGAGTGTTGGGCGGGTTAGGACAGACAAAAGAAAATATTTCTTTACTCAGAGTGTGGTCGGTCTGTGGAACTCCTTGCCACAGGATGTGGTGATGGCGTCTACCTTAGACGCCTTTAAAAGGGGATTGGACAAGTTTCTGGAGGAAAAATCCATTATGGGGTACAAGCCATGATGTGTATGCGCAACCTCCTGATTTTAGAAATGGGTTATGTCAGAATGCCAGATGCAGGGGAGGGCACCAGGATGAGGTCTCTTGTTATCTGGTGTGCTCCCTGGGGCATTTGGTGGGCCATTGTGAGATACAGGAAGCTGGACTAGATGGGCCTATGGCCTGATCCAGTGGGGCTGTTCTTATGTTCTTATGTTCTTATGTTTGCCTGAAGATAACATCCACAAGGTCGCCAGTTCGAGGCCACCGGCACTGTGCGACCTTGAAGCAGCTGACAAGCTGAAACCGAGCTATTCCATCTGCTCTGAGCGTGGGAGGTTGGAGGCCAGAATGTGAAGCCAGATCGGAATGAAACACCTGAATGTAGTGGTTCTTGAAAGAAAGCACCTTCTTTCAAATTGTAAAAAATCCCTATTTAATAAGGGATTTAAATAAACCCTGCCTATGTAAACCGCCTTGAATAAAGGCCAAGAAAGGCGGTATATAAATAGCTGTTTATTATTATTATTATTATTATTATTATTATTATTATTATTAGTGGGGGTGGGAAAATATTGGGCAGTTCATGTAATATGTAAACATGTAATATTTACATTGTGATCCTAAGCATGTTGACTCAGAAATAAGTTCCAGTGAGTTCAATGGAGCCATACTGTCAGGACATTGTATATGGGCTTGCAGCCTTACTTCCTTACTTCAGCCTAAATAAAGTTATCCAATCCAATGGGCCCATTCCAACAGCAGATGTTCTCTTCTGCTGTTGTAACTTCTGCATCGATGCTGCAAATGGTGTGCTGCTGCGCAAAGCCTGGGAACCTGCAACAGAAGCTTCTGGCTACTCCCAGCACTTGCTGAGGGATGGCCCAGTTCCTGCCAAGGTAAGTGAGGGAATTTTGTAGGCAGGGAGGGAGTGTAACTGGGTGGACCTGGTTGTATCCCAGTGCAAGCAGTGTGCACTGGGATGCTAACCCTGCCCCGAGCCTCCTGGCATGCCTCCTTTCTCACAGCTGTATAGCTGAGGCAGGTCCAAGAAGCTCCATGGGTGATCAAGGGGCATACGGGAGGTAAAGGAAATATTTTCCCTTGCTTCTCCCAAGCCTCCTGATTGCTTCCCCTTCACCATAGCATCAGTGGTGTCAATAGGGTTCACATTACCCAGTGAGGGAGGCCAGCACATCACCCCATGCAGTGGGCGGGGCAACATCCCAGGTGGTGGGCGTGGTGATGTACCATCAACCTGCCCCAATGGTATTTCGGATGTACCTTTTGATAGAACACAGATATTTCAATGTGGCTTGTTTCATTGCATTTTGCATGAAATTACGCATTGTTTGATATATAACATGATGGTATTATTCCTCCAAACTGTGATTTTAATTGTTTTGGTCACTAGTGGTGTCTCCCCCCTCCCACCCAGGGTGTCAACCTACTAACACCTTATTGCAGCAGTTCTCAAACTTTTAGCACTGGGACCCACTTTTTAGAATGATGATCTGTCCAGAACCCACCAGAAGTGATGTCATGGCTGGAAGTGACAACATCAAGCAAATTAAAATAAATAATTAAAGTAAAGTAAAACAAATAATTAAATAAGGGGAAGCCAGCCACCAAGTGAATTTTCTCTGTAGCCTGCCTGCAATACTCCCACCCCTGCATGCTATAGTGGGTGGTGGAAGATAGGATTGGGCTAATGTAAGAAGAGGCTTCCTTGTCTTGATTTTGTTGCTGAACTGAAAATAATTCTGAAATCAGCTTCTAAATCACATCAAATTTGGGTTCACCACCCTGAACTTTGGCAATATCCCAAGTTGCCTGCTCCCAACTCCTTCAGGTCTTTAAATGTAGACAGGAACAGGAATGTCCATATTTCTGCTCAGTCGCAACAGACTCCTCCAAACCCTTTGTTAATGTCTTTCTTAATGCTGTCCTGGGCACTGCCTCTTTGGCTATTAGCACTGATGCATGTGTAAGAGCTTAGACTCTGCAGGATGTAGGTGATGGCATGGAACACTTTCTTGACATGCAGACGTCCATTAGGCTACTGGGCTTTCATTTGGATGGATCGCAAGGATCCTGTGGTTTTGAAATAATGACACTGACTTTGATCCAAAGAAAAGTCAGGAGCTGGAGCCTGCCTCTCTGAATTTGGGGCTTTCTAGAGATGTCACCTATTAGATAAATCACCCCCCCCCCACTTTCTTGCTCTTCCTATTATTCAAGAGGTTGTTGGTTTTCAGAGTCCCTTGCAAAGGAAGGAGGTATGTGAAGGCAGAACTAACCAGTGGCGTGAGAGATTTAATTACAAGCATAGCAGTTATACATCCTTGTGAAATATTGCACTGAATGTTTATATTATTAAAAGTAGTAATGTATTAAGGCCTTGTCCTTAATGTGGTATCCTGTTTCACATTCCCAAAGCGTTGAAGAAACATAAACTAATTAATCAGCACAATATTCCTGCAAGGCAACTGAGAAAGTTTTATTAGCCTGTTTTAAAATGAGGATTCAGAAAGAGCAAGGGACAAATCCATCCTCGGTATCTCTTCCCTGAAGAAGAACAGTGCCTCAAAAGGAATCAAATGATTTGCCAAAGGTCACATAGCAAATCTCTTTGGGTATGTGGATCATAGGCTCCTGTGAACATATAATCCAAAGCTAGCCCCATTGAGATGAATGGGAGCTCCCATAAATTTCAGTGGAGCTGCACAAATGTTATTTCACATCACCCATTTCTTTCACTGGGGTTGGTATAGCAGAACTGCCTGCTAGATTGTGTTTAAGTCCTCAGCCAGAATATCATACACTGTCCTGAAGAGTGACTTTGGACATCATAGACAGTGACAGCACTGGGGGCTTTCCTCAGGCTTCTGCTTTTTGCACTTCACTGTAGTGTTCAAAGATGAACTTGCATAGGGAAAAAAAGGACAGACTGAGTATATCCTAAACTTTTGTATCTCATTTGCATGCATTCGCCTTTGGAATGATCATGGAAACACAAGAGACACCTCGGCAGACTTTAAAAAGTGCATCTGATAATGTCATCATAAACTATTTAGAACCATAGCCAAGTTATACTATGACAGTACTTTGGAGGATCACAGTTTATTCCATTCTCTTTGGACAATGCAGATCTGGCTCCTTGTATTTGAAAGCATTCAACATGGCCAGGCTCTGTTCTATCCCTTTCCCATTGGTTAGTCCACGCTGTCTTAATTTCCCATGAAAATGTATAGACTCTTCATTTCTCAGTTACTTGCAAAGACAATGGGGCTACCCGACCATCTTGCAAATCTCAGTTGGGTTGGGAATGAACCATTGAGATAGATGGCAGCTGCCCCCATTGCTCTTACAATACTGAAAGCATTTCCACAAGTCTACTCTTTCCAGTGTAGATCGTGTTCCAATACAATAAGAAGTTCCCCCAATGCTCCTGAAATTAAGACCTATTTCATTCCTGCCTTAGGTTTATTTTAATAATAGCATTTAATTTGCATATGACGATGTCCCATAATTTGTTTACATCAAATATCAAGTTAACACCAGTCCCCAACCCTTTCCCAAAGTTTCCTGATAACTACTTTGCCCCAGTCAATACATTTCCTACAAACATGCACATTTTCCTTTCTGGCCATTTACAGCAAAATACTATGTAAGAACATAAGAACATAAGAACAGCCCCACTGGATCAGGCCATAGGCCCATCTAGTCCAGCTTCCTGTATCTCACAGCGGCCCACCAAATGCCCCAGGGAGCACACCAGAAAACAAGAGTGCCCTCCCTTGTGGTGCCCTCCCTTGCATCTGGCATTCTGACATAACCCATTTCTAAAATCAGGAGGTTGCGCATACACATCATGGCTTGTACCCCATAATGGATTTTTCCTCCAGGAACTTGTCCAATCCCCTTTTAAAGGCGTCTAGGCTAGACGCCATCACCACATCCTGTGGCAAGGAGTTCCACAGACCGACCACACGCTGAGTAAAGAAATATTTTCTTTTGTCTGTCCTAACCCGCCCAACACTCAATTTTAGTGGATGTCCCCTGGTTCTGGTATTATGTGAGAGTGTAAAGAGCATCTCCCTATCCACTCTGTCCATCCCCTGCATAATTTTGTATGTTTCAATCATGACCCCCCTCAGGCGTCTCTTTTCTAGGCTGAAGAGGCCCAAACGCCGTAGCCTTTCCTCATAAGGAAGGTGCCCCAGCCCCGTAATCAATTTAGTCGCTCTCTTTTGCACCTTTTCCATTTCCACTATGTCTTTTTTGAGATGCGGTGACCAGAACCGAACACAATACTCCAGGTGTGGCCTTACCATAGATTTGTACAACGGCATTATAATATTAGCTGTTTTGTTCTCAATACCTTTTCTAATGATCCCAAGCATAGAATTGGCCTTCCTTACTGCTGCCGCACATTGGGTCAACACTTTCATCGACCTGTCCACCACCACCCCAAGATCTCTCCATGATCTGTCACAGACAGCTCAGAACCCATCAGCCTATATGTGAAGTTTTGAATTTTTGCCCCAATGTGCATGACTTTACACTTACTGACATTGAAGCGCATCTGCCATTTTGCTGCCCATTCTGCCAGTTTGGAGAGATCCTTCTGGAGCTCCTCACAATCACTTCTGGTCTTCACCACTCGGAAAAGTTTGGTGTCGTCTGCAAACTTAGCCACTTCACTGCTCAACCCTGTCTCCAGGTCATTTATGAAGAGGTTGAAAAGCACCGGTCCCAGGACAGATCCTTGGGGCACACCGCTTTTCACCTCTCTCCATTGTGAAAATTGCCCATTGACACCCACTCTCTGCTTCCTGGCCTCCAATCCACGAGAGGACCTTTCCTCTAATTCCCTGACTGTGGAGTTTTTTCAGTAGCCTTTGGTGAGGGACCGTGTCAAACGCCTTCTGAAAGTCCAGATATATAATGTCCATGGGTTCTCCCGCATCCACATGCCTGTTGACCTTTTCAAAGAATTCTATAAGGTTCGTGAGGCAAGACTTACCCTTACAGAAGCCATGCTGACTCTCCTTCAGCAAGGCCTGTTTGTCTATGTGTTTTGAGATCCTATCTTTGATAAGGCATTCCACCATCTTACCCGGTATGGATGTTAGGCTGACCAGCCTATAGTTTCCCAGGTCCCCCCTCTTTCCCTTTTTAAAAATAGGAACCTTGCACGTACCTTGCACTGTCACAAATGTGCCTTAAAGCATGTTGCAACAGTGCAGAAAATAGGGGCACCGGATGGAAGGCCCGTGCCATCCCACCTGCGCCAATGGAGGGGCTGGGGATAAAACAAGGAGAAAGACACTATGCTAAATGTGCATGTGCACATATGTGGGTGAGACTGTGTGTGTCTGTGGTACTGGTCCCTGGCACATTGTAAAAAGACATTTCTTATCCACCACATCAGAACATTTGTGAAGCACTGCCTTACTCTGTTTGGGAGAATCACCCTGTGCTGTACATTCACAGAATTGAGAACAGATGGCTACCAGGACCAGAGAGCAAAGGCCAAATTAAACAGAACTCTTTATGCTCAAACAAGACCACAAGCTAAGCATGCCTTTATTTATTTTTCTAAATCAGCCTCTAAACACACTACCGCAGAAACTGCGGCGGTAATGAGTTTCTTGACAGGCTTAAAGGAGTTAAATACCAAAGTCATAAATGTAAATGGGAGCTATGTGATGAATCTTTTGTCTCATCTAGGCAATTTTCCTTTATTCCCAAATGGAATTTTTCTACTTCCTTTGGCTAAAAGTACTTTGCCACTCAGGAGTTCATAAGAATATTTCCCTTTGTGTTTTTCCTGCCGAATGGTGGCTGGCACAAGCTCCTAGAGAAACCAAAAGTTCTCCACCTCTTTGAGCTGTCACCTGCCTATTCTATAGGCATCGCGTATAACAGATAGGGCAGAAGAGGTTGAGGCTGGGAGAGCTAGGATCACACAGGAGATGCACTCATACAGCTCTATGTCTTCTGTCTAGGATGAATCCTTGCAAAGGCAAAAAGAAAAAGAGGAGGAAAGCAGAATCCCAAAGAAAAATCCTCTTGCACATGCCCCAGCAGCAGATTTGGATTCTCTGCAGGAGATGAAATAATTCATAAGCTTTGTTTTAACATGTGGGTGGGGAGATGGCGTGCAGCTGCCATCTCTCCACCTTCTGTCGCAGTCACCCAAACGAATTTACAAGAAGAAAGAAAGCACTTCTCACTAATGTTCTTGGACAAATGGAACATTAGCCAAAAAAACCAAATGAAGAACTCTGGCTTGTAGAAACAAGCCCCTCACGAGAGACTCTCTGTGCGTTATCAGAAATAGACTGCAAGAGGTGAGGGAAAGGCACAGGGGAACGAACAAGCCCGAGTGGACTCAGAAATGCAGCATTTATAATAATTATCCATGTTTAATCCCTGTTTCCAACCAAGCATTCACTTCCTTTAATTAGTTCTCAATTAGAAACAGATTATCTAATAAATTGTACAAATAGAAAAAGGGGTTATCTCGGCATGCAGCATTCTTCAGGAAGGCCTGGGACAAAGAGACAAGATCTACGAAGGGGCCAGAACACCATGGCTTCATTTGGCTTCAAAGAATCCAAGTCATTTGATTCAAACACTGTCCGTCTCCAGCATTTGCTATGTGGCCAATGAAGTAATTCCATTATTCAATTAAAAAAGCATGTAACACTAATGGCTGAATCCTACAGTCAATTTAAGGCAGCAGAACATCCCGTTCCCCTGTCGTAAGAGGCCCAGTGATGGTTCAAAGATCTTGTCACTGCCAGGTCAGTCGCAGCCAGCATTGCAAAGCACTGTGTAGCCCAGGCTGTGCTGGCTCTAATAAGTTGGCAGCAAGGGCATGTTGTGAATGGGGAGGAGGAAAGGGGGACTTTCAGGGTGGGATGGGAGGAGGGCAGGGGCAGGGAGGGGGAGAGAAGGGGGAGAGCCTGGCCGCACCAGCACATGCCAGGATCCTATCCCCTCTTTTTGAATCCCCCCCAGTCCTTTTCTCTCCTCAGACTTACACCAGCTATATAGCTATATATAGCATCTTGATTGCTGCCTCAACCATTGGATGAAGTGCATACCTGGTTGGTGCAGTTGCATCATTGTAAATGGTGGGAGATTGGATTGGGGCCCTGTTCTAGCACAGCATTTCTCAAAACATGTTCCTAGACACCCTGGGGCTCCTTGAGACCCCTTCGGGAGTTCCACCAGCACGCCCTAAGTGACCACCAACTGCTCAGCGCTGTGCCACTCTGTGCATGTGCCAGGGCTCTAAGGCTCCCTGAGACTCTGCACATGCACCAGTGAGGCTTTCCAAGACTCTGTTTAGGAGCATAAAGAGATCCAGAGACAGAAAAGTTTGAGAACTACTGACTAGCACATGCATGAAGTTGAACTAGCATTCACTTTTGCTTTCATAGCTGTGACTGGCTCTGCAGGTGAGGTAGGGGGCACTTTACACCAGTGTTCGGGAGGCTGTAATGCTTAGCATTCCCCCCCTGCCCCCAGGAGTGCCAGTGATTTTAAGGTGACTCAGCGAATGTCTGCACAAAAATCACATCATCGAAGTTCTTTTTCTCCAAGTTAGAATTATGCATTCTTCTATAATGGGAATCCATAGGTAGCCCAAAATACACACACAGCTGGTGGAATTTCAGATAACATTGCAGAACTATGGGGGGGGGGAATCTTTACAGTCGTACTGTGCCAAGTGGTCATGAGCTTTGATTTCCAATGTTTTAAAGTTGCCATTCCAAGGTAGGCAAAAATGTTCACACAAAAGACATACTTGCTGCCCTTTTGCACCTTTTTCCCAGCCTGTTTGCAGCCACCGGCTGGGTGCCCCTGGCTTGACCACACACTGCTGGTGCTTTCATTGCTTTGCCAGCACTTTTTCAGCAACATGTCCCAACCTCGTTGCTACATGACTAGTGTGGACATTTGGATGTCTGTCCAAAAGCAGATGCCATCATTCCAAGGATAAGCACTACCTGATCGCTTGGCAAAATGACTGGGCTAAGGGAGGGACATTGGAGTTCCATCAATACTTTTGCCCCCTGCGGCCTAAATCAACTTTTATTTTTAAAAGACATTTTACAAACTCATGAGAGGATGTGGAAATGTGTTGGAAAATACGTCACTCATATTTCACTCATATGCCACACGTGTCAGGTACAGTGTATAGGATACTTGCATGTTCACATTCAGCAAGGTGCTTGCCACATTGGCATTGGGGATCGTATTTTCCCTGCAACAAAAAAACTGAAGTTTGTGTACTGTCCACATCTATTTGAAACCCTGGAGAGCTGCTGCCTGCCATTGCAGACAAGACTGAGCCAGAGGAACCAATACTCTGACTTAGCATGGCAGCTTCGTATGGCTCCATGGAACTTATATAATATTTTCAGGTGTTCCACAGTGCCTTGCGTACAATGTTTTTCCTGGAACTAACAGGCATATTCTCTCTCTCTCTCTCTCTCTCTCTCTCTCTCTCTCTCTCTCTCTCTCCCTTTTTCCCATTCCTTCTTCCCTCTGATTTTTTTCTTTCTTCTCTCCTTTCTCCTCTCCCCCATAACTGTTGTGCACTCTCTTCCTTCAGTTGCAATCCTATGCACACTTACTTAAGAGTAAGCCCGCGGATCACAATCAGGCTTTTGTATTGGCAACCTTCAGTCTCGAAAGACTATGGTATCGCGCTCTGAAAGGTGGTTCTGGCACAGCGTCTAGTGTGGCTGAAAAGGCCAATCCGGGAGTGACAATCCCTTCCACACCAGAGCAAGTGCAGTCTGTCCCCTGGTCTGTCTCCCTGGCTATGGGCCTTCCTTCTTTGCCTCTTAGCCTCAGACTGTTGGCAAAGTGTCTCTTCAAACTGGGAAAGGCCATGCCGCACAGCCTGCCTCCAAGTGGGCCCGCTCAGAGGCCAGGGGTTTCCCACTTGTTGAGGTCCATCCCTAAGGCCTTCAGATCCCTCTTGCAGATGTCCTTGTATCGCAGCTGTGGTCTACCTGTAGGGCGCTTTCCTTGCACGAGTTCTCCATAGAGGAGATCCTTTGGGATCCGGCCATTATCCATTCTCACGACATGACCGAGCCAACACAGGCGTCTCTGTTTCAGCAGTGAATACATGCTAGGGATTCCAGCACGTTCCAGGACTGTGTTGTTTGGAACTTTGTCCTGCCAGGTGATGCCGAGGATGCGTCGGAGGCAGCGCATGTGGAAAGCGCTCAGTTTCCTCTCCTGTTTTGAGCGAAGAGTCCATGACTCGCTGCAGTACAGAAGTGTACTCAGGATGCAAGCTCTGTAGACCTGGATCTTGGTATGTTCCGTCAGCTTCTTGTTGGACCAGACTCTCTTTGTGAGTCTGGAAAATGTGGTAGCTGCTTTACCGATGCGCTCGTTTAGCTCGGTATCGAGAGAAAGAGTGTCGGAGATTGTTGAGCCAAGGTACACAAAGTCATGGACAACCTCCAGTTCATGCGCAGAGATTGTAATGCAGGGAGGTGAGTCCACATCCTGAACCATGACCTGTGTTTTCTTCAGGCTGATTGTCAGTCCAAAATCTTGGCAGGCCTTGCTAAAACGATCCATGAGCTGCTGGAGATCTTTGGCAGAGTGGGTAGTGACAGCTGCATCGTCGGCAAAGAGGAGTCACGCAGACATTTCAGCTGGACTTTGGATTTTGCTCTCAGTCTGGAGAGGTGAAGAGCTTTCCGTCTGATCTGGTCCGGAGATAGATGCCTTCTGTTGCAGTTCCAAAGGCATGCTTCAGCAGGACAGCGAAGAAAATCCCAAACAAGGTTGGCGCAAGAACACAGCCCTGCTTCACTCCGCTTCGGATGTCAAAAGGGTCTGATGTGGAGCCATCGAAGACAACAGTGCCCTTCATGTCCTTGTGGAAAGATCTGATGATGCTGAGGAGCCTGGGTGGACATCCGATCTTGGGGAGAATCTGAAGAGGCCGTCTCTGCTGACCAGGTCGAAAGCCTTTGTGAGATCTATGAAGGCTATAAAGAGTGGCTGTCGTTGTTCCCTGCATTTCTCCTGCAGTTGTCTAAGGGAGAATACCATATCAGTGGTGGACCTGTTGGCTCGGAATCCACACTGCGATTCTGGATAGACGCTCTCTGCAAGTACCTGGAGCCTCTTTAGTGCAACTCGGGCAAACAGCTTTCCTACAACGCTAAGGAGAGAGATGCCGCGGTAGTTGTTGCAGTCACCCCTGTCACCTTTGTTCTTGTACAGCATGATGATGTTTGCATCCCTCATTTCTTGAGGTACCTCTCCAGCAGAGACAGAGGATTTCATGCAGCTCAGTGATGATGATCTCTTACTTCCGGAATCAGGCTTACTTCCAAGTAAACATGTATAGGATTGTATGGTTAGCAACAACAACCTGTCAAGGCAAGGGTAGGCACAAGAAGGAAGTAAGAAACCTGGGAGAGCAGTAGGGAGCAGAGTGGTGGCCTAGACCAGCCACTAACTCTCCTCTACTGCTCACCTTGACATACTTCTTTTGTCCTGAGACCAGCCTTTACCTTTTCAATCGGTAGGGAAGTAGGATGAAGTGGAAGATGGCTGGGAAGAAGGGGGGCCTAGAGCACCCCCCCCCAGTAACTCCACATGTTTGGAAACTTTTATCATGGGCACTGGTGTCCATGAATAGACCTGATGGCAACCCCTGCATCTAGCCATACTTTCAGAGACATTCTGCCTCAGCTAGTCACCTGGATCAAGATGGGAGAATGCTGGTTCAGTTGCCTCAGCCACTGGGATCTTTTCCCTCTTTCCTCTGCCACCCTGTAAACATAGTCACTATAAAAACACCCCTTCAAAGGGGGATGAAAAAATCATCCAAATGTATTAGACTCTATAGCAATAATAAAATTTGTGGTGTTATTGGCTACTGGAAATTTGGGAACAAAAGCTTTAACCAACTTATTTTCTTGCAATGTGTTGCTTTGGTTACTCAGCCTCCTTGTGGTTGAACTACACTCTATAACAGTGAGGAAAATGACAGGCACACTTAGGGATTTCATTCCACCATTCTTCCTCATTTGCAGAGTGTAGAAGATCACTTTGGCTACAGAGGCACAAATGGGCACTTGCGAAAGCAGGTTCTTAAGATCAGGCAGACAAAAAACCTTCATAAGATTTCATTGGCATTTACTCTGCAGTCAATATATAAATCTCAATGACCTCATATTCAATGAGATGCTACCTAACCCAGTTTTGCCCAGCCCACAGGTGTACACATTTGGTTCCTGTTGCATATATGCAATGCTGGGCAGAAATGGCTTTAAAGTAAGTAGATTGCAACTTGCACTTCCCTCTCTTTAGAAACCCTGGTGACATCATAAGTCCACCAGGATTACAAGATCAAATACAGAGAGAGAGAGAGAGAGAGAGAGAGAGAGAGAGAGAGAGAGAGAGAGAGAGAGACTGTATACATATTCTGTATATGTACTGTATACATACAGTATTCAAAATCAGGGCAAGTGTCTATAGGATCCAGCTCTTGACTCTTCTTTTCCAGACACCTGTATTATTACCTTGATTGTAATGCAATCTGTTGGTACTACCAAGAGTCCTGACTGCAATTTTTGGGTATATCATGACCCTAAATGGCTGGAAAAGAAGCTGTAGGAATGGATCTTCATTGTTTTTTTTTCTTCAGTAACTATATAGAGATAACTGTCCGCTCCAGAGCTCTCAAGCCAATGCTGTTGGACTATCACTGTCTCAAACCTGTACCTTTTCCTTTGAAAGGTTCCTTGCTTCCTATTCATGCTTTACTTTCAAGGTTAGGGAAACACAGGGCAACTTATTTGTGTCCAAAATACTAAAGAGTTCAAAATTAATAGTTGACCAAACAGAGATGGATGGAAGCTTCCCTGTCAGCTAGGTGGACCTCATTTTATCGGGGAATCCAGGCATGCAGGGAGGTAACAACACAGCAGAAGATGACAGCTAGATGCATTGTCTTTGCAGGTCAAGCTACCGAAATGCATCGACTCAAGAAAGGACTATTATCTCCATGGTTCAGGGGAGCAGGAGACCGGAGTCCTTCTCTAATATAAATAGGGGGAGTCCATTACTGGATCAGAGGAGGGAAAATGAAAAAAATGAAACCAGGGGGAGGAAGAATTAGTTCAATCATGGAATAAGCATCACAAATTGTATGGTTGTAACAGCACTTCTTCATTTTGGCTTAGCCACTTCTAATAGCAAAGCAATTTCAATAGCCTAGCATAATGCAGGAAGCCTAGAGACTCCTTCCCTTCCGTTCTGAAAGATCCATTTTCAGGAAAACAGAAGATATCATTGGCATCCTTCAGTCTCGGAAGACTATGGTATCGTGCTCTGAAAAGTGGTTCTGGAACAGAAGATATAGTAAGAAGAAAACTCTTTTACACCCTTGTTCTGCACTGCACCCAGATAACATCATGAGATATGCACCTGGCATTTCTTTTGAAATGCAAGTCTTCTGCAGCCAGCCATAGAGCTGAAATACATACTCAAAGCTTATTTTGAATTTGCCACATTCTGAGTTTTCTGCCAGTGTTCCAAGGTAGAGCAGGCACCTGATCTGTTGGCCACCTGCCTGATAGCCAGATGGTTGAGGACAATCACGTTCAGCGCAGCTTACCTACCTGATATACACACATGGCACAAGCGCCAATTGGCCACAATTGTATATATAAATACACACCAAGAAGGGTATGTGAGTATATATATTTCAAAGCGCCAAGTTCAAAAACAAGGGGTCATTGCCATTAACGCAAGTTGATGTAAACATAGCTACTTTTGATGCATCCTTTTACTTGGCAGACTAATTGCTCCTTCTCCAGATGAACAGTAAAATGTGAGATTGTGAGATTGCTGAAATGCTATCGCTGCACTGGGATTCCATGCACACAAGCTCACACCTTTGTGCTCAATGTTAAGCAATTCAGGACCATTGCACCGAACCTAACCCCGTATTCACAGGTACCATGAATTAAATAATACACATTGCCCATGAGCATGTATTGAAAAGATGGATGAAAAGCTGCTTCTGTGACAGATCTCAGCCGATCCTGAATCTAAGTAATGAGGACTGTTCTGCCTGGGCACCACTCCAACTCTGGTCAAAACAGGGACCTGCAGGGAGACCTACAAGGAAGCTCCTTCTTAACAAGGTAGAACTGGCAACAGCACCTGACCCTACAAAGATTTTCCATCACTCTGAGTAACGACTTGCTCATCACGCTAACGACTATGTAACTCTGCTCTTGCTGCTCCTTGTGCTTGTTCCAGCTCATCCTCCACCTTGCCTACAACCTGACAGGAGCTGCCCCCTTTACCCTTTAACTCCCCTTCTTGTTAGATGCATGGCGGGTTGGCTTCTGGTGCAGAGGTAGAAATAATCCACCTAGAAAGTTCTTGAATGGCTGTCCTGCAATGGTGTGTTCATTTCCATCAAGGGCCGCTCTTGTTTGCGCTTCTGCCCAAAGTGACCTCCTTCCTATTGATCAGAACAGTCAATGAGCTTAAAGAATAAAAAGTTCCTTTTTCTTTCCTGATTTCTTCTTCTTTTTCTTCAGTTTAATTATCTGAGGTAGATAAGCAGCTGCAGGCCAATTAGAAGACAATTACCTGCTGTAATCAATGCTGGTTTGGCAGGAGGAGGACCAGCCAAGGAACCAGACAAGGTCTTGAGAAACATGTGAATGAGAATGAGCAGCTGTCCTGTGCCAAACTCTTCTGAAGGAGGTCCCTTATTCCTTCTTCTGCACCTAGTACTAATAATGTCACAACCACTAACCTCAGGACCAGCAACTGTTACCCTGCACATGCCTGATCTTGGAAACTAAGCAAGGTCAGGCCTGGTTAGTACTTGGATGGGAGACTGCCCAGGAATACCGGGTGCTGTACGCTTATACCATAGTCTTTCAAGACTGAAGGTTGCCAACCAACTAACCTCTGGGAGTCTCAAACATCTAAGCTGGAAACTTTCTCCCCATGGCATCGCCCCTCTCCACTCTCTGATGTCTGTGGGATATAAGACTACAGAAGGGCTCTGGAAGCAAGTCTGGGATGATAAACAAAGATTAAAAAAAACTTTTTTTGCAGATTTGATGAAAGTAACATTGTAAGAGTGGTGGTAGCTGTTTAGAGGCACCTCTGTTGATTTGTAAAAAATCATATCTTTTGGGGGGGGACTGGAGTAAACATTGAGAAAATTAGTTCTGGAGGTTTTTTAATGGGTTCAGCTCAAATGGAGACAGACTGGGTGCGGATGGCCCACAACAGCATCAAATTCCTCTCTTGCTAAAATCCATGATAGAATTCCGGACCCTACCCACTCCCCAGTGGATTGGATTTAAAAGATTCTACGCATTTTGTATTTTTGCAGAAAGTTACATATTTAAATGAATACCTTGCAATGTCCTTAGCCTAAGGTCATCTTGTCAAATCTAAATGGATATAGACCTGAAACTGTGGGGAACTCTGAGGCTTCCAAGGAAGAACTGAATAGCAGGTATAATACATTCATATATAAGGGTGTGATAGATCTTAAGAAGTTTTTTAAACAACAAGTCCTTATATAAAAGGCACAGCTTTTTTAGTGTATCCAAGAGTAGGCCTTTAGACCTTGCCAAATTTAACTCTTCCCAAAAGTTTTTAACCCCCACTCACTTACTGAAACCTAAAATGCAGCCCAGCTTAAGAAAGCTTTTAAGTCACACACACCCATGTGAAAATTGCTTGATTGTGAAAATAAATCAGTTGACGCATGTAACATCATTAACGAACCCAAGTACATATTTCACAGTGAATAACTTACTCCGTAGAATGGGCTTCCTTTTCTTCTTGGAGTTGCAAACACATCATGATTGTCTTGCATGTATTCATTATCTGAAAATATCGTTTTAAAATTTTGCTATTCTTACGATACAAGTGTGAATTGCAATTGAACCTGTAATTTCAGCTGCCACCAGACAATTGGGGTGAGAAATCATTCTCATCAGAGAGAGGATGAAGCTCACAAATTACTCAGGGACAAACTAGGATTTGGCTCTAGAGGAGAGGTTTTCAACCTGTGCATTGATGTGCATTGATGTGCCACGCGTGGTCTGTTGGTGTGCTGCAGGGGTGTGGGGGAGGGTCATTTGTTAGTAGGGCCATTAGGGGATATGAGCCCCCTGCTGGCAATGCAGTGTGCCTTGTTAATCATAAAAAAATAATTGTATGCCTTGACAATCTTAGTGCCTTATCAGTGTGCTGTGAGATGGAAAAAAAAACTGAAAATTGCTGCTCCAGAGAATGTGTGGAATGGTGCTATGGGTGCCAGAACACAACCAAAAGAACTTGAAAAATCTTCTTACTCAGGAAACATTGTGGGGAAACCAAAGACACAATCAATCCCCTCTTTCATGTGCACCTTTCCTCAGCTGGTTGCACAGTCATTGTGTCATACACACTACAACATCCATGACCAATAACAAGAGCTCTTTCATTCTTCGCACACAGATATATGGTTCTCTCAAGGCTTCTCCAATAAGGAACACAGTGGCCTGTTGAGGAGGAATAGGCTATTGTACATGAGACATGCAAAGAATTCCCTTCTTTGTCAATGGCTGGGTTCAATACAGTACTTAGTACATTCCCTGGATGCAATAAGTGAGGAGAAGGGCAACTGCTCCTACTTCTATATAATCCACTAGTCCAGTTCAACTATCGCAGGAGTGCACCTATCATATTTTGGGAATCATTCATCTAGGGTAGGGGCGTCAAACTCATTTCATACACTGGGCTGGATAGCATTCGTTGCACTCGTTGCACCTGCTCATGATCACAAGTGATGTCATTAAGCAGGAAGTGATGCCATTAAAGCAGGTGATGACCAGAAATAAGCACATTTTTGCTCACTTAGGAACTCATTTGCTGCAAATGACAGAAGAGAAAATATGCAAATCTTGACAAGATATGGGAGATCCCAATTATCACATGGGCTGCCCTTTAAACAGCACCACTTCTTCTTAGGTGTCACTTTGTAGCTCAGCAGCTGAGACATGCTCTGCAAAGTAATGCCTCAGCAGAAGCAGCACTGTTGAAATGGTGGCCTGCATGATATTTGGGTTCTCCCAGTGGACCTGCTGCTTCTTCCTTTCTCACCCCTCTTTGGGTGCCTCTTTCCCCTTACCATTCCTTGCCTTCTGAGGTCTTCTCCCATCTTCCCACACAGCATCTGAAAGGGTGGCATTGAGAGAGACTGGTTATCATGTGGGCCCCCTTTCAGTAATGATACCTCAACACTGCTGAAAGGGTGGCCCACATGATAATTGGGCTCTCCCAATGCCACCCTTTCATTGGTGTTGCTTCTGCTGATGCATCACTTGTGTAGTTCAGCTACTTAGAGCAGCTGATCGTGGCGCTGGGAGAACCCAAGTATCACACAGGCTGGATAAAGAGCTTCTGAGAGCTGCATATTGCCAATGGGTCTTATGTTTGACATCCCGGTCTAGGGGATCCTTAAGGCCAAATTAGATATGATCAGGGCAGGGCGGGGGGTGGGAATTTAATCTGCATCTACCATATTTGTCAGTGAAGAGGGATGGGGTGCATCTTTTTTTTTTTTTTTAAACCTGAAAAGGAGTGTGCAGTTGAAGGAAGTGAAACCCACTCTTTCCCCAACTTTATGTTCTGTAGCTTTCAGCCATTTCTTCCCAAGCTGGCTCCGAGGATGACTCAACCATGCTTGGAGAAGACAGTTTAAAACAGCAGAGCACAGTTACGGAAGATGGGTGGGGGTTAGGGTCCGCTCCCCTGCTCTGTGCTCTCCTTTTCCTGTAAAAAATAGACCTTCCCATAATAATAATAATAATAATAATAATAATAATAATAATAATAATAATAATAATAATACAGGTATTTATATACCGCCTTTCTTGGTCTTTATTCAAGACTTTATTCAAGGCGGTTTACATAGGCAGGCTTATTAATTCCCCATAGGGATTTTTACAATTTGAACGAATGTTCTATCTTACAAGAACCACAACATTCAGGTGTTACTTTCTTGATCTGGTTTCACATTCTGGCCTCCATCCTCCCACGCTCAGAGCAGATGGAATAACTCGGCTCAGCTTGTCAGCTGCTTCAGGGTCACACGGTGCTGGTGGCCTCGAACTGGCGACCTGCGGATGTTATCTTCAGGGAAATGGAGGCTCTACCCTCTAGACCAGACCTTCCCATCCTCACTGTATAGCTAAAACGGAGCAGACACAGACAGCTTTTCCCTTCATTTTCTACTAGAATTCTGTAAAATTAGAAGAAAAGTATCCAGCTCTATACGAATGTGATGAACTTGATATAGAAGAGGACAGAAGGGCAAAGATGAGAGGGAGAGACATTTCCTGCTAAGTCCACCTGAATTTCCTCTGTCTATGCTGCCCCGCATACTACAGCATAAAGGGAAGAGTTCCACTTTATTTATTTATTTCCTGATCAGCATATATCAGCTGTCAGAATGTGCTACAATAGCAAATTCCTAAATGAAGCAATTCCAATGCCGCCATACCTTGACTCTGAAAGTGAAAATCATTATATGAACGTAAATTTTTTCCCTAATCACCGTTCGTCTTTATGATGAAAGGGTAGTAAAGTACCCAAGTTAAACGATAATGAGCTCAAATGTAAGATGTATTTGATCAATAGAGCACACAGATCAATGCATTCAGGGACAAGGGTGATCTCTCATGCCTCGGATGTGTTGTGAGCTCAGGTGCCAAAACACTCTCTGCACGGAGGCTGGCAGCACTGTATGGATAGCCCACAATCTGAGGAGATGACTCAATAGCTCAAATTAAGGGGCTATTTGCCTCATGGACTATTATTGAAACTAATATGTGCATTAGAGCCTCTGATGGTCACTTGCAGCTCTCTGAAAAAAAAGGATTTCGTTATTAGCTTTTATAAGTGTCTACTTGCTATTTCTGGTCCAAATTATTCCCCAACAAATATTAATATGCCTGAGGTCCCACAAACCATGCTGCTAGACTTCTGAGCCTAAGAGGGAATGTTAGATCTGTTTTCCCCCAAAGCAGCTTCTCCTTCAATGCCACATGGCAAACAGTTTTTGAAACTGAACTGGAATTTTAAAAACAGACTGTGATGTGGTATGGGGTGGCCAGCGGTTCCAGGGGGTATATAAGAACATAAGAAGAGCCCATTTAGTCCAGCTTCCTGTATCTCACAGTGGCCCACCACTGTGTGCTCCCACAGTGACTCAGGGAGCACACAAGACAACAAGAGACCTGAACACTTATGAGCACTTTGGGGACAGGAAACCATTTATTTATTTTATTATGTAAAGTGCTTTGTGAACTATTTTCGTTGAAAAGAGGTATTGCAAGTATTCTGAAGAAGGAGAAGAAGAAATGGGGGGGGGGACTTGAAAAATAAGGGATAGAATCCAGGGTGCATCAACAGATTCTCCCCATCCCACAACCTCCCCACCCCCTGTTCCTACCCCCTCCCTACCCTGTTTTGCCCCCACCACTGCCTTGCGTACTCTGGGGGGGAAGGTCCAGGGAAGTCGGGCAATGGATGGAAGCGCTGCCACCTCTTGTGGCAGTGCTCCCAAAATGGCCACCGATGGCGTGCTCCGTGCTCTGTCAGCAGCCATTTTATGATAGCAGGACTCTGTTCTGCTGTTGTAAATAGCTGCACATAACAGTCCAATCCCAGATAGGATTGGGCTGTTAATTTTCTCTGGAGACTTATGTAAGCCAAATGCATCTATCATGTGTCCACAGTATCAAGGCCACTTTCAGGCCAATTTGACCAATTTGGTCAAACTGGTCCCTGCTCCTAAGAGGCCCCTGCACTAGACACTTGCCGAGCCTGAGAGATCACTTCCAGGCAGTGCCTCACCTAGCCAGCAAAAGTGACACTGCCTGAGCTGAGCAAGCACTTGCAAAGCCCAAGCGTTCTGCCTGGCCCCAGTATGCTATAGATTCCTTAGAACACTGTTTCTCAAACTTTGAGGGAGCTTTACTCCCTCAGTAAGTTCTTGCAGGGGAGGTGATAGCAGGCGCACAGCACCTCCTGCAAAACAGAAGTGCTTTGTGCCCGCTTTTTGTGAACGTTCCAAGTCTCAAGGAGTGCTGCGGAGGGCCGCGCAGGGCTCCCTGTACCTCCTGCAGCCTGCTGCAGCCCTACCTTCATAACATAAGTCAAAAGCACCCCCCTCACCCCTCTTAGTGACGTGATCCTGGGGATCGCATTGCTGCATTCCTCCCCCCCCCGCCCCTTAAAGGGACGGGGGAAGCGTTACATGACGCTTAGTGACGTGATCCTGGGGATCGCGTTGCTGCATTCCTCCCCTTCCCCCACCCCTTAAAGGGACGGGGGAAGCGTTACATGACGCTTAGTGACGTGATCCTGGGGATCGCGTTGCTGCATTCCTCCCCTTCCCCCGCCCCTTAAAGGGACAGGGGAAGCATTACATGAACTAGTGGGTTGCAACCCACCAGTATGAGAACCACTGCCTTAGAAAATTCCCATTTTCCATGACTAGTTTTCCATGACTAGATAGAAGAGTCCATACTCTTCTATGTGTTTCAGTACAGTTTGCAGAATTTTCAGATGTCCTTCCTCACTTTCCCCTGTCACTTAGATAGCATGGGGGGGGGAGCTGGTGCATTTTCCACAAAGTTCCACACTTTTTAGTTTGGGGAAGCAATACGAACAAGCTTGGTAGAGAAGAGGATGATCCCCTTTCTGCTCACTTTTACCAAGTGGGACTTGGATCAATGCAGGTCATATCTGTGGCGGGCGGGAGGCGGACAGCACCCCAAATCCGCCCTCTTCATCCCCCAGCCATACACTGCTGGCACAAGCTGCATCAGCATGCTTCATGGCTGGGCCAGCTCTGCCATATGAACTAGAGATCACCACCCCTTGGAGCAAGACATGCCATGAATAAATTCTGTGCTCTGTATGAGGTAGTTCCCTCTGCTGTCAGCGCTGAATCTCCTTCCAGTCAGTTTCACTGGATGACCCCAGGTTTAGGTGTTATTGGCAGGAAGTAAATATTCTCTCTAGCCCCTTTTGCCACACCATGCATAGTTTAATAAACCTCTATTATGTCCCTCCTTAGGAAGCCTTGTTATCTTTTTCTTTAACAAAAAAGCATCAAGTATCTTTTCTCCTTCAGAAGAAGTTCCAACTCCCTGGCCAACCATGTTGGTTGTCCTCTTCAGCACCTGAGCTTTCGTATCAAGCCTTGGCAGGCTGGGAACCAAAGAGAATGAACTTCTGTTTGTGGTTGGGTTGTAGGAGGTGGGGAGATTGCTGTTCCTTGGAAGGTCAGTCATTTCAGGGCATATTTGGTGTGTGTAAGGGCTGCTGGGGCACCAGCAAGAGGATGCTGAAGGAAGAAATGAGAAGTAAAACTGTCCATTGATATAATTGCCTGGTCTACTAATTAAAATTCCTGTCCCTTTGGGAAGGCTTCTAATTGGGGCCGGGGTTGTGTTTGCGAGATGCGAACTCAACAGCATTGTCCAGGAAGGCAAGAGGATCTGGGGGTGGGAGCAAAGGGAGTGTGAATGGAAAGGGAAGCTGGAAGTTTGAAAGGAGTGAGGCGGGGCCCCCCCACCGAGGCCAAGGGGCTTGAGAGCCGTGTTGTCTTAATAATAATAAGTCCCCAAATTACTTTTGACAAGTGAAGGCGATTGGAAATAATGGGGTCCTTTGAAAAGCTCAGGGAGCATAGAAGGGAATCCATGAGATAATGAGGAAGAAAAAGGTCCACATGGCCAAAGGCTAAAGCTCTCCTCCACCACTTCCCACCTCCCAGCTGCAGGTGGCTCCAAGCTCGGGTGGCGGAGAGAAGGGCGCTAATGACAAAGACGTCCCCCACTGAGGATGTGTTGATTAAGATGCAGACTGGGGCTTGTGTGTGGTGACGATGGTGATCGAGGTCAAATTCAACAGGGAAAGTCTGGCCAGAGAAAAGGAAACTCTTCCCAAAAGGGTTGTTTCATTTGGAAAAGAACTTCCAAGAAGCGTTTTTGCGTATTCTGGTATCCCTATTCACATCTCAGAGCTACTCAGTTGCTTGCTGTTTTACGACAGTGCTTAAAACAGGGGTTTATATGCAAGATTACTTGGTTCAGAAAAAGACAGAATGTAAAAGATCATATGGGGTTGGCTGGTAGGGCTCACACTGATTTTGTGTGGAATTTTCTCTCCCTTTGACTCTTAGTGAGAAAGGAGTGTGGGGTTGTTTATTCTCACTTCCTGATTTCTTTGTTGCAGTCATCTCTTATCATTCCTCATCAGAGATGCTTAGAATATTTTTGTGGGGCTGGCCAAGCCAGGCTTATTCAAGTACAAATAGCAGAGGCTTCAGATTTTTAGCTTATCCCTTCAAGCTTTAGCTTATTTGGTATTATATCTAACGCTTTTTCACCTGGTAGGGCTCCTATGCCTTTAATAACTGTATCCTATGCTGTAATTCAACAGGTTACAATCTATACTGGGTAAGATGGTGGAATGCCTCATCAAAGATAGGATCTCAAAACACATAGACGAACAGGCCTTGCTGAGGGAGAATCAGCATGGCTTCTGTAAGGGTAAGTCTTGCCTCACAAACTTTATAGAATTCTTTGAAAAAGTTAACAGGCATGTGGATGTGGGAGAACCTGTAGACATTATATATCTGGACTTTCAGAAGGCATTCGACATGGTCCCTCACCAAAGGCTACTGAAAAACTCCACAGTCAGGGAATTAGAGGACAGGTCCTCTCATGGATTGAGAACTGGTTAAAGGCCAGGAAACAGAGAGTGGGTGTCAATGGGCAATTCTCACAATGGAGAGAGGTGAAAAGTGGTGTGCCCCAAGGATCTGTCCTGGGACCGGTGCTTTTCAACCTGTTCATAAATGATCTGGAGACAGGGTTGAGCAGTGAGGTGGCAAAGTCTGCAGATGACACCAAACTCTTCCGAGTGGTGAAGACCAGAAGTGATTGTGAGGAGCTCCAGAAGGATCTCTCCAGACTGGCAGAATGGGCAGCAAAATGGCAGATGCGCTTCAATGTCAGTAAGTGTAAAGTCATGCACATTGGGGCAAAAAATCAAAACTTCACATATAGGCTGATGGGTTCTGAGCTGTCTGTGACAGATCAGGAGAGAGATCTTGGGGTGGTGGTGGATAGGTTGATGAAAGTATCAACTCAATGTGCAGCGGTGGTAAAGAAGGCCAATTCTATGCTTGGGATCATTAGAAAAGGTATTGAGAACAAAACAGCTAATATTATAATGCCGTTGTACAAATCGATGGTAAGGCCACACCTAGAGTATTGTGTCCAGTTCTGGTCGCCGCATCTCAAAAAAGACATGGTGGAAACGGAAAAGGTGCAAAAGAGAGCAACTAAGATGATTACGGGGCTGGGGCACCTTCCTTATGAGGAAAGGCTACAGCGTTTGGGTCTTTTTAGCCTAGAAAAGAGTTGCCTCAGGGGGGACATGATTGAGACATACAAAATTATGCAGGGGATGGACAGAGTAGATAGAGAGATGCTCTTTACACTCTCACATAACACCAGAAGCAAGGGACATCCACTAAAATTGAGTGTTGGGAGAGTTAGAACAGACAAAAGAAAATATTTCTTTACTCAGCGTGTGGTTGTTCTGTGGAACTCCTTGCCACAGGATGTAGTGATGGCGTCTGGCCTGGACGCCTTTAAAAGGGGATTGGACAAGTTTCTGGAGGAAAAATCTATTACGGGTTACAAGCCATGATGTGCATGTACAACCTTCTAATTATAGAAATGGGCTATGTCAGAATGCCAGATGCAAGGGAGGGCACCAGGATGAGGTCTCTTGCACCAGGATGGTGTGCTCCCTGGGGCCTTTGGTGGGCTGCTGTGAGATACAGGAAGCTGGACTAGATGGGCCTATGGCCTAATCCAGTGGGGCTGTTCTTATGTTCTTAGGTGAAGTCTTTACTAACATGATAATCCAATGACTGGGCTAGCTTTACAAACTGAATTTCTCCCACCATGAAGCTGCTAAAGGCAACATCACACACACACACCCCTCTAAAATGTTACCAGATCAATAGCATTTTACTCATTAAAGGCCCACATTTGCAATTAAATGTTTATTGGACCACTTTAATTGGAAGTTTGAGAAATTAAAGATACACACAGGCTGTTTTGAGTCTGATGGGTCCCTGTAACAGGGAATGCCAAATAAAATATTAAAGAACACCTTTCTTCAATGAGTGTTTGCTTTTTAAAAATTAAATTTCAAATTGTTTTACACTGCTTTCAGTATCTCCAAAACCTACATGCAGTATCTCAAAGCATCTATATGGAGGTTGCTAATAAATAGAGTTGTTGGCATTTAATTGATTGCTTTGTTAACAGACAGATGATTTAATATCTCAAAAGTGTTTTATCAGATGACGACTGTGCAGTTGAAGTCCTATGCATGCTTTCTCAGAAGACCCACTGTGTGCACTTAAAATTGCAGAATTAGTTTATCTTTGTTTATAATCCCATGCACACTTACCTGGAAGTAAGCTCCATTGAACTCAGTGAGCTTACTTCTGAGTAGACATACATAGGCTCGTGCTGTTTGGCCCCTAATTACAACTTTACTGTTGATCTCTTTAACCTCCCCTCCCAGCCCTACTTTTAGTCTAGCTTTTCAACTGGCTGGGTCAGATGTAAACCAAAGTAATTTCAAATCCCCTAGCAGTGGCCTGTTGCCTGACTGCCAGGAGTTGTGATTGCTTGGAGAGATCACAGCTAACATTCCCTGGTCTTGTGAAAGAGCTGAGCAACTGGAAGGGGAGAGGCACAAGACTGTCTGCATTTTTTCCCAACAGTTTAGGGTCAAGTTTGATCCTTGGCCAGGTCAGCTCTTTTACACTCGAACACGCCAAAGTCAAAGGAGAGCATCCTTGCACTGCTGGAGCTCAGCTGGGGGGAGACAAATAACACAAGGTTCAAGGAAAGCCTGGGAGAAGCAGTGGGAAGAAAAGGCATCCTGTGGAAGGGAAGATGTAGAGCTTGACCGAGAATAAAGTGCTCTTCTAATGTCTGCATCCATCATGCAAACACAAGCTCTAATTTTTTTAAAGGGGTTGTAATAATAAAGAGTGGTGGTGTCCCATCCAAAAAATACTCCGTCTCCCATCTCTGCTTTTTGGCTAATTAACACCTCCTTTTCCAAGAAATAGCAGCTGCTGTGTGCAAAGGAATGACTACAGACCTCATTCGTTTGAGCAGTTAACAAAACTTATTGCTCTAAAGCAGTGATTTTCAATCTTTTTCATCTCATGGCACACTGACAAGGCACTAAAATTGTCAAGGCACACCATCAGTTATTTGACAATTGACAAGGCACACCATGCTGTTGGTGGGGGGCTCACATCCCCCAATGGCCCTACTACTAAATGACCCTCCCCCAAACTCCCACAGCACACCTACAGACTATTCACAGCACACCAGTGTGCCACGGCACAGTGGTTGAAAATGGCTGCTCTAAAGGTAAACACACTCCCTACAATTCCTCTTGTCCAGAGGCTTTCCTCTCCCCCAAAACTCCACTTAGTGGGTAAAGGTCTGAAGCCTCCAGTCCAATCTCCAAAAGCACAGTCCAGTCTTCCCAGTCCAATCTTCCCAGTAGTAGTTCACTGTAGCAGAGTCCCACCTCTGTGTCTACCAGCAGATAGTCTCCTCCTCTGTGTCAGAGTCCTCCAGCAGGGTCCTGGCAGTCCTCTCCTAATGTGTCCTCCAGCAGGGTCCTGGCAGTTCCCTTCTCCCTGTGTGGGTGGGTGTCCCTCTGGAGCTGCCTTTAATCCTTGTATGTCCCGTTACCCAAAATGTAGCTCATCTGTGAGCTACTTCATTAGTTCATGTCCATACAAAGTCCCACCAAAGTCAAATGAAGCTCAGGTGTCCATCAGAGTCTCCATTGGCCTTGATTGATTACAGCTGTGGAACCAGAACTGCCCTTCCCAGGGCTGTCAACCAGCTGTCAAAACATGGAATCGCTGTCAACACCACATCATCGACCTGATAATCTTCTGATCTTCCATTACAGGTGGTGCCAGGGCTTCCAAGAGGAATTTTGCCAGGGGGTACAAAGTTTCCTTTGGTCCCCTTCCCAGAGGGGGAGAGGAGGGGCAAAATAGAGTGGGGGGAAGGGTGATGATGGGGATGTGGGCAGGGGGTGAAACAGGGTGGGGGAGGGTGGCACAGCTGGAAAAGTATTTGAAGTCCAGGTCTACTGGGCTTCCCAATGCAGAGCCGAGATCCACCCACTCATGCTGCACTGGCAGCTAGATGTAGTAATATGAAAAACCAAACACACTCCTAAATCGAAAATAGCAAATAATACTAAAGAGAGTGCTTTGAGGACAGAGGAACTGCAGTAGTGGAGTGGAGGATGCCTATGCCATATCAAAGAAGTAATAGTTTGTTATGTTTTTTACAAAATAAATATTGAATAGCAGCAGGGAGGGATCTAGAGCTTTGGGAGAAACATTTCAGCAGCTCTGTAACAAGCTGAAAATCCCAGACAATCAGACTTCCCATATTTCTGTATTATCATCACAATGAAAACAAAACAGTATCAAAGGTTGCCTCTCCGAGGAAGGGCTACAGCACAAGCCTATTACAACCCTGTATTGTGACTGCCATTAAAAGGAAGCAGAGAAGAGGAAAATCCTGCATGGTGTATCATTATGGTGACTGCCGGGCTTGTTACTGAGAAATCAGAGAGAATAAAGATGAAAATACCCAACTTTTATTTCCCCAAGATTTACACCTGTTACAAAGGGCAAAAGGTGTGAAGGAGCCATAAGAAAAAGGAAGCTTTTATAGAGATAGATGTCCCTTTCTCCTTCCTTCCTGAACATATATCCCATTATAGATTGTGACAAATCATGTGTATTCAGAGAGGGAGAGATGCAGCACAGCACTTTGAGAAAACAAAATGAAGGCAGGGACTGGGCAGGGACCTGGGAGATGTAAGATGTCAGGTGGCTGTTTGTTTCGCCCCACATGTGAACTTTTTTTGGTCCTCCTTCATTACAGATGTTTTCAGTGTTGCCTTGAAGCAGTTCCCACACCACGATGGTAATGTCAGGACTGGCCTTTAGTGGGAGATCTTCTACCCCTGAAATTTGACTACCCCTCTGAGCTGATGTGATTTACCAAATTTCAAATGGCTAAGAGCCAATCACTTGACATCATTATGCGTTAATGGCAGCTTCCCTTTGCTTAACTGCTTAAGGGCCTAATCTTATCCAACTTTCCAGCACCAATGCAGCTGCAATGCAACCCCCGAGGTTAAGGTAACATTCTCTTACCTTTAAGAGGCCTCCATGACTGTCGTCCCCCGTCCCCCCCCACACACACTGCAGGATGCAGCGCATGCCCTGTTGGCATGGCTGCATCGGCTTTGGAAAGTTGGATCAGATTGGACCCTAACTGAATCCTCTTTTGGGGGGATGCTCTTATTGATTAGTTAGCAGCTGTGTTGGGCTTGGGGGATCACTAGTTCTACAGATTTGCTTTACAATGTGTAAATCAACTGCTACTTAGAAAGCTCTGCTAGAAATCAACAGCAAATGTTCTCTTACTGTTGTCCCACCTTTGTGTTAGCAGTGACAACTCAGCAGTACCATTATTTGAAACCTACCTTACCAATATTTTCCTCTAACACCATACCATGATCTAAAAGTGCAATCTGCAATGGGGGAAATAGATGTCCACTCCACAAGAGGAGTGCAGCTTGTTCTCTGTTTGTGGCATGATTGGGACTGAATTGTATAATTGGTCCGGGGGGGAGGGGCAGTGTCCTGTTTGGGCTCTGAACCTGCAATGTGTTATCCAGGTCTGGGGGCACTGATCAGGAGTACATTGCTAATCAAAGCAGATAACAGGATGTGGTAGCAAGGCATAAGGTGACACTACTGGCTAACAGAACCACTTCAGATAGCTGGTCAAAAACAGCAGAAGTTGGCCTGACTTTCATCTAAATGAGCCGTTACACAAAGTTAATGTGTAGTTGGTCGGAATCCAAAGCTCAGCTGAGATCTTACCAAGCAGCAGGATGGGTGGGAAGAGAAGTAGATGCTGCAGGGCCCAAGGAGAGGAGGAGATGGTGTGTGAGAGAAGGCACTACTAGGTCCAAGAAGTAAGAAGGCCTAAGGTTGATGGTCCATGGGAGTGTGAGGAAGAGGAGAAAGTCTACAAGAAAATGACCAGAGGAAGAAAGGTGCATTTTGCCACAAGCCAGAGAAGTGAAGAAGACTGAAGTTTGTTTGCTTACAAATTTATACCTTGCTTTATCTCCCTGATGGGCATTTAAGGAAATGAACCAACCATATCTTGGTTGCAGTCCTTTCGCTTGTAAATCACTTACTTCAGCAGCAGCCCTGGCCTCTTTCGGTCTCAAATTAAACTTCAGAGTTTTCTTCCATCTCGATTTCAGACCTTCTTCCTCTAGATCAGAATGATCTTATGTCAGTTCCCTGAAATAAAGCATGAGAGATGAAGAGGAATTTGGTGATTGCTGGGGGAGAACCTCTATAGTGCTTTACAGGGGGGTTCTTTGTATGATAAATGCATTATTACATATCTCAAGGAACAGATGACATTATATTGCTTTACATTTGTGATATTTTTGCTCCAGGGTTCCAGGATGATTTGCAATGGTGAGGCAAGGGGGAGATAACAAATGGCTGTCGAGAGCTGATGAAAAATGAACTTTCTCCCCTTCTGTTATAGCATTAAATAGCTATTTGTATTACAGCAATTTCTTTCTTGTGGCATCCTGAGATATAAAACTTTATTTGTTAATGCCACATTATTTAATTTAAGCTGTCTGGAAGATTCCTTTAATAAATTTGCTTTCTGAAAGAAAAAAAAAATTACATGATTGTATACATTGATGTTTAGAGCATAAATCTGATGACACAGCATGTTGGGAGAGTATTAATATGAGACCAGGAGAGAGACACAGCCACTTTAACTGACGTAAATCACAAACCCTTTATGGCCTATCCTTAAGAACCACTGGCAACAGAGTTAAGTATGCTTAAACCACAGTGAGATCAAAGGACTTAAGGAACACCACTTTCATGGATTGTGGTCACAGACTTATTATGATGAAATGTCATCACTGCTACATCAGCGTAGTGCTATAACTTGGGCAAGTGGAGAGAGTGTTAAGGCTGAATGCAGGAGAACCAGGTTCAAATTCCTGTTAAGCCATCGACCCTACTAGATGGTCTTGAGTTACCATTGCATCAGCTACTCCACCTCACAATGATCATACACTGGAAAGTGGCACTGGAAGAACTGATGACACGCTGGCAGTGTGAACATAGAATATTGTTTGTTATGGCACTGGGGAAATGGCCCATTGTCTCAAGTAGAGGTCTTTTCCAAACTGATCCCTGAGAACCTTGAATGGGAGATGCCAGAGACTGAAAATGGGACTTTTCCAGCAATGATCCTCAAATTGTGATATAGGGAACAAAGCACCTAGAGGTCAAGGTTCCAGAAAGGAATAGGATCCTGAGTAAGTAGAGCTTTCCTCCCTCAACAGTCAAGGCATGGATGGGTTAAATGCCCCTAAGCTGGGAACTCCCCACTAATTTGCATTGGATTCATGGGGATATACATTGGATCAGAACCAAGTAATTGCTTCTAAGCCAGAAAATCTTTCTTTCTTTTTGTATGCTCTCTCTGCCGATGGACCCACACGTGTCTAATTAAATTGTAACCATTTTAATTGGTGGCTGTTGTAATTTGAATAAGCTGAGAAACATGCCTTTTTTCAAAGCAAGGTCCCTGTTTGCATGGAGAGATTTCTATACACATGCAACCATATGAGCAGGGGCTCTTTTAATAATACTTATTGCTTATTAAGCCCCTAAGAAGAAGGCAGTGTAAGTGCATAAACTGAACAGTGACATGTCCCCCCATGGAGGTCAGATGCACAATCTCACTTCCCCCTTCATCCATGTGTTTATTTAACAACTGAAGGGGGCTTGTGCCTCTGTCATGTCACCATCACTGTTCTGAAATAGAAAAAAAGTATGTTTCCAGCTCAGACTCTTCCTACAGTGGCCAGGTGGCTTTGAAGTTCAAATAAATTCTAATACTGTCAAATATGGAATATTGCGTGTCTGTGCAAAAGGGGTTTATCCCATGTCATAGCCTTCAGAAACTGAGCTAAGATGAAACAGGCTTTTTGGTTTTGCTTTCACTGTTATTATTTTTGAAAAGCGCTCTGGATTGGTTAGATTTTTTATTTTTATTTTTTAAACAGGGGGATGTTGCTTTAGAGTGCCCTCTTGAAATTTCATCTGTGTTTTGGTCACATCCTGGACAGCATGATCAAGTGTGCGGAAGACTCCAGTGGCTGTTTTTTAAGAGACTCAGGGAACTGTGTTCTCCCTGAGTTAGCCCACAGGGCACAGCATTGTCTTGTTTTGCTGGCAAACTTTGAAGTGCAGAAACACCTCATGATGCCTCCATAGTTAAACCACACATCAGTGCCTGGCTGATTGCCAAGAAAAAAAAAAGTAAGCAGCTGTGCCTAAAATGGACTGTCACAAGTGAAAGGTCACATCCAGGCAAAATATTTGTGATGTAGGAATTCATCCCACCGAATCATTGCCATTTGGCTGACTCCTGCTGCAGAAGGAAAGGCAAAGACACAAACAGCACAATCCTATGCATGTCTACTCAGAAGTAAGTCCCATTGAATTCAATGGCACTTACTCCCAGGATAGGGTATGTTGTTTTGCAGCCTAAGGCCCTCTTCATTGCCTGGCAAGGACGAGGATAACTAACCCTAAAGTTAACTATAAGCAAACACACGTTCTTCCCATTTTCCCCTGCCTTCACTTTCTTCCCCTTTCTTTTATCCCCCTTGACTCTCTTTTTAGAATGTGAGCCTCTTTGGGCTCATTCTGTGAAAAACATCATGCACACAGATGGCAATGCACTCATGGGAGGGGTGTTTTGCCCAAGGAGACCCATAGGCAGCCAGGCGTCCTACGCAGAGGTAAGTAAAAAATACCTCTGGTTTGCCTTCTGGTTGCCCCTTCACCACCACCATTGAATGCAGTGCATGCTCCATCAGTGTGGCCGCATCATGGACAATAGTGTGGGGAAGGATTGGGCTGTTAGATTACAAAGCTTCTTCAGGGAATCTCAGGAGTTGCACTGCTTTCTTGTTCCCAAAGGAACTTCTCTTAGCTGTGCTCACAAGGCTGCACAATGCCCTTTAAAAAAAATAACACCGCTTTGGGGGCTTTTACAGTAATCTGTTCAAGGTATGATTAGTAACTTGGATGTGGCCTAAGGTAAAGAAAGACCTGATTTTTGTGTGGTTGCTGAATTGTTGGGGGGGGGGAGTTCTTCCTCCCTGAACGTGCAGATTTTGCCACAAAATCAAGTCATTAAAACTTGGCACACGGCTACTCAGTAAGCCTGAAGGGGTAAAAGGTGATGAAATCTATCATCTTGGTCCAAATTCATCCTGGGTCTGTGTGTGTGTGTGTGTGTGTGTGTGTGTGTGTGTGTGTGTGTACCATATCAGAATGGGTAATCCTGTCTGGGTTTATGTCAAATGAAATGCAGTCCATTTGACACATAATGCAAGCAGTGAGAAATTGTGAAGGAGTCTAGCCTTTGAACACTGAAAGCTGTTTAAGCATACGGCTTCATTCTTCTCTACTATGGTAGGAAATAGTGCCAGTCTCAAAGATAGTGACTTACAGGTCAATCCTATCCCCTGCTAGCCCGTAGCATGCAGCTCTGCTGCCAGAACATGTGCTGCATCCTGTGGAGGGGCAACCAGACTGCCCCAGAGACGTAAGTAAACCTTTTTCTTACTTTTCTTCCCCATAGGCACCTGGCCTCCTGTGGGTCTCCTTAAACCTACACCAGCTATTTTGCTTGTGTAAAGCTGAGGAGACTCAGGCATTTCGTGAATGGGAGCGGGGGAAAGGTTCTCAGTTGCACCACTACTTCTTTGACCTCCCCCCTTGGCCCATGCCAGACCATTCATTCACTACTTCTGAACAGCCCCCACTGACCTAGCTTCTCTGGTCGCGGGTCACTCACGCAGGCCCCCCCCCAATCATTTGCACCAGTGGCATCAAAGTACATGACAGAGGTGCAGCTTTCATGCGAGAGTCCCAGGCCTTATGGTGGTGAATCGCGAGAACTAGATTTGAACTCCCTTGAACTAGAATTGAACTGTTGGCTCCTAGATCCCATTAGCAGTCAGCCATACTCAGCTAACCCCCGCCAAACAATTAAATCCATTTATCTAGTGTGATGTCAACATGTATACACTTTTGACTGTAACACCCTTAATGGAATTCCATCTTCCACAGTTTGAAACAACCAGGAATCCCGTAAAAAAACATTTTGTAAAATGCTTCTCTCCCCAAGGCACACCATTTTACACCTTTGTCTGTACTTCTGCCAGTGGAACTGTCGCAGGGATAAACAGCCAGTGGGGCATGCAAAAGCTGGTTGCACTTGCTTGCTCTCTCTCTCTCTCTCTCTCTCTCTCTCTCTCTCTCCCCCCCCCCCTTCCCTTTAACTAAATTCACAAATTGCTCAGGAAACCTTGCAAAGTGCAAATGGATTGTTTCACCCTGCTCTGCTGGGAACTTTGAACAAACCCTGAGATGCTGCTTACCGCAGGGTGTTGCTATCAGAAAAGTCTTCGGTCTCAAGGCTTTTAGTCCTTCTAAATTCTTTACATCCCAAGTCTCTCTTCTGAGGAATGCTTGATAAAAGAAGCACTGTCTTAAGACTTGTCTGGTGACTCTGAAAACTTTTATTCTATTATTGCCATCCAAATACATAGCTGACCGCCAAACTGTCTTCCAGTTGGAGCTCTTCAATGCAGGAATGTCAAACTCAAGTGGTTTTTAGAGGACCAAATTCATTGCCCAGCATGTGCTGAGGGAACCATATTGTTGCTACAAAAAAAGTGTGTGCCCACTGCCACACGGCCCAGACTGTACTGACTAGACCAGACTGTACTGGTAAGTTTGCAGCGGGGGCAGCCTACACCAAATTTGTAACTTGGGTTTGGGCTGCACCATTTCACAGGTGAGGGCTCACATAACAGAATGCTAAGATACGTTCCCAAAGAAAATGGCAGTACCAGGTGAAGGACACGGCAGGGTTGGAATCCTTGTTCTTGACACAGCTTTATCATCTCAGTGAGAGAACTAGGCATAACATTTCCACCTTAAATGAACACTGAAGTCAAAAAACAAAACAAAAGCACCCTGAAATGACTCCTGTAGCATCGGTGAGGTATCTGTTCGTAAGTATTTAGAGCATGAATATGATGGCAAAAAGATATTGAGTATACTTGTATCTTGCGTCATAGCTTGCTGAGTCATGCCACAGCTTCCATGAATGAGTCAGCTCTTTGTCTATTTGTGGCATCGGATTGCTATTTGTGAAGATGGCTCAGAAATGTGTATGGAATATGGTGAGATCATCACAGGCCCTACTGAGGGCAGATAGGGCCTAATGACTCCAGGTCTTATCTTTGACACCTCTGGTTTAAAGGACAATAGCACACCTATTTACCACATTTAATAGCACACCTATTGAATAGATACAGTGTTTATTTTCTTACTTAGTATGCAAGTTATTGATGTTTACTGAATGAATACCTGACACTGTGCCTCTTTTGAACTTTCTTGGAAATTGATTAATACATCAACAGAGCACTGTGGCTGTTGCTTCTCTATGGCAATGCCATTAACATCTGTAAAGAGGAACTGTGTGGGTCTGGCAAACTATGTGGTTCTTCCCATGCTATATTATTAACCCTCAGCCAAGGATGAGTCAGCCACTACTTTACAGCCAGAACTGTTTACTATCCAGAACTTACACTGACAAACCTTGCAATCCATTACCGTAAGTCCCAGAGCGATAGCAGGGAAGCCACTCCACCGTTCGGCACCTTTTGGTGGGCTGTGGCCATCAGAGCAAATGGCAGAGACTGTGCATGGGTGACAGTAGCCTGGTGAACATCTTCCGTTTCCCATCAGTACTGGCAAGTTGGCAGCAGGGGTGGTCTGTGAGATGGCTGTGAGCACATGGGCCAGGCTGGGGGCGGTTTGGGAAGGGGAGGATCTTAGCGGCAGCCACCCACACTGAAATCCTATCAACCCCTTCCTGATTGGAACCTGCCCCCAGGAATCTTCTTAGACTAAACAGCTTTATGACTGTCGCAAACGCAACAGTACCAATGTGTGTGGCCTGGCCACCGCTGCAAACAGTGAATGGCTGGGTCCATGCAAGACATACTCCCCACTGGAGCAAGACAGTGCGCATACAACAGAGAGGGAGGCAGGAAGGGATTGGAAAGGGACAGAAGTGGACGGAATGGGAAGGAAATGGGGTAGGGAGGAGGGCAGATCAGGCCCAGAAGGGGACAGGTTCAGTGGCAGTGGTGTCCGCCAAATCCTAACCCCCATCCCAGCCCTGATCCGCCTTCAAGGGTCAATGCAGATTTGAGCCAGCTACAGAGATCCAGGCTGACCCATGGCAGTTGCTAGGGCTTACCTTGGGGCAAGGGACCAATGTTCTCTTACTCCAAGGAGGCCTTAATATGACAAAATTCCCCTGAGGAATACAGCAGAAGCTGCTGCATCATCGCGTGGAGAGTTAGGACTGGGCTGCTAAATCTGCCAAATACACATTGCAATGGATAAACATGCCAAGCAACTGAAAAAGTAAGCACTCCTAAGTCTGCTTGAAGCATGGTAATAGGCAGGGCAAAACCTTGCCACAAACACACCCCTTCCAGAGACAAATATGCCTTCCTTGACCTTAAATGAAACATACTTTCATTTCTAACATGATCAATCTGAAATCTTGCCTGCTACCCTTTTCTCTCTCTTTTTAACTCATTGTCATCTTTGGTCGAACAGGCATTGTATGTTTTTAAGCACTGCCAAGCCCTGCCCGCTCCATTTGACCAGAGAACAATGGAATGACAGCACAAACCAAGGGAAACAATGCCTTTTTCACACTGCCTTCAATGATTTCTATTTTTAAAAACCTACATTGGTCTCCAGCCAAAGGCAGTCAAGATGTTGTGGTTGTCAGGAAGGAGGAACCGTTCCCACTGGTCCTGACTGGATTGATTTTTCTTTGGGAGGCCGTCAAACTCCTATCTATTGACACCTACAAAAAAAAAGTCCTCGTTGTCTCCTGTGGCATTCTTTTTATTGCAACCAGAACTGTTCACGTGACCTGGGCCTGCAAAAGAAGGGGAAAAAAATTGCTGATTGCCGCTGTCACAAGGAACTACCACAAGGGGCAGGAGAAAAAGAGCTGGTAGTATTAGATTCTCTATCAGGCCTGGCTCATCAAACCATCAGTAAAGCTTCTTTTCTTTTCTGTTGCTTCCAAATCTTCAGCCAGAAAGGGGGACTGAACAGTGGAAGAAGGGAAGAAAAGAAAAAGTAATTTCTGGAGCCTCTTTAGAGCATCGAAGCTGAATGCAGGTTGTCAACGGCGAGGAAGGGCAACCAGTTTGCTGACAGAACAGGCGCAAGTTTTTTAAAAAACGGATGCACTCCAAATAAATCCTGACAAAAGCAGTCTGCAAAGGGAAACATAAGCCCCCAAATCCTTTTCGCTGCAGTAGCTATGTGGTTTCAGGGTTGCCACACTGGCTCTATTTTTTTATTTGCTCCTGCATTGCAAAGATGCATAAAAAAAAAATGTACACTGAGCCACACCCGTCTCTTGCCCGACTTGAGGTACTGGGAGATCAAAACATGCAGCTGAGTGGAAAAAGTCACTGATGCAGAAAGTCCCCACATTGCGCTTTCCTAGAATCAGTGAGTTGGAAATGAGCAAAAGTTCAGCCGGTTTAGTCGCTTGCCACCAAGCACGGCCACCCACCACATTCTATCCTCGGTAGGTCACCCTCTCATGCAATCCACACACATCGGCGTGCCACAAGCGGAGAAGAGTTGCATGAATGTTCCTGAAGAACATTAGCTCTGGTTGACTCCAGTCATCCATCCAGGTCACACATCACAGGGATAGGCAACCCCCCCTCCCTAGGCTCCAGTCTCTCAAGTGAATCGGAAACATTTTTACATTATACCTAGTGGCACTGCTCTGAAGTCTGAACCTTTGAATTTGCATGAATGATCAGACCAAAGTTCTTAGGCTTGATTTCGAAAAACCAAAGACAGCCTTTGCTGAAGGACTGGCAGCAGACAGGTAAGGTGAGACAGGCTGCCTCAGGTAGCTATGAGTGCAGGTAGCAGAACTAGGAGGTTTCCACCACCATGTCCTTATGGACACTGCCTTCACCCCTCTTCCTCTGGTTTCAGTAAACAAAATGAAAAAGGGGGGGAGGTGGAATTCAGGTATGGTCTCAGGCATCAACTTAGGCCAGGCCTGCTTTGCAACCAAAAAAGCTACACACATCCCTAAAAATGCTTTCTTTCTTTCTTTTACCAATTGTCCAAATATTGCCAAATCTAAGGTATAAAAAGAAACCTCTCACCTACAAAGGAGTCTCCCTGGGCCTTAGACATACTCAATTAGATCACCCACTTAGACATGGGTGATCATGTACACATGAGTTAGTATGGGACCCTGACTATATATTCTGCAATCCAGCATCCATTTCCATGTTCATGCCTGCACTTTTCTTAATGGTCACAACTCACAATCTTGGAAATGGATACAGGCTTGTTTATTATGGAATAAACCCATGAAGTCCCATGGAATTACTCTCCAAAAGATGAGGACAAGACACTAGAAAGATGGAGTATCAGAGAGCCTGAGAGATCAGGCTCCCACCAAGCCCCTACAGTGTGAGCCAGAGTATGTTTGCTCTGAAGTAAGTGACTTACAGTGCAATCCTATCTTGCGCTGGAACAGGTAGGCCAGGATGCCTGTGCTGTATCTGGTGCAAGATCGGGTCCAGAATAAGCTCAGCCGGAGGCAAGGGGAAACTCTTCCACTTACCCCGGGTAAGCCACCACAGCCCCAATGGGTCTCCTTGGACCTGTGCCACCTCAGGAGGTGACACAAATCCAAGGAGAACAGAGTGGCTTAGAGCCGCTCCGCGCTGCTCAGGGAACGGGATTGGGATCTGGCAAAACTGCCTGGTCCCAGCCCCGCCTCCTGCTCCCCTCCCATCCATCCACTCTACACACACAAAGCTCACCAATTATTAGGACTCACCTATTTGAAGTCCATGACACTGCTTCTCCACCAGAGCTGAAGAGTGGAGAACAGTACAAGATGGGATGCTGCCACACTAGAAGCCAATTCTTAGGAGAGTTGGAGAGTGGTGTCTGGACATGTTGGGCAAGTCCATTATCTCTACAAAGTTGGGGAAACACAGCCTTCACTTTGGTAGAACTGCATACAAGTACAGTATTAGGAATACACACACTAAACAAAGGAGTCAGTGTGTCCAACAAGAGATGGATGGCTTGACAGTGTCCCTCTCATTACTCGGACAATGGAGTTAGTTGTTTCCCATTGCCTTTGTGTCAACTTACATAAGTTTTACCTAGGATGTTTTAAACTTTAATGCTATTATATACTAGCCATTTCTCTTACCTGATAAGGAGAAATGTTGCAGTTTTTAAACATCTGGTTTTGTATCCATTTGTTCTCTTAAGCAGAGGACCAATTTGGCCTATATAAACAGTAGAACTGCACTCTGGGTAAGTGACAATGCATATATCATATTGAAAGATTTCTGTACACTTCTGTACTGCAGCGAGTCATGGACTCTTCGCTCACAACAGGAGAGGAAACTGAACGCTTTCCACATGCGCTGCCTCCGATGCATCCTCGGCATCACCTGGCAAGACAAAGTTCCAAACAACACAGTCCTGGAACGTGCTGGAATCCCTAGCATGTATGCACTGCTGAAACAGAGACGCCTGCGTTGGCTCAGTCATGTCGTGAGAACGGATGATGGCCGGATCCCAAAGGATCTCCTCTATGGAGAACTCGTGCAAGGAAAGTGCCCTACAGGTAGACCACAGCTGCGATACAAGGACATCTGCAAGAGGGATCTGAAGGCCTTAGGAGTGGACCTCAACAAGTGGGAAACCCTGGCCTCTGAGCAGCCTGCTTGGAGGCAGGCTGTGCAGCATAGCCTTTCCCAGTTTGAAGAGACACTTGGCCAACAGTCTGAAGCTAAGAGGCAAAGAAGGAAGGCCCATAGCCAGGGAGGCAGACCAGAGACAGACTGCCCTTGCTCCTGGTGTGGAAGGAATTGTCACTCCCGAATCGGCCTTTTCAGCCACACTAGACGCTGTTCCAGAACCACCTTTCAGAGCGCGATACCATAGTCTTTCGAGACTGAAGGTTGCCAACACATCATTGAAAGATTTGTAGGAGAATGTGGTATTGAGGATGTGGCTGATGTGACTTGTAGTGCTACAAATTACAGTGCTGCAGCAGCAGCAGCAACAGCAATGTATGTATAACAGGGCTGATGTCAAGGATCAACCAGCTCAGGCAGTGGCCAATGGCCAAAGCCCAACAGAGACTCTGGCCAATTCCTTAGCTCAGTGCAAATGATGCCAGTACCGCCAAGTGTGCCATCATGGAGTGGGGGGCATTATGGGGGATTTCAGTGCAAGGCTTTGCCACAGGATGCCCAGCAACCTGGTACCAGTATTGAGATATAATGTGGAGGATGGTGACAACTATTCTAAGGGTAAGATTGAAATAGTGATGGGCTGCAGTCCTTGTTGTGGCCCAAAGTGGAAACAGACAACAAGGAATTTTGTCACTCACCAGGTTCCAGTTCCCTTCATTATACAAAGTCACCCACATAAGATGTTCTTGTACACCCCCCTCCCCCACACTGACTGCACCTAGAAGCTACCATTGGTGTTGTGGCTTTTGGGGAGCCACCGATTAGCTATCTGCTCAAGATCCATTGATGCCGGTGCTTGTCCATGTGTCTTGTGGCAGAGATAAGGAAAAGCCGAGGCCCAGCAGCCATATCAAGAGTGAATTAATTCCTCTACGCGTGCTACAGTGGCTCAGTATGAAAGTCATCCATCGCCCCAGGTGCTAATCTGTGCCTGCTGCCCTTTTCATTCCCAAAGCTTTCTTTTGCTCAACGCAGGGAAGACAAGACGAGACATTTGTGTAATGGTTGATGAGTCTCATTCAACATGAAAGGGCAGCCTGGGTGAACAGTGCACTGGTCTGATATTCTACTGAGTTTCAGAGGGATTTCATTTCTTCTGTTTTCACCAGGAAAGACAGAGTAGAAAAAAATCACATGGCACTTGCTGAGAATTAAAGCATCACTCCGCCCACCCACTTTTAAAAAATGGCCTTTTCTCTTGGTAAGCCTGAAGAGCAATATTCAAATATAAAAGTATAAATCCTGATTCATTTTGTCCCTTCTGAGCGAGAAACAACAGTGAGTCTTCTTGCACATTAAAGACTCACCAATTTATTTCAGCGTATGCTTTCATGGCCTACAGTCCAGACTTGTGAAGGAAAGGACCAAAATGGCTATGGAATGCAAGAGATTCAGTGAGTTACAGGCCTTAAGAGAAGTTAAATGTATGAACAGCCTACAATGATACTTGACATCAGTAATGACAAGAAGTGCTGCCATGTTTTATGTCAAATTTGTGACTGTTTATGGGCAGAGGTTGATCTGTTTGTCCTGTTGTAGGTAGCAGAGGCACCAAACATTTCGGTCTTCCAAGGTACTGTACTGGTGGCCTGAGAAATCACCCTTTCGCAACAAAGCTACTAAAAAGGGCAACTCCAGCAAGACACTACTGAACTAAAATTTATCAAGAAATCCGACTCTGTTCAATTTGGCTTGAACAAAGATCAAAGTTTTCTGTCTCAGCACACCATGAAATAAGTATAGTAGCTCCATTGCATTGGCATCCTTCAGTCTCAGAAGACTATGGTATCACACTCTGAATGGTGGCTGTCTGCTGGTGTTCTTTTTGCATCTTTTTAGATTGTGAGCCCTTTTGGGACAGGGAGCCATTTAGTTATTTGATTTTTCTCTGTAAACCGCTTTGTGAACTTTTAGTTGAAAAGCGGTATCTAAATACTGTTAATAATAATAATGGTGGTTCTGGAACAGAATGTCCCCTCCAGTGTGCGAAGCCTGGGTAAAGTGGATATGGAGGATAGACTGTTTCCCATGCAGCAAATCCCCCCTCTCCACGTCGCTGAAATGGTCCAATGGAAAGGCAAAAGCCAACACAGTTGGTTCCAGCGGTGTCACAGGAGTTGCCAGAACGTGACTGTGTTCAGCCATGAACTGCCTCAGGGACTCCGGCTCTGGATTTTTCCTCGAGGTTGACTCCTTTTCCATAACTGGATGTAGCCACAAGGCAGTGGAGGTTTGGGATCAGAGTTTTCCTTCTCTCAGATGAGCTGCCTTCCCAGGCTATCGAGTCCCATCTACCCGGTGGTTGTTTAGTCGCCTCTTACGACAAGTACAGCCAAACCGAGGGCCTATTCTTATCCCCCAGCCCCCAGGGGTGACATCTGGGCTGTTGAGACTTGCACGTGAATTGGAATAAAATGAGGGAGAGGTGCGCATAGTCAGCCTGACTCTCTCTTCCCAGATTCCATCTTGCTCCAATGGCAGGACAAAAGTCGAGACGGTTGGAGATGGGCTGGGCGTAGTGGTTGACCAGGGGGTCTTTCGTGTCTTGCCGTGCTCTTAGCGTACCATGTCACTTGCAGAAACCACCTTTATGACTGTTGGTCCTATTCTAGTAGGTCTCATCCGCTCAATCCGCCGGATTCTGTCTTCACATGCTTGGGATAGACAAGTCCCAATCTGGCTGAAGGTCAATGACCCGACCTTCTGGCTGAAGGTCAATGACCCTACCCTCAACCTGGTTTGGCCAGCCTCTCGAAGCTGTTGCCCAGGGTGTGGCCGCTGTGCATGCTACAGCTACTGGGAGCCACAGGTGAGAGCTGAGTGACAGGTGGGGACCAAAGGTGGACTGAGCTACCCTAAAAGGACACAACATGCCTCTACACCAGAGGTACTACCCCTCCCTGAACACCCCATACACCCCATAGAGATTGTACTATTGCCTATCACTGCTTATGTCAATCACCGTTGTACTTAGCTCTTGCATTTAACTTCTCATAAGAACAGTCACTGCTCAGGAAATTTCTTCTCAGGGAGGGGTACCACTGTCCCCCTTTCAGTTCATCCTAGTTACTAACATGTCTTGGGCTATGTGTGCATATTGAGACACTCTTGTACCTGCATGAGCCAGTGTGGTTGGAGTGTTGGACTACCCGCAATCAAATCCCCACTGAGTCATGAAGCTCAATGAGTGACCTTGGGCCAGTCACCATTACTTAGACCAGGGGTGTCAACTCATTTCATATAATGGGCCAAATAACATTCAGGGTGCTTGCTGAGGGTTGGAAGTGACATCATTAAGCAGGAAGTGATGTCACGTGGCTGATGGGCAGAAATAAGCACTTCATTCTCTCACAGAAACTCATTAGCTGCAAATGACAGAAGAGAAAACATGCACATCTTGTTCATAATGTCAAGATATGGGAGAGCCCAAGCATCACACTAGGAGAGCCCAATTATAACAGGAACTGGAGAAATTGCTTCCAGGGGCCACATCTGGCTCATGGGCAGTTTGACACTCCTGACTTAGATTAACATGCTTTACAAAGGATGTAAGAATAAAAGGAGACTATATGCATCACCATGCGCTCTTTGAACACAGAATAGGGTAGAAATACCCCGCTTTCTTTGTCATCATCAGCTTTGTCATTGTCAGCTTTATTTGTCATTACTGATGTCAAGTATCATTGCCAGCTTTCTGAGTGATATGCAAGGGACTTAGGGCCCAATCATATCCAACGTTCCAGTACAGGTGCAGCTGCAGTGCAGCCCTGAGAAAACAAATGTTCCCATACCTTGAGGAGGTCTCTGTTACTGCCTCCCCAACACAGGAAGCAGTGCATACCCCATTGGCACAGCAGCACTGGCACTGGAAAATGGGATAGGATTGGACCTTAACTTAATGGGATAAGATTGGGGTACAATTAAGATCTCTGGGAGAGAATAAATTTCCCTTCTTCCTTCTCACAATGGAAAAGGAACAGGGGAGGAAGGGAGGGGACATTCTTTATTTACTGGGACCTGATCTGGCCTGTTGCTCTATTCCTCTGCCACACTGTGCCAAAATGGGGGAGGGCCGGGAAAGCAGGGAAAAAACCCATCCCAGGGACACTCTTCTTCTGCTGCTCCCTTGGCAAAAAGAACGTGGAAGTTTGTCTGGGAGCGGGAAGGGGTGGGGTGGGTGGGTGTAAAGGTAAATTCTCCAAGAGAATTCTTGGAACTCAGAAAATTTGCCTCTCCTTTTGGAGGGCTTTTCCAAATGCCAAGACTTGTTTCTCGAACCTGAGGCTGGTGACATTCTTCATCATCAGTTCTAAATGATGGAGAAGATCTCTCTTTGCATGGAGAGCTATGCAGACAAGAGATGAATATGGGGCACCCAGGGGCATGGCTAGCTGGTGCACTTTGTTTGTTTGTTTGTTTAAGAGATTTATATCTCACCTTTCCACTCTGCTTAAGGGCTCTCAAGGTGGCCCCCCATCACACACACTAGCCCTCCATAGACTTAACATCCGAAAAGGGCTTATCATTATAGTTCCATCTCAGGTTTAGTTACATGCTCATGCCAGAATGTGACAAAATCTAAGAGACTGGCTTTAATAGAGAGAGAAAGAGACCTGAGATCATTTATTTATTTATTTATTTATTTATTTATTTATTTATTTATTTTTTGAGAAAAAGAGTTTTTGAGAAAAGAGAGTTGCATGAAAAGTCTGTCTTGACAAAAGGAAACACTCGATGGAGAGCTAGCAGCATTCCACAAACAGATTTGCCAGGGAAAGAATTCACTAACTGGAGTGGAGTCAAAAAAAATTTTTTGTTTTAAATTTAGAATTTGTTCACTCGGCTGAGAAGGTGAGCCACGGGCACCTACAGAGAAGTCTAACCGCTCCAAGAGAGCATGCTTAGGTTGTTAAATCAAAGTTCTTTGGTTTTAAGTGGGTTGTGGATTGAGCCAAGAGTCTTTCTAGACAAATCTTTACAAGCATGAAGAGGATAATGTTTGTGCCACCTTCTGTGGAAAGATACCGGCGCTTCCCATCACTGAGCCTAAGCAGTGCCGTCTGCTTGGTGATAGTGACGATTAATCACTTTGTAAATATCTTCTGTTTTATTACACAAGCAATAAGCACTTTGTCGGAAATTACATAAGTTATAATCCAATTAAACAATAATTACATTGTAATGGCTTTGTAACTACAGCATTAATTAATTTTTATGGCCCTGTAAATTAACCATGGTATTGATATGGAGTTCAGAGGAGACAGCTGACACAGTCAGCAGAGAGCCGGAGAAAAGGGGCCACCCTGGCAAGTTGCCCAGTGGACTACTCTCAGGCCCAGTCGCCACTCAAGCCTGTGCCTGGGCTATACCAAGTCTGACTGCAGAAGGGGAAAGGCTGACATGATTGAACGATCCTCCCCGTCCAAATTCCCTACACATAAAAAGGATTCTGACTGAGCCTTCCCCTGATATGGTAGTTTTATCAGCGTGGAATGTGGGGTGGGGTGGCATTGTGAAAGTTGGCTTCACTCCTGAAATTTCTGCATTTGCCTGGACATCAGAAGGATTCCATGTACCATGGACACATCCTCACGCTTGAACCTTCCTTGCTGGAGCTTTTGATCTCAGAATGTGAGGCTGCCTTGCCGCTCTCGCTCAGCATGAAGTTCTGACACAGAATTGCCCACAGGCCACATGTGTAACACTGCACTGTGTACCATTTTCAATGCTATGGATCTTTGTTTAACAGTAATGACTGAAATGACAGCAGTGAGCAAAAGCTATCTAGGAGTTCAGCCCTGGCACAGAGCGCATGCCATCTTTAATCCCACCTGAGTCATCACACAAACAAACAACAAAATGTAATGTTCCAGCTGCAGTTCCCCCCCCCCCCAAATGGATTCCCCAAACCAGGTCATTGTCTAACAGGCCTGTTTGTTGCAGGATCCAAATGTCATCTGAAGTTGTCACTGCGCGCTGCTGATAATGCACTGTGAGTGAAAATACAGCTGTGTAAACCTTAGGAATAATGTCACCTCTGCTGAAATGTTTTCATGGCTCTCTAGAGAAATTCTTTCTGTTCTCAAAATTCCTACAGATAGTTCGTCTGTGAAGGATTTTCCAAATTTGGCTTGAATTCTGCTTTTGGTAAAATGAAACTGCAACAACATATCACTATCGCCATGGAGATGCTGTCCCAAACAGTCACTTTCTGGTACATTATTCCTGTTTCTCTCCTGTAGGATTATAGTCCAAACGATACTTACCTCCAGCTGGTGGTGCTCCTCTTCCACTGGCGCTGACTGTTCAGATTTTCTAAACGGAAATCAGGAGGAAAGTAGAAAGCTGCCATACTGAGTCAGACCATTGATGTATCTAGCTCAGTATTGTTGGCACTGACTAGCAGTGGCTCCAGAGGTATATCTCACTGCCTGGCTCCTGGGGCAGTGATATCAACATGTCATGTGACATGGTGACATCATTTCCATAATATCCCCAGAGGATGGGGTGCGGGCGGCTTAGCATCCCCCGTTCCTTCCCCTGTGGAGGCTCCCCTTTGAAGGAAATGGAACGGGGGTACGAAGCCACCAGCATCTCCTCCATAACTAGGGTGGAGTCTGAGGGGCAGTTCTGTGCACCCTTTGGTGTAGCACCCGGGACTGGTGCCCCTCAGGCTCCACCTAGTTCCACCTCTGAGTGGCTCTCTGGGGCTTTAGGCAAGAATTTCTTTGCCCTCCCTTGAGATACCAGGGATTGAACTTGGAATCTTCTGCATGCAAAGCATATGTTTTGCCACTGAGTGAAGGCCCTCTCTAAGTGGTACTTTAATTTTCCAAAATAAGCTTGAAACCATGATGAGATGGTACCTACACAAAATAGACATGGATAAACATTGCTTGTTTTCCTTAAAAGAGAAACTCGAAGGTGTTTCTCCAAGGTCACCCAGAGGTGGGCTAGAGAAAGGTGGTTCAAGCATGCATCCGACCTGAAGGCTGCCAATTGGCCATCCCTGATCAAGCTGAAAGATGACCAGAGCTTGAGCATAGCATGGCTTTGAGCAGAGGCTAGATGTTGGGGAGAAGAAGCTTTGTGTAGAGCATTCAGCAGATATATTTAACACCAGAACCCAACAAGCTTTTCCTAGCAATAACCCCACAGGGTCCGTCATCTCCCTGGCAGCCACAGCTGACAGATATAATCTTTTAAAAGCTTGAGCATAAGACAGAATCCTCTAAGGGGTATATCTATCTTCGAAGGTGTGTGTCAAATGAAATCATTCTGGGTGTGTGTGTGTGTGTGTGTGTGTGTGTGTGTGTGTGTGGTAGAGGTTTCTTCTTGGAGAACAGAGACTTGACAGTTTCTGTTTAGGAGCAACTCTGCCACCCTCTTTTATGCCACAGGATCACATGACATTCTTTTCTTTACTCACTTCGGTGGTGGAAGTAAGCATGCAGCACGTAAATGCTTAGCCACTTACTAATCCCTTGAGTGCATCTGTTCCTGCAAAAAGCACAGAAGCTTTGCAGGTCAAAAGAATGGAAACACAGTGCATTCAGCAAAACATAAACAGCCACCAGCGGCCCTCTTGAGCCCTGCCCAACCTTAATCTCTGCGCTCTTCAGTTCCTTCCTTAGCATGGCAGCAGTATTTGAATGACAAGTTCTTCTGCCTTCTTCTTTTGACCTGCAAAACATCAGGAAGTGGGCAACATGCAACACGTGAGGACTGCAGGCATTTACTTGAAATCTTAGATTTTCTTGGACAAAGAAGATTCAGAGTGCAATCCAATGGGGCACTCAGCCAGCACAAGTCCCTTGCACCAGCTTGGCAGGGTCACAAAGGTGCCATAAAGCACATTTGCGCCTCCTCGGACGTCAGCTGGGCTGGAACGCGGACGTGCGCTGGCCCGCAGAGGCCATATTCAGCTCTGTGCCAAGGGAGACAGCTGAGTATGTGCCAGCTGACCTTGGCCAGTACAGGGATTTGGAGGGTGGGGAGGGTGGCACAGAGGCATTTGGGGCAGGTGGTTGGCAGACCTGTGGGCAGGTGGGGAGCAGGGAATTGGGCCAGGATCCAGAACTTGTGCCAGATCCTATCCCCATCCCTGGACAGCATGGGGCAGTCCCAGCCTGCTTGGATCTGTGCCACGTCTTTAGGTGGCACAGATACAAGTAGCCCCATTCGGGCTGCTGCAGCTCTCCCCAGGGGAAGGGGAATTAATTTCCCTTGCCTCAGACTGAGCCACAGCCAGTCCCAAACTTGAGCTAGAAACAGCGCAGGCCTACTAGCCTGCCTGTTCCAGCGCAAGTTAGGACTACATCGTCAGTGAAGTATGCTTACTCTTCTCCATGGTTGCCTTCAAAAAAATCGTGATGAGTTGCTTGCAGTGTGTATCTGATAGCACACAATATATTTCTTTTTAGTTGCTGTATACTGAGCCTTGAAATCCTACATGATTTCCAAGGGCTGATTTACACCTGAGTATAGATCACTTGCTATCCCATCTGTCTGTGGGTTAGCACTCTCCTCGCAGCTGTACGTGTGAATAGCTTCCACTGAGAAGTGCTGGGTTGGAGGCAGGTGAGGTGAAAGCTCAGTTGGTGGCATATAATCTGTAATGGCTTCTCCACACCTAAACCTTGTTGAAGTGTTGAGCAAACATGTGCAACCTCCTCCTGAGACCGTCTTCTGATTTGGGGGCATGGACAGTGGGGGGTAGCTGCGTGATCAGAGTGCATCCTGCAACAACAAGGAGATTATAGCCCATCATTCTGTTTGTGCTGGGAGGCATGTCTGTGTATGGCCATGCATTGCACTTCAGATCTGTCTGGCTTTATGACACGACTTGGCCTACGATTTATACCCTAAAGCTTCTTTGCTGCTGCCTTTTCTCTTCAGCATTTGAAATTCGCAGGGTTGTTTTGTTTGATTTATCCTATTTGTACTCCATCTCTCCTCAGAAAAGCTCAGGACAGCGCACAGGACACAAACGTGCCATAAGGCCCAACCTCTGGGTGAGTGCCGGTGGTAGCCCAGCTCTGGCTGGTGCCGGGCTACAGGTGGGCACCCGACCTCTGTCACGCGGACCTCCAAGCAGCAGAGAGGCAAGTGGAGGCGTGGGGGAAGGCAGGGAGGAGGCATTCTGGGGAGGAAGGAGGAGAGCGGAGGATGGGTGTAGGGCAGGTGTAGGGCGGGGAGGAGGCGTTACAGGGAGACAAGAGGTGGGGAGAGGGAGGGGAGGAGGCATGCTGGGGGGAGGGAGTGGGGGCGAGGGAGGGAGGCAGAACTGATGGAGCAACGCTTCACCGGATCCAAAGCCTCTACGTCAGGTTCACTGCCCGACATGGAGACACTTGATTGCAGGGCTGCTCCATTTACCCAGGGAAAGGGAGAGAAAGTCCCCTTCTCCCAAGGAGCCGCCAGCAGTTGCCCAAAGTGTGTAGGATGCAGCGGCAGCCATTTTCGGCAGCGCTGTAGCCCCGCACCCCAGGCAGCTCAGTGCCCTATCCATTCCTCCACCACCACTACCAATGCAGCAGCGCCAAAGAGGAGGTTGCAGAGGTCTCCTCTGGTAAGGGAACATTCATTCACTTACCAAGGGGTAAGCCTCCATGACTCGGGGTGGGAGAGCCTACCCAGACCTTCACCATAGAAATAGGCACAAGTTCTCATTGACTTGAGAAGGTGGATTGGGCCTGGGAACGGGATTAGGATTTGGTGGCTACTGCTACTACTGCCAAACCCACCCCCTTTATGGACCCAATCCGGCCTCTCCCTGCCTCTGTCAGCCCTCCCCTGCTAATCTGGACATCTCTGAAATCTTGCTTCTGCCATGAACTTACTATTTATTTATTTACTTATTTAATTACTTACTTAGAGCCCAATGCTGAGCTCAGCGCTGGTGTGCACTGTTGCAAATGTGCCATGAGGCACATTTGCGAGGCTTACCGCCGGGCGAGTGCCCATGCTAGCCCAGCGCTGGCCGGTGCTGGGCTAGTGCTGAGTGGGCGCCTGGCTTCCGCTGCTCGGTGGTTGCACAGACCGCCAAGCTGCGGTAAGGTAAGCGGGGGCAGGGGGAGGCAGGAAGGAGGCGTTCCGGGGAGGAAGGAGGTGGGGAGAGGGCGGGGAGAGGGCAGGGAGGAGGCATGATGGGGAGGTGGGAGGCCGGGAGAGGGCGGGCGGGAGGTGTGCCAGGGGGAGAGAGCAGGGAGGGAGGGAGGCGGTCCAGTGGAGCTCTGCTGCACCGGATCCTGCGCGTTTGTGTGGGGCTCAGCACCCTACACAAACGCTTTTACCTCACCGCGAACCTTTTAGTCGGTGGTGAATTGAGTAGCCTCATTGCGGGGCTACTTCCCTTACGTGGGAGAAGGGGACAAAAGTCCCCTTCTCCCAAGGTGCCGCCTGCTGTAGCCTGAGGCGTGTAGGATATGGCGGCAGCCATTTTCAGTGCTGCCACAGCCGTGTGCCATGGGAGCACAGGATTGGGCTGCCCCTTACTTACTTACTTGATTGATTGATTGATTGATTGATTTGTATCTTGCCTTTCCCCAGTGGTGCTCAAGGCAGCTAACAATATTAAAAATACAATCAGTAAATGTACAAAAATTCATTAATAAATCTACAACAATGAAACGGGTTAAAAACATGAAAAGAGACCAAAAAAATCAGCACAGATCTTAGTCCAAATGAACACCAGCACAGTAAGCCCCGTCAAAACCACAGCATAAATCATCAGTTAAAACAGTGCAGCATAAGACTGATGTTAAAAAAAAAGAACAGCACATAATTACGGTAGCTAATAAACAGTCACAAAACAAGTGTGATAAAAGGAAAAACACCCAACCAAATCCGCAACCCACTCAACATGCTAAAAAGTCAATCTAACAAAAACGTTTTCAACCTCTACCAGAACATCTCTAGGGAGGGTACAGACACAGGGGAGGGAATTCTATAGCTGCAGTGCCGCTGCAGAGAAGTTCCTGCTTCTCGTCACCACCCCCAATAACCTCTGTGAAGGGCAGAACTTGTAACAGGGCGCTCTCTGATGATCTCAGGGCAGCAGTTCCTAAACTCGCAGGGAGCATTTGGGAACTGGTAAGTATTTGCTGGGGAGGAAAGGAGGAGGGGGCATCAACGCAGTCGGGATGATTGTGCTGCTGCCGGGAAGGGAAGGGGCTTTTCAACTTACCTGGGGATTGCTATGGCTCTCCTGAGGGTCCAGGGAGGTTGCAACCTGCTCTGCAGCCTTCCCAGCAGCTCCAAACTGATGAGAAAAAGAAAAAAAAACCTTCCCATTTTTGTCACAAAACCAGAAGCTAATTTTTTTTCTTTTTTACAACAGTTTGGAGCTGCTGGGAGGGCTGCAGGGGGGTTACAGGCTCCTTGGACACTTCAGAGAGCCATAGTGACCTCCAGATAGGTTGAAAAACCCCTTCCCTTCCTGACAGCTGCACACTTGTCCCGATTGTGTTGCTGCCATTGCTGCCATCCTGTCCCTTAAGAGAGCAGAGGCAGAATGACCCTGGCTGGGGCATCATAATGCCCCCGTTTGGGAACCTCTGTCTTAGGGAGAGGGGCCGGAATGTATGGAAGTAGGCGGTCCCTCAGGTACCCTGGTTCTGAACTGTAAAGGGCTTTAATGGTTGAAACTAGCACTTTGAATTGTGTCCAGAAATGAATTGGCAGCCAGTGCAATTCCCCAGCGACCACCCAAGCCTCTGAATTCTGCACTAATTGCAGTTTCAATCTTTGGGGCTGTCTGATGTGGAGCATGTTATAGTCATCTAACTGAAAAGTCAGCAAGGCATGGACCAACTATAGTGAAGTTCAACTGATTCAGGTATGATCACAGCTCGTGCATCAGTTGAAGCTGTGCAAAAGTCCCCCTGGCCATGGCCACCACCTAGTGATCCAGAAGCAGGTGTGGATCCAGATTTAATTTCAGCTTATTAGCCTCCATCAGTTTCCAACTGCTTCCAGAGAGTGATCCAGGACATCTCAGTATTTGGTGGAAAGGAGAGATAGAACTGTCATCTGCATATGGATGGCACCCATTCCAGATCTCCAGATGGTCTCTTCCAATGGTTTCATGTAGATACCGTACAGTATGGGGGCCAATGCGGCACCCTGCAGAATCCCACATACCATGGCCAGGATTCTGAACAGATGCCCAGCACCACTTCCTGGAAAGCCAGACCCTTTCAGTCTGAATGCCCCAGATGCAATATGTGCAATATGCACCTTACAGAAATGTTGTAATGATTACAAGATAATTCATATGAAGCACTTTGAACACTCAAAACCACTGTGGTGGTGCTGATGATTTTGAAACTTCCATGAATGGGGCTGGGGGGAGGCGGTTCTGGGGTTGAGTTCAGGAAACACTGGAATCTTTTCAAATGACTTCCCACCCCCTGAGATGAGATCATTTCAAAGGACAAAGTGGCTCAACCACTGAAGTAAATCGTCTCACAATGGAGGAAACTTCCTCTAATGTATCATCGGAAAGAGACTTGTGAAAGGAGTAGAGGAGCAATACATTAGCAGAGACAGTTGGAGGTAAAAGCCAGTGGGTGGCTGGGAGCCCCATCCATCACCTTCACTCTTGTCTGATGGGAATCTCTGCTTCCCTCCAACATGTGTGCATGTGCTGTGACAGTCCTGTTATGCATTTCCCTTGTGTCCTGCCCTGCACGCCTGGGTCAATAGCCCATCTTCTGTTGCTTCACCATGGACCAGTAGCTACCCCATGGACTGTCAGGAGGATGATAGAACTCCCAGAAGAAAGAAGGCACCTGAAACACAGAAGGAACGCTTTTATCCGCTTGTATTCATGGAAAGGTGCTGATTTTACAATGAGGTCTTAAGGACCAGTTATAGTGCACATAGTGTGCAGAGGGTAGTCCCAGGGCCAGAGCTGGGGGGGGGGGCAACAAACCAAGAAAAGGCAGGGCAGCAAGAGTCAATGCAGTGGTTGACATCAAGGGAGAATCAGCTCCATTTCCAGGCATGCACACCATAGTCTTGCAGCCTATGACGGTTCCAGTGGAAATGAAGCCTAAGTATATACTTTGGGGGGGAGGGGAGGAGAGAACACTAGCAATTTATGGTGCAATTTGTAAAACCTGGTCTGTAAAAACTGATAAATACAGCTTGCACTTCAGGTATCAAAGAAATGCATTCTTATCTATCCCAGGAAATCCCTCTTCCTCAATCTAAGGATGTTAATGTTAGCATAGCTTGTTTACAACCCCTGGGGGCTGGGGATAAGAATAGGCCCTCAGTTTGGCTGTACTTGTCGTAAGAGGCGACTAAACAGCCACCGGGTAGATGGGACTTGATAGCCTGAGAAGGCAGTTCATCTGAGAGAAGGAAAACTCTGATCCCAAACCTCCACTGCCTCGTGGCTACATCCAGTTATGGAAAAGACTTCAGGAGTCAACCTCGAGGCAAAATCCAGAGCTGGAGTCCCTGAGGCAGTTCATGGCTGAACACAGTCACGTTCTGGCAACTCCTGCGACGCTGCTGGAACCAACCGTATTGGCTTCTGCCTTTCCACTGGACCATTTCAGCAGCGTGGAGAGGGGGGATTTGCTGCATGGGAAACAGTCTGTCCTCCATACCTATTTTACCCAGGCTTTGCACACTGGAGAGGACACTTTGTTCCAGAACCACCATTCAGAGCGTGATAGCATAGTCTTCCGAGACTGAAGGATGCCAACAAGCTTGTTTACACAGCAGGGTTTAGGTAGGTGATTTCTGTTAAGAAGATCATGGCATGTTGATATAAAGTAAAGGAAATACTTTATTTATGAGAGCTCCATACTTGGATGGGGTGGGGAGGGAGAGGTCCTACATGCTTGCTGTCTGGCTGGGAAATGATTCTGGAAAGATGGAGAAGGAAGAAAGGATAGCCTGAGATTAGCAATCTGCATGACAGAGAGAACTTTGCTGGAAGAAAACAGCTAAAACATATGATGAACAGTAGAGTACGCTAGTGGTAAATTTCAAACTCCAAGAGTTTACCCTTCTATACATATAGCTTCAGAGTCATGCCCGATTGAAACTTTTTAAAAAATTAACTTTAAGAAATATGCCCCTTTGCAAATTTCTCAGTTTGCCTCCTGTTGAGCTGTATGATTTGCTGCTAAGATCCTTTTGAAAAGAGCTTCATGGTAGCACCAGAACACTCCTGCTGACATCACCACTTCTGCTGCAGGGGTAGTCCTGGCTTCTGAACCTCACTCCTGCTAGTCTGAACTTGCTCATTTCATCACTCTCCTCTTGGGTAACATCATTCCTTCCTTCATTAATTAGAATTACTGTAATGTTTTGAAGAACATTTAAATGGGAGAGTTCAACCCATCTTACAGCCCAATCCTGTGCTTCCCAGGACTGCAGCAGCACCTAAATAGCTACTGCTGCATCCCATAGGGCTGGGAAACAGCACAGGTCTACTCAGGGTAAGGGAGTACCCCGTATAATCCCCAGGCAGCCCCAATGGGTCTCTTCGGATCTCTGCCCACTATTGGGGCACCGATTTGAGGAGATCTGTTTTGGGTCTCCCAGACTGGGAGGGGGGATAGGATATTGTGTCAGGGCCGGCTGCCATTTCTGACCCCTTCCACCCTGCTCCCTATCCCCACCAAACCTTCTCCCACCCTCCCCCCCCACCCCAGAACACCTCCCTTCACCCTGACTTACCTCTCTGCCACCCAGCACTCTCCCGGAGCTCCGGGCAGCGGTCCTCACCATGCCAGCACAGCAGTAAATGACACAGATGTGCCTTACAGCACATTGATGACAATGAGTGCCAGTACTGGGCCAGTGCAGGCCTGATAGGATCGGGCCCTTAGAAAGGCTATGGCAACAGTTAAACTGAGGATTGCATTGACAGAGGAAGAAAAAACGTTTTCTCCGATGAAGACACATTCATTTAAACAGAAAAGAAAAGCTGCGATTAAAATCAGCCACAAGACAAGAGCCCATTAATTTCTATGGATTCAGATGAAACATTTACTGAGAGAAAGGGAAATTAAATGAAAACGAAGGGATGTGCCTAGAATTCATATGGCCTTTTCAGAGCTGCAGTTTGGGTGCACAAAGCCTGTAACAATGTACATTCAGGCAATAACTATAAAGAAGAACCACAGAGATGTTGCGGGCTGCCTTGCAAAAATTCCATCTCTAGACAACAGGTTTTAGATGGGGGCTCCCCTGTAAGCAAGAGATGTCTGGGAAGGTGGTTGGTTAGGTGGCAGTGGCAGGCTCTGAATCCTAAACCCCTCGTTGGACTTGATCCTGTAGCTATTTAGCTAGATCCCCACATGCTGCAGAAGTTTACTCCTGGGCAAGTGAATGATTGTTCGCTTACCTGCATCCTTACCCTCCCCTCCCCCTCTGCAAGATGCAGCCATTTTGGCGCCACTGCATCGTGGGACGGGGAAGAGTAGGATTGGGCTCTTAACTGAGCTAGTCCTTAATAAAATAAAGTTTAAAGTTAATACCATTCAAAAATAAAGACCTAATGCGTAACGTTTATCGCAGTATCTTGGCACTTCCCTTATAAGTCTGCAAGCAAAAGAAATGCCCTTTTTAAAATAAATTCACCAAAAGGACAGAAATGCACCTGAGAGGGCCAGCCTTCCTCCTCTCCTCTAGATTATGATCTTGTCAAAAAGCCTCTTCACCAGAGGTGCTCAGGTAAATTCTGAAGTGCAGAAATTGCTTGCAGAAGTAGTCTTGCTGTCTTCTGTGCTCCCTGAAGCATTTGGTGGACCACTGTGACATACAAGAAGCTGAACTAGATGGGCCTTTGGTCTGATCCAGCAGGGCTGTTCTTATGTGTTTATGCTTTTCAATTAAGAAAAGAAAAAAAGAGGCATTTTTTAAAATCCTACCTCTTAACAGACAGGCTCAGTGTTTGGCTTTTGGTTCCTTGTTCTGGGTCACAGTCTGCAGTCAGGCCTCAGTGGTGGCTTTAGGCTACACTTGCCTACACAGTGGTGGCTTTAGGCTATCCACACTTGCCTGGGAGCAAGCCCCATTGAACACAATGGGACAGACTTTTGAGTAGACCTGCTTAGGATTGGGCTGATAACAGAGAAGTCATCAACTTCTCTGTTATGCTTTCCATTCTGAGCCCTTTTGTCGTTTATAGGATTCTACAGCCTCAAACTGCAGCATACTTACCTGGGAGTAAACCCACTAAAGCAGTGTGACTTACCTCTGAAAAAATAAATGCACTCAGGATTGGATTTTGAAGACGTTTAAAAATCTTTGGATCATTTTAAAATTAGAGTTTCCTTGTTATTATGCAGTATTATTATTGAATATTATTATTATTCAATACAGTATTTTAGCTCAAGTTGATTTGCTGACAGTTTATTTTGAAATTTTGAAGAAGAAAACATTCACACTCTGAAAGTGCAACCTGGGGAATCCTATGCTGAATTCAGCTGTACTCTCAGATAAGCATGGGTAGGATTGCAGCCTAAAGTGTGGTAGGCCTCTTCTTACTGGAGATATAGTTATATCCTACCAACTGCTTTTTCTTCTTGTAGTTATTTGATGATGCCAGACTGGATGACACAGAATTTAATCCCCAAGTACAGTCAATGCTGCTGTTGACATGGCTGCTGCTATCATCTGATCTACCCTTTATAAAGGATATTTCCTGGCATCAGAGCAACTAGCTTCTGCAATCAAAGATGGAATGCCCTGATTTTGTGCTGGACCATTGGTCTCCAGCCCTCGCCCTGACAAAGTTGCCAAGGAAAACTTTTACACTCAGCTTGGTGGTGTTATTGCACTTTGAACTTGTGTGCAGCAATATCATAATTTATGTGGTTGACAGGGACATTGAACAAGCCATCATTAAAGTTGTTAATTAGGCGGGGGAAGAAAACACGGGGAGTGAAGGACACTGCAACAGTGTGGGACGAGGACACAGTGTCTGGACTAAGGGGATGTGCTGCTTCAGCACAACAGCCTTCAGTGTAAAACAAGTGCAGGGGGAGTAGCTGTCTGCAGGGCTAGACAAGAGGAATGTCTACTCGTCAGAGAGGACTCAGTTGCAGGCAAGCAATGTGTGCTGCTGCCTCACTGGAACATCTGGGATGTTGCATCCATACCAAAACATGCTGTATCTCCAATGGAGTGCAGTGTTTCTCAACCAGTGGTATGGGTACCACCAATGGTACTTGAGATGGTATCTGGTGGAACTCTTAAGACTCCTGGACACCAGCGGTGGATCTCCCCAGCCCCACACCCAGGGCAAAGGTCCGTGATAGTGCCCCTCCGCGGGCTGTTGTCTCCCCCATGTGCGAAAATCCACCACCACCCCACTCACCTGAGGCTCACAGAGCCTTGCGCAACCCAGGGCTGCATTGGGGAAGCCTCTCTGAGGTTCCCCAATGCTATAAACTGTGCTTCCAGAAAACCAGAAGCACAGTTTACAACCCCATTGGGAGCCTCAGAGAGGCTTCTGCAGGGTCCTAGAAGCTTGCACCTGGGGTATTTGTCCCATCTGACCTAATGGTAGGTCTGCAACTGCTGGACACCTGCTGTGCATCAGCAAGACTAGGAACATGACACAACAAACAGCAGTAGAAGTCTTGGCTTGGTGGGCAGAGGTCCAAAACATATTTTTCCATGCTTGAAAAAGCTCTCCCGTCCACCTGAGCCTCTAACTGGTGCTTGTCACATCGCATCTTGTCTCCCTACTCAAGAAGTAACTGGTGATTCTGTCATTGCCAGTTACTTCCAGTGGTATTTTGAATGGGTGGGCCATATGAAGTGGTACGGCGGAGGACAAATGTGGGGAAACACTGCTGTAGAGGCAGAATTCCAGAGTGATCTAGTCCCACCTGTTTTAGATACAAGAATATATGTAAGCAGCAGTACAGGGAGAGGGGTAGCAGAGGCAAAAGCAGCTCACACCCTGTATTTCAGAGTACGTACATGTGTTTTTTCCTTGAAATTGCTATATTGCTGGCTAATTCTACCCACTGGGTGACTGCAATTATCAACAATCAAACAGGCCTGCGGACTAGACATGCATACCAAGGCACAAATCTTGTTGTTTTTGAGAGGTGATACAAACAGTGCTTATGATGTTGCTATAGTTATTATGAGAGGGTTTTTATTTTGTTTTTTAAAAAATCCTACAATGAATGCACTTAAAAATGAAAATACATTGAATTTTTGTAATTTAATTTTATGTATAGCCAAGATCAGGTCTTTCTCTTGCTGGAAAGCAATTTAAGTAGGCTGCCTTGCAGGTACAAAGAAGTTGCCTGCCCATTGTTCTGGAAACTGATGAGAAAATCTCTATAACGCATGCCTTACATCTTATTCCAGAAAAAAAGGGGAATAAACTATGCCCCAGATATCAAAATTTGAGAAATGTGATTTAATAGAAGGAACAATGGAGGATTTAATCAAAGATGCACATGGCAGCTTCATGATGACAGTGGGACTGTTTAAAAATAGAATGTTTGTATGAGTCACAATGAACATAGGTTCATAATCTGAGTCAATCTATTGGTTTACATAGCCCATTATTGTCTATAGCAGTGTTTCTCAACGTTTGTCCTCCACTATACCGTTTCACATGGTAAACCTATCTGAATTACCACCAGGCGTAATTGGCGATGACATCATCACCAGTTACTTCTGGGTTGAGAGGCCAGATGTGACGTAACCAACACCAATAAGAGGCTCAGGGTGGATAGGAGGGCTTTTGTGAGCATGGAAAAGCATGCTCTGGAGTTCTGCCCACTGAGCTGAGCCTCCTACCGCTGTTTGTTGCGTCAGTTCCTGGTCTCACTGCCAGGTGGCAGGTGTCCAGGGGTCCCACAAGTACCACCAGACACCACCTCAGGCACCACTGGTGGTACCCATACTACTGGTTGAACAACACTGGTCTTCAGTGAGTGGTAGCAGGTCTCCAGGAATTTCAGAAAAAGTGCTCTTCCAGTACAGTTTGGCTGTACTTGTCGTAAGAGGCGACTAAACAGCCATCGGGTAGATGGGACTCGTCAGCCTGGGAAGGCAGCTCACCTGAGACAAGGAAAACTCTGATCCCAAACCTCCACTGCCTCGTGGCTACATCCAGTTATGGAAAAGGCTTCAGGAGTCAACCTCGAGGCAAAATCCGGAGCCGGAGTCCCTGAGGCAGTTCATGGCTGAACACAGTCACGTTCTGGCAACTCCTGCGACGCCGCTGGAACCAACCGTACTGGCTTCTGCCTTTCCATTCGACCATTTCAGTGATGTGGAGAGGGGGGATTTGCTGCATGGGTAACAGCCTATCCTCCATACCTACTTTACCCAGGCTTCGCGCACTGGAGAGGACACTCTGTTCTAGAACCACCATTCAGAGCGTGACACCATAGTCTTCCGAGACTGAAGGATGCCAACTACTGCTCTTCCAGCCCTACATGGAGGTATCAGGGCCTGAATCTGGGGCATTTGTGCATACAGAGCATTCAATTTGCTACTGAACTGTGGCCCATACTCAGCCATAAGCACCCTACAGAGTTGGCAAAATGTGAAACAGGAGGCACAAACCCCTGGGACTGGGGCCATAAGAGCCAGGAACAGCAGCTAATCAGGCAAAGTCACAACTGACTACTGCTTGGGCAAAACTAAAGTGTAACCCAGAAGACTAAATAATGAGCAGATTGGGGGAGAACAATATGGTGGGTGGGTGGAGTCAGCCTGGATCCTGGAAGGACATCACAGCCTAGGGATGTTCAGACTGGAACCCTGGGAGGTCCACCACTAGAGTGGTATAGCAGACCTCTGAAGGCTCCTTGTTTTAGTCCCAGTGGCTCCTCCGTCACTTCCAAGGAGTCCAGGGTTCTGCGCATTTTGTTATAACATTTTCTTCCCACCCACTTGAAGTTTTTTTGTACCTCATATACAGAGGACAGATGGAAGATTTGCTTCCCTACAAAGCAGGGAAATTGTCTAGACAGTGGACATGTTCATTCATGCATAGAAAAGCTCACAGGTCACTGCATTTGTTTTGTATTGTGATTGCTCCCTCTTGTGCAGGCTGGAACACGTCCTGCATCCTAAAATGATCCATACGGACTTTCGGAAGGATCAATAGAAATGGATTTTATTCCCAACTTAACTGTGCAGCCTTCTCTTAATAGCCTGCCTGCGGCTTCACAGTACAGTTCCTTCCAATAAGGTGAGAACTATACATGGCTTCTAGTTCCCATGATCCTTCTGTTTGTAAAGATCATGCTGAGCCTCATTGCCAGTAGTCCCCAGAAGACTTTCTTCTCTCTTCCACCACTGCATGTGGGCTATATCCTTGGCAGTATTGTTGTGCAATATGTTCAAGAGGGTCAGCAGCAGAGAATGAACTGAGTTTGCTCTCATTTCCTTCACTATTTGTCACCTGCCTGTTTTAAGTGGAAAAAAAGGAGGTGCTTCGGGGGACACCCGTGGAGTCTATTGAGGTATACATCTAATTTGACACCAAAGCCATCCATATAAACTCAGTGGATGATCCAGATGTTATACAGGATGTCAGCTCTTGAATTCTAGTGCCGCTATGTCAAGTTGCTAAGCCTAGTAGCCCACAAGAATAAATAGTCTTATTGTGTTACTTATGTCAGACATTTTCCCTGTGGTTCTGATTAAACCAAGAAGCAATAATTAGCAGCCTTTGATAGATGCACAGAATTCGGTTTCAAGAAATTATAAGTGTAGCCATTCAGATTTCCTTTTAAAACAGGTCATTTTTAAAGGACACACTTATATTTAATTTTAAAAACTGAAATTGAAAAAAAACATATTTAATTTAAAAATCTGATGTAAATTGTAAAAATTACTCTCATTTTTTAAAAGTCATCAGTTTTCATCTACTTTGATATTCATTAACACCCAGCTGGCTTTCTGTACCTATATTTATGGATTTTGCTTGCACCTTAGAACAAATCTGGGACAAATATTGGGGTGAGGAATCAGATTTACCTTCATAATATCACCTTCCGAGATGCTGCCATTTTCACAGTAAAGTGTGAAAATATGAATCATAGTTTTGCAACGGTGCCTCTGAAAAACCTGATACCATCTTCCAAAGGATGGTTTCTACATTGTGAGATTTGAGATTTGCACTTTTCCAACCTGTTCAGGTGAACTTTTCTTAGAGCACCGTGACTATGATTCTGGCAAATGCATCAAATTGAGAAGCTTTTCTTGCTGTTTTTCATTTCCTTTGGAACCTGTAGACATGGTAAGAACATAAGAACATAAGAACAGCCCCACTGGATCAGGCCATAGGCCCATCTAGTCCAGCTTCCTGTATCTCACAGCGGCCCACCAAATGCCCCAGGGAGCACACCAGGTAGAGACCTCATCCTGGTGCTCTCCCCTACATCTGGCATTCTGACTTAACCCATTCCTAAAATCAGGAGGTTGCGCATACACATCATCGCTTGTACCCCATAATGGATTTTTCCTCCAGAAACTCGTCCAATCCCCTTTTAAAGGCGTCTAGGCTAGACGCCAGCACCACATCCTGTGGCAAGGAGTTCCACAGACCGACCACACGCTGAGTAAAGAAATATTTTCTTTTGTCTGTCCTAACCCGCCCAACACTCAATTTTAGTGGATGTCCCCTGGTTCTGGTATTATGTGAGAGTGTAAAGAGCATCTCCCTATCCACTCTGTCCATCCCCTGCATAATTTTGTATGTCTCAATCATGTCCCCCCTCAAGCGTCGCTTTTCTAGGCTGAAGAGGCCCAAACGCCGTAGCCTTTCCTCATAAGGAAGGTGCCCCAGCCCCGTAATCATCTTAGTCGCTCTCTTTTGCACCTTTTCCATTTCCACTATGTCTTTTTATGGGCCAAAGCTTTTTATGGTATGGGCCAAAGCTTAGTCAAATCAGTCCATCTGTACTTTTCAGATTTCTAGGCAATCCCCCTGAATAGCATCAACATACAAGTAGTCCTCCAGGTCTTGTTTGTTTTAATGGGTTGGGAAATATATTCCTGCCCCTCAGGGCCCTTTTAACAGTACAAACCCAAACTATTTACATTTTAACCTTGAGGTCAGCTGGAAGCCTAGACTGGTGAACACTGTGTGCCTGCTTACCTGTGCATCCGTTCATTACCTGCTTGAGATAACTGGAGCCCTCCCTTGGTACCGCTGTGTTACATCACCACATATCTTAGGAGACTTTTGCTTTTTATATTCTCATTCTCGCTACCTTTCAGTCCAGAGGTGTTTTTGTTAGAAATGGTGATGGACCCCTGGGAGTGGAGACAGAAGGCAACTGTTTTATTTTTTCCTCCTTGTTTTCCAGCTCCGTACTCTTGGCTAAAGCTGTCTGCTCATTTATAACCTGGTTAGTTGTGTCTCAAAGAGTTTGTAGATGTATTCAATGTTTCCTTTAAAAAAAAAATGACCATGCTAAAAACTGGGAGTTAAAAGCAGAAGTTTCAGATAAAGTTAACAAATATATTGACATCCAAACTGCTTGCTGTTTCTTGAGTACATTTTCTGCAGTGTTGGAAAAAACATCCTTCTGTTTTAAGAATTTTTAGTACTGCTTGCAAAGCATTTGCCTACCGGTCTCCTCCCCCACTGATGCAGCAATGCCAAAGTGGCTACCACTATATCCTGTGGTGGAGAAAGTCATGTCCTCTGGATAAGGAACATTCATTCCCTTACCCAGGATTAAGAGCCAAATCCCATCCAACTTTCAAGCACTGATGCAGCCATGCCAACAAGGTGTGCACTGTATCTTGCAGTGGGCAGGCAGTCACAGAGGCCTCCTCAAGGTAAAGGAATGCTTATATTTGGGCTGCATTGGTGCTGGAAAGTTGGATAGGATTGGCCCCTAAGTCTCCGGAGCACAGAGGGGTCTAGCACTAGCAAAATTGCATTCTAGTGGACCTGGGAAGGCTGATCAAGGTTGGGAAAGAGTAGGATATCAGCAGCGATGCAGTTGTGCCAATATATCCCCTTACCTGCCTTGATTCACCCCTTCCCCACCCTGATCTCCTCCCTGTTCCTCCCCCTCCCCTCCCCACCCCATTCCTTCCACCCCATCTTCCTCCCATCCCCCCACAGAAATACCAGAGCTGGTGGTCAATGCAAGGCTGATGGCACAATGGCACTTCGGTTGTGGCCCAACTAAGCAAAATGGTATGTGACTGTTTGCAACAGCCATAAAGGATCTTAAACTGCTGGAATGATAGTTCCAGTGCAAGTGCAAGGCCCCAGTCAGAGCCTAGGCAACCTCCAGGTTTTAGCGGCAGCCTATCTTTGAGTGCCAGATGCAAGGGAGCAGCAGCAGGATACAGGTGTCTTGTTGTCTTGTATGTGGGCGGATCAGGCCTAGGAGGGTGTGGAACTGGGAAGGGATGGGGAGATCAGTCCTGGGAGGGAGGCAGGATCGACAGTACTGGTGCATTTCATATCCTATCCCCCTTCCCGGGTCTGATCCTCCAACACAGGGCAACACAGACTTGCACTAGCGATTGAGCTCGCACAGGTCCAAGTTGTCCATTGCAGCTGCTGGAGTTCACCCTGGGGCAAACATTCCCTTACACCTGACCTTGGGGGACATCTTCAACCTGCTAAATTCCCCTGCGGGATGCAGCACAAGCCATGCTGCACCAGTGCAAGGAAATGTGCACTGGATTGGGCTGTAAATCAGACCTTTAAGATGCTTTAACTTCTCTCTAATTTCCCATAACGATGATCTCATCACATGGAGCCTTCTTCTGGTGAAATCTAGTTGCTGCCTGCCATGTGGTCATTCCTGTCTCAGTAGGTATAAATCCAGAAATATTTTTCTGAACCATATCATGCTGTTTTGGTTCAAAGCAAACTCCAAAAGAGCAGCTGATTGACCCAGTGCCTTCTGTTCTGTACCCGAATTCCAGAGAAGAGATGCATTCTTGTCATCTCACTTTGAAAAATGGCCCTGTTCTACCTGTCTTGCCTTTACAAATAGATGGGCATTAGAAGCCATTAGTTGGCAAAGGGAGCTTGAATTCCCATCCATGAATGGTTAGGGGCGGGAGAAGGGAGGACAGCAAATCTACCTGCTTGCTTGCCAGTAATTAACCTCATTGCTAATGAAGTGAAACCAGACGCTGACTGTCACATGATGGAACACTCATCAAGACCACCGTGGTTAATGAGGACATTATGGGATGATATTCCCCCCTTGTCGCCCTTCCATTGTTTTAATATTTGGCTAATTTCTCTTTAATGTAGATTAATTGGCGTTCCCTGCCTTCAAATCTCTTGGATAACTATGTAGACAATTCCATCCACCACCATCAAAACCTGCATGGTTTTCTCTCAGAGAAAATTGACTTCTGGTTAGCTAAAAAGACAGGGAACATAAGCCCACAGGGAAGATGAACAAGAAGAAAGGAAAGAACATTCTTCTCCCAATGTGAACGGAATAGAGTTATCTGGAAACCAACATAAGCTCTTTCTGTCTGCCATCCCCATATCAAAAAGTTGCACCTGTACATCTTGTCAACAGAGTGGGGGCGGGGGGGATTCTGCTTCCATGGGTTTGGTGGCTTCTATACTGTCTGCACAAGTATATGAAACAGATGTTAATGACAGCTGACTGCTTTAATTCTATTCTTTTTGTACTTCAGTGATTGCTTATAGGTATGATCTACCCAAAAACTGAGTAACTGAGCATCACTGGGCATGGAACTGAGGAGCTGTGAAAACCAACATTACTAAAACAATGTTTTAGGAAGGAAGGAAGGAAGGAAGGAAGGAAGGAAGGAAGGAAGGAAGGAAGACTGGTGTAGTAGCTAAGCATCTGTGCTGTGAATCGGAACTTCCCTGGGTCAAATCTCCTCTCTGACCTGAACTAATGGTCTTGGGCAAGCCACTCCCTTGCAGGGCTGCTATAAGGATTACATCAAGATAATTTATTTGAAGTGTTCTCACTCAGAAATCACAATACAAATAGTAAGTATTACACACAAAAATATGTTGCCTGAGTCATAGTATAGTTGTCTTTATGCACCAAGAAAGATGCTTTCCTTTCTCATATCTACGGTATAACTGTATTAACATTTCTTTTTAGACCTAGATGCGCCTACAACTCTGGAAGTTCTTATTTTTCATTACTTTCCTTACTTCATTACTGGGTGGGGGGGGGAATTGGTTCCGCCTCCCCCCCCCCCCCCAGCATCACCTCTCTTGAAGGAAACCGATCCTTTTACACCCAACTAATTCTGTGGCTTTCACACCACTTTCTGCACACCACCGAGACACCCTTGAACCTGTTTAGAAAAGGTTAGGATTCTAATTAAGAACGCTTATTCTCCCCCCTACCCCTGCCTAACCGGAGGGAGAAAAATAAAAAATGAAAAAGCTTGAGTTGGAATATGTTGTTTTCTGGGTTAGGAAACAAATGCTCAGCTTTTCCCCTTGGGATTAGAATGTTCCTGGAGGTCCTGTATACAAGCATAAAAATGTGACATGAGGTTAATTTGCAGTTCTGTGATGCATGAGCCTTCCTTTTGCACAAATATTGATCTAAGGCCATGCATGTATCTCTTCTGTCAGTAATAACAGCAGCGGGATATTCCTGCCAGAGATATGTACACAAGGGCAAATTAAGAAAAAGGAACAAAGAAGGGGGGCAGTTGGCTTCTTGGAGCAGAATTCCACCTGCAGAGGTAGAGGTAGAGGAAGAGAGAGAGAGAGAGAGAGAGAGAGAGAGAGAGAGAGAGAGATTTTGCAGTACCATGCCATGCTTCACTCTTCACATGAAATGTCTGCTTTTTATTGAGGTTGGCCCCATCAGTTGAAAGATATCAAAACAAATGGAAAGTGGCAGTTTTATTCCATGTCAGGCATTCATTATCATGTGTAATCTCTTCTAGCAGAGGGCAGGAGGGAGTTATTAGAGAGAGAAAAAAGTGAATAGCATTTTCAAATATCAAGCCTAAGAAAGCTTTTCCTTACACAGGCATCCCCCAATGAGTGCACGAGACAGAGGCTTGGATTGATTATTAAAATTAAACAACAATAACCTGAGCAGGGAAAACCTAGCTAAGAGGGAACCCCCACAAACGTGCTGGCTGGTAGTCATTTTGGGGGAAACAGCCTGGCTGTCTGCCTCCCCCAGACCCCATGGATGTGACATACTGACTCAAAGCGTCACCCAATCAGAGACTGGATTATCTTACCATGGCCAACCCCAAAGGGTCGAGGCAGTTGGCTAGCACAGACCCACACAGGAAAAGCCCTGAGTTGGCCTTTGCTCAAACCAGCCAAGGGGCTCGCCAGCCAGCCTCACCAACCCGGACAAGTGTTGTCAGAGCAGTCCTGGCTCACCTCTTGACTTTTCTAACCTCAGCATGCCTGCTACCCCCATTCCTGGCTACCCTGCCAGCACGCCACCTGCCTAGCCCAGGACAACCACATAAACTAACATTTTCTGCTCTGCTCAGCGCAAATGCCAGTCTGGGGTAGGCGAAAAAACTGCCAACCAAAGGCCAATCAGGTTAACAGCAAAAAATTCTGACCTGGCCCTGAAAACAGCAGCCAGCTAATCTCAGACTGTACATCAGGAGGGCGGGTGGGCTCCAAGATCCATGCATGGACTGAGGCTGGGCACCTGAAACAGCCAATGGGCTCCCAGAATTATCCCACCTCTGCCCCGCACACCCTAAGGGAGCTCTGCAAAGAGCACCAGGGCTTTATGCAACCCAGCACCATTAAAATCAGTTTGTAAAAGCAAAAATGCATGTTTGTTTCCTCTTCCACATTCTGTTCTGGATTAACAGCATCTACACATAGCGTAAGTAGCATGAGAGCAACGCAAAGGTGCTTTCTAGTGAAAACAGATGAGGGGTGCTATCCTATACACACTTGTCTGAAAGGAAGTCCCATTGAACACAATGTCACTTACATCTGAGTAGACATGCATAGGATTGTGCTATAAGGCTGCTGCCCTTTACACGCTTACCTCTGAGTATTGTCCCACTCAGCACCTAAGAATGCTCAGAGTAAATGTGTACAGTATAGGGTTGGGTTGCATGTGCACTAGCAAGAGTAAGTAAGCCAGGCACCCTTTCCTGGGAGTAAGCCTCATCCGCTGTAATGGGGCTTACAACTGAGTAGACATGCACAGGAGCAGGCTCCAAGGCTGCAATCCCAGGCACCCTTTCCTGGGAGTAAGCTTCATCTGCTGTAATGGGGCTTACAACTGAGTAGACATGCACAGGAGCAGGCTCCAAGGCTGCAATCCCAGGCACCCTTTCCTGGGAGTAAGCTTCATCCACTGTAATGGGGCTTACAACTGAGTAGACACGCACAGGAGCAGGCTCCCAGGCTGCAATCCCAGGCACCCTTTCCTGGGAGTAAGCTTCATCCTCTGTAACCCCCTCACAGCGCAGGCTGTGCGCCCTGGTACCGCTGTGCAGAGAGCGAGCCGGCTCTCCTGGTGCCCCCCGCGCCCGCCTGCAGGGAGAGGCTCTCCACTGGCACCAAACTCCCCAAGTGGGCAGCGCTCTCCCTGTCCAGCTGGGGGACCGGCAGCTTCCCACGCGCCCCTTCCTTGCAGGCTGCAGCTTGAACCAACCGCCCAGAGGCGTTTGGGGAGCCGCAGCAGACGGCTGAAAGAGCCGCATGCGGCTCTAGAGTCGCAGGTTGCCGACCCCTGGCCTAAGATGATGGTGCCAGACAGTGCTCCCCTCATCTCCTGCCCCTCCCTTCTTACTTTGTGGTAGCACCAGCAATGCTTTGCACTCAGCAAGTGGGGGAACAGCTGCTGCTCCTTGGCCTGTACCAGATTTCAGAAGGAGGAGGATAATGAAGCAGAGGAGAAAGTGAAGAGAAGACTGCTGGCTAGAATGTCCCTTCTCCTCAGCAGCAGCTATGAGCTGGTGAGTAGAGATGGGACAAAGTGGAAGGAGAAGTAGAGGAGAGGGGTGTGCTGGGCTGGAACATTTCCTTTCCTCAGCGGAGCAACAACATCAGCGGAGCAAGCAAATAAGGAAACCCCCAAATTTGCCACCCTATTCAGCCCACTCCAGGTAAGTAAGGACAGATCAGTGTGTTGGCATCCTTCAGTCTCGGAAGACTATGGTGTCACGCTCTGAATGGTGGCTCTGGAACAGAGTGTTCTCTCCAGTGCGCGAAGCCTGGGTAAAGGAGGTATGGAGGACAGACTGTTTCCCATGCAGCAAATCCCCCCTCTCCACGTCGCTGAAATGGTCCAATGGAAAGGCAGAGGCCAATATGGTTGGTTCCAGCAGCGTCGCAGGAGTTGCCAGAACGTGACTGTGTTCAGCCATGAACTGCCTCAGGGACTCCGGCTCCGGATTTTGCCTCGAGGTTGACTCCTGAAGTCTTTTCCATAACTGGATGTAGCCACAAGGCAGTGGAGGTTTGGGATCAGAGTTTTCCTTCTCTCAGATGAGCTGCCTTCCCAGGCTGACGAGTCCCATCTACCCGGTGGCTGTTTAGTCGCCTCTTACGACAAGTACAGCCAAACTGAGGGCCTATTCTTATCCCCAGCCCCCAGGGGAAAAGAACAGATCAGCCCTGGTGGAAACTAGCAAAACAGCATTAAAGATATGTAACAGAGTGTCTCCGGCTGGGTGCATAGCCTATCCTGGCCCCATATTTTTTGATGCCCCTAGTATAATCAAGCGAATGGACTAGCCTAGAAAGGAATTGCTAGCAGATGCAGAATGTGAGAGTTTGATTTCTATTTCAAACTCCTGTCTGGAACCTCATGGAATCCATGAGCAGGCTTCAGCTGGAACAGAACTCTTATTATCTCTGCTTGGTGAGCCAGCTATACGACAATTAAAAAAAGAAAACACAGAAGTTATCCAAATCTATGTGTTGGTAAAATACTTCACTTGCACATTAGCTGATTAGTCAGCTTCCTTAATTAGCTAGTTACTCAATCTGGCTTGCTAATCTATTTTAAGATCACAGTAGTGTTTTCTGTTGAATTGAGGCTTTAAAGATTGGGTGGGGGGGGGGAAGACTCATAGTTGGCCAAAGATCTTATCTAACTTTGATTGTGTTAAATGTTCCTGACTCATCTGTGTAGAGAGAGGAGCTGGAAAACAACCAACTTTACAAAGCATCTTTGTTTTAACTGGCCTGTAAAGGAAGACCTTCTCTATCTGCTGCAGTAAGGAAATGGAATTTACTTGCATACACTTCCCTTTTGCCTGTATGACAACCAACGGCCCATATGTCAAAATCCAAGCCAGTGATTCAGAAAATGTATAGAGGCTGCAAATGGAATCATTTCCTCCAAGTACCGGAATCAGCGTGGGCATCTATGCATCATCTAGATACGTCCTGGAACAGAGAAGAAGCGCACAGACACCACTAATAGGTTTGCAAATGGCAGAAGTGCAGAAATATCACAGAGCGTGATTGAACAAAATGCTTCCAGGGCCAATTCAAAGTGCTGGAGGTTACCTTTAAAGCCTTATATGGTCTGGAACGTCCTTCTATATGATCCTCTGTGCTTCAGATCTAGAGCAAAGGCACTACTCCTGGTCCAGGTTCATTCCCAGTGTTGACAGAAGTGAGGACCAGGAAGGCACAGAGCTGCACCTTCTCTAGAGTCATAACCTTGTCCATGTACAAGGGTGGTGTCAGAGGTGTTAGTCAGCTGAGCAGCTCAAGATTGGGCTGCCCATCTGCCTGCATAAGAGAACATCTGCCAGAGAACTGCATAAGAGAACATCTGCATAAGAGAACATCTGCCCTGCCAGGGAGGAGAGTGTTGACGAGCTGACCCCAGTGCAAGTTCTGATATGGCCACAAGCTTTATCATAGAAAGACAGGGTATAAATGCCCAAATTAATACAGTACAGCAGCCTTACAATCAGACTGCAAGTTGTGAACGAGTTGTTTCAAAGGCAGGGAGTATATGCAGGTCACTCTTTGCCAGACTACAGGCAATGCTAAAAGCGAGGTTCACAAGACTTAGAGTTATGTTTGTGACACACACAGGAACCTGAGAGCAAATGTGTCCGGCAGGGATGCCTGCTTGCACACTTGAACAACAACATCAAAATAAATACTGTAATTTTTATTCAAATAGGGAAAAGAAAACATATGATTCAAATTGGCTACTTTAACAAACATATGAATGGCTTTCCTGATCCCTGGGAACTCAGAGCCCAAGGATGCACCTCCCAAAATTTAGGTACTCAGAAAAAACAGTGATATCCTCCCGCCTCCCATTCTATTCTCTGTTCTTGGGGATAATGCAGTTGCCACCTGCTGCCTCTTTTTCTGGGTCATAGCAGAGTTGTCGGAGAGGTAGTCTGGGGCTCGTGGATCTTTCCTCTGAGAATGGTCGCTGGAGAATAGCCATTGTTCTGAAAAAGAGCCATTGTTTCCTGCAAGTATGATTTGAACAAAGTGAGGAAAGGAGGGAATCGTGCATTTACATAAGAACATAAGAACATAAGAACATAAGAACATAAGAACAGCCCCACTGGATCAGGCCATAGGCCCATCTAGTCCAGCTTCCTGTATCTCACAGCGGCCCACCAAATGCCCCAGGGAGCACACCAGATAACAAGAGACCTCATCCTGGTGCCCTCCCCTACATCTGGCATTCTGACTTAACCCATTCCTAAAATCAGGAGGTTGCGCATACCCATCATGGCTTGTACCCCATAATGGATTTTTCCTCCAGAAACTCGTCCAATCCCCTTTTAAAGGCGTCTAGGCTAGACGCCAGCACCACATCCTGTGGCAAGGAGTTCCACAGACCAACCACGCGCTGAGTAAAGAAATATTTTCTTTTGTCTGTCCTAACCCGCCCAACACTCAATTTTAGTGGATGTCCCCTGGTTCTGGTATTTAGAATGACTGCAGCACAGCATGCCTGAAGCACACCTCACAGCATATCTACCCTACAAACATATATCAGTTCGATATTACTGTAACTAAAACGGCTTCCCCCAAACCATCAGGAAATGATGGTTTGGTGTGGTGCTGAGAAATCTTTGTTGGAGATCCCTTTGGCTGCTCCCCACCCCACAGAACTGCAACTCTCAGGTTTCCTTGAGAAGAGAAAACGCTCACTGAAGGTTAAGAAACTAAACAGAGCTTTGTACAAGACTGTTGTTCAGCAGTGCAGGAGCTGTTAACAAGACCGACTACCAGATGGCAAGGATTCGGGAAGTTTTAGGCCTCCACAAAATATGAAATGCTTTTCCCAAGTTGGTGTGCATACTGTTCTGTTTTTCAGCTTCACCAAGAGGGAGAGGTACTCCAGTGCACCATAGAGCAACTTGTCCCTCTACATTATGTTGTTACTGTCCCTGGTCTTTCTGGCAACCTGTGTCCAGGTCTGGCATCACCAGGTGGTAAGGTTGGCATCAGCTGCTTTCTTGCCTTACCACTCAGCCTACCCCCACTTCAACGATGGGTGAGAAGTAGGAGGCTTAGCAAGAGTTCCTATCACCCCCAGGATCTATGATACCTTATACATTTTAATAGAACCCATGGAGAACATGTTGCTTGAGTGCCCCCACCCCAGATCCTTGAGAATATATATAATCTCCATCCTTCTACCTCCTTCCATTTCACCCTGCTACCTTCAGGGCCATACAAAGAAATACAGCAAGTAAAGGTTTTCTTGGCACACAGGTAATGTAATGGGAAAGGCTTCATCTGTTCTATGCATATGTTTCAGGCTACTGTTAAAAGTACAGAATGTGGATACCCTAATCATCTTTGTTTTTGCCAAACAAAAACCACTCAAATTCTTTCACCTTGAATGGAAAAAGCAGAACAAATTCACGCAAAGCCAGTAAATGAAGATGAATTTGGTTTGCATTCTGTTAGGAACAGAGGATTTCACTTTCCTGTGTACAAAATGTTCCGTTTGATGCTGTGCGCCTGGTCCCTGGCTCTACATATTGATTCTATAGGCACAGCAACACTTTGTAATTTAAAAAAAATAAATCATTGTCTTTGATGGACAACTGTCCCATGTGTGGGCAGAATTGGGATCCCTTTTCCTGTGTCCCATTGCTGCCCCATTTCTACACAGAAATTAAGTCAGGGCAGGAGGGGAGACTTAAAAGTCGTCCTCATTTGAGCACTTGAAATTTCAAAGTCTTTAACCACATTAGCAGCTGGAGGCCCATTATTATTCATTGCATCCTACTAGGCCCCCTTGGAATCTCTCCTTTAATTGTCTGTCTTCCCACTCTGTTCCTTTATCACCAAAGAGAGAAAGGAGTGGGAAAATGGGCAGTCAGGTTATCTCCATGCAAATCCCAATGGCAGAATAGCATGCAATAGACACACACACTGCTCTTACTCTGTAGGAACAGAGGGAGGTAAAACATGTCTTACTGGCAAATTGCAGATGAACTGACCTCTTTGCTTTCCTTTAGTGTGCCAGTGGAACTTGGAAAGCAATGACACAAAAATATGACCCATTTACATGGGGACTGTGTATGGGGCTGGGGTTTCAGAGTGTGGTATGGAACTCTGAGGAGATATCGGTGCTTTCAAGTCAAGTAAGAGAGAAGCTCCAAACCTGAAATCATGTACAAACTTGCTACCTCCCACTCACTTCTTCTCCATCATTTCCTCTAGGTTTCTCCAGCTTGTCTTCCCCAAACCTATGCCCCTGTTTTCCTATCCTCTCTCAAAACTTTGTACACAAATTAAATACATAGAGTGAATTGGATGTGGGAATCCCAGGATCAAACCCTATTCAACCATAAACATTCATGGCCACAGATATTTTCATGCCTAAAGCTACAAAGTTAAGAATGACACCAGTTTCCAGTTCAGCTTTTAAAGTGACATGTAGATGGAGGCTAGAAGCAGAAAATGATGCCATCTTTGGAATCTTCCACCTAAAGTGCCTTGACCTTCATAACCAAAATGGTGTAGTGGTTTGGGGGTTGGGGGATAAGAATAGGCCCTCAATCTGGCTGTACTTGTTGTAAGAGGCGACTAAACAGCCACCGGGTAGATGGGACTCGTCAGCCTGGGAAGGCAGCTCTTCTGAGAGAAGGAAAACTCTGATTCCAAACCTCCACTGCCTTGTGGCTACATCCAGTTGTGGAAAAGGCTTCAGGAGTCAACCTCGAGGCAAAATCCAGAGCCGGAGTCCCTGAGGCAGTTCATGGCTGAACACAGTCACGTTCTGGCAACTCCTGCAACTCCGCTGGAACCAACTGTATTGGCTTCTGCCTTTCCATTGGACCATTTCAGCGACGTGGAGAGGGGGGATTTGCTGCATGGGTAACAGTTTATCCTCCATATCTACTTTACCCAGGCTTCATGCACTGGAGAGGACACTCTGTTCCAGAACCACTATTCAGAGCGCAATACCATAGTCTTCTGAGACTGAAAGATGCCAACAACAAGTGGTTTGGGAGTGGGACTTAAACCTGGAAGATCCAGTTTCAAGTCCCTGCTCATAACCAGGATGGTGTACTGGTTTGGGAGTTGGACTTTGACTTGGAATATCCAGGTTCAAATCCTCTAGGCCATGAAGCTTCTTGGGTGACCTTGGGCCAGTCACTATCTCTCAGCCTCACCTACCCCACAGGGTTGTGAGGACAGAAGGATGGGAAGAGCCACGTATACCACCCTGAGCTCCTTGGAGGAAGGGTGGTATAAAAATGTGGTAGGCAAATAAATAAATAAATAAATAAATAAATAAATAAATAAATAAATAAATAAAGCTGGCCAAGCCTGGTGATTGGACATGGGCAAATCTCAGTTCATGGCAGAGCATATTTTTCTGCATTCAGAAGGGCCCAGTTCAACCCCTGGCATCTCCAGTTATAAAAGATCAAGTAGCAAGTGATGGGACCAATGCCTGGGACAGTGAAGAGCTACAGCCAAACAAAGAATTTGGTACTAGACTGTATGGACAAATAGACTGACTCAGTCCTAGGCAACTTCATACATTTGCAAAGTATAAACCGTGAGCCACAGGGACTTGGGTTCAAATAACTCTCAGCCATGTAGCTCCCGGGCAGTTCAATCCTGAGCTGCCCAGAGCATGGTGCTGCCACATGCCAAAATGGCTACAATGGCATCCAATGTGCAACTGGGCAGCCTGCTACGGCTCCTCAGGGAAGGGGACATTTGTCCCCTTCCCCTAGGTAAGGGAGGTAGCCTCACAATGGGGCTACTACAGCGGCTCTTGAGCTGGCGCAGAATTAGAGAGTCCCATGTCGGATCGCACAGCCCCACAAGAGGCTCAGGATTGGGTGGAGCTTGGCTTCACCAGATCCCGTCCCCTCCTGCCCTGCTCCCTCCCCTGCCACACCTTCTTCGCACCCTCTGCCAACCTCCCCCTGCCCTGGAATACCTCTTTCCCACACACACCCTCACTCCCCTCTCTGTCACTCTGGGTGACTGCCAGGTCATGGAACGCGGGCCCATCACTGGAGTTGGCGCCGACTGTTGGCAGCCTTCAGTCTTGAAAGACTATGGTATCACGCTCTGAATCATGGTTCTGGAACAGCGTCTAGTGTGGCTGAAAAGGCCGATTCGGGAGTGACAATCCCTTCCACGCTGGGAGCAAGTGCAGTCTGTCCCTGGTCTGTCTCCCTGGCTATGGGCCTTCCTTCTTTACCTCTTTGCCTCAGTCTGTTGGCCAAGTGTCTCGTCAAACTGGGAAAGGCCATGCTGCACAGCCTGCCTCCAAGCGGGCCGCTCAGAGGCCAGGGTTTCCCACCTGTTGAGGTCCACTCCTAAGGCCTTCAGATCCCTCTTGCAGATGTCCTTGTATCGCAGCTGTGGTCTACCTGTAGGGCGCTTTCCTTGCACAAGTTCTCCATAGAGGAGATCCTTTGGGATCCAGCCATCATCCATTCTCATGACATGACCGAGCCAACGCAGGCGTCTCTGTTTCAGCAGTGCATACATGCTAGGGATTCCAGCACGTTCCAGGACTGTGTTATTGGCGCTGGGCCTGTGGTAAGGGCTTGTAAACATGCCTTACAGCACATTTGTGATAGTGTGCGCTGGCAGTGAGCTGGCACGTACTGTTCAGGATCAGACCCGGAGTAATTCGGAGCGAGTTACAGCACAATGTCTTTCATGGGGTTATCGCCAATATTGAGGAGAATTCCACACATGTTGCCTTGAACTCCTGGGAGGAAGTGTGGATCATTAGATGAGAAATAAAGAGAATTACAGGCAAATGGCCAAAAGTCAATACTCTCAAAAGGACTTTGTAAAAGATAAAATATTTTGAAAGAAGCATTTTAGTAAAATCCAGTTTATTCAATATTTTATTTACTTAATGGAAAATTTATACCCCCTCTTTCCATTTTCAAAACCCAGGTTTGTACAGGCATGCACCACTTAACAACCATTCGCTTAAAGACAGACCGCATATATAACAGTGGTCAAAACACAATAAAGATGCTCTTAATGAGGCAATTGCATCTTCCATAGCCTGCAGCTGAGTGTCTGTTTACACAACACAGAGGCTCTTAAAAAAGAGGCAATTTATCTCCAGTAGCCTGTGCAGCCAGGTAGTGTCTGGCAGGGAGTGTCTGTTTACGCAACAAAGGTACTAGATTGGGCTGAATGTTCACTTAGTGACCGGATTGCATAAAAACAGTGGTAGGAGAACATTTTCCGGTCACTAAGTGGCGCACACCTGTATATGGTGACCAGATGGGAAGGACAGGGTTCCTATACTATTACCAGTTGTATTGCTGAGGGAATTTCAGCACAAGGCAGAGGTGGACCTCCCCAGCCCTGCCTCCTGGGGCAAACGGACTCCCTGCAGAACGTCCCTGCCCCCTGTGCACAAATCCACCCCCCCCCACTTACCTGGAGCTCACGGAGCTTCACGTAACTCCAGGATGCATCGGGAAAACCTTTCTGAGGTTCCCTGACACTTTAAACTATGCTTCCGGAAACCAGAAGCACGGTTTCCTACCCCATCGGGAGCCTACCCCATCAGAGAGGCTTCCGTGGGGTCCTAAAGGCGTGCAATGTTCTGCGCCCAGAGCTATTGCCCCATAGAATGAACGGGAGGTCTGCCACTGGCACAAGGCCGCCTGACGCCTGAGGCAGCATGCCAAACACTACCTCTCCTTACCCCCAATGGGGCAGCCTCTGTTCCTCTCACCCACCAATGCTCAAGCTAAGCAGTCTCCTCTCCTCCACAGTTCTTTTTCCGCACTGTCCCTTTCCCAATCCAGGGAGTGAAAGGAGAAGGAGGCGCAGTGCAGGCAAGTAAATGGACAGAGATGGGCACCTTCCACCAGTGGGCCAGTCCTGTTTCAGCAGAGGGAGCTTTTCTTACCTCACCATGACAAGCACCTAACAAAAGAGAGCCTTTGAAGCTGTTAAGGGGATACAAGTCCTGTCCTCATTTGTACCTTTTGTCTTTGTCTTTAGGTCTGCAGGAAATTTCTGACAGGTGGAAGGAGTGAAAAGGTGGACAGACTCTGAAAATGATGCTTCAGAAAGGCGTAAAAACAGGAATCTTACAACAGGAAGCTGAGTTTCCCGGTATCTGGTTTTCCCATGCATTGCAATATTCATGTTCTTTTGAACCATGTACTGTATGAAATATTCATATTTTCCTTCTGTGACAGACAAAACCAGAAAGTACAGGTAGTTTATGAAGTTACTTGTTCCACATTCTGATCTTCTAGTGATTACTGTCATTTCTGCACGGCTCTCCCCTCCCCGTGATTCTTGTTTATCCTTTAGTGTAAAATAGAGGAGAAATCCAGAAATATACAACTGCTGCTATAACTCATTTTGTGCATTTAGGACTGCAAACCTGTACATGTTTACTTGCGACTAAAGTCCACTGAACTCTGCAAGATGTACTTCTGCGTAAATATGCCTAAGACTGAACTGTATATCTTTTGCTTTAGTAAGCATAAAAAATACAATTAGAGGGAGTTGTATGCTCATCTGCAATCCTATACACACTTACCCAGAAGCAAGTCCTATTAATTTCAATGGGGCTTACTTCTGAGTAGGAATGCCTAGAATGACACTGTAAATTTTGTCTGGCATTTATAGTCAGCGTCAGTCCTGTCCAATGAATCAATTGTAGCTGTTGCAAAAAACTGAACAATGGCACAGAGATGTCCTGATGTATCCAGTTTGTCTTACAATTTAACCAGCAGGGCTCATTTCAAGCTAAGGTTTAACAGTCCAGTTCCAGGATTTAGCCCTGGAACTTGTAACGTGATAATAAGAATGCTTCAGAGGGTGTGCAGAGTGCCTTTGGCTCACCACTGAGTAATCACAGATTGTCTGAACAGTCTGGAGATGAGGGCCTGCACAATTTTTGCATGCCAAAGAAGAAGGGACTGTAGAGCATTGTGCTCTGCTGTGATTGGGTGGGAGCCAGCCACAATGGTTTTGGCAAGTGGCACAGCAAGGACAGCCCCAGCAATGATGTCATTGCTGCCACTGAACTGTGGCTGAGCCTAAAGGGTGCCCTTAGAGCTGACCAAGGTAAGGAGAGAAGAAGGAAGCGATACAAGGGAGGGAGAAAAGATAAAAGGAAGGTGGGAAGAATGGGAGAAGGAAGGAGAGCAGAAAATAGACACAAATTGAAGAGGAAGGAAAGTGGAAAGAGGGAGAAGCAGATGAGGGAGAAGGGAAGGGGAGACTCTAGCCCCATAGAATTGGAGGGGAAGAACCACCTGCTGAAGCAGCAGTTCTAAGGGGGGGGTACATGGCCCATATACCCCAGGCAGGGGCTATCTGGTCAAGTCCCTCAGGCATAGGGGATCATACTTTATACAGCAAGTGTCACCTCCCCAAGGAGTCACTGCAAACATGAAGCCAACTGCAGCAGCATATGAGAGAAGCCCCGTTACCTGTGACTGACCCTCCAAGGCTGGACCTGTCAGGCCTGTGGAGACATAACAGCCTCTGAGAGGAAACCCAGGGTGACGGAACCACTGGTTTCTGCAAAAAGAACTGATGATCGGCACTTACCCCAGTGCATTAGTGACTGCCAGACCTTGGGTGACACTGTTACAGTATGTGCCCCATACAGTAAGGCAATTTGGTGGCTGGATAAGGCGGGCCTACCTGGATAAGGCAAGCAAATGTAAGCATTCCTGTCAGACAATGGGGCAAGGGCCAATCAGGGCAAAGTGCTGAGTCATTGCACAGAACAAGGAGAGATGGGGAAAGCTGCTGCAATCCCTGCCCAGGATGATGCAATGACATTCCTCAGTGATGAGGTCATGGCCTTTCCCATTGGCTGACAGGAGTATAAATGTCCAGCAAGCACACTCTACTGGTGTGGGTTGTAGGAGTGAGTTGCTGCATGAATTGCTGCTGGATGGACACCTGATTTGCTGACTACTTGGACTGTTTGCTGGACTGTGTCTTCTTGCCGATTTCTGGAACTGCCTTCTACTTGTAAATACTGCCTGTAAATAGACTCTGGTGCTGGGACTTCCCTGAATCTTGCCTCCTTTTTTTTTTTTTTTTTTTTTTGGTGTTCTTCCCTGTGCTCTGAGCACCATATGCTGCAGCTGCAGGCTTGTGCTTCTGCCATCTCTGTGTTTTGCCCATTATCTCCAACAGACACAAACCACCAGACCTGCAGACTAAATACAGGGGATGGGGTATGGAAGCAGTCAAAGAAGCCTACCAGCAGGACTTGCTCAAGTCACGGTAAGTTGTATGCAACAAGCATCCAGATTGTTAAGTATCTCATGTCTCTGTACCATATCCGAAGACATCAAGCTCCCTGGGATAGAGGTGGGGGGCAGGAGCTACAGGAACAAATTGTGAAAGGGGCGGTGGGAGTGACAGCAGCTTAGGCCTGGTCCCAGGTACCCAAATTGCTTTGGCTGGGTCTGAAGTAGAAGTATGACTTAGTATTCAAATGAATATGGGGAGCAGAGGGAGAAGCGAGAGCTGTGGCTTCATGTCTGATAAACAGTGATTTTCTTCAGGAACACAAAGAGTGACCAAGAAGAGGCTGGCTTTGGAGGACAGATGAAAAGTTCAGGCTTAGGAAAATTAGGTTTGATATGGCAATGAGACTCCCAGGCAGATACATCTAAGACAGGTAGTTACAGATGTAGGATTGGGTGGAGGGGAAGGTCGGCTAGAGAATAAGCACTGAGTGTCATCAGCATATAGGTGGCACTGAAAGCTATGGATTTCATGACAACACTCAAGGAGAATGGAAAGGCCCCAGGATGAATCTCTGAGGAAGACTACAGGAGAGGGGTGAGAGTGATTTGCTTTAGAGGGCTCCAAGTCCCTTATATACTCGTACCTCATCTCTGTACTCCTGCCTTCTTTATCCTATCCTGAAAGGGAGTTCAGTATTATTATCCCCATATTGCAAATGGGGCCTGAGGATGAACGATAAGACCAGCCAGTGAGTTCATGGCAGAGAGAAGATTTGACTTGATATAAAGCAGGGAACTTCTCACTTCAGAGCTCAGCCTCTTCCTAATTAGTGCTAGATAAACAGACTTGAACATGGGGCACACTTTTGCCCTAGCAAGCACGTCAGCTTTTTCACTGCTATCAGCCAGAAATCCCAACTCACACTTTGAAGAGGCAAAACATCCTGCAAGAATCTTCTTAAAATGGTTCCTATCTGGCTCTGACGCCTGAAGCCTCGGTTTCACAGAGAACCATTCAAAATGCATACAGCAAAAGGATGGGTGAAAATTTCCCTGCAGCGTGACACGAGGAGAAGATTAAAGGCCTGGATTCGAAGGTCAAATCCACCTAGGGTGATATTCATTCACCTCAGGATATTATTACACACTTCTTGATATCAAAGCGACATGGAGGTAAGAGTGGAGCCACCAGCTAATTCCTACTACAGTTTGTTCTCTGTGGGAATCCTGTGATGCAATGGTGAACTCTCTCTCTCTCTCTCTCTCTCTCTCTCTCTCTCTCTCTCTCACACACACACACACACACACACACACACACACACACACACACTTCTCTTTTTGGAAGACAAAAGTGCAACATTGACATTTTATATGTAAATTTCTTGAAAAAGCAGTGAGTCTGTGCTCAGAAGTGTTACTGGATTTGAACACAAGAGTGCCAGGCTTTGGGAACATGTGGATTGTAGCAGAGATCTCTGGGGAGATGTGGCACACACATCACTCATGGTGTGCCAAAGTAAGGGTACTTCCAGACAAGAATTTTTTGTGGCTGTTCATCCCCTGTTATGTCAGCATTTGGTGTTCTGCTCAGGTCTGTCACATTAGAATTATGGCCATTGCCAGGCTGACAGCAGCTTAGGGCTGACACTTTTTTATTGGACTGGCTCCTGTACCTGTAACAGCAGTGTGAAAGGCAAACCCAGCAGGCAAAATGTTTTTCTGCTACTTGTTTCAGTTCCTATAGTGGAGGAAAGAAGAAAGAAGAGAGGAAAGAAGAGACTTACCTGCTAAACAACTGCGTACCAGATTGCTGACTAAGGTACAAGCAAGGCCTGTAACCCTATATGGTAATGGTGCATAGCAGAATCACTACATCTGCCTAGGACAAAATCAGCAGTGGCAGCACCAAAGCCCTTTTAGCTGGCATCTTTTCTTTGGGATATTCCTCCCCCCTTCCCTTCCTGTTTCATGTGTCATTACCATCAAGTAAGGAAAGCATGTTTCTGTTCATCTTTTGCCTTTCTAATAGCTAAAGCTGTCTCCACTATAGGAACTGATTGCTCTAAAATGCTTCTTAAATGAACACTGATGGCTAGTGACTACCAGCTTCGACACACCTCACCTATTTGGATTGGGGTTAAAGAAACACAGTTCTAAATTACAATGTAGCGAGCAAAGGTGTCAGAAGCATGGATTTCTTAGCTGATTGAGAAGAAGCAACCAATCTGGAAACTCTGAGGGATGCCTGCTACTTCATTCTGGTGAACCTGCTTTAAAAGCACACAGTTAGTATGCTTGCCTGCACCCCCATGCTTACCTGTGTGTGTGTGCACGCGCGCGTGCGCGTGCATGCATGTGCGCGCATGTGTGTGTGTGTGTGTGTGTGTGTGTGTGTGTGTGTAAATAAACAATGACAAGAATGTTAAATATCCAGCGCTTCCTTCAGGAGCTGAAACAGATTCTTGAAAAGGCAATCCCCCCTTCCCCCATTTTCTTACCACTTGGAGAAGTAGGGAGGTGTGCAACAAGGGCAACCAAGGGGAGACTACCATCTGGACACAGCCCAAGCATGGTAACTTGAGATCCAGGGTGATACTAGAAGGGGGTGAGCTCTCTCACAAGGTTGTTGCCAGGATTACTAGCTGCAAACATTCTCCACAATGAAAGAGCTGCAGAGATCACAATGGTGAATAATCACCTTTCTTGAGTCTTGACTCTGTAGCTAGGAAGTGCCTGACCTGGCCCTCTTGCTCATTGGTGTGCGTTTGAGAATAAAAAGGGAGCTTGTCTTGACTTGAAGAAGTGATTGTGTTTTGATCATGTTTCACTGGCACTTATAAAGACTCAGAACGGTCATTGTTATTGTTAAGGCTTGTTTCGTTGAGATCTGTATAGATTGCACCATTTCAATCAATCCCATCCACTGTTGTGTTTGTCCAAATCAACACTTCTTTTCCCATCCCAAACTGCATTTTAGGTGATGTTCATTTGTGACTAAGGGCTAAATTGAAAGGGACACTAATTGCATTCAACTCCGCTTCCTGGGATAAAGTAATCAGCTTGTTAGGTCTTTGCTTTGTCAGAAAGCATGTTGCATTCATTTCATCTTTGTTCAGTTGGCTCCCCCTGGCAATTTCAGTTCAGCCCAGGAGTCAGAAACTTTCCTTGCCCCCTCACAGAAATGGCATAAGCCGCCCACTGTGGAATCTCTGTTGGCTCTCCCCTCTCCTGACCAGCTATATGTAGCCTCTCTGGTGTAGGGTAATGCATCTTTTAAGATTTCCTTTTTTTCCCACCAGTCTCTCTCTCTTTCACTCACTCACTCACTCACTCACTCACACACACACACACACACACACACACACACACACACACACACAGCCCAAAGCCATTTGGTTATTTCACAGTTTGCATGGCTAAGGGTCTCTTTTTGGGGGGATACACAAGGCTTGACTTTCTAATCACTTGAAGTTACAAGAGCAGAGAATGAGAAGACAACTAATTGAACAGCCCTCACAGCATATATGACACAAGTGTTAATAGGTTATAAGGACAAGAAACAGGCCAACACTGTACTGAAAGTCACCAGAGTGACCTGTTTGGGGTGTGTGATCAGTGTACAAAGGAAAGACAGTAGGTCCTGGATTACTGTCTCTGCAGGAGCAGAGGCAGAAGAAACAGTGTGAACAGGTAGGCTTGCAAGCCGGAGTTTTGCTCTTCACCTCCAAATTCATTGATGAAATGGGAAAGTCAGCAGCCATCACAATTTCCCCTGTTTGATTTGATTCCCATGGGTCTTGGTCTGTCCTCTACAACACACCCAGAGTTCTCTTAATTACAACTGGAGAAATGGATGAGAGAAGCTGCTGGGTCTGCACCACTTAAAGCAGGAAAGCACATTTCCTGGTTGTATCCTGGCAACCCAATGTGGCCTTCAGAATATGGTTCTGTGAGAATCACCAAACGCTTTAAGGTTGTGCTGTTTTTGTTTTTTTGTTTTAGTCCTTTTGCTGTAATGTTATCAGGCTGCATTAAGCAACAGGTGGTGACCATAACACTTTCAAAAAGATCCCTATAGGCCAAAAGGTATAAATAAGCTCTGGGTACTGTTGGTGTCAGGGTGGGAAGACTCTAGGGCAAAGCCCTGCACTGGGCTCCCCACTGCCCCAGTGCTTTTCCTCAAGCTCATTCATGGTGGATGACAGGCATTGGCAGCACCTCCTGCCTGCCCCACTGGCCAATAGGAGAATCCACTACAGGCCCTGCAATGATACAGAATGACCCTTCCAGTTTACCTGTGGCACCACAAGTCTCTCACCCAAGTCAAACCATGGTTACCAGTGGTACTGGAAAAACTCGAGGGGTGGCCTGGTCAAGTGGGCCCTCTCCCTGGCATGGGCCCAGAGTCAGTGCCCACCCTGGTTGACCTCCAATGTCATCTCTGAGAATTAGATCAAAACCATTCAAGGTGGTTAAAAGCCCAGCTCAGTGGCAATTCTACAAAGAGAAAAGCAGGTCTAGAAGATTCTCTTTTATATTACAGTCAATGGAAACCCATTTCTTTCCCTCCAATGCAAAAAAACCACCTTCCTCCCCACAATGGCAATAGAAAAGCCATCAGGAAATGAAGAGATGAGGTGGAATGGGATATGGATTTCTCCCCCATCTTGTCCGCCTCATTTGGCTGTTGGCCCACATGCTTGTCTGATAACATTATTTCATTTCCTCACCTAGCCTGATGCGCAGCTGCTCTGAACATGTCAGGCTCAGCATGAGTGGCTGTTCTCCAAACCCCGACTTACAGCTAACAGTGATCTGGATCAATTGATGGATCATCGTCTCTCACTCCTCTTGCCTTGAGGATTAAAGAAAAGGCCATGTCCCACTGAGAATTATTGACAAGTTAGACAGGAGGGGGGGACTCTGTAGAATATAGTCAGTCATTTATCCGTACTCTGGGAAAGGCTGGATTTTCATATTCTTTTTCCATTCAAAAACCATGGTGGCTGTGGTTGAGCCACTTTTCCATAGTCTGTTAAGCAGTTTTGACTTAGGTTATTGTTAGGTTTGGTGCCAGTGTCAGTACCAGGTTGCTGGAATCCTGAGGGAAAGCCACATGTGCTGGGTTTCCCCATCCCCAGTACTGATGGTTTGGGGTTGGTCCAGCTGTGTATACCTTCTGACAGGCATACACCCTTGACCACTTACCAACCATGCTGACAGTGGCCGCCGACACCTCACCTGTTTGCTATATCTTGTCCCCTTGCATTTGCCACCATTTCACCTTGTCTTTGGTGAGCACTTGCATAGTACAGGTGTTAAGGGAATAAGATGTGGGATTTAAAAATCCCTTTTTCTTCAAAATTCTTACCTCAACCATAAATTCTCTGAATGACCTTAAGCAAGCCACTCATTCTAACAGCCCCCTGATAGAGACGTAGGGGCTACTAGAACACAGGCTTGACTTGAGTCATGAGTCTCTGTCCCCATAACTTGACTCAAAAGCGAGTCCTAACGGGCAGACTTTCTGAGTTGCCCTGAGCGGTTTTGTGACTCAAAAAGACTCAAGTCGTGAGTCTTTTTAATACATGTATCAGGCGCAGCTCCACAGAAAATAACAGAGCTGCTGCCAGGGTCTATGTGCGTGTCAGTTCTCTTTTAACACTCCCTTGCTGTCCCCATCCGATCTGTAAACAAAGTGGGAAGGGGTGGGATGGATTACGGGGACACTGCTGTGTGAGAGTGGGGACAGAAGCGGGAGGAGGGTTATGTGCAGCAGCTGGGAGGCTTAGCAGTATGACCCAATCCTTTGCGGCTCTACTCAGGAGTAGTCCCGTTTGTGCCAGTCGTTTAATGAGACTTCCTCCTCCCAAGTAACAAGGAAGGAGCCATGCAGTTGAAAAGCATGATTGCTACAAACCGCCCCCCCCCCCCGGCTTCCCTGCCTCCTCTCCTTCTCTGGCCTTCTCCAGCCAATTCTAAGGCAAGAAACCCTTGAGCTGCCTCATCTAAAGAAACAAGTCAGACTGCACATCCTTCGTCCAATGACCATCAGTTCCTTCAGAGATGGAAAAGAGAGCCCACTCCTGGCTCCACCCCCCATTCAATGCAAAAGCAAAACATTAACTCTTTCCTGCCCTGGAACTTCCCTGCTGCTTGCCCGGTCTGAATGATGGCCCACAAGGTCTTTCACACGGTGAAAAATGTAAGCAAGCACACCCAGACACAGACTCCAGTTTGCATGCGTGGGACTGAGTGCTGAGTGAGTGGCCTCTGACTTGAGTCAATGCCTGAGTCATCGATGCAGGTGACTTGAGTCTATATGAGTCAGCAAAAACCACATGTTTTTGCAACTCGGACTTGAATCACCTGACTCAAGTTCACATCCCTTCTATAGCATGATACATTTTGAGACCTTAAAGCACTATATCCATATGGCCCAGAGACTGAACTGTCTTAACAGCCCAATCCTATCCTGGACTGGGCTGCCAGACAGAGCGCTTTGCAACAGCGGAACAGTTTCACTGTTGCAAAATGGCTGCTGACAGTGCATGGAGCACTCCACCCCACCATTTTGGGAGCTCCCCAGACATCACCACGCCCATTAGGTAAGACAGCAGCAGTGGGGAGGACTGAAATTGGAAGGGGAGGGGGACGAATGGGAGGGAAGGCTGTGGGAGGGGATGAATCTGGTGATAATGGCACACACCAGATCCTATCTCCTTTTTTCAAGCCCCCTGCCCCCTTTCTCTCCTCAGACTTGTGCCAGCTAAAGAGCTGGAACAGGTCGAAGAAGACCCTGTGGAGCAGGAGGCTTATGGGGGGGTGTAAAGTAATTCACATCTTCTTTCCCCTCTGATCTTCTTTCCCTTTAGAAGCCTCCTGATCTCTCCCCACCCCACCCCACCCCACCCCCGCTGGATATAATATGCTCCTCTTTGGTGCAAATGCATCAGAGGGGCTGGAGGATAGGATTGGGCACTAATTCTAAACTTCTTCATAATTAATATTCCTTCCAGCACTCCAGACTGAGACCAAATGGGATGGAGAAGAGCACACACATCCAACACTGAAAACAGTTGCAGGGCATAGGCATAGCAAACCTGGACTTTGAGGGTTCTGCACTTTTACATCAGGTTGAAGGAGGGAAATTGATGCAGGTATATTAGAGCTCAAGTAATGTAGAAATAGTGGACAGAGAACAATTCCCTCTCTTTGATTTGCTCAGTCTTATTTACTCTTTCCTTCTGCAAAGGCTCTTCTTAAAGCAGAAATACAACTTCCACCAAAATAAATAAGTATATTGCTACTGGGTTCCCATTTATTTGCAATGCAGGATGAAACAGTGAGGTCCAACTCCTATTAGAAGCTCAGCATCCAGCCCTCCAGCAGCATATTAAGATGCTGTATTGTTGCTCTCCATCATGGTGTGATTTTTATGAGGCTCTGTCATGGCATCTTGACCCTGCAACACGCTATTGAAAGCAAACATGGCTTTCCAGCCCTCCTTTGTTTCATAACTGATAAACAGAATCTTTTTCACTATTGTTCTAAAGCACTGGTTCCCAACATGTGGTCCGGGGACCACAGGTGGTCCATGAGACTGTGAGAAGTAGTCCACAAGGTCTCAGGGAAAAAAATTGCCTGCATGGTGAGACACTGGAAGTGATCAATCTCCCATGGACCACTAAAGAGGGCAGAGAATGGACTGCCCACAGCTACAACCATTGAAGTGTCAGTTGTGGCTATCAACAGGCCATTCTCCATCCTCTCTGATAGTCCATGGAGGAGCACTTGGAGGATGGACCACCAGAGAGAGCAGAGACCAGACTCTCCACAGCCCCAAAGCTGTCCATGACAGTTCCAATTTTTGCCTCAGTGGTTTATGGGCTTCCAAAGGTTGGGAACCACTGTTCTAAAGAAACCAGAAACCAGAATCACTCACAAAGCCTAGTATTGAAATGGGCCTGTACCTACAGGATCTTAACTCTCCCTTCTCTGCTGCCACCTCCCCTTTCTCCATTGTTCTCCAGGCTCCAATTACACCTTTCATTCTGCAGCTACCGGCACAACCGAACAAGAGATATTGCACTTGGGCAGGATGAATGGGAATACTCTAGTCCACACTTCCAGCAACAGGGAAACAATAATGATGGCTATGTCCACAGGAGATACAGGAATGGTTGGTTTTAGATTGATTTAGGTTGCTTATTGAGTGAAAGTTTTGGAAACTTCCAGTGTGGCTTATTTAGTGGATGATGGCCCTTGCGTGTCTCCTACCCCATAATTCTTAGTTACAAACTTAGTTACAAATCACAAGTGCTCTGCACTTTAATTTAATTTCTGCCCCTCCATCCAGTCCTTCCTCCAGCTGCAACAAAGTGCCAACTTGTCCTCAAGTCTCCAGACTGTTGTTCAATGCCAGACTGGTCCATAACAAACAGCTCTCTCCCAAGATTCAATTATTGGTGAGGGGGGCCAGCCTGGCTTGCATTATCAAGACCTGGATGGACATTCTGGGAGGAATTGATTTGGGTTCTCAGTACAGCCATAACACTGGTCAAGGAGTTCAGTAGGGATTTCATCTCCCTCTCCAAATTTCTGTCTGGTAGACTCCTGGCTTCAATTGTTTGTTCCTGGGATTAGGCACTTTTGGTACAGTCTGATGTACAGACAAGTCAACTTCCAAACAGTCTCCCTACCAGGACTGATGGAGGTAATCTTGGATGTGGTGCTTGAGACTTCTCAAGCTTGTGGGTTTTTTATTTATTTTATTTTATTTTAAAACAACAAAAATTAACAGACACAAACTCAAAAAGAATAAAAATTAAAAAGAAAGCAGATATTGAAAGTTGTGTAGCAAGTGCGGAGTTCAAAATCTGAATTACTTTGTTCTCTTACAAAATCATATAACATATTAAGTATGATATCTGAAACAGTCTATCAATTATTTCTAAAATACATTTTCAACAAAAGATTTTATCGATATATCCATTATCTACACATCAAATCCATAATTCATTAGATCAGTTTTCCCCTTTGCATGCAAGAAGTCCATGAATGGTTTCCAATTGTCCATAAAAATCTTTACTGACTTCTCTTTAAGAAAAATCATAAGTTTGTCCATTTCAGTTTCTCTGGAATCTTCCAATACTTTGCATACAATATTCTTATTTTGCATACAATATTCTTCTCAAGCTTGTGGTTTTGAGGTGTTTCAACAATCATGCTAAGTGCTAAATCAGGCTACATCATCAGGCTAAATGCTCACCTTCTAAGTGTACCTGTAAAAAAATCCTCTGGTTCTATGCAGCTGCTTACATTGTCCATCACCTGTTGCATTCTGTGATACAGTACAGCTACAGCTTGGGAATAGGAATTTATTTAGTCTCAACTAACGAAGGGGAGCTCTTCACTGATAACATCAGTTACCTCTTCATCAGGCAGGGACAATCCATGCCAAGCAACCAATCAATTCCCCCCATTTTGTAATTCCCCCACCTTTCCCCCAAGTGTGCATCATTGATGATGTGTGTAGGGGTGGGGTGAACTCACCCACATGCCTAGTACTAGATCCTCAGAGAGCATATGAGGACCGCGAGGAGAGCTATAGTGGAACCCCCAACATCCTTCCAGTTGGCCGCAAGTAAACCTAAGAGTAAAACAATAATGAAAAAAGAATGTTCTTAAAATATTAAAGAAGAAGGCTAAACAAACAGCGGCTTTGGAGTGCACAGGGCAAAATATCAGCTCCCACCTCTCTGTATGCTATACTTTGGAACTGGATCAGAACCCTCCATAGCTATTAGAGATAATAGCTTGTGGGCCACTTGTGGGCCACTTCTACATTGTCTGTGTTCTAATGAGATGTTTAATGTTACATATAGTTTCGCCCTGAGTATATGTACATAAAATATTGGAATATTCCCCATGTACACTGCCCCCATTCCTATCCTCTTCATTTCTCTTGGCTCTATTTTTAGATTCTGATATCCTCAGACCTGTCTTCTCTTCTGCTATAAAATGTCGGGCACATTAATGGTATTATCATTCCTTTCTCTACCGCCAGCCTCTCCTCTCCTCCTTCTAACAGCTTTCCCAAGGGCTCCATTGTGTGTGAGTGTTAGTCATAGAGGTTCCCCTGTAGTTAATTCAGTTAGGCCCAGTTCAAACCCCCATTTTTAATTCATTGAGCGCTTGCAGTAAATCTTGTGCACATGCACCCTTAACCCAGTTTCATTTCCCCTCCACATTATACAGTCACGCCATGGGCATTATATTGGGTTCCTGCACATGATTATTTTTCCTCCAAGTGCACATATTACACTTCCTGGTCTACCAACTATCTTGGCAGGGTTTGCAATACATTCCACAGGCTGTGGTTCTATCATTACTTCGACAACATGTGTAAGAAATGAAACACTATTACTATTTATGCATATCACATAACACACAAGCTAAGCATTTAAAATTAAAAACAAGCAACATAGTAGAAATTATCTCCTTTCCAGGACTGATTCTGGAAAACTTCTGATTCGAAAAAGAGAAATTTAAATATTCAATCAATTTATTTTTCTATATATTAAGAGACATGTTTGTTTTTTAAGAGCAGGTTAAATTAATTTTTTAAGGTTAATAGAAAATTGATCTACACCAGCATTTCTCAGTTTGTCCCCTGCTGTACCACTTTGCATCATCCACCTATTGGAAGTACCACTGGAAGTAACTGGCGATGATGTAATCACCAGTTACTTCTGGATTGGTAGGTCAGATGCAACACAACGAACACAGGTTAGAGGCTCAGGGCGGATAGGAGAGCTTTTTTGAGCACACAGAAAGCACTTGCTGGAGCTCTGCCCACTGAGCTGAACCTCCTACTGCTGTTTCTGGAGGAAAAATCCATTATGGGTTACAAGCCATGATGTGTATGTGCAACCTCCTGATTTTAGAAATGGGCCATGCCAGATGCAAGGGAGGGCACCAGGATGCAGGTCTCTTGTTATCAGGTGTGCTCCCTGGGGCATTTGGTGGGGCTGCTGTGAGATACAGGAAGCTGGACTAGATGGGCCTATGGCCTGATCCAGTGGGGCTGTTCTTATGTTCTTATGTTTGTTGTATTGCATTGCTGGTCTCACTGCCAGGTGGTAAGAATCTGGTGGTCCACATGTACCATCAGACAACACCTCAAGTACTACCAGTGGTACAAACACCACTGGTCGAGAAACACTGTTCTACACTGCAAAAAAGCAAAAAAAAAAATTCCACAGAAAATAGCTTTTATTCACACCTACAAAAGTAGTGCAATCCTATATACCTTTCCTCAAAAGATAAACCCCACTTGACTCAAGAGGACATTTTTCTCAGGTAAATGTGCATAGGATTTGATTGTTAAAACAAAACACTGGGGCCAGACATAACCAACAACAAAGGATCTGAAAGAGTAGAGCGGAGCCAATACATGCAATGACCAAGAATGAAGGAAGCACCTCTCCCCCCACATAACTTTTTTTTCTTTTTCTTTTAAATACTTTTTTAGTTTTATTAAAAGTAAACACAAGAAAAAAATTAAAAGGTGAAGACATTGCAAGTTATGTGGCAAGTGCGGAGATCTCAAATTACAGTACTTTGTTCTACTACAAAATCATACAAAAAATTAATTATCAAAACAGGCTACACTAATTAAAGTATGCATTTTCCACACACCAAAGAAAAATGGGAAAAACATACTTTTTTTTTCAACAAAGCAGCTGAAACAAATGCATATACTGTACAGTGAAATTTAAGTGTTTTTTTTTAAGAAGGCCAAAAATACAACTAAAAATAGAGAACAGAACCACACAGCACAAGAGAAAAGTCAACCAAACATCCCACCCCCTCACCCTGATTCACATGCATTTTTGGAGGAATGACAAGCTCTCTTCAGCATAATATTAGAGAAACAAAACAGTTTTCAGTGCTTTAAAATGTCTTTAGCTTTATAACTTCCCTCCCAACACATGCACAGACAGAAGAAAGCATTAAAATGTTTCACAACAATGCATCAGGAAAGGTCTCCAGGACTCAACAATGATGATTAGAAAAAGAAAAAAATTAAATGCACAGATGATTTCTCTTACATATTAGAGATATTTTTGTCTCTTTAAAAGCAAGCCCAACAAAAAGACAAACAGAAATATGAACTGTGCTGTTAAATAGTCCCAGAATGTCAGAGAGAAGAGTTTTCTTTCCATACATTAACAGTGCAAATCTATACGTATGTATTTTAAAAAGTCAGTCCTCTGAGAATCTGCAGGAAATTACTCTCTGATAAACATGCCTAGGATTGCTGCTTTAAAGATTTTTAAAAACAGAAAAGCTGATACAGAAAAACAAGCAAGTGAACATAAGTGCTCTCCCCCTCCCCATTACTTTTCAACAAAACAAGAGAAAAATACAAGCACACATGCAGCCAGATGCATACAGTGTATGTTTTTTAAAGACTTTTTTCCCCAATGGATGCAAACAGCATTAGCCATGCCAGCAAAATGCCTGGGAATAGCGTTGCTTTTTACACATGGAACGTAGGCAGGGCTGCTTCATTGAATGAATCACTTCGGGAAGCTGAGTACAGTTCAGTTAGGGTCAAACTAGATGTGTCCCTAAACTTATTATTTGAATGGCCCAATCCTAATGGAGCCGTATACCTACGGAATAATCATTCTGGCGGTGCATGGTACTTTCCAGCTGATGCAAAAGGAGACATGCCAGAGTTGGCGGACTGGCCACTGCCACAAGCAGCACGTGGCTGGCACCATGCGTCAACAGACACCAAACAACCATGAGGCCAGGCAAGATTGCATAGGGGGTGGAAGGGCGGTAGGGATGGGCAGAACAGGTAGGGATGGGGAGGAGAGTGGATTGGGACTGGGAAGGAGGCAGGTTTGGTGGCAGCAGTGTCTGCTGAATCCAAGCTCCCTTCCTGGCCTCGATCCCCCAACTTGGGTCCATGCTCCAGTTGCTCCATAGCACAAGACACGAACTTGCTCCGGTTATGGAGCTGGCACACGTCCTAGTAGACCTCACAGCCTGGTATGGGCTTACACCAGGGCAAGGGAATAAATGTTCCCTTACCCTGAGAAGACCTCCAGAGATTGAAATGCCTGCCGTATCCTCCCTCTAGGGCTTGAACGCCCTACACTGGGCTGCTCAGATTTGTGCCAGCTATTTAACTGGCACAGATCTCAGTAGCCACATTGAACAGGCTGGAGTGTTACTTGGGGAAATAGGAAAAATCCCTAGGAGACCTCCAGCCTGCTCCTTACCTGCCCTGGATGCAGTGTGGGCCTTGATGGGCCATTGCCGGTTGGGATTGGGCTGCCTGTTATTCTTTTCTGTAGTAATGGCTTTTCTGAGTCAGCTCAGCTATTTGCGGCTGATTGAAATATTTGGCCTAAAACAAGTTTTAATGTGGCAAACAAAAACAAGGAATTAGCATGGAAAACAAAAACAATTTATCAATATGTACCATTTGTTTCTTCACTTCTTTTGTTTACAGTCAGTGAGTTATACAATATGCTCCAAGTTTTCATCAATCTAATCATATAGAAAACACACAATTTGCAGGTAAAAAATAAGATCATTCCTGTTTATTCTGGTATATCTCTAATCTTGTAGCAGGGACCATTGCTTGAGCTCCTACCCCAGCTATTATAGATACCTGAAGACTCTTCTCTACCTGCTGTATTATTTTGCTCCACAGCAGCCTGCTCTGTATGGGCTTCTGAGGAACCATATGTTTGGAAACAACACAACACTACTACTACTAGTACTACTACTACTACTACTACTACTACTGCTGCTGCTGCTGCTGCTGCTGCTTCTTCTTCTTCTTCTTCTTCTTCTTCTTCTTCTTCTTCTTCTTTCTTAGCTGACACTTGGGGAGCAGGTTGTCCTCTCAACCAATAGGCTGCTGTAGGTGCCTCTGGGATTCGTGTATCGTATGTCATGCACTTCCACTCTTTGCTATTGGTGGCTTACTGCCCAATCCTGAACAATGTGCACCAGCTTACCACTGGCATGCACTGTCGCAAATGTGCCATAAAGGCATGTTTGTGGGCCCTTCTGCTGGGCAAGCACCGGTGCAGGCCCAGCGCTGGCCGGCACTGGGCTAGCACTGGGCAGTCGCTGGAGCTCTGCCAAGCAGCAGAGATGTATGTGGGGGTGTGGGGAGAGGCAGGGAGGAGGTATTCTCGGGAGTGGGGACGCAGGGAGAGGGCAGGGAGGAGGCGTTCCAGGTAGAGGGAGCAGGGAGGTGGGACCAGTGGAGCAAAGCACCACTGAATTCAGAGCCTCCATGTTGGGCAATGAGCCCAACACAGAGGCTCTTGATTCTTTGCCAACCTTTGGGTCAGCAGAGAATTGAGTAGCCCCATTGCGGGGCTACTTGCTTTACCCAGGGGAAGGGGACAAAAATTCCTTCAGTTGAGGAGCTGCTAGGGCTGCCTGGAATGTGCAGGATGCGGCAGCAGCCATTTTCGGTGTCGCTGCAGACTCGCGCCCCAGGCAGCTCAAGTTTGCGCTGCAAGTTTCTGACCTCAACAATTGTCAATCACTGGTTCCAGTTTAGTCTCACAGTGGTTCCAATTGTATTTTATTGAAGGGCTGCAACTGTAAACATATTAAGCAATACTTCCTAGGTAGATAAAGGTGTAGAAGAAATGAACAATAAATCTGCATGTTTACCTGCATGTGCATAGAATCAAAGGCACTTCTGCCCCCCTCCCCATTTAGAGGAGGGGGATTTAATTTAATTGCCACACTGGCAATTAATTTAATTTAATTGCCACACTGGCAATATTTCAAGACATCCCACCACAATTTGAAAACAGACCTGGAAATGATTGTGTCAATCAACTCTAGGAAGTGACATAATTGTAGACTTGTTTGTTCTTGTTCTATTAAGCTTTGAAAGTTATAATTATAATTGACTTGTAGAGAAAAGAAGTTGTACAGAGAACTTCTGTAAAGTTTCTCATCTTGCCTGCAGAGCATTTTATACAGCTTAAGGGCAGTGGCATCACTAAGTTTGGTGTCACCCAGTGCATGATGTCCAGCCCCACCTTTTGGCCTCATAGCAAGTCACTTCCAGACCCATCCTCTTGCAAGGGGTCTCAGTACAGTTGGCTACCTTGCTGGTTAGTGCCCGAGTATGCCTTGCGCTATGCTGGCCAGGTTCATCAATTGGATAGGGCCCCCGCCACCATAGCACAAGACATGCAGGATGCTAGCCAGCCATGCTATGACCCCTGACGTCAGGTGGTGTATAAGTTGGGGCAGAGCCAAGCAGGTGGCTCAAGGGTCTTGCAGTGCATGACAGGGGGAAAGAATGTCATTTTGGTGTCACCTCCCCCTGTGTTACCTGGTGTGGTCCTCACCCATCACATGCATCTCCGTAGTGACACCACTGCTTAAGAGGCAACAACAGGCATGTCAAACAGACAGTAATGAGAGCCTCAGTGGTGTGGCTTTTCTTAGCTAAACTTTCCCCCACTCCCCGAAACACTTCAATGCCTGTTGGAACTGCTGTATTATCTCAGGTGGAGGCATATGGATGAAGACTTTGAAAAGCTTCCATCAGTTTTTGAAATCCTCACCCTATTGCCTTTGAGGCTTTCCCATTGATCAACTTTAAAAAGACATTGTAGGCACTTCCAATATGACAGCCATGGGTCAGTGTTTGGTTGGCAACCTTCAGTCTTGAAAGACTATGGTAGAAGCCTACAGCACCCGGTATTCCCAGGCAGTCTCCCATCCAAGTACTAACCAGGCCTGACCCTGCTTAGCTTCCGAGATCAGACGAGATCGGGCATGTACAGAGTAACAGTGTTTGCATGGCCACTTTTGTGCTTTCTGCATGTCACAGCTGTAGATATCTGAGAAGGCAGAGCCTTGAGGAAAACAACCCATTTCACTCATCTTCCTCCTAGGACCAGAATGCTGCCAGTCTCTTGCAAAGTTCTTTTGCAGTAAAATAACCATGAGAGAACTTCACAGAGAATTCTTTGAATCCTTCCATATTTTCACTATTAAGAATGACATTTTTCAAATAAGAGTTTCAGCAAAACCCCATTTTGTCCTTCAGCAAAACCCTTCCTCATGAGGAAAGATAGAACCATTGCCAACTCTCTCCCCTTTTTCTTCCTCCTCATTTTCATTTTGGGGCCTCAGCGGCTTGCTGTAAAATAATCACAAAAGGGAGATTTTGAAATTTTATTCTTTTTTGTTTCGCACGAAGCATTCAAGTCACCTACTGGAATTTCAGACAAAAGCAGTTGTACGAAACATATTCTAGCATGCTCACAATCACTTTCTTTTACAAGTTCCAACTAGGTTTTTTAATTTCAGTTTATTTAATCCAAAAAGCTAAAGTCTGTATAGGACTCATCAAAGACCTTTAAGGAGAGTGGTTCTGTCACCCCATCTCCCGCTACACATCCACATACCCACATATGGTCAGATCCAGTATCAAGTTCATATCCCTGTATCTTGAAACAAAGTCCTGAAAGCCCTATGGGATGGGGTTAGCAGGGGAGTGTTTAAAGAAAACTCACACACACACACCAGCAGCAGCCCCATTTTTTCCACTGAGCCACGACTGACTTCTTAAAGGGAAAACTTGTGAATCGAATCTTACCAGTATGACCTGATCTTTTGCAGCTCCATTCAGAAATAGTCTCATTGTGCAGGTCATTCAATGAGGCTTCCTCCTCCCATGTAACAGTGGAGCCATGAGGTTGGAAAGCATGATTGCTATGAACTGCCTTCCCCCAGCTTCTCTGCCTCCTCCCCCTCCCTGGTCTTCTCCAGCCAATTCAAAGGCAAGAACCCCCTTGGGCTTCTGCCCTACATCATCCAAATAAAGAAATCAGACTGCTCATCCCTTATCCAATGATCATCGGTTCCTTCAGAGGTTGACAAGAGAGCCTGCTGCTGCCTCTCTCTTCCTGCTTGATGCAAAAGAAAAACCTTAACCCTTTCCTGCCTCCTGGCTGGAACTTCCCTGCTGCTTGCCCCGCCATGAGGTCTTCATGAGGCTATGAAAAAAGTAAACAAGCACACCCAGACACAGACAGACTTGAGTCTGCATGCGTGAGGACTGTGCCGAGTGAGTGACCTCAGACTCAAGTCAATGAGTCTACATGAGTCAGCAAAAAACACGTTTTTGCAACTTGGATTCGTCACTTGACTCGAGTTCACATCCCTGCTATAACATGAAACATTTTGAGACCTTAAAGAACTGTATCCATATGGCTCAGAGACTGAACAGTCCAATCCTATCCTGAACTGGGCTGCCAGGCAGAGTGCTTTGCAACAGTGGAACAGTTTCACTGTTGCAAAATGGCTGCTGACAGTGCATGGAGCGCTCCATTGGCAGCCATTTTTGGGAACATCATCCAGACATCATCATGCCGAGATTCGAGTCAATGCTGGAGTCATCAACACTGATGACTCGAGTGCAAACGAGTCAGCAAAAAACATGTTTTTGGGACTTGGACTCAAGTCTGGACTTTACACCTGGCTGGAGTTCCTAGCCCTACCTAGTGGGTTATCTAGAAACTAATCTGAATGATGGAGTGGAAATGGTAATAAAGGAACTATTTCCAAGTACAGTCTTGTTTGCAAAACAAGATTGCAAATGGGGCAATAATAGCACTCTGAGGGCACCAACCATACCCTTGTTCAGAATGCAAACCCTGCTCCTGGTGCTCAGACAGATGAATCTTGTAAGCCCTGCTACAAGAAGATCTCCGGCACTCATAAGTCCATGCAACTGTATCATTAATGTTTGCATTTTTAAGGGATTGTGTAACAACTAGGTGAGGCCAATGAACCAAGTGCATTTTTTGTGTGCACAGCTATGCATTCTTTTTGGTTGAGTTGGGGTTCCCCCCCCCCCCACAAAGACTACATATGCCTAGCAAGCAACATGCAAGAGAGCAGGGGCAGGGAGCAGGAATGAGTGCGCTGGCACAAAGGCAGGGCTTACTGATACACCCTTAACCCCCCCCCACCATGTTGTTTTTGTCAGTGTGGTCTCATGTCTGAAGAGCACCAGTCTCCAAATCATCGGCTGCTGCGCTCCAAAATTAACCTTCCAGGCAAGGTGCAGTGGTGGCGAAAACTTACCGTTCCGCACTGCAGTTGGGCCAGGCAGCTGCTTCCATGCCTGTTCCTCCAGAAGGCTCTGTGCCTGGATTTCCAGGCAGAAGTGGCTTCCCTGCAGGAGACTGTGTGAAGATCAGAGGCAACGAATGCCGCTTCTCCACTACCGCACCTGGAAGGTTAATTTTGGAGTGCTGGATCCAGCCCAAGAGCTGGGATTTGGCAACTCCTGCTGAAGAGCACTAGAATATTGAGGGTGTCAGTTTGGGGGGAAAGGAATGGGGGGATTGGCTTACGTGAGTGTCTTACATCTCTAGTATAGTTTGTAGTATCTTAGAGGGGGAGTAGGATTAGGGGCAGGTGTGCAGGGTTAAATTATCTCTCCTCACCATTATAAACAGGGAGGTGTCAGGGACTTGACAGGGAAAAGTGTATTTCCTCCCTTACTCTCCAGAAACACCCCTCACCATACCGTCATAGCTCAGTTTCACAGCCAGCAGCCAGCATTAAATCTGATCCCTTTGGCCCTATATAGCACATTGATAGAATGTGCAAAGAGGGTAGGAAATATTATTGTTTTGCCCCTTTCCATGATTCTGAATCCTCCTTCACCCTACACCAGCCTTGGTATGGTCCAGGCTAATGAGAGCCCTGATTAGGAGCAGGGCTCCTGCTAGAGGCTGGGGATACACTACAATAGTGGTTCTCAGACCTTTAGCACCAGGATCCACTTTTTAGAAGGAGAATCTGTCTGGACCCACCGGAAGTGATGTCATGACCGGAAGTGACATCATCAAGCAGGAAAGTTTTTCACAATCCTAGGCTGCAATCCTACCCACACTTACCCAGGAGTAAGTCCCATTGACTAGCATTGTTAAAGCATACACATACTAGCCTGTTCAAAGTACAGATCTGTAACATTTCCCCAAATGCAGTCACGTATCATGGTAGCATCAAATCTAACATATTAAAAACAAAATATTGAAATGAATGGGGACCTACCTGAAATTGGCTTGTCACCCACCTAGTGGGTGACGACCCACAATTTGAGAAACACTGCACTACAACATTTTACAGTGCAACTCTATACTCATCTTATGCCAGCGGATTGGGCCCAGGAAGATGGGGTCGGTGGCCTTGGCATATACCATATCCTATTCCACTTCATGGGCAAGATTCATTGACACAAATCAATTCAGACTTGCGCCAGCAATTTAGCTGGCGCAGGTCTGAGTAGACCATTGCTGTGGCTGAAGCCTTCCCCAGGGCAAGCGGACAAATGTCCCCTTACCTTGAGGAGACCTCCACCCTGCAAAATTCCACTGCTGGATGCAGCACAAGCCACACTAGCACCACTGCATCAGTGCCGGGAATTTTATTAGGATTGGGCTGCCCTTGTGACTCTCCACTTGCTCATTATTTCCCAGTTTGATGCCTTCCAAAGGTGGGAATATGATGCAGGGTCCACCTTGCCATTTAAAGCTGAGAATTTTCAAATATACAAAATGGAGAGATGGCAGAAGAAGAGGATTTGTGGCTGCCAGTGTCACAACAGACTTCAACACAGCACCGAAACAGCTTTCTTTATGCTGCTGCTATGTAAGTGTGTGTGGCACTGGGAGGGTTGTCAGTCAGGTGAAAGGTCATAGTTTCTGCAAACCTCAGGCCAATTCAGACATCACAGTACTCTGAACTGCATGTTGTAACTGAGTGGGGAAGGAGCCTGAGCATGCACATCTTCCTCCCTGCCCAGAATGCTGTCTTCTTGCTGCCTAATTGTGCAGGGAAAGGTCATATGAACCACTCCTCAGTGCACAAGACACATGCATTAAGGAACAATTCACCAGAATCGCCCCTGTCCCATGATGTGCCAGAATGCTGGTGATGATGTGGCAGAAGGGGAGGTCGTGCAACCACCCTCCTCCTCCACACATGTGAGAAGGCCTGTCAATGGTCATATAGTTGGAATAAGCCCCTCATTAGCTACCTGATAGCACCTTCTCCTCTTCTGATCTGAGGCAGGAACTCTCTTGCCTGTGCTGATCAAACAGTCCAAATGGAGGAGGTGAAGAGCTTCACTCGGAAACATTTAGAAACTCATTTTGTGGATGAATAGAGAATGTTTGGCTCACATTTGTAGAGGCCAGGGAGGTGAAAGGAGGGGTGAAACCAGTGCTCAAATTGCAAGGGGATCAGAAGATCAGAAGCCGGGGGATCAGAAGATCGGAAGAGTGAAGAGGGGAGCGTAAGGTCATCAGGGGTGTTCATAATCAATTCACAACTCTTGCTAGCTTGAAACAGTGTCTTCGTAATAATCCACTGTTCTCGCTTTTCAAAGAAATTGGACTGGTAAAGGCTGTGTTGAAATTTCCTCTCGTGGAAAGAGTCACTGATTAGGACTCCACTTCTGAGTTCGGTTTTGTGAAGGTCACTACTTAATTTACTGGTGACGATGTAGAAGTTCTAGTTTCTCATCCTGTCAGGAAGAACGCTGCGGGGAGAGGTGTTCGCTCTGCAAACTGGCAGCTTGAAAGGGACAATTTGTGAGCATGCCTGCATTATAGATTTGTCCCATTTCAGCTGGCAAGCTGAATGGGAATTTCAACTTGTTGGCTAGAGTGGGACAACCTTGCACTGATATAATGTTGGTATTGTGGGGACAACACATCTGACATTGCTCCAACTCAGGGTTTACTCTTTTCCCCACAGCAAAGTAAACTGGCACAACCAGCAGAACTCCAAAAACAACTGATCTGCAGGGTGCTGTTGGTGGCTTGCAGGCTTCTGGGGCTTGCACCAGTGGCAGCACTCTGCAGACCAGCAGTTTCTTTTGCTCACTGCTACGTCAGCACAGACCCCTTACAGAGAACATAGCCCATGGCACAAAATGTGTCCAGCTGCACATGAGAAGAAACCCTGGTCCAAACCCTGTCTCTGTATCATTCTGAGGGCAGGGGAATCAGGCTGAAAATGTGCAAATGGTAGACTGTGAGGAATGGTGGCAGAAAATGGGTCCATCTGATATCTGAAGTTCTGTGCAGGCATGCATAAGCCAGTATTTCTCAAACTGTGGGTCAGGACACACTAGGTGGGTCGCAAGCCATTTTCAGGTGGGTCTCCATTCATTTCAATATTTTATTTTTAATATATTATACTTGATGTATAATATTGTATAATAATGTATATATACTTGATGATACATGACTGCATTTGGGGAAATGTTACAGACCTGTCCTTTTAACAGGCTACTATGTATATGCTTTTACAATGATAGTAAATGGGATTTACTCCTAGGTAAGTGTGGGTAGGATTGCAGCCTAGGATTGTTAAAAATGTTCCTGCTTGGTGATGTCACTTCCAGTCATGACATCACTACCAGTGGGTCCTGACAAATTCTCATTCTAAAAAGTAGGTCCCGGTGCTAAAGGTCTGAGAACTACTGCCCTAAGCACTTCTGTCGACTCCCAACACACACTATCATATTCAGACAAAACCTCCATTAGAAGTTGGCATTCCTTATCATGTTTCAAAACACATGCTTGACTTGAGGGTCCCACTCTGATGGTCTGCATTGCCAGCTCAAGTCCTGCCTTAGAAAATGCTGATCTTGATTTAGCAAACATTAGTCATGACTAAGGCTGCGCTCCTATACACACTTTCCTAGTGTACACAATAGTGTACAATAGTGTTCTGAGTGGACATGCATAGAATTGTGCTGTAAGGCTGCATGCAATTCCTTGGGAATAAAATGTACTGATCAGTGGTGAACCCCCCATTATGGACGATGGGGCAAATGCCCCATTAGGATCCTGCAGAAACCTCTCTGAAGCTTCCGACAGGGTCGGAAACTGTGCTTCTGTTTTTTCTGGAAGCACAGTTTAAAGCCTCAGGGAAGCCTCAGGAAGCTTCCTGGATGCAGCCTACGGTTGCGCAAGGCTCCGTGAGCCTCAGGTGAATGGAGGGGTGGATTTGTGTGTGGGGGGACGGGTGGCAGCATCCAATGGGGGGGCACCATCTTGGACCTTTGCCCTGGGCACAAGACTGGGGAGGTCCGCCACTGGTACTGAGCACAGTGGGATTTCATTCTAAGTAAAGGTACATGGGATTGGGCAGCACTTCAGACCAATGGAACCAATGTTCAAACCAATGGAACAAATTAGTTGTGGTAAATGTTCCATTGCTTGCAATGGGACTCGGCCATGACTAGATGGATTGAAGCCACACTGTCTTTATTATATCTTTATACTAAAAAAGATACATATTATATCTTTGTTATATCTACAGGTATCTCGTGCCTAAAATGATATAACCTTTTTTTCCCCAAAGGCATGAAAATATACTGAGATTTTTTTTTAAGGAATAATAAAAGCTATAGAATAAATTCCTCATTTTCCTGATACGGAAGCATGCCTGGTTCATCTGCTCTTGCTCACTACAGTCTGTCTACAGTGCATTCATCTCCAGCTGCAGCTGCAGCTCATCCTAGAGATCCAATCAAGTTCTCTTTTGTTTTGTTATTGTTTTAAATTTTCAGTGAACGACATCACATTATGCTGATTACCGGGTGTCACATCATGTTAGGCTATATCACAAAACAAGGCTGACTGAGCAGGCCATGGTAACATAATGTGGCACCATGTGCAATATGATCCATCAGGTTCCATCTCTAAACACTCATCCATAAGGAAATTCTAGTCTTTTCAGGAGAAGAAAGGGAAGGAGCCTCCGGTCTGCCTTTGACAAGATAATCAAGGATATAACTCTATTGAGAACCCTCCTTTCCTAGTTATGACATGATACACCCACAGTGCAATCCTAGGCATGTCTGCTCAGAAGTAAGTCTCATGGAATTCAATGGGAACTACTCCCAGGAAAGTGTGTATAGGGTTACATCTTACAGCCCATCCTTGCAAGGGCCTACAGCAGCAGATCTTAGCAGCAGAGCTAAGCGAATAGGGATGAGTAGGCTGTCACCCAAGCTGCTCTGGAAAGCATCCAGACTGAGCCCGAACAGCTAGGCCTAGAAACTCTCAGCTAGAAGGCCCTGCTGGTTTCATTACTAATAACCTAATACAGTGTTTCTCACACATTTAGCACCGGGACCCACTGGGACAGAATAAGAATCTGTCGGGGCCCACCGGAAGTGATGTCATGACCGGAAGTGACATCATCAAGCAGGAAAGTTTTTAACTATCCTAGGCTGCAATCCTACCCACACTTACCCAGGAGTAAGTTTCCTTTACCTTCATTGTTAAATAAATATACATAGTAGTTTAAAAATACAGGTCTATAACATTTCCCCAAATGCAGTCACATATCATGGCAGCATCATGTCTAATATATTAAAAATAAATTATTGAAATGAATGGGGACCCACCTGAAATTGTCTTGTGACCCACCTAACACTGACCTAATAGCTCTCTAGCTGATTATCATGGAAATGGATTGTGGAATGCCAGCTCACTCATCTATTTCAGACCCACGGCCTGTTCAGTGGGTCTTTCTATACACAAACGCACACATTTCACAGCCATGCAACCAGTCACCAATCTTCTTCCTGTATTTCCTACACTACCTGCATGCTAGACAGTTCAGTGTTCTCCTAGCTTCCTAGGATCTTGCAGTTCATGCAGCCCAGGTCAGAGCCGCTGGGCTCTTTGTGTACCTGCTTCTGCAAAGAGCTCTTTTACAGACCTACCTTCCTTCCTTCCTTCCTTCTTCCATAATACCACTATGTTCCCTAAACTCCCATTCTCTCCTTCAGTATGTGGGCTGCTCTAGCAAAAGTGTTGCAACTCTACAACATGCTCCCCCTACATGGCTATCATGTTGCTGGTAACACCAGGTCTGATTGTGATATCAGCATATATATGAGTATCAATTCTTTTGAATTTGGACTTGGAAAGCAAATCTACGCAGGTGAATACCGACACAGACTGTACTCCAGAGACCCTTCTGCAGTGCTCCAGAAGGACTCCAAATTGGGAATAATGGAACAGGAAATGTATCTCATTCTGCAAGTTTTGGATTTGTGCCCAATCTGTAAAATATTTTTCAGGCCAGGTGCATTTTGAAGGATGAGGCTGATCTCTCGTTCTAGTCCAAGGTGGCTTTCGCTTCACTCCTGATGTCACTTGAACCCTTCTATAGAATTATAGCCTCATAATTCACAGCTGCCTGTTATTCGATCCTCTATGCATAGCAGCACCTGTCAAGAATTTATTACAAATGTGTTTTTATGCCACACTTTGTAATAGGAAAAGAAAGACCCAAGCTGCCTCTAGTGACCTTTTAATAATCTAAGGGGACCATTCAGTTAAAAGCTCCATACCAGAGATGACAAATACTGCCTGCACTGGCTGGGTCCAGCTTGTTTGATGCATTTATGTGACCCATAAGGCATATTTAGATTCAACAGAATCGCAGTCTCCCTTAAAGAAAAGAAGGAGAGAGAGAAAGCGTTTGTCTGTGATGAAAGCCCTCAAAATGAGAGGGAAGTGTAACCACAGCCACAGCGGTTGCCACAGGGCAGAGCTGGTCGTATTTTATCATGAACTTCAAGCTAGCCTCTGTACACCATGAGCCCAGTTTATGAAACCTAATTTATACTAATGGGTCAACACAGGCTTTGCCAACTGCCCTCCAATTTTCACCAGCTGTTACCTGAGCTGCTGTGATGTCATGGAAGGGCACAGCTATTTTAATGGCTGAAGATGAAAAGTCAGTGATTGTGAAATACTAAAGATAAATGCTACTGCTGTTAGGGAAGTGGGAGATCACTATGGGGAGTGGAAAATTTCACGCAGAGCCTAGAGGAGGGAATGGAACCTCAGCTGGAAACCCTAGGGTGAAAACTAATGGTTGGCAACCTTCAGTTTCGAAAGACTATGGTATAAGCCTACAGCACCTGGTATTCCCAGGCAGTCTCCCATCCAAGTACTAACCAGGCTTGACCCTGCTTAGCTTCCAAGATCAGGCATGTGCAGGGTAACAGTTGCTGTCACTAATCCCCTGCAGAATATGCATCTATACACAGAGTTGTCAACTCAGAGACTAGGGCATGTATATGGAAGGAACAGCTGCAACAGAACATTCTGGTAGTTCTTTTTGGGGGTAAGGCTGGGACCTGCAAACTACTCACCCTCTATTCCTCAGACTTATCCTCCCAGAAAACTAGTTGCTGACCAGAGTCTTAGGCACAGAGTACCGTCCTGGAGTACACTATGACTAGCCAACTTCTAGGTTCCTGCACCACTATGACCCCATGAAAATGTGCAGAGCTGGGTCTCATCCACAGTGACTCACACAAAAACCCTGCTCCTCCTAGGGCTGTTATGAGGCCTGAATGCCTTTTCATTTTTTACATTGGTCAGGGCTTTTGTAGTTTCCCTGAAAACGTGATAGTCTGTACACTATCAGAAGCAAAACCCTGTAATTGAGACAGTGATCCAAACACACAGCAAACTCTATAAGCCTTATTTACAAATGAGACTTTGAGGGTGGGGAATGGATCTGCTGATCTTCCTTTAATGTCCCACTGGAAGCCCACATGTAGATTTTAATCAATCTTGGACTGCTCACTATGCTCTCTTAATTAATATTAATCCAGTCTATCAATTCTGCTTTCACATTAATTTGGTCTGTCAGAGGTAAACTTGAAATGCAAATGCTTGCCAGAATGCACCTGCATTTGTGGGGCATCATCATATGATCAGGTTTTCCCATTTGTGTCTGGATGAACCATGGGAGTCTGCATAAGCACCTGAAAAGGTTAAGGACCAGATCAGGAGATAAACTCCCATGAAGATGTGTAGTTAGTTCTGAAGAATTTGCCCAAGTCCGAATGTATAATTGCTCATGAAAGTTAGAATGTTTTTCCAATCCAACCAGATTTTTAAAACTTACATTTTCCCCAGTTCCCAAGAAGGAGCAGAAAAAACTGTTAAATCCATTGGGGCTGGGCATAGATCTGTCATAACTGTGCATTTGTTTACTCAATTGTTTGAAAAGACCCTTCATCAAATGAGTTGTAAGAGGATGAAAAGGGCTGCGGGTTTGCCTGGCTTCTCCTGCTTTTTCACCCCAGACACTTCCTCCCCAGGGGCCTACAACAACTTACCAACAGACTCCTAAAAAGTTGGAAATGAAAAGTGATGAGGCTTTGCTACCTGCAAACAACATGGGAATGCACTCTTTGACGGGAGTGCAGCAAACAAATCAGGACCAACCTCCTTGTGCTGCGTTGTTTCCAAGCACCAAAGCAAAAGAACAATACAAATGACTCTCTCTCTCTCTCTCTCTCTCTCTCTCTCTCTCTCTCTCTCTCTCTGAAAAATACACTTACGCAGGTTAGCATTGACCCAGCTAAGTGGCTATTAAGTGAAACGGAGACACAAGCAGGTTAATAGGTCACCTCAGACAAGCAGAAATATATTCCAACTGACAGAAAAGGGCATCATATTGAACCACTCTTTGAGATACCTACAACCAGGTGGGCCAGGTTCTCCACTATTTTTTCCCATTCTTATCTCTCTGCCAGATTACGAAATGGCTACATCTATATATATATATAATATAGAGTATATAATCTATATAACAATTCTACAGAGAAGTATCCGGAAGGAGCAGGATTAAAGCTCGTTCAAAGGTTGGGCTTGGGAGCTGGAATTTAAGAGAGTGTTCAGGATTGGAATCTGGAAGGCTGTGAGGTGTTGCATTTTGATATTGATAGGAGGAGGAGATGAGTGGGAAGGAACCTATAAGCAGAGGCTATAAGCTCAATTAGGAGCCCAGGTCTACCCAACAGGTAGACCTGGGCTCCAAGTCGAGGCAGGAGCTCAGGTCTACCTACCCAACAAATGGCCAAAGAGGTGATAAGCTCAAGCCAGAGTCCAGGTTGACCCAGCAGGTAGACCTGGGTTCCAAGTCCAGGTGGGAGCCCAGGTCTACCCATCCAGCAAACAGCCACAGAGGCTATAAGCCCAATCAGAAGCTCTAGGTAGACCTCTACCTAGCGGGGGCCGGAGCCCAGGTCTACCTGCCTGGTTGACCTGGGTTTGAAGGTAGTGCTCATGTAACACCCCCTCTCAAATACACTGGATCCATCCCTGGTTCTAAGGAGATTCAACTCTCAGAAAGATAGGAGAATTCAGCTCTACTAGGTAGATTCAATAAATTCAAATATTCTATACTTTGCTTTTTTAAAGTAATGAATATTGTAAAAAACTAATGTTCCAATGGTGTTACTATATTTTATTTGACTTGCATATCTTTCATCTTGCTTTCATGTAAGGTAAATAAATTTTATTTTAGTATGTTTCAATGCATCAGCAATGTGTCATTGGCAAATGAAAGGCTTTCAATACAAGCAAATACTACCTGCATCACAGTGATACGTTTTATTTTTGGAGGGATGCAAGCCTGTGTATTGCACTGATGTGCAAAATGAAAGGATATGCTGCATCTTATTTCTACGTAGACAAATACATTTTACATTTTACAGATGCATTTATTCTATGCAAATTATTGTTACATTGCTTTACAGATAATGAATGTGAACCCCTCAAAAATATTTTCTCTTCATGAAATTTGGGAGAGTAATGGGTCTTTGATGTTTCTCTGTACTTATCCTTTCATTGTGCACACCAGTATGGATACCTGACATAATTGCCTACCCTGGAAATATAGCCCCCCCCCCATCTCTAGAATACTGGCTATGGGCCTGCCTGCACCCATGAACCTCCCCCCCCAGTACACCACTGCTCCAACACCCTTTGCTCATCATCATAGGTCCTTCTTCATGCCCTACCACCAATTGAGATAGGGGTCAGGACAGGACCTCTTCAGTGACAGCTACCTGATTATGGAACTCCCACCTGGGAATGTCAACTGTGCTGTTCACCTGTAAGTGGGCAGTCAGGACCTTTCTGTTTAGCTGGTTTTATTTTGGTTATTCTGGGCTGTAGTGCTTCTGACTGTGAATCCCTTTATGCCTCTTCTGCCTCTTGGTTTCGATTATCTGGTTATTCTGTATTTGTAGTTGCTTGTATTTATTATGAATTGTAAACCACCTTGGTGGTGTCTTCATTGAGACTGATAGGAGGTTTAGAAGTGTTTTATTTAAAATAAATAAATAAAATTTTATATACACACTTTCTGCACTATGAACACATCCCTGTTCAGTGCATATGAGTGCAAATTCTGTCTCAGTTTGGTGGACATGATCCACACAAGGAATAGCAATAATTTTAGATGTTTTCTCTCATGCTGTTAGGCAGCTGCCTAGAAAAATGGTGATTTCTATTGCTTTGTCTTTAATAGCCTCGATGAGTAACGAGCCCTAATCTCTTTAGTTAAATGTAGGCCAAAGAGAGCTCTTGATCAGGAAATGCTAACATGGCTACTTCATGACCCAGTCGGTCTTTTCTGTAGTACATACCCAAGGGGGGCAATGGGGGCCAATGCCCCAGGCACCAGGCTTGGGATGGCACCACAACCTGCCCCCCCAATCTGGTTTTGTCAGCGTGATCCAGAACCACACCAATCTGACGGTAACCCTCTTCTTGCCTTTTTTTTAAACCTCTCAGATCAGTGAGGAACTGCATTGACAGTGGTTATGCTCCTGAAGCCACTGTTGGCACAGCTCCTTACTCCAACTGAGGGCTGCCTTCCTCTCCTTCCCTTTAAAGAATGGGGGGGGGGAAATAGGGTGGCCCTCAGAATGGCCGGGTAGCCAGCAGAAAGCGGTGCACGCCTCCTTCAATTTCAGAGTAGGCATGCACCACTTCTAGTTCCAATTGAGCCTTTCATACTGTTGTTAAGCAGCATGAAAGGCTCCATAGAAGCTTTTAGGTGCTGCTGGAAGCGGTGCCCAGGAGGCAAGCACACATCCAGGAGTTGGGCAGTGCTCACCTCCTAGGCCCCACTCCCAGCAGTGTGAAACAGCTCCAATTGAGCCTTTCGTGCTGCTTAGCAGCAGTGCAAAAGGCTCCATTGGAGCCTGGGCTGCCTCCTCCCTCCTCCCCCTTTTTCAAAGAGGGAGAGGAGGAGGTGGTGTAGAAGTAATTGTAGAGACAATGACATCACCGCAATTACTTCCGGGTCGGGGGGGGGGTGGCAAATGAAGGGGCGGCACCTGGCGGGAAAACCACCAGGACCACCACTGCCCTCCTGATTTCAGAACTTAATTTTGACATTTTCATTATTTTGACATTTTCATTTCATCATTTTCAAGGCAAGCACAAAGCTAATTTTACCACAGGTTGAATTGACTTGATACGGAAAAGAATTAATGCCAAGGAATGAATTATCCCAGAGTCCTTTGGTATAGATACAAAACACAAACTGACATTTTCCTGTGGTGAAATTAACATGTTGAAGTCCAGTCTTTAGGGGAATTGCAAGCAAAACAATATTTTTGTGCAGGAGCCAACCTTAAGACCTTTACCACATTCATTTTCACCACAGGAAATGTCATCCTTTCTTAGTAAGAATACTAAGTCCATAACTGAACTTTTAACATGTGCATTTTTTACTACCTTTCTTTTTATACACACTGTACAGCTGTTTTTAACTCTGACCATTCATATTCCAGAAATGTTCCTCACATGAGCTATAGTGTAACTGGATGTTCAGTAGTAAGATTATCAGCACAGATGGTAACACACCACAAATGATGGTGAGACCCACTGGATGTTGATAGGTAGTCATGGGCAGAAGACAATACCAACACCACATCCCATTGGATACATAATGCTATTACCGTTAGGTTGCCATCTCTTACCTGACACTGCCCTTTGATCTAGGAGATCTAGGAGAAAAGATAAGTGCAGCTATTGTCATGTGCTCTAATCTTGTGCTGGGAATAGTTAGAGGATCCATTATTCCCCCAGCAGCCACTCTGTCTGCAACTCTAGATTCTCTTTTATAGAGTGTCTCTGTTTAAGACACATTAACCTCTCCCCATACCATCACCTCTCCCATATAGGTATTTACAAAATACAGATACCCTTAATTAACATACTCTATTGATTACCTCTCATTTATGCTTAGTCCCATATATTGGCAGAGGCTTCATTAAGCTCAGAAAGAGGATTTATAGATGGTCTTTGCTGTCACAAGGGCTGTGCATTTAATTATTTAAATGGCTGTCCTGCCCCATCTCTAAGGCTCTGGGTGACTCACTTTTTGTTTTTGAAGAAGGGAACAAGAAACACAAAGAAGAAAACTAGAAAACTTAACAATTCCATTTAGCGCTTCCTGCTGTGGGGGTTATTAGTGGAAAAGGAAAAAATTCAGCAGGTGCAGCTTCTCCAGTCCTAGGGCTGCAGTAATATTTATTTAAAATATTTATACCTTGCCTTTCCAAAAGGCAGGGCATATACATATGAAGGAATGAGAGCCTAGAGACTCTTGCATCGCTTTGTAGGTGACGCAAAAGCAGTAGGCAGAGGTGGCCTAAGACATTTTGGTGCCTAAGGCAGAAAATCAGAGTGGTGCCCCAGCACTTGTGGAAGCAAAATATAATAAAATAACACTGGCCTGTGAATCTGAGGGTCAGAAAAACTTTTGTTTTTCAAAATTCATGGTGGTTTTATATGAATTTGGGGCACTGATTCAAAAAAATGGCATCAATTTTGTCCTATCACATCTAGTTTTGGAGAAACAGTATCGCCTCATTTGTGAATGGTGCAAGCAGTTTCCTCGTGAGGAAGCCTACACCATGGTTTTTTTCACAAGGAAGCTGCTCAAACCATTCACTGAGGCTATGCCATATCTCGAAATTAAATGTAATAGGGCAAAACTGATGTCATTTTTGAAATCAGCATCCCAAACACAACCAGAAATAGATCTAATACAGCAAAATATGTGTTGGCCTGTGTAATTGACAAGTCACTGCCATTTAATTATACCCTGAAAAGTGACAACTAAAGTCAGACTGCCTCAACTTTCCTAATGGTAGGGCTGAGCCTGGCAGGAGGATATACAAGTAAGATGCTCTTTTTCTACTTTTCACACCTGCTCCTGAGTGCCTAAAATGAGAGAGGAATTGTAACTTTGGAAGAAGCCCACGTGTCTCTAATTAATCCAACCATTGCTAAGGTCCTTAGTCGCAGCTTTGTCTTTAACCTCTATGATATGGTCTTACTACCATTATCATGCAGGCCTTTATGCAATGAAGTCAGTAATACCCTCAAACGTCTCAAATGAATAAACCACAGTAAATATTAGAATATTTACAAACTATCAACAACTATCTAGTTTGAATATCTACAAACTGCTCACATTTCACTCCTACCTTGAGATTGGGAATATCCCCGACCAATGGAAAAACTCAAAGACGGTCCTGATCCACAAGAAGGGTAACAAAGAAGACATTGGCAACTACCGGCCAATCACTTTGCTATCAATCCCCTACAAAGTCTTTACCAAGATCGTCCTGAACTGACTGGAGTCAACATTGGACACATACCAGCCGGTGGAACAAGCCAGCTTCTGAAAGGCCTTCTGCTGCATGGATCATATTCACACCATTACTCAGTTGATCGAGCGATGCCGAGAGTACAAGATGCCGCTTATACTGATGTTCGTGGACTACAAAAAGGCCTTCAACTCAGTAGAGGTCAACGCCATCCTCAACTCTCTCCTGCACACCGGAGTGGACCCGTCGTACATCAACATCCTAGAACAATGCAACACCAGGACAACAACCACCATCCAGTGACCACAAGCTGCACATCCCCATTGAAAAAGGAGTTTGACAGGGTGACACCTTCTCCCCGAAGCTCTTCACCTCAGCCCTTCAGTATGCCATGAGCCAACTTGATTGGAACCATAAGCATCTGTTGATCAATGGAAAGAAGCTCTCAAACCTGCGGTTTGCAGACAACATTGTGCTTATCAGCAACAATACAACAGAGATGAACGAGATGCTGAATGAGTTGAATAAAGTAGGCAGATCTATCGGCTTGGAGATGAATATGAAGAAAACTCAAACGATGACCAACCAATGGTGCAATAACAGCAACATGCAACTTTGTGGTGCCACCCTGGATAAAGTTGACAGCTACGTCTACTTGGGACGTGAAGTAAACATGGCCAACGATCTAACAATTGAGATCGGGAGACAAAGGAAAGCTGCGTGGGATGCCATGGGATCAATCCGAGAAGTCACCAGTCAAATCCAGGATCCGCAGCTGAGAGCCCACCTGTTTGACTCCATAGTACTTCCTGCTTTTTGCTATGCCACAGAAACATGGGACAACAACAAGACCATAGTTACTGCCATGCGAACCACCCTCCAGGCACTTGAAAGATGCCTCCTTGGGACGAACCATTGAAAGCAATGGCAACATGGTCCCAGAAGTAAAGACCTCCGGCAAGAATCCAAGATCCGCGACCCGCTCAAGTACATGGCTTCTGCAAAGCACAGATGGGCAGGACATGTCATACCCCGAACAGTCGACCGATGGAGCACCAGAATCACGCACTGGATCCCATACCATGTCAAAAGAACCTGCGGCCAACCAGCTACTCACTGGTCAGATACCTTTTCCAGGTCATTTAAACAACAGAAACTGCCGCACTGAACAACAGTCACACTAGACCAAAAAACATGTAGCGAGTGTGGGCCACATTGGAAAGATTGCCAATGAGGATGAACCATCAATGTATCAATGTATGTAAATATTAGAATAAATGCATTTCACTTGATAAAACATCCGTGTTCTGTTGATAACCTACAATGCCTACAACATGCCATCATTTGCAGGAACCACTGTAACATTTGCAAGGGCAATTAGAAAGCCATTGCTAACAAATACTTGCACACAGTAAGTATGTTAATTGATATTGACTAACGCACAACAAGTGCTTTGTCAAGTGCCAATGAAATGTCTTGGAAACCACATGAAAAATGGGAGGCCAGGTAGTTTGGTGCTTAGCTTAGACTCAAGAATTGGGATCGATATACAGACTTCTAGGTCAAGCCAAGAGCTTTTTATGTCGCTTATTGTTGAATCTTAGGCAAAGAAATCAAGCTCAGGTCAAATCATGTTTGGACTGTCAGAAGAACATTTTTCACTTACTCTACAAAGAAAAACCAGTGTTTGTTCTAGAACGGGTTGTCCCCTTTTCTTCCTCCGTAGCTGGCAGGAACTTTGGTAAATAAGATCATTGGATACTAGCAAACTGAACAGTGTTGAGTACAGGCAGCTCTTGATTAACGTGATCTTAATTTGCCCATTTTCAAAATAGTGCAATCTGCAAATTAATACTGGAAGTTCAATTGGCAATTTTTGAAATAATGCTGTCAATTAGCTGCTAATTAGTTGCTAATGAGTAATCCCTTGGGCTCAGTGCTGACAGCTTTCTGTGGGGTGGGGGGCATCTTCTCTAAAGCCAGAAGATAAAAAAATTAGAGGGAAATGCATTCAGAGAGCTTTCTTAGTTTCCTTACCAGCTTCTTTGTTTTCATCACTTTCTCAGCCATCAACATCACTAGCCACTACAACTGGCCTCCCTCTTCAACTCCCCCCCCCCCATGCCGTCTTGGGCAAGCAGAGGTTTCCAGTTATCAACATGAGTGTTCAGTGACTTTCCCCCTATCCTATACCAGTTACAATGGTTCCTGTGGGGAAAACATTTTTAATTAACATGTTTTTAATATATGCACGGATTTCCAGGAACACAACGCCTGTATAAATCAGGAGCTGCCTGTAATGACAACTTCATGCTTCAGGAAATAAAGCTGAATGGGCTGATATAGCCAGTTTGATGCCAAACAATACATAGAACAAACAAAGAACTGCAGTTCAAATAACTGATGAAAGATGATGAATATTTCAAAAAATGTACTGTACATCAGGGATAGGATCTCGAGTCCTAGTCACAAAAACACGTTTTTGCTGACTCATATACACTCAAGTTAGGCATGTCAATGACTCTTCAAGGTAAGGCAGGGTTTCTCAAACTAGGGTGTCACGACACCCCAGCCTGAGGGCCCTGGCCTCTGCCCCCTTAAGGGGCAGGGGCAGGGAGGAGCAGCAACGCAATCTCCAAGATTGCGTCGCTAAGGAAGATGCAGGGCCTGGCATTTACTTTCCAGTCCATGCTGCATCCTCCCAGGGGTGTGGGGAACCCTGTACAACCCTCCGCAGGGCTCCCTGAAGCTTAAAAAGTGAAAGTGGAGTGATCGCGCACCACCTTGGGTTTTGTGGAGGCGCGGTATGATTGATCTTTCACTTCCTAAGCTTTGAGGAGCCCTGCGAACAGTCACGTAGGGCTCCCTACACCCCTGGGAGGCTGCTACATGGGCTGGTAAGTAAATGCCAGTCCTTGAAGCCCCCTTAGCGACACGATCCTGGGGATCGCATCGCTGCCTCCTCCCGCCCCCGCAAGAACTTACTGCTGCTGAAACTCTCCCAGGTAGTCTGAGAACCGCTGAGGTAAGGGAATGTTTGTTCTCTTACCTAGGAGCAGCATCAGTGCTGGAAAGTTGAATAGGATTGGGCCCTGAGGCTTCCAGAGGGCCTTTTTTTTAACGCATAGGAAACATGACTGAATCAGGGTTTTTTAATGCAGATCTCTGACCTCAGCAGTCATTTTCCTTCCTGACATTTTTTAGAAATGTTATTCTTAAGCACAGCACCAGATAGATTAGTTTTCCTTTCTCATTACTTTTCAAAGCACAATGAATACGTGAACGGCTCATTTATCCACTTTGTAAGTCTGCTGGTAGATGCTTCCAGGGAACCAATATTATTTCTTCCACTGGGGTACAGAACCATTATTTACAGGATATGCATTGGCTAGGGAAGACAGAGGAACCGGTTCTTTCCCTCTCCACAGGAAATAATGGAGCCAGACAAACCAGTCTATATTTGCAAAGAGAGGGAAAGGGAAAGGGGCTTGGGAAAATTGTATCTAACATAACTATCAGAGAATTATGAATAATGGTAGATTGGGAGGCAGGACAAGTGTAGAAAGAGTGATAGCATGCAAGCTAGATTGGTATAGTAACATTTGGTGTGGCTATATATGTGTTCAACCCCACAAGCAGGGGGCGCAGTCACCTATTCTGTTTCTAATTTAACCCAATTAACCTGGCCCATAGGTGTGCACTTTTGGTCCCTGTTGCAGACATGCAACATTGGGCAGAAATGGCTTACAGCAGCGGTTTTCAAACTCTCTTGGAGAGCTTGCACTGCTGCAAGTCCTTGCAGGGGCAGGGGAAAGGCAGCGACGCGATCCCTAGGATTTTGCAGAAGTGGAGCGCGATTGCTCCACTTTCACTTCTAACAAGCTGGGGAGCCCTGCAGACGCTTTTGCAGGGCTCTCCGCACCCCAGGACAGTTGCTGCAGGGACTGGTGTGTGCATCCCAGTCCCTGCAGCCCCATGAGTGAACCGATCCTGGGGATCATGTCACTGTTTCCTCCTTGCCTCCCCCCGTCCCAGCCCCTTAAGGGGAAAGAGGCCAGGTCTTCAGGTTCAGACGCCACAGTCTGAAAACCACTGGTTTACAGGATTGTGGGTTGCTTTCTCCTGCCTTGTCTAGACGTCGCATTAGCTTCTTTTTCTGTCTGGTTTCACATCCTCCTGCCCAAGCGACAACAACCAGTTGCATCTCTTATTTTACTGTGTAGTATATATAAAGCGCTTTGGGTAACTCATCCACTGTGAATGAGGTTTTTTGCAATAGCTCTTCTAATAGTCCTGTTTATGGCCAGGCCTCATGGACAGCAGATGAGATGAGAAAACTGTGCCTGGGATGTACCTGCAAACAGCAGCTCGTGTGTCTGCATGATCCTCCATACAAAAGATAAAATAAAATCTCGGCAAATTTAAAAAAAAACAAAACATGCATGTCAGGGACATGGGTTGGTTTTCATCTCAACTTCTTCCAGATATGCTAGATTTCTGTGTGGATATTTTTGTTTGTATGAAGGAGCATTCATGAACCCTCATGAACAGCCTGAGGTGGTGCATCCTTGTTTATCATCTCACCAGCTCTATGCAAGATCCAGCCATAAATGCTGCAGATGAGCCAATACCATTCTGTTTCATTTTATCCCATTCATGATTCAGAGATGCAGGTTTCCTGCCCTTGATCCCTCGCCTTCTTCGACAAGCATCTTATTGTGCCAAACATAGAAAGGTTTGTCTGACCCGTATTATCTTTGGAACAGAACTAATCCTATGAATAGATCCATTCTTTTAGCTCTAGTATTCAGCAGTCCTCAAAGTACTATTTTTAAGTAATTGTGCAAGGTCTACTGAAGAAGGGTTGAAAATCACACCCAGCAATGCCAGCCATCGATTAGTCACTGCGCAGTCAATAACTCTGGCAGGGAGCAGAGTAAACAAGACCTCTTGCTAACTGCTGGAGATTACAATCTGCCTTGGGGGTTACTCTAGCCAGTTGCTAAAATGCCTGTGTAAGCCCTGCTAAATGAAGTAATCTTGGAGGGTATCTTCTGCAGCTTGCTATTTTTGTTGTGGGGTGCTATTAGTGCTATGCTGTCATTGTCCTTGCAGGTTATCTGGAATTTGTCAGTCTTGTTTTGGCAACAGCTAAGAAAACTTATAAAAACTCAGCGTGGGTTCAGTAACGTGTACCTGTGACAATGCCTGAGGGTTTCACAGGGTCAGTGGCATTACTAGGGTTTTCATCACCCAGTGCAGGAGGGCAGCTCGTTCACCCCCCATGATGAACTTCCTCCCATGCAGTGCACAGGCAGTGCCCTGTGTGGTAGGTGTAGTGATGTACGATTGCCCCACTGGGTTTTTCGCTATAACTTTTGATATAACAGACATATTTTAATGCAGTTTGTTCCACTGCATTCTGCATTCATTCTGAAATTATGAATCAAATGATATATAACATGATGGTATGATTCAAAAACAGCAAGATTTTTAAAATTTTGACCAGTAGTCAACACTGCTGTGCGGGTCACCTGGTGTGGTCCGCACCCCCCTAATGACATCACTGCACAGAGTTTTCTCCTCAAGGCTGCTATAATCCCAATGTTAACACACTAACTAGGAAGTTAATATCCCATGATTTGAACTCAGTGAAATGCATACCAAGTAAACATGCATATTATTGGGCTGCTGTGTTTGTGCTTTTCTCCACATGTATGGAGATGCACATACAAAGGAGTCACCATTACCATTTGCTTCTTAGTATCATTGTACCTTCATACATTACAAACCCAGTGCACCGGCAGAACTTGGCAGTGCAGTGTGCTTTATGGCTGTGCAAGTGGCGACATGCCAGAGAGCATGACTGGGCCGTGACCACAAGCAGTGAGTAGCCACAGCCACATGTCAGTGGACTGCCAAGGAACCCTGGCTCCGGTAAGTCATTGTGTAGGGTGGGCAGGAGGCAGAGGTGGCCCGAAGGGGGCAGGGAGGTGAGGCATGGGTTGAAGATGGAGTGGGATGTTGAGGCTGGAAAGGGGGCAGTATTGGTGGCCGCAGCACTGTTAATAAGTATATTAGCCCCTTCTCGATCTTGATTGGCTGTCCTGGTTCACTCAGACATGCACCATCAAAATCACTGGGAGAGGTCCAAGTGGACTCATTCAGGCACCAAAGCCTTAATCCAAGGCTAGGGAACAAATATGCCCATATTTGGAGGAGACCTCTGGGAATGCCTCCCACTACAGAATGCAGCGTACACGCCAGTGGCATGGCTTCAGAGTTGGGGTGGATTTAGTTAGGATTGCGGCGTCAGTCATAGAGTGGTGAATATGCTGTGTGCCATGGACACCCATGGATTGTAGCATGGGGAACTCACTGTTGTGCAATTAATCTTCACATTCTGAAGAACCTAGAATATATTTGTGGTTCATTTACAAGTTTCATAAAAGTCAAGGGCTATCCTTTGTACTTCAAGATAGCTGGCCTCTCCTATAGCTGACACAATTATTCATTAGGAAGAGTCTCTTGAGCAGCAGGATTGCAATAAATTCTAGTCTAAATATATATATTTTAAAGGATAGCTTAAGGCAAGTATTTCAGGAAGCTGTCTGAATATTCCTTCCAAAATGCTGCATTCGGGGGAACCAGAGTGCAAGGACCCATGTGTGTTGCTTAACAAAAAACAAAACCGGACGTGTAACTGGATATTTCCTCTTTGCCTCTAATAAAAAGGCCGGTGAGCCTAATAGGAAATCCCTCCAGGAAAGATTGCTTTCATCCTCATATGTTAGGACATCCACTTTCATGAGGAGGTTATGAGGGTATAGTTGGCTTTTCAGGAAGGCTCAGATGCAAGGGGGAGGGAAACTTTTTGCAAAGCATTCTAGACCTCGTGGAAAGGTAACTTGGGGCAGAAAGGGAAGTACAGGAAGTTTTTCTACCCAGAATCCTGCATTAACTAAGTAAGATTATCCAAGGGTAAGATGGGCGGAGACATCCAAATTTTATCTTCATCATGTCCTTAGCTGGCGCTTGGGAAGCAACCAGTACACTGCTGTAGGTGCCGCTGGGATCTGTGTGCCATTTGACATGGTTCCACTCTTGGCAACTGTTGGTGATATTTCTAGCCTCATTGATGGTCAGTTGCTGGTTCCTTAGATCTTCCTCAATGTGTTTGAGCCATTTTTTCTTTAGTGCTGCCCATTATCTCCTTACTAGTAAGGAGGTTGCTCTTACCAGATAAGCTTGGGTGGCAACCAACTGGTGTTCATTCTGCAGACGTGGCCAAACCATTGCAGTCTGTGTTTTTGGATTCGTTCTTCAACTGATGGTTGATGACCACACTTTATCTGAATTGTCTCATTATGATGGTGATCACGAAGAGAGACACCCAGGATCTGTCTCAGGCTTCAAATTTGGAAGACCTCGAGATTGTGCATGACTGATTTATTTCCATGTTTCCGATCCATATCGGAGAATCCAAATTAGGGATCAAACAAGGGAAGGACTGGTCTACTTCCCACACTGTCTGGTTTCACCACTGCAGTTGGCTAGGAGGAAGTACTCTTGTCATTTAACACACAGCACACACATGCCTCCTGACCTATAATGCCTCCAACTCTGACCTAGATCTTCAGACTGAGCCACTTCTCTTGAATGTGAAGACCAAGCTGCTGTGAGACTTCCTTCCAGATTACCAGTTCATGGACATGCCTGCACACTTGTGCACACTCACATGGGGCTGGGAATGACTCATGGGCTTCTTGTAAGTGTCTGGGCTTCCCAGAGGATACTCACTTCTCAGTTTGTTCAAGGGTGCCTGAACAAATATTCTCAGCTAGTTTGAGGTGTCCCTTTTTAGTGCTTTTTGTTGTGGGGGTTGCTAGAAAAGCACAGAAAATAAATGTGCATACCATCCTTTGTTCATTAGAGAGAGACAAAGCAGGAAATGCTTTGTCTTAGGGGACCTCCTATGCCTCCCAACTTGTACTATTTCATGAAATTCTCAAAACCCTTAGGGAAAATATGTATCACTAGCATGTTATAGGCCAAGAGACCTCAGTTAACTTTTATCATGGAATGCAATACAGTTCTAGTGGGACACTGCCCTATCATTCTTTGTGCCAGTCACAATACGGGTACAAAGTATTCCACTTTCTTGCTTATGTGCAGAATAACAGGACTTCCCACTTTTGTACTGGCTCACAGAAAGGCAACAAAATTCATGTGATGTTTGCTTTGTTCTCTGCAATTCAATCCACAGTAACACAATGACCCAGTTTAACTTATATTGATTGTTTCTTTGTAGAAACATTTTTTTTAAATCCTCAAGTCCTGAAAGCACAGAAAATATTGTTCTACTATAGAAGAAAAAAACTTGAGAACCCAGATTCAGATGTAGGATCTCATCCAGACTAAAGTTAATTAAGAGCAGGGGCACATTTTAAAATGCAAGATCTCATCATCACACACACCCACACACACACCATAGTGATGCCCATATTACCACACTTCTTTAAGACTATAACAAATCAAAAAAACAAAAAAAAATCAAGTTCAAATGTGTTCATTAAATGCTTTCTTCTCCTGTTATTTAAGTTTACTGTGATACTTCAGCTACAATCCTATCCACACTTTCCTGGGAGTAAGCCCCAGATAACGGGACTTACTTCTGAGTAGACATGCATAGGATTGGGCTCTTACTGTACTCCATTTAAAGATCTGGCCTGTTTTGTGCCAAACCCCTGGGGTGAACTGCAATAGTTTTAAAACAACTATGAAGACATTGAAAAATGGATTAAACTCCCCAAAACATTAAAGGTATATTATAGCTCTAAACTATGCCTATTTACTCAGAAGTAAGCCCCACTGTGTTTAATAGGAATTACTCCCAGGTAAACGTGCATAGGATTATAGTCATAATGTTACATGAGACACATATTCTCTCAGGCAGCCCTTAGAAAAAATGACGGCCTAGCTATTGACAAATGCCCTTTGGCAAATTCTTCAGTTTACCCTCCTCCTAAGTGCTTCTCAGCTAAAGTTATTTGAAAAAAAGATTCAGAGGCAGTATCCTGCTGCCTTTGTCACAGCTACCACTGTAAGAGAGGTGCTGGAGCTCCACTCCCTCTCAACTACACCCATGAATTGTGCCCCAATCCTATCAAGCACCAGCCTTCAGAATGCAGTCGCCCAATGGAGCACACGCTGCATCCCGTGGTGGAAGCGGCAATCAGACAGCCTGGGAGAGGGAAGGAAAAATATGCATGGTATGAGAACACAACCGATCAAACTAACACAATTCAAACACACGCAGAGCACATAACTCAAGCATAACACAAGCCCAGTCACAAACTACATTTCAAACCACAGGTATAAAACACATACATGCAACTGACTGTTCAGGAATTAAGCCTATGCTCAGAAAAGGTATCCTTGCCTAAATTTCAGAGGAGGCAGAAGACTTCTCTTCTTTGAATGAGCCTGTTTCAGTTTTCTTTCATTTATTGTTTATTGCCCTCCAATCTCTTTCATATTTCTCTTCTCCCTGTGACGTGTTATGATCTGGTTTAATTGTTTTTAGTCGTTATCTGTTTCATTTTGGTTTTAATGTTTTCTATTACCAGGGCAGTCGAAGCTGATCTGCCATGCAAACCCACCCCCCAAATCTAGCCTCTCCCCCAATTACACCTGCCAGTGTATGCGCTAGTGTGCAAGCATCCCTCCCCACATGCACCCACTTCATGCTCCAGCTCCTGCTCAACCCCCACTTTTTGTAAAGTGTCTGAGCCCAGAGAACTTGGGAAATGGAACCTCTCTACTCTCAGCATTCTCTCCATCAGCCACTTAACAGGAAATGACGCAGGAGCTGGAGCAGGAAGAAGTAGGCTGTGCCCATCTTTCTCTCATGTGCTCTACGAGAATGCAAGAAGGCAAAGGGGCTGCCAGGCAGCAGGCTAGGGGAGGAGGTGGATAGGTGCAGGGAGCAGGGCATCTCCCCCAGTGTGCCAACACTCCCCCCCCCCCCGCCCAGTCTGCTTTCTGAGGAAGTTCAACTGAGGCAGTTCAGCTACAAGGTTCAACTCGCACATGGCTTTACGGCTGTGATGAATATGATAAATATCCAGATAGCTGTTCTCAGCCGCCACAGCCTTTGCCTCCACCACCATCCCAATGACAGGGCTCAGAAACCCTTCCTGCCGCACACGAAAGCAGGAGGCAGAGGCCACGGCCACTTAATTTGTCTTCATCCCCAGTACTAATACCGATGACCAGGGGAAGAAAAGCCTTGTACTTCATTATTGGCTTTACCACCCCCTATTCCTAACGCGATCATTTACTTTTAAATAGAAAGTCTTCAGTGCAGCAAACAGTTATCTGACAGCCCAGCGCTCCGGAGTAAAGGAGCAAACCGAGTTTGTCTTGTGGTTACGGTGACACTTCTCCACAAAGGAAGAGTGGATGCAAGTTAATTAAACCCTAAAGAAACAATTTATTAGGAAAGGAAAGGAAAGGAAAGAGATGGCTTTTCTTCAATACAGGAAGAAGGTTCATTATGAAGGGGAAAGCTTTTCTTTCGCTGTTAATAAACTCTTTTCTCCCTCCTGGCTTTGAGGAATTGTTAATGGAGAAGCCTCATCTTTTTAAATCTGCATCTTTCCAAGGATCGAAGGTGTCATTGAATCAATATGTTTAGACAAGGGGCATTTGATTTTTTTTTTTAATTCCTGCCTCTGTAATTTGAATATGATATCTGCGCTGCCATCAAACGTAATCGACAGTAAAATGTGGAAGTTCCTACCTGGGGGGAAAAAAATCAGCTGAGGTTTAAAAAGAGCAAAAATTACCCCAAATTTCACATATTCCTACGCAGAACAATTGTTTAATTTTAAAATGGTGGTTCCTCACCCCCCACTTTTGGACCCAAATAATCACATGTCCACTCACTTTGCCACATGGACCAGTGCAGATTGCTGAGGGCTGGCTTAACACAGCGGCTAAGAGCATGAGCTGTGAATCACAACTTTCCAGGTTCATAGCTCAACTTGACTGTGAGCTCACTTGGGCAAGCCACTCCCTCTCAGCCTGAGCTTCAACATGGGAATAATAAAAGTTAAGTCACTATATAGGATTGTTGCAATGACTTCATCAAGATTACATGTGAAATGCTTTATACGCTCAGAAAGCACTACAGAGATAATGATTGGTAAACTGGTAGGAAACATGTGTTAATGGTTGGTACTCTTTAGGGCAGAGGTGTCACCAACACGGGCACTGCCCAGGGCAGATGTCATCCCCCACAGTGTGCAACATCCCCCCATACTCACTGGAAGCAACACGCGGCACCCAGAAGTGGTTTAACGGTGACGCAATGACATCAACATATCATTATACACACTGCCAAATTCTTCCAGGATTTCCGGCCATTCAGAGCCTGTGGGGCTGGAGGACCCATCTACCGCCAAACACAGCACAGGCATCTGCTCAGTGGGGGTTCAGGTGGCACACCTGTCATCCCAGGAAGACTTCCTCTGCCCCCCCCCACTTGCTATGCTATTGCTTTAGAGATAGGCTCCCTCAACTCATTAATCAGGGTCCACCAGGCACAGTTTAGGATGTTACAATGGCTGTGTAATAGTTAAAGGTGAAGAAAAGAACCACTAATTCCATTTAAAAACCAACATTTGCTTGAGCAGTTTTGCCTTTAAAACCCAGTAGATTACTCATAAACTCTTCTTTGAGGTAAGCTCATGTTGTTCATAGTGACAAAGCCACAGTCTCCTTCAATTGGCACCTAACAAACACTACCTCATGGCTGGTGGACACTAGTACATGGTATTTTTAAGGGGTGCAAATTCAGCAGTTGGTTTTTCAGATAAGAATTATGGGTAAGTCCTTGTGCTTAGACAGTTTCACATATGCAGTTCTTCCTCCAGCATGCTTGTGATACAAGTGTCAAAACCTACCATGGCCAGAATAGTCATTTGTATCTCAAAACAAACAAGCCCCTCTTCTCTGTTTTATTTTCTACATAAACAACAAATGAACATTCAAGTATATAGCATACAGTGAGGCTTAAAGGCAATTCAAAATCCATATGCAATTTTGCTCTTTTTCCGCCTTTGGTGTTAGTGGCTCATAAGATTGACAAAAGATGAAAAAAAAGAGGAGGCCTAACTCCTCCTAACTGTAACTCCTGCCAAGAAGAATTGACTCACACATGTGTGAACATGCTTGATATTGTACAGTCCTCTACTGAGGACTACCTTAAAAAATAATTTAGAAATGTCACCTACTATGGAATGCAGTAGACAGATTGACTACCAGTGCAGGTTACAGGAAATATATCAATTTTCTGTGGGCACTACTACCTACCAGTTTGTTTTCAGGCCAAAATAAAAGGCTGATACAAAATGAAAGGTTAGTAGATTACCAGTTGGCATCACTGGGGTTAGTTTCACCCGCTGCAGGAGGCCAGTGAGTTATCCCCATGATGGACCTTCTCCCATGCAATGGGGCAGCTCCTTAAGTGGTGGGTTTTTTGGCTATAATTTTTGATAGAATAGATATTTTGACAGGGTACGTTTCACTGCATTCTGCATGAACTTACACATCAAATGATATGGTATTATTTGAAAATACCAAGAGTTTAAAATTTTTGTCGGGTAGTGGTGTCAGCTCCCTGTGCATGTCACCTGGTGCAGTCCGCACGTCCCTAGCAGTGCCACTGTACAGTTCTTACCTTTACGATGTTTCTAGCCCAGGTCTGGGATTCTTGAGAGTGCTTTCAGCACAAACTGAGATCAGGTAGATTTGACTTTGTTGCAAGCATCTACTACAAAGGGATGGGCAAATCCAGCCTGCTTGACTCGAGTCGAGTAATGAGTCTCTGCCCCCGTGACTCCACTCAAAAACAAGCCATAACTGGGGGACTTTCCAAGTTGCTGAGTCGCCTTTTTGTGACTCAAAATGACTCGTGTCACAAGTCTTTTTGATACACGAGTCAGGTGCAAAATAAAATGGGGTTGCTGCTGGAATGTGTGCGCGTGCGCGTTGGAGCTCTCTTTAAATACTCCCCTGCTGCCCCATCCCATCTGTAAACAGGGCAGGAGGGGGTGGGACAGACTGCGTGAGAGCGGGAACGGAAGTAGCAAGACGGAGGAGAGTCAGGCGCAGCAGCTGCGAAGCTTACCAGAACAACCCAATCTTTTGCAGCTCTATTCAAAAGTAGTCCCACTACAGCTGGTCGTCAGTAGGGCTTCCTCCCCCCAAGTAACAATGGAGCATATAGCAACTATGTGTGGAAAGCATGATAGCTACAAAACACCCCATGTCCCCAGCCTTGTGCTCCTCCTCCTGCCGTCCATCATCCAAAAAAAAATAAGACCACCCATCCTTCAACCTATGATAATTGGTTCTTCCCATCACAGACAAGCAAGAGAATCAGCTCCTGCCTTCCCCTTTCCTCTCAGATGCAAAAACAAACATTAACCCTTCCCTGCTTCCTGGTTGGAACTTCCCTGCTGCTTGCCCGGTCTGAGTGATGGCCTCACGAGGTCTTTCATGCTGCAAAAAAAAAAGTAAGCAAACACACCCAGACAGGCTGGAGTCTGCATACATGGGGACTGAGTCAGTGGCCTTAGACTCAAGTCAATTCCCAAGTCATTGGCACAGTTGACTTGAGCATACACGAGTCAGCAAAAATGCTAACTTTCGCGACTCAGACTTGAGTCACCTGACTCGAGCTCCCATCCCTGCCTACTATTGTAAAATTAGTGGCAGTGGGTGAGTGGGCTTTTTCTCTTACAGCTTCAAGATGGCTGAACTATTTCCCACAAGGAATCTGCCAGATCTTGAAGTTTCGCTCACTCCAATGGACCCTGAAAATCTTTGTATTCAGATCTTTCTACAGCTGAATATGCTTGCTCAAGTTGCAAGGACCACATGCTACTGCAGTTTGAAATTATTTGATTGTTATTATATTGTTGTAATATATAATTACATGTGTGTGTGTGTGTCTGTGTGTGTACATAAGAGATACATGTGTGTGTGTGTGTGTGTGTGTAATTATAATTATATTAGCCTCCCCTGGGGGCTGGGGGATAAGAATAGGCTCTCGGTTTGGCTGTACTTGTCGTAAGAGGCAACTAAACAACCACCGGGTAGATGGGACTCGATAGCCTGGGAAGGCAGCTCATCTGAGAGAAGGAAAACTCTGATCCCAAACCTCCACTGCCTTGTGGCTACATCCAGTTATGGAAAAGCTTCAGGAGTCAACCTCGAGGCAAAATCCGGAGCCAGATTCCCTGAGGCAGTTCATGGCTGAACACAGTCACGTTCTGGCATCTCCTGCAACGCTGCTGGAACCAACTGTATTGGCCTCTGCCTTTCCATTGGACCATTTCAATGACGTGGAGAGGGGGGGATTTGCTGCGTGGGAAACAGTCTATCCTCCATATCTACTTTACCCAGGCTTCGCGCACTGAAGAGGACACTCTGTTCCAGAACCGCCATTGAGAGCACGATACCATAGTCTTCCGAGACTGAAGGATGCCAACATATTGTTGCTCCCTGGCTTGCAAATATTTACTGAAAAGCAAATTAATTTTATTCCAAATAAAGAAAAATAACCAATATTTTTAAGCATTTTTTTTTATTTTCACTGTAAATCACTTTTTGAAGCGCTTTAAGCTTTGCTGAAAAGTGGTATATAAATATTTTTAACAACACTTGATGCTGCTTCATCATTCATTGTAGACTTGTGATTGAATAATTGAGTTGGCCCTGCTCACATCAAAAGCAATAGGTTTTACCTAACTCAGAAATTCTGTGTTCATTTTTTCATATGTGATGGTGTTTCAGACATGCAAATCATCATTTGATGACTGCAGTCCACAAGTGATGAAAGTACAAAGTACGAGTACGGTATGAGTAAGGTATGAGTAAGAGTGCAAGCACCTCCTCCTCTAACAGGCAAGAGCCAGTCCTTAAGAGACTGGAAAAAAGCAATATAGCTTAGGCAAGTCATATATATAAATATTTTTAAAATGTACTCAGATTCACTCAGCCCTGAATCTATAAACCAGAACATACAATAATAGAAATGACTGCCCTTGTGTTCTTCCACACTCCACGGTTATTGGTTTTTTAAAGGGTCTTAAACAAAGAACATATTGAACTGCAATATTACCTCCTAAAGAGAAGATTGTTTTCCTACCTTGTCATGTCATATTTTGGGAATAGCTTAGCCATCAAACCATAGCCCCTGTCAGGCATCTGGGGAAGAAAATGCTATTCCAACAGTCAGTAGGGGGAAAAAATCTTTAAAAGTCTAAAGAACAGCAGTCCTTGTAGGGAATAATATTGGATTACCTTTGAACCTAAGGGAAGCCAGAAATGTGTTCCTTATGCCTCTGGCACTGCCAACCCTCAGCAGACACTTGCCAAGAGTGCCAACTAACAAAAATTTATCACTGCCCTCCCTATTGTGCATTTCCTGAAAAATACACAGATCCACGAGGTTCAGAGACCATCTGGACTAGCTGGTTAATGGTCCTATCACCGCATGGTTTTTCTGATGATTACAACTTAAGGATTCTGCTCTTATTCACATCCCCCTGTTTTGCCATGATGTGAATTGGATTTTAACAGGACTCAAGCTTGGCAATAGGCTTTCAGTGACAGACTGGCTAGGGATCGGGATAGTACACATGGTTTGAAATCACATCAAATCACCATACAAATAGCTTGTACAATCCTTGTCCAGATTTTGTTGGGTACAGTCATCTCCTTTTCAACAGATGGCTGAAGAACGGTGGATGGCCTATATAGCATACCTAAGAAATGAGGAACACAGTTCCAGTAACTGACACTGTTCACCTGGAGAAAGGTTAGAATGGCCTATAGAGGGCTGTGTGTGTCAAAGATCCATAGGAGTACAGAAAAACAACAGAAGGTGGCATTTGTCACAAAATTCAGCTTTGCCAGAAACTCAGCATGGGCGGGTAGGGTGGTTAAACTGCCTAGCCTTTCCAGTTGAGAGATATGCTTGGAATACGCAACAATGCTTTGTGCAATTCCAAAAGCCAAAGGAGCTGTGACAGACTAGCCCAAGACCTCCAAGTGCCTGAGGCAGCATGATGGTTATGTCCTGAAAAGCCCTGATTTGGAACTTTACCCCTTTACCCAATGATGTGACAAATATATTTAGTCCATTACCTCTGCTTGTTTTTACTGTTTTCCCCCCACCTCTAATATTGCAGTTAATCCGCTATCCAGGTCCAAGCTGGGCACCCATCTGGTTGGAGGACTCCCAGGGGGCAGTGATTCCCCTCCCATCTGGCAGCCACTCTGACAAGTCCGCAGAGCCCCCATGACAGGAGAGGCTGACTATGGTGAAACAATTGTGGCTGGGAACACAGCTTTAGAGGACAGAGGCAACATGGGCAGGATACAAGGAGGGATAGAGGCACCAAGGAAGAGAAGGGGGGCAGGATCCTGTGATGGACCTTATCATACCAGGGAGGGAGGAATGGGTGGGTCCAGAGGGGGCTGGCAAATCCTTTATAAGGCAGGAGCAGGCCAGGGATGAAGGTCAGTGATGGTGAGGTAGCTGGCTGGCCTGTGAGCCTACAAAGAGCCATGAGCAGGGATAAGGGTGAAGCAATACCCTTCCCCCATAGCCTGTCCAAGGCCCATTGCTCTGGACTTCAAAAGGGGAAACTATTGCCTGACAGCTATGACCCCTTGTGGACCCCATTGAGCCTGACACCCCTGGGGTAGCAGGTACTCTGCATAGGGCTGGACACCCTCAATAAATGGACATTACAGGTGCAGCCTATTTATCCATGGGTTTTTTTATCTGTGTCAATGCGAATGGGGTGGGAGAACCAAAAGTCACACACACCTTTGCCTCCTTTGCCCTGCACTGGTGTCTCCCTCCATTTCCAGGCAGCCCAAAACACTGCAAAAAGGCTCCACCTCGCCCAGACAGGGAATAGCCCTGGAGCCCTGGAAGAGGTTCCCCTTGCTAAGGAACAGTAAGACTCCTGGAAGGCCGAGCCAGCAAAGAGGCTGAAGAGAGGAAGGGGGGGCCTTAAGATCTCTGTAGCTAGAACACGTGCAGCAAGGTGGAGCACACTCTCTCTCACTCACACAGGGACAGGTTTGGTAGCCACAGAGGGAACGGCTTTAAAAAAGCAAGGGAGTATTTGCCAAATTCCCTCCCCCCATTGAGATGGTGCAGGCAATCACCGACACAAGCAAGCCTTCCCACCAAGCAAAGCATGAGATATAGCCTACAATCCTCTCCACACTTTCCTGGAAGTAAGCCCCATTGACTGGAATGGGGCTTACTTCTGAGTAGAAACACATAGGGCTGGACTCTTAAAAGATCAGCATCCAAACTATTAAAGAAGCCAGGCAGCTGGCAGTGGGGAGGGCTGAGAATGGAGGGGGAGGCAGGAGGGGGAGGAGAGGGGATTGCTTTAAAAAACCCAGGGAGTGTTTGCCAAATCCCCCCCATTGAGATGGTGCAGGCAATCACTGACACAAGCAAGTCTTCCCACCAAGCAAAGCATGAGATTTAGCCTACAAACTTCTCCACACTTTCCTTTCCTTCACTTTCCTCCACACTTTCCCACTTTGACTACAATGGGCCTGACTTCTGAGTAGAAATGCATAGGGCTGGACTCTTAAAATATCAGCATCCCATGTGAAAGAAGCCTGACAGCTGGCAACGGGGGAAGTCTGAGTGGAGGGGATTGATAACAGCTGCCTTAGTTTCCTTCCATCCGGAAGTGTCAGGCTGCACTGTATTTGCGTAACTCTATGGAATTTAGCACAACACCTTTTTGTTAATCGAGCCAAGTCACAGAACTAACGCAGATAAATAGGCTCCACCTGTAGTTCATTTCAGTTACTCTTGATTCCTGCCTCTTCTTTTAACTCCTTACGTGCTAATATGCAGAGTGGGTATACCATGAGGTCAAAGATCCCTTAGGCTGCAACCCTAACCTCACTTTCTTGGGAGTAAGTCCCACTGAAGACAATAGGCCACTCAAGACAGGGAGGGGTCAAAAGGCTGCTTATGAGGGGCTGTTTATTCCCAAGTGAGAAACTACACAGTTGCTAATGGAAACTCAATTTCTAAATTACAATGATGACATTGTGAGATTAGCAATTTCACATATGCTTTTATTGCACCCCTCCATCCCCTCCAGTCCTGCATGCTTTACTTGTATCTTCATTTAATAACCCTGATGCTGATTAGAATAAGATGAGCAGCTATATGGTATCAGTTACATGAAATCAATAGGTCCTTTTGTATATATTTCAATTAAACATGTCAGGTTGAAATGGGGAGGAGACAAAACAAAAATAAGCTGCAATGCTGAATCAATAGAGCTTTCTACTCCAGCATGCAATGGGTCAATGAATTAGGGCCATATATCAATGCCAAGTCCTCCTCCTCCAACTCTACTTTCCTGCTTCCTCCTGACACTCCTGTCTGCCTCATCTTTAACTTTTATAATTAATCATTTCCCTTGATACTCAGCCAAGATCTGTCTGTTTCTCAGCCTCCATTCCCACAGCCACATGTGGGTTAAGCTACATGCAGAGGAAATTTTCCCTCTGAATCAAATCAAGCTCAATTAGTGACACTTGTTGAAGCACACAGGCTCAGTTATTTGGGCTCAATGGCCTGAGAGGCACGTGGCCGGAAAGCAAGTGTGAGTTTCCAGGCTCCTCACCACATATTTAACCACAATGACACAATTGCATAATTCTTGCAAGATCAATCAAATTAAGGTCTTGGGGACCAGGCAAGTTGCTGGGAAATGCACGATCAGTCTCCCCATTGCTTTTTTTCCTGTGGATGGGAAAGCACCTGGAGGGTGGATTATCTGTCAAACTGGCTCAAGGGGACAGGGCTATGAATCCACACCCACCACTGCCAATGGGATTTACATTTTGGAAAACCTTAAACATATGTTTCCTGGCATCTCTGACCCTGAGGCTACATTCCCTTGTCTGCAGCAAGCCAAGTTTGCCTGATGCCCAGGGCTGGGCAAGAAGATCCAGTTCTTCTCAAGAAGTAGGATAGCCAGGTCCCAACTCAGAGATTTACACTATAACTTTAAATTCCCCAGTGAAGGAAAGTAAGGCAGCCACAGCTTTTCCTGCTCATTCTCCCTTTCTTTTATTCCCCATCCTCTCTGAGGTCTTAGCAAGCAACTTCTATGGAGATTTTAAGAGAGAGAGCTCAAGACATCCAAGTTGCAGCCTGGCAACCCTAAAAGTCTACTTGTTATTATTTTATCATTTGTTTAATAGCACTGTTAATGTCCATGGTACTTTACACCTTAGTTTTGTTTTAATTATGCATTCCTGTCTTTTCTTGGAATGGGAGTCAACTATATCCTGTGTTCTTACTCTTATAATGATAGTTTATCCTACTTTATAGGGGGCATCCTACTTTATAGTGCAGAAAAGGCTCTCATACAGTGCAAACTAATGCATGTCTACTAAGAAGTAAGTCCTACTGTGTTCAGTGATTCTTGCTCTCACATAAGTGCACATAGTATTGCAGTCAAAGTGGCTTACAACTGATATCAAAATATAATCTGTTAATAAATGAATTATCTTAGATCTTCTTTCCTCCATGGTCATTCCCATGATATAATTTAAAATGGTTGTTAATGCATCATAATTTAATATCTCACCAGTAGTAAGATATATTTCTTCCACCTCCATAATCCAATATCTCTGAGTCTCAGGACACGGCCAGTACCAATGTAAAAAACTGCATCTTTCAGGCCATGTTTTCAACACTAAAATGTGTTGACTTTCAAGATTCTAGTAAGTCTTTGCGAGGTCAAGTACCACCAATAAATACATTGATATTGTTCCTCCCGCAAAGACACTAAAACAAAATATTCTTTTATATCTCTGTGCATTTGTATCCAGACTTCTTCTGGGATTTCAACTGCAGTCTTTTCCCCATAATTTTTAATAAGTATCCATCTTCCTTCTGTATGACAACCAAAGCTGATATAACTGTGAATACAAGCTATGACTTAGAAGATGTTTGATTTAGAAGATACTCACATTGCATATATTGTCTTAATGGATTAATTCCCAGTTGCTGAGTTGCAAACAATTTTAGCTGAAAATTCTGTCTTAACTGAAAATACTGAAACTAGGTGGTTGCCAGTTATTAGTAACTATCACTATGTCTTAGAAATAAAACCTATTTGTGTTATCAGGTTTTTGAATAAGAACAATTAATGGTCCAGTCCTATGGGGGAACCAGCATTTCAGGAGCACAAGGTCCTTTATGGCTGTTGCAAAAGGCAAGATGCCATTTTGTGCAGTTGGGCCATGGGTGGTTGCGATTGGACGCCAGCAGCCTTGTAATGACCTCTGGCACAGGAGCACAGGGGGAGGGGGGAGGGAGGGAGGTGAGGATAGGCAGAATGGGGTGGGGAGGAATGGGGAGGGGAGGAAAGAGTTGGAGACTGGGGCAGAGATGGAGCATATCAAGGCAGGGAAGGGGATATTATTGGCAGTAGCTGCACCATTAATATCCTATTCCCCTTCCTGACTTCAAGCTGCCTTCCTGGGTCCACACAGACTTCTGCCAACTAAATTGCTGCCTCAGGCCTGAGTAGACCCAGGGGGCAGAAAAGGCTTACCCCCAGCAAGTTGCCCACTGGGATTAACCTCCCTGCAGGATGCAGAGCATGCTCTAATGGCATGGTTGCATTGCGGGGGCATTTAGATGGGATTGGGCTGTAGTCTCTCCTGCTACAGAACATTTCTGATAGCTATACAGGGAAACCCCTGTATTCATGGATTCACTTATCCACCGATTGGGTCCGTGGGGTCCCTCCCATGCATGCCCCCTGTGCACGTTGCCTCTGGAAGGTCCTCTGAGCCCAGCAGAGGCCGTGGACAGATGTCCATGGTCTCTGTTGGGCCCAGACTGAACCCGACAGTTTAAAAAAAATGCTACTTTCAGTTTCTTCATGAAAGCAGAAGTGACTTTTAATGTCTTATAAGGCATTAGGAGGCCCAGGGAAGCCCTCTGGGTTCAGACCCCCTGCTGGGCTCAGAGGACACTCCAGAGGTGAGGGGAACAGAGAGCTCTCCTTAGCTCTGGAGGTTGGGGGGGAGGCGTTCGTCCATATTCGCGGTTTCACTTAAATCGTGGAGGGTTACAGAACATAACCCCCATGGATATGAGTGCACATGTGTATTTTTCCCAAATCTTTTATCTGTTGTCCCTTTGGCCAAAGGAAGGTTAGTTGGAGTTAACTTTCACTGATATTTAAACCATGTTCTGAAAATTTGTGAAAGAACCTATTTTTGTTAATTGATAGTTACATTCTGAAGGAGAGTTTTCCAAGAGCCTCATCCCCCTTCTGTTCTGCTTGATAATCCACACTTGACATATTCTGCATTAACATAGTCTGTATTGACGTATTCCTTCCTCATAGTACATATGAGGCTTCAGAGTAAGTTTTTAAACAGGGAAATGCCATTCCTCCTTGAGATTTTGATGCTATAAAGTGGGTCCCAGTGCCAAAAAGTTTGGGAAGCACTGCTCTATAGTAAACAGTGATGTACTTTGTAGTCATGAGTGTGGAGGAATGCTAGCAGGAGGGAGAAGCAAGGACCATGGTTCTCTCCTTGCCCAAAGCACAGGTTGAGCAGATTCCCAGTAGCCACTACAGTTGCAGGGAAGCTTCTTTCAACAGGATGTTGCTTTGGGAGACAACCATATGAACCAGGGGCAACTTTTCCTGGATAGAATTTTAGGTTACGAGACCTTTTTGACTAAGGAAAAAAAATCCTTTTTGGCAAGCTCTGTAAATATATTTAGTGCTAGATAGTTTAGTTTATTAGAGTTTTATTAGAGGATTCTGTTAATTATCTAATTAGGAAGGTTGAAAGTGCTAAACTATGAGTGTTAGCACTTAGACTATCATCTCTGTGAGCAGTTCTTCTCAATTACAGACATTTAAATCTCAGCTTGGGATGGAAGAGAGGAGAAAAAGGAATTAGGGTTAAATGAGGAAGGAGGGTTCGGAGTGTTATTTGGCAGTGTATTCGTATTTTACTGTTCTTCTTTCCTTTGCATGACTGAATACTGAACTTTGTGTGTAACTTGTGAGTTAGCATCTGTGTGGTTGCAGCCATGGGAGTGGGGCAGTTGGTTTCTGATGCTATATCTATTCCAGTCACACAAAAGGAGGGGTGCCTTCATGGTGTCACATCAACCAATTAGCAAAAGACTGCAAGTAGCTGTAAAGCTTGGGCTCACTTTGTCCTCCAGTTTAGGCTTGCTCTTGACACTCCTAAATTATTTAAAGCAATGAATAAAATTCTACAGCAGCATCCCTGGAGTTCCCATCAAATATATTGTTATATTTGATCCTTCCTCAAAGGAGCTGTGGCAAATATGCAGTTTGTCCAATTTATTCATTATAATATTTATATCTTGCCTTATTGTCCCTAATGGGATCCTCAAGACAAGCAAACATATCAAATAAAAACAAACAGCATTAAAGCAGCAACAAAAGAGCCTGAAGCAAATGAAAACCAAACTCCTTTAATTTACATCAGAGAATTCCCTAAGCAAAACACACATCTAAATAACGGAGTTTTTGACCTGCTGCTAGAAGCTATGAAGGGAAGAGGTCAACTGTGGCAAAGAATTCCACAACCTGAGTGCCACCACCAACAATATCCTGCCTCATATGCTCACTCAACACACTTCAGACAGCAATGACGCATGGAGTAGAGTATCTGCTGATTATCAAACCATGCAGATAGGCTCATATGGGAGCAGTGGCATCACTAGGGTTTGCGTTACCCAGTGCGGGAGGCCAGCACGTCACCCCCTGCAGTGGGCAGGGAAACACTCTAGGTGGTGGGCGTGGTGATCTAACATCGCCCCGCCCCCACTGGTTTTTTGGCTGTACCTTTTGATAGAATAAAGATATTTCAACACAGTTTGTTTCATTGCATTCTGCATGAAATTACACATTGATTGATATATAACATGATGGTATTATTTTTGCAAACTGTGATTTTGGTCACTATTGGTGTCACCTCCCCCCAGGGTGTCAACTTACTAACACCTTATTGGAACAGTTCTCAGACTTTTAGCACTGTTAGAATAACAATCAGTCCAGGACCCATCATAAAGCAAATTAAAATAAATAATTATAAATAAATTAAAGTAAAAATAAGGGAAAGCCAGCCCTGTTCCACCAAGTGAATTTTCTCTGTAGCCTGCCTGCAATAACACCTCCCCCCAAAAAAAGAATCAGTAAGGTTTTCACCCCTACCCAGTACCCAGTTCAATTTAAGTTCTTATATTTCAAGCATATCACTATCAGGATCCACCTGGCTTTGCAAGTCTGAGAGCCCAATCCTATGCCTGTCTACTCAAAAGTAAATCCTATTATAGTCAGTGGTGCTTACTCCTAGGAAAGTGTGGATAGGACTGCAGCCTAAAACAGAAAAAAAATTCACCTTACCATGTCAAGCCTGTTTCATTCTTTTTAGGGGGGGGGGCTGCCTTCTGGAGCATTTGTTGAGCTCCAGTTGCATCAAATCAGGACCATTCTGCTGGCCTCACATTTCCCTTTGCCTGACCTGCCCACATTTGCTTACTCATGAGTAAATGTGACCATGTGGCTTAGTTTTGCTTTCCATAGGACTCAATACGTTCATCAGCTTGGAGGGAAGGACCTCCTTCTCGGGTGTTTTCGGGGGGGGGGCTACAATTATTGGATCAGGACCATTCTGGTGTTGTTGGATTCCTCTCAGCCTGCCATTTCAGATGGACTAAGACATGTTCACCTACTCATGAGTAAACGTGCGATACCCCTTGGTTTCTCTTTCCATTGGGCTCCATGCATTTTTTGTTTTCCGGTTTTTTGCCAATAACTTTTGATAGAAAGGAGATATTTCACTACCGTTTTTTTGCATTGCATTCTGCTTGAAATTCCACATCCAATGGTATTTAACATGATGGTATTACTCCTAACCACCAAGATTTTAGCGCGTCACCCTCCCTGTGCACGTCACCCCCCTCTTGCGCGTCACCCAGTGCAGCCCGCACCCCCTGCACCCCCTAGTGATGCCACTGTAAGGGAGAATACATTCTTTTAGAAATCCTGGTGCCAAAATGTTTTTGACTTCACAGTTAAAATTCAGCTGGCCTGGAAACAGATCAGAAGCCAATGGCTGGTGTGATATAGGTGTTATATATTCTGACAGATGAGATCCAGCCAGTGCTCTGACATCTGCATTTTGTACCAGCAGAAGTTTCCGGACAGTTTTTGAAGGCAACAGTTTTGAAGGCACTTTTGAAGCACAGTGCAGTAATCAGATCTGGATGTAACCAAGGCATGCACAACTGTGACAAAATCTGTCTTTCTCCAGGAAAGGACATCACTGGTGCTAAGCAGCACTGCTGGCCACCACTACCACCTAGTTATTCACAAGCAATAAGTCCACAGTCCATGACTTGTGTCTGCCTCCGGTTCATCCGAGAATCTTCAGGGCTGGATGGCAACTTGAACCCAGGTCTCCTTGGTTCAAAACCACCATGCCATCTTCTGTGCTACTCAATATAAACTGAATAAATTGTTCTTCAAAATAAGAAACATAAGAAACATAATCTTTTTGGGGGGGCCCATCACAGTTAGCCAAACATCATCTTTGCCATTTTCCAGATTTTAGACCATGATTTATTCTATTACTATTGTTAAAACTGATTAGCAATCATTGCTCCATCCATCACAGGACCATGACCTTTCAAATGTCTTAGTAACAGTCCTAGATATTATTTATACAATAATTTTTCCGTAGTACTTCTGCTCAGTTTCATTTTTTTCTTTTTAATGATTAGACATGTCCACCTATTGATGTTTTTTTTCAGCTTTTGGGGTGAGAAGCCAAAAGCTGAATCTGGGCTCTGTTCATAGATCAGGGGTGCCCAAACCCCAGCCCGCGGGACACTTGCGGCCTGCTGCGGGTCCCCATCCGGCCCCCCAGGGGGTCCCCCCCACCTCCAATGGGCACTCAGCCCTCACCCCAGCCCGCGCTGGCCCGCCACGCAAGCTCCGCACCTTGCTTTCCCTTGCTGCCGCTGAGCTCAGTGGCAGCGAAGGAAAGACGAGCCCAGCTGGCGTGCAGGGCCTTTTATAGTGGGAAGGTAACGTGAGACTTGCAGGTGTCGCGTTACTTCCCACTATAAAAGACCCTGCGCACTTGCCTGCTAGTCTCTTCTTTCTTGCCCATGGGCTGGGCTAGGCTGGGATCAGCTCCCTTTGGCTCGGCTCCCCTCCCCTCCTACAACCTGAGCCAGGGGAGAGGGGGAGAGAGAGATCAGGAGGGAGGGGAGCCCAGCCCAGCTCGCAGCACGTCTCCCTCCTTCCAGAAGGAGGAAGGGTTGGTTGGCTGGCTAGCCAGGCAGGCAGGCAGGCAGCAGCAGCAGCACATGGGCAGGCAGGTAGGCATGCAGCTGGGCAAGCAGGCAGGCAGCCCAAGCAAGGGAAGGAGGGAGGGCGAGGGGGCAGGTGAGCAGGCAGGTGTATGTGTGTGAAAGTGTGGAAGATCCCCCCTCCATTTGTGTGTGTGTGAATGAATCATAAACTGGCATGAAGATCCCCCCTTCTTAGGGTGAATGGGATCATAAACTGGCATGAAGACCACCCCCCTTATTATGGTGAATGTAATCATAAACTGGCATGAAGATTCCCCCCCCCCCATTCTTAGGGTGGATGGGATCATAAACTGGATTGAATTCATTCATTCATTTTCCGTCTTTAATATATTCATTTTTGTAAATTTATTCAAATTCGAAATGTAAATTAATTCTTTTTTTTTCCGGCCCCTGACACAGTGTCAGAGAGATGTTGTGGCCCTCCTGCCAAAAACTTTGAGCACCCCTGAGTTAGATTCAAGCACCTGCCTTGCCTTGAGCTGAAGCAAGTGGGAGTAAAGACAGGCCAGATATTTCCCATGTGTTGAAATGACACAAGAGTAGCCCTTGATCAGCATCTTTTCATGGCTAATGAAGCCCAGTAAGTTTTATGGGAGCATACAGTGCTGCACTATCATTGTAGCTAAGCAGTGTGGATCTGATCAGTGCTTGGATCAGAGGGTCAGACAATACATCACTACAGACATTTTGCTCGAGAAACAGAGCCACAGAACCTGGAAGAGTCTCCCAAAAGCCAGAAGTGACATCACAAGAGCCGAAGACCACAAAGGTCAATGTGCCGTGAAAGAAAAACGCTGTACTAGTGTGACCAAGAAATAAAAAATTGGCATAGCTACGTAGACAGAGGTTCATTTGGTTGCCTCCCCTATCTCAAACAAAGTTTCTGAGTTGGGAGAGGAGAAGTGTTCTTTTCTTCCTCCACAAGGTCTAGGAGCCATTTTTATCCTGCGGAAGCTAGGCCAGGTTTGGAAAAGCAGGTTTGGCCCAACCCCTTTTCTGCCTGCATCAATGGCCTCAGAAGATGGAAGGGGAGTCCGGAAAAGGACTGCAAGCTTTCCATCCCTCTCCCTCTTAATCAAACCTGACAGGCTTTTAGGGAGCTGATAATGAGCTACTGTCAACCCACCCTTTCCTCCAAATACATTGTATCACCACATTGCTGTTCCCTTTCAAAGGAGGGAAAAAGACTGAAGAATTCTTGCTTGCCAGAAAGTTCTCAGCAGCCAAAACATGGCAGGGATGGGACACTGTTTTGGGTAGATGCTCAGAGGGACACCGCCAGGGTAAATTCAGTCAATTATTTAATACCCTTACCACTGTTTCCTGAGGATAATGCTTGCACCTGCCTCCTCCAGTACCTCTCTGCCTCCACCTCTCCCTCCCTGACCCCTGTGTTTAAATCCTTGATAACTGGGTTTTCTTTAATAAGGAAAAGGCTGGACGCTCTTATCTCCTCCCCCCACCCTTGTAGCCTCTCTGCTTCAGTCTTACCCTGGTTGCACTCAGAGACCCAAGCCTTTAATGAGTTACAGAAATCAGGCCTCTGAGCACACACTTTTATCTGCTGGCATTCTTGCCCTTCCTGATTAAAGTCACCCCAGAATGAGAGAGAAGGCAGGGTCAAGCTGAACTGGCTGGATTGACTATGTACAGTGACAGAGATAACAACTCAATTTGGGGGGGGGGGAGCTGTTCCATAAACCCAGTCATTTCACTGTGCACTTTTTCCAGGAGATTGCAGCGCACTTGCCTGGCTTGTTCCCACCATAATTGAGGATTCAGATCAAGACACAGGACAAAACTTCAGCCTATCTTCCTCCCTATCCAAAGCAATTAGTGTGATGCTAAGCCTGCCTTCTCCACATCTCCATTAGCATTGAAACAGCTTCTTAGGACCGTAATTTGACAGTAATTTCCCCTACTTGAGTTCCACATGCTGAGAACAGATCAGAAAATGGCTCCTGAGGTGCCTTTTTGTAGTGCGGGTATGATAAGAGAAGAGTCCAAGGCACTCACCTGACAAAGTAAAACAGGGCCCTCCTATTTCATTCACGTATCTTTCACAGAAGGACCAAGAGAGGCAGGCATGGGAAGGTCCAGTGCAGCTTGACTTGTGTAGAGTCTAGAGTCACCACCTCCCTGCGACTCGACTCAAAAATGAGTCATAACGGGGGCACTTTCCGAGTTGCTGAGTCACCCTTTCATAACTCTAAAAGACTCACCCCACCCCCTTTAAAAAGTCCACCACATAAAAAATCAGGCTGCTGCTGGGGTGTGCGTCGGAGATCTCTTTAAACATTCCCCTGCTGTCCCCACCCATCTGTAAACAGAGCAGGAGGGGTGGGAGGAGCTGTGAGATGGTGGGGGCAGAAGCTACAAGAAGGTGGAGGGTCACATGCAGCAGCTGTGAGGCTTACCAGGATAACCCAATCCAGTAGTCCCACTGCAGCCACTCATTCAATGAGCTTGCTGGAGCCATGCAATGAATTTCTCTGGGATGGCTAGAAACCGCCTCCTTCCCGTGACTTCTCTCCTTATTCGTCCAGGGGAAAAAAACCTGGGCTTCTGCAGCCAATTGTAAGGCAAGAACCCCCTTGGCTCCTCCTCCTGCCCTCTCTCAGCCAAATCTCGAACCTCCCATCCTGTGTCCAATGATCTGAATGACGCAGCAAAAATGGTAAGCAAGCATACCCAGCCACTGACAGACTCAAGTCAGCATGCGTGGAGATGAGTGCTGAGTTGGGGGGTTCCTGACTTGAGTGTTTTTCCAAGTCTTCCATGCGCACAACTCACAAGTCAGCAAAAAACATGCATTTTCATGACTTGAGTCTGAGTCATCTGAGTCGAGTTCCCAACCCTGTAGAGAGGACACACACAAGTCACTTATGCTTCTCCTTCTCCTTCAATGGAGAGATGTGTGAGTACAAAATGGCATGCTCTGTCTCCACAGCAGTAGGATATGCATTTCCTTATGGGGGAGAGGGGGCACTGGCTTCTTCAGGCAAGACCCAGAAGCATTCTGGAAGAAGTCATTTATGCAGTATGCTTCCTCTCACCCTTCTGTATAACATCTGTGTAGCACTGTAGCAAACAGTACAAGCTGGCCTGTGAAATCCAGTGTTATCTTGGCCTCAAATCCACCTGCAAGGCACAGAAAGCATCCACAGGAGCCTTCCCACCTCTCAGCAGAGGAGACTGAGAACCAAGAAGGTGACCAGACTAGTGCAACCCAGAAATGGCCTCCAGAGACTCCCAGAAAGGCTTTGCAGTAGAGTATTCAGCAAGGGGTTGCAACCCACCATGGAGAACGAGGTGGGTCATGCTGGGCAAAAGTTTGGGAATCACTGCCCTGACATGGTCTGTAGATGGGAACTGTTGTACTGATGCATTTCCATGTTTAAAAGATGTGCATCTCTGAACCTTTTCCGGCTGCTTCTCAACAGGTATTTTCAGAATCCAAATAGAAAAATGTCAGTAGTTCTCCATTCCTAATGAACATGGCCTCGTAGATCATTTTATATGAACAGTGGGAAAAAAGTGGAATTTAATATCTCCAGAAGTAAAATACAGAATAATACAGAATAAAACATATTATCCCAAGAATATTCACTATTGGTTATACAGGCATATTTTAAATAGCTGATTCATTTCATGACTGATAAATAGTGATCTTCATCTGAAATGTTGATCATGCTAGTTATTTCATTAATGGCAGCAGCAGCACTGTTGAATATGTGAAGTGGGTTTATATTTCATTCTTCTGCAATATTTTATTAGTAAATAAGGAAACTGAAAGTGAAAGAGTTGGTAGTTTGCCTAAGGCAGGGGTAGCCAAACCCTGGCCCGGGGGCCACTTGCAGCCCTCAGGGACTCCCTATCCAGCCCACAGGGAGCCCTCCATCTCCAATGAGACTCTGGTCCTCCAGAGACTTGCTGGCCTGTTGCAACTGCTCTCAGCGTGAGGGCAACTGTTCAACCTCTCGCATGAGCTGTGGGATGAGGGCTCCCTCCACTGCTTGCTGTTTCATGTCTGTGATACAGCAGTGGCAGTGAAGGAAAGGCTGGCCTTGCTTTGTGCAAGGCCTTTTATAGGCCTTGAGCTATTGCAAGACCTTCATTCATATAAATTCCATCTCTAATATATTCATTTGTGTAAATATATTCAAATTTGAAATGTAAATTAATACTTTTTCCCCCGACCCCCAACATAGTGTCAGAGAGATGATATGGCCCACTTGCCAAAAAGTTTGGACACCCCTGGCCTAAGGCTCCCTAGCTAAGTCATGATTACCCAGCTCCACACCCAACTCTGACACACAGATATGTCCACTCTAGCTGCTGGGCCACACAGCTACAAGATACCATAATAGGAACTAACGCTTATGTCTTTGCTGAATGTCTGCCCAATCCTTTGACAATGGAAAGTACTATTGACCATGAAGCTGAATTGCTTTCAACTCTTCAGAAGGTAGAGCATGAACCGGTGCCAGGGGGAATAGAATCAAGGCAGGCATTTTCCAGAAAGAACCATTACAAATGCAGGGACATTGCTGGACCATTGAGTTTCATGCTACTTGGCAACTAAGTGCCTCTTATTTATGGAATTGTATTATTACCAGACAATGATGGGCTGCCACTGTCTGCTTCCCAGGGAGAAAATTAGGGTGAGTGGGCATTTGTGAGCCTCTCTATGCTAGCACACTTTTGAACAGTATTGATCCGATTTTCTCAGCCTCTTCCTGCTACAAAGGCTAAACAGAGAAGCTTAGCCGTTGCCATTAGGGCAATTATTATTTCCTCACATCTTTCCTTGAATTTGGTTTACAAGCTCAGTAAGTTAAAGTGACACTGCAGGCTTGGCTCACAAGAAGCAAAAAGCCTTCTTTTGCTCCAGATATGGAAATACCACTTTTTTTAAAAAAGGAGTTTCTGATTGCATTATGTATAAACCATAGGTTAACTGAAGATCAAGCCAGTGGAATTACTGGTAAACATAAACAACCAGAGTTAGCAAGCATTGGCTTCCATTCAAATATTTTAAAAAGAAAACCAACCTTTGATTGAAAGACAATAATTAAACTGTTTATAATTTCTGCTCAGGTGCTAAAAAGCTTGGGAAATGGATAAGCCCAGCACAAGCCTCTGTGACACCTGAGAATCAAGGTGTGATGCTTCCCACCTGTAATGTATATAGCACACGGCACAATTTTTTCCCTTCCCACTCCTACTGAGGTGGCATGCCAAATGCTGCCCCTTTTACCCAGCTGATGGGCTGGCCTCTGCTCCACCAACTGCAGCCCCCACCAACTCTCCTTCTGCCATTCTTGTGCTCTCTCTTCCTTTTACAATCCAGGGTGTGGGAGGAGGGTCAATGAAGAGGTCAATGAAGAGGGTCACCCAATGAGTGGGTGGAAGGAAGTGGGAGCCCCTGCCAGTGTGCTGCCTGAGGCAGGGGCAGATCCAGTGATTGTGCTGGGGGGACGACGACAATGAGCATTACCTTAACTCTAGAGCCCAGGTCAATCAGGCGGGTAGACCTGGACTCCTGGTTGGCCTCCATGGCTGAGGTTTTCTGGGTGGATAGACCTGGGCTCCTGTTCAGACTTAGAGGCCATACAAAAGGCGTCCGAGCAGATGTGACTGCCCAGAGTGTCCCTGTCGCCTGATTGAGGGGGACTTTGCACGGTGCCTGAGCAGAACCTAAAGGTCCACCTACCGGGTGGACAGATCCATGTGGATGCCAGATCTGGCTCTCTGGCCACGATTTGAGCAGCCCTGTTCTTCATCATCATCATCACCATCAGTGCTAGGTAAGCTGAAGTCCATATTATTCCCAGTGAAATCTTGTTTCATGTCTTGATCTCCAAGTTGATTCCAGGAAGATTTTTCTCCCACTTGACACCCAAAGCAGATATTGTTAATGATAAATATTTGCATTCCTAGAAATGCTAAAAGACTCCATTTTATTGTTTTAAAATAGCATAAACTTTCAGTGCTATACTGAGTAAAAGGTGATAAATATGTGGCAGTCGTGTTCAGAAACCTATTGACACCACTTCATGTGGTTCATCCTTCATAAGGACTCCTTGATTAGATATGGGAAGATAGATGGCTAGATGGCTGGACAAGTGGACAGTGCTGTACTCCCATGTCAAGGGCCTTTGTTTTCTTATTAGTGTGCGCACAGGGTGTGGATGAAGAGAGAGATTGGTTATTCTGGACAGAATCATCCTAGACAGGATGAAATTTATCACTGACCAGAAAAAGGGACAAGAGGGAGAAAATGATTCTTCTTTAAGTGGCCATGTTGTAGAGGAAATGTCAGGAGCTCACCCTTCAGTGGGAGATTAGGAGTACAGAAAATGTTAGTGACATGTGTACACACACACACTACTCCAAGAGGCCTTCATATAGAAAACCAATAGCGCTTATCAGACTGCAGCAGAGTTGGGACAATTAAACACATCTCACACATCCCCTTAGATACTGAATATAATTTTTGGAGCTGCTCCGTTCTGCACATGGAAGAAGGAGAAAGGAAGCTTGAGTTCCCTTGTGAATAAAAAAACAAACAAGCATCAATAAAAAGTTAACAGTCTACAACCTGAAAAATAACGTTCTCCTTTCTTCATTTACTGCTACACTTCCACTGTCCTTTGCCACCAGGACACCCGACAACTCATGACTGTGGCCACCATTGCCAAACAAGGCTGAAACTGCATCCTTTTGTTATCTTTTCTGAATTCTGCTGAATTTTGAACTGATCATTTTTAAATGCCTTTAAAACAAAAAATAGTTGGGCAAATTGCTCCTCAACTGGACTAAATGGGCCTATGGCCTGATCCAGACTGTTCTAATGTTCTTAAATTGATGATTGTCCCAACTTTTAAAAAAATTAAAACCTTTAAAAAAAGAAAAGAAAAATGCACCTTTGTTAAAAGAAAATAAAACCCTCAAGTCTGCTAAGGAACAAAACGCAGTTTGAAAGAACCACAAAAACACAATAACACAACAAAATTAAGGACCTGATTCTATCTGCAGGATATGCTGGTAGATCATAAGGTCCTCCACCAGCATATTCCACAGTCTGCCGTTGTAGCCTCCTCTGCAATGGTCTGCAGAGGGCAGCTGCCAATGCAAAGGCCAGGAGGCTGTGCACTTTCATCAGTGTCCCATAGACGGGCTACTGATCTAGGGTATGTTAGTGGCAGGGGAAGATCTGGAGTGGATCGAGTGGGGCAGGAATTGAGCTGATCCAGAGTCAAGGTGGGGTGGGGATTGGGCTGGGCCAGGGCTAAATTGGGGAGGTAGGATGCAGGCCAGCAAAATGGTTAGAGTAGATCTGAGTTGACACATTGGGGTCCAGGCAATGGCAGAGGTGGTAAGTAAAAGTTTTCTTTACCTACGTCTCCTAACCGGTCTGGTTCCCTGTTGGTTCAAGGGATTTGGCAAAGGCTGTACTAGTGCTCCTAAATCCATTATGCCGGCAAGGGATAGGATCGGGCCGTAAGAGCACAATCCTGTGTGTGTCTACGCAGAAGTAAGTCCTGTTGTGTCCAATGGGACACATGAAATTGTGTCGGATTGCAGTGTTAATTCAGCAAAATCAAACAATAATGGCACACAGGCCGCCCAATCTGTCTCAACTCCACACATAGCAATGCAGCTGCACCAACATGTCATTTGTTGTATCCCATGGGGGAGTTTCAGCCTCTAGAGACCTCTCTGGGGCAAGGGAACATTGCCCCAGATTAAGCCTGCACTGACCTGCTGGGTCTACATGGTGCTGTGCCAGCTATCTCTGTGTGAACCCGGGTTGGGGGATCAGGGCCAGGAAAGGGGATAGGATATAGCATTCACTGCTGCCGGTGATGCCACCCCCTTTCCTGCCTTGACCCGCTCTCCTTTCCACTCCCATTGCAGTCCCATTCCGCCTCCTCGCTGCCCCATTCCGCCCTTCTCTGCCTCACTCCCACCAATTCCTTTTTTGTCCATATCTCTATTCCAATATTTAGGTGAGAGTAATAAAAGGCGGGAGATGCTTTGTTTCCGTTTATATAGACTCTTCCATAACCATATATAACCTCTCGTAATAAGATAATTAACTGCTGCCTTATTGCAGTGAAACAAATTGTCTCTTATATTAAAATCATTATCCATAAATAATATATTCACTTAAAAATATTACAGTATTGAAAAATTACACCCCCAAAATGTGCTTTTCCTGAAGAGTTCTAATTGCAAAATAAAATTTTTTTTAATTTTTTTTTTTTGAATAGAATTCATCAGGAGACCCTCAAAATTGATATGGAGCTATGTACTGTGGTATAGTACCTATAACACTAGACTCAGGCTGTCACCTGCAGTGGGGTGAAAAACCGAAATACTGGAGGAGGCCCAAAATACCTGAAGGCCTAGGGACCCAGCTATGGATTAATACGGCCCTGCTGGCAACCCCAGCTTGTCCACTGTTGTAGCTGCTGCTGCACCAGCAGCCCAGGACTTGCACTGACAGAATGTATGTTTAATCAGCACAAGGCCCGTATAGGATTGGGCCATGTATTTTATTTAAGTTTTATTGGCATTTCGTTTTGTAGGTTGATGTTTAATATGTGATGAGTTGCCTTGAGGATCTTGTTATGGCCCGCGGCATGATATATAAATGAATTAAATAAATAAAAGTACGTATGACAGGTTCTGAGTCAAATTGAGATTGTTTTTATCAGAGGTGAGGCAGGAGCTCCCAGGAGCGTGACTTTAAAGTTAATATGCTATCAATAGGTTGTAGCTGTGAGGTCAGGTCTTTAGCAGGGAAATAAGATTCTTCAGACCTCAAAGGAGTTCAGAATGCAGGTTCTGAAGTTGCTGCATTTTTAAAGAGTAAGCAACTGCAGAGCCTTAAATCAAACTGCACTGGAGATTTTAATTATTTGTGACTGTTTTGTTTCTTCCCACAGAAGGAACAATGTGTGTGTACATGCAGATCAAGGATGCCATGAGAAGATTTAAAAATATTAAGTCCGACGCTTGGAAGTCTGAACCATTTGAAGTAGCAACTACCATTCTGGGTATTTATTGCACTGCAACTTCTGAGCCCAATGAGCTTTGCCCAGTTCTAATTAGAAGGAAATTGGTCTGTCCTCAGTGATGGAGAAATGTCCAGAGAAGTCAACCACAACGACGGGCAGTCTTGAAAGAGAAACAAAAACAAGATCCGAACCAGCCTCCCTAGAGTCCTAACAGGCTTAGCAAGCCTGCTTGACACATGTCGGATAAAATAAAATAAATAAATAACAATGTTTATAAGAAGATTAGCTGGAACATGGCGAAATTTCTCTAGGGACCCTCCATGGCAAAGCTCCAAAAAAAGGAAGGACAGCTTATCGAAGTAATGAATTTTCGCCACTTTGGACCATTCAAAGTTGTCTTGTTGTATGGTTTTCCCATTTCTCTCTTGTTTCCCATCCACTACAGTTTTGATTGGGAAGATCTGGGACCCAGCTGTTGGGGACAATCCAGTTTTTGCCATGTATATCAGTGTCCAATGTCCCATCCACTTGGTGGAACAGGGATGACGCTTTGGGTGTTAACTCAGTGGAAGTAATGCAACGTGACTGTCTAATCTGTGACTGAGACCCCTTCAGGGAACAGACTGGTCTCAGTGAGACAGATTATCCACAAGCTTAACTAGATTGTTCAGAAATAAATCATTTTAAGTTGTAGACATCTAATCAATTGGTTCCAGAAACACATAGAATCATTATGTAAGAACTCCTTAAGCACCCACATGAGGCATATGTGTACAGACTTATGTGTGTATCTTTATGCTACAAGGAGCACAGATTACTGATAATTATCTGGGCATCTTGGGTAAGGCAAAACATTTGTCACCAATAGGAAGCTACTCTAAACAGAAAGGCAGATGACAATATGTAGTAATATTGCTCTACATATTGTAGCAGGAGACACAAAACATATTTAGAATAAATATTGCATATGAAACATAGTGCGTGTATGTGTGTGTGTATGTATTTATTTGTACATGTGTTATTAAAAGATAAATTTTCTGTTTATAAATGTGTAAATATATGGATAATGTGCTATAAGCAACACATAGCCTTTTGGCCACAAGCTGTTTATAACAAAACTTTTATGTTGTTATCAACTCTCAGCACTAGGATCCTGTGCAACATAGTTTTGATTTTTTTCATGTTTAAATACATTCCTAGCCCTCATAGTTCCTGTGTTAAGTTAGACTGGAAATAAGATATCAAGATTACCCACACAGAACATTCTTCTCCTGCCCTAGTGCTTATATGTAAACAAAGCCAGCCTGCCCATGAAGCGATGTGAAGCCATTGCATGGAGAGGTGAAGGCGGAGAGGTGGCAAACTGATGAACTCCCCACCCATCTAGCAGCTGCCCTATCTATCCTGCTGCTCAGTAATTGCTTAGATTCTCTTTTCGCTTGCTGAGAACAAATTGGAAGAGGATTGCAGCAGTGGCAACCAGGGATGCACTGGAACTTCAGCACTAAGTCTCGAGCCAAGTCTCAAGTCTCTGCACCCTTTGACTTGGCCTCAGAAATCAGTCAAATGCACTTGATTGATTCCATCAGATTGTTGATTGTCCAAACTCCACTCTCTCTTTAGGGTAATGGCAAGTAACAGTGCAATCCTATTTTGCACTAGAACAGGAAGGCCAGGAGGCCTGTGCTTTATCCAGCGCAAGATAGGAGCAAGAAGTGGCTCAGTTGGAGGTAAGGGGAAACTCTTCCCCTTACCCCCAAGTAAGCCACCACAGCCCCAGTGGGTCTCCTCGGACTTGTGCCACCTCCAGAGGTGGCACAAGTCTGAGGAGAGTGGAGCAGTTTGCAGCCGCTGAGCGCCGCTTGGGAATGGGGGCTAGGATCCGGCCTATTGGCCGGGTCTCAGCCCCACCTCCCGCTCCCCACCCAACCACCCCTGAGACCGCTCTCCACCCACCCTCCCCCTGCTCCAGATCACCTTCCTCCCGCCTCCTCCCTGCCCTCCCCAGACCCTTGCATTGGCTGAGCTCGGCCAACGCAAGATCCCCATCAAGGTTAGCGCAGAGGCTGGATTCAGCCTCTGTGCATTGGCGCACGAACCTGCACCAGCCCAGCCAACTCTCGAGGAGGCGCAATCGTGTCTTATAGCACGTTTGCGACCCTCCTGTGCTGGCACAAGAGACTTCTGCTGGTCCAAGGGTGCCTTAGGATTGTGCCTTAATGCATCTGTGAAATTAGTATTACTATTGTTCAATAATGATCATAACGGTGGACATTAATATTAGCCCCTTCAGACTGTAAAATATCATAAGGAGTAGGAATGGAACTCACAAGGCATTATTGGTGGTAGAGGGCAAGGTTAGGGAGTAATGAATATTAAAGTAATCCCTTCCCTTGGCCGCTGGATGCTAGATCCCAACATTTCTAATATAGCATAGCAGATAATAGCACTCTTAATAGCAGATAAGCCTTTCACGTTACCATGAGAGCTAGAAACCTGGTGTTTCTGAAAATAAAGCTTGACTTCTCATGGGTCTGATGGATGCTCCAGATTCTATGCTGGTAGTCAGATTTTCGCAATTCATGATGCCATCTCGATCACACAAAAAACCAATGTCCCTGGAAATGGATGGAGATGGAGTAGTTGATGTTTATAGCCATATGTCATACTGAATAATGCGCTCTCTCTGCTTTTGAGTACAGAGGTGGTAGAGGATGTGTGTATATATATTAAAGGCTTGAGACAGATTGTTTAGCTTTAGGACAATATATCAACGCAATCTAAAAAGAGGTGACTGAATTATGATGATGTAATTTCACTAGGAGTCTGAGATGCCCTGTGCTTCTTTTTAATGATTTATGAACATATGGACCTCTTTGCTATAACTCCAAGAAGCTGTTCTAGGTATATTGAGTCCAGGTCAACTTGGGATTTCCTGCATGCCTAGTCACTCTAAGGAATGCTTCTTAGCAAGTAGGTGAAATTATGGCTGGATCTCCTTATGGAGAAATAAAGCCCTTCGCTTTCCTGTTTACAAATTTCATTTTTGTCCTCTTGGTACCTTACATTCTCCATTCATTTTGCTTACCTATCACACAAGCAAAGGTTACAAGCACCCTGCATGCACACAGGCAGGAAAAACTCAATTAAGGGCGTAATCCTAACCTTATGTCGGTGCTTTCCAGCACTGGCATAGCAGTGCCAATGGGACGTGTGCTGCATCCTGCAGTTGGGTGGCACTCACGGAGGCCTCCTCAAAGTAAGGGAATGTTTGTTCCCTTACTTCAGAGCTGCATTGCCCTTAAGTCAGTGCTGGAAAGCACTGACATAAGGGGTTAGGATTGCGCCCTAACTGTCCAGCAGGAAAGGATCTGAAGCAAACTTCAATGTTAAGCTTATCTCTTCCCCACAGTCCCATCCTGGGAAGCTGCCAAGGTTTCTAGATCAGGTGTCAAAAGCAGATGTGCAAGACATGGCTTTTTGTTGTGGCTTTAATCATGCTTAGGAAGCAGTCTCTTGGCCCACCTGATCTTGGGAAGGTGCTCGATAACAGCCAGCACTCAAAGAGTCAACTAAATAAACTTTCCCCCCCAAATCTCCCTCCTGATAAGCAGCAAGCCTGACAAATCCTTTGTCTATCCTATGGCACCAGTCAACTTTTAGACTTGCATCTCTTATGGATCTCTTGCATCTCTTGCATCTCTTATGGAAGTGTGACTCTCAGACCTGATGTTATGCATAGACTTTCAAATGTTTAGGCCAGATAAGAGGGATTCTCTATTGTTTCTTTTGATGTAGTCTGTCTTTTATCCTCACCTTTACTCCTTTACCCTGATCTAATTGCTCAGTGGCATACGAAGGCCATTTGGCACCTGGGGCCCATATATCTTTGGCATCCTTTCCATGACCAAATTATTTTTAGTAATAGTCATGATATGAAATGAATAATAATAATGGCCAGAAAGGAAGCACAGACAGTGAACATTTTATTTTATTGAACTTATATACGTATATTAGGGTTCACATATGTAGTGAACATTAGAGATAATAACCCAAAACAAAACAGGGGAAAAATGCCCATCAAGATAATATGCAGTGGGCTTGTAGTCTATCATACATACAAAAGCAGTTTTGTTGTAATATAGAAGAAAGGCAAAACATACGTATATTTATGAAAAATACATTTGGTTTTCGGGAATGCTTGCAACAAACTAATTATTCCCGGTGGTAATCCCAGTGCAATCCACTTTTTGTTACATTGTACACCGTTTGTTACAGGATTCTCATAGTAATCCACATTTTGTTACATAAGGCAGTTGTGTTTTCATTTTCTGGTTTTTTTGGCTATAACATTTGATAGAATAGAGATATTTCAACACAGTTTGTTTAATTGCATTCTGAATGAAATTATGCATCAAATGATACACATGATGGTATTATTAGAAAATACCAAGTTTTTAAAAATTGAGAGGTGGCCTCTGTCACCCCCCTTTCAGCTTGGCACCCAGGGCCAGCAGCCCACCCAGCCCCTCATTTATATGCCACAGATTGAACCTTCTGGATTTTGACACTGGTAACTGGATAATAGCCCAATCCTATGCATGTCTACTCAGAAGTAAGTCCCATTACACTTAATGGAGCTTACTCCCAGGAAAGTGTGGATAGGATTGGGCTGTCAGTCCTGAAGCCTGGCTCCCTGTGTATCTACCCACTTAGTCCAAGCTACTAGAGTGTAAGAGAGAGCAGCTTTGCGAGCAATTCTGCATGCAGAATTGTACCTATGTTCCAAAAGTGTGAAGGTGAATACATGTACAATTTGGTACATATTCCTTTAATAGTCTTGGAAGAAGGGATCTACCCTTTTCTGAATAGGTGTCTCTAAGCAATTTTAAGAACTATGCACTGGATCTAATGTAATAAATATGTGGTCTTGACATCTTAGAACAAGACTAAACTAGAGCAGTGAAGCAGTATACCTCATAAACAGAGTATAAAAGGTCAGTGAAGACATTATTGGCCCCAAGTGAGCACCAGTGAAAAGGGCCTTTCCTATGGTGGTGCTCTACAGGGAGACCATAACTTGAAATTCATTGCCACAAGATGCGGCCACCAACACAGAAGTCTTTTTGGAAGGGATGGGATTAATTTGTGCAGGAAGAATCTATCATTGTTTATTAATGAGCTCACACCATCACACACACACTATCCATTCTGAAGAAGAGTTCTGGAGAGCCTGAATACTTGCTGCTCACAACTTTATGTCATTTTGGTCGGTCCTGATAAGGTGCTTTCTGACTGTTTGAATAAAACTCAGGGAAGATCTGAATGCTATCACAAAGCTGTGTGCTAAATCGAGCCAGGAATTCTGCTTGCCAGGATTTCTTTCCCCGATGATCTTCTGAAAATGATTGCTGCGAAAATGGAGGTGCGGGGACAAAAAGCAAAACTAAACTGTATTTGATTAAATGGGAGGATATTCGGACACATGGCGCAGAAGGCGGGAGGTTGGTTGCCTCCTAATCAATTCTGCTCATCTCCCTTGATGGACAATAAAGGAACTGCAGCAGAGGCCAGCCGGACAATTTAATTGTTGATGGTATACATCAGTATAGATATATATTACTCAAATATTTAGAGTATGCTATCCCTTAGTTGCATCTTGCGGCCTGAGCTTATTGTCAGAATCTAATAAATGCGAAATTATAAACATTCTACTTTATATTCCTCTGAATTTACAGAAAGCACTTCAGCCCAGGGCTTTCAGAGCTGACTGCACTATAGCCCTACTTAGGTTGCTAGGCATCTCACATAGATCTAGGCCACAATCAAGCTCTGATGATTGTGGGCAACCAGTTGTGCAACCTGGTAGGCCTGGATGGGGGTGAGCACCTTCATAATACAGCCAGGGATGCCCCTAAATTGCACATATGTGGCAGATGTGTGCATAGAAAGCTGTTTCTATTGCAGATTTTCCTTGTTATGTGGGGATGCTGGAGTTCTAGCCCTATAGGCAGAAACTGACCCAGTGATTGACTGAACACTCCAAACAGAAGGAAGACCTACTGAGTTCTGTATGTTCAGAGATGGACTTCCTTGCAAGGGTTCCTGGGAGTGCTCTGAGTTTCCATCCAACAAATAGCTTGTGAAAACCTTTTATCGGGTGATGTTTGCTTCAGTCTGGATTGATTTAGATTTATCTTTTCCAGCTCCTAAATGTTGTTGTTAGTATCTGACAACTGTTCAGCAGCCTTTGTAAAGGAATTGGTGATCCTTGTTCTTGTTCTTGGCAGATAACAGTCCATATCCCCAAATCCCCCATCAGCAATGGTAGCAATTGGCATCCTCATTCCCTCGCTGGCAGGCCCAAGTGAGAGGAGTGCCAGGATTAGAAGTGATTCAGATTAGTAGGAAGCTTGTACTTTCCTCCCTGTGCCAATTATATACTGAACTATACACAACACACCCGCCACTGTTGTTGTCCTCCTCTTCCATTATTGATTTCCTGTTCCAAAACAAAAAGTCAGTCTCTCTCTGCTGATATAAAGTGGCAGTGCTCAAGTTATTGGGGGGGGGGGGGAATAGGGGCCACTGAATCAAATCCAAAAGTCCCACCCTCTGACTCCCTTCAGTCTTTCCAAATCATAAGCCCCCCCTCCCCCTGTGGCCTTCTAACAACAGTAGCCAGGAGGCAACAAGAAGGTTACTGAGTAGGGCCTCCTCTGTTCCTCTAATTCAGGGGTGTCAAACTCATTTTATACAGAGGGCCGAAGTTAGCATTCAGGACACCTGCTGAGGGCTGGAAGTGATGTCATTAAGCAGAAAGTGACATCATTAAGCAGCTGATGGCCAGAAAGCAGCACCTTGTTCTCACAAAAAAACTCATTAACTGCAAATGACAGAAGAGAAAATACCAAATCTTGATCACATTTCAAGATATGGGGGTCTCCAATTTTCATGTAGGCTGCTTTTCAGCAGTAGCACCTCAGCACTGCTCAGTAGCTGAGAGCCTGAGGGCCGGCCCCCGGGCCTTATGTTTGACACCCCTGCTCTAATTCAAGCACAGTGGGCTGGTTTGATTTGAGGTTTGGCCATTTTGGTTTTTCTGACCTCAGGGCCAGTTGCCAGATATTTTTTGTGTGCAAAATCCACAACGTTGTGCTGGTTGCCAGCATGTTTGAAGTGAAGACAAATCATTGTGAGCATATGTTAGCAGCATCCTTTTTTCAATAGGTGCACATGCTTGAACCATGGATTCCAAACACATGCATTTAGGAGCCATTTTGTTCAGTTCAGTCCCTCATTCAACAGAATGCATAGGTTGTACTTGGGTGTGGACCAGTTCTAAGATTCCATGGAATCCAAGGAGCCATGCCTTTTTTTGTCAATGGATGCATAGTCCACAAAATGACAGCCTATCCACTCATTTTAAAAAGACTACTGTATTCCACTCCAGTTGCCCAGTGGCCTACTCTCTGATGTACAGGACCAACCTTGCTATACGGGATTTGACTCAACACGAAGGAATGTGCAAATGAGAAGGAATGTGTTGAACCCTGGAGAAGGGGAATAATGCATCCCTTTAAAAATCACAGTTTAAAAAACTGCTTTTCTTACTGTTGTAGACAGACAGGCATGCAAGTGATCACACCATTCTTCCACTGAGCCAGGCAAAAGCAAGGGTTCTAATTGTTGACTGCCTCTCTACAACAGTAAGAAAAGCTGTTTGAAACCATAATTGTAAAGGGATGCACTTTTTGATTTTTTTTAAACTGCTTTTATTTAACACATTTTATGGTATCAGCAGGGAGTCCCAGAATCAGACCCCTGCAGATGTCAAGGTACAACCTTATTCCAATAGGAGCAGTGGGTCTTTAAATCTATTGCTTCCAGGGTGGCATCAATGACACCATAAACTGTGTTCTGGCACCAGAATGCTGGTTCCAGTGGCAGAAGCATTGCTTGGGCCATTGGAGAACTACCAGTCAAGTTCCTTCCAATATTAAATAATACTGCTACATCAAAGTCCAACTACTGTATTTCAGATCTCTCCACTTATGCTCTCATAAACCAGGCAAATAATGGTTTCAGCTCCCATCCTGGTAGGACATTGTGACACTTACTCATTCGAACTAGGCTTTAGAGAACCACCATATTGCCCATTCATGCACATTGCCAATTCACAGGTCTGCAACCAAAAAGCTGTTTTCATAATTTTATCTGATTTTTATGTTTTTTGGTGCGCTGAATTCAAAAATGACCACCGTTTTTTCCTGGGACATCAGGTTTTTTCACAATCGAAATGTGCGTTGGTCAAACAGGTAGCTGGAAATCGCTAAATTTCAAATTCATCATACTTGGGGGGAAAAAACTGAACATGGAAAAACAAATTTATTTTCACTGCCAGTGCTCCCAAAAACATGAAAATACATGTTTATTGGTCCTGATGGTGATCACTGCATTGTTGAGTGTGCTTGCTAGGGCATGCCCGGACATGTTCTTTCCTCCACAATCTTGTATTTCATTTTAGTCGTCATCCTGCTATTGTCTGTGTGGTTCAAAATTAGTGCAATGCCTCCAAGAAAGTGTGTAAATTCGCCTGACAGTTTTTGCTTCATATGTGGAGAGTTCATGGTGAAAAAGCAGCAGTTGAATATTATGGATTTTGTTAAGAAAGTTTATTTTGTTTATTTTAAATTAAAACTTGGTGACCAAGATAAAGTTTGGGCTCCTCATAAAGTATGTAAGCGGTGTGTCGAAGATCTTCGTAATTGGTCAAAAGTCAAGATAAAAGCTTTTCGATTTGGAATTCCTATTATGTGGCGTGAGCCAAAGAATCATAGTGATGATTGTTATTTCTGTTCCTGTGATGTGAAGGGGTACAATTCAAAGTGGAAGTGCACCATCACGTATCCCAATCTTCCTTCTGCTATTTGTCCCATTTCCCCATGGTCCAGACATCCCTGTGCCTGACCCTCCTACAAACCTGGATGAAGTCAGTTGTCCTGACGAGAATGGAACTGTACCTCAGCCTGAAGATGGATCAAATTCTTCAGATGTTGAAGTTGACGAACCAAAACTTTTCTCGCAAAAGGAACTCAATGATTTGGTGAGAGACCTAGATCTACCTAAGCAATCTGCTGAATTACTTGGTTCTAGACTTAAAAGCAAAAATTTGTTGATGGAAGGTACATCTTTTGCATGGTACAGACATCGGGAAAAAGACTTTCTGTCTTACTTTTTTCATGAGGGCAATTTGGTGTTTTGCTCTGATTTAGAGGGGTTGATGGCTCAGTTCCACATTCAGTATGATTCTTCTGAATGGAGGCTTTTCATTGACTCTTCCAAAAGAAGTTTAAAAGCAGTTTTACTTCACAATGGTGGCCATTATGCGTCCATTCCTGTTGCTCATTCGGTGTACTTGAAGGAGACTTATGAGAACTTGGAGTTGGTACTCAAGAAAGTGGGTTATCAAAACCAAAACTGGTTGGTATGTGGGGATTTGAAAGTATTGTGTATGCTGCTGGGACAACAGGCTGGGTACACCAAATACCCTTGTTTTCTATGTTTATGGGACAGTAGAGACCGACAAAATCACTGGAAGCAAAAAAATTGGCCACCAAGAAGTCTAGTTATTGGTGAAAAGAATGTTCTCAGAGATACATTGGTACCCCCTGAGAAGGTTTTATTACCACCACTCCATATAAAATTAAGATTAATGAAGCAATTTGTTAAGGCACTTCCCAAAGATAGCGAATGCTTCAAGTACTTGGGATCCAAGTTTCCAGGTTTAACAGAGGCAAAACTGAAAGAGTGGTTTTTTATTGGCCCGGATATTAGAAAACTCATATCCGACAAAGACTTCATCAGTTCAATGACTCCAACTCAAAAAGAAGCGTGGGTTGCCTTTACTGTGGTCATAAATAACTTTTTGGGAAACCAAAAGGACCCAAATTACAAGGAAATGGTGGAAACAATGTTGAAAGCGTTCCACAAGCTTGGTTGCTCCATGAACTTAAAAGTCCATTTTCTCAACTCACACCTTGACTATTTTCCTGAAAATTTGGGAGCAGTGAGTGAAGAGCAGGGAGAACGTTTCCATCAAGATATAAAAGAAATGGAAAGAAGGTATCAAGGGAAATGGAGTGTAACGATGATGGCTGACTACTGCTGGATGTTGTATAGGGATCTTCCGGAAGCCACCTACAAGAGGAAAAGCTCAAAAAGAAGTTTAGAGTTTAAAAAAAGACGGTTTCACAAGCAATCTACTTGAGTGTGGTGTTAATTTTGTTGTCACCTGTGCAAATGAGTTAATATTTTTCATGTAAATAAAATATTTGCGTTAAGAGATTTTTTTTAAAACGATGACCACCCGTTTGTTCGAAAACCTGACATCCCAGGACAAAACTGCTATCGTTTTTGGATTCAGCGCACCAAAAAACGTAAGAATCAGTCAGCAAAACCAAAACAGCTGTCCAAAAATTTTTTTTTGCAGACCTGTGTTATGATCCATGTCAAAGGTCAGGGACAGAGCTATCTCTCTTCTTACTCAACACAAGAGCGAAACTTACAACTTCTTGTTGAGCTCCTGTAGCTTGCATCTGCCTTTGTTTCTTCACCTTCTGGTGAGTTATATGCTCCTGCTCCTGCCTCGCTGCATGGCTCCGCCTGGCTCAGACATAATTTATTTGGAAAGGGAGGGGTTGTTAAGGTAGATGGATGGTTTATGTCTAGTTTAAATACAACACTCATAAAAATTCTTTTCTCCCACTAGATCTACCGTTGGCTTTTTTGCATTAAATTCCTTATTTTTCATTTCAGTTGAATGCTCTGAGTTTTTTAATTCCTTTCCCAGAAAAAAAAATATATATATGAAAAGTTATAGGATGGATAACCTGTAAGCAGATCTCTGAGGGCTGTGTGCAAGCAAAAGCCGCAAAGAACATGGTAACTGAGCTGAAGGAATGTCAGTAAAATGTGCGTGACTTACAGGGGGCTCATTCATTCCCATTATGAAGAAGTAGACTGCCATTAATAATCATTTTAAGCAAATGTTGCCTTGAGCTAACAGGTCTGCCGCAGATTTGGGGGGAAGCGAATTTTTATTTAATAAAAGCCACTGTGCATACAAATTCTCCTTCTTTTCCCTGATATTTATTATGCCTGTACCAGTCCTGAAATGGGAACATTTGTTCAGCTGCTGTGCTTCTAGAAAGATGGATCCTCCTTAATTCCCTCTGTTTCCTTTGTTGCTACTTTAGATTGTAGTGGGGGGGGGGCTATTAGTGGGTTCTCACTGCAGTGCTATAGGGGCAGCTTTTGACCTATTATTATTATTATTATTATTATTATTATTATTATTATTATTATTATTATTATTATTATACAATATACTGCTTTTTAACAAAAAAAAGTTTATAAAGTAGTTTCCATACCTAAACAAGTAAATAAATGTTATTACAGCCATAACATTGAACCAGGGTGTGTGTGTGTGTGTGTGTGTGAGAGAGAGAGAGAGAGAGAGAGAGAGAGAGAGATGCAACGTTATCAGTGTGGAGCGGGAGGATCATAACCTACACCTGAGGTTCTCAAACTGGGAAGTCGCGACACTGCAGCCTGAGAGCTTCAGCCTCTAGCCCTTTAAGAAGTGGGGGAAAGAAGAAGGCAGTGGCGCAATCCTGAGAATTGCGTTGCTGTTGGGGGCCGGGGGGAGTTCCAGAATGACACAGTGACCTCCAAGAGGTGCAAGGAGCCCCGCAGAGCCCTCCGCAGAGTTCCCCAAGTCTTAGAATAGAACAATAAGCAATCGGAAACTGTGACAGAAAAGTGAATATTCGTGATCAGGTAAAATCAGAATAAGGAAAGCCTCTGCTTGTAGCCATGTTGGTCGGCCTGAGTTACAAGGCCCAGCTGTAACCAACTTCTAATTCGTGCATACCAGATCTGAGAGAATTGTGGAGGAGGCTGCTTCACAGGGCCCTCAGATAGCTACCAAGCTACTAAATTGGCTCCAAGGCCGACTTGATTAACAACAGGGTACAGCTGTGAACTTCTCAGGTTGGGAGGGAGAGTCCATCATGAGCAAGGAGGCTTGTGGCACATCCACCCCTAGAATGTTTGGCCGGATCCAAGTTCTGATTGGTGGAGGGGTTAGGAGACCTATAAAGTGAAGAGAAAGAGCTTTCCTTTGTTCTAGCTTTGTCTCTGGCTAAGGGCCCTGAGCTTTAACCATTCTGACAAGATGGACCCACGTTGACTGCAGCAGGGATGGGTTAGACTGGACTCTGGAAATGTAAGACTTTGGTGAGTGATAGTTGGAGTTAGATCTTTATTGTTTTATTAGTGCTGAGTATTGTATTGTATTGATATGCTCTGCCCTAAATTCCTAAATCTTTGACGCAGTGCTGTCTGTATAACTATTCTTTAAATCTATATTCAATAAATCCTATCTACTGCAACTGACTGGATTATTGGGACTGATGGAACAAGTGGACTTGGTTGTGGGAGCTAATCCAGTGCGATTGAGTTGGAACCTGGAGACCCCAGCAACAGGAACCTGCTCCTAAGTTCAAGCCGAGTCAGAGGGGCTCAGGCTGGAGCACAGTTCAGGGAGGTTTACCAAATTGGCCTGACTACCAGTATTGAATGCTCTTACCGTTAAAGAGCAATTGGCAACTGAAACTGGAGAAGCCTGAGAGGTGTTAGGTGGCTGGATGGGTTTATGGCCGCTTAATTAATTCTAAGGGCAATAAACGGACTGCACAGCCCTCAAGGGGGAGGGTCACGCAGGCTGGCTGTCGCAGAAACCAATTCTGGTTTGCAATTGCAAAATCAGAAATGGTTTCCAAAAGCTTATTTGTTACTATTCTAAGACTTGGGGAGCCCTGCGGAGGGTTTTGCAGGGCTTCCCACACCTCCAGGAGGCCACTGTGCCCTCCTGGCAGCGGCATAATCCTGGAGATTGTGTAACTACCTTCACCCTTCCCCCTGCCGAAACTTACTCTGAGAGACTTACTCCCGAGGAGTTTGAGAACTGCGGGCCTATAGTGTATCCAGCACAGGTTAGGAGCAGGCTAGGGGTCTCCTCAGAATAAGGGGATATTTTTCCCTTTCCTCAAGTAATGCTGCAACCTGTCCAGTGGGACCACTCGGATTTATGCCAGCTAAATCACTGGCGCAAATCTGAATTTGTTTAGGAATTCTAGGCCCGGGAAGGAGAATAGGATATGGCAGAGGCCTATCCCTCACCCCTCCTGAGCCTGATCCATCTCCTGTTCTACCCACTCCTGTCCAGAAACGCTCCCTCCCTGTTTCCAAACGCTGCCCTCCCCAAGCCCTGGTGCCACTCGGCACTTTTCTTACATCTACCGGAACCCATGGATGCTTGTCTGGATGCATACTGGCAGGCCAGCGCAGGCTTTCTGCCAGCACTGCTGGCTCTTGATTAGTCACAAAGGTGCTTCATGGCACATTTGTGACACTCTAGGCTGGCATCTGCGGAGGTTGCTGCACCTGTGTAGGGCTCCATTAGGATTGTGCTGTGTGTTTTTAAATGCTTAAATATGCATCTCAGTCTTAAAAAATCTCTCTGTAACAGTGGTTCTCAAACTGTGGGTTGGGACCCACTTGGTGGGTCGCGACCCAATTTCTGGTGGGTTGCGAGAAGCTGGTGGCAGTCATCTTGGAAGATGGCAAAAGACCTAGGCGGTGCCAATTTGGAAGTGGGTAAAGCCTGGGTGTCACCATTTTAAGCTTCCCGGCATTGAGACATAACTAAGAGCAGCTTGCACGTGTGCAAAGAAAGCAGTGCTGCGGATTTTCCCCAGAAAGCGTGCTACTGCCTTCCAGCTGGACCTCCCTCTGCACTTGGAGGCTTCCCTCAGGGGGGCCACTCAGGAGTGCAGGCTTGGATTGCAGGCAAAGAAGGACCAGGAGAGACGTGGACGAGCCAGCTGGGCTTCTCCCCACCAACCTTTGTCAGCTTGGCCGCCTTGATGGGATGGCTGCCTCAGGGTTGCAAAACAGAGCAGCTTCCCCCCCCCCCACCCGCAGCTGGACTGGGCTAGAGAATGTAGGCGGAGACCTGAACACAGGGCTTGGGTGAGTAGAGGCAGACGCGTGTGATCTTCCCACTTGTGAGCCTGCCTTGAAAACAGCATCGCCACCGCCGCCACCCCACTGCTGTTCTTGTCCTCTGCATCATAACCTCTCTCCCTCTCTGAAATCACTTGGAAGCCACAATCCTTTCCTGCCCTGGCTAGCATGTCCTCTCTTTATATCTTTGCTGGGGTGACGGGGGGATCCCTGGTTGCCTGGTTGCCAAGAAAGCAGCCAGGAGGGGGGAGGAGGGAGGGCAAGCCTGGCACGTGGGGGGGGGGAGAAGCACCCAGGGAGAGTGCTGCTCCCTCAGCCGCTTCTCTGATGTGCACCCTTCCCCTCTCTTAGGCTGCAATTCTGTCTACTCTTACCTGGGAGTAAGCCCCATTGCCAATAATGGGAGTCAATTCTGAGTAGACGTGCTTAGGCTTGGAGGAGAAGAGGGGAAGCGCCCCTGCTTATCTTCCTTCTGAGGGGGATACTACTGTTTTTATTGCCTTTATTTACAAAAGCTCAATCTACTTCTTGTATTGAGGTGCATGAGTAGGGTGCACTTGTTTCTGGCTAGTGCTGAGCACAGTATCAATAGCCACATCAAGTGCAATTAGTTTCAAGTGCAATACAAGAAGTAGCTTAAGATTTTGTAAATAAAGACAGAAATAAAAACAGTAGTAAATAAATACACAAATATTTTGTTCCAGATGTTGTTTTATTTTTTGCTTGATAGCAATGGTAGCGAGGGCAGGGAGAAGAAGCTTCTGAACTGGAATACTGTCTCTTGTCATTTTCAGTTTGAGTTTCTAGGCAAGAACTGCCTGCTTGATGACATCACTTCCAGCTCTGACATCACAGTGATGTCACTTCCTGTTTGATGATGTCATTTCTGGCTATGACATCACTTCCAGGTTGTTGGCATCACTTCTGGTGGGCCCCAGGCAGATTTTCATTCTCAGAAGTGGGTCCCGGGCTAAAAAGGATGAGAACCACTGCTCGAGAATATTTGGTTTTTATTTATTCATTTTTTTGTTAACTGAACTATAAAAGGGAAGATTCATGAATAGTTAAAAAAAGAGACATTCATAAAATAGTATCTCTTAACAATCTTATCAAGGAATAAAGCCATTGAAAAAGAAGCAGAAAAGAAGGAATCCATTAAAAAGCAGCTGTAAAGTAATTTAAGTAGTGTATTTTATTCTAACGATTTAAATGAAAATGCCAGTGATGTGACCTAGCTCTGCCCTCTTCACGAAACAAAGACAGAACAGAGTCACTAATACAGCTGAATCCCAGGAACCTGAAGAAGCCATTCTGGTTTTTTTTTTTAATATTGATGTTAAAGTACAACTTGAGGGACAGTGACACCCAACATCAGACTTCTCTTATGTTTATTCTATGGGCAAGCACTAGTCAGACGACAGTGGATGTGTTTATCTAAAACGTTTAGAAAAAATATATCACTAGAAATGATTCAATTTCCCCAGGGGTACACGGAAAGTTATGTGGAAAGGACAATGTGCCCCTCCTTTCAGATCACTGGCGCATTCTTTGTACCCATGTACACAACTATGGATTCTTGTAGATATCAGCAAATGGCCATGTTCTGGGTCAAAAACAGCCTATGCACTAGTGATACCATCCAACTATCCCCTGTTGCCAATCCTATAAGAGAGTGGTTCTCAAACTTCCCAGGAACTTTACTCCTGGGGTAAGTCTTTGCGGGGGAGGGGGCAAGTGCAGTGATGCCATCCCCAGGATTGCATCACGATTGGGAGTGGAAGGGGGGTGCTTTTACCTACTGATGTCTGCCGGATGTTTCTGGAGAAGCAGGGAGCCCTGTGCAGCCCTCCGCAGGGCTCCCTGAGTCTTAGAACATTGGAAAAATGTGAACGCAAAGCACTTCCTCTTTGCATTCACGAGGAAGTGCTTTGTACTCATGTTTTTCCAGCGTTCTCAGGGAGCCCTGTGGAGGGCTGCATGGGGCTCCTTGCTTCTCCTGCAACTGGCAGACATCAGTAGGTGAAAGCACCCCCCCTTCCACCCCTGTTAGCGATGCCCTCGCTAAGTGATGTTTTTCGGCCCTCCGAGGCCTTTACAAGGCCTTCTGAGGGTTGGGGAGGTGTACACTGCTTCCCTCCAGCAGCAGCCTCTCCTCCCCCTTTCTCTCTTTGGACCTGCCCCAGCAAAATAAATGGCGCAAGTCTGAGAAGACCCATTGCAGGGTGAGAGGCTTACAGAGGAGAAAGGGGATTTCCTCCACCACCCCTGCTGGATACAGCACTGCCCTTTCAGCATCACTGCACTGGGGAGGGGGGGAAAGGGTTGGACTGAAATACTATTGTTATCCTCAATGCTCATAGACAGCAGCTCTTGCTTTTCTGCTGTTGTTTGTTCTGGCTTCATTCATTAATTCATTTGCTTTGTAGGCTTCTCTGTGCCTGCATGACTTTTTCCTCACTGCAGGTGTCTTCTCCTTCCAGTTTTGGCGTCTACTCTCCAAACTGAGATCTCTACTGTATCTCTGTATCTCTACTTCTGAGATACAATGGAAATTCTGGGATTAAATGGAAACGTCCACCATTGCTTAGGATACAGCTATACATTATTCTATGCTGTAGGTTTTTTTAATAGCATATAATGTGGGGCACAGGTTTCCAATTAAGGCACCAACACCAGATATAAAGAATAATCTTCAGAAGGGCACAAAGGGTGGACTTGTTCTGTGGATGGACTTCAAATATCCTTGCCATTATTTAGGGGGTGGGGGAGGCTGTCTGTCTTGTGCCATGACCTTTCTATGAACATTATTAGAGAAAACTTGGAGCAATGTTATTACTTACAGCAGCTGTTTCATAATTGCACATCATGGTCGCCCACTTTTCACCAGCCGGCTGGTGAAGTTGTAAAGAGAGGGGACAGGATCTGTTTCATAGGAATTACATTGATTAATGCCACCTAAAGGGCCAACCTCTGATATTGTCTAAGACATCCTGAAACAACAAAAGCCAGAGCAGAGAAAAACATTAAGCAGACAGACATTTTGATAAATTGCATCCAATACTTACTTGGATACAGATATGGCAAAAAAAATCTATAAAATAGTTTTTATTCAGATCAGGTGGTTTGCTTCAGTGTACACTTTGGGGACAGTTGCTGAACTGATTTTTATGCATGCGGTTTGCCAATCTGATATCTTTATCCATCACTTTGGTCTGCATTTGAAGCTTTTAATTTTTTTTTTTTAACCTTGTATCAGCAGCTAATGAATATAATCGTGGAATTAAAGGAATGATTGATGCACAACACTGAATGATCCCTCCATGATTAGACTTTGTTTCCTTTTCAAATGGGCTAGTTATTTTATACCCGAAGGCTAATTGCAAATACTTAAGAGTATTGACTTTTGTTTCAGAAGTAGTAAATAAAGTTTTTTCTAATCTCAGTTATCCTCTTCTGCTTTAAACTAATGCCGTGATTCACTCTTCAGTAGCTGAATTTTCACAAGCAATTTGCAATATTGTGTTGATCATGGTAAACTGGGTTAACTAATTTCCTACCCTTGCTGTGATTTCTTTTTGTACGACCTAGTGATATGCATGGGGAATGAAATTGCTTCCATGAAGAGGCCCAACATGCAGCAGACTCCTCAAGTGCCACACATCTGCAAAATGAATTTTTTAGGCTTGCCAAAGACTTGCATGGGTTCCTTAAGATCAGTGGTTCCCAAACAAGGGATGTGTGGATGTTCCTGAGGGCCATGGGAAGCAACAATCCCTGTAAGCTACACAGCTGTAATTGAAGCCTAGTGTGGCTTCCCTCCTGCAGCTCTGGAGCATAGCAATGATGATGATGTCACTGCCAAGTGCTTCGTATTTATTTACTGCCTGTCTCACAATGAGTGAGAGTCTTACAGACCCAAGACGGTTCACATAGAAAGGCTATCACCAAACCCATTTTCTTGCAAATGGGGATTTTACAATTAATGTTCTAAATGAGAAGCTCTTAGAATGCTTCATTTCCACATGTTTCCTTCACAGTGCGGTCATCATTGCTGCATACATGCAGTTTGAGCTCCCAGCTATAAATCGTCCAGGTTGTTATTCATCCTTGGCGGCTGACCTCCACCTTCCTCCATCTCATGGCAGCTTATCACAGTGAGTCCTTTGCCCTCTCGTGGCCTGGTAATCACAGCAACTCCTTGTGGCTCTGTTCTCTCACAATGCCCTTATCAGCTGCTTCACTCTCCCCTTCCAAAGCATGACCAGAACTTAGCTTCTTGGCAGCATTTTAACCTCCAGACCACACCTCCTGCCATCTTATTGCTTACTGCTTAATGTATGCATAAATTCCTTGTGCACTAAGAGCCCAATCCTAAGAGCTCATAGCGCTGGCACTGAGCTCCAGTGTTGGCACTGGGTGTCGTAAATGTGCCGTAAAGCGCATTTACAGTACCCTCCATGCAGGGAGGGCCCAGAGCTGGACGGTTGACGCCTGGAGCAAGGGAAGAGCTCTGGGAGGTGGTAAGGCCTGTTGGTGCAGGTGAGAGGTTGAAAAGCCCAACAAAATAGCCAGTACGACTGGAAGAGACCCCATTGCAGCCCCTGCAGCCTTATTCAGGGGAAGGGGAGTAAAATACCCTTCCCCCAAGGAAGCCTTCGGCAACCCCTTCGGACTGCTGGATATAGCGGTCGCCATTTTGGCGCTGCTGCACCCAGCAGTGCCTCCGCAGTTAGGATTGGGCTGTAAATCCCTGGTATACATACTGCTTCTGTTTTGGAGGTCTGTCTAGAAATCAGAACATTTGTAACTGCATCTCAAAACAGGGTACAAGCTCTTGCCCACCCAACACTATCACACCTGCATAAGAGCACCACAAAGACATACTGCACCTGCATGAAAGTGCCAACACAGCTTCCTTTAAGTCGGATGTCCAGAAGTCAGGGACCACTGTATTCCTGGGAAATTTATTGTCTGAATTCACAATACATTTTTTCTGAATTTGTATTATTCTCCAACTCATATTCCAGATAATATTGCAGCCAAATTTCAATGCATGATGTTCTAGAGTAATTCCACAAAAATGCCAGCATAGAGTGGGCAATCATGTGCTTTTCTTTCTGCCTGGAAAAGAAATTTGTATGAGCCAGAAGATTCATCAGTTGACAATAGTCCAATAAAAGGCCTCATCTAGTTCATTTGCATCTATGGCCAAGAATGTTTCAGTTATTTTTTTCCCCCAAAAAGCTTTTCACTGTAATAAACTATTTGTTTTCCAAACTTCTGATTCCTCCATGTATTTCTGCACCATGGCACTCATTTTCTCATTAAAATAAGCTTAGATGACCCTTGTTTTCCTATCATTTGCCCAACTGCCGTGTTTATCTCTTTCTCTCAGTTTCCCCAACAGATTTATTCCTTCGTCTGCCTTTCGCTCTTTTCTAACCATATGTTTACCATTATTAACTCTGCTCCACTTGTCCTGTGTCTTATTCATAGGTCAGAAATGTAGGGAATTTGGATCCTCTGTGCTCCAATTTGTAGATGAAAAGATACAATATCAGTGGCAGGACAGGCAGGGCTCCCTTGGAGCTAGCATGTTAATTAATGATAATCCTTTAATCTTTGGTTGCTTCAGCACTAAGGTCTCATTTATGCTGCTCAGGCATTGCTTGTCTGCAATCCGTTGGAAGTATGAAAATGGTGGTTCCACATGACACAATATGGCTGCATTATCTAGCAGTTCTCTCCCCCCGGTCCCAGTATGGAAGAATAGGAGCTCCCAGTTTGTTGAACATCCAGATCTGTTCAGGATTTTTAGCCAGCCAAGGCTGCTATGAGTGACATAGTGTGATCATGCATGGCACCAGAAATGACTAGAAATTAACCTCTTGCGCATACCTCTTTGTATGCATGGTGGTAAATATCATTTTTGGGGAAAAGTGTTCTAGAGAAAATCCTTAAAATGTCAGCATATTGTGGTAAGAGTATGGTGTATGAATCCATCTTTACATGTGAATGAAGTATTTGTTGTCCACACAAGATTTTTAGAACAATGGAATACATCCCAAATTCTCATTCATGAGCAAAGTGACAGGGGACACAAAACCAGAAAGTACACAAGAAATAATTTTTTTAAAAAACCCTGTCAAATATTGATAGAAACCCTGTGCCTTTATTTTACCAAGTTTTCCTGCAATAGACAGAACATGTAAACAGTGGCCCTGATCCAAGTGTGCATACAGGTGCCCGATTATCTACTGGGGTTCCATTCCAGTACCCCCAGTCGATTAAAAAATGGATACCAAATCAGTGGAAAAATAGCTTTAAAGACCCACTTCGAGGTTTTTTGCTCCTCTATTGTCACACCAGAACGCATTGGTATAGATAGACACTATACCACATTCAGACACTAGATGGGGTGGATAATGGAATCCAATGGAATGAAATTATAATTATTTAACAGCTTGAAGGCATGAAATCGGATTTCGGTGCTTTTTTTCCCTTGTTACATGGCATTTAACGGTGGACCTTGGTATCAGTGGTGAGTCAAATCAATGGATACTGAGGTCCCACCTGTATTTTATTTTATTTCTTTTCTCACTTTTTTCCACCACAAGAATCAAGGCAGGAAACTTGGGGTTCTCAGGTGATCACCTATTCAAGCACTCCTCAAACCTGCCAACTAAACTACAACCGAATAGCTACATCATGCCTTCAGGATATGTCCTGCATGCACATCAGCCAAAGTTGCACATGTGTAACCCTGTCAGACACATGGTAATGATTCTGACCAGTCATTCAACAGATGGAACTAAATCCCAACATTCCCTTCTGTACAGCTGATTGACGTTAGCACAGACTGAACTAACTGACGTATGCAGATGCAACTCCTGAAAATGGATTGGGCACAAACTGCTCAGGTGACAGTCATTTTGCACATACAATTCCCTATTCAGTGCAAGGTATGTAAACATGGAAGTCGGCTCCAGTCTCTTTTCATAACCATATTCAGCCACTAACAGGTCTTCATCTTTATTCAGTACTTTATTTAGCATAGCTGACCAGTTAGGTACTTCACCCTCCCATCTCTCACGGCCCACTCTAAGGGCATCACGAACTATGACAGTGACTCACATTGGAATTGTGGAGTGGATGAAGTCAAAGAAAAGGCAGGAGTATCTAGATGCCTTGCTCACTTCTCTCTTGTTACTAGAGTAGAAAATGGGTATTGGGAATTTAGTTTTTGAAATGCTAGGAAACAATGTGAAGATGAAAACATCTGGGGAATAAATTTATCTGCTTGATAAGCATTGTCTCCTGAGCTTGCAGATTCAGTTAAGTCATGCCACTGGCTGTATTACTTCCCTCCCTTCATGCCTTGCTAGTGTTTTATACACTTTATAGCTAATGATGATCCCTGTGGAAATGCTCTCACCAAAATAGCTATCTACCTAGCTATCTAAGAAATACAAATATCTGTTGGGTCAGGCAGGCACAACATGAAGCTTATGGATACTGTTTTCTCCGTCCTGGTTATATGCCTGAGGCATAAGAAGTTGACAATTTTTTTAAAAGCCCAAAAGCATGAGTTTCATATTTGTGTATGCTGGGTTTGTACTTCTGTCAGTGGCATCACTAGGATGGTGCAGAGGGACAGGCCATACCAGGTGACATGCATGGGGGGGGCGAGGGTGACACCACTACAGGCCACAATTTTTAAAATCTGGGTATTTTCAAATAATGCCATCACGTTATATATCATTCGATGCAGACTGCAATGAAAGAAACTGTGCTGAAATATCTGTTCTATCAAAAGTTATAGCCAAAAAACCAGCAAGGGCAGGGCAATGGTGAATCACCATGCCCACTGCCCAGGACATTGCCCCGTCCGCTGCATGGGAGGAGGTCCATCATGGGAGTGACACACTGGCCTCTTGCACCAGGTGATGCAAACCCTACAGACGCCACTGACTGCTATCACAGTGAAAGACAACCCGATGCAGGTACAGCTAGAAATCCCGTGTTCTCACTGTCTCTTGCCTGCACATAGAAGGTGATTTTCAAACTTGTAAAGGCTTTTGGTTTTGCTTCTAGTACCAGGGCTTTCATCTGTAGTGAGTACTGTAAGGACTAAAGAAGCAAAGCTTGTAAAAGCCTGTTCAGGAGTTCTTCTTGCTTTCCATTCAGAAGCTCATTCTCCATTTTTTCCTCCCTCTCCTTTTTCTTTTTTACTTACAATCTTACAGGCAGATTATATAAATGCATGAAAAAAGACCTCAGATGGTTTTTAAATAGTACGAGCTATCATAGTGAATTGCAGAAGGTCTCCCCAAAAGCAGGTCCCACTGTGTTCAATGGGGCTTGAGTCCAGATCAGCGTTCAGAGGACTGCCGCCTGAGCTTATCAATATGCCCTTAATTTAACCACTTTAACTATTTCCAGTATTGTTTCTCCAACCATTCCTGCCCAGTCAGAGCAACTGGTGCTTTCCAGTGTTTTGCAAAGGATTTTAATAGATAATAGATTCAGCAATACTTCATGGTTGCCAATTCTTTTATATCATTCAATAAAGATATAAGGGGATCTAGCAGAAATTTATATTTCCTTTCCTTAAGTTAAGCTTAACATTGTTTCCAAAAATGTTCTAGCTCTAATGCAGTTTTCCAGCTCTTCTTCCATTTATTTCCAAGTCAATCCAGAGGTGCAACCTGAACAGATCCTCTGCTCCAATTAGTGATCAAGACATGCTCAGATCTCACTTGTGGGGCAAAGGTCGTGCAAAAATCATGACTTCTTCCTAGTTTTGTTTTCACCAAAATCTAACAGGGCATATTAGTTCATCGGGTTTCATACCCCTATTGAAACATTTCATAGGATCTTAAAGTTCAGAGTCTGTTTTCACACCAACATTCATTGCAGAGCAAAACAATTCTTGTGGAAACCAGTATCTCTTGTGAAAGTAGAATCGCTTTCTGACAAAATGTATGTTCAATATGCTGTAGGTCCTGGATACAGTATAATCCATTCTTTAGCTGAATAGCAAGTATCAGAAACATGTTATCATACATGTAATCATAACATTAGCATGTAATGTTAATTCTGGTCACTATAATACTAGAAATAATTTCATTTGTTGCAGGGCATTTGGACACAGTCAAACAGAGGCTGGGCTAGGTGAGGTAGGTCCACTTTGCTACTCAAACAAATTGCTTAGACTGAGGAAACTAGGCCTAGAACAACTGTTATACTAAGCCAGGAAGGTCCTATTTGCTCCTCAAGGGACTGTGGCTGAACAGTACTTGCTCTGGCCATTAGGTGGGGGATGCACTGCACTGCAGCGGAGAACTGGGCAATAGTTTCCTTGGTCTGGGAGATGCCTTAGTGCTGTAGGGAATAAGGTGCCTAACAGCCCAATCCTGAGCTGCCCAGCATACTGGGCTGCCGCAGGGCCAAAATGGCTGCCGTGGTATCCTGAGCATGTCAAGCAGCCACCGGCAGCTCCTTGGGGGAAGGGGGCATTTGTCCCCTTCTCCCACATAAGGAAAGTAGCCCTGCAATGGGGCTACTTGACTCTGAGCTGGCTATTTAGCTGGCGCAGAGTAATGTAGTCCTGTCTTGGGCCAAGAGGCCTGACATGGGGCTCTGGATTCGGTGGAGCTGAACCTAAATTCAGAGATGGGAACCATACTGTCTTTTAAGTATCCTTTTAGCATGTATGACTTTGAACAAAGTAGATATGATGGGCTTTGTTTCCAAAATGAACCATATAGACCACTTTTTGTTGCATAGAATCACAAACATTTCCTGAGGAACGATTCTCCCAGATGGAACCAGAATTGCAAATGTCCTGAGTTTCTAGCATCAAGTTTTTTACAGTTATGTAACATCTGAATATAGTTCTTTTAAAGGTTAATATATTCCCAGCCATAACTTGCTCTTAAAAAATAATTCTAGGATGGGAACAATCATGCTATGGCAGCGGGAAAGGCCTTTTCCATCTCTAATTTCTATGCTCCATTGATTCTTTTCTTTTCCCCGGGGTCAGCCATCCAAGAACGTTTTAAGCTAAATTGTAGAAACAGCACTGAGGTTATATGTAAAGGTATTACATCGCATGACTTCTGCAGTACCTTTGCTTAATATCACATCAGCCAGGCCTATGATTATGAGACTGAAAGATAATAAAGACTATTTTACCACAGACCCAAAGCTTGTGCTAATTTTCTAGCCCTGATCCAACAGTTCCCATCTGTCCGAGCAGACTGCATGCACTGCTGCTCCACATGGGCTTAGGTTGTACCCACTCATCTGCCAAATGAAATGGGGGTTGGTGCTTTCAGCTTTGACAGGCCTAAAGTTCAGTTGGAGAAAGGTAAGGGACTGGTTTTCCAGTTCACCATAATGATATATACTCCAACCCATTATGAGTATGTGGTCTGAACCAAAAAAATTGTATGAAGAAGGAGGTGTGGTCTGGAGGTTGAGCTGTCACCTTGCCTAAGCAAGATCAGCTGCTTGGATGGGAGAAGACGAGACTGAGGACCCAATCCTATCCAATTTTCCAGCACCTGAACAGCCATGCCAATGCATCCTGTGTTGGGGGAGGCAGTCACAGAAGCTTCCTCAAGGCATGGGAACATTTGTCCCCTTACCTCGGGGCTGCATTGCGGCTGCACCAGTACTGGCAAGTTGGTTAGGACTGAGCCCTGAGAGGCCACGAGGAGAGGAGTGCAGAGGAGTGCAATATGGAAGAGTCCGTTGGCAAAAAATGGATAACATCTTTGAAAAACTGGTCTAAAGCTTGATACAGTTGCCTGCAGCAGCCAGGATGACAACAGCACTATGAAGGGAAACATCTGGAAAAATGGAGTTTCTATGAAACTTACTCATGGAATAATACTTGTAAAAATCCAGGTGAATTTTGGGGGTTATGTTCAGCCTGCTTATGTAAAACACCAAGTCTATGAGAAAGGCGTACAAATATCATAATGAATGAATGAATGAAATGAGAATCATACAAGCAGCTTCCCATGTAGTGCCACTCCCATACAGTTACACAGCAGTGCAGCACAGAGAGAGACAGAGAGAGAGAGCAAAGCCCTTTCTATTGCCTACCTGATCCAACTGCTTCCTGGCCCTTCCCATTGCAGAATCTATCAGGGACCTGTCACTCTGAAGGAGAGAGAGACTCAGATTTTTCCAGCTGCCTGCATTGACCAACTCATCACCCCCTCTCAGATTCCACCAATGATCAGCTATTTTGTTTAGGGTGAAGGCAGAAAGAGACTCTGTTTTGGCAGCAGCTCACTCGGAAATTCCCCCGTTGATTCTCTATCCCTTTTACCCTTTTCTTCCCCTCCCTAATGTGCCATGTCTTTCTTTAGATGAGAAGCCTCAGGGCAAAGACTGTGCTATTTCTAACTTTTGTACAGTGCCTAGCAAATTTAATTGCAATAGAAGACAGAGGAGGAGGAGTGGCAGCCTCATGGCAAGTTCCTTCCCCCACTTCCCTGTATCATTTAGGCACACTTCGAGATAATCAAATATACTGATTGGCATGTGTGCAGAGAAGAAGCAGAGCATCTAATGTCACCCTTAAATACTTGACATATGCAGTCGAGTGGCCTTAAATCAATCACCATGAAAAAGACAGGTGTGACTTGCAGTGTGACAACAGGGTCTATTCTCCTCCACAGAAAAGGATGTAATATTGGGGTTATAAGAAGGTAAGTAAGAGGGTATGAAGAACTGTTACAAGTGACTAGTCTTAGTTTTTGTGCTCCCAACAATTGATTTTTTTGAAAGCACTGAATGGCCCCACAAGAAATTACACATTCCAGTTCACTATATTTGATCTTTTGTTGTGGTAGCTGAAATTAGTAATCTAATCAATAGTAATAGCTATCTGGATCTAAAAATGACTCAATCTGATCACATTAGTTTCATATTAGTTTCCCTGTGTTTTTAATAACTTGCTATTGTTACTCTTGCACATTAGGACAGCTCTGTAGATTGAATAACTCCTTTTAATTAAAACAGTGGTATTGGATTTGGCTCACCCGTACACATAATTATAGCATTTTCTATGAGGACAGTTTAGCAATTAAATCATTCTCTCTGAAAGGCATGGACTCAATTGAAAGATTCTTATGTGCACCTGCTGCACATGAGGATTTGCCCTTCCTGAATGAATGATTGACACTATTGGGGGGGGGGGAGTGAGGAAAAGCCATTGCAGGGGAAAGGGCAGCGGAGTCCCCTTGTTGCTCAGATCAGCAAGCAAACCTGATCTGAATGCTTTTATAGGGGATTAGGGGTTCCACATGACCTGCTTTTGCCTATTTGGACTACAGCTCAATGGTGGATCTGCTTTGTGTAAGATGGTCTCAAGTTCAATCCCTGGTATTTCCAGGAAAGGTTGGGAAAAACCTCTGTCTCAAAGTACAGACAGTACTGATCTAGGTTGACTAATGGTCTGTTTCAGTATTAGATACAATGTTATTTGGAGGCTTCTTTTTGCTGGACTGGATGGTCAGCCTGCAGTTCCCTTCTTTTGCAAGAGTTTAGTGCTAGTGAATTCTTACCAGATGTTCCTTAGGAACCAGGGCCGGCCTTAGGAGCTGCAGGGCCCAATTGGAAACACTCTTGTGGGGCCCCCTCTACTAATTTTTTTAGTTCTTAGCTTGAATGGAGCCAGACCAAGAAAAATAAAAATCTGTTACTGCTGTGCAGGTGGATAGGACTCCTGTACCTTTAGTGGCACAGCACACGCCCAGCCACAGTGCTGCCCGACTTTCGCCCATCACCACCCCATCTGCAGCAGCCCACTCCAGAGCAAGATGGCTGAGAACAGGGATGCCCAAACCCCGGCCCTGGGGCCACTTGCAGCCCTCGAGGCCTCTCAATGTGGCCCTCAGGGAGCCCCCAGTCTCCAATGAGCCTCTGGCCCTCCAGGGATTTGTTGAAACCCACACTGGCCTGACACAACTGCTCTCAGTGTGAGGGCGACTGTTTCACGTCTCACATGAGCTGTGGATGAGGGTTCCCGCCACTGCTTGTTGTTTCACATCTGTGATGCAGTAGCAGCAGCAAAGGAAAGGCCAGCCTTGCTTTGTGCAAGGCCTTTTATAGGCCTTGAGCTACTGCAAGACCTTCATTCATTCATATAAGTTGCATCTTTAATATATTCATTTATGTAAACGTATATAAATTTATTCAAATTTTAAATGTAAATTAGTTCTTTTTTTCCCGGTCCCCGACACAGTGTCAGAGAGACCATGTGGCACTCCTGCCAAAAACGTTGGACACCCATGGCTGAGAGGATGGCTCTGGGAGCTGTGAGGGTTGGGAAAGTGCAAGGCGCACATGCTGCCGCCTGCATGGCGCCAATTTTGGACCAATTGGAAGCAGTAGTGGGCAGGAGCTGCTTCCAAAGTGATCCAATTTTGGGCCAATCAGAAGCAGCAGTGGGCGGAAGGGTAACCTGGGGCCCCCACCATGTGTGGGGCCCAATTGGGTGAAATTGCCCCAATTGCCTAAAAGCTGGAACCATTGGCTGTGTTAGGAACCATTGGCTCTGGACCACATTCCCTTGCAGGACAGCTTGATTTAGACAGCACCCATATCACTCTTGTAACATATAGGGTCACAGTTCTGAAAGTGAATGAAATGGGATGGCCTCCTGAATATGTGCACATGTAGGCAACATATCAGATGCTGTGGCCTTCTGTTGCAATAGCAGTCCCCCACAGAGAGAAGGGGAACTTAAGGGTTCTAGACAGGGCTTTTTTTCTAATGGAACGCGGGGGGACGGAGTTCCGGCACCTTTTTGCAGGGGCCCCTCCCCTTTGGAGGCATTCCAGGAGGGGGGAGCAAAATAGAGGCATTCGCTGGGTGGGTGCTGGGGGGTGCAGGCGCCTGGCCCCTGCCTGACCGCACAAAGACCCCCTCCTGCCCCCATCTCCAAGCTCTCACCTGAGCCCAGCACACCTCCCCTCCCCCCGCGCTCTGCTTCCCAGCGCAGCTTCCAAGCCAGTGGAGGGCGCGGGGGACACGCGCCGATGCCGAGGAGGAGAACGGACAGCCAGCCAGCCAGCCAGGGAGACGGGCTGCGGCACCCATGGAACGCCCAGGTACTGGCTTGGCGGAGGAGGGGGGGAAGGAAGCTGGCTGGTGCAGCCCCCGTGCCAATCTGCAGCACGAGCCTAGGCAGCAGCCTAAGAGCCCAATCCTATGCATGTCTACTCAGAAGTATGTCTCATTGTGCTCAATGGGGCTTGCTCCTGGGAAAGGGTGCATAGCCTTGCAGCCTAAGAGCCCAAGCATGTCTACTCAGAAGTAAGTTCCATTGTGTTCAATGGGGCTTACTCCCAGGAAAGTGTCATAGCCTTAGTCTGCTTCCCCAGCCTTAGATCTCACCATACATTACTGCAAGGCATGGGAGAGTGAAGTGAGCATAAATACAGGATGACTCTGATACTATTTTTTAAATACATGTCTTCTACCAGTAACTGTCACAAATCCCTCCACCAAGTCTTGGGAACAATGGTTTGATGGGGGTACTGAGAATCTTGTTATTAAATCTCTGACACCCCCCTTCACAGAAATACAATTTCTGGTGTTCCTAGGAGACTAGGGGATTGTCATGAAACCATATAAATCTGCAGAATAGAAATATTTAACCTGTCTCACATGAAACTACACTCAGAGCCAAACTAGACAAAACAACAGAAATCAGATCTCATCTCCTGTCTCTTTAATGGTCAAACTAAATATCCCTAATCATATGGGGGGGGGTTTACTTTTGTTTACAAATAGCCTGGGGGAGAAGTGCATTGATAGTCAATGGAATTTTTTTTAACTCAAAGTAGTATAGTACATGAGGGGCTGCAACTGGGATCAAAACCAGTTGAGGCAAAGTACTGAAGTCCCTCTACCCTCCCTGCTGTTATTTTTGCCATGTTTCACAGCATCTGTTGCTATTTATGAACAAAACTAACTCCCCATAGGACCACACTGTGAAAGTAGACACACATCTAGTTTGACTCTAAATGTTGACATACAGCTATAGGGCCCTTTCTCTCTTTCCCCCTGCATGGTTTTCCCAGTGAAAATCTCCCTTGCCAGCTGCTACTGGCCTTGTTAGGGAAAATTTACATGTACAGTTCAAAATCTTTGAGAATGACTCCATTTAGCAGAAGTGACATAATAGATTAGAGCACGAACAGATTTGATTCCCAGCTATACCAGAACTGTGAATTAATTGCAGCCTTGGGGTACAGGTGGAGGGAAGAGGGAGTTTGGCATTAGGAGATAAAAACCGGTATAGCGAATTGAGTTTCCTGATGAGAACAGCAAACATTATTTGATCTATAGAAGTGGTCCCAAAGTGCTGGGTTGCATCCCACCACAGGAACAGGAAGTGGGCCATTTCCCCTTAAGGGAAATGTCCTGATGGCACTGCAGCAGTCGCAGCATCTTGGGGACCCAGGGGTTTTTCCCTTTATCCGGAGGGTTGTGCTGGCCTTGGGGAGGTTCTGGGAGGCCCGCAACCCCTTCTGTGGGCTTCCCCAATTCTTGAAATCGCTCTGATCAAATCAATTTCAAACAGCAGGGAGCCCATGGAAAAGACTGCAGGCCTCCCAGACCTTCCCCAAGGTCAGCACTACTCTCCGGGTAAAGGGGAAAACCCCTGGGTCCCCGCAGCACTGCAATCTCTGCAGCGCTGTTGGGACACTCCTCCAGCACCAGACCCTGCCCTCACCAAGATTTAGCGTGTTCCCAATGTCTGGGTAGGACATTTCTACCTATAGATCTATAGGTCACAAAAAAGAAAGTGGGGGGACTGTCCTTCATTCCCTTCCATCAGAAATTCTTAGCCATAACATTGGTGTTTTATTTAAGTGTTTAGGATAGGTGAAAATGTCCAGTTATCCATACTGGAATACATGGACCTTTCTAGCACCTCAGAGGCTTCTGGAATACCAGCATCCTGTAGGGATTGCTGAGTCATTCAAACAGTAGCCACGTTTGCCCTAATGTATTTATTATTTAAGCAGCACCTTCTTCCCCATTGACTGGTAAACCAAGAACTGGGCGTTGAACCAGCTCATTGAACTGAAGTCCACCTGATTTTCAGGAGCAGGAAATTCAAGTGATTCCCCCTCCCACAATTCAAAAGGTAAAGCAGGATTAACACCCATTTGTTTATAAAAGCAGGGCCATACCCCAGCCTTTGTGCAGTTTACCACTTCTGATGCTGAAAACAAGGGATGCTTCAAAGGGGACTTTTCCCCTCACCTTGCTGCAAGTGAAGGAGCCAGGACAAGGGTCCTGGAACAGTGTAAGTAGGGTAGAAATCATACATAAGAAGACATGACAGAGTTTGTTTTATTTTCTGCTATGTTATTAGCATCCTGCCAACATCTCACCCATCCCAACCTCGCTTTGTTTCTTTTTATATGATCACTGGTGTCTTGTTTTACCTTTACAATTTCACTTTCATTGTCTTGGTATGCAGCAGTGTTTCTCAAACTGTGGGACCCACTAGGTGAGCCGATATTAGGTGGGTCCCCACTCATTTCAATATTTTATTTTTAGTATATTAGACTTGATGCTACTATGGTATGTGACTGCATTTGGGGGGACGTGACTCATCTGTACATTGAACAGGCTACCATGTATATGCTTTTAACAATGATAGTAAATGGGACATACTCCTGGGTAAGTGTGGATAGGATTGTAGCCTTGAATTGTTAAAAACTTTCCTGCTTGATGATGTCACTTCTGGTCATGACATCACTTCTGTTGGGTCCGGACAGATTCTCATTCTAAAAGTGGGTCCTGGTGCTAAATGTGTAAGAACCACTGGTATACAGTATAGTACTTCCTTTTAAGTAATCGTTTTGTGTTTTTGTGGTTTCACCGGCCTCGTTTCAGTTCACTCAGGAGGGAGCAGGTTGCCACATCTCTCAGACCATCATGCTCTGCTATTGTTTGGTTTTAAAGTAGTCCCTGGCCTTTGGCATTCTCAGTCCTACTGGGAGGGAAGTTTTCCCCAGGTTGCCTTCTTTTTTCTCACTTCTCCACCTGGGTCAGTTGCAGCAATCTACCTTTCCTGGATTGCTCCAATTTAAAGGGTGAAGTGAGAGCAGAGAGAGAGATGCTGGTCACTAGCCAATAAGTACTGCACTGACCTAGTCAACCCTCTGTCTTCCCTTGCAAGGATAAAACATAAAACTTGACAAAAACTTTGAATTTCTTTCCTCCCAGCAAAAGCTACCATAATTTCTTTTTCTTTATCTGCCCTTCCCGCTGCTTTTGGCCCATCGTTGTTTACCATCCTTTTACTTTATCATCCGCATTTTACACACCCACCAAAGATCTCTAAAAGTGCCTTTCAATATTACACAATAAAACATGAGTAGGCAGTGATGGAATATCATATTCTTTAAAACCGAAGCCCCTTCCTGGCTTGTTTGTGTGTCCAGTACATCTCCTGCTTTCATCTTGTAAATTCATCTGCTGCTTCTCAGTTTCCACAAGTTCTGCCTGTTCTTGTGTTACTTGGTGTGCTTCATTTGAGGTTCCATCTGGATGGTCACTGTGACTGTGTTCCATCATGCTCACAACTTCCTTGAAATGTGGCGTGACTTGATTACTTGTTTTTTCAGATTAAACTTTTCTGTTCTCTTGTTAAAAAGATGAAACTCAGATGAAACTCAGCTCTGGTGCACGTTTGCTCCTTAATAGTACAGTACCGTACAGAAACCATTACAGTGGTTGTACTACCTGCAGGTCCTACAAGCAGTTACAGGAAGCCCACTTCAAACCACAAGATGGGCAAGGATCTGCCTTCTAATAAAAAACAGTGACGCATGGAAATATCACTGGATGAATAGGGGATGCTGGTATTCTTGACCAAAATATAGGGCAAAGACTGGATCTCAAGGTGCAGATAGTTATTAGCTGCTTTCAGGCTGGTGGCCACTACTGGAGCACATAAACAAGGCCTCTGGAAAACTGAAGAGCTGGACTCGTGTGTCAGAATTTCAGGCTGTGTCAATTTCTTATGAAGTGTGTGTGCATGGAACATTTGAAGTACAAGTAGTGGTGGGAAAGAGTGCTGAACCCTTCCCCAGCAGCTCTTTCCTCCCTGTAACAGTTGCTTTCTTCTTCTGATGGGAGTTACTTATCTGAACTCCACCAAGTGAAAAAAGAGCTTTCAGGTGCAGAAAGTTTCAGGTGGGAAAAAGGTTCTATAGCCTCCTCTCACCTGCTCCTGCTGTACTTTACATTTATTTCCACACCTTTGTAAAGATTTTATAGTCTTTTAAGAGATCACACCCAAGTTCTGCTCAATCAAGTTAATACCAAAACTGGGCCAGTTAACCTGCCAGGGCATAGCTGAATACAGAATGCATATTTTACAAATACAGACATGTTCCCTCCACCTGGTATCCAATGAGAATAGGTTCCTACTGTGACCACAGATACCCAAAACTGCAGATAGCAATGAACCCTCTCCCCCACCCCATCATGCTCATGACTCACCAAAGCATTTTGCAAATACTTTGCAAAAGGAAGATTTTTCTTTCTGTTGATTTGGGACAGGAAGCAGACAGCAAGAACCTAGATTTTTAACTGATAGAGGAACACTACAGGAGGTAATTGTGAGAATGCTACCAGGAAGTCCTCTGTTGTCCACTTCGCGATAGCATTATACTACTGTACTACAGTGGGTCTTCTTTATACTCAGGTTTGGAACCCGTGGATTTGAGTCAATGCAAGTGCCGAGCCAGTGTCTGGAGGGCCTCAAGGATCTCCTGGCAGTGACCAGAAGTGCCTTCCGGTAACATCCAGGAGCTATTCTGAAGTGTGGGGAGGTCACATGCTGCCTCCCTGCACCTCAGGTTTTCTGAATCTTTTAAAAGGCATTTCTGGTTTGCCAGCAGGGCCCACCCCTGGATTCGATTATCCAAGGAAATTGATATCTGCAGGGCATCCTGGAACAGAGGATTATACAGGGCATGGACAGAGTGGACAGAGATGCCCTTTTCCTTCTCACATAACACCAGAACAAGGGGACATCCACTAAAGTTGAGTGTTGGGAGAGTTAGAGCAGACAGAAGAAAATATTTCTTTACCCAGCATGTAATTCATCTGTGGAACTCCTTACCACTGGAAGTAGTGATGGCATCTTGCCTAGATGCCTTTAAGAGGGGTTTGGAAAATTTCTGGAGGAAAAGATCATCACAGTCATGGTAGGTATGTGCAAGTTCCTGATTTTAGAGGTAGGCTGCCTTTGATTGCCAGATGCAGGGGAGGGCACCAGGATGCAGGTTGTGCCTGTTGTCTTGTGAGCTCCCTCAGGCATTTGGTGGGCTACGGTGAGATACAGGAAGCTGGACTAGATGGGCCTTTGGCCTTATCCAGCAGGGCTTTTCTTATGTTCTTATGAGAGCCCACTGTATTGTGGGAATGTGGAAGGAATGAGCAAGCATCTGATGAATTGGACATCTGGTAACTCTGGCTCCTGCTCCAAGGCTATACAGTACACAAGTAGCAGCCACTGTGATCAGTGTGTGTTGCCCTGGATATACTGAATATCACCACTTAGTGGAGAGAGAAGAGGAAGTAAATCCAGCTTCTCCTCATCCCAGACACCTAACTAGCAGGCCAATCCAGCGCAAATTCCTGCGCAGTGGTACAGCGGGGCCAGTGCAAGCCGCAGTGCATTCTGTCTGGGAATTTTGCAGGCTGGAGGTCTCTGCAACATAAGGGGATATTCATGCCCTTGCCCCAAGGAAAGCCCCAGCCCATTCAACAGGTCCATTCACACCTGTGTGAGCAATAGGGCTGGCACAGTTTGCATGCATCCATGTTGTCGGCTCGGGCCTGGGAAGGGGGATAGGATGTGGCACATGCCACTGCCGCATAGGCCTAACATACCCACCCCACTCCTATTTCTGCCCTCCCCCACCCATTATACCCATCACTGCCCTCCTATGCCCTTCCCCCCACCCCGCTTGGCACATAATGTACTGCATTAGGCATGCACTAGGTCTTTTGCTGGTGCGAACAGGCCAGCGCTGGCCTTTGCGCTAGAGATGGCAACTGCTATGCCATCATAAAGTACTTTGCAGCACTTTCGCAACAGCTAGCGTTGGTGCAGAGCATGCTGCACCAGCCCGCACACAAAACAGGATTGTGCTGTTAGGCATTGCATGAGCAGTAGACTGGCCTGAACATAGGAGTCATAAGCACAGCAGTTGTTTGTGTACACGATTCCCCACCCAACTAGGGATATGTGTGCAGAAATCTGATTTCATGCAGGTACAGTTCCGAGCTAGACTGGGAAGCTGGAGTTTCTCAAAGTCTCTTCAGTAATTCCCGCTATAGGAAAAGAAAATCGTGTTTTGTTTCTCCTTTGCCATGGAAAAATATCCAATACTGCTTCCCCTCCTTTTTAACATAACCTGCTACTACGGTCTGTTGGCTCAGTCAGACGCATCCAGATTTAAGAAATGCCTGCATTTGAATAAATGTACAAACAGTCAGCCTGGGAAACAAACATACAAATGCAAAGGCACAGGAAGCCATCATCCGCTTGTATGCAATACACGCAATTTTGCATAAACAAAGATAATTGACTTTGACTGGATGTATGCAATCCTTGGCCTAGGCAGGATGTGGTTGTCTTTGCCACAGGTTTCCATGTGCCTGCAATCTCATGGTCACTGGCAGCGCATCAAGCCTAAAAATAAAAAGACAGATTGTCCACTTCAGCTGTAATTACTGACTGAAAAGGCCCCGTGGGGGGGAAAATGGGGAAGGAGAAGAGAAAAAGAAAAGAACAAACACAGGACATCAATCAGCAAGGCAGCCTTCCATGTAAGGTCCATGTCTGCTGGGCCAGAAGGGTAGAGAAGAGCTTATCTCAGGCAACGTTAAACCACCATGTGTCTCCCCCCCCTTAAATTCTTGTTTTACTCCCCACCCCACAACAAAGAACCATGGGCCCAATCCTATCCAACTTTCCAGCCTCAATGCAACCTCAATGAAGGCCCAAGGTCAGCAAACAAACATTCCTTTACCTTGAGGAGCCCTCCATGATTGTCCCCCCACAACAGGATGCGGCATACGCCCCATTGGCACAGTTATATCAGTGCTGGAAATTTGGATAGGATATGGCCCTACTAATGTATTCAATCAGCGAAGCAAGAAAGCTTTTTCTGGGTTATACCATTTCAGGATGCTGGTGTGTGTATGGGTAGATGTGTAATTTGGAATGCCCCACTACATATACAAAGAATACCCTCTCTGGATCCAGCATGCTAAGAAAAATAATTCAGCCAGGCTTTCTCCCTAGCATGTTTTCCTTCCCCACTGTGTGCAGGAACTAATTTTCTTGGGAAAACATTCATATATGCAATCCCTTGCACCTGTAGGCTGAAGTGGTAGTACACTTCATTCTGAAGATGTATAAATTGTACCATCTGCCTGAAAGTCTTCTGTCTTCCCTTGTGTTGCTGAAGACTTGGAGACACTGAAAGATGCCATCAGGGCCAGATCTAAACATTACAGTTGCAGACTTGCAACTGCTGTTCAAAACAGCAACCCTGCAGCCCTTTCTCCACTCACTTCCCTGGAATATGTAGTGACACAACATGTGTGATGTGTTGTTATTGTGCAGCTACAAGTCTCACTACCACTGCACTGACTGCTGTAATATCACACATTTTGTATCAGTAGACATGACGTGGGAGAGCTGGAGAATGAGAAATGGGGCTGACCTTTTGGGTGGCATCTCCATATCTGCTATAATATTCAGTTCCAGTCTAAGTCTCAAGAAGTGCAAAGAATTGACTATACTCACTGTCGCAGACTGTAAATGTGAAGATTGCTAATGTATTTGAGAGAGGCTCATTTGGGGACAAAATGAAGATCCGTGATTTGTATCATGTGCTTCTTCTCTAGAAACAACACCATTATTCCCTTCCATCCCCCCTCCCTCCTCTCTGCAATAGTGCCACACTTAACTCCCACAAAGTCCTACATGTCAAGAGTCAGCCTGTGATAAATTAGCTGGTAGAGTAGGATGAGATTAGGGTGACGTTCCCAGGGTTGCTGACATTTCTCTGTATTACCAAAACATCTGGAGTGTGGTAGAAGCAATTCTGGTTACTGTGAGAAACATCTTGTGGCACATCTCAAGCTTATCCTCTTGAAAACAGTTCCTGGAAAGCTAGGACAACAGTATTGCAAAATAATAGTCTTATTCGACTCTTGTTGTAATTTTAAAATTTATATGACTCTTGTTATTAGATTTAAAACAAGAAAAAGAAAAACATTAAAAATAGAATAGTTTTCTGTCTTCCATTGTCCACATTGGAACTCTATCCACTTATGCAGTGATTCCATAAGTTAGTTCATATATTCTTGCCACAGCTGAGAATGTTTGCTTCTGTTATGCCTCTCCGAATCATATCTAAATCCACTCTTTCCATCGTGGGCAGCCCAATCCTAGCTAAATCCCTGCGTGGTGATGCAGTAGTACTGGCTTGGCTTCCACTGTATTCTGCTTGACTGCTGGCTCAAGTCCAAGTTAATCCATGAAGGCAGATCAGGCCTGAGAAGGGGATCAGGATTCAGTGTTCACTGCTGTTGCCAAATCCACCTCTCTCCTGGACCAGATCTGCCCTCCCCTCCATCCCTTCTACCCCCTACACGGCCTTACCTGCTCCGGTGCATCTCTGGCCATCCACCAGCATATAGAAGGCCATTCAAGCTTCCCCACTAGCAGCCTGGCAACACACATCGGCAGGGGCTGCTTTGCGACTGTGTAAAGCAGCCTCCAATGCCAGAATGCATGGTACACCAACGCCTGGCCAGCTGGCTTAAGATTAAGCCACAAGACTAGGTGCCATATTCATATCTATGAATATATGATCCTGTCTTATTCTGAGCCAGTCCAATGATAATTCTAGCCTAGTACTCTACTCTGACAAGAATTAGCATTCCAGTGTTCAAGAGAGAGATCTTCCCTAGCTTTGCTACTGGGGTACTTTTAACTAGAAACAACAGGGCTCAGACCTCTAGGACCTTCCCTGGGCTCTGCCAGTGCTTTTCCTATGTTCTTTGATCCCCTCCCCTTTCTAGCTAGTCCTCTCTAGAATCTAAGCAATTCAGCCAATGGCAAGCAGAGACCCTCTCCTTGCCCCATCCCTCTGTGAAATCAGCCAAACTCTTCAAGAAAATCCACCACCATCAAAACAGAGCACTGCAATACAGAGAATCTTGAATATTTGTTTGTTTGCCTGCTTGCTTGTTTATTTATTCACATTTTCATACAATTTCTGAACCACCTTTCACCAGGCTACAAGTCTGGCACTCAGGGTGGGTTACAACAAGATTAAAACTATTTAATAAAACATACATAAAAACAACACTCAAAACCACAGTGGCCTAAAATAGCAGATTGAAATATAAAAACATCAGGCAAATAGCCAATATCACAAGGATTATGTTCTACAAAAGTCTGCCCACTCCTGTTGGACAATCAAAGATGGAGGAAGATTGGCACCCTTACATGTAAGTGCCTAAAGGTGACGGGGAAAGAAGGGTTTTCACCTCTCAACAGCAGGTATGCACACGGGTCCTTATTCCATACATAACCTCACTGAGGTCAATAAGCTGCACCAGGTGCAACTATCCAATCAGCAATTACTGATTTGAATGTGCCAAATGACCCTCCCAGCCTGTTCCCACTGTAAGGGATTCCTTTCCTCTTCAGTTGTCCTGCAGCAGGAGCCAGCAGTTCCAATGGGCAAACCACCACAATAGCCAGCATGCCTCTGTTTTGAACCCTGCAGCTGCAACCTTTACTGAGATGGCCCAGTGTGAATTCACAGCCTCATAGGCAAAAATCAAGACACTGCTTACAAAACAAAACCAAGAAGAAGAAGCCAGTGGCATTGTTAGAGGGGATGCATACAGGGGGGAGCAACAGGGGGGACACCACTGCTTGCCAAAAATTTTAAAATCTTAGTATTTTTGAATAATACCATCATGTTGTATATCAATCAATGTGTAATTTCATGCAGAATGCAATGAAACAAACAGTGTTGAAATATCTCTATTCTATCAAATGTTATAACCATAAAACCAGTGGGGTGTGGCAATGGTACATCACCATGCCCACCATCAGGGGCATTGCCTCACCCAGTGCATGGGAGGAGGTTCATCATAGGGGTGATGCACTGGCCTCCTGCAGAGGGTGATGCAAACCCTAGTGACGCCACTGAAGGAAGCAGCTTTCTGCCGATCTTTCAGCCATTTACGTGATCGTACATGATCTGAGCTTCGGTAAAGTGGGTACTTACTTCTGATCAGATACCAATTATAGAAACTCCCCCTTCCTATTACTTCCTCTGCCAGGTTCCTCTAGGGTTTATGCAGATGATTTAATTATTGTTTCTGAGTGACTGTGAATGTATGTGACCTTTAACAAAGTAATATCAGAAGCAGCCCTGAGAGAGACCCATAGGAAGAGAAGAAAAGGAATGTTCCGCACAGAAGACAAGGCAAGAGCCTGTTCCAAGGATATGGGCAGCACATAAAAAGCTCGACATCTATACTGTAAGCAAAGCAATTCAACTGTCATGGCTTTCAACAAGGGACCTTTAGGACTCTGAATGGGGTGCAGGTTCTGTTACTACACACCCATAATGCAAGAAGTGATCACATTTCTGGTCTCCCCATTAATCTGGAATAATGACTGACCCCTTGTTCTGTAGTCAAAGGGCTCCTTCATACATTAATGTAGCATCTTCCCTATGTACAGTCTGCCCATCAGCTTGCCCTCCCCTGCCTAAAAACGCCCCCATCTCACCCTCCTGCCATCCTCTCCCAACCCCCCATCCCCCCACTGGCCCCCTTGGCTGGTGCAAACTCACCTACTTTACCAGTGGATCAGGTGCCCGCAGGTTGTCGTGTATCCTTGCGCTGGCCTAGCCAGCTCATGAGTCATCACAAAAGTGCTTTATGACACATTAACAGCACTTGTAGGCTGGCACAGGGGACTTGCACTGGCCAAAAAGCTGGTCTGGATTGACCTCTAAAATTTGCAAAAAACCCCAAAGAACTGAAATAATAACTTTGAAAGGTCCCAGAATGGGGTGTGCATGACTGAGCTCAATTCACATCACAACCAATATCCAATAGGAAGTTTTCCTGACACTCAAGGAATTGACACAGGGAAGAAAAATCACATTTTCACAAGTGTCAAAATATTGGTTTGCTTTGGACAATACCCACCTGTGACTGGTCCCACAGAGCAAAAGACATGCGCTCACAGAATGCACACATCCTGGCCCCTCCCCTTGTACCCACAGGAAATTTGAGTGTGTGAAATGCCCCCAATTCCCCACATGCAAGGGGGGCCGGTTGTGCATATGACCCATTAGATCTGGCATGTAAAAAGATGGAATATTCCCACAATAAAAGAACTACCTTGAGAGAAGACACCTGGATCCTTTTCAGTAAATGAAAAACACCCATAATGGAGGACAAATGCTAGATAGACCTCTTGAGTGCCTTAGGCTGCAGTCCTAAACACAACTAGAGAGAAAATCTCATTGAATTTAGAGATAGTTTGGAGAAAACATGCTTAGGATTGCACTCTTGTAGAACTACAGTTCTGTTGGTTCCTAGAGTAGAAGGGCTCAGAAAAACCTCATATGCTGAAGAAGTTTTAAAACTGTAGTATAAGTCTGCATGCTAGCTGATACTCGAGCTCCCGAATCAGTACTGTATATATTTCAGTTTTATTCTGAACTCTTCCATTTCACCGGGATTAATATGCTTTCCCACTTTAGTCCACTGGGTACACAAAGTTCTTCTATACAAACATGAACTGTTATTACGGAAAAGGAGTTAGAAAGAAAATGGGTTGAGGCAATACTGAAGAGTAAAAGCCTGAAACTGGAGTAGGTGCAAGCCACTCTGCTCCCAATACTCTATGCCCTGAGATAATACAGAACACTATCATAAATACAGTGATGCCTCGCAAGACGAATGCCTCGCGCAACAAAAAACTCACAAGACGAAAGCGTTTTGCGATTTTTTTGGTGACTCGCAAGACAAATTTTTCTATGGCCGTGCTTCGCAAGACGAATTTTTTTGCATTTTTTTTGTTTTGGTTTGTTTTAAATCGCGCTTCGCAAGAAGAAATTTTCGCAATACGAAACAACTTGCGGAACGAATTAATTTCGTCTTGCGAGGAATCACTGTATTCTTGTTTTTAAAAAGCGTTTCCATTTTTGCCATGGATCTTTTCTTTGTGTCATATATTTCTCTCTCTCCCCAATGACCATTGAAGTGGCAAGAGGGCCCTACCTTGTCATTTCTTATGCTGGGCTATGAGGCTTTCTCCTTTTTTGTTTCTTTTTTCTTTTCAGGTTCATTCTGTCACAGTGTCACACTGAGCTGCTAAAATCCTGCTGAAGTCTTGACAGATTATGTACTAGTCCCCTTCTGCTTTGTATTTGACATTTTCATGAGGACTAAACACACAGACATACAAATCTCAGAAAGAAATTTCTAAAAAGGAGGGCCTATATTCCATTTAAAAAATTAACCCAATCTTAAGATTGATTAAAAATGCCACAGTGATATCTCTGGAAACAGAAACCCTTAATTTATTTCCAGTGACAGTTGCAGAGAGTTGAATAACAATCAAACCTGTTACACAGGTTTGATCCTCTCATGCGGACAATGGGAACAAAGCTGAGGTTCTCTGACATCATTCTTAAAACTGAGGGTACTTTGTGTGTCCTTAATTTTTCCCTGTTTTGATTTACCTGTCATCTAATGGCCCAATCCTTTCCCCTGCTGGCATTCAAGATTAAGGGCTGCTAGTGCAGCCTCTGCTATATCCAGTGTACCAGCGGGAGACCAGGCCAGCCAGGAGAGATAAGAAAACTTTTGCTTACCTCCCCAGGCACTACCTGGTCCCCTATAGGACTATAGGACTCAAATCTACTCCAGCACTTTTGCCAACAAAGATCTGTTCAGCCGTAGGGGGTGTTGGGCCTGGGACAGGATGTTCGATCTGGCAGACACTGTTGCCACCCAGATTTGCCCCTGTCACATATGCCCCACCAGCAACACTGAGCTAATGGCTGGTCTGCTCAGCACCACTGTCAGTGTATAGCTACCTGGCCTTTGCATCTGCGGCAGACTGTCGAAGAGGCTGTCACAACGGTGGACTGCATGTTACACTGATGGAACTTGGGAACTGCCAACGTACTGTGAAGTTGGGATTGGGTTGTAAGTATCCTGTATTGGATCAGATCCTGAAGCGCTGCAGAGTCTTTTTGGAGTGCCAGCCATTTTTCCTTTTTTGTTGTCAATGTACTCCTTCATCCTCAACTGGCAAGCAAACAAACAAGTTGACTTTCAGCCAGCTAATTAACTTCCTACTTCCTGTTAGCATTGAGCTAGCTTTTTCAAGCATTCAGGCTGCTGGCAGCAGTCTTCCTTAATGTTGCTATAAGCTTGAATGCTTGTCGTGACCTGTGTAAGGAAGGTCGTTTTCGCCCTGGTAAGGTTCTAAACTACGTTAAAGGATATGTGGGGCAGGGGTCACAGAGACAGGATTCCTCTGTACCCACAGTTTCCATATTCACAATGGGGGCCTGGAACTGATTCCTCGCGGATACGGGGACCCACCTGTACATAAATCTACTCCACAACAGATACACAACAGATAAAAATACACAACAGATTTCACCAAGGCATGGAAGGGCAGACTCCTGCAAAATCCTGAGATTTTTTGGTATAAAGACTCTCCCCCCACTAAATATAATAGGACACCATTTTAAAGGGTGCCCCTCTGCCCAATTAGCAGGGTTCTATTTAACACAGTCAAAATTTGAAATCAGCAGTAGAGAAAACTTTTTGCATTAAAAAACACTCTTACAATCTGATCATGTTCATATTTACTCACATGTTTACTCACAAGTGAATCCCACTGAATTCAGTGGTGTTTACTACCAAGAAAGCATGAGTAGGACTTCAGACATTAATTTTTCTCTGTCTTATCTGGAAGCACTAAGGATTGAACCCAGAACTTTCTGATTGTAAAAGAAATCTTCTATCCCTGAGCTACATGCCTCCCTAACTTCTACTGTCCCCTTTTCCTTTTCTCATCTGCATGGCCCCTATCCTTCCAACCTAGGAAGACTATTTGGGTTCCCCTGACAAAACTGCTTCTTAATCTTAAATGGCAGTCACACTTCAACAAATCCTGGGAGCGTCCCTTCTTGCAGGGCTGCCAAAACTCTCCAGTCAGGTCCCAGGCCAGGCACTTGTGTTCCTGCTGAAAGATTCCTCAACCAGCGGTGCCAACTCATTACATTCCTAACCTACAATAAATAACCTTTACCATTTCAGCTTTAGCTCCCTGTACAATGTAGCTAGAGGAGGGATTCTCAAACTACATTATTATGAAGTTTCCCAACTGATAATGAGGGGGGGGGGGGGAGGGAATCATCGAACTCTCCAAGTGTAATTAAGATAATCAAAGAAACAAGCTTCATTTACATGAATAATAATGTCAAAAATCATCATCATCATTTGTAAAGTGTGCTTCGCATAATCTCCGCAATCCTTACCAACATAAAAATGCCACTTGGTCTGCAGAATACCCATCTTTAAGTGCACTGGCCAAAGCTTTTTGGGTACAATGAATAAAAATAACATATAATTGGCCACAACCTCTAACCCTTTGCTTTATAGCTGGGACGTAAGAGACCTGTAAAGTTAAGCGGAGAATAGCTCTGCTGAGAGCAGTCTGGGCATCCACTCTGCCTGGCCCTTGGGGTTTCTTTCCCCTTCCAACTTTGTAATGTTCAGAATCATGGCAAAGCAGTAAAATAACCATTAGGGCAAAACCAAGGTAAAGGCAGAACATTTAAATTCCTAATGCCAGACCATGTTAAAGCAGCTTTAACACATGACTAAGCATCACACACACACACACACACACACACACACACACACACACACACACACATAAACCCCCCAAATTGAAAATAAACTAAAATGTAACGGCATATGTCAGCAGACAGGCAGCCCAATCCTGAGCTGCCTGGAGCTGTGGGACCCGGCAGCTCCCTGGCGGGCTCCCACCAGATCCAGAGCCTCTCATGCTACTGTGGGAGGGTCCTCAAGAGAAGGGGATGTTCGTCCCCTTCCCCTGGGTAAGGGAAGCAGCCCCGCAATGGGGCTACTCACTTTAGCGGCAACTGGTCGCCGCTAAAGTGAAGGTGCTCATATAGGGCACGCAGCCCTCCATGCGCGCCTAGGATCCTGCGGAGCTTGGCTCCACAGATCCGCCTCCCCCCGCCCCCCCAGAATGCCCCCGTCCACGCCTCCCCCCTCCAAGGAACGCCTCCCCCACGCCCCCAACCACGCCCCCATTCCCCGTTCTGCAGCCCGGGGGTCGCAGGCACCGCCAAGCCGCGGAACACAGGCGTCCTCCTGGTGGTGGCTCAGCGCTGGCCGGAGCTGAGCCAGCACCAGCGGGAGCCTGGCAGTAAGCCCCGCAAACGTGCCTTACGACACATTTGTGACTGTAGTCTGCGCCACGGAGGGGCAGCGCGGGCCACAGGATTCGGGCAGAGATTGGGGCAGGGACAGGGATGAATCAGTACCAGAAAGGGGCCATATTGGTGGTGGCAGCACCACTGATAACCTCACCATTTGGCAGGATGAGGCAGCATATCATTTTAGCAAATTGTTTGGTCCACACATTCTAGCCACTTGATCAACGGGCTATCTGTATTTCCTCTTGGACAAGGTAATGGATTTCTTTAGAAGAAGCATCCTGTCAGGGAAATGTGGTTCATATATTAACTTTATTTACTCCTAGCACCACAAAGATGGCAAGAAGGAAGCCAGTCAGGCTGCACCTTGGCCATGGCCACTGTCTGCCCTCAGTTTCTTCTGAAGGCAGAAGAGCCTGACATTTTGTCCTGTACTATAAACACCACACAACAAGGAGAGGTTCAACATGTACCTTGCAACCATTGCCCATCTCCATCCTGCAATGGGCAGCAGAGTCCTACATAAGTAGGAAGGTGCCTTATACTGAGTCGGTCTGTTCATCCATCATGCTCAGTATTGTCGACTGCAACAGCTTTCCAAGGGTTCAGACAGGAATTGGTTTCTTTCTTTCCTGGGGTACCAGAGACTGAACCTGGGACCTTCTACATGCAGAACAGAAGCTCTTCCACTGAGCTACAGTCCCCTTTTCCAAGGATGCTATTCAAACCAGCTAACAAAGTCACAGAAGCCCAATCAGAGAAAAAGGTGACAGCCTTTGTTCAAAATATTCAGTAAATATAGGATGGATGCAATGTTTTTATTACATTTTAGTACACAGCTGTGCCTGCTGTGTGTTAAAATTCTCTCCTTTCTGTTTTTTGGCCTGATTTCCATTTCCGATCTATACTTTGCTGAGCAACTTCTGTTGGTCGGAGGGGGCAACCACCAGCTGAAAGCTGAGACTTTTGCATGCTTTGAAAGGTATTTGCCCATGCTGTTTCCACAGCACTTTCTTTACAAAGCAAATCTGCCCACCGCGTTACATAAATACAGATAGGAAACCGGAATGAAAGATTCAAATTATGCATCCTTTCGACACAAAAGGAAGTCATTTGCTTGGAAGTCTTGACTGAGAAGCGTCAACAGATGCACCATGTAACACAATGTGAAACTTGCTATTGTATTTTCAAGGAGAGACTAGAGAGGACAAAAAACTTTAGGCGTCTAAGATAAACACACACGGAGTTATGGAGCTTGCAGCATTTACTACACCACTAATTGTATTCCTATTTCCAAGGTACATTGCCCCCTGGCACTGAACTAATTATTATTTCTACTTACCGACATCTATATAAAACACACAATCTGTCTATGAGGAAAAAAGCTTCCCACTTCTCACGCTTGCCTCAGCTCTTTTCATTTTATACAGTTTTCATCCGTGCCAATTTTATTAACTTTTTACACACAGTTGCCACTTTTTAAACTGGCTGGCCTGGCTCCCATGCTTCAATAGTAACTTGAAATGAAAAAATTAAAGAAGTGATGTAGCCAGAAATGGGCCTAAATATTTTAGTGCTGGAGGCAGATCCAAAATTAAAATGTCACTTCTCATAGAGGTTATAATAATAAAAAAAAATCACAACTTCATAAGTGATCATATGGTTCTGTGTAATGATACACAAAGATCTGCATTTTATTCTGTCACATCATCTCCAAGCTCCAGGCAAAGTTTCACCTGTTTAATTTCTGCGTGTCAGCCTTTTGCTTCATGTACAGGAGCAGGGCCAGAAAAAAAATGTGACTACCTTATGTTTACATCTTCCCAGCCAAACGTAAATAACTTCAAAAGGCAAACAACTGAAAGCACATAGGTAGAAATATATTGTTCAATTTGCTTGAAATCTGATCTGCAGAAATCAGCTGACGAAGCTTCACATGGCATAGAGCTGAACTGCTAATAATTGCTGCATATCGAACTGCAACTAAAAGGACAATTCCAGGGACTGGTTCAAAATTGGGCAGTCCTACCTGGAACCCTTTCCTCCTAATCCCAGGTGTCTTGCAGGAAGAGACCAAAGGGAGTACAAAATGAACAACTGCAGCAATTAAAGCACCTTAAGTTTCTTGTGGAGCATCAAAAAGCAAGTCAAGGCAACATGGTGCAAAGTCTGGACCAAAGCAGCAATTTGGTTGGTGCTGCCATAGCAATCATTCTGCCAGCTATATCTTAACTGCAGTCTGATCTGCAGAAATCAGCAGGCATAGACATAAGTACCAATGCTAGTTAATGTATTCGGATCAAGCTGTTGGCGCACAGCAGCAGGATCTAGTAAAGAAAATTGGCAACCCTACTCATGTTAAGTCCTGCCTAATAGCAATATCTGGGCCACAGACAGAGAGGCCAATCCTATGCATGTCTACACAGAAGTAAGTTCCATTAGTCAGTGGGGCTTACTCCCAGGAAAGTGTGGATAGGATTGGGCTGTGTAATAGTTAGACAATACTCCTAGGGTTACCCTAATTTCTGAATATTTAGTTTGGTCAAACCTGTTAGGCTACTTTAGCTAGACAAATTGGAGAAAAATCTAGCCAAACTGGGAGCCAATGGCATAATGATATGCAAAAGCTTGTAAGTCCAGGTTGATGTTTCTAGAAGGGTGTCAATATGGTAGCCAATTCGCCATGGTCAAGTCTTACAATCAATGGCACCAGATCAGATTCCAGTTATTGGAGGGGTGGTAGGCAGAATATTCCCTGCAAGGTTTAAAGACCAGCTGCAATGATAATGGATGAAAACAGGAGTCAGCGTTCTATTGAGCTGTATGGAGTGAAGAAGTTCCTTCACTTAGCGGAAACTAAGCCAGGCACAGCAGCCATTTTGTGTCATAAGAATTGCACTTTTGAAGCAGATTTCCTTTATTGCCTATTTCAGTGCTCTGTATGCAGCATTTATAAAGCTGACAACAGAAAATACTGCACACTGGCTAAACTGGGCCATGGGAACTAATCATGGAGGGAGAGTTTCAGGGAGAATCATGGGGAATGCAGGGGTGGGGATGGGAGGGAGGGGATTGGATCCCAGTAGCACTGAAACTCTCCCTGCCGACCTATGACACACCTGGCTCTGACAAAAGCCTCTGGAGCTGCTGCTCTGTGCATTTAAGGCAGTGGCCTTGAAGTGCTCAACAATAGCCTGGCTTTTGTGATACTGGAAAGCACACTGCAGTCTGGTAGCTCAGAGTGACCATAAGGTTCAGTGGTGGTCCTGGCCCCTGGGCTGCCTTGGGGCAAGCCTTTAAATGCCGCCCCCACCGCTTGCCAGGGCTCCACCACATCTTTGGATGTAACTGGAGGCACCCTCCGGCTGTGTCTGGAGGCCGAGTTACCTGGGAACACTTGCACCCACTGACCCCCCCTCCAGGTATGCCACTGCCCAGGATGGGCCCCAGTGGCATAGCTAAGAGGGTGCAAGGGGTAGCAGCTGCACTGGGCAACAAGCTTTACGGGGGCAACAAGCTGATCTTGAGACTAGTGACCAAAATTGTGAAAAAATTGGTACGTACAAATAATACCATCATGTTATCATTGGAAAGGTAATTTAATGCAGAATGCAATGAAACAAACCTCATTGGAATAGCTGTATTCTATCAAAATTTATGGCCACCACTGAACCTTACGGTCACTCTGAGCTACCAGACTGCAGTGCACTTTCCAGTATCACAAAAGCCAGGCTATTGTCGAGCACTTCCAGGCCACTGCCTTAAATGCACAGAGCAGCAGCTCCAGAGGCTTTTGTCAGTGCTGGGTGTGTCATAGGTAGGAAGGGATAGGGCAGGGAGAATTATGGGGAAGGCAGGGGTGGGGATGGGAGGGAGGGGATCAGATCCCAGTTGCACTAGTGTGTACCAGATCTTATCCCCTTTCCCAAGTCACCCTGCCCCTTTTCTCTCCCTAGGCACACACCAGCAAAATGGTGATCTCCTTGGACATACATCAACCAAAACCAAAAGGCAATTGGGTAGCCTACAAGGAGGTAAGTAAAACAATATTTTTACTTACCTCCTACAAGCTGACCCATCACCCCCTCCCCACCATAGCCATTGGTGTAGTTGCATGCTATAATGTGATGGTGGATAGGATGGGGCACTTAATAAAACAACAAAAACATAATAAAAAAATTCAAATTTGTAAGTCAATCAAACAGCATAAACAAACAGCAGCAGCACTATCACCCTGGAAAACTAATAGTGCAAGCCTAGATATGTTTACTCAGAAATAAATCTCAACACGTTCAATGAGGTTTACTCCCAGGTCAGTGTGCATACAATTGCAATTGGATAACCCATTCCAATCTGGGGCTAACCATGTTGTTGGCAACCTTCAGTCTCGAAAGACTATGGTATCGCGCTCTGAATGGTGGTTCTGGAACAGCGTCAAGTGTGGCTGAAAAGGCCAATTCGGGAGTGACATTCCCTTCCACACTGGGAGCAAGTGCAGTCTGTCCCTGGTCTGTCTCCCTGGCTATGGGCCTTCCTTTTTTGCCTCTTTGCCTCAGACTGTTGGCCAAGTGTCTCTTCAAACTGGGAAAGGCCATGCTGCACAGCCTGCCTCCAAGCGGGCCACTCAGAGGCCAGGGTTTCCCACTTGTTGAGGTCCACTCCTAAGGCCTTCAGATCCCTCTTGCAGATGTCCTTGTATCGCAGCTGTGGTCTACCTGTAGGGCGCTTTCCTTGCATGAGTTCTCCATAGAGGAGATCCTTTGGGATCCGGCCATCATCCATTCTCACGACATGACCGAGCCAACGCAGGCGTCTCCGTTTCAGCAGTGCATACATGCTAGGGATTCCAGCACGTTCCAGGACTGTGTTGTTTGGAACTTTGTCCTGCCAGGTGATGCCGAGGATGCATTGGAGGCAGCGCAAGTGGAAAGCGTTCGGTTTCCTCTCCTGTTGTGAGCGGAGAGTCCATGACTCGCTGCAGTACAGAAGTGTACTCAGGACGCAAGCTCTGTAGACCTGGATCTTGGTATGTTCCGTCAGCTTCTTGTTGGACCAGACTCTCTTTGTGAGTCTGGAAAACGTGGTAGCTGCTTTACCGATGCTTTACCGGGGCTTTACCGGGGCTTTACTGCTTTACCAGGGCTAACCAGGGCTGCCATAAGTCCTGGTTCAGTACCACAAAGGTATGCATTGTGATAGGGTATGGATATCTGTACACAGATCAGACTGATGAGTGAATAGGATCAGCTGGTGGCCCAGTTGAAGTTCAGGAAAGGTACCCTGGTGACAGCTGCAACCTGAACCTGCAGCAGCAGTGCTGGATCCTGGAGTGCCACCAAGCTGCGAACCTCTTCCCTCACTCAAACGAGTGCTACCCATTCAGAATAGGTGGGCACTCCATCACCGGACCAGCAGCCCTTTTGACCAATGGCACCTCTGTTTTGTCTCAACTTAATTTCAGCTTGTTTAACCCTCATTCAGCCTCACATATGATCTGAAACAGAAAGTTATGCCCCTTCCTGCTCCATTAAATGAAAACCTTACTGCTGCAGTAAATGCTGTAAAAATGAATATGGGGTAGCCAAAGAATGTACAGGCTGCGCATTGGTATCCATGGGGGATCAGTTCCTGGACCTCACAGATACCAAACCCACAGATACTGAGATCTACAGCTGGTCTCAGAGGACCTCTGAATGCAAGAGGAAGGCACTTCCAGTTGCCTCTGGAGGTCCTCTCTGGGCCCTCCAGACACGTTCAGAACCTGCAGTGGATCAAACCTGTGGGTTCTGAATCTGCACATAAGGAGTTTGTTTCCATTCTGGGGGGTTTCAGGTAGAGGCTTATTCATTTAGAACTAGCTAATAGAGGGCTTAGCTATAGTTGTGCATAGTTATGACAAAGCAGAACAGGATGAGATTCTGTCACATGAACATATCTTTACTCTTATACTGAGTCAGACCGTTTGCCAATCTAGTTCAGTAATGTCAACTCTGACCAGCAGTGGCTGATAAGGAGTTTTTCCCAAATGTACCTGAAGACATCAAGGACTGAACTTCTGGACCTTCAGCATGCAAAGTTAGTGGTATCTCTCAGCTGTGGACTCATCAGCCTGTGTCACAGTCAGTGATGTTCACGATCATTAGCTATAGTGGGCAGAGCTTTTGTTCTCATGTGAGTGCTGTTATAGTTCCCATTGAGTGAAATGTCACACAGACTCAGCTGCCACCATGATTTTGCAGCCCCAGTAGTGAATCTGAATAACAAATGGTATGTGTTCATTTGTGAATGGAATGGGAAAATATTGTGTGATTTGAGTTGAAAGGCTTGACATATAGAAGTGATAAACTCCTCAGAAACAAATATATTGGGTTGTTTGAGTATAAAAGCAGAAGGGAGAAAGAATTCAAACCCAATTTAAACTGACTTTACATTAAATGAATCTTTCAAGTTTCTTATGAGTTGTAGGTTCCTCTGAATACTTTTTACATTTCTGCACCTTGCGGTGATCAGTGGAGGCTGCTTTGTAGACCTGGTTGAAGATGGCATTGAAAATGGATGCAAGCAGCCCTTCCTCTGTTTCCTTGTACTAGTTAAACAGGTTTGTTTTTTTCCTTCTGGAGTTCTTATCCTCCACTTTGCTTTCCAAATGTTTGCACTTGCACAGAAGTGATTCAGCAGTCAATCAATACTTCTGTAGTTGTCAGTTGTCAGTACACACACCGATGGGAACACAGATGGGAATTATTCAAGTGCATGCTACAAGAAGGAAATTAGTCAAGGTGGCGTGTTTTTGTTTTTGAGGAGGGGAAAATATATTGCCACGGTTTCTAAGAATAGAAGAACTTCCAATCCAAAAGCAAACACATGGATTCACACACTGTGCACAGCTGAGGTGTGTTACAGGTTCACAAGCTGGTGAGCATTTTCCCACTATGAACCTACACTGTTCTCTGTTTCATTTATTCTATACTGCAGATGCAACTGAGCAGGGCCTTTTTCACTGATTTCAGGAGGAAAGGGGATTGCTGGATTGAGATGCTTCGTGTTTTGACCGAGCAATTGCAGAGATATCTGTACATTGCAATCGTGCCCCTATGGACCTAAGTAGATATTGGCAACCTTCAGTCTCGAAAGACTATGGTATCGCGCTCTGAAAGGTGGTTCTGGCACAGCGTCTAGTGTGGCTGAAAAGGCCAATTCGGGAGTGACAATCCCTTCCACACCGGGAGCAAGTGCAGTCTGTCCCTGGTCTGTCTCCCTGGGCCTTCCTTCTTTGCCTCTTTGCCTCAGACTGCTGGCAAAGTGTCTCTTCAAACTGGGAAAGGCCAAGCTGCACAGCCTGCCTCCAAGCGGACCACTCAGAGGCCAGGGTTTCCCACTTGTTGAGGTCCATCCCTAAGGCCTTCAGATCCCTCTTGCAGATGTCCTTGTATCGCAGCTGTGGTCTACCTGTAGGGCGCTTTCCTTGCACGAGTTCTCCATAGAGGAGATCCTTTGGGATCCGGCCATCATCCATTCTCACAACATGACCGAGCCAACACAGGCGTCTCTGTTTCAGCAGTGCATACATGCTAGGGATTCCAACATGTTCCAGGACTGTGTTGTTTGGAACTTTGTCCTGCCAGGTGATGCCGAGAATGCGCCGGAGGCAGCGCATGTGGAAAGCGTTCAGTTTCCTCTCCTGCTGTGAGCGGAGAGTCCATGACTCGCTGCAGTACAGAAGTGTACTCAGGACGCAAGCTCTGTAGACCTGGATCTTGGTATGTTCTGTCAGCTTCTTGTTGGACCAGACTCTCTTTGTGAGTCTGGAAAACGTGGTAGCTGCTTTACCGATGCGCTTGTTTAGCTCAGTATCGAGAGAAAGAGTGTCGGAGATCGTTGAGCCAAGGTACACAAAGTCATGGACAACCTCCAGTTCATGTGCAGAGATTGTAATGCAGGGAGGTGAGTCCACATCCTGAACCATGACCTGTGTTTTCTTTAGGCTGATCGTCAGTCCAAAATCTTGGCAGGCCTTGCTAACAGGATCCATGAGCTCCTAGAGATCTTTGGCAGAGTGGGTAGTGACAGCTGCATCGTCAGCAAAGAGGAAGTCACGCAGACATTTCAGCTGGACTTTGGACTTTGCTCTCAGTCTGGAGAGGTTGAAGAGCTTTCCATCTGATCTGGTCCGGAGATAGATGCCTTCTGTTGCAGTTCCAAAGGCCTGCTTCAGCAGGTCAGCAAAGAAAATTCCAAACAAGGTTGGTGCAAGAACACAGCCCTGCTTCACGCCGCTTCGGATGTCAAAGGGGTCTGATGTGGAGCCATCGAAGACAACAGTGCCCTTCATGTCCTTGTGGAAGGATCTGATGATGCTGAGGAGCCTGGGTGGACATCCGATCTTGGGGAGAATATTGAAGAGGCCATCCCTGCTGACCAGGTCGAAAGCCTTCATGAGATCTACGAAGGCTATAAAGAGTGGCTGTCGTTGTTCCCTGCATTTCTCCTGCAGTTGTCTAAGGGAGAATACTATATCAGTGGTGGACCTGCTGGCTCGGAATCCACACTGTGATTCTGGATAAATGCTCTCTGCAAGTACCTGGAGCCTCCTTAGTGCAACTCGGGCAAACAACTTTCCTACAACGCTAAGGAGAGAGATGCCACGGTAGTTGTTGCAGTCACCCCTGTCACCTTTGTTCTTGTACAGCATGATGATGTTTGCATCCCTCATGTCTTGAGGTACTTCACCTTCTCTCCAGCAGAGACAGAGGATTTCATGCAGCTCAGTAGCGATGATCTCTTTGCAGCACTTTAGGACTTCAGCAGGGATGCTGTCTTTTCCAGGTGCCTTGCCAAAGGTAAGGGAGTCCAGGGCCATGTGAAGTTCTTCTAGGGTTGGTTCACTGTCAAGCTCCTCCAGCAAAGGCAGGTACTCAATGTTGTTCTGCGCTTCTTCGGTGACTACATTTTCTCTGGAATATAGCTCAGAGTAGTGCTGCACCCAGCATTCCATCTGCTGCGCCCGATCCTGGATGACCTCGCCTGTGAAAGACTTCAGAGGGGCAATTTTCTTCTGTGTTGGACCTAGGGCCTGCTTGATACCATCATACATCCCCTTGATGTTGCCTGTGTCAGCTGCTACCTGTATCTGGGAGCAGAGCTGAAGCCAGTAGTCATTAGCACATCTCCTGGCAGTCTGCTAGACTTTGCTGCGAGCAGTTCGGAGGACCTGCAGGTTGCGCTCACTGGGACAGGCCTTGTATGCTGCTTGAGCTCTCCTCTTTTCCTCAATGACTGGTGTCAGCTCCTCAGAGTGGGCTTCAAACCAGTCTGCCGTCTTGTTTGTCTTCTTGCCAAATATGGACAAGGCGGTGTTGTAAACGGCATTCTTGAAATGTTCCCATCTGTTGGATGCGTTTGCATCGACCGGGCCTGGAAGAGATTCCTCAAGCGCTCGTGCAAATTCCTCCACTTTTCTCTGATCCCGGGTCTTGCTGGTATCAATGCAAGGTCTTCCTTCCTTTTTCATGTGATACAGTTGCTTTGTTTGCAATTTCACTCTGCTGCACACCAGGGAGTGGTCAGTGTCACAGGCAGCACTCTGATAGCTGCGTGTGATCTTGATGCTGGGAAGGCTGGAGCGTCTGGTGAGAATCAGGTTGAGCTGGTGCCAGTGCTTTGATCTTGGGTGTCTCCAAGAGACTCTATGTTGGGGCTTCGTGTTGAAGAACGTATTGCTGACACAGAGACCATGATGACAGCAAAACTCTAGCAGGCGTTGGCCATTCTCGTTTATCTTCCCAATGCCGAACTGACCTAAGCAAGTGGGCCACGAACTGTGATCAGCACCAACTCTAGCATTGAAATCGCCGAGGATGAACAATGGCTCTTTTACGGGGATCTTCTTGACAGTGGTGGCCAGGTCATCATAGAATTTATCTTTGGCTTCTGCTGGAGACGACAAAGTCGGTGCATAAGCACTGATGAGAGTGACAGGTCCTGCTGATGACTGAAGCTGCAGGGACAAAATTCTTTCACTTCCCACAGTAGGTGGGATGATGGACTTCAGCAGGGAATTTCTGACTGCAAAGCCAACACCATGTTCCCTGGTTTCGTTTGGTGGTTTTCTCTCCTTGACAGATCCAGAATCTGGCAGCCTCGTCTCTCGAAGGGCGACGATGTCCATCTCTGCTCAGCTCCACGTCAATGACAGCTGTTTTGCGTGTGTCGTCTATTTCTTGCAGGTCATCTGAGAAGCCAGGTGTCATTGTCCTAACGTTCCAGGTGCCCAGCTTTAGGGCAGGAGTTTTCTGTTTTCTGTTGCATGGTGCAGAGTTGTCGATCCGCTTGTCGGTTTTCACCCTAAACCCCACGCACCCCGTGAGGTTAACGGACCGTGGCGAGGCAACACCTTACTGACTGGGGACTGCCCAGCTTAAGGCGGGCGGTAGCTGCCCAATGAGATGCAATGATCTCTCCCACCATCGGAAGCAGCCCCTGGCATCACACTCTACGCCAATCGAGCGAAGACTTATAACCGGTAAACTGCTGCTTCCCGTGTTGTGCCGACGCCGTATGGCGAAGTTGGAGTGTCCTCTCCAAAGCGCGAAGCCTGGGTAAAGAAGGCATGGAGGATAGGCTGTTACCCATGCAGCAAATCCCCCCTCTCCACGTCGCTGGAATGGTCCAATGGAAAGGCAGAAGCCAATACGGTTGGTTCCAGCGGCGTCGCAGGAGTTGCCAGAACGTGACTGTGTTCAGCCACAAACTGCCTCAGGGACTCAGGCTCCGGATTTTGCCTCGAGGTTGACTCCTGAAGCCTTTTCCACAACTGGATATAGCCACAAGGCAGTGGAGGTTTGGGATCAGAGTTTTCCTTCTCCTAGATGAGCTGCCTTCCCCCCCTCCCACCCCGGATCCTCCGTTGCACTCACACATCACTCTTTCCAATTTCCAGGAACCCACAATGCCCTCCCCCCCTGCATCTTCCGTTTCACTCACACATCACTCTTTCCAATTTCCAGGTACCCACAATGCCCTTCCCCCCCCCCCCGCACCTTCTGTTTCACTCACACATCACTTTTTCCTAAGTGGTGAACAAGGAAACTGCAACCAAGAATATGTCTAGCTAGGGGTAAGTATAGGTATGAAGTGTTAGGATTTTGTTTCACTTGCATGTAATTCTAAGAGCTGGTTTTCTCTAAATTTGAGATGTGGTTTTGTCTAATTTTGATTGCTTATTTTTTACTGCATGCTATGGGAGGGGAGCAGGGAATGATCAGATCACACAGTAGAGATAAGTAAAAACCTTTGTTACTTTCCTTCCTGTAAGCCACCTGGCTTCCAATGGGTCTCCTCGGACCTATTTAGCTGGCCATGGAGACTTGGGGTCGTTCAGGGAAGATAAGAGCGATAGGATCTCAGTGTGCCTGGTTACCGACACGGTCCTCTGCCTTCCACCCCCATAGTGGTCCCACTTTGGGCCAGAATTGTCCAATTCTCCCTTGAATTGCACCTCCCTCTGACCTACCCTGTTAGAGTAGGTATCTGCAAGCCACTGTTGCATACATGGTGCCTCCAGCCTTTTGCGCTGGTTGCCCTGGCACTTACAATAGTAGTGCAGCTTTTCTGCCAGCAGACCAGGATGTAAGGTATTGGATTGCAAGATCCACCACCATAAGCCCTGGATAAGACTGGGCTGTCAGATGCAGAAAAAGACAACCTGAAATGATCAAGGAGCTAAAGTACCTTTCATGTGAAGAAAGGCTAAAGGCTTCTAGAGGGTTTGTTTAGAACGTCTAGAGGAGAAATATTTGCTTATAAAATTGTGACTAGTGTGGAAACCATGAAGAGAATAAAATTCTCCTCCCACTCTCATAATACTAAAATTCAGGGACACCTAATGAAACTTTCTCTGAATCGGTTTTGTTCTGACAGACAAAAGGAAAGACTTTTTCACACAACGCATAATTAACTCATGAGCTTCATTGTCACAACATGTGGTAATGGCCTCTTTTTTAGATATCTTTAACAAGTGCTTAGACAAATTCGTGGAGGACAAGACTAGCTATGACTATTAGCCACAATAACTTCAATGAAACCTCCCAGCAGTGAGAGTTTTGTCCACATGATAGGACAGAAATTTCATAGTATCACAGTAGAGAAAGCGTACAAGGTGTAATGATGGCCACTACCATATATGGCATCAATGTGGGTTTAGGCAAATTCATGTCGGGCAAATCTATCAGTGGCTATTAGTCATGATGGTTGCATGGAACCTCCAGGTTCAGAGGAAGGCAGTATGTGTCTGAATGGCAGTTTTATTTATTTTATTTTTATTTTAAGAAATTTATACCCCACTTTTTCCATGCCTAAGCAAATGCCCAAAGCAGCTTACAAAGCTTTATAGTCAAGTACAGAGTATCACAACAAGAAAAGCATCAAACAAGGCAGTAGAACATAATTTTTTTAACATTACATGGTGAAAAACAAATATCAAACACAGCAAAGTTTAAGAGAAAAAGGAAAAAAAATCTCATTGAGCCAGTGGGGAACAGATGAGTCCAGGGTTACAACAGTATCAGGTCACAACAGTATGTCAGAGGCACAGAGAGCAAATATCTGCTCAGTAGCCAAATGCCAGAGGAAACAGGTGTGTTTTGAGCCCTGGCCAAAAACTCATGTTTTTTATCCCCAGTTCCTGGGAAGCAGGAGGGAGAAAGGGCTGTTTGCCTGCACATCCTGCTTGTGGGCTTTCAAATGCATTAGGCTGACCACTGTGTCAGACCTTTGGTCCGATCCAGCACAGCTATTCTGTTTTGTTTATATCTCTGTCTACCCAATAGTGGGGGACAAGCAAAGTGGGAGGGCTGTTGCCTTCATGCAGTGCCTGTGAACTCCCAGAAACATTTTTCTAAACAGGATGTAAACATCTCTGTAAACACTCTGTAAACAGGATGCTGGATTAGATAGACCTTTGGTCTGATTCGGCAGAGCCCTTCTGATGGCTTTTAACCTTGCTTTATTTTTCTCCCAGTTGTGTTTTGTGAGATGCTGTGATGATGAGATGAAATGGATCTGTGAGCTGGTCCTAATTATCAGAGATGATGATTATTGCACAACTTAGAATGTGTTCTCTTCCTCTCTGCCCACTTCCGAAGCATGTCAGCAAGTGCCAATGTGTTGACTTTTCCTGCCATTATTTTGCCTCCCTTTAATGCGGTGAATTGGATTTAAAAGTGCACTTTGAGGCATTGCTCTGGCGTGTCAACCCCTTTCCACCAACCATCTGCCATTAGGGCACTGATGCTTATTAGCTGCTTCTGAGCACTCAGGAAGGTGAGTCACCTTGCAGTTAGACCCTTTAATTAATTGATGGCTACTTACCTTCCATTATCAAATTGCTCTGCGTTGAAGACTGAGCTTCCTCCTTCTCAGGCCCTTTTGGATTGTAAAGTGCATTTATTGTGGTATATGATGCCATGTTTATGTAGCCAAAAGAGAGCACCATACACCCCAGGAAACTGACAGCTTCTGACATTTACTGGATTATTTCTAGTTCAGTAAGCAAAATATTCTCTCACTCCTGGAACAAATTTTGAAGATCTTAGATTGTCAGATTTTTTATCTGGCAGGGCTCCTATGCATTTAACAGTGACACGACCATGGTGCCCAGGACAATTAGGTCCCAGTCAAGTGCATCCCAGTATTGGACATTTGTGCCCAGTCTTTTTGCATCCCAGACATGTGTGTCCCACTATCTGTATCTTTATATTAGATGTACATTTACTTTTAAAACACAATGGTAGAATTAGGGCTGGGATAAGACGCTTAAGATATATAACATGGGGTTTGTTGCCCATAGTTGGTTGCCTAGTTATAGTGGGATGCAAATAACTGAGATGAAAAAAGCGGATATGAATGTCCAGGGACGCCAATTAGCAGGATGCATTTGACCAGTACACAATGATCCAGGATGCAAATACCCTAGTACTGCCTGTAATAGTTACATGACAAGCAGAAATTCTACAAGCGACTCTACTGGCAGCAGGCAGGTGCAAAAGTGGGGAAAGTTGCACTTTCTGATTGTTATGAAGCTGTTAAAGTTTCAAGACGTTCAGCAGGGAAAAAAATGGAAATGCACTACTTGGCAATCAAGTCGAAGCATTAACCCAACATTTAAGAATTCAATATGAAAATAGCCTTTTTTGCTGCTGTGCACAATCTATTCTGCATCATCGGCAGGGTCAAGAAGCTATTCAAGACACTGAAATTCTGCCTCTCATCACTAGAAATCTTGTTCCAGTCCCCCTTTGGCCTCTATCAGGCCCATCCATTTTCAAGCATATCTCATCCATAACTATAAAGGCTAGATTCTATCTGCAAGATTGTACAGGATGAGTCTCATTATTCACAAGGGTTCTGTTCCCAGAGGCCACGCGGATGGCAAAAAACACACTAAAGCAAATCAATTTAAAAAACAAAGTCCCTTTGCTCAGGTGATTGAAAAACAGCCTTATTGGCCTTTTGTAATGCACACAGAGGCAATCAGTCTCTCTCCTGGAGCTTAGGCTTCACTAGGAGGCAGCAATCCCTCCCTTCACCAGGAGCTGCAGTGAGGGGGAAAGAATGGAAGAGATGATAATCAGTGCCATTTAGTCTTCTTTCACATGCTCAGGGGAAAGGGAGGGGTTTGCCTTGTGCCTGGAGAGAGACTGATTGATGGATTGTCAGCTAGCTGCCCTCTCTTGCATTAATGAGGCTATTGTGAAAGGACTGTTTTCCTTTAATTTAAAGGGTACTTCTCATCACCTGTGGATAATTAGGTTATACCTGTAATCACTTGCATTTCTGTCTCTCTACAGTAAAAGTAGTTTTTAAAACTGTGATTTTTAAAGAGATGCGGTTTTCCCCTTCTCCAGGGATCAGCACATTCCTTCTCAATTGCAGTGGCCGTTCGTGTTGAGTCAAATCCGTGTATAAAAAAATCAGTGTATAACAAGGTTGGACCTGTACTTTAAATAAATGAGAGATGAGATTCTAAGAAATGTTTTGGGGGTTTTTAAAAAAACATCCTGTGATTGCCTGATGTGTGGTGAGTCTGGAGTCCTGCTGACTCCAGACTCACCTGGCCTGGACGCCTGCTGACTCCAGACGGCATCTGGCCTGGACACCTTTAAAAGGGGATTGGACAAGTTTCTGGAGGAAAAATCCATTACGGGGTACAAGCCATGATGTGTATGCGCAACCTCCTGATTTTAGAAATGGGCTATGCCAGAAGGCCAGATGCAAGGGAGGGCACCAGAATGAGGTCTCTTGTTATCTGGTGTGCTCCCTGGGGCATTTGGTGGTCCGCTGTGAGATACAGGACTAGATGAGCCTATGGCCTGATCCAGTGGGGCTGTTCTTATGTTCTTATGCTCACTATAGCAAGTTCATGAGGGATTGGGATGAGAGGGAGAGGAATAGGTTGAGAAGCTGCCACACTATCATTTCCCTTTACTATAATGAATGGAAAGGTATTTATTTATTTATGCCCCCACTTCTCCACCCCACTTAGGGGCCCTCAAGGCAGCTTACAAAATGATATCTCAATACAATAATGAATAAAACAATACTAAAACGTTAATGTAAAAACAATAAGGCACAATGTGCTCCATTGGATCACGATATAGGATATGAATATAAGGGGACTCTCCAGTCTGCAACAGGATACTGTAGTCAAACACGTTATTGTGTACCTTGTGCTCAGGGCTGGCCCAAGACCTCCTGATGCTTGAGGCAGCATTCCAAATGCTGTCCCCCATGCCTGACGATGTGCCAGCCTCCCCCCCCCCTTAATTCTCCAACAGTCTAGCTCAGCACTCTCTTCCCCTACAAATTCTTCCTCTCTGTCCCCTTCTTCCTTTTCCAATTGGAAGGAGAAAGAAGACAAGTGGATGCAAGTAGCTAGACAGGGATGGGAACCCACAGCAATCTGCTATCAGTGACTGCTTTAGTTGGCCTAAGTAGATGGGCTGGCCCTGCTTGCACTAGGCCCTACTCCCTAGGACCATTCTACAGGGCAATCTTTCTGATTGCAGTCTTATAAGATTTTGCTTACTAGGTGTCTTTCTCACTTTAGAGCCAACTTAGATGTTAACCCCTCATTGCCACTTGTGCCACAGTCTGAATCAGGGAAACCCATAACTGCTTTTGGTTTAAAAAAAAGATGTGGGGAATCCCAAACTGAGCATTCACTCATGTGTGTAATGTAAATGTTAGCTTTGGCCCTTAGGGCCCAATCCTATCCAATTTTCCAGTGCTGGTGCTGTTGTGCCAGTAGGGTGTGCACTGCATCTTGTGGTGGAGGGGCAGTCACTGGGGCCTTCTTAAGGTATGGGAACATGTGTTCCCTTTCCATGGGGCTGCACTGTGGCTTCTCTGGAGCTGGAAAGTTGGATAGGATTGGGCCCTTAGTTGTTTAAAGGAATGAAATAATTCCTGGTAGGGAAATTTGATACATAGCCCAGTCCTATGATTGTCTACTCAGAAGTAAGTTTCATGGGACTTACTCCCAGGTAAGTATCTCTAGCAACTGCAGCCTTACTTCCTTTGACATAAGAAAGGCATTGCTGCCTTGGCTGGTGAAAATGCAGCTGTCATCCTGAGGCTAAGCATAACTTGACAGCCCAGGTGAAACTGGACAAAAGTGACAACCATTTCTTTGGATGAGAGATGATGAATGTCATAAAAGTTCAGCCATCAAGGTATCCTGTATTATATTTCCTTGAGAAAAAAAAAATGATTATCCAACTTACATTAACGCCCTAAGTCTGTAGCATTGATACAGACTACCTTTGACGACACATCTCACCAGCTTTCCATAAACATTTTGAATGGAAGAGTGAGTGCTTCCCTTCAAAATATTTCAGCAGCCCAAGAGTACCTTGGAATTATTGCATGGCCAGGCTTGCCTTGAAGGTATCAGTGCTTGCACCTGGTAGTATCAGAGGGAGGTACACTGCAAGTTCCACCCCATCAGCATGGGACCAGTAGCCATTGCCAGCTCCTAGACTTGGCTCCCTCGCTGACCATCATGCATGGCATTTTTTTTAACATTTGAGCAAGAGTTGAACTGCCAGGTGTCAGATACTGTCAGCTCCAAAAGCTGTCAGGTTATCAGTATCAAAGGCTTAATATTGAAATCAAATATCATTGGAGATCAAAAGCATTTATCAAACATTTGGTAAATATTCAGACAATGTTAGTACTTGGATGGGAGACCGCCAGGGAATACCGGGTGCTGTAGGCTTATACCATAGTCTTTCGAGACTGAAGGTTGCCAACCATTTTTACATGCAGAAATTTAGTAAGGGACAGTTTTTATGGCACAGGGGGCAGTGATTTGGATAATCTCTTACATTTCCTTGTAACAGGCTACTAACAAAAGGACATATATTAAAGCAGTGGTTCTCAAACTTTTTCACCTAGGACCCACTTTGTAGAATGACAATCTGTTGGGAACCACCGGGAGTGATGTTATTAACCTGGAAGTGATGTCATGGCTGGAAGTGACATTATCAAGCAGAAAAAAATGGTTAACAATCCTAGGCTACAATCCTACTGACACTTACCCAGGAGTAAGCAACACTGACTATTATTGTTAAAAGCATATATATTGTAGCCTGTTTAAAGTACAGATCTTCCCAAATGCAGTCACATACCACATTGCCAACAAGGCTAATATACTCAAAATAAAATACTGAAGTGAATGGGGACCCACCTGAAATTTGCTCACAACCCACCTAGTGGGTTTGAGAAACAGCATACTAAAGTATTGGCAACCCTAACATCCAGTGAAGATTCAAAAGAATTTGCAAAGGAGAATTTGGGGAGCAAATTTAATTACAGTCATGCATCCCACTTTAGAAAATGGGTTCCTTACAGTGCAATCCTAGGCATGTCTACTCAAAAGTCAGTTCTACTGAGTACAGTGGGAATTACTCCCAGGTAAGTGTGCATAGGATCTGAGCCCTAGTCTGAGTGCATTGCACTGATCCTGAATCTTATTCTCCAAACAAATGCATTGCATGAACTCAATTAATGCTATTGGCTCCAGGGATAGGAGAAAGGCTGACAATGTCAAACCAGTGTCTATCCCCAATTCAGAGTACGGTGGGATTGCAGATTAGACTGAAGAAACAGAAGTGGATGTTGAAACACCTTCCTTTCTCCCCTACAAACTGTCAGTTGGTTTAACCTCAGTGGTGAGAAACAAATTACAGTAAAACTGGTTAATTCATTTTAAACAGCAGAGGCCAAGAAAATATTTACCCTCCTTTATTTTCACTCAGCTCTCTGCTTTGTGAATTGCAGAGACAGGGGTGGCAACCCGCAAAGAGAGGTGTGTTTGAATATCAGCCAAATTCTAATTGAATGGATTCCCTTGTGTGGCTTCAATTGGATATGCTTGTCTTCTCTGAAACTGCTGGGGTTTGCTGCCATGTGTTGTTAAGCAATTACCCATGTTTGGCATCAATGAAGGTGAAGCGATTTCTTCTTGCATTTTACATTATATATTACATGTGGGATTGTTTTTAGCCATGCATGGGACAAGCATGTGAATTGTGAAATTTGTGAACTGCCATGCAGTGGAAACTTTTGGAAATTGCACCCACAATTTCTGTTCTCACAGTGGGTTTGCAAGTGTTGGTTTTTGTTAAATAGTTGTAAAATATGCAGGTGGCATTGTATAATTTGTCATAGGCTTGCTGCCCAAATGTGTAGAAAATTGAATTCAGGTCAAATACTGAGATTCTGTTACTTCTGAATCTAGATCCAAACATTCTGATGTCATGATATGATGTCGATGGAGAAGGAGACAGTGCCTGCCAAGCAGGATAAGGGAGGGAGACCCCATCAGGCCCTATAGCTGATCCCTTTGCACACACACCACAGTTTGCTTATATCATGCCCTACATTTTTTGAGGCTGAGACAATCAAAGAGGTTCCAGCTCTGGAGATTCCAGGCTCATATGAAGGCCTGAATTAACATCCCAAGGTGCATTCTCTGCTGGGGGCAGGGTGAGATACTAGGCTATTTTCAGATGATTTTTTTCTTAGCAATTATATTTAGTCCCAAAGTCATAATGATTAAGTTCAGGTATACTGTGAAACCACACCTGTTTTTTTTTTAATTTATACACATGGCTTCTTGATAGATACTTTGCACCTGCATTAAACTAGTAAATAATTTGGCTGACTTACATGATACAGTTGACTATCTCAGCACCTTCCCAGAGTGTGACTCACCACTCTTACCTTTCCTTAGTTCCAGATGTTATAGCAATTCTTTTCTTTCCCAAACTTCTGGCTTTCTGTGTCTTGCAGGCAGGATGGTTGATAAAGCAGCCCTTGGCTCCAGCTGAACAAATTAAGGTCAGTGGATGTGATATTGCTTTCTCATTTACTGCAGTTTTTCCCCTTCCTCATCGGCCTGGACATAACTGTAATTTGCGAGAACAATTTGCCAGAGAACTCTGCATGATCATCCAAAACTATGAGGCTTAAAGTGAAGGAACAGTGACAACGAGCTGATTTGATTTGACAATTCTTTCTGTACATGTGTTGGACAACAGGAAGAAAAGGATGGAGTTTATAGTCCCCATTATATTCTCTTCCCCCCCCCCCTTTCTTTGGTGTAACAGATGAAAACTGGGGGGATCAATACCATAAGAAATAGTGTGCCACTCCACAGAGCAGATGTTCATTCATCCCTATTTTGTCACTTATTTATGGAGATTCATATACACTAGCTTGAAAGAACTCCTTTTGTACATGTGCTGTAAGTGTCCTTCATATCACTTTTATAAAAATCTGAATTAATTCTAAACACTACACACACATGCCAGCACAACACTAATTTGTAACATGTGTGTGGTCCCTAGGGATGCTGCAACATTCTGCTACAATTGGTATTTAGCTACGATTCCTAGATTTCAGGTGGCCCAGTTCCAGATTAGATACAGGATGAACTCATTGCTGGAGGGTTCTGGTTTTGTCCAGAGGTAATACGTAAGGCCTAGGTGAAACATTGTCTAGCCTAGGGACATCTCAAGTCTTAACTAAGCCTCAGCATTTTGTGAAGGTACTGAACATTTCATACAGATAAGAAAAAGAGACCCTGTTGTATAAATCAGCATTTCCCAAACTGTAGGTCATGACCCCATATGCATTGGGCCCAATGCAATACTTCTGGAAAAGCTGGAATGCTTTTCTTGGTAGGCTCCAGAGGCCTCTTCTGGTCTCTTCTGCAGGCCATTCTGAGGCCTGTGGAGGCCAATAGAGTGGTCACAGTCTTGGTGTGAACTGGAAGAGGTCTACAGAGCCTCCCAATAAGGCATTCAAAATGTTGCAAGGTTGAAAGAAAGCAACTCAAAAGACTCGGTACTCAGGAGTGAAAGTTTGCAGGCTTTTATTTCATTGCCTGCAATGGGCACCCACAGGACTACTGTCCAAAGCGTGGGAGCAAATCTCAATGGTGTCCTGACCAATTTATACAATTTCTGGTTCTTTGTCTCAAATCTAGATATCCCATTGGCTGAAATTTCACATCAGAGATGGGGCAAACACCTAATAGGTTACAGATAAGGTATAATTTGCATTACAGGTGAAGTTTCACCTTAAAACCTAATACCATTTATCCAGGGCTGAATAACACAGTCATAATTTAAGCCAATTATACAGATTGTTTTGACAAGTTTAGAATAACATCATTAGTACAGAAGACTCAGGCTGTCTCTACCTAGCACATCCTTATCTGCATTCCTTTCCTATGTGCTCTTATAAACATCGAGAAACCTTGAGAGGCTCTCTGCAAAGCTAAGGCTTTTGGTCTTTAAGAGTCTTAAAAGTTTTACTAAAACCAAGCAGCCTTTTTAGTCTCCAATGGCCTGCTTCTATGATTATTATATGATTATTATGTCCCTTTATATGTGGGTTACAGTTTACTTTGTCTCAATATTGCATGTGTGTGCTTTTTGCTCTAAAAGTGTAAAAGCATAAAGGTTACAGAGTTTTCCTGATGGATGCAGGTGTGTTTTAACTTTTGCCAAGGCATGAATGCTTATCTCCAGCAGTTGCCTGGTACTGTTATCTTTTGGCCTTCCACACCTGTTGCTTTAACATAAACACTGTGGGGCCCAGTTTGCAAAGTCAAGGTTTTCTGTAACACAGCAAAGCAGCTTTTGTTTCCTTTTAGAGCAGCCTATAATTCTTTGCTTTTGTGACCGCTGTGGCCTTTACATATGGGTTACAGTTTGGGGGCAAGGGCTACCGTGTGTTATAAGAACACTGTGATGCAATCCGCCACAGAGAATGAGGTGGGTCACGGAGCTGAAAAGTTTGGGAACCACTGGTAACCACAGTTTTTGAAAGACACAAAAACACATAGTCTTAACTACTACGTAAACTAACTGGAAATACAGCCATAGGTATGACACCCACATAGGCAGATCTGGACACCAGGGTTGAGCATATAGGAATGTTTGGTAGTTTGGAGGAGTGCCCATAATGTTTACAACCAGGTATCTGAAGAACTGCCTCCTGTCATAAGAAGAAGAAGAAAATATTTCTTAACCCAGTGTTTAATTAGTTTGTGGAATCTTTGCCACAGGAAGTAGGGTGGCATCTTGCCTGGATGCCTTTAAGAGGGGATTGGACAAATTTCTGGAGGAAAAGTTCATCATGGGTTACAAGTCATAGTAGGTATGTGCAAGCTCTTGGTTTTAGAGGCAGGCTGCCTCTGATTGCCAGATGCAGGGGAGGGCACCAGGATGCAGGTTGTGTCTGTTGTCTTGTGTGCTCCCTGAAGCCTTTGGTGGGCCACTGTGAGATGCAGGAAACTGGGCTAGATGGGCCTTTGGCCTGATCCAGCGGGGCTCTTCTTATGTTCTTATGTTAACCTGCCTGTGCCCCAAGACCATCAAAATGGACCCTGTTCTGTATCCTATCAATTTCTGTGGCCATTCAGTGGATATGTGAGACAGGGCATTCTCTATTGCTCTGCCCCACTGCCCCTCCCACTCTCCAGTGTTTTAGCTCAGCACTCTCCTCCCCTCCACACTTTCTCTTCCGTTCTGTTCCCCTCTTCTAATCCAGGGAGTAGGAGAAGGAGGAGCAGTAAAGACAAGTTGACTGAGATGGGCGCCCCCCCTCCAGCAATGTGCTGCCTGAGCTAACCACTTCAGTCGGCCTCATGGATGTGCCAACCCATTGTGAACTAAATAGCACATAACAATCTTTAAACTGGGACTTTTTGTACTAAGAACATAATGCAGTCAGGACAAGCATTTACTGATGATCTGGATAAACCCTATAAAAACAAAATAAAACCTGTTGTGCCTGTCACCTCTTTGGTCACAGCCTGCTGTGTCCCATCTAGTATATGCACTATGTTCGCATGGTGTTGGTCAGCCAACCTCACGGCTCTTGCAGTTGCCAAGATATTATAGCCGGCTTCCCGGTCGATACTCCTCAAGCTCTATTCACACTGCTGTTAATGTTCTTCTCCTCTCACCAGCAACTTTTCTTGTTTCATTCATGATAGTGAATGAAAGCAATTAACTTATCACCGCTCACTCTTTAACAATGTGCTCTACTCTGCCTACCAGGCAGTCTCTTTCTCCTCCAAGAAGTGAACATTGGGCCAAATTGGCCTGAATGAATGAATGGACAAACAAGCAAACAAGCATTCAAGTGGGCATGCGTTTGGAGTCACTGGTCCTGTGTGATTTTCAATACTGGACCCAAGGCAGATGCAGTCTCAGCTTTTGCTAATGCGCATCTTGACACCAAGTCCTTCTTTGCCTAGAATTTATCTCAAGATGGCAACATAACAATTGCAGGAAGATGATTGTTCATCTGGAGGGCAAGTTTTATGAGCGGCAAATCACCCTGGGTTCCATTTGGGGTGATGGATGATTGCCATTACCTGAGGTTCAGTTCATTTTGTCAGTGCACTTGCTGTGTTTGCAGTGTTATTTCAGCCATCGTCATTCATAATAACCTTTGGTGCAATGTTACAAATGCACCAAGTTTTGTATACATGTACCAAACTGTTCTCTTCTATTACATGGTGGATAATCCTTCTGCTCCCTGTATTGCACAAATCAAATGCAGAAATCCTCCTTCTTCTGCATTTCATGCAGCCAAATTATCTTGCCCACCCTTCTCCTGTGTCTTCCAAGTGCTCAGGAGTCCCATAACACAACCACCCCTCTGTCCTTGACTCAGTAATCCATCAGTATTCCATATTCTGCTGACCCGGGTTACTCACTGAGATCTTTCACATCCCTTTCCTTCATATCCATTACTAATGTTTTCCCACAACACCAAACCTAGCTCTGCCTTTCTCTTTTTATTTCACATGGTGAGTTATATCATCTCATGAGTTATGTAATTATAGCTCTTTTCATCCCAAGATAAGAGTCCTTGCTGTGAGAACACAATTTTTCCCCAAGACATAGTATCTTCCTTACATCCTTTCCATATGATGATTGCCTTTTTGAAACCTTACCATCAGACAATTTTAAGCAATAATTCCCCAGAGAAGGGGAGCTGAATCACTACTCAGTAGTCACCCTGCTTGAAGCTCTGCCTAAAGTCATGGGCAGCCCAATCCTTACTTGACCTGGAGCAGGTAGGCCTGCACCACACCCTAGGCAAGATTGGTGCGAATGCAGCTCAGCCTGGGGCAAGGAGATCGCTTCCCCTTACCCTGGGTAAAGCTGCAGAAGCTCCAATGGGGCTACTTGGATCTGCACCACCTAAAGAGTTCTAATTGCGCCCTAATTCAGTAATTTCCAGCTTTTTCTTTGTTACATCTTGTCTTATGTTGTAGTACACAAGAACAGTGTCCTACTCCACAGACCACTGGGGCTCCTTTTGAAAAGCGAAGTACCGTGAAGGCAATCCAAGACTGCCCTCCTTACAGAAATGGGGGGTGGGGGAGAATAATCTGCATAGGTAACAAGCCTTGGGCAAACAGAGGACTCCTCGTTATTTTACAGGGAAAGTCTAGGCTCAGATGTGCGTATATAAAACACATTAATAATTTCGCCCTTTCTCTCCACATTTACCAAATTGATTTTTCAACTGCTAGCAGTCATATTGTAATAAATATAGTTGGAAATCCATTGCACGTAATAGTTTATGAACTGTGAGTTGTAATTCAGCCAGAGCCTGGGTGGCTTCTCTCTTCCTCCCCCCACACTATCAACCTACTGCCTCCTTTCCTTTAGCCTGCAAGCCTGCAGAATTCTCCAGTGAAGTAATAAATTGGGAATAACAGAAGCTCTACTAACTAAATTTCCCTTGTCAACTTTAAGATTTCACGTTGTGTTTTAAGTTATTGCAAATATCACAGAGTAAAGAGCAAGGAAAACACATTATATATTATTTCCTGCATGGAAAAGGTCTTTGTTATTGGATCATCTCTGGTGAAAGCCTTCCAGAAAATGCCGTTTCCATCATTACCACCGCTACTAGTGTCTTCTATGGACAGGATTCCATTGGAAAGAGAGGATGATGGGATCCTGTTCATGAATTAGAACAAACCAGAACCAGTGCCAAGCCCTGGGGCACCACTGAGTTTGCACCACCCTGTGCAAATGCACTTCTCCCCAATTTGCCCTGCCTAATGTCACCCCAGCTTATCTCCCCCTCAGATTTCCTCCATCTGGTTCATCCCCCCTAGATAAGCCTCAGTGTCCTCTACCTGGCTTGTCCTGCCTCCAAGCTTACTAGACAAGCAGGCCTTTGTGGCAGGAGGAGGGCATTAATGGCTGAGGGGGGCCAATTCCTCCCCGTTTCATCCTGACTTGCCTCCAAGAGTAAAGGTTCTACCACAAAGAAGCACCCTGGCTACATTGATCTCTGGGGCAGAAAGGGAGGAAGAAGTGCCCACTCCAGATTCTCCCAGGAGGCAGAGGTCCCACCTTTGCAGAGTATCTAGCCATATTGACTTTGGAGTGGGAGGGTGGGAAGGAGAAAGTGGCAAAGGGGGATCCATGGGCAGCTATAGGACTCATAGCAGCCTTGATGTTCGCTTATGAAAATCTAGCATCACACATAAAGTTTAGAAAACGTAGAGTAACTGAGGGAGTCTAAGTTTTCATGACTGAATTGGAAGGCTGCCTGAAGCGACAACTTTTGCAGTGAAAACTGGAGTGCATCAGCCAGGGCCTTTGGGAATCATGGATCCACAGCATGTACCTTGGTATGCCTGTCCTCTGAAACTGCCCCAAAAACAAACACCAGCGTAGTTATTGCTGATTTGACTTTCCAAGAGGAAGGGCTGTGCAGTTAGTTATCTTGCCATGATGATAAAGGATCTCTAAAATATCATTGTCTTGATAAAACTGAAACTCTTTTTGTGTTTAAAGAGATAAATCAGAACTTGGTGAATGAAGAAGAGTTGTAGGAACATAATGGCAAATTTCCCAGTTCTTTTGCTTGCTGTATCATGTGGTCTCTGTAGTGGTCTGCAGTGCAGCCACTGCAGAGCAATGGGTGAGGTTGGCCAAAGGTCCAATCCAGAAGATTCATCGATCTGTCTGCCTGTAGAAAAGGAAGCAGCTCTTGTGATCAGGAATGAAACAGTCATTAAGATCAGACAAATGTCAGTGCCCAACACCAGGTGGACACTATAGCTGAAGAATCACACAGGACTGAAAGTTGAGGGACACAGTCTCAACAGAAGCAAAGACTGGGCAAAGCATACTCCGCCCAAAATATACTGGAAGCAGAGCAAAGGATAGGAACCCCCAAAACTTGAGTAGAGCAGTCAAGATCCAGACATAAAATAGGATGTGTTAACCAGTGCCAGCAGAATGGCAATATTTACAGTTGCAACCCTTGTTTGTGATTAAAGTTGGACCAGCAGTTAGGCCAGCATAAAAGTTATCAACTTACTAAGGAAATGGGAAATGAATAATCATAAATATCCCAAACATTAGGAATTTCAGGTTTAATCTCTCTGGAGAAAATATCTGCCAAAAATACCATTTCCCCCTTGACAACAGGTGCGTTGTTATGGAAAAATCTGATGTAGCATAAAGAAGGGCAGATATGTTTTATGTTTTATAAGTGTTCTGATAGTGCCTAGAGGGCATGAAGTTTGTCAGGTGGTGAAAGAACAAATCCCAGTATGCCAGTTTTACAGTGTGTTGTTAGACAAAAACATCCATGGAGGAACAAAATGTCAGGCCTTTCACCAATGCCTTTTTTGGCCCCAGTATTGGGGAAGGAGACTAACAACCCAATCCTAGGCTTGTTTACTCAGAAGCAATTCCCAATGAGTTCAATGAGATTTACTCCCAGGTAAGTTACTACTGTGTAGAATTGTAGCTGAAGTATGATGTGGTGTCAGGTGTTTGTCACGTTAGGATCTGGTAAAGGACCCATCTGGTCAGCCTGGTTCCTGAACACTCAGTACTACTGGCAATGCTCAATGTGCATTCAAGGAATGGGTGTGGATGCCACTGCTGAGACCCAGGGCAGTGGGTCCCAGGGCACCCAGCAACCTGGCATTAGCAGTGCTTAAAAATACAGGGCAAAGAACAGTGCTGGTGCATGCCCAAACACATCTGGTGTTATTCGGTGCCATTGTTCATGAAGTAATACACAGGGCTGTGTTTTGACATTCTACATTTAGTCTGCAGCATCTTCAGTTAAGGAGAAAGCAGGGTTGGGAAAGACCTTCGTCTGAGTGCCTAGATATCAGAGATCCTAAGCGGGGGCCTTAAGAGGAATCATGGACACTGAGGGAAGACCTTCAGGGTGTGCCTGTCCGAAATAATTTCTCTGCCACCACTATATGCTATCCTTTAGAGCAATTCTTGATAATTTTGCTATTAGCAGTTCCACAGTGAACCAGAAGGACTAGGAAACGAGCTGGGTGGAGGTGAGGAGAAAGGACTATCAAATGTACCCAGCAGCTGAAACTGAACAGAGAGGCTGACCATGTGGCCAACGTAATATTCCTGCGCTAGTCATAGTGAGACCAGTGAGGAGATACGTTCCCATCAAACTACAGTGCAGTTGGAGGTTGAAAGCAATATGTGGGGGGGAGGGGGAGGCATCAGGTTTCCAACCCTTTATTGCCAGCTGAGAGTCACTGGATACTGGTGGTTTTTGTTATTGTACAACAATAGCATTTGTATGTTTATAACTTATGTCTCCTTGCGCATGTTAGTAGAGAGATGATTTATACTCAGACACTGTCTCTGAGAAATGCATTAAGCTTCCTTCCTAGTACTTTGAAAATTACTGACACCTTTGGGAGTTAATTTATCAGGTTGTAAATGGAACTTAGGAGAAGCAGACGTCCTCTATTTGAATGGGAAGAGAACAACTGTGCTGTAAATATTTTTAGTAAAAATCAAGGGATTCTTTATAGAAATAGAGGCAAATACAGGTTGAGCCTCATTATTCGCGTGGGTTCTGTTCCCAGAACTCACTTGGATGTCAAAAAACACACTAAAGCAAATCCATTTAAAAAACAAAGTTCCCTTGCTCAGGTGATTAAAAAACAGCCTTGCTGACCTTTGTGATGTAAGATAAGAGTCATTAAGAAGACAATCCATCAATCAGTCCTCCTCCAAGGGCTTACAAAGGTGCTTCACTCAGCCCCTCGCTTCACCAATGCAAAGTGATCACCTTTCTTTCACATGCTCAGGGGGAAGGGAGGGGTTGCCTGGAGAGAGAAGGATTGATGGATTGTCAGCCAGCTGCTCACTCTCTCTCGTTAACGAGGCTAATGTTAAAGGACTGTCCAGTTTTTAAAACTGATTTTAAAGGGATGCATTTTTCCCCTTCTCCAGGGATCAGCACATTCCTTCTCATTTGCAGTGGCCATTTGTGCTGAATCAAATCTGTGTATAAAAAATCTGTGTATAACAAGGCTGGACCTGTATTGTAAATTTCACTTAATGGAACTTGGCACATGTAGCCAAATTGGTAAACTAACTACCAGGTGAAAAATAGGCAGAAACCATTAGAAAGGGTCATTTTTATGTATGATGAGGTCCCTTATGTATAATTTATATAAGATATGTGTATTTGTTGTGAAGGAGTTTGTAATATCATTTTGGTCTGGAAGAGCACATAGCTACATGTATTGCTTAGTCTTCCTTCTCTGTATACATTGTGAAATGTATGGTTGTATTTTAATTGTGAAATTTATAATGAAACATTAATAATTTAAAAAGTAATGTCAGGCAAGAGAAAGCAAGAGCCATAGTGCTGAGCTGCTGTTTCCTTGGCTCCAGGTCCTCTCCTGAAGAAACCCTCCCTAGACCCAATGGTTTTGGATGATTTGCGGCACCCAGTGTCCAACCTCCCATTTCTGGGCAAAGTGATCAAGCAGATGGTGTCATCTCAGCTCCAGGGAATTTTGAAATAGATTATCTGGACATCCTTCAATTTGGTTTCAAGCCAGGCTGTGGGTTGGAGATGATCTTGGTTACCTTGACTGAATACCTGCACAGAGGATTAGATGGGGGAGGGGGTTTCCCTGTTGGGTCTGCTGGACCTCTCAGTGGTTTTCAACACCATTGACTATGATACGGTTGACTGGACCAGCTGGCTGGGTTGAGGCTCGAAGGCAGGGCCTAGGAGAGGGGGGTAAAGGGGGTAATTTGTACCCAGGCCCAGGGTCAGAAAGGGGGTCGAAGAGTCAAAGGAGGGGGCCCAGAAAGTTCCTGGGAACTTACATTTTGCTATCTCACCTGAATTCGCTGCCTGTGCATGATGCTGGGGGCACAACCGTGGGCATGCAGTAGCAACATACACACCAGGCCCAGAAATGCATCCATGACCCTCCTTAACACAGTGTCAGATCTGGGAAGGAACAGGTCTGCTACTGTAGCTCTTGGGCTTATGGAACTGCTGACCATGAAGGAGCATATAGGAGCTCAGGGACACAGCTGCAGGGCTACAGCTGCTGCAGAAGTTCATATTTGGTGCAAATATGAAGATACTAGTTTTCTGCAGTGGCTTTTCTATATTTCAAAGATCTTAAAGAGACTTAGGAGTGTGTTTGGTTTCCATATTACTTTATCTAGCTGCCAGTACAGCATGGTCAGGTAGACCTGGGCTCCACATCAAGAAGCCTGGTGGATCTGGGTTCCAAAGACTATCCTGGCTGTCAGCCCCCTCACCCTGCCCTATTTTGCCCTCCCCTTCTACCTACCCCCATTGCCCTCTTTGGGAAGGGGCCCAAAAGAAACTTTGTACCCCCTGATAAAATTCCTCTCAGAGGCCCTGCTTGAAGGTACTATTTTGCAGTGGTTCTGCTTCTTGCTGGCAGATCAGACCCAATGGTGAGGCTGGCAGATGCCTGTTCAGCATCCTGGTTACTAACTTGTAGGTGCCACAAGGATCCATTCTGTTTGTCGTGCATTCCAAGATCTACATGAAAATGCTATGGGAGGTCATTCTGAGATTTGGAGTTGAACTTCACCAATATGCAGATGATGCCCAACTCTTTCTTTTCCACCAATTTCCAAGGGGGCTGTCTTAAGTCCTGGGGCACTGCCTAGAAGTGATTGCAGCCTAGACTAGGGCTAATATACTAAAATTAAATCCTGGCAACAGAGAGGTCCTCCTGATCTGGAAAACCATGATGTAGGTACTAGATCTGCAACTTCCTCTAGATGGGATAGCACACCCTCTGAAAGACCAGTTGCACAGCCTGCGAGTCCTGGATCCACAGTTGTCTCTGGATTGCCAGGTGGCAGTTGTAGCCTGGGAAGCCTTTCCCCAGCTTTGGCTAGTGCACCAGCTGCGAACATACCTTGGTCAGTCAGATCTGGCTACCATGGTCTGCGCCCTAGTGACATCTCATATAGGGCGCAATCCTAACCCCTTATGTCAGTGCTTTCCAGCACTGGCATAGCTGCGCCAGTGGAATGTGTGCTGCATCCTGCAGTTGGGTGTCACTCACGGAGGCCTCCTCAAAGTAAGGAAATGTTTGTTCCCTTACCTCAGAGCTGCATTGCCCTTATGTCAGTGCTGGAAAGCACTGACGTAAGGGGTTAGGATTGTGCCCTTAGACTATTGTAATGCACTCTATGCAGGGCTGCCCTTGAGCATGACTGAAAGCTGTGATTAGTGCAGAATGTGGCAGCCCATCTGGTTACCAGGGCTCAGCAGGTTGACTCTACCATGCAGGTTGAGTCTAGTAGTTACACTGACTGTCCATTCAATTCCAAGCCAAATTCAAGGTGTTACTGATTACATTTAAAGCTGTATGTGGCATGGGATTGGAATATTTTAAGGACCACCTTCTCCCACAAAATCCTGCATATCCCCTACAATAATCAGATAGGGCCCTGATTAGGGTACCGTTGCCATCTGAAGCCAAGGAGATGGCGGCAAGGTGCAGGACCTTTTCTGTTGTGGCACCACATCCGTAGAATCAACATCAGAGGGTCTGAGGACAGCCGCGGTAGTTGTTGCAGTCACCACTGTCGCCTTTGTTCTTGTACAGCGTGATGATGTTTGCATCCCTCATGTCTTGAGGCACTCCACCTTCTCTCCAGCAGAGACAGAGGATTTCACGCAGCTCAGTGACAATGATCTCTTTGCAGCATTTTAGGACTTCAGCAGGGATGCTGTCTTTTCCAGGTGCCTTGCCAAAGGCAAGGGAGTCCAGGGCCACGTGAAGTTCTTCTAGGGTTGGTTCACTGTCAAGCTCCTCCAGCACAGACAGGCACTCAATGTTGTTCAGGGCTTCTTTGGTGACTACATTTTCTCGGGAATATAGCTCAGAGTAGTGCTGCACCCAGCGTTCCATCTGCTGCACCCGATCCTGGATGACCTCGCCTGCGGCAGACTTCAGAGGGACAATTTTCTTCTGTGTTGGACCTAGGGCCTGCTTGATACCATCATACATCCCCTTGATGTTGCCCATGTCACCTGCTATCTATATCTGGGAACAGAGCTGGAGCCAGTAGTCGTTAGCACATCTCCTGGCAGTCTGCTGGACTTTGCTGCGAGCAGCTCGGAGGACCTGCAGGTTGCGCTCACTGGGACAGGCCTTGTATGCTGCTTGAGCTCTCCTCTTTTCCTCAATGACTGGTGTCAACTCCTCAGAGTGGGCTTCAAACCAGTCTGCCACCTTGTTAGTCTTCTTGCCGAATATGGACAAGGTGGTGTTGTAAACGGCAATCTTGAAATGTTCCCATCTGTTGGATGCGTTTGCGTCGGCCGGGCCTGGAAGAGATTCCTCAAGCGCTCGTGCAAATTCCTCCACTTTTCTCTGATCCCGGCTCTTGCTGGTATCAATGCGAGGTCTTCCTTCCTTTTTCATGTGATACAGTCACTTTGTTTGCAGTTTCACTCTGCTGCACACCAGGGAGTGGTCAGTGTCGCAGGCAGCACCCTGATAACTGCGTGTGATCTTGATGCTGGGAAGGCTGGAGTGTCTGGTGAGAATAAGGTCGAGCTGGTGCCAGTGCTTTTATCTTGGGTGTCTCCAAGAGACTCTATGTTGGGGCTTTGTGTTGAAGAACGTGTCGCTGACACAGAGACCATGATGACAGCAAAACTCTAGCAGGCATTGGCCATTTTTGTTCATCTTCCCAGTTCTGAACTGACCTAAGCAAGTGGGCCACAAACTGTGCACGAGTTGCACTAAAGAGGCTCCAGGTACTTACAGAGAGCGTCTATTCAGAATCGCAGTGCGGATTCCGAGCCAACAGGTCCACCACTCATATGGTATTCTCCCTTAGACAACTGCAGGAGAAATGCAGGGAACAACAACAGCCACTCTTTATAGCCTTCATAGATCTCACAAAGGCTTTCAACCTGGTCAGCAGGGACGGCCTCTTCAAGATTCTCCCCAAGATCGGATGTCCACCCAGGCTCCTCAGCATCATCAGATCTTTCCATAAGGACATGAAGGGCACTGTTGTCTTCGATGGCTCCACATCAGACCCCTTTGACATCCAAAGTGGCGTGAAGCAGGGCTGTGTTCTTGTGCCAACCTTGTTTGGGATTTTCTTTGCTGTCGTGCTGATGCATGCCTTTGGAACTGCAACAGAAAGCATCTATCTCCGGACCAGATCAGACGGAAAGCTCTTCAACCTCTCCAGACTGACAGCAAAGTCCAAAGTCCAGCTGAAATGTCTGCGTGACTTCCTCTATGCCGATGATAGAGCTGTCACTACCCACTCTGCCAAAGATCTCGAGCAGCTCATGGATTGTTTTAGCAAGGCCTGCCAAGATTTTGGACTGATGATCAGCCTTAAGAAAACCAGTTCATGGTTCAGGATGTGGACTCACCTCCCTGCATTACAATCTCTGCACATGAACTGGAGGTTGTCCATGACTTTGTGTACCTTGGCTCAACAATCTCTGACACTCTTTCTCTCGATACCAAGCTAAACAAGCGCATCGGTAAAGCAGCTACCACGTTTTCCAGACTCACAAAGAGAGTCTGGTCCAACAAGAAGCTGACAGAACATACCAAGATCCAGGTCTACAGAGCTTGCGTCCTGAGTACACTTCTGTACTGCAGCGAGACATGGACTCTTTGCTCACAACAGGAGAGGAAACTGAACGCTTTCCACATGCGCTGCCTCTGGCGCATTCTCGGCATCACCTGGCAGGACAAAGTTCCTAACAACACAGTCCTGGAACGTGCTGGAATCCCTAGCACGTACGCACTGCTGAAACAGAGATGCCTGCGTTGGCTCGCTCATGTCGTGAGAATGGATGATGGCCGGATCCCAAAGGATCTCCTCTATGGAGGACTCGTGCAAGGAAAGCGCCCTACAGGTAGACCACAGCTGCGATACAAGGACATCTGCAAGAGAGTTCTGAAGGCCTTAGGACTGGACCTCAACAAGTGGGAAACCCTGGCCTCTGAGCGGCCTGCTTGGAGGCAGGCTGTGCAGCATGGCCTTTCCCAGTTTGAAGAGACACTTGGCCAACAGACTGAGGCAAAGAGGCAAAGAAGGAAGGCCCATAGCCAAGGAAACAGACCAGAGACAGACTGCACTTGCTCCCTGTGTGGAAGGGATTGTCACTCCCGAATTGGTCTTTTCAGCCACGCTAGACGCTGTTCCAGTACCACCATTCAGAGCGCGATACCATAGTCTCTCGAGACTGAAGGTTGCCAACTACACATTGTTTTTAATTCTCTTATCGCATGGTACTTTTGTTTTTAATTATTTTATTGTACACCGCTTGAAGCTTTGGCAAAAGTGGTATATAACTCTTTTAACAAATAAAAATAAAATAATATAAACATATGCAGACATTCTTAGTGCCAGCCTAGAACTCTTGCATCCCCAAGCTGTCATGCTTACTGCAAAACTTGACATCAAAACCACACGCAAAGGAATGAAAATGTTTCTACTTCTGCTTTTGAATTTTCCCATGGGCGAAAAGACAGAGTCTGCATGAGGACACCAGAAAATCCATATCTTTCATAGATTTGTTATCCACAGCATGAAATGTAGTGAAGCTATTTTAAAAGCGCAAGCTATTAAATGATCTGAACTGGCCCTTTCTCCTGATATTTAAACAATAGAGTGTGACACCTTATATTTTAAGTATATTCCTCCTGGACTTGTTAACTATAAACTGTTGTATCCCATTTGTTGCAAAATGACACCAAAATGGGCACTTTTGTAATATGATGACCATTGTACAGGTTTCCTAACCTCCCCACTGAAAGTTAGTAATTTTAGATCCCAGCCCAGTGTTCTTAAATTCTCTGAAAAACATATTGATGGAAGACTGGGGTAGATATATAGAGCGACACACACACACACACACACACACACACACACACACACAGAGAGAGAAATTTTCTGAACCTTTGCTAAAAGAAAGTTTGGAACTGTTAAAAAACTTTATCAGCTCTATTGATACCACACTCAAATTTACAAGCCGTTGTTGGCATTCTTCAGTCTCGGAAGACTATGGTATCGTGCTCTGAATGGTGGTTCTGGAACAGAGTGTCCTCTCCAGTGTGCGAAGCCTGGGTAAAGTAGATATGGAGGATAGACTGTTTCCCATGCAGCAAATCCCCCCTCTCCACATTGTTGAAATGGTCCAATGGAAAGGCAGAGGCCAATACGGTTGGTTCCAGCGGCGTCGCAGGAGTTGCCAGAATGTGACTGTGTTCAGCCATGAACTGCCTCAGGGACTCCGGCTCCGGATTTTGCCTCGAGGTTGACTCCTGGAGCCTTTTCCATAACTGGATGTAGCCACAAGGCAGTGGAGGTTTGGGATCAAAGTTTACCTTCTCTCAGATGAGCTGCCCTCCCAGGCTGACGAGTCCCATCTACCAAGCAACACCAAAATTCACACATCCCTTTCCTGGATATTAGCCTCACTATCAAGCAAAACAAGATAGCACACTTCTAATGGAAGCATTTTTGGTGGAATTACCACTTATTCTTTCACTTTTTTCAGGACACCAGTATGATGTCATCTATGCTTTGCTTGTCACAATAGATCTTACTTCTGGGGGTGGGACAGTAATATAATTTCCACCGGTGTAGATAGTTTCAGCATTACTGTTTTTGAAGAGCGGTAGTTTTGATGTGGGCTTGTAGTGGAAATGCAGAAGGTCCATCAAGGAAATAGTGTGGTGTCAGCACCGGCCCCTTGTTTGGGCAGATCTGAGTAGTATGGGGTTAAAACACCAGAATTTTGGATGGCAATGTGTGTAGTTCACAGCTGCAATCAAGCTGAGTTAATGAGGACCTTGGGACCAAAAGTGGTGTTTGCTGAGGCGGGGGTGGGGGGTGGGGTCTCTCCCTCTCTGCTGCTATGGACTGAGGGAAAACTGGACTGCAGAGAGGAAGAAAGCAGATCTGCAGCCGGAGACAGCAAGTTGGAGACTCACTGTGAGGGAGTGTTGCTGGGATTCCAGGGACAGAAACCCTGCTCCCTGAGTTAAGCGCAGTTCTGGGGAAGGTGTATGGGCAGTGGGAAGTTTATTGTGATATAACAATAGAACCCCTTGATTGCCTTCACACTGGAGTTCAGCAGTGCTTTATGCAAAACTTTGCCACTTTCCTGAGGAAAGGTGCTAATTAGCTTAAAGTGGGCATTAAACTGTTGAAGGGACCTGAGGAAATGGGGCTCCAATGCATCACATAGGCTACACATCTATAGTTCAGCACACATTACCTTTCCCAGTGAGTGCCATTTTACAACCATGTTTTATTTTTATTTTTAATTTGCACTAAAATGCATTTTTTATCTATTTGTACAAAGAAAAAAAAGAATTTTTCATACAATGGTATCTGACTGAGAAATGTATTTAGCATAAATTGAAACACTGTTTAAAAATATTCTGCCTTTCCAGCCAGCGTTATTTTATCAATGTGTTTGTTGTGGGGACTTTTAATCTGCGCTAAAACACTTTTCCACCTAGTTTTTTGAATATGAAAATATTGTCACAAGAATTCCTAAATGATAAGCATTACAGCACAAATTATTAAAAATAAACAGGCTGTTAAAGAGAGTTTATCTTAAAGAGAGTTTATCTGTTAAAGAGACTTATCCCCTGGGGGCTGGGGATAAGAATAGGCCCTCAGTTTCGCTGTACTTGTCATAAGAGGCGACTAAACAGCCACTGGGTAGATGGGACTCTTTAGCCTGGGAAGGCAGCTCATCTGAGAGAAGGAAAACTCTGACCTCAAACCTCCACTGCCTTGTGGCTACATCCAGTTACGGAAAAGGCTTCAGGAGTCAACCTCGAGGCAAAATCCAGAGCCGAAGTCCCTGAGGCAGTTCATGGCTGAACACAGTCACGTTCTGGCAACTCCTGCGACGCTGCTAGAATCAACCGTATTGGCTTCTGCCTTTCCAATGGACCATTTCAGCAACGTGGAGAGGGGGGATTTGCTGAATGGAAAAAAGTCTGTCCTCCATACCTACTTTACCCAGGCTTTGCGCACTGGAGAGGACACTCTGTTCCAGAACCATTATTCAGAGCGTGATAGCATAGTCTTCCGAGACTGAAGGATGCCAACAACTAAAGAGAGTGCTTAAGTGCATTCTCCCTCCTTCACCCATTTGGCTATGTCTCATCTATTAAGCTATTTCTGCCCAATGTCGCATAGAAGCAACAGGGACCAAATGTGTATACTTGTGGGCCAGGCACTAATGAGGATAGGACAGCAATTTCCAACCTTTTTTATCTTGTGTGATAGAACCTTTCTTCAATTGTAAAAATCCCTACGGGAATTTAGAACAGCTTGCCTATGTAAACCGCCTTGAATTAAAGTCTGAGAAGAAATCTCACGACCAAGAAAGGCGGTATATAAATACCTGTTGTTATTATTATTATTTTATTTTGCTATCTCACCTGGACTCGCTGCCCACATGGGATGCTGGGTGCACAGCAGCTGCTGCTACTGAAAGCCATATGTGCTGGGCCAAGGAATGCATACCTGTCACTCCTTAATATAGTGTCAAATCTGGGGGGAAACTGGCCTGTTATAGTAGCTCTTTGGCTTGTGGATCCACTGACCATGAAGTAGTGTATAGGAGCTCAGGGACACAGCTGTGGGGCTACAGCTGCTGCAGAAGGACATTTTGGTGAACACAGGACACTTTCCATTTGAGTGTGAGCCTCAATATGATGCTGCTGATTTTCTGCAGGGATTTTCTATATTTAAAAGATTTCAGAGAGACTTAGGGGTGTGTTTGATTTTTCCATATTACTGTTTCTAGCTGCCATCACTGCACAGGCACTAAAATTGTCAAGGCACACCATCAGGTTTTTGACAATTGACAAGGCACACCATGCTGCCAGTAAGGGGCTCACATTCCCCATTGGCCCCACTAATAAATTATCTTCCCCCAAACTCCTGTGGCACACCTATGGACCACTCACGACACACCAATGTGCCATGCCACATTGGTTGAAAATGGCTGGGATACAACATAGTGGAATATGCATGTGAAAAAGCAATATAAAGTACTCACAAAGTGTGAAAACTTAGTTGCAATTCTGCATGATGCTTAAAGCAGTAAATATGAAGTGCTAAACACACTACTGTTTCTAAACACCATAGTCCCAGATCTGTATAGTAAACCCACTGACAGCACAATCCTATGCATGTCTACTTAGAAGTAAGTTCCATTGTGTTCAGTGCGGCTTACTCACAGGAAAGTGTGTGTAGAATTGCAGCCTAATATTTGTGGTTATTTAACTGGAATTCCATTATAAACACATCAAGAAAAATGACAATTATAGGTTTGTCCTCAGGCATTAACATTTCTGTAACAACCATGAAAATTACCTCAAAAGGAAGAATATCCTTCTCATGTCACTGACTGTAACATCCCATGAGCTTCTATCCTACCTGCAGAATTTCTTCTCCACATGGGTGAGTAGAACATTATATCCCTTTATGGGTAGATCCAGCATCTCAAAGCTACCACAATTAAGGACAGATAAGCCTTGGTAGCCAATTCACAGCACTTTGCAAAAACCATCCACAAGCTTTTGTCCTCATTGCTTCCCACTACTCTCTAAATCTAGGCAAGGTTTGTGAGAACTGAAGTAAAACTATGCATAGTCAATCCTGGACCAGATCAGGTCAGGTTGCCTCTTACTCAAGTGTTATGTTCTGGAGTCAGTACATAAGAGGAAAATCATGTATAGTCAAAACCACCTTGAACCCAAAAAGCACACATATAATGCAACCTGACTGCATATCTTGTAAATCCAGTTTATAGTCTGAACTGTATACCAGTATGTTGCAGAATGCAAATGCCCCAGGTCCCACTTGCAATAATTTAGGAGAGAAAAGTACAGATGTTTGCACCTGTTTTAAAAATTACAAGTGATCACAATAAAAAGGCTTTAGGAACTTATAGCTAGATTGGATGGCCACAATCTTTCAGGCTAAGAAATATATCCAATACAAAACACCATCCAATGCTGAGATGCTAAAAGTAAGAACTTAACAGAGATATAGACTGGATGCTCATGGCCTTAACCTGCAGGACAATGCATAAACTTTTACCTTTGTCTTAAACTTTTCTTGTACTTTATAACAAATGTCACTTTCCAGATAATTCTCTCAAATTCCAGAATTCTTAGAACTATCACCTTGGTTCTGGGGGTCTGGTTTGAAATCTAACAGCTCTCTGTTACTGATGAAGACAAAATCCAAACCACTTTCCTAAATAAGCTTGAGATTATTTCTGTTTTGTTCATCACTGTTTAACTACAATTTCTGTGATAAACTGCATCCTGCTAAGGATCCAGAGCTCAGATGAATGCAGTGCTGTCTAGCTGTTTTTCATATACAAAAGCTTGTATTTGTATTTATTGTGATTAGAGTCACTGTGGAGGCTGGTACAGGTCGTAACTATCCCAGTGACTTCGTAGGGCCATGAGATATAGTCACTAGCCAGCTGATACCATCAATTTCAAGAGACGTAACTAACAACCTAGTTCTCTGCAGCATGTAAAGGACACTGGAGCCATAATGAAAAGTGTCATCAACAAATGAAGAATTTTCTAATTACAAAGATGCCTTTTTGTGGGACTAGTTGGGCAGCCTGAACTGGCTGCCTGGATAAATATGAATACATAGCACAATGTATGACTATGAGAACGTATATACCAGCCATTTTCAACCACTGTGCCGTGGCACACTGGTGTGCCACAGATAGTCTGCAGGTGTGCTGCCCGAGTTTGGAGGAGGTTCATTTGTCAGTAGGGCCACTGGGGGATGTGAGCCCCTGCTGTCAGTGTGGTGTGCTTTGTCAATTGTCAAAAAAACGATGGTGTGCCTTGACAATTTTAGTGCCTTGTCAGTTTGCCGTGAGATAACTTGTATTGGCAACCTTCAGTCTCGAAAGACTATGGTATCGCGCTCTGAAAGGTGGTTCTGGCACAGCGTCTAGTGTGGCTGAAAAGGCCAATCCGGGAGTGACAATCCCTTCCACACCGGGAGCAAGTGCAGTCTGTCCCTGGTCTGTCTCCCTGGCTATGGGCCTTCCTTCTTTGCCTCTTAGCCTCAGACTGTTGGCAAAGTGTCTCTTCAAACTGGGAAAGGCCATGCTGCACAGCCTGCCTCCAAGCGGGCCGCTCAGAGGCCAGGGTTTCCCACTTGTTGAGGTCCATCCCTAAGGCCTTCAGATCCCTCTTGCAGATGTCCTTGTACCGCAGCCGTGAGATAAAAAGGTTGAAAACTACTGATATATACAGCAGTTAGAATTTCCAAGTCATAATTCCCTCTATTTCTGAATTCAGGTCTTAAATACCAACAGGATTGTAGCCAAAATTGGATCAGCCACAAAGACACAGGTTTGTGGGTACTCACGAGACTCTGTACATTTGCAGAGGTCTGGAATTTTCACCAAAAACAAACAAACAAACAAAACAACGAAGGTGGGAAATAGGCACAACAAATTATTCTGGCATGAGTGACTCATACAGTTCAGCTACTGCATGCATTGTCCGCTTTCAGGGGAGTGAAGGGGTTAAAAGGATAGAGTCTGGATTCCTAATGGGACATTGCAGTCTTGCAACACCTACTTCCTCTCCTGAAATCTCCTAGAGCAGGGGTGCTCACACTTTTTTGGCTTGAGAGCTACTTTGAAACCCAGCAAGGCCCGGAGATCTACCAGGGGGGAAGGAAGCATCTGACAGACACCCCCTTTAATGTATGGAGCCCCTGCTGGAGTCTAGTCAGTTTCGTCAGTTTTGTTGCTGCATGCCTGAAGAGCAGCTAAAGTGTCAGTTTCATTGTCAGTTTAGTGTCAGCTAAATATGTCAGTTTCGTCTAGTCACTAGAGGAAACTGGCATATTAACAGTTTGGAGAGACAGGGCTCCGCGATCTACTCAATTTGCCTCGCGATCTACCGGTAGATCGCGATCCACCTATTGAGCACCCCTGTCCTAGAGAAATTGAAAATTATGGGGAGGGGGGAATGGGCACAATCCAGCAGAATTTTAAACAGGGAGAGTAGAGAGAAAACAAGTTGGTAAGATATAAAAAGCAGATTGGAAACAAAAAGAATGAGTACAGCTGGCAACCCTGGAAACAAATATATAAACTGAAAAATGAAGCTGGGAAGATTGAGAACAGACAGGTATAAAAAAGTTTTGAAACTGAACTGGGAAGATTGGGAACAGAGAGAAAGAGGAGGTAGCACTAGCTGTTCAATGTTTATGGGTTCCCCTTGTCTCTACAGCCTAACAGTGTGATCCAGGACATGTTTATTCTGAAATAAACCCCACAAAGTCTAGTGGGACTTGCAGGAAAATATAGATAGTGAAACATTTTGTTGCAAAACCTCTTTGTATCCACACACACACAGGTGGGGGTCCCAAACAGCTAACGGATTCAACACCAAGCATTGTTGTGTTGTGTTGGCATCCTTCACTCTCGGAAGACTATGGTATCGCGCTCTGAATAGTGGTTCTGGAACAGAGTATCCTCTCCAGTGCGCGAAGCCTGGGTAAAGTAGATATGGAGGATAGAAAGGCAGAAGCCAATACGGTTGGTTCCAGCAGCGTCGCAGGAGTTGCCAGAACGTGACTGTGTTCAGCCATGAACTGCCTCAGGGACTCCGGCTCCGGATTTTGCCTCGAGGTTGACTCCTGAAGCCTTTTCCATAACTGGATGTAGCCACAAGGCAGTGGAGGTTTGGGATCAGAGTTTTCCTTCTTTCAGATGCTGCCTTCCGAGGCTGACGAGTCCCATCTACCCGGTGGCAAGCATTGTATGCACAGCAGTATTTCCTATTCAGTTCTGATTCACACTGATTCAATTTGCCAGGGGAGGTGTTGAAATATGGGTTCAAGTTCAGTTCAATCTTAAGAACTCCTGTACAAAAAGAGTTATGAAAATCTTCGTTCTTGATACAGGTTGAACCTACTTGTTCACAGATTTTTTATCTGCAGATTTGGCTCAACAGGGGAGCTACATTTGCCCCTATCCGAAGTGTCCAGAGGTGGAAGATTGCACCTTCAGTGTGGATGAAAGGTGTCAAAAGGATTTATTATCGTGGGATGGGGGGAAGGAATAAAAATGGGTCCCAACTAAACTTGCTCATTCAATCTCTATGGTTAGATAGGGGATAACTATTTCTAACCATTCAGACACAACTGAGCCTATGTGTAAGCTGTGGTTGAGAAATGAAAGAGAAGGAAGAGGGAGGAAAGAGGACATCTTCAGAAGGGCATAGAGGACAGGGTGAGTAGGAAGAAAGAAAGGGGAGAATGGATGTATGGAGGTTAGAGATCCAGGGTTAGGAAGAGGGGTTTTGACTGCAGGGAAAGAGGAAAATGAGAGGGAAATTGAGGAGATTAGTGGAGAAAAAAATGGAGATGTCTTCTTGAACTCAGAACCTAATATAAAGCTGTGACTAGAAAGCAGTTCTCTGTAGCCTGAACAGCCTACAGCAGGGTTGTCAAACATAAGGCCCACAAGCCGCATTGCGGCCTGCGGGGGCAATTTATCCACACACCCCCCATTGGGCTCTCCCATTGTGATAACCAGGCTCTCTCATAACTTGAAAATATTATCAAAATAGGCACATTTTCTCTTCTGTCATTTGCAGCTAATAAGTTTCTATGAGAGAACAAATTGCTTCGTTCTGGCCATCATCTGCTTAATGATAATAATGTCATTTCCAGCCTCAAGCAGGCACCATGAATACTAACCTCAGCCCTCTGTATGAAATGAGTTTGACGTACCACTGGCCTGCAGCTTAAATGCAAGGGGTGAGCCTATAGACAGGCTGTGACATCACTTCATCCACTTGCAGTGGGGGAGCTAGTCTCACAAGGCTCTAGTGACCAGGCTTTTTATAGACTTCATCAGATCCTGTGGTATCCTCCTTTGCTAGTAGAGAGGACCTTGCTGGGTTTTGCCTTTGTCTTTAGCACCCATTTGAAGATGCAGTGGTTAGTTTGGAAGTCCATTGAGTTGCAAACAAGCCTCATTAAGTTTTAATCATGGGGTTGGCAAGGACTGTTGGACACAGAGATCCTTCTTTTGTTTTGTTAAACTTGTTTTTCCCAGAGTCAGGAGCTCCTACGCAGAGGCTGTGGTCACAACATTTAATTTTGCTGTTCCAGCAGAACTGAAGCCAGAACTAACTCCAGTTGAATGTTAGTGCAGTGACTGATGGAAAAAGACAGTCGAGGTGTATATGTGAAGCAGATTTATAAAGCAGCAGCGCCTTTTCTTTACCCACCAACCCCTACTAGATTGCTGCTGAAATGAAAACAGGAGCAGAGGGCCCCCCAAAAAAAGGAAAAAAAGAGGGGGGTTCAAAGAAAAACATACTTCACTCACAGTTCACAAGCATGTACAACTTTGGCTGCATAGATCCTAACCTTTGGAACAGGGAATCTTAGAACTATTCCCTTTGCATCAGTGTGTGAAACCTCATGGCATGGTCAGAGCTCATGGAGAAGGAAAAAAGGGAGGAAAGAAGCCAGGTAGAGATACACTCCCATAGGTCCATGGGGCACAAAGTAAAGGTCTGGAACAGACCACTCCTATGCAACAGTGAACTTTAGAGAAAGTCAAAATTTTGGCATAAGAACATTGGAACCATTCATGGAATTTGTTTTGTGTACAATGACCTGGAATTTGGAGTTTCAAAATTAACAAGGGGCCCAATCCTATCCAATTTTACAGTGCTGATACAGCCTCAATGCAGTCCGGAGGTAAGGGGGGAAAATTTCCTTACCTTGAGGAGGGTTCTGTGACTGCCTTCCCCACTGCAGGATGCAGCACACACCCCATTGACACAGCTGCATCAGTGCTGGAAAGCTGGATAGGATTGGGCCCAAAATTATTGTTTCAACTTCACTATTAGTGTAGCATGATGGCTAGGAGATAAAATAACAAATCCAGAAGTAATTGATTTGATGCTATTAAAGGGACTTTGCCATGAACACCCTAGTTTGCATTAAAAGTTTCTTGCCCTCATCCTTTCGTCTGAGTATGGAAATATTAACACTGATTTATCTTGCTGTTGTCAGGACTACGTGTTAATGCATGTGACACACAACCCTTCGAAGTTTTATATAAATGTTAAGAATTCTTTATATTGCTAGGTCTTTTTAACCTAAAATGTGTCTGTTTTAGAAATCTATCCTCAAAGATTCCAGTGGCCAAATATAATTACCATATTGGGTGAGTTACAGAACTGCCATATTATTAACAACAGAATATCATTTCCATGTCATCAATCTGAGTGAAAAGAGCTGCTGGATTCATTCCCATGTCTAATAGGAATTCAGTCACATTACAAAAGACACCAGTACAATAGGAACTAAATACTATCTTTGTTGTCAGTCTCAGGGGAGACATCACTGAGTGAGCATGGAAAACAGACCACCCTTGTACCTCCCTGAAGTCAGGATTGTGACCCTTCAACAGGGACACACAGTGGAGTTTATATTGTTGCTAGCGGTGTTGATTGTATTCTAGTAGCTTACACTGTTGGCTTGGTGGTTTATGGCAAAAACTCAAAAGGTGGCAGAAAATCAAAAGAAACAGGTTCAAAGGGTTGATTATAGATGAGTAGTGGCAAATAAGTATGTGTTGACATAATCTGTTCCTATATTTTTTTCATTGCTTTCTGTCTCTGCAAGGTGTGCAATCTTCCCTTTAAAACAGTTCTTAAATCATGAAAGTGTCAATTTGTACTGGCATATGTGTAAGAACAGGAGCTTTGGGATATTATTGGTTTCATCTTTTTACCATTGTTATAATTTATTTCAAATGCACATATGTGATATTAAAAACAGAAGGATCCAGCTTTTGGAAGTATTTTGAAACGAACTCTTTTGAATGAGGGCCTAGCAGTTCCAATAGACTGAATGTGCAAATGCTTTTGCAGGATTTGGTACTGTTTATTTCCTTAAAACATACTGTATACCAGTGGTTCTCACACATTTAGGGACCACTTTTAAGAATGAGAATCTGTCAGGACCCACTGGAAGTGATGTCATGACCGGAAGTGACATCATCAAGCAGGAAAATTTTTAACACCCTTAGGCTGCAATCCTATCTACACTTACCCAGAAGTAAGTTCCATTTATACTATCACTGTTATACATAATAGCTTGTTAAAAGTACAAGTCTGTAACATTTCCCCAAATGCAGTCACATGGCATGGTAGCACCAAGTCTAATATATTAAAAATAAAATATTGAAATGAATGGGGACCCACCTGAAATTGGCTCGCAACCTACCTAGTGGGTCCCAATCCACAGTTTGAGAAACAATGCAGTATACTGTACAGTCAAATCCAAGGCCTCCTGAATGTAACCCGAGTCACAAACTGTTCCACTGTGCTTGCTTCACAAAAAGCATATTTGGAATTACAGCTTTAATACAAATATCTACAGAGGCTGCTACTTTAATCATTTGAAAAGAGGAAACATTTTAATCAACAGAGGTAAATTTTAACCAACGGGTCTGACAAATGAAGGAAACATTCTTAATTTTTAAGGTTATTTTTATTCTGCTATTTTATTATAAGAGGGAATGAAAAATAAAAAGTTAAGAATGCCCCTTTCTTCTAACAATGAATGTAGATTTTTAAGATGTATGTTCTCTCATATATCCTTCGATATCTCAAAAACACAACCATATTTATTTTGTGCAATATGTAGACTGATTTAAATATAATTTAATAAGTGGCTAAATGACAAATAATCAACTAAGGGCACAATCCTAACCAACTTTCCAGCACTGACATAGCTGTGCCAATGGGGCATGTGCTGCATCCTGCAGTTGGGAGGCAGTCATGGAGGCCTCCTCAAGGTAAGGCAATGTTTGTTCCCTTACCTCAGTTGCATTGCCCTTATGTCAATCTTGGTTAGGATTGTGGCCTAAACATTTAAATAGTTGACAGCTTAAATATACATGTGTACACACACACACATATGGGTTGCTTTGCTTTCCAATGGTTCTCTCTTGTAGAACCCAACATTGTCCACAGTAGGCTTGAATAACTTCCTCCTTTCAGTGTTATGATTAAGCAAACGCAGTATTTTAACATTCACATGTTACAAATGCACGGTTATCACTTTGTCTCAGTTTGGGTGCTCTACAGACAAAATTTTCACACCCTCAGTAATTAGATCAGCAATAACTTACACAGGTAACCAAAAGTTGTGAAGCTTACTTTCACCACAATCCTATACATGTCTACTCAAAAGTAAGTCTCACCGAATTCAATGGAACTATCGCCCAGGTAATTGTGAATAGGATTGCAATTTATGAGGGTTGTGCACCTCTTTGTTTTCATGAGTTTGGGCTTGAGGGATAGCATGACAATTTATTCCAAGAGCTCCAGAGTCAATGGTTCTGCTAACAACTAGTTTACTGTTATAGATTAAAAAACAGCTCACACATATATAGGATGAGAATCATAACTTAACATATATACAGAAATAATTCCAAGAAGCTTAGCTACATAATTCAAGGAACATTGTTAACACCAAAGCAGTTGGGTGATACAGAAAATTTTTCATTGCCTGAGTCAGGGCAAAGGCTGAGGTGTTTCTGCATTCACAGGTCATGAGATGGGAAGGGGGTGCAGGTCATATGTCGTACTTGGTCCCGGGGTCAAAAAGGGGACCCGGGAGCCAAAGGAGGGGAGCTGGAATTTTCCTGGGATCTCAGAAAATGTTTGCACATATTGTGTGAAGACTAGCATTCACATTTTGAGTAAGCCTCTATAGTTTTATAGTAATTTGTAGAAATTATGATCCAATTATCGTATGAAATTATGATCCAATGAAGACAGGAAGGGGTTCAAAAGAAACTTTGTACCCCCTGATAAAATTCTTCTCAGAGATCCTGCTTACATGGCTTTCTCTCAGAGTCAACATGACAAAGAATGAAAACTCTCACTCCAACCTGGTCACTGAGGACACACTGAGGACAAATATAAATTATTTATACCATTTTTCCTCATAAGTAGGCAACATTAAAAGTATGTCTCATTAACAGTAAATGGGCTCAATCCAATCCTGTGCTAGAATAGGCAAGCCAAGAGGCTTGCACTGTATCCAGAGCAGGATAGTGGCCATAAGCGGCTCAGCCAGAGGCAAGAGGAAACATTTCCCCTTACCTCTGGGTAAGGGCCACTGACCCTTATGGGTCTCCTCAAGAGGTGGGGCAAGTCCGAGGAGAGAGGAGCGGCTTGAAGCTGCTCCGTTTTCCCCTGGAGCAGGGGTTGGGATTCGGCATAACTGCCAGTTCCCAGCCCCTCCTCCCACTCCCTGCCCGCCCCTGTGGCCGCCCACCGCCCACCCTTCCCCTACCTAGGAACACCTCCCCCCGCCTACCTTTTCTGCTTGCGTCAGCCCAGCCAGGCCAATGCAAGCCTCGGTGAGGAAGCCGACATGGAGGCTGGATTCAGCCTCCTTGTGTTGGTGTATCTCTGTGTGCCAATGCAACTTCCTCCTGAGGAGGTGCAAATGTGCCTTATGGCATGTTTGCAACCCTCCTGGGGCGGCGCAAGTCCCTTGTGCCAGCCCAACTCATTTCCAGGATTGCACCCCAAAACATATTTCTAGAGTTCCAAGATCAAAACAGATGTTTGCATCCTTTCCTTTGAACTAAAACCAGGTTTGTTATTGATGTCTTTCACATGTTCCTGTCACGAATCTTCCCCACAGTACAGCATCTTCAATAGCTAATTATTGTACACTTCTTCTTGACTCTCAAACGTTGTTTAATCCTGTTAATCCCAGTAAGTTACACTAAAATAGAGGGCAACAAATAAGCCTGTTTTCCTAGAAAGTGAATTTAGGCCTTGATCTTCAAGCAAGAAGAAAATGTTAAGGTGAAAAGGTGAATCAAAGCCAGGAGGACTGGAATTAAATCAAAAGTCATGGCTGAATCAAACTCATTTTGTCGTAGTGAAAGCCATCTTTTCCTCCATAAGTTCCTGACAACCTTTACCCTGTACAAAGGACATGCCTTTTTCTTTTCTTAAAAGCCATGGAGGGGAGTGATTCGGCTTGGGGCTGTGGCATGGGGGAGGGATGAGATTTTAACCCTTTTCCCCATGCCAGTTCCCCAATTCAAATCCCCCCCCCACACACACACACTAGTAGTAAATGTGGAGCAGAAACATATACCACACAAGTACCTGTATTTCTTGCCCTTCCGGGCCCAAACCTATCCAACTTTCCAGTGCCAATGTAGCCACAATGCAGCCCTGAGGTAGGGGAACAAATATCTCAGTGAGTCCCCACCCCCGCTGGATGCAGCACATGCTGCATTGGTATGACTGCATCAGTGCTGGAAAGTTCGATAGGATTGGGCTCTTAGTGGCTAGTAACTACTCCAGGGTGTGTGATTTCCATTGGGCAATTGGCATGGGGGACAGGGTTAACCCCCCCCCCTGTGACTCCAATCCAAATGACATTCCCTGCAGCTGCTTTTAGGTAAAGAAAAAACAATTGGTGTTCCAAACATGGATTTCCTGACTACTACAACTGCTAACCTGTAGTTTGGCCCTAAGGCTTTGAAGACAAAATAGATAATAATGGACTTGAATATCTGACTCTGGTTTGACTCTTTATGAATGATTCCTATTAAAATAAACCCATTTCAAGCAGATGGGGCCCAGCAGAGCCTTTGGCACTGAGCTCAAATCATGGTTTCTGTCTGTGAACTTGGACAACATTGTTGTCCATCTGTAGAACCACTCAGGCCCAAATTACTTGTTGCATACAAATACTGTACATGAAATGGTTGTTGAATGGGCCATTTTGAATCAGAAAAGCCACTTCTGGTAGGTGTGATTTGGAACAGAGAAGTGATTGGGAGGGGGGAGGGGAAGAGCACAACCCTTGCTCTGTTTGCAGGTCACCTGCTCCAAATCTCATTCACAGACACCAGTGGGAATTCCAAAAATGCTTTTCTGGTTCATAATGAGCTGTTAGACTGTTGTCAGCATTTACATGTAACATATACAGTATTTAAAAACAGGTGGAATGCTTTGCTGAACTTTAAAAAAAAAAAAGTGTTGTGTTTCCATTCTGAATCTGAAAGGTCATTCCAGAACTGTTCTCGTTCCGAGTTCTCTGATGTATCATATGCTTTCCCATAACATGTCCTAGCAGCATTTCGAAATATCAGCTCATTTGATTTCCCAGATGAACTGTGGATATTCTTTGTCTGAGAACCAAACCGTAGTGAAGAAATAGTAGCCAAGCTCCCCACCGCTAAAAGCCAATGGTTTTTTAAAAAAATTTTAAACTAACATCCGTTTAGACAATGTGAACAAGAAACTAAGAAGAATATAAACAACTGTCCAGGACAGATAATCAGTTGTTGAAACATGCCTGCTGGTTTAATTATAAAGCAAATGAAATCGGGTTTAAATTTGAATTAATTGGTTGCCCTCTTATCCTTCATATCTATCTTGCTCTCCCCAGCCCTTCTGGGGAAGCATGATGGAAAGAAATAAAACAAAAAGGAATCTCATCTCCTTCTGAGGCGCTTCTGCTCCACCCCCATATCTTCCCCAGAGGCCTGTGGCCTGTAATCCCTTTAAACCATTCCAAGGAGCACAAACAATTGGGGTTGCCTAAGCCCCACCCTTTGCCTGGTTTCCCTCTGGCCCTCCTCTGCCTTGTTCTCTGATGCCGGCCCATTGTGCAAGAGGATGCACAAGAGTGGCTAATCTGACTATTGGATGCTGTCTATCAGAGGGGATTCTCTCAGGGGATGTCTTTGGGAATGAAGGAAGCAGAAATTGATGAGGCAAACTTCATTAGCTGTGATCATGCTATGCAGATGTTAAAAGTGGTCTGGGGAAGGGGGCAGGGGTGAGGGAAATGGGAAAGTATGGAATAAACTCAACAGAATGGTGTTCCTTTTCTCATCCATGCAGCCGTATGCATCAAACTACTCTCTGGTTCTTGTCAGACTACTCTACTTCTTATCCCCCCAGCATGCCCTCAGTTTGGCTGTACTTGTCATAAGAGGCGACTAAACAGCCACCGGGTAGATGGGACTCGTCAGCCTGGGAAGGCATCTGAGAGAAGGAAAACTCTGATCCCAAACCTCCACTGCCTTGTGGCTACATCCAGTTATGGAAAAGACTTCGGGAGTCAACCTCGAGGCAAAATCTGGAGCCGGAGTCCCTGAGGCAGTTCATGGCTGAACACAGTCACGTTCTGGCAACTCCTGCGACGCCGCTGGAACCAACCGTATTGGCCTCTGCCTTTCCATTGGACCATTTCAGCGACGTGGAGAGGGGGATTTGCTGCATGGGAAACAGTCTATCCTCCATATCTACTTTATCCAGGCTTCGCGCACTAGAGAGGACACTCTGTTCCAGAACCACCATTCAGAGCGTGATACCATAGTCTTCCGAGACTGAAGGATGCCAACAGTAACTCTGAGAGAGTTCAAAGTGGTGCAAAAGTGCTATTGTTCCATCGTTCCTTTGGCCATTGCTGCTTCGGGTCAAACAGGTTTAGCAGTGTTCAGGTTTCGCCTGAACTTTTGTATAGGGCCCAGTGTTCCAGGTTGAATAATGTTTCCACAGTTTATTGCTGTCAAACAAGCATGTTTCTTTGTTGTAGGGCAGAACACAACATAGCTGGCAACTATATGGAACAAGAAAGAGAATTCTAAGGGTGGATGTGAACTCCATCCCATAACAGAAGTTATAAGGTTTTAGTTGCTGTGTTACTTCAAGAACCAGCAAAAACTGTTTGGCTGATACCACTCTCAAAGATTGTAGTGGAATGAGTATGATACAGAAAACTTTCCAGTCCTAATACAGTCTCAACACAGCCCCAAGGTAAAGGAACAAATGTTCCCTTACCTTGAGGAGACCTCCGGAACTGCCCTCCTACTGCAGGATGCAGTGCACACCCTATTGGCACCTTCTGCATCACTGCATCACTGCTGCATCACTGAATCCTAGATAGGATTCAGCCCTAAGGAAAGTAAGCCCTTCTCCCAGATAAGTATGTTTATGATTGCAGCCAAAGGACCACTGCATGTAGTTATTACTAATGCTATTAATATTAATATTTTATTATAAAATATTTATATACTGCTTTTCAACAGAAAAAGAGTTCAGAGAATAGTCTCAATAGCAAAAGAAATTAAAAGATCGTGACCTGCCCCAGTGAAGCTCAGAAGACAGAACAGAGACACCTGCAAATGGCTACCAGGAAAGACAAGATCCTACAGTAAACTGGGACAGTTTTTCTCATGCTGTGTACTTGTGTGCTTGTTTTTTCTTTGTTAAATAGCATGTGCTAGAGGCTTATCAGGGGTGAGGACTGGGGTGGGGGAATAGGATTAAAGCCCTCCCTCACCCTGAAGTGGTCCAGATCAGTCTCCCCCTCCCTCAGGTGCTATTTAACAAATAAAATGCAAACATTTTCAGACGCTTAAAGTAATACCTAGTTTTATCCAATATTTGTAACCCACGTGGGCAAAGATGCCTTCAACAATCTGAAAAATCTGTTGTTTTTTTCTGTTAACCCTCTGGAACATTATACATGCCTGGGCATTGGCTTTGAACGTAATTAAGCAATTTGGCTGCCCACTCCAGCGACCCGATAAGAAGTTGTATGGATATCCTTCCATCCCATGCAGTGGGGTCACACATCATATTTAATACAAACTGGCTTGGTGCATATTTTCATTTCAACATTGGTAATCATCTCTGGCCTTTAGACTATGCAGGCTAAAATACTTTCATAACAAGTTTTAGGGAAGAATTTGTTTGTTTCCTTTCCCTCTTACATGATGTGACCACAACATTTGTCTAGGTGCATCTACAATTTAAATTTAAGGGTGCCGTAAGCCACCCTTCTAAACCAGCATGCAAGCAATAATCCTGCAGGACTTCCTTCTTTGCAAAATACGAATGCATCATTCCAATTTAATCTATCCCTGTAGGAAAAGCCTGACTGAATAGATAGACTGCAGCGTGCCTTGGAGGTTAAAAGGGGGGGATCTGGCAACTCCAGGGAAATTATGTGTTGCAAACAAAAGGGCTTCCCTCTGCTCTTTTAGCAACATGTGGCTCAACTGATCATGACTACCAAGGAAAAATACAAGGCTAGAGGCAGACATGTGCACACTTACACCCCACAAATCACAAAGAGCTTTAGACTGGAATTAAACATTACAAAGCTAGCTAGCTGTTACCAAAACAAAGCAGTCCCACATCTCCTTTTCTTCTTTGCAATAAAGGCTGGTATGTGCTATAAGTTTCATGAGAAGATGTTACTGTCTTGCAAATTTTCTTGCTCAACCTGCAGTTTTCTTCTGTAGATCCCCCCCCATGGGATTTAAAATGCAACACTACTCATACAATGGCTTCTAGCTTTTCAGAGTGGGGAAACTCGCAGCATAGTGATATCACAGCCTGCATTTTTTATCAATAAATGTTGCCAGAGGGAAATTTGGGGCTGTTGCTACCAGTGGCAGCCCTATATTCTCATAGTGTTTAATGATGGACTTCCAGCCAAAATTGTTGTTCAGCTGTGGGTTTGGGGGCCCAGGCAGACAGACCCCATAGCTGATTTACTGAAAACTGTCTCTGAGATTACCTAGTTCAAAATTTTTCCTTCTAGCCCTTCCCCTCTGGGCCCCATTAGACTAGGCCTCTGTCAAGTCTTCTAGCTGTTACCCCATGAATGTACACAGCACAGGTCAAACCTTGTCCATTTTCACTTGTTGTCACCCCTACCTTCCCTGTGACATTATCTGCATGGAAGGGGACAGGGCCTTATGTTTTCCATGCAGACTACAGCTTACACAGAAGCCTCTAGGCACTGGCATGTATTGATGATACCATTGTCATACACCAGCATCTGGAGGCCTAGTGGCATCTGAAAAAGGTGATGGACCATCTGGTTCTACTAATGTTGCAAGGTGCAAAAACCAAGATGTTACAAGGGATCCTAGATGTTACAAGAGATCTCAGATGTTGCACGGTAATCCCAGGTTCCAAAGCAAACTCAGAAGGCAAAGGTGATCAAATCCAGGCCTTTATTGTAAATCCAAAGTGAGAGAAACCACACTAACGTTATGCGAAGCTTTGAGAGAGTGTGTGTACAAGTCAGAAGTGGAAGTAGAGAAGCGAAGCGAAGCCCAGAGTGCCTTCTGCAGCGAACTTTTATAACCATCTGGGGTTCCCTCCTTGAGACACATACATTTCTTTTTGGAGACAATTCATTGGTGGGTTCAAAACATCCGTTGTTGCATGTTATACATACATTATACAGATTTGTGCAGGCCGTCGATGGGTACGGCACTTGCAATCCTGCTCAAAATGATCTCACCCCTAACTCGTATGATTTACTGTGGCCTTCGTAAGGCAACATACTTGCCATTGACGTCACAGTGTGTGTATTCATCTAAAAACTGCTGCAAAATTATTTTCTCTGGGAATCTGACCTCTTGATGTGAACCTGGAAATGACTTTGCTGTGTTCTCTTTTAAACCCTAGAATGTAGTTAGACTATTACAACTCATTTAGGCTAACGTTAGTTATAATGTGTTAATGCACCAAAACTGGTTCTGGTGTATAATACTGTTCCAGCGTGTGCCTGTACAGCCTGTTGCTCTAATAATATTGTGTTATTGTGTACAGCCTGTTGCTCTAATCTACATATGCCTATATATGCAATCTCTGAGCTTAAAGCAATGATAGAGCCTGTGTGTTACAAAGCTTTCTAGCATTTGTGTGTTTAAAAAGCCTGTTGCTCCATCAAACCGAAAAGTTCAAACTGCTAGAATATTTTTTTTCCTGTGGTCTGAAAACAAAGGAACATTCACTGTGCTTGTATTCAAAAGTATCAACATTGTTCTAAGAGAACATCTTGTGGCAGGCTGCCCAATCCCAGCCAAAACCGAAACCGTCCCTTTTACTCTTCCACTCCTACCTGCTTGGACACCTCCTCTCTACTCTAACTTACACATACAAACCAATCAAAAACATACGTTTCAGGTAAGCATTTACCTTGTTACCTTCCAACACTAAATTCAGGAAAAAAAGTATTCCAGTTGTAGCAGACTTTGGGCTCAATCCTAAACAGGGCATGGCAGCTTACCACTGGCGCACACTGTTGCAAATGTGTCATATAGCACATTTGTGAACCCTTCACGCCAGTGGAACGCTCCATGGTCACCCGAATCGCCGGGTGGCAGAGAGGTAGATGGGGGCGTGGGGGAGATGGGGAATAGGCGGGAGGTGGGGAGAGGGCGAGGAGGAGGCATGCCAGGGGAGGGGCAGGAGGGAGGTGGGACCAGTGGCACTCAGCTCCACTGGATCCTGAGCTCCATATCAGGCTGCCTGGCCCAACACAGAGGCTCTTGATTCTATGGCCCAAGGGCTGCCGCAGAATCAAGTAGCCCCACTGTGGAGCTACTTCCTTTCTCCAGGGGAAGGGGATGAAAGTCCCCCTCCCCCAAGGAACCCACAGCAGCTGCCCTGTTGTACACAGAACGCCGCAGCTGCAGTTTCGGCGCCGCAGCAGTCCCGGCGCAATGGCACTTGGGATTAGGCTGTTTGTCTAGAAATGCAGTGGGCTTCCCATATTTGTGGGGGTTTGGTTCTGGAACCACGCATGGATACCAAAATCCATGGATGTTCCAAGGCCACAGATATCACGCTAACAAAATAGTATGAAATTACGGAAATTTGCAGAAATTGCTTAAAGTAACTAAATTTAGCCAGTTTAAAGGAAATTGCTTAAGGTACATAAATTTCCTTTAAACTGCCTAAATGTACATTAATTGTGTACAATTAAAAATTGCTTCAATTTACATAAATTGCATACAATTAAAAATTGCTTAAATATTTGTAAACTGCATAAATCTACACAAATTGCATACATTGCCTAAACCATACGTTAAAACATACATACATTTTCTAAAGTTGTGTAAATGAGTGGGCCTGAGGCAAACAAGGCCACAGAAGTGTATGTGAATATTTTCTAAAATACAGTTTCAATCTGAGGTTGATTAAATCTGCAGAAGTGGAGCCCACAGATATATCGGATCAACTGCACTCTGTTTTACCTATCCCCCTAATTGAAATTCACATACCTAGAGAGTTCTTTTCCCATGATACATTCTGCTCAGGTAAACTGTGATAATCAAAGCTTATGAGAGTTCTGCTTTGCTCTTCATTGAGAAATCCATCTTCTGGAGTTACAGGCAGGTGAAACTTTGTTTGCCCCTCAAACAGCATCATGGACTCAATGCCTGCCTGTTTCTAAGTGCAGTATTTCACCACTATTTTAAAACCTTATTTCTCCCAGATAGGCTCTGAGACTGGAAGTAAGTGCAGTTGGGGGGAAAGTCAACTTTTGAGGAGGTGCAAGGGGAACTGATGGATGTGAGTAATTTCACTCCCCACTCCTACCTGCCAATTCTCCTGTGAAACATGTGAAAATGTGAAACACATTTGCCAAGGTAAAAAATAGTCCCAATCTCAGTCAGTCCCACTTGCGGAAATTCAAATAAAGCTGTTATTATAGTCACACTATGATAACCTTTGCAGTGATACTTCCCCAGCTTATTCTTTTTAAACATTCTCATTCTAGTTTTGTCTCTGTATGATGTTGACTGCTTTGTTTTCAATGCCTCCAGAATTTTCATTGTTTTTAGCACCGATGTTAGCTCAGATAATATTACGCACCAGAAACGAAATCTAAGGTTTTGGTGTTGTGATGCCCAAAATAGCATCTTTTAGGACCAACCTGACACATTATTTCTTGACACATCATCTGACAGTTGCACGAGGGTAGGTGTGTTTGTCTAAAAACTTATTAAAAGACTCCGGTCGCATCTGTAAGATTAACTGAAATGATTTTACTGGAAGAGCACAAGCTTTCATAGGCTATTACTCACTTCATCAGATTCCAGAAGGGAACTGTGAGCTGCAAGCCCACCTATTGTCTGCTTTCTATCCCTGACGGCACACAGTCTTGGGAGCAGAACTCTTGCCAGCAATAAGAACAGTTGCTGGCAATAACTGGTACTCTGTGTTTTGCCAGAAAGGCAGATGGAAATCAATGATGTTTGAGAAAGCAGTCAAGGAAAAGAGACGTTGACGTTCTGGAATAATTAGTAGATATTGAAAGAATCCAGATCATCTATAGGTGTGAGTGAAAGATGTGCAGTATATGTAGGCAGGTTTATAGAAGTCTACCCAGCTAGATATCTTTATACAAAACAAAATGTGAATGTTTCTGAAGTTATTTTTTTTTAACTGCAAAATACATTTATTGCCTGGAAGCTGTGAATTGGTAGTGACAATATTCAGCACTTGAATTTGGTATTTGGAAGTCATAGTTAGCTTGGAAATACATTTGACTTTTATTCAAACACGTCATCCAGCTAAGGAACAAAAGCATTGCTGTGTAATGTGCACACCGTTAACCACATCACATTCCAGCTTTTGTACTGCTGTGATTTATGAGTACTTTTGAAAAGTGCTTGTAGCAGTTAATTAATGTATCCTTTCAGATAGTAGGTACACTGGCAGACTTGATTATAGACTGTATAATTTATTTGTTCACAGTTTTTTTACTTGGATTGTTGAAGGTAGGTTTATCTATTTACTAATACTGAAAACTGGATGGAATGTTAGGGGATTTACCTGTTGAAGACGCCAAGGAAAACATGCTCCCAGGTTGACTTTACTTAGGCAAGAAAAATATCCTGGTTGAACCTTTGGGAGGGTAGAGGGGATGCCCACGTTAAAAAGCCACTAAATTAGGTGGCTGGTGCTGGGCTAGCACTGGTAGAAAGCCAGTGCTCCACCTTTCAGTGGTCACCCAAACTGCCAGGCAGCAGAGAAGTAGGTGGGGGTGTGGGGGGGGGGCAGGGAGGAGGTGTTCCGGGGTGGGGGGAGGCATGGAGAGGGCAGGGAGGAGGCACGCTAGGGGAGGTAGCAGGGGGGAGGAGGGTAGGCACCCGTGGAGCTCAGCTCCACCAGATCCTGAGCTCCATGTCAGGCCCTGAGGCCCAACACAGAGCTCTCCAATTCTGCAGCAGATCCAGAGCTGCCATAGAAACAAGTAACCCCATTGCAGGGCTACTTCTTTACTCGGAAGTAGGCAGTGGCAGCAGCCTGGGGTGCACTGGATGCTGTGGCAGTCGTTTTCACCACCGCAACAACCCTGTGCTCCAGGCAGCTCAGGATTGGGCTGTCAGTCAATGTGGAGGTAGTATTGGTAAAATGCTACCTCCTTACAATGACCTAGATATCCTACATGATAGAACACTGTAGCTGCAAATGCCTCTGATGGGGTAGAAGCCAACTGGCTGTGAAAGGCAGGTCCATAGAGGGTCCTGGCTTGCTTCTCTGCCATTCCTGTCCCTTGAGTGTCAACCCAATAGTGCCAGGGACCTTACAACACTGAGATGCTCATAGATTCTCACTGGGAACATTCCAGTGGTGTCAATACTACCATACTAATCCCAGCTGCATCCCAATTCTAATGTTGTGTTGCTTTCCTCTTGCTTATGTGGCTGAACAAGCACTATGTACTACATAGCAAACTCTCAATCCTCTCAATCCATAGCAAACTCTCAATCCAATAAATATTTATTTATTTATTCGATTTATATTCCGCCTTTCTCCCTGAAGGGCACCCAAGGCGGCTAACAATTAGGTTAAAAATACAAAACAACAGATAAACATTAAAAATACAAAACTGTTAAAAACAATTAAAACAAAATAAAATACATGGATAAAATACATAGCATGCAGTAAAAGACAAATTTATAGCAACAGCCCTTATGGTGCCTCGAAGGCTTTCCTGAATGAAAAAGTCTTCAGGCCCCCCCCCCCAGAATGCTAATTATGAGGAAGCTGCTCTCAATTCAAAGGGGAGGGAATTCCATAGTGATGTCACTATGGCATGGACCACTGTGGCCAGATCTGCCTGAGACAGGTACGGCTGCAGCTGGCGCACCAGCCAAAGCTGGGCAAAGGCACCCCTGGCCACAGCTGACACCTGAACATCCAGGAGGAGCTGCGAGTCCAGGAGAACCCCCAAGCTGCAAACCTGCTCTTTCAGGGGGAGTGCAACCCCATTCAGAGCAGGGCGATAGTCCAGCACCCGCATCGTGGATTTCTGCACCAGGAGGACCTCTGTCTTATCCGGATTTAATTTCAGCTTGTTCGCCCTCATCCAGATCCCAACTGCCTCCAGGCAATGCTCCAGGACAGAGACAGCCACCCTGGAGTCAGGTGGAAAGGAGAGATAGAGCTGAGTGTCATCAGCATACTGATGGGTCTTTACTTGGGTCTTTAAGCATCACCAGACCAAACAACTTGTGGGAAAGTTAGAACAAAAGGAAATATGTCTTTACCCAGCATGTAATTAATCTGTGGAACTCCTTGCCACAAAATGTTGTGATGACACCTAGCCTAGATTCCTTTAAAAGGGTATGAACAGATTTATGGAGAAAAAGTCCATCACAGGTTACAAGCCATGATAACTATATGCAACTTCCTGGTTTTAGAGATAGCCTATCTCTGAATGTCAGATGCAAGGAAGTGGCAACAAAGTACAGGTATAATGTCTCCAGTGCACCCTGACCTATCTGGTGGGCCACTGTGAGATACCAGAAGCTGGATTAGATGGGCTCTTGGCCTGATTCAGCAAAGTTGTTCTTATGTTCTTACGTTAGCTTTTTAACGATGGAATAAAATAGCAGAATTTAGAAATGTGGTATTGAAATGTATTTCATCTTTCAAGGCTTATTCTATAGTGTTGTTAATTCTAGCCCATAATGCATAATGGATGCCCCTGTATTTTAGTCTAATGCAGCTACACAAAGCTCCTGAAGACAGAGATGTCCCTCAGTTTTTGCCTAATTAATTATATCCTGGTTTTTTGCCTCAGTCAAAACCTTTGGAGGTGCAATCCTCAATCAGACATAAAGGACTTGTTGATCTTCCTATCCCTGGAAAGGTACTTTTGCAAATGTACTTTTGCTTCTTTTCATACCAGATCAATAAAAATCTGCTTTCAGGTGTACTCCCAGCATTTTCACATGGACTGACCAGAGCTTTCCCTTCTTTCACAGACACAGATACAAACTCTTTGAGGGAAGGACAGGGCCAGCCCCTTCAGAAATAGGAACTTGAGGCATCTAACCACTTCAGTGTTCATGAAATAATCAACCATTTCTATTGTAAGCTTCAAAAATCCATAACATCTGAAAGTTGCAATTGCTGTTCCGGGCACTTTAAAATCCTTACTGTTAAAATTCAATCCTTACTGAGATGGAGGGAAAGAGACAAATTTGGTGTAACTTCTGTTCAATAAGATCTTTTCCTTATCACCTTTCGGTTTTGTGTGTGCTTGGAAAAGAACCAGTTTGAAAATACGCAGCTGCCAGGTCCAATAAAATATATCATTTTGTCATTCTATATGGTTTCAGTGGACCAGCAGGCAAGAATTCTTGTATAAGAATTCAGAACTTCTGTACAAAGTATGAGACATTTTGTCTCATATACAAATTCCGTTTGTTCAGTGAAGCACAGTAGAAATTTCTAGGGTAGCTGACAGCAAGAGTGTAATGGGGAGGGCAAGTCTTCTTTTTCAGCTTTTCTGCTGAAAGAGTAAAGCAGGTCTGGCCTTTCTGTATGGCTGCAGTAGCAAGTTGTCAAGACGGAGACTTCCTGTCACTTCTTCTAGGTAGATTGCTGGCTGTTTCTTTCCTCTGCCATCGCTGCTGAGGAAGTAAAATGGAAAAGATGGAGGGTCCTTGTTTTGCAAGAGAACAAATGGAGTAGTAAAGAAGAGCAGAGGAAGGAGGAAGATGTAGCCCTTAAACCAGACCAGATAGCTGATAGGCCTGAGGTGGCTGCTGCCTGAAGTGAGACGAGGAAATGGCTGGCAAACATGGCCTTCTCCCAGGTACTGTCCAGAAGTTAAGGCTTGTGGTACACACTGGAAATGCCATGAGGGGGGAAAAAAAGAGGGTGACAAGAGAAAGTGAAGGCTGAAGTTTCTTCTTTTTCCACACCTCATACAAGAGTTCTGAACAAACTGCGAAGAGGTTGAGGCTCTGGGATGAAGGTTCCAGATTGATCAATTGGCCATACTGCCATGACTGTCTTTCAGCCCTGTTTTAAACAACAGATGTGCATGGCTGAATGCTGTGGGGGTGGGGTGGGGTGGGGGGTGGAGGCCTCCTTGTATACCCAACGAGCATGTCAGACAGGGGACTGATCTAGAACTCTTCTCCCTCGTGTCTCATTTGCTATGTGCAGAGAATGCTTGTATGTGGACAAGGGTTCAGTCATGCAGAGAATTGCTATCTTGGAAGTAGTATGGTCCAGGGACAGTTTCACTCCCCTCATCTGTTGTTTGCATGAACAAAGCCTCTGTGGGAACAACATGGCTGCAATGCTTCATATATGGTGCCTGAATATTTAAGGGCTTGGTGGAAAAAGTGTTGTTCTTTTCCTTCTGCTCCTTTCTTCCCTGAGACCCATTTTCACAGCTCTTCCAGGCAGGAACCCAATTTGAATGTCTATAGAGCAACTGCTGGCAAAAAGGCCACTTTGGCAGGGCATGAATAATAAACCACCCCTTGCAGTGCTGCTGTACCTTTGCCTTCTCACTCTCTTCGGCCATACCTCCATATTATTAACACACATTTTATACTGTTTCAGATGCAGGGATGGAGCAGGGTCAAATTTGGGGGGCCCAGAGGACATTTCTGACTGTATTCCTATGGACTTAGAAGGGTAGAGGCCATGGCACTGTCTCATTATTTCAAATTGTCAAAACAGATCTTCCACTTCTCAGATAAAGCTCACTCTCTCAGAGCACAAGGCTGTCCGAAGCATAAGGCAGCATTACGCTAATGCTTTCTGCCCTTTGTCTTCCTCTTGCTGTGTCTCTTCCTTAGTTGTGCTGTAGTGCTGGAATAAGATTTAATGTCTTTTGCCATTTTAGCTAATTTTTTTAACATTTATATTTGAAACTAGTATTTTGAAAAATGGTCAGAAACCTCTGAGGTTAGGAAAACAAATCCTAAAAGGCTGGATAATGAACAAGGAGGTAGATGGTATAAATATATCTTTATATTTGTTGAGTCTTTCAATCTTTACCCACTGTGGGTTGTGTGTGTGTGTGGGGGGGGGGGGTGTTTCTTGGTCTCCAGTACCAAAAGTGTTGCACCTGGTTATATTTCACAGCAACTTTGAATTTTTTTCTCAGCTGCTGGCAGTACTGCTCAGGCCTTTGAAAATTAAAAAAAATTTGGAGGGGGGTCATGTTTAATCTTACCAATGCCAAACAGACAAAGATGATAATACAATTCTTGTTTTTCAATTGAAACTCACTGAAGGGCTTTTGCAACAGCACAGTAGGTGATTGTAAAAGAGAGGAAGAGGACTGAAGTCCTGAAATGCCAAGAGCCCATCTTGGGGCCAAGCCAACCAATTCACACAACCACAGGAAAGTTGAATCCATGAACATTTTGGCTGGTGTGTGGCAAATAGATCATGTTATTACATTACCATCATCCAGCTGGCAATTCAACCTATGTTGTCTGCACCATCGCAATGCAGCCAATTTGTGTTGATAAAGCAGTCACTCTGACTTCATTTATGAGACACAGCCAAGGTGATGAGTCTGTGTGCTGAACTCTGTGTGAATTTGCTCTATCACATTATCTAGACACACACTAATTTGGTTGCCTGTATTGGCTCTCACATGGCAACCTTTTAGCACTGAACTTGTAGCAAAGTGGTCATGCAATTGTTTTGTCAAAAATTCAGGAAGTCGGTTGGCAATACCCCCTACCTTTTCCTTTGTCTTTCTCCTTCATGTTCAGGCTTTTTCTAACACATCTTCTTGGTTTTTAAAGCTATCATATCAGTACAACATTCCTGTTTGCAGACCCTCCAGCTTTTTAAAAAAAACAAAACAAAAAACCTTCTTTCCTACCAGAAAAGAGGCTGGAATCTTCTTCACCCTGTGCTGTTTTGGAAGGCTCTCCTTAGTCTATTTTTTTCCCCTCCTAATGCATCGGCTACATTGGACTGTAGTTCACAAAAACCTAGACTGAAAACAGTGTGTTAGTGCTTTAAGGTACCAAAAGACACCTTCTTGTTTTTTGCTGCTCACTTAAGGCATGTTAATGAGTGATTGGCTTGGTTGAAAATGAACCGGGAACTTTCAGTTTTTAGTCAAGACTGTAATCATTGTGGTACTCTAGTTTGCCCATTTAATTATTTGTTTTATTGTATCCTCCTGTTGAGGTAGTTGTGACCTGCCTTTAAAAGCCTTCTTTTGTGTTTGTTTTGCTTTGTTTTTTGCAACACACCAAAGTACAGAAGGGTTATTAGCAGAAACTCAATCAGCTGCTGCCTCATAAATTCAAACTAGGGCCCTGCCCTGCACATGGCAGCTTGGAATGAGGGAATTTGAAAGTTCTAGCAAGGGCACAAGCAAGTGGAGAATACCTTTGCTGAGCATTAACTGAGGCAGCAACTTAGCACAGAAAAAGGGGAATAGTCAAGCACAGAGTAGGTATTTGTTCCTCAGCTTTTCTCACCAGCCTGTTTATAGCATAAAAACTCTTCTCCCTGTTGTTGGGAATAAAAGCCAGACAGAAATGAAGGTAAATGCCAGAGGTTTAAGGACCACACTGCAGTGTGTCTTTTAAAGGTTACCTTTCAGGGGGCAGAAGATAGCACAAGCAAGTGACAAGAAAGGAACAAGAGCCAGAGTGTTTCCCATGGCAAAAGCCATTCTCCTGCTTAATGGATTTTAGATCCCCATCTGCCTGGTGTGGCATTTTTAAAACTGTTTATTTTTAATATTTTTGGCTCTTTTTTCCCAGTTTGTTTTAAAAGGGAAGAAAAATATCTCTCCGTTGCCATACCAACCCAACAGCTGCAAGAAAGACCACCAAATTTACTTTGACAGACTTAGAACAAAATGGAAGTGCTTTTTAAAAAAAAAAAAAATGCCCACATAATTAGAACAAAAGCCACAGTGCATAATAGCAGGAGTAGGAGGGCAACATTTTCAACTCAACTTGCTCAGAGGTGGAACAGCAGGGAAACCAGTGACAATTCCATTGAATTCAGGAAGGTCTGGACATTTATTGGAACTCCTATAAAAGCTCTCTCTCTCCCTGTGTACTCGATAAATAATGTTGGTGCATTTGTAGACTGGTACAAATAGTGCAGAAGTAACAGAGGGAAGGCAGAACTTCACCATTTGTGGATTCAGCTTCATGTTGCACTCTGTCCATCTTGTCTGTACATTTCATACCAGTTGGACAACTACTGTATATGCTACTTGTTTATTGGCCTGCACTTTCAGCAAAGCCTAAGGAGAAACTATCACTTCCACCAGATCAATCCTTTCCAAGTTTCAAGCTGTGATCACAATCAGAATCCTTTATTGACATATGTAACGCATACAAGACGAGAAAAGTAAACAGCAATAACCTATTCACAGCTGAACTTCCTTCTACATAGCTCCATTGCCTGCTGCAAGAAGAATACCACCAGATTGACATTCTCAAATGAGAAATCATTTAACAGAATCGGGCAACCTCCAATTGGTTCTCATCATAGAGTCAATAGGTCTTGAGTATATCTCGGCATAGAAGGGGCAGTACAGAAAGACGTGAATGATGGTCTCAATACTATCCAATCTGCACAGACAGCATCTATCTGCATGAAGTAAAGATGGCTGCCAGTTGTACACCTGTTGCTGCAGGAGCTCCTCACCTACATGAGTTTATAAGGGGAATATTGTTAAGTTTCAAGTTTATTCCCTGTCTTATGTGTTTATTTATGCAACCTTTGCCAAGAGTACATTATCCAGCTTCCTGAGAGCTGAGTCACAATAATCTGGTGCTTGTCTATGCACATATTTTCTGTCTGAGCTGATAGGTATACCTGTATCTGAGTATTGCATATACCTCATTCAGTATCATGTCACTGTAACTAATCATTCATCTGCATCCACTGAAAAGTAGCGTTACATACTCATGCCTACTTCTCCAAGTAGTGAGGAAGTTCTCGGAGCTCCCACACAACCTGGATTCTGGTTAGATGAGACAGCACTGGAGACTTTGTGTGTCTTTGCAATGTTTGCTTTATTTACAAATATCCAGGCTGAGCACTGAATGGAATTAGGTAGCAGATGCTCCTGAAAGCAAAATCAGTTACATGTGTCTTCTAAGCATGTCTGCAACTGCCAACACTTCCACTCAGATTGGTGAACTTGAAGGTCCCCAGTAGAGGCTCCCACTCAAGGAGTTTCTTGGCCATTCACATTTTTTTAAATCTTTTGTCCGTCCCAAGAGAACTGGCTAGGGCAGCATTGCCTCACAGTCTGCCTTTAGTGCCAGACACATTCACACCATCCAGTCTCACAACTGTGTTGTGCTGTGAATGGATGCAAAAGGTCAGTCTGTAACATTCAGTCTCTACTGGCTGTTTCTCACATGCAAGTTATCGCTTGATGATGAAGTCATCTAGCAGTGGAGATTTGTGAAAGTATCCACAAACAGGGCTTTGTTTACAGGACCATGTTATTTGGCATTTAATGACCCCAAGAGGAAGTTATGAATACCCAGAGTTGCTAGGGGATATGAGCAATCTCCCTATATCTTTTATTCCAGGCCTTCACATTACACAGCCCAAAGGTCATATGTGGCCCACCAGCCATATATTGTGACACTCAGGTTGCTTGATCAGCTGCTAGTTTGGGTTTACCAAATATTTGACAGCCTACAATACATTACTGTTGTGCCACCCATGTTTTGGCAGAGGCCCGCTATATTTAATGCCCACATGTTTCAATGTGGGCTTCAGATTGTTCTGAAGAGGGCCAAATGTTCCAGCAAATGTATCCTATACATGAACATTATGGTTGCTGTGAGTTGTGACTTCTAAATGGCTATATACTTTATTAGTTTCAGACTACTGACAACTACTGGCTGTGGTCCCAATCCTATCCAACTTTCCAGCACTGGTTCAGCTGCAATGCAGCCCCGAGATAAGGGAACAAATGTTTCCTTACCTTTAGGAGGCCTCTGTGACTGTTTCCCTACCACAGGATGTGGTGCACACCAGTGGTGTAGCTAATGATCATGTAGCCCGGTGCCAAGCACAAAATGTTGCCCCGGAAGTGACATCACAACCGGAAGTGACGTCACACCTGGGCTTTTTTAAAAGTGAAAATTGGGAGGAGCCACCTCCTCCCCCCTGCAGCTTGCCACCTTATTGCTCTGCTTCCTCCCCCTAGTCAGTGGCATAGCTAAGGCATCTATCTGCTATCTGGGGTCAAAGAAGATTTGTAGCCCCCCCCCAGACAAAATCAAATTAATTAAGTAAATAAATAAATAAAAAGTGTGCCCCTGATAGGTTCAAGACACTGTGCTGCAGTGAACAGGAATGGCTATTCTCCCCTTCCTAAATATAAAAGTGGCACCACTTGAAAAAGTGCCTTTTACCCAGTTAGCAGGGGTAACTCTATTATGATACATGGAAATGAGAGCTGACTCGTATTAACACCTTATTGGTTTCATGCTGTATCATGATAACAGGTCATTGCAACATGTCAATAACATGATAATATGTCACTGGCTCTCAATCAGTCTCAGGTCAGTTTTCAGTTAAGCAAATCTACTTTTTGTTCCTTAGGCAATTGTGTTTTCATTTTCTGCTTAATTGGCCATAACGTTTGATAGAATGCAGATATTTCAATGCAGTTTGTTTCGTTGCATTCTGCATTAAAGTACCTTTCCAATGTTATATAACATGATGGTATTATTCATAATACCAAGATTTTCACAATTTTGGTCACTAGTGTCAAGCTCAGCTTGTTGCCCCCCTAAAGCTTGATGCACGGTGCAACTGCTACCCCCTGCACCCCCTTAGCTACACCACTGGTGCACACCCCATTGGCATGGCTGCATCGGCACTGGAAAATTGGACTGAGCCCTGTGATGTCAGAATGTCAACTGAAGAAGCAAAGCTCTAGCTCTTTTTAAAAGCTACTTTTAAAAAGAAGCTATTTACAAAAGCTACTCTTTTTAAGAGTTGCAGACTTCTCACCAGATTGAAGCATTCAGTGGTTAATTTTATGAAGAGAGGGGCATGGGCTTCACAGCCCAATCCTAGCCATGTCTACTTAGAGGTAAGTTCAATTTTAGTTAATGGGATTTACTCCCAGGTAAGTGTGAATAGGATTGCAGCCTCAGCCTGTCTGGAAGTTCTGGCTGATTGTGACTATTCAGTTGCAAAGGCAAGCATTCTGCTTGTGTTCAGAAGCTCAGATTCAGATGAGCACTTTTAGAACCTGTATGTTTTGAGGTCACCTGGTCTCAGTGAACTTCCCCCACTTCTTGGAAGTCCTGATATAGCAATGGATACAGGATCTGTTTATCTATGACCAGCAAATGATGAAATTCTTCAGTGGTCTGTGTTCGCTGAATTACCCTTGAGTCACAGGCTTAGAAAGCCTCATGAGCTCAGTGTCAGCTGGATTCATTCTCCATTTGGCTGACTGGAAGATGCTTTCAACTATAAGGAAAGATGCAAAATGAAAATGTTCCCTTTGAGAGGCCTTCCCTACCCTACAGGTTATGCTTGTAGCACTGAATGGATTTTTGAGGGTGTCAGATGGCCTTTGGGGAAACAAATTAACACTTTGGCTTAGTAGGTTAATGCAATTTCATTTGCTGGCTTCCTTTCCAAGTGAACTGTGGCCACAGGAGGAGCCTGGCGGTGATACAGAATGGATGCCGGGGAGAACAGTTTTAGATGATCGAGGGAATCCCCCGCATGGAACTTAATTTTACTCTCTCAGGCAGCAGTGCTTCCGGAGCGGAGAAGGATTTGTCTTAATAACAAAATGAGAGAGAGAGAGAGAGAGAGCAGGAAACCTGTCAGCTCAGGCTCTCACCTTTGAAAAAGAGACTATTGTGTATCAGGCACATAAATTATATGGGGAGCCCAGATAAAGCCAGATTTTCCAGCTAGGGAGACCCCAAAGGGAATCCATCGCATATTTTTAATTTAATACAATTTGCAGTTCAAGCAAGCCTGGTAGTTCAATATTCACTCAGATGCAGAAGCATTGAAGGGTAAATCCCATCTCTCAGCATTCCCACCACAGAGAGAATAATAATAATTCTTAGCATTTAGATAGCACAATTTAAATGTTCAAAGTGCTTCCCATATGTTATGACTGTAATAATAATAATTAGGGCTGAGGTGAAAGGGGGGGTGATTTTTGCAAATGTATTATTTAGCATTGGAAATTGTCTCACTATTGATTATTTTGGCTGATTGCTTCAAAAGGGAATGAAATATTTTGCCAATTCAGGAACATTTGCCTTACTCTGAAAGGGCTTCAGTTGCCCTAAGGAATATCAGCACATAGTCAAAAGTATGTAGAGTTGCAACATCATCACTTGATCTGCAATATGCTCTCTGATTGGTTGCAATCTAGGAACAAGACAGTCAGGAAATAAAGATAAATGGAGCTAAAGAAACAGCTGATGCAGAATGATGAACAAAGGGCGCAGTCCTAACCCCTTATGTCAGTGCTTTCCAGCACTGGCATAGTGGTGCCAATTGGTTAGGATTGCGCCGTATGTCTTGCAAATGTCATCTCATTACACAACATTGTGTCTTAATAAATATAATGTACATCAGTTACAAGTCATTATGCTCCAATAAACCTCCATTATTTTAAAGTAATACTGGTGTGTTTATTAGAGGGCTGTTCAGAGAATCCTTCATGTATGATATCGGGAAAGGCGGAGACTTTTGTATAAATGAGTGAATGAATAAACTTTTATTAGGCATGGATGACTTTTGTATCTAAATAGGTCAACAATATTTTTAAAATTTTATATTTGAAGTCTGTATTTGTTGTCAGCCTAGTATTAAGTCTAATAAAATAAACCCCGACTGTTCTCCAAAGCTATATTTTTGGCCTCCAGGGGATCCTATAACTACATATTTGCTCTGATTTCATTTGCTTTTATTTTACTTGAAACCCACAATAAAAATACAGTAGGAAAAAAAAATTTAGGAGGAAAAGAGATATTGAGAGAAGCATTGTAAAATTGAGGACAAAGTAGAAAGCATGACACAGACATTGTATGCTGGTAAAGTAATCCAAGTGGACCAAATTCCCCTCTCAGTTAATTACCCCACTGGAAAAAAAAAATGAATTACTTAGGTTCAGAGCAGCACAAATAAGATCAGATCCTAACCCCATGGAGAAAAGAAAGCAGAGGGTTTGAAAAGTAGTAAAACACATCAAAGAGGATTAGAACAAATGAAAAGAGAAGAAAATTAATCCTATCAGGATCAACCCTTCTTGTGCCTCACAATGACAATGAGGCCATAAAAGCAAGCTTTGGGAGTTCCATTGGATGCACCCATAGAATGTCGGACCCCCAAGCAAATACATGGCAAGATCACTGTCATGTTCTCCTTAGACATCCAAAAGAGAGATACAGAGTATTATGGAAGGGCATTTCCAGAGAGTGTTTGATTTGTAAAAGGAACAAAACTTGGTTGTGAATTTCCCAAAAAATGTTTTTTAGACTGAACCTCCAGTCATACTGCCAAGATCTGAACACCAACATCAACTTCACAAGAGCTTAAATCCATTGCAAAACAATTCTCAAATGTACTCAGAACACATTTCCAGTACAAAATTCAGAATAATTTGGATATCCACATGAATATGCCAGAAAGCTGTATCTGGTTGAGAATTTCTCTAAGGAAATTTGAAAATTGAAAATTTCCATGATAGATTCTTTGCCACAGTAGCCTGCAGCTTGAAATGCAGTGTTCAGTGTGTAATGGAAAGCTCAGTGGAAATAAGCTGGCACATAGGCACAGTAGTAGCTAGTGGCTATGCAGCTTCCTGGCTCTCATGCCGTCAGGAGTCATTGCTGCCAACATTCAAGCAAGATCCACACATAAAAGGTATTTATAATGTGGTTCCATGCCACTTCATGAACATTTATTCCCTCTACTTCAAGCATAGTGACTGCTAATGTTTCCCTTGGAGTGGGTGCCCAACCTCATGCCAGTGCAGTGCTTACTCAGTTGAATGGAAATCAATAGGGGCATGCGTTTGTTTCAGGGGAAAAAATGAACCAAACTGAGCCATTTAGTTTATTTTTTCCTTAATCTTAAAACAAATACCCACAATTATGAATGGAGGATAGAATGAAACAGATCAAGCACATTATTCATTTTGTTCAGGACTCTATTTTTCATAAGGGGAGGGGGCTTACTCTGTAGTGCTGCTGCAGCAGCAGCCTTTTTAATATACTTTATCTACACTTTAAGAATATTACAGTGACAGAATGTCCCTACTGTTGAGTACCATCCCCTTCCCCCCCCCCCATTATCCTGGACTTAGCATCATTGTGGGGCACTATGGGAAAAAAATGGCAACCACAGGGCAAGACACTCTGCCATCTTTTGTTGGCATCCTTCAGTCTTGGAAGACCACGGTATCGTGCTCTGGATGGTGGTTCTGGAACAGAGTGTCCTCTCCAGTGCGCGAAGCCTGGGTCAAGTAGATATGGAGGATAGACTTTTTCCCATGCAGCAAATCCCCCCTCTCCACATCGCTGAAATGGTCCAATGGAAAGGCAGAAGCCAATGCAATTGGTTCTAGCGGCGTCGCAGGAGTTGCCAGAGCGTGGCTGTGTTCAGCCATGCACTGCCTCAGGGACTCTGGCTCCGGATTTTGCCTCGAGGTTGACTCCTGGAGCTTTTTCCATAACTGGATGTAGCCACAAGGCAGTGGAGGTTTGGCATCAGAGTTTTCCTTCTCTCAGATGAGCTGCCTTCCCATTGCCATCACTGCCTGCTCAAAATGTAGGAAAAGTGTTTACACCTGACATGGCTGCTTCACTACAAGGTCCTCCACCTCCTGCAACCAAAAAAAAGAAAATAGGATTTACAGAATGAGTGAGGGGGGTTAACAATGAAAACAAATGGAATCATTAAATGAAAAAAGATTGTTACAGACCCCTAGAAATCAGAGTCGAACAGTTCATTTGTGAAGTTCACCCTGAGATGGTAGCCTCTGAGGCAGGGGTTGGCAACCTTCTTTGGCACAAGGGCCAGAGGCCATGTCTATGAGTGGATGGTGGGTCACTGCATTGCAACATCACGTCTGGATGTTCAGGGATGAGGTCGTCACATCATTGGCAAACATCCAGGTTGCCAAGTTCTAGATGGAGCTCGGCTTTACATTAGAGGGAAAAGCAATAGTGAATAGGCTGAGGCTCAGCAGCACATAGCTCACCAAAGCACTAATCTTTTTGGCCTGAGCGCCACAACAGCACCATGCCAAAAAAACCCATGAGGCCGCTGCTTCCTCTCCCCAGCACACACCCCCCCAACGTGTTGCCCAGCACAGTGCTCATGCTGCATTCCATCGCAGATGTGGGCACTGAAGCCTCCTGTGCAATTTGCCAGCCAATGGCAGAGCTGCCTGCCCCACCTCATGGAGTCCTGGTGTTGCTGCTACTCCCAAACAAAAATGCCACCTGTCTGCTGCAGGCTGGAGACTGTGAGCAGGACAACTTTGGGTGGTGGGCCAAATCCAGCCTGCAGGCTGTAATTATCTACCCAGGCTCTAAGGGCTATAAACCATTAACTCAAAGCACTGTTAAACCACCTATTACTGTAATGCATGCACTGGATTCAAGCTGACATTTAACAATGAACTACTAGATAGAATTGGAAGTACCACCCCCAGAAGAGTTTTGCCTTCTCTCTACAAGAAAGTCTATTCCAGAGAGAAAAGTAGTGCACTCATAGCTTTTTTCACACTTTTTCCCCCCATCGTGATTTAGAGTCAGAATACACATTATGATGATCACCGGGATGCCTCAAAAATGGCTTCTTCATGGTGACTGATACACTTCTGGGTGTAATAGGTAAATTCACTGACACATCCAACTCCAACATCACTTTATGAGTCCTCATGCCCCCTTAATCAGTCACCAAGAAGGTAGAATAAGAGCGTGTTAAGTATTTTTATGTTTAACCAGTGGGAAGGGAACCAGCTGTTGTTTAGAGGCTGTTTTGGGCGGTATTTTATGAGCACTTTGGATGTGTGTTCTGCAAACATCTACCTCCATCCAGCTTGCCTGCCTCTGCCATTCCACCATTCAGCCCCTGGATCCAAAAAGGAAGAGAAGGATTGGGTGGACGAGGAAGTGTGGAAGCGAAGAGAGTGTGGAAATACTCTGGCCCAGATCTTCCAGGTCTAAATCCAACACCAGAACCATCAAGGACCATATAATGACCACAATTGGGTTGTCATGCTACACAGGCAATCAGATGTGGCTATTGACAACGCTACAAAGCCAAGTTAGTGATGACACTTCTTCCCAAATCAGCATTACCCTCACTCTGAATTTGCAAACACTTCCATCCCAGATCCGATCAACCCCTGAACGTTTTAACAAAAGGCTGGCGCTTTCACTCACTACTGAAATTTTTCATGCTTGACTGACTTATCGTTCTCCATCTCTTGCTGTTCTTTATTACTTTGATTTCTGTGCTGCCTCCTTTTGCAATCTATTCTTAGAGAAAAGTTGATGATCTGGGAGAGGGAGCAGCGAAATGACAGTGTTTCCCAGTGCCTAGGTTTGGTGGGTTTTCTGTCGCCCTTTTTAATTTTTGAAAACATGCCCACCCTGCTTTTCAGTCCCTTTGAAGAGACCACCAAGGTAGCTCACAACATTTCAATCAAAGAATATTTTATTTTGGCTTTGGCCGCTTTGAGGCTCCCTGCAACTTCCACATAGCTTGGCACTATGGAGGCAGCTCTTCTGTCCTTCTGCCTTTGTTTCCTCTTCTGATGGTTTACAAAAACTTGGCCCAAATCCTAACTATCTTTCCCACACTGACACAGCTGTGGCAGTAAGGAATGTTTGTTCCCTTACCTCAGAGCTGCAATGCCCTTACCTCACTGCTAGAAAGTTGGTTAGAATTGCTCACTTTGTGACTTTATTATGCCCACAACCCCTGCAAAAGTATGCCCATTTGGCATCCAGTACATGCCCACATCTACTTGATTTTCCATGTTGCCTGTGCTGATAAAGTGAAGCAAGTTCACAGGCCAATCTATCTCATTGTATGTATTTTTCAATCTGTCAGTACCCAACAGTGAGCACCATATGGGGATGTGCATTGCACCTTATGATTATCTAATTTGGTATTCATTTGAGTCAGGTTGGTATATATTGGTTTTGCTGATGGAGTTCCTGGTGCAAAGAGGGGGATGAAGAAGCAGGGGAGCATGGGGGGTTTAATTGGATAATTCTCACTGAAGCGTCCTCTGTTTAACCAGCCAGAACCCCATCTGCATCTTTACATTATTTTGCATCCTAACAGGGTCTGCTTCCTGTAGAGAGGCTGATGAAGAACGAAGCATTAGTAGAACTAATGACACATCTCCCTTAAATCCCTCATGATAATTAAGAAGTGTTTGGGGGTATTGGGAAACCTGCAAAATTTCACACATGTGCATATGCCTGTGTTTTTCATCCATACCAATTAACACTTGATGGAACTTACTTAGACCCTGTGTAATGCTCCAGTGGGAGCACCATCACCCACTGTGTGAGAGAAGAAGCAAAGTAACCAGCCCATGCACCTGACCTGCCCATGCACCTTCACTGACATCAAGAGCAGTTAGAAGCTGCCTGGAAAAGAGGTTGTTGCTGTCACCTTCTCATCTGCAGGTTTCCCTTGGCACAAAAGCCAATTGATAAAGAAGTGTCCTGGGAGCCAACTGAACTAATCATACCCCCACTCCTCTGTACATAGGCACACAACCTTGGAGCATTAGCCAAAAGTGGTCTGTAAGAGACTGATAGACAATAGCTCCCTGCTCTTGCCTGAATGAAGCAAGAAGTCAAACATAGCATTCATTTATTGGGCAGGGGGAAAAATGGGAAGGGGTAAAAAGCATAAAAAGAAAAATTAGGCAAGGGATAGACAGACAGAAAGACATCTGAAATTCCAAATCAGGTCTTGAATTTAAGTAAATCAGAGGTGGGATGGCATGTGCCTCTGTGCCACCTGAATCAAACCACCACCCACTGAGCACCATCACCCACTGTGTGAGAGAAGAAGCAAAGTAACCAGCCCATGCACCTGACCTGCCCATGCACCTTCACTGACATCAAGAGCAGTTAGAAGCTGCCTGGAAAAGAGGTTGTTGCTGTCACCTTCTCATCTGCAGGTTTCCCTTGGCACAAAAGCCAATTGATAAAGAAGTGTCCTGGGAGCCAACTGAACTAATCATACCCCCACTCCTCTGTACATAGGCACACAACCTTGGAGCATTAGCCAAAAGTGGTCTGTAAGAGACTGATAGACAATAGCTCCCTGCTCTTGCCTGAATGAAGCAAGAAGTCAAACATAGCATTCATTTATTGGGCAGGGGGAAAAATGGGAAGGGGTAAAAAGCATAAAAAGAAAAATTAGGCAAGGGATAGACAGACAGAAAGACATCTGAAATTCCAAATCAGGTCTTGAATTTAAGTAAATCAGAGGTGGGATGGCATGTGCCTCTGTGCCACCTGAATCAAACCACCCACTGCTGCCTCTGCTCATGTGGGCCTGTGCACAGTCCCCCCATGGAGGGTGGGCGGGCAGACAAACAAGCTGGTGCACTTCTATTCCCCTTTCCCTTTACTTACAAAGATCGCTGCACGCAGCCACCCTGGTCCATGCGTCTTCTGTTTCAAATGAACAGGCACAGATGATGCTCATTACAAACAGAAGAGAGGCAGAGCAGGGACGCTGCATGCAGCGATCTTCATACGTACAGAGAAGGGGTGAACAGGCTCCAGATTGTGTTTCCCTGCTTACTTGGTGCTTCGTAAGCACCAAGCAGGCAGGGACACTTGATTTCGAGCCACAGCATCTTTTTTTTAGTCCTTCCTCCAGCTGTGCTAGAGGGTGAAGGAGGCTGCCACTGCATGATCCTCTTCTGACGGGCTCTCAGCAATTTGGACGAAGCCCCCAGCTAAGCAGCATCTTGGAGAGTGTGACAACAGACAGGGGGGCTGTGAGCTCACCCATTTGCTGCCCCGCCAAGGGTGCTGCTCCATACAACCGTTTCAAGTCACTGCATGGCAAAATCAGTCCTGATTGGAATGTTCATCCCTAGAATTGCCCCATTTCCCATGGGTAGAATCAACTCAGGTTTCACTCTGTGCTACGAAGCACCACTTAAATTGCTTTTGTAGATTATCACACAGTCTTGCTATCCTGATTTGGCATGGTCACAAATAAGAAAATGCTGATTATTTTGTCATAAGGGGCAACATTAGGCATTTTGTAACATTAATGACAATAATACGGAATTTTGATGTGGTAAATGTTAGGAAGTCACCATGTTGTTTGTTTCGCCAATAACTATGCAATGGGTCGTTATTATTCCCTTTTTATGGATGAAACACTAAGGAAAAAGAGCTCCTCTCAGACCATTGCCGAACAAATATCTGTTCACCGTTTTCTAGTGTAGCCTCCTCTCGACAGGCCCTAGAACTTTTCTACAATAATCTCATTTGACAAAAGGGGCATGTTTTATTTGCACATGTGGTATGATTAATATTAAAATAATCATTCTAATAAACATTAAACCTGTAGAAATGCCACATTTGGGCAGTCACATGTACTAGTGCTGCTAAAGAAGTGGCAGCAATATGAAAAAATCTTTGTACATAAAAGTTAAACATGGCAGATATGGATGAGGTTCAGTGCATGATTAAATTGCTCCCATTGAAATCAGTGAAAGTTTGAAGTGTTTAAATTGAGCTGGTTTTGCGACTGCTCTCTAGTTACAATGTTCACCTTGCAGTTATGAGGTCAGGAGCAACTTCAGGCAGAGATGGTAGTAGGTAAAATGCTTGCTGACCCATGAGGCCCAGAAGCTCTCTGCCAAATCGCTGTGTGACTGGTCTCAAGTAAGATGCAGCCAGCAAGATTTAAATGTCAGAAAATGGTTCTTTATTCACAGACTCTGTCACAGGCCTTTTCTCTTTTCTCCTTTTCCCCTCCCTGCTTTCCTTCTTTTCTTCTCTCCCCAACCCCTTCTTTTTCCCACTCAGGGCCTGTTCTTCTCAGGGTCTTCTATGGACAAATATTTGGAAAACAAACAGGGGATAGACTGTGTAGCTACAAAGATGCTGCAACTGGACTGTGTCCAGTGCTATCTCATGCACTATACACACAGCTGCAGCAGACAAAGGCAATTGTATCAACTGCTCCTGAGTACTGATGGGCAAACTCTCCTTGGTGTATCTCAATTTCAGTTCATGTTTACTGGACCTTCCTATCAAGTGCTTGAAGAGAAATAAAAACTCTCAGGCTTTGTCAAGTATCTGCAAAGGATCGCAAAAATCATGTGGATCAGGAAACCCCCTCCACCACGGTCCACCTGTTGTCATATGGACTACACCCATCTTTTGCGTTCTCCCAAACTAATCTAGTAGCAGTACCACCAAGATACCCTTCCTCTCACCCTCTGGAGGCCTCTACTTCCTTCCTTCTTTCTGGCTTCTAGGATGCAGCAACAACATTGTAGAATGTTGTGCAGGACATGTATAAGGATCTCAGGGGGATGTAGTTCTCCGGGGCTTCCAAGCTGGAGAACATTTCTCAAAGATATTTGCACTAGACACTGTTGCTGCAGCATTCCAGAAGCTGGAAAGATGAAGGGAACAAGCAGTGATGGGAGGAGAGGCTGGCTGGTAGCAATGGGTGAACTCCAGAATGAAACAATATGAGCCCAGCTCAAATTTGGAAGCTCCTGAGCTTGTCACATATTGAGGTGAAGGCAGCACTTTGAACAGGGAGAGCTCCCCCAATTCAAACGTCACCTGCACTACTCCTGAGTAGCCTTTTTCAGACTTGATTCATCCTTCCTGCTTCCTCTCCAAACTTCTTGGTCAGGTCACTAGCCTCATACAGAGATCCTTAGCAGCAGTGAAGTCATGTCCATTTTCAGGCAGAAAACTAAGAGCTGATTTAATTTATGAAGTATGCAGTGCAGATTTTCAATAAAGATGTTAGCCATGACTACGCGTATTCGACAGGATACATTTGACTATTATAAAATGTCTATTAGACAGGAGAATAAATATTAGGATACATTTGATGTTAAAAATTCCCAAAGTGCAAACTTTTAAATAAGAGCCCAAACCTATGCATGTCTACTCAGAAGTAAGTCCCATTAGAGTCAATGGGGCTTAATCCCAGGAAAGTGTGGATAGGATTGGGCTGTGAGATACTGGAGTGGCAATGTAGGGTTTGATTTCAAGTTACCGGTAGGACAATACAGTACTTAAGGGCACAATCCTAACTTGCACTGGAAGCAGGTAGGCCAGCAGGCCTGAGCTACATCCAGTGCAGGTTTTGGGCCAAAAGCAGCACAGCCCAAGGCAAAGGGGAACGTTTCTCCTTATTCTGTGTCGCGCTGCAGTGGCCCCAATGGGTCTACTCAGATCTGCACCACCTAATGAGATGGTGCAGATCCAAGTAGCCTGGAGCCACACCGTGCTGCCCGTGAATGGGGTCAGGATCCAACATAACTGCAGGATCTTGGCCCCACCTCCCACTCCTTGCCTGCCCCCAAGAACACTCACCGCCCACCCTCCTCCACCCCAAAACACCTCCCTCCGGCCTCCTCCCTACACTCCCCACATTCCCCCAGATCCCTGCGTCATCCTTTCCTCGGGGCCCATGTCGGCATGGGGAGGTCGGTGCACATCCATGCGCCGGCCTATCTCCCCTTTGAGTGGCACAAAAGTGCTTTACAGCACTTTTGTGACACTCCCAGTCCAGCACAAGGGATTGCATTGGCCCAAGTGCAGGTCTAGATTGGGCTCTGAGAGTCTTAGGACCCAATCCTAGCCAAATTTCCAGTGGCATTGCAGCCTCAATACAATCCTGAGGTAAGGGAACAAACATTCCCTTACTTGAGGAGGCCTCCATGACTCCCCCCCACTGCAGGAGGCAGGGCCAGATAATAAAGGCCTTTACGTATAATTGGAGTATGCCTCAATAACATTTTAACCTCTGCAGTGCAGCAAAATGTCAGGCATTAGCCAAGCTCTAAGTCAGTATTTAGCTGGGGGTCCAAATCTGTTGTAGGTGCTAGAGGCAGAAAATATGTGTGAGGACAAGTGAATGGTCAAGCATTGGGTCAGGTGGACAAAACTGAAAATGCAGTTGCGTACCAGCTAATGGTCCACGAGGCAGTGTTACTACTCATTCGGGACAAGTTCCTTACACTGAAGAGATCTGGTGAAAATATTATATAAAGCCAGCCAGGTCCCTAATCACCTGGGCTGAAGAGCTACAGTACCACCTCAGGTCAGTATATGGATGGTATTGCAACACAACAGAGACCAGGCTGAAGTCTCTGTTTGGGAGTGGCCATAGTAATGCTGGGAGTGAGATATATTAACCTTGCTGCCAGTGTTCCCAGTTTGAGTTCCCTATGCCTTCGAGAGAGTCGTGCGAGTCCTTTCTCAATGTCAACAATACAATATTTCAGAAGCCATCGTGCTCTTTGGCTGCCTCTTTTTAAACCTGGCTGTATGTGCACACAAGAGGAAGAGTGTACCACCTCCAATTTATTTAAATAAACTAAAATAAACAGCAAATTGACAATGTGGTACATATTGTCTGTTGCCCATGGAGTTACAAGCCCGAATTAAAGAGTCTGAGATGGAGGTACTGAAATACTAGGGTGGTGCATTAATTCTTTGGACAAAATATTACAAATTGCTCTGGCTAAAGCCAAGTAAAGCAAAACTTCCCTAAATAGTACGTACAGTCTCCCTTCAATATTCTGGGAAAGATGGAATATGATTTGATGGTGTTCTTTAGACAGCAGGTTTCAAATAACTGCTTCAGACAGCAGAGCAAGGCACCCTTCTCAAAGAGTAAACAAGCACCAAGAACTTTTTAACTCAGACAAAAAGCAATTTCACAAACTCAGAATAATCTGAGAGTATACAGAAGGCTGCATGGGGTCAGAACAGCAGAAAGCCAAATTAAAATGGACTATTCTTCTCACGGGCTATAAGCAAAGTGGCAAAACCCAACCAGTGCTAGAATTAAAATCTTAAATTAAACTGAATTTTATGTTAGTTTTTGCACACAGCCCAAAGTACACATCTCCAACCCTTCTTCCTCCCTTCCCTTGCAACAGCACAGCTATGGCAGGATGGACAGTTTATGCATGGTCCCTATATTTTATATTTCTTTGCTGTCCTCTCTTTGTCTGAATGTTTCCCCAAGAAGCCCTATTAGATTATTGGACACATTAGAATTTGAGCTCAAGATTAGAAAGTTTACATTGCCAATTTTCTCCAGGTGCATTCTCTGTCTCTCCCTGCTTCCTCCATCCTAATGGTGGCTGAAAACTAGAAGAATGGAGAAGAGCTGAATAGATCAGGGCTCACCTGGGACTTGTTCGTACCCATTGCATTCAAATCAGAATGAATGCTTAACTGAACCAAAAAGGTCCTGTTAGCCCCAGTTTTCCTGAACCAAATGCAGACCCTTACATAGTGGCATTACCATGCCCATGTATGTAGGTGTACATTCATGCCTATGAATGTAGTTTTTTAGGTGCTGCTAAAAAAGCATCAGCACTGCTAAATTTGGTCTAAATTCACATTTGGTCAAAATGCTGCAGTGGGAGCAAAAGCACCCCTTGCACTAACTTAAGATTAATCTGTGACCAGAATGATATTTCCTAGGAAATAAGTCCCAATGAAAGTAAAATTACCAGTACTTTCTACTTGGATCATGTATCAATCTGGCAAAATTTTTAAAATATCACCTGATAGCAGGGCAGTGCCATGAAATATCTGTGAATGTAGCCTGTGAATGTAGCCAGGTTACTCAATGCGACACAGGTAAAACGTGTTGCTATGGCCACACTCGCTACCTCAGGCTGCAACCTGCAGCAAATCTACTCCTTGTCTACCACGTCCTGTGTCAGTCGCCTTGACCTGTCTCAATTGTCACTTGCTTTCTTCTCCCACAAATATTTCTGAGCTGTTCTTAACATTAAAAAATGTATGGACACTTGTTGATTGCAAGCAAAAAGAAAGTTGTCACCATGAAATAGAGTCTTAAAGGTTCACTGCAAAATGAAATATAATATGTATATTTCAAAAAGCTATCTTATTTAAATTGTAAAACTTCCAGAGCGGTATAGCTCCTCAGTGCTGTTTAATAAGTGCCTGACACATATTAAATAAGCTAAATAACTTCTTATTAATTAGTAGGAGTCATAATAGTTATTTAAAATATAGAATAGTTATTGTGCACTTGATATGACCCAAGACTCACCATCCCTGGAAGCTGCTTTTAGGGGCCAGGTTCTCACCCTAGCACACAGAATAAAAAGAGTGCTTTTAAATGATATGTGGAAAGTGCCTTACCCTCATCACAAAGTAAACACAACCAAATTCCGCACATTTGGATCAGAAAACACACTACACCTTTCTTTTTATAAATATTGCAGCTCCAGTCCAGATAAAGTTAGTTATTCTTAAGACCCATTGAAACCAGTAAAGAGGGGGTTATTTGTTACTTTTTCTGGACTGAGGACAATAGCTGGAAACCATATGCAATTACTTCAGCCCTATCATCCTGAATTATAGGAATAGCAGGGGACACTGTGAATGATGTGTGGGCAGTAAAATGCCTTTGGGTAAAGAGTGAGCAGACTCAACATTTACCCTCTTTCCCTTTTTGCAATTCATGGGGCTGGGTGGAGAGAGACAGCTAATCAGGCTCCTCTGTTTTTGGTCACTGCTGCTGGCAGGTGTGCTGTGGCAGGAAGCACCAGATTACCTTGGAGAATGCCCCTGTGACACCAAAGGGAGGATGTTTCCCAGAACTGGGCAGTGACTCGCATTGTTCACAGACCGGTCTGAAGAAACACAAAGATGCGAAATGACCCTCTCTGATCAGTTATTCCTCCTCCTCGCTCATAACTCTGTCAGCGCTTTCAGCAGGATTGTCAAAATATGTTTGTCACAGAACAAGCTGTGTCTCTCTCCCTTCCTCCCTCCCACCCCCATCCACTGCTAAACTCACCTATTTGGAACATAACCCAGGACTCATTTCCTCTCTGGGCAGTTTATATACGAGTATCTCACCTGCCCCTAAAGCTGAAAAGCTATAATTACAGCTGGCTCTTCAAAACCAAATGCTAGTTTGTTTCCCTCTCCCTTTTGTAAGTTTGGGGGTGTTTTTAATCGGTTACAAATATATATATTTATGGTCTATTTCAAGCTTCCCTAAATGAAGGGTAAGCAAGGAGATTTCAGCAGCAGAGGGCAAGATTCAAAGATAGGTGCAGAGACCCAGTTTCAGACGTGTTCAAAATTACATTTGTACTGTATTTTAGGTTTATACTATTTTACTCCTCATTGTAATTCCTTGGTCCTGTAAGAAAAATACATATTTTTACATACATACATACATACATACATACATACATACATACATACATACATACATACATACATACATAAAATGCTTCCCCGAATTCTAGAAACCCCAACAAACCCCAATATTTCATAACACTAGGAGACTCTATAGGTTTGACATTTGACTCTGCACTGAACACATGGAGAGCAGGGGCACATGGCCATGGAGCATGTCAGTGCCAGGGGTGTGGCTAGCTGGTGCACCCTCATTCTTCCCCCCCCCCCACCCATACCCTTTTTGACAGTGGCCAGATTAGAGTTGCTAGTGTCTAAAAGCAATTTGTCACTCATGGATGATTAATATACATAGTACACTCATATCATACTGCTGCATCTAGCTATAAACACTAATCAGGCAGCCAGAAATGTAAAGAACTTAAACAAAGGGACCTAAAGAAGCAGAGGGACACTAATCAGTCCTCCATTTTTCTAAGACAGAGATGGGGGGAGAAGAGGGTGCTGTGTTTATGCTGGGTTCAGATAAATTATGCTTGGGCATTGTAGATCTGCTTACTTCTTTGTTTTATCGAGGTGTTTCTATCCTGCCATTCCAATGCATTCTTTAAGGTGGCTTGCAACAGCAATACAATGCAATAAATAATCACATTAAAAGCAACTATAAACAAGTATTATAATATCAGAAGAAAGAGACGCGGATAGAATTGCTTTAAAACATAGGTTAAATATACAGGCCAAAAGCCTGGTTAAAAACAGAGGTTTTGACCTAATGGCAAAAAACCAAGAGCGAAGGGCCCAAGGAGTGCCACATAAGGCAAAGTTGTTCCAAATTTGAAATGGGGATACCCTTTTCCTAATCTCAAGCTCTATCTCAGGTAACAGTGACAGGCAGGGAAGGTCTCAGCTGAAGCTTTTAGTAACCAGGCACGTGAGTATGACAGGGTGGCCCTTCAGGCATTGCAGTGCCAATCAGCACTTTGAATTGGGTCCCAAAAGTGACTGGAAGCCACTGAAGTTTCTACAAGCAGGGAGTCACCTGCTTCCAACAACTGTTCCCAGTAGCAGCCTGCTGGCTGCATTATGGGCCAACTGCAGTTTCCAAACACATTTCAAAGGAAGCCCCACATGAAATGTATTGCGGTAATCCAAACAGATGCCGCTAATGCCTGTGTTACCATGGCCAGATCTCTCTCTGATGCAGTTGGTGCCCCAGTCGGTTTGCAAAAGTGTCCCTGGCCACCACCAAAACCAGCACCAGACTTTGTATTTTCAAGGAGAACGTCACCCCATCCAACACAGATGGAACTCTTTTTCCAAACCAGGAGCATTTGGTCTTGTCTGGATTAAACTTCAGCTTGTTTGCCTTCAGCATTACCAAACTTGAGAACTAAGGGTGCAATCCTAATTACTAGTTAGGCTGACGACTTGCGCTGGCCCAGGAGAGTCACAAACATGCCATAAAGCATGTTTGCGCCTCCTCATGCGTCGGCTGGGCAGGTGCAGGAATGTGTGCCGGCCCACGAAGGCCACATCCAGACTCTGCACCAACACGGAGAGGGAAGGCTGAGCCGCCCAAGCTTGGCTGACACAGGGGTCTCCGGAGGGTGGGGTTAGGGAGGAGGCATTCTGGGGCAGGGAGTGGGTGGAGGGTGTTCCAGAGGACGGGTGGGCGGGGAGTGGGGGGCGGGACTGGGACCTGGCTGTTATGCCGGATCCCAACCCCGTTCCCCAAGCAGTGCAGAGTGGCTCCAAGCTGCTCTGTTCTCCTTGGACTTGCATCACCTCTTGGAGTCACACAGGTTCAAGGAGTCCCATTAGGGCTGTGGTGGCTTACCTGGGTGTAAGGGGAGAGGCAAGGCTTACCTTGCCTCCAGCTGAGCCGATTCTGACCCGTATCTTGAGCTGGATACAGCACAGGCATCCTGGCCTGCCTGTTCCAGTGCAAGATAGGATTGCACTGCATAATGCTTTATGGATAGCATACCCAGATAGATACCCTTGCTTGACTCTTATGGACATAAACCACTTTACATTTTAACCTGAAAGGTGCACATGCATGCACAATGAGTGCATGCTTGAGTCTTATGGACTCAGCTAGACCACAGACTTGAAAATTTGTGATCTCCTCACCTTTTCCCTATACCCCACCTCCCTATTCTCTCTCTTACCCTGAAATTCTTGCTTTATATTTGGTCTACTCCTCCTGCTTCTCCACACCCAACCTTTTGGAGATTTTTCAGAAGTGCTCCAAAAGATTACCAATTACCAGTGTTGCCAATTCAAATCTCAGGCATAGGCATCAATAGTGTTGCTGGGTATAAGTGAAACTTGGTTAAGGAAACTGTAGCTGGCTTCCAGCACGTCCCCAACATTAAAAAAAAAACAAACCTTTGTCTGCCATTTCAGTGACCAGAGATCATAGCTCCTGGTGGAAATCCTGCTAACATTCATCTATAGTCCATCTCACCTCCTGTTCTGTATTGAATAGGAAACTTACCCCCATTTGTAAGAGCCAAGAATGCTCACAAGAATGCTCACAAGGACACCCATTCTTCCTTTGCAGCTAATATTGCAGACAGATCTGAACTTGCATGCCAGGCAGAGCTACCTTGAGTGGCAGGGAATTCATCATTCTGGTCAAGGACAGAAGAATGGAGCATATGTTTAAACAAGAAAACCAATCACTGTTGCAAATGAAAAGAAGATGAGGTGTGAAAAGGACTGGAGGGTGTCAGTCTAGCTGGCCTGCGGTGCAGTCTCTCTCATGTGGTTAGTCTCTTGCTACCAAATCTCCAGATGTCCTTTCTTGATCAGAAGGTATTAAGAATCTATAAGAGCCAAGGGGGCTAATGACCTATTATGCATGCCGGTTTTCCATTCTCATGTAAGCCTATTTCCACCTGTCCTATCAAATTAAAGAACACCATGGGTAGAGCATGCTGCAGGAGCACTGTGGGTAGAGCATGCTGGAACTGGGCACAGCATCATTAGAACTGTATCCTATGGATACAGTGGATGCAGTTTGAATATGGGGCTCTGCAGACAGTGTAGTCCAACTTTTGAAAATCAGGCCCTCTTCTAATCATAATCTACTTTCTGGGGCCCTCCATATAGGGCAGGATCCAAAAGGTTTTACACAGAGCTCCAAGTATGTATTGAAGTTCTATGGACTTCCCTTCCCTCTGTAGCCACCTATGATAGTCAAGGGAAGGGAACCCTGTACATGGCCTCTTCCTTCCTTCCTCCTGTTCAGCCACCAAGGCTAGAACCAGGAAAAAAGCAAAGTGTCTTGGATCTCTTACCTCCCACATATCTGATGGCAGCCTCAGATTCTCAGGGAGTTTCCAAAAATTGATGCAGTAGCATAGAGCTTCTGGTTGTGGGGGAAAGGCAACCCACTGTTTCCACTGAATCAACCAGACCAGGCAGATTAAAGTTCAAAAACTTGAGGGAAGTTTATTAAAACAGGAGTAGCAGGTTAAAAGGAGTAAAGGGTATTTCAAACAAGCATTTGCAGGGAAAAAAACTAAAGCAACTGAGGGCTTTGGCACAGTTCTTGTAACATAATGGCAACTGGGGAAAAGGCAAGCATGAACATAAACAAAAATCTGTTGTAACTTCCTAAGCTTGTTTCTTGACCACACTTTCTCTGGATGATGATTCCAGAGAGAAGTGGTTCGATGATGGCTGCAGAGAGAAGTGCATCCTATCACTCTTCTTTGCTAAAGGTTGGGTCAGTTGCATACCTACCATAGTCTTCCCTGGGGTGGATGCCCTAGGAGGTGGGCGCTAGGACCTTGCGGAAGCCTCTCTGAGGCTCCCCACGGGGGTGGAAACTACACCAACTCTTTATCTGGCATAAATCTGAGGCTGCTCCTGGGGGGCAGATCCAGGCTAGGCCAAGTAAGAGGGATAGGATCTGATAGGTGCTGCTGCCACTGAGATCTACCCCCTCCTTCTCCCTCCTGCTCTCTGTTCTCCTTGCTCCCAGCACAGCTTCTGGGAGCCACTGCCCAGTGTGTGGGGCCTCCAACCATTTATGACAGAGGCTCCAAAGCATAAGCGTACACAACAGCATGCCTCAGTGGCACTTATGTCAATGGACCATTATTAGGGGGTTTGCATTTCAGGGGTTTGCATTTCTGACTGCCCCTTCTCAAATCATCACCCCCATCTCATCTCCTTACCCTGCCATGCTCACAGTCACAGTATTTAAAGGGTCCCACTCAGAGCACTTAAACATCTGTTCTTCTTGTAAGATGGCCTCTTTCTTGGCCACTTCTAGTGAATTTACTAGATAGCACAGCCAGCTGCAATGTGAGTACATACACTTATAAAAGTTACTTTCATTTCCATTTGTAAATGTTTAAAACCAGGAGGAAGGGGGAAATTACACTTACGAGAGCTCTTGAGATTAATTTATTCTGTCATATGCTGTGCCTGAACTGATAACAAATGACAGCTCTTGGAGCAGACAATGTTCAGTTCTGAAAGAAAGGGAAGGGTGGTCATTTGGATCATGATGCGTTGATCCATGGTGCGTCTGTGCAACTATGATGGCTAATAGCTCATTCACACTTTCAGTGCACCTGATGTTGCTCCCAGTTCATCCAGCTCACAGTAATCTTGGGTTTCATTTGTCCCCTTAAAAAAAGAATTACAGTATGTGTTATTTACAGAAGCAGTCCACTCTTCTGCAGTATGGCTCTTGGCTTTACGTTTTTGCTAGAGAGGACATGCTCCAGAAGGCACAGGGTTTTGGGCCGTTTACAACTGCTTAGGGCCCAATCCTAATTCACCAATGCTAAAGCAGCAGCACTAACAGGGTTTGCACAATATCCTGCAGAGGGAGGCATGGAGGCCTCCTGAAGATAAGGGAACTTTCATTCCTTTATTTTGCATATCCTCCCCAATGGGTCTCCTGGGATCTATGCCAGCTATTTTGCTGGTGTCAGTCTGAGGAGTGTAAGGGAGTAAGGGAGAGGAAAGAGGAGAAGGGATGGGATGCAAATAGGATCCTAGTGCAAGTTGCTGCTGCCAGGATTCATCTGCTCCCTCCCCCAATCCACCCCCACTGCCCCCCTCCGCACCCAGACCCATGCTCCATCCTCACAGTAGGCTGTGTCCTGACAGAGAATGAATCTCTTTAAACTTTAAACCCCCCCCATGAGGAAAGAATGATTCACTAGCCCCTTCTCTTACTCCATACTCATGCAACATTTAAAGCACTGGTTCCCAACCTGTGGTCCCTGGAGACCCTGAGGAGTGGTCCACAAGGTCTCAGGAAAAAAAAATCACCTTTGATCACTTCCAGTGTCTTACTGAGCAAGCAATCTCTCATGGACCACCAAAGAGGGTAGAGACCGCCCACAGGCACAAGTGCCTGCTGTGGCTGTGGGCAGTCCATTTTCTGTCTTCTCTGATAGTTTGTAGGGGAGCAGTTGAGAGACCAGAGAAGGCAGAGGGAAGATCACCCACACTCGCATGCGGTCCATGATGATTCCAATTTTTGCCTCAGTGTTCCACAGACTTCTAAATGTTGGGAACCACTGATTTAACGAGATGTGTTCCCTTCTTCGTGTACATAAGAACATAAGAAGAACCCCGCTGGATCACACCAAAAGCCCATCTAGTCCAGCTTCCTGTATCTCACAGTGGCCCACCAGATGCCTAAGGGATCACACAAGACAGAGGTGTGCATCCCGGTGCCCTCCCTTGCATCTGGCATTCTGAGGTAGCCTACTTCTAAAATCAGGAGGCTGCACATACATACCCATCATGACTTGTAACCTGTGTTGGACTTCTCCTCCAGAAATTTGGCCAGTCCAATCCCCTTTTGAAGGCATCCAGGCCAGATGCGATCACGATATCCTGTGGCAAGGAGTTCCACAGACTAATTACACACTGGGTAAAGAAATATTTTCTGTTGTCTGTCCTAACTCTCCCAAGACTCAATTTGAGTGGATGTCCCTGGTTCTGGTGATGTGTGAGAGGGGAAATGTAGCATAAAATGTCGCATTTAAAGTTTAAAAGGAACATGAGGCTAGAGAGCAGTGAGGAGATAAGGAGCTTCTTTTGAAGGGGAGGTGTGCAGTGAGGGTGGCAGTGGGGAGTAAAGGCAGTGGACCCAGTTGGGCCAGCCCGGCCTCCACAGACAGCACTTCAATACCTGTATGTGTGGGTCTTTAAACTCCGTGATAGACACATATGGCAAGCAAAAACATTTTCTTTTTTTTTCTTGGTGGCTGTATCAAGTTTCTCCATTTTGACCCATTCTGCCACCTTCCACAGGTTTCCTCTGCATGTCTGGCAGCCGCCTTGATTTCTCTCATCGTTTTGCTAACGCTTGCCTCCAGGGTGTCACGGCTTGTTTCTTACTTCCAGCTAGTTTGCAGACGGAGCCGAGAACAGCATATGATTGCAAGCAGTTAGGCGATTGCTTTGTACCTGGGGGGGTTTGATGGTTTGTACACAGTGCTACCCAGGTGTACCTGGGAGGCGCTGATGATGAATAGAACTGTTTTATTCGCCTCCGGCTGAGCGACACAATGCTCAGGAGGACTTTTTTTTTTCCACATCGCTCCATTAACAGACAAACAGGCAGCAATGCTGGCTGCTGACACCAGGGTTAATTAAATCTATCTCTCCATCAATTCTTATTCAACTATTATCGATGGCCATTAGATTGGCGACAAAGTAACAAGAAAACTGTACAGACTCGTCTTAACCATTGCAATGCTGAAGGAGTGAAGAGACAACTAGAGCTGGCCTTTTCTTTCAAACGTTTTAAAATGTTATCTTTATTTTTATCATTATTATTAGCCTTTGGTTCCCAAACTATGGAATTGTTGGTCTTGGAAAGGCATTACTGATGAGCATCAGAGACTATAATATGAAAGTGATCTGTGTGACTATAAATTATAAAATAGAAGATACGCCACTGTGCTTTTTAGAATATCCTTGAGTATAGTGGAGAAATAGTTTTGATTGTAGAAGTACAAAACCAATACATAAATATGCATATAATGGGAGTTACATGTCTGTTAGATATAGTCCTTTTAGCAGTGATGTCTTCTAAACTGGAACCTGATTTTGTTGATTCGCATGTAATTGATTGTCATGGTGATATATGGATATAGGAAATGGAAACTGGGATACATGGTGGTTTTGTCTTTGTTGCATACACGTCATGAAGAAGATTTTCTACAGCAGATAACCTTGAGCTTGTGAATTGTATTTTGGCTCAGCTCTTGGAGTATTTGTTTTTTAAACTTGCCAAAATTCACACACACACACCGTCACCAGGATTCAAGTTGAATGTTCTGGTCCAAGTTCATAAATGAAGCAGAACTAGAGAGTGACCAGTAGAACTTATCCTGCTTCGTACCCTTTCTGAAGTATTTTGCTGGGAAATTGAGTTCCACTGTTCTTGGAAAGAAACCATGGCATGGCTCAAAGATGTAGTAGAAACAAAGAACAGTAACAAAAAGAAATAGAATATTCTCATACTGCAGGATACAGTAACCCAGTTGCACTGTTATGCTCTCCTTTTGCAGTAACCCTCTCCTACTGTTTTGCTTCTCTTTCTCCTCACCTTCCACAAAGTTTGCTATCAGGTCAGAAGAATTTAAACAGGAGTTCTTTATCTGTGACCAGAAGAGATGTGCTTTTGTATTATTGGTTTCAGGAACTTGGTCATATACTCATCAAGCTACAAACAAGAACAATTATGTCTCAGGCAGCCCAATCCTATCCTGCACGTGAAAAGGCAGGCCAGTTGGTCTGCGCTGTGTCCAGCACAGGGCTGCGGTTGGCTACGGCTGGCTGCGGTGTAACGGGGGGGGACACGGGGAATTGATTCCCCTTACCTTAGGTAATGCAGCAGCGGCCCAAATATCCCTGTGTTGGCCTGCCTCCTCTCGTAGTGGCATGAAAGTGTGATACTTTTGACACTGTGCCATATGACACCTCTGGGCCAGTGCAAGGGATTTGTGCTGGCCCAACTGGGCCTTTGAATTGCACCCTTACTCTGCTTGGAAAAACATCTTGACTTCCTTAGTCCATAACTTTTAAGAATGAGAGAGAGTCCTGCCAATAAACAGAAATATAATTTCTCTTATTTCAGGATTCAAAAATCTCCTTTAATCTGTTGATTTAAATAGTTCAATCCCTTCTCCAAAGACTTTTGATAACACAGTAATACAGACATTAATTGCTGATGCACAATCCTATTCAGGATTCATTACGATGCAATAAAAAGAGGATTAACCACATAAAAGGCAATTGCCCCATTACTGTGGGCATCAGCACACTGCATATGTGAGCCCCCAGCATTGATCAACAACTCTGGTTAAAGGATCACCGAACTGAGAATGATCCTGGCTAGAAGGCTTATGGCCCAATCCTAGCAGCCTCCCCCAGCATCCACTCCCAAGTACAGACGCTTTTCACTTCACACACACACACACACACACACACACACGTAAGAGGAAGAATGATGGAACTGTCCGTCATGTGCAGTTTGTCCCTTACACACTGTCCCACTTCCTTCTGATCACAAATGAGAGTAAATATTCCAACCACTCTAAAAACATTTTGCAGAAATATTTAAGAGAACGACACCATCCTTTCCACACATCACAATTATATACCAATGGGTACCCTATGAAATTGCTCTTGTTCTAGATTCCTAGTCAAAACAGCACATGGGAAAAATTGTTTCAGGCTTGAAGTAAAAAAAACAAAAACTACTGTTAATATTCACAGCAAAATTAGTACAAGCACCCATTCTCATAGTCACAGCAAGCATGTGTGATATAATGCCTGGCGGGGTGGGGGTCTTAAGACAGCCCCTGCTCAGCTAGAAAAGTCTCCTCTCCTACTTTACATGGCCTTGTAAGGCTAAAAAGCAGCTACGTGAAGAAACAATGGGATGAAAAGATAAAATGACTGAAAAACCATCTTTTTATTTCTTTTGCTATGTAAAGCATTTTGTGAACATTTTGTCGAAAAGCAGCACGTATTACTCAATGTAATGTTACTCAACAATAACAATGATAAAATGTTTTATTAGGTTCTGGTTATGACTTGCAGGGAGCTCTGTTTGGAAAGAGGGGGGCTGGTTTGCAAAATTGAGAAACATTCTGGTAGTTTCATTTAGTTACAGAAGCATGACTGGGAGGTGAAGGACGATAAGGGTTAACCTGTTTCCCTCATCCCTCCAGAGAATGGGCTTCCAATTTTATATGGTTACGAATGAAAATGAGTTTAGTTTCTCCACCTAATTCCTAGTGGAGGCTGGTGAGGCTCCCAGTGTAAAACTACTACTAAATAAGCACAGGTTATATTGCTTGCTATCCAGGAGATCTGCAGGACTATAATAGCATGGATATAACATATCAGGACTAAAGAGAATTGGCTGAGTTCTGTGGGGGCCCCAGGCAGGGCTGCTAGAGGACAATGGAGCCAAATGTAATTTGCACAGTTGCATTGGCAAAAGTTTACAGGAATAGTGTGTTAGCTGGGCGGTGGGCCACATTTTCTATGGCAATGGTTAAGAGGTTCTTTTTTTCTCCTGAAAGAGTCTTTGGCTTTCTCTTGTGCACTTCCACATAAATAGCAGCTCAGATGGAGCCTTCTTTGCTGTTCTCAAGCAGGGGTGGGGGGAGAAAGGCTTTGGGTGCATAAGGGTAAGTCACTGCCAAAGTATCTGTGGAGCAGAGGAGGGTTAGTAAAGCACCATGGTGGTCTTGGCTTTTGTAGACTCTACAATGTAGAAGAAAGTGGATGAACCACTGGAGGAGTCATCAAGATTGGAATCTTGTGAGCCAGGGAGAAACACCATCAGTTGCCTATCCATGGCCTGTTACGCCTTGCCCTGCACACATTCCCCCCCCCCCCTTACTGTTGGAATGTGATGACAGAGAAATGGACCTGGCCTACAGGCTGTACCCCTTTAAATTGTGGGAGGGAGCCGACATTTTTTAATACTCTTCCATGTTAACAAAAAAAAGCCTCTTGCAAGAAAAAAAACCGACACATCAGGAAGAAAGGTTCTAGTCCAGCCCTCTCCCTGTAGTATTTGTTTCTACCTCCTGAGCATTAAAAAATGCCACCACTACCCCACAGCAGCTTGATGTGGCACAGTCCATTCTACTGTGCCACTACATGTAAGTCATTTACTACATGTAAGTCTAGGCTGTGTTGGCAGGAAGACACAGGGTGCAGCCATTGAATTGGAGGCAGGGAAGAACCAAGTACAACTGAACTCTAAATTATGCAGAGGGTCAAGTTGCTATGCAAGCAAGAGGAGTCCTAGCAGACCGCTGAGAAGGGCATTTAGCAATGGCATCCACATTTACCATCATGTCTACTATGGCTTAGAGCACTTGCTTCTCCATAAGACCAAAAATGTCATATTCGTTGGTAAGAAGGATCTAATTATTTCATTTATGACAAGAAGTCAATGTTCATGCTGAACCAGAGGGAGTTCACACTAAAAGAGGGAATTTCAGAGGGTTGGGAACAAAACTGACATTTATAGGACTCAATTAAAAATAAAGAGGCACTTGTTTTTCCCTCCCTCCAGCACATAATATTAAATGGTATCAAGGCTGCATTCTGATACAGTTTAGAATATCTTGGATCCTTCTCTTAAAAGGGAAAGAACAACTCCCAAGCCCCAATTAGTCTCAAGACCTGCAGAAACATAACTGTTCAAAAATATTTTCAGTAAAGAGTTCTTTTCCTGATGCCTCCGTACACAGACTCAGAAGGCCATTCCAGTTACATACATACATACATACAATATATTATATTATAATATTTAATTATATATATTATTATTATATATATTATTGTGTGTATTATATATTGTGTGTATTATATATATATTATTCTTATCCCCTGGGGGCTGGGGATAAGAATAGGCCCTCAGTTTGGCTGTACTTGTCGTAAGAGGCGACTAAACAGCCACCGGGTAGATGGGACTCGTCAGCCTGGGAAGGTAGCTCATCTGAGAGAAGGAAAACTCTGATCCCAAACCTCCACTGCCTTGTGGCTACATCCAGTTATGGAAAAGGTTTCAGGAGTCAACCTCGAGGCCAAATCCGGAGCCGGAGTCCCTGAGGCAGTTCATGGCTGAACACAGTCACGTTCTGGCAACTCCTGCGACGCCGCTGGAACCAACCGTATTGGCCTCTGCCTTTCCATTGGACCATTTCAGCAACGTGGAGAGGGGGGATTTGCTGCATGGGTAACAGCCTATCCTCCATACCTACTTTACCCAGGCTTCACACACTGGAGAGGACACTCTGTTCCAGAACCACCATTCAGAGTGTGACACCATAGTCTTCCAAGACTGAAGGATGCCAACAAGAAGATATATTATTGTATTATATTATAATGTTTAACATATATATATATATACCCCTAACCCATTTAATCATAAAACATTTGACTTGTTCAAATTCACATTCCTATTTCAGCTACATTGGTCATAAACGCACAGTCCCTTTTCAGCTCTGAATGGTCTTGGATTAGGAATCGCAGGGCACATTATATCTGGACAGGTTAATTGATATTAATTAAGTGTGTGGGCAGTGGGAAGAATTGTAGGTATGGTGTATGGGTAAACATATCTATTTTTCATGAAGTAGTCTAAAATGATTGAAGCGTGTCAAGGATGATATATGATAGCAAACTGATGAAAGATTGATAGTGATGTATTAATATTTCAAGAGAGGTCATACATGTTTTGTGGCATCCTTGTTAAATCTTTAACTGGTGTTAGATAACCTTGGAAGATGTGTTCTCACATTATTATTATTTATTTGTTAGCAAAGCAGGCAAAAGTGTTATACGAAACAATATTTAGGGACAGTTTAGTTTTCTCAGAAATCCTTTTGCTGAAGAGGGGATTGAATGATAATCAATGTGATATCTCATTCATTTTCAGAGATCTCTGCTTGCTATGCTACTTTTGCAAATGGATGTGGCCAGAAAATTTTGATTTTGTACTCATGGCTACCCAAATGAACATCCCTGCCACCATACCAGAAACATATATTTGTACATAACACACTTCATTTAGAAAAATAAACCAAGAGAATGCCAGAATTTATTTTTAAAATAGTGTTTCTAGTCCCCATGGTTATAAAAAATTAAAGGTGATGGAAACTGATGTACTGTAATTATGATTTTGCAGCCGCCTGAAGTCACTGCAGTGCTTTCCTGTATTAGCACATCATACTGTAGAACTGAGGTGTTAGACATCTGAAGATTGGATGATAACTTTTTGGATTTGTTCGTTTCATTTTAAGGTGTTTCAAACTTTTAAAATTTACAAGGTCCTTCTGCAGGTCAAGGTTTTCAGAGGCAAGAATATAACTGAAAACGAGGCACTCACTGTGTTCACATCCAATTTTACCTTTGTTCACCCATAGAATATTTTTCTGTTTGCTAAATATTACCACTTTCTTAAATGTTTAAAGTAGTGTATAGTGCAACCAAGAAAAAATACAAAATAAAGCAATATTTAAAATCATATTACACATTAAACAAAACTTAAAACAATAGAATTTTACTCAAACTGAAACAAAACAAATAAAACCCATAAAGTGTTATAATCCTTGTGAAAGGACAAGAAGTTTTTTTATTATTTGTTGGCAAAGCAGGCAATAGTGTTATATGAAACAATATTTAGGGACAGTTTAGTTTTCTCAGAAATCTTTTTGCTGAAGAGGGAATTGAATGATAATCAATGTGATATCTCATCCATTTTCAGAGATCTCTCCTTGCTCTTTTGGGCAGAGAGTCTACAATTTGGAGATTGTTGCTGAAAAGACTCAGTGGCTGTCCAAAGACAACATGGACAGCAGAGCCAATATAGCTTACTTGAGAGGTTTCATATGGACAGAGTTGGTCTGAAAGATATGAAGGATAATAAGGACATGCTGCCTTCTCATGTACTCATTTATTCATTCAGTCCTTGTGATTTTCCTTCTTTTTCCAGTTGTTTCCCATTAGGTTTTGAAAACTCTGCTCCCTCAAATACATCCGTACATTTTCCTTCTACTTTTCCTCTGCGCTTTGGAAACTGCCAAACCAGAGAAACTACACGTTAGATAAGCAATTTTCAACCTTTTCCATCTGACAGCCCAATCCTGAGCTGCCCGGGGCGCCCAGCCTCGGCGGCACCGAGAAAGGCTGCCGCCGGATCCTGCACCTCCCGAGCTACCGCGGGAGGCGCCTCGGGAGAAGGGGACTTTCGTCCCCTTCCCCTGAGTAAAGTAAGCAGCCCTGCAATGGGGCTACTCACTTAGTGGAGCTCCACGAACCTGCCTCCCATCCCTCCCCCAGGCACGCCTCCAGCCCACCCCCCTTCCCACTTCACGCCTCCTCATCATGCCTCCTCCCTGCCCTCTCTCCGCCCCCCGCCAGCCTCCCCCCTCCCTGGAATGCCTCCTCCTCGCCCCCGCCCCCACCTACCGTTCTGCAGCTCAGTGGTCTAGGAGACCACCGAGCCCTGGAAGCTGGGTGACCACCCCACGCTAGCCCAGCACCAGCGGGCACTGGGCTAGCACTGGTGGGAGTCCAGTTGTGAGGCTGGCAATGTGCCTTACAGCACGTTTGCGACTGTGCTCTGTGGCATGGAGGTGTGCCGCCAAGCACAGGCTTGGGCCCTGACAAGGCGCTAAAATTGTCAAGGCACACCATTAGTTTTTTGACCATTGACAAGGTACACTATGCTGCTGGTAGGGGGCTCAAATCCCCCAAGTTCCCTAGAAATAAATGACCCTCCCCAAATTCCTGTGGCACACCTGTGAATCATGCATGGCACATCAGTGTGCCACAACACAATGGTTGAAAATCGCTGTGTTAGATAGTAAGGAGATATTGAATTTCCATTGGAGATGACTTGTAGGAATGGAATCACAAACAGGTTTGGAAAAGTGATTCAAATATGCAGCTATATTTGCGGCACAGTCCTCTCATGGGACTTTACCGCATGAAAATGAATGTGGACAATCCTTACAGCCAAATCCTGTCCTTCCGCACTAGTGCAGGCACACCAAAAAGAAGCGCTTTATTCAGTGGGAGGGGGCAGAGCAGGAGGGGACTGAGACTGTGAAAGGGGAGAATAGGATTCAGCATGGTCCACCACTAGATCCCTCCTGCATCCTCCCCACCCCTTTACTTCCCCCCTCCAGGGCCTAGGAGAGGGGGTAAAGGGGGTCATTTGTACCTGGGCCCAGGGTCAAAAGGAGGGCCCAGGAGCTAAAGGAGAGGGCCCAGAAATTTCCTGGGATCTTACATTTTCCTATATACTCAGACTTGTTACCTGCACAGGATGCTGGGGACATTACCACAAGCGTGCAGCTGCAGCTACTGGCAAGCCATATATGCTGAGCCAAGGAAGGCATGCATGACACTCCTCAACACAGTGTCAAATCTAGGAGGAAATGGGATTGCTACAGTAGCTCTTTGGTTTGTGGATCTGCTTATCCAGAGTGCATAGGAGCTCAGGGACACAGCTGCAAGACTATAGCTGCTGCAGAAGCAAGTTCTGGTACACACAGGACACTTTCCTTTATTGTGTGAGCCTAAATATGATGATGCTAATTTTCTGCATGATTTTCTATATTCAAATGATTTCAGAGAGACTTAGGAGTGTCTTTGGTTTTCCATATTACCGTACCTAGCTGCCGATGCCACATAAGTGGGTAGACCTGGAATCCAAAGACTTTTCCAGCAGTCTCCACCCTGTTTTGCCCCTCCCTGCCACCATTCTGCTCACCCATCACCACCCTCCCCTGCTTTGTTTCACCCCTCCCCCTTTGCAAAGGGGCCCCAAAGAAACTTTGAACCCCCTGATAAAATTCCTCTCAGAGGTCCTGCCCCCCTCCCTGCCTCCACTGCTGCCTTACTTGCCCCTGCAAGTCCAGGGAGGTCCACCAACATCCAGGAAGCACTGCCACCTCTTGCGACAGCTCTCCTAAAATGGACACCAACAGAGCACTGCGCACTTCATCGGCAGCCAATTTGTAACATTAGAACTCTGTTAAGCAATCACAGATGGCTCTGCATGACGGCCCAATTCCAGACAGGATTGGGCTGACAGGTACATAGAAAAAGAAGCCGTCTTCCTCAGGTGCTATCTTTCCATATGTAGGGAGATTCTGACATGAAGATGTTTTCAAGCCATCATTCTCTCCATGCAGTTAGGGCCATGATACATTAAATGTGCAGTTTGGGTGTGCATATTTGTTTTTTAAAAGTTAAATAGCATTTCACAGTTAAATGGCCCAATCAGTATCAGGTCTCTGCCATGCAGAGAGGAGTAATTAGCCCTTTCCCTTTGTGCCAAAGTTCTAATGAAAATGCCCCCCAAGCTGTTATTAGTCTCCACAGGGCCACTTTGAGTGACAAGAAAGGAAGCTTCTCACCCATGTGAGATTTTCCTAAGACAATAACATCCTCCTCTCTCTCCTTTCCACCCATGTGTACATGTTAGTCGTGTCTTAGAGCACAATATATATGATTCCTTTCAGAAGCAGAGTCCATAAATTGCAAGGAACCAGAGAGTGAGTGGTGGGGAGGCCAGGGTGATTTATGCGTGCAGGCATTAGGCCTAATGCTCTTCAGTGACATTTTGATATAGCCCACGGTGCCCTCTGGAGCATCTGCTCCACATCGTTGCTTGTTTACTTGAAAATCTGTATTGCTTGAACTTTATTTTGAATGCAACTTTTAATAATAAAAAAAACCCTTACCTCCAGTGGCTTCCTTCTGGAACACAGGGAGTGTGCCTTGTTTAATAATTTTCATGAAAAATAGCTTTATCTGCCCTGGGAATTTCACACATCTCCATCAAGAGTGCCTGGTGACATCTTTGTAGTCATGATTTATGATGACATGAGAACACCAGTGTGGCATTATAGCCCAGTAACTTAAATGCTTTCTTTTTAGTCTCTCAAATCTAATTAATAGGTTTGTGTCAATAGAAAAACAGGATGAGATCTAAAGAGACAGGAGAGAAAAGTCAAAGGGAAAGAACATCCCCTGAACTCAGCACTGCTGTCTCCCTTGCACACAAAAGGGAAATATCTCTTCATACTGGAATTGTCGCCAATTATCATGCTGTCACTAATCCAACTCCCTTTAGAAAAGACAATTTGGAAGGTGGTGGGGAAATGATGTTCCAGCTGTCCTCACATTTCCTCAGTCCTCTTCAGTGTGGCTTTAAAAACAAAAACCGAATTCCACACTGTCTCTGGTCATGAGAACACACATATGCATCTCCACTCCTGGCTGTTCTCTTGCTCTCAGCTGGTATGGCATACTAGCTAAGGCTGTGAGCTGGAAAGAGCCTGGTTCAAATCCAGCCTCAGTGAACTCACTCAGTATCTCTAGCTAAGCTTTTCTCTCACCCGCTTTTCTGGAATATGGGGACAATACCGTTCTAGTTTACTTTGTGGGGCATTTATCTGAGATAAAGTAGAGTATATGAAGCACTTGGAACTCTTGGAATGTACTTTATATGTGTTTGGTTTTCTTACTATTAATCACCCAACACTCTTTACATTGGCCTTGGTGCTGTACCTCTATAGTCACCTATACCTCTCTTCCCAAACCACATCTTTATTTACAGGTGCAAGTGTCTGAGATGGAGACATGGCCAAAACAATGCATTGCCATAAAATACAATGGAACTGCAGCAACATTTATACCATAGATACTTGCCTATAAGTCAATCTCACAGATAAGGCGAGGGCAGGTTTTCAGCCAAAAATCATGGCATGTTCCATGATCCTTGGATAATTCGGGGGTAAAACTTGGGGAATGGTGCTAGTGAGGTGGAGCTGCAGCTTGCCCTGGAGCCTGATTGAAAGGGGGGAAAGAATCTGAGCCACTCCACTGTTTATGAAGACATTATCAAGATATTTATGTAACACTGTGGGTCATCCCCCCAAAGCAACAAAATTTAACATTGCATTGAATTGCTAAAAAAAACAACACACAAATTCAGGTTTGAAACTGCAGAAAAGCATTTGCAGTTTTAAAAACCACCCAAAACAAATCCATCACCATTATAAAGCAATCTAAACAGCTTGCCACAGCACAACACCCTGTTTCCATTGCTGCTAGACAACTCTTGATACTGTTCACTGTCATTGTAAGAGGCACTCCTAGGTTTGGAGTTAAGGAGCCTGCTCAGAAGACTCTACAAGGGAGCTCTGACAAATGTAAACAAAGCTGCCTGTTTGTAAGCTGGCTGCAATCACTCGAATGTTCCTCAGACGCTTCACAGACCCTCATCAGGCACTTTTATGCTCCTCCAAGCTTCTTCTGGATGCCACGACAGTCTGAATAGCCCTGACCCCCCCCCAGTAACCTGCAGATAAGATGAGGTGTCAATCTATGCTTGATTTATTGGTTGAAATTTCTCCCCTTCTAGGCAAGTATTTATGGTACTTGCACCATAGAGAAGAAACATGGATACAAATGCTTTGCATCAAGGTGTGACCATTCATCAAAGCATACATTTATGACTCAATGAACAATGGTCCTTGAACTGCAGTTTCTGGAGATCAGGTGAGGAATCAGTCTGTGCACCCCTAACTCTGACCAAAGAGAAGAATGGCAATGAGACCAGCCACACCAGGAAGGATGTTTCTTCACAGTATACCTGTTGGCCAGAGCAGGTTAGATGGCACCCCTAAGACCAACTGCCCTGAGCAATGAGGAGGATTTGCCCTCATCCTCAGCTTTATAAGAGCTGGATCTAACCCTGAGAGATCATAGTTCAGCAGTAGAGCACCTGCTTGACATGAAGAAGGCCCCAGGTTCAATTCCTAGGATTTCTAGGTAGGGCTGGGAAAGACTCCAGAACCCCTGCTGCTAGTCAGTGGAGACAGCAATGGCCAAAAAAAAGTGGTCTGACTCAGTATAAAACAACTTCATTTGTTCGCTACCTTGGAAAAAAATGGAGAAGAGAGAGAAAGTGCTTAAGAGAGAGAGTGGTGCTTATTCCCATTAAAGGTATCCAGGTCTTGACACAAAGTCAAAATTGCATTCAATCTCTGTATTTGTTTTTCAAATGTAACAACTGCTCCAGCTTCACAACCAAGTGCTTGAGGTGATGTACAACGCATCCAAAATGCATTAAAGCCAAACAAACAAATAATAAGATCAAAAGCACCATCATGAATAAAACAAGAAAGAGGCACAGATGAAAAGCAACAGCAGCAACAAGATCTCCACTTAGGCACCCCTACAGGCCTGGGGGAGCAAGTAGGTTTTCACAAGTTTCCTAAAATCTACAAAAAGTAAAGTGGACTTCTCTCAGGATGGCATTCCCAATGAAGACTAAATGCCTCACCCAAGGATCTCTTTTGCAGGGAGTGGGGCTTGGTTGAATCCCTTGGTTGGGGAACATTAAGCTGTTTGGACTGGAGAAGTGGAGTTGGATGGAGGAGATAGCAATGACCTGGTTCCATGCTCTCAAGCTGGGCTGGCCCATCCATGAGGTCAACTGAAGCATTTGCCTCAGACAGGAGACTGATCAGGTGCACCCACCTGCATCCACCCACTGCTCCTTCTCCCATTCCCTGGACTCCTAAAACGAAGAGGAATAGAACAGAAGAGGAAGTTTGGAGGAGAGGCTGGCACATCACCAGGTAAAAGGGGGCAGTATTTGGTACACCACCTCAGGCACCAGGAGGTTTTGGGCCAGCTCTACATCTAAGCCACAAGGATTCTGTGGATCCCCATGCTGATTCCTGCTTGTCCAAAGGAAAGACTGGATGTTAGAGCAGGTAGTGTGATCCAAAAATGGTATCACACAATTTTTGTACTTTTTTTAGTAGGTTCTGCTTCCCACTGTATGCCGAAACAAGCAAGCAGGAGTGTGGGAAGCTGCTGCCTGGATACTAGAGCCATTCTTGCTCTCTTTCATACATTTCCCAGAACTTGCCATCTCCCACCTGAACCATCTGTCACGTATCCTGTGCTCTTGTAAAATTCTCCATTCGATGGGTTGCCTAATATCTCTTCCTGAGGAAGAATGTATAAGACCCATCTCAGCCACACACAATCAGTGCTGATTTACACCCCGCTCTGTGAAATATTTCATACCTACAGATATCCTGTGCTGACATGCTAGCCGTCACCGTTGCCAGATGGGCTTTGCACTTATGAAACCTCCTGGCTTCCTATCAGTGATGTCACACCTGTGGTCAAATATGTTCCCTAGTCTGTCTGCTTTGGAAATGATCAAAAGCTGCTTGGATATGATTGAGTGATGATGCCGTGAACTGCATTTCAGCAATTCTTTTTGAGCTGCTCAGACAAGAGGGCAATTTCTGAAATAGCAAAGGGGTGCCCGACTGCAAAGCCTGAAGATACAGACGGAATCAAAACCTGAGTTGAGACTGCTTGGTCCACTGAACAAAGAAAGAACAGTGGGTGAAAGGGGAAGCTTCGTCAGGTCCCAGTAAAATCCAAAGAGCAAAGTTCCCAGGTCATCTTAAGGACTAATATAGTATTTATGGTGGCTGGAGGTTTCAGAGCCTATACTGTCCAATGCATGCAGTAATCTAGTAAGTTGATAGGTATATAAACAGGAATAAATGCGAGTTGACCAGTCAAAAATACCAGTGATCACACACGTTCACATCAAGGTACAGAGAATGGACACAAATTAACTGTGCCAACAAGATTTTGCATAGTGTCCAATCAGTATGCACAGTCACCAATGAATGTCAGAGAATGTGAAAAACCACAACATGGAGTCTTGTGGCGCCATAAAGATGAATGTGTTTATTGTAGCATACACTTTCATGGGCTACAGGCTACTTCATCAGGTGCATGAAGTCTTACCCATATTTTGCAGATTAAGAAACTGGAAGTCAGCCAAGTGGAATCAGGTGACCTGAGGAAACCAACAGGAGCCCTCTCCTGGAACTCTCTTAGGCTTGGCTCCCCAGTCTGGTCAATTCATTGAACACAGTAACAACACAGACTGCTTTTCACTCTCCTGTCCTTCAGCACATCTTCAACTTTCTCTTCCTTTCTTTGTCCTTGTCTACCTGCTCCAGAACCTGAACTCAGCCTGTCTCAACCCTGACACAGCATTGGTGTGACCCCAAACCCACTACAGCCAGAGACTTTGTGGTTATAATGGTGATTGGGAAGCAGTGCTCCCTTCCCCCAAGAAGTAGCCTGTTTAAACCTTGATGTTCATAGCCTAATCTGCCCTGTCAGTTTCGCAAACCACCAAAAATTGGGTCAGAACCCATTGGTGGGTAGTGGACCCACAGTTTGAGAGTCACTGGAATAAGGTATAGTGTGTCTGTGTGTGTTGAAACAGCGTGGTGATTAATAACTCTATCAATTCTACATGGGAAAGTGGTGAATTCTCAGCCATTCCAAATCTTTAATTCAAAGTACAGTGGCTTTCCATTGGACATGCAGTCAGCAGCAGCAGCAGCACTCCCCTGCCTCCCCTCAAAAGGAATGAGCAACTGCAAATGAGGGGGAAACTTCAGCAGCTGCTCTTTCCCTGGTAAGGCAGGAGGAGGAACTTCCACAGTTACTGGCACTTCTCCCTCCATTTCACCAAAGGGGAATCAACAGATGGGGGGGGGATCTTCTTTGGCAGCAACTCCTGCTCCTCCCCTAAGAAAATCAGCAAATGGGGGAGGGAATCTTTTTTGTTGGCAGCAGCAAAAGGTTGGAAGAGGAGATGTGAATCCTGATTAAAATACTGTGGGAGAAAAGAACTAAATTAATGTTCCTTTAATTGGAGAGTGGGACAAAAGTCCAGCACATCACAGTGCTACGGTGTGGAGTGTCCTTTTATGGCTTTGCTTTCAAGGGAATACCCTGTACCCATGTAACCTTTCCTTCTACTGCCAAAGTTGCATGCCACAATTTCATCACATTTATTTCACTTAACATTTGCCTTATAATGTTATATAATGTGCGACAGGAATCCTGACAGGCCTGGTGAAGTGCATTCCACTGGCAGGATTACAATTCTACCCTTAGTCACAAGGAAGGAAAGAAAGCATTGCTCCCTCTCAGCCTGCAAAGCCACAACAGACCTGGTATGAGAAGGCTGGATCCTGAACCTCCTAAGCCTCAGGGCCTGCTTGCCTCTGCTTTGTCTGTTCCGTGAAGCAAACTTTAAGACCCAACACTCCAGGAAGGCTGTGTACATTCAAAATAACAAAATTGTCAGTCTAAGGTTGTAGAACATTATTGCCAATGAATTATTGATAGTGATTGTACCCTCTGGACAATAAATTATTGAGGTGACACACTGACTGGGGACTGAGGTTTGCATTCTCTGTTCACAGCTTATAGATCTGGGTTGTTTTCATCACCTCCCCTTCTCTTTTTCAGCACACGTGTGAGTCCAAGGTCCTAGAAACTTTCAGTCAAATGTATCTACAGTATTTGCTTATTGCAAAAAAAAAAAAAAATGGATCCCATCCTTCTGACTCACAAAGAAATGTTCAAGGCACTTGACAGCAATTATACAATATACAATTATACAAAAGTTAAAAACTACAAAATAAACCAGTATCACTTAAAACATTCTCTTTTAACATCTTTGAGCTAACTATAGAATAACATGGATTTAAGCTATAAGCCCAGAAGAGGTTTGGAGCTACATATTTGCAAAACAAGCATGCTTTTCTGAATTCTTATGCCTCCAGGAAAATGGGAAAATGGCACTTCAGCAGCCCTTAACCCACTTAAAGTTCTTTCAGATGTATACTATACAGAATAATGTAAAAGTTGGCACTGCCATAGTGATAAGGGGGGTTTTATCATTGATGCTGGTTCTATTGTAACAAGCACTCTGACAGCCCATTTCTGTATCCTGTGCTGTAAACTGTGCTGTGCTGTGTAAACTGTGCTGAAACTGTGCTGTATCCAGCACATGTTAGGACGTGGCTGGAGATCTCCTCAGGGTAAGGGGATATTTTTCCCCTTACCCCAAGTAACACCCAGGCCAGCCCAATGGGGCTTGATCTCCATCAGCTATATAGTGGTGGGAATCTGAGCAGTCTGGTGTAATGACAGCTAGCCTGGGAAGGCAGCAGTTAGGATATGGCAGAGGCCTCTGCAGTCCTGCCTCCCCAGGCACAATTCACCCCCTGTTCTGCCTTCTGCTTCCCAGAAACATCCCCTCCCCACCTCTGATTTACTCTCCCGCTGCCCCTCCACCACCCAGTGCAAGTCTTGGCCCTGCTGGCAGCCAATCAACAGCATACAGTGATGGTGGGGCAGCACAGACCTCCAGGGCAGTGCTGCTTACTCCTAGGGTGGCACAAACAGCTGGCGGAGTGGCCCTTGTGCCATTGGTGCACCAGCTTTGGAGTGTACTCTGAATGAAGTTTTTCAACAGCATTTATCATTGGACCCCCAAATGTGTTAATTTAGATTTTAAAAAGACTGTAACTCCAAATGATGTTCATGAACCTCTTTTATATTTATTCACTGTAGCAAGGCTGGTCTTTGCAGAGCACTGGAAAGTTTCAGTCATGCTCATGTAGACCGATGAAAATTTGGGGTTTAATTAAACTGGCAAAACTAACTGCTTATGTAAGATCAAGTGGTGAATTTGAAAAAGTGTGCAATAACTGCTGATACATTGAGAACAACAAATACTGAACCTGTAAACCAAGAATGCAGATATCTTATTTGCTATAGAATAATAAGTTGTGGCAAAATGTATGTTACGTTAAAATGTATTCACTGCTCAATAATATTCTATACAAAGTCTATTTTAAACTGTCTTAGATGCAGAAATGTCTGCTGCACTCAGAAGCAATAATTAAGCATGATAATTGTAAAATGATTGTGATTTGATTGATTAGTTGTAATAAGGTTGATGATATAGTCATTTTCTTTTAAAGAAAAAAAAACAAGCCAAGAATGCAGCAAATAATCTGCAGCACAAGATTTAAAAGCCAGCCAATTATAAGCCTGATAGAACTAAACTGTTTTGTTCTGGCTTCTAAACCCACAATGGAAAGGGCCAATCTGATCTCCTGGGGCAAGCGTTTCCAAAACCTCAGCATTGCAGTGGAGAAGTACTCTGGTAGTATATGAATTGGCTGTTACTCTATGGGCACAATCCCTAACCCCTTATGTCAGTGTTTTCCAGCACTGGCATAGCGGTGCCAATGGGACATGTGCTGCATCCTGCAGTTGGGTGTCACTCACAGAGGCCTCCCCAAAGTAAGGGAATGTTTGTTTCCTTACCTCAGAGCTGCATTGCCCTTATGTCAGTGCTGGAAAGCACTGACATAAGGGGTTAGGATTGTGCCCTATGACAGCTATTTTTCCAAATTCCAAGTAACAAGGCTCTACTAGAATTATGTTAAATAGCTAACTTTTCAGTTTGTTATCCTCAGTGACTACATATCCAAGCACACAGTGCAACAGCTATTATCTTCTTTGTAGATGCAGGTACTGCACTCATATAGCACAACACTGCCCACTTACCATGGAATCTTTCACCTGAAAGTCTTGAAGTCAGAGCCTAGGAGAGGAGGGTAAAGGGGGTAATTTGTATCTGGGCCCAGGGTCAAAAGGGGGTCCAGGAGCCAAAGGAGGGGGCCCAGAAATTTCCTGGGATCTGACATTTTCCTACCTACTCAGACTTGTTGCCTGTACGGAATGCTGGGGACACTACCATGACTGAGGATGTTGGGGACACTATTGATACCACATGGGTGGGTAGACCTGGACTCCAAAGACATTTCCAGCTGTCTCCATCCTCCCCTCACCCTGCTTCACCCCTCCCTGCCTCTGTTCTGCTTGCCCATCATCACCCTCTCCTGCTGTTTCACCCCTCCCCCTTTGCAAAGGGGCCCCAAAGAAACTTTGAAACCCCTGATAAAATTCCTCTCAGAGGCCCTGCTTGAAGTTGTTTGTGTTGGTAAAAGAAACTTCTCCCCCTGCCCAAGGTGTAATATGCCCTTTCTGACAATAAGGAGGAGGTTACTGTGACTTGTTCTTGTTCTCTGTGTGTGCTGGAGCCTCATTAATAAAGATATTTTTTAACTAGATATATACTGTAAGCCCATCCCACCACATCATTCAGATGCTGCTGTAGTAGAGGCAAAAAAAAAAGTGAGGTTCTGATATCCTGATATTTTGAACACAGAACTGCATCTTCATGGCACTATCACATGACATCTTCATGCCAGTCTGTAATGATTCATATAGGCTAGATCTCCGATCACCGTTATTGCTTTGACATCACACGTTTACTGTGAACTGCATTTGAGATCATCTAGATCAGGACTGTCAAACCTAAGGCCCAGGGTCTGGATGCGGCCCACGGAAATTTTTCATCTGGCCCTCAGGCTCTCAGCTGCTGAGCAGTGCTGTTACTGCTGAAAGGGCATCCCACATGAAAATTGGGCTCTCTCATATCTTGAAATATGATCAAGATTTGCGTATTTTCTTTGTCATTTGCAGTTAATGGGTTCCTAAGTTAGAAAAGGTGCTTATTTTTGGTTATGGCCTGTTTAATGACATCACTTCCTGCCTATTTATTTATTTATTTTTTCACGTTTTTATACCGCCCTTCCTCCAAAGAGCTCAGGGCAGTTTACACAGCTGCTCCTCCCCTCCTTCTTGTCCTATGAGATAGGTCAGGCTGAGAGAAAGTGACTGGCCCAAGGTCGCCCAGGAAACTTTGTGGCTGAAGGGGGATTTGAACCTGGATCATCCAGGTCTAAGTCCATTCCCCAAACCACTACACCACCCTGGCTCTCTGGTGATGGCATAATGACATCACTTCCGCAGGCAGGCATCATGAATGTTATTCGACTCTTACTATGAAATGAGTGACACCCCTGATCTAGATCATTAGGATAAAAATGTACACAAGAAATACTAGTGAACAAAGGCTTTCAAAATGTTGACTCCAACTACATTTAACTGGTTGTCTGAGACCTCCTTTACACAAGTGCCCTGCACATGGGACCTGCTTAAGCATGGTTTGCTCCTCAGCTGTAGGCATATTCATAGGAATAACGTGACCCAAGCGGGTGAGGCTGTTCACGTAGGTCTTTGCAATAGAATTGGAATCCTACCTCCCAGAAAGGAACACTTTCCATTAGAAAGATTAATGGGATCAGCCCTGTCAATATGCTCACAGTATTCACATGTGCACCCACGTAGTGTGGGCTCTCACCATATTGAAGCAGCTCCCATGCTGCAAAGTCACTTTTCTGGGATGCAATCCCCTGTGTCTGGGATTTGCAGGTGAATGATGCAAGCATGTGGGTGTGGCTAATGCTCTGAGTGCTTCACATACAAATGGAAGTCTGTACATGATCTTGTCAAGACCAAATGACAGCCAGGACTCAGACTCAAAGTGAGAGGAGCCAGTACAGGCTGCTGAGGTGCAGAACCCCATCCCTGACAGTGAGGGGGCATCAGGCAGAGAGGAGCCTCAGGAACTTGCATCTGAGCCAGACTCCCCTAAGGGGTCAGGCCCTAAAATGTCACAATCCTCTTGCCCTTGGCTGCCTGCCAACACAAGTAATGCATCGATCAAGAGGTGACAGAGATGGCAGAGTCCTTGGTTCCAGATCAAGAGACTACCCCTTTAAGGATCGCCACTCTTCAGTAGGGGGGTGGCATCTGGGAAGGATTGTCAGGGTCTTCTGTGGAGGATATTTTGAGGAGACACAAAATATCTCAGCTGATGTTTTGGGACTCCATCAGATCAAGTTGCTCCCTCAGAACTCTCCAAGTGCCTATAATTCTGACTGCCTTGCCCTACCACTCACCGCTCCTCATGGGTCCTTTGTGAGGCCAAGACAGGATAGATCTGCCCTTTTGAATCCACCTCCTGTTGTGAAAATATTTTGGGCTGACCCTACAAAGCAGAATTCAATATATAAGGTTTTTCTTATGTAATGTGGGTTATATTCCAGCCATTTCTGCTACACATAATTTGTTCAGTGGAATTGCAAAGCATCACAGCAGTTACATCCCTTGCCCTCCCAGGTGCTGAGTCACAGCCCCTACTTGGGAAGTTGGATGACCCCAGGACTCATTGATGCAGGTTGTTCCATCATCCTATCACCCTTCAGAAGGGTCAGCTATCTCAATGTGGGAAAGTGCATAGATTTTGGATTTATGGGAATGATATAAGGAGGCTCAGCTTCTCGCTGGCTGTTGAAATGGATTTGCATCATCATCTCAAATGAAAGCCAAATAGAATTTGGAATCAGTAGAAAGTGAAGTGCTTTCCCTAATCGAATCACACGCTAGTGTCACTTGTGAAGCTCCGCAAAGCAGAAGGAACTCCAGAGCTACTGAACTGCAAACCATTCCCTCCTACCCTTTAAAAAAAATCTTTCGTTTTCAGTTTTGTTTCACTTCATGAGCAGGCTTTGAAAGAAGCAAAAACAGCCAGTCAGAGACATTGCTGCCCACTCTATATCATCAAGGTCCCTCACCTTGCTTTCCATTGCTCACCTCCTACAATGTACTGCACAAATCACAAGGCAAAGAAAGATCTGGAAATGTCACCGTGACCAGCCTGACCAAAGCAATGGAGATTACACATTCCCAAACATCTTACCTCATGGACAAATGCACAAGGGTTTCTAATGTGATGAGAGACAGGAAAACAAGTATAGATGCTGCTTCTGGGAGGGCATCAGGACTTGAGTGAATCATCCTCCATAGATTCAGCCTCACAAAAACTGATGTTCAGGATGGCATAAATTGCACTGATGGAGAAGGAGAGGAGAAGGAGGGCATAAGAGAATTCTCTGAGATTGTCTCTGCATAAATTTTGATATATTAGGAAGTCAAGAGATTAAGGCCCAAATCTTAACCCACTTTCCAGCACTGGCATAGCTGTACCAATGGGACATGTGCTGCATCCTGCAGTTGGGGGGCACCCACAGAGGCCTCCTCAGAGTAAGGGAATGTTTGTTTCCTTACCTCGGAGCTGCATTGCCCTTATGTCAGTGCTGGAAAGTAGGTTAGGATTGTGCTCTTAACCTCATGGCATGATGTTGGAACCAAGCTCAAGTACCACTTGAGACAGTGTGCAAATTCCACGACCTCGCTCTCCTTGCCCACACTGGACTTCTTAGGAAAGCAACCCGGTGTGAGCTAGGTGAGGGAAGCTCAGCATGCCGATCCAGAGCCCTCATCCTCCTACCCTAGCTTTAGCTGCTCTCAGCACAGCCTCCTCCCTTTGTCTGGGTCCCATTTCAAATGAACCGGAAGTGCGAAGCATGCTGGACGCAGGCAGACCCCACATTTCCTCTTCGTTTGAAACAGGACCTGCATGGAGCCTGCACTGAGAGCAGCAGAAGCTAAAGTAATGTAAGGGAAAGGGAGGGGACAGAGGTTCTGCCTCTCCATCTACTGGCCCAAATAGCTACTTTCCTAAGCAACCAGATGGGCAGAGAGGTGGAGAGGGAGTGGTGGCCGTAGTATTTTGTCCCCGTCTTTACTGGTCCCCATGTCCCCAGGTTTATTTTGTCTTCCTCCGATGCCACTGGAGGAAGAAGGGGCTGCCAATGCCTGGATCTTTTTCCTACTTGCTGACGTGGTTTGGAGCGCCAATTGGAGAACTTCTGTCAGCTGTAATGGGAAGATGTGGTGTGCAGGGCACCTTTTGTCCAATCACCATCCCTTCCAACTCACTGCTTGATACAAGACTTTCAGTCCTTGTCATCAGTGGGCTGGCCAAACCTAGCTTACGGAGGGACCTGGGGCTGTTTGTGCATAGACCTCAGTCCTCTCTTTATACCGGTATATCATACAGATATACCGGTATGCCACATCAGCCACTACAATTTGCGGGAAGTATGAATTGACCGGGTCTGGTATAAATATTAGAAGCCTGACCTTTTGTCCTTCCCTTGAGTGTCAGCTTTAACTGTAGTTATTCCTGAAGATTTTTTTTTTTCCCCAACGTGGTAGAATGTGATTAAGGAGGCCATGTTAACATCTTCAGGATTACTTTTCTGCAGTTGCCTATACTGATTCCTGAGGCTCCAGGCCAGTCCTGGGGGGTTGGCAAGCCCACCGTCCCTGGACAGCAAAGAAGTGCCTTCTTCTCCCTGCAGCTCCAGCAAGCAACCCCAGGTGGAAAGAGGGCACGGAAAAGAAACAATCCACATAGGACTACTTCCTTCCCTTACAAAGAGGTCAAGAGGATTATGCCTTGGGGTCCTGAGTAGGGGCACATGACATACAACAGTGCCTGAAGTCTACCTTTAACATTTACTGTACTCACGTTTTGAAAAGTCTTGTGCAGACTTACAAAAGTCTAGAGTCAGAAAACAACTTCATACTTCCAGAAGAGCCTTTGGGTACTGCTGCACGTGACACAGCTGCTTCCAAAGAAGCAGATCATTTTGATGAACCACTGTGGGGCTATGGACCCCTAGCATGTGCCCCACAAGTCATCCACAGTGACACTGCCCTTGTATATTTGGGTATGGCCAGCCTGGCCCTGGTAATACTTGAGAGAAACTTGAGAGCTACACTTTCCGGGACAGCCAAATAAATACACGAGAGGAGCATATTCTCAACCTGTCACAAACATATTCACACAGCTCTCATGGGGCAGAGGAATGCCAGTTCTGCCTGAAGCCAGTCCTAGAGATTCCCTCCTCACACACAAATCAAATAATTAAATAAATACATGTTTTATTTTACCTTAAAGCTGGGTCACCTGAGGAATGCTGTAGCCTTTTTTTTTTTTTTAATGTCTATTTCAGTTGGTTTGTTACTGCTCTGAGCAACTCCAGCTTTCTTTTAAGCCATTTCTGCCCAACGTTGCATATATGCAACAGGGACCAAATGTATACATCTGTGGGCCTGGAAAAAATTGTTTAAATAACTCATCTATTTTACCAGTACAAATTTTGAATACTTTCCTAGGCCTTATTTATCCTTGAAATAGCAGAAATGCTTTATATTCTTTGCCAGGTTTTGAATTTCCTTCACTGGACAAAGCTCCTTCATCCATGTTTTGTTGTTGGTGTTTTGAACAGATAGCTAAAAAAATGAATTCAGAAAAAAAAGAACAATTAATTATCAGGGTTGTATCCTATGCTGTTTCATCTAGGCATTTTGATGTAATATTTCAGAGTCTTCATCGTTTAGGATGGGAACCCTAGCATATTAATTTTAAGAGTGAACCTTATTGAAGATGTGAGGAGAGGAAGAATGGAAACAAATAAGGAAAGAAAAGCTGCCAAAGAGAATGAATAAAGATCATGGAAGAGGTTGGTGAAAGAGAACATGATTGAACAAGTAGGAGCGATAAGGAGTTTTATTGTTCTATCCAAATTAAAACCTGTATAATTACACCAAATCAAATTATAGCAGATAGAAGAAGGAAGTAATAATGTAAAATATTGTGGCCGTTCATCTTATAATTCCAAGATAATATTTTCCACTGTGTACAGAGTATCTGTTGTTGAAGTTACTGTAGTTATAGAATTTCAGCAATGCCAAAACTTACACTCTTCAGTTTCTCACCAGATATGACACCACATTTAAAAAAATGCCTTATTATTTGAAGGTTCCTGAAATGTTTTGACACTCCTGCATTTTTTTGACTAAGGCTGCAATCCTATCCACACTTTCCTGGGAGCAAGCCCCACTCAACATAATGGAAATTACTTCTGAGTAGGCATGCATAGGCATGCAGAGACTTTTCCTCTGGGTCAAAGGATGAGCTCCAAAATATATTGTCATGCCTTTTGTTAAGGAGAAATATGTTACTGCCTGAAAGCGTATTTTAAAGTAGAAGCTCTCTAATGCATTCAGCTTGCAAAGCCACTTATGTTTATGTTTACATAACCACTTTACCTTTTCCAGCTATATAGGAAACATAGTGACAATTATTTCGTTGAAGTTATTTTCTTTTGGCTAGGAATGGCCTTGGAGTTGGTATATGATGGAGCTTTGCCCATCTAATGAATTGTTTTGAATCCAGTGGTAATCACAGATGTGAAAGGTTTTCTCAAATAATTGTTAAAAAAATTGTTAGGCTTGCTGGCTTGCTAACAAAAAATTGTTAATCTTGCACATGTACTTGGAATCATGTCCCCTTGTGGTCATTGGGGTTTACCCTCCCCCCCCAAGTAAATTTGCACAAGATTTCAGTGTTAGAAGACAACTTTTTATTAAGTGGACATTTATCCATATGCAAAAGTTTGAAGGACCTTCTCTGCCCAGATGAAACCTATCCCTGTGTTGAGATTCTTGGAGGAGGCAGCACCTCCTGAAGTACATTGTGTGGGGCACACACAAGGCCTTTTTGGTAGTGGCACTTGGGCTTTGGAATTGTCTGTCCTGAGAGGCACACCCTGCTTGGTTGTAGATACCAGATCAAGATGCTATTGTTTAGGCAAACTTTTGGTGTGGGTAGTAATTGATTCTCTTAGATGACTTGCTTCTACTAGTGCTGCTGTTTCATGCTGTTGCTTCTCCTGTTTTTATTGAAGGTTGCTAACAGACATGTTTTTATTTGTATTTTTTGAATAGCAAATTTTATGTATTTTATGAGCCACCTTAAATATCCATCGTGGCCAGAAGTGCAGGACAGAAATGTTTTAATCATTTTTTTTTATTACTGGCCACAAAAAGCTCAAACATGAACTACAAATGTACACATCATGGACAAGATTATGCTCTCCCTTTTATCCCAGTAGGTGGCACTCTGTAGTAAGAGTACAATGTGTTCTCCTGCCTCAGGAACCAAGGGTTTCTTACAATGATGAAGAACTCTATTCTTACAGCCTTCCCTCCCTCTCCCTGCTAGTTGCCTGCATGCCCTAGCAATCTAAGTGTGCTGTTTTCTTCTATGCTTTTCCCACTTCCCAGAAAATTTGGGTTGTCCATTTGAAGAATGTTCTTCTATTGTTTGATTTGAAACAAGTTTGGGTGATTCTCTTCTGAAGGATATTTATGTGATGCAGCCACTACAGTTGGATGTTACTTGTGGGTGGGGATCTGGCTGACTTGGCATTGTGAATGTTCTTATGAATATCAGAGGCTTCTCACCCAAACCAAACTTTAAATATTTTTCAGGACTAAGCTGTGATCTTGACTGATACAGTATAGAAGTCATATAGGTGGTGGTAGATGAGTTACACCTGAATTCAAAAAGCCCAATCTCTGTTTTGTGATTTGGTCCTTACACGGAGTGTGGAGCAACAGCAGTGTTGTGAGAGATTGATGAATTGACTGAAAAAGGCTATGAAGGGGCATATAACTGGCTAAAAAATTGTCATCTCTGGGGCCCCTATCTCAGAAGCTATACTTAAGTCATAAAAACAGAGTAAACCTTTATGGGACATAGTGTATTGCTCCTCCATGTTACATGTACTTGACTTTAAGTCTTTGCCATAACTCAGCATTGCAGGTAGGAAGCAAAAACCAGACTGCTGCTTTGCAACTAACTGCCAAGGAATTTCTTTGTTACATTTTTATCCCATCCTTTCTCTGAGAAGCTCAGAGGAATATTTTTGCCTTGCACCAACCCTGAGAGGTAGTGACTTGCAAGGACCACACAAGAACTTTGAAGCCACATGAGGATTTGAAGCTCTTCTCCACAGTCAGATCCACTGGGCTACATTTGCACTCTCACTGAGATATTTCCTTTATCCAATCAGCTCCCAAATAGCTGCTGAAAAAGAGCACTTTGGGAGCTGTTCCTTCTTCTCATCTCATATTAACACAGAATGTATCAATATCTTTGCTCAGCCGTCCCCTTTTGCTCTCTCATTGCGTGTTCCTTCTCTTCCTTCACCTCCCAAATTCCTAATTAGATTGGAGTGACTGTCAGAGATGATAGTGTAGTTATATGTAATTTATGCAAATTGCCTTGAAGACCAAAGAAGCCTTGAAATAGAATGGACAAAGGCCTCCAGCTAACCCAGTATGTATCTACCAAAAGCTCTTTCCATGTGGACCATGACTGAAAATAACAAGCATGGTGTATTAATCTTCCTGAGAACCATCAACTGCATCTTGAGGTGATAAACTGGATTAAGACAAAGGCTGCCAGAAAAGGCAGGTTTTTGTTCTGTTAAGAATCCTGCTTTTAAAATGCCTTTATCTAACCTAATCTGTCTCCAAGATTATGTAGGAGGACTGGTTTCTCTCATACAGCCCAATGCCCAGACTAGTTTAGACAGAGCACTTGGTTTGATTGAAGCTACTGTTGCTGCTTATCATTTATGCAGTATTTTTAATTTGCAAAACACTTTACAATCTTTTTTTTTTTTTTTTTTGCTGTTACAGCTTCATCATGTAGATCACAATTATTCCAACGTTGCAAATGGGAAACTTAAACTACGTGATGAACCCTGTCCTCATCCAAGGTCTAGTTGAGTAGGACAGGATCTATCCTAAGAACGCTTACACTGGAGCAATGCATCCACACAACTACACAACTCCCATGCTGTGTGCTCCCCAGGGGTGGCACAACCTGCTGCCACAGCACTCTGAAGAACGAGAGAAAAGCCCCCTGCTATGCTCCATTGCATGGCTTTCTCAAACTCTGAAGTGTGGGACTTTCAGTTTTATTTAAAGGGACTGCAGAGTGCACCCAGTAAAAAAGGAAGCTGCAAGAAGCACCCCGTACTTACCAAAAAAAGACATTTTTTTCTGGCTCCCTTGTTCCTGTCCTGCTGTACTTCAAAGCAGAGCAGCAGGGTGGGGACAGAGGGGTACACAAGGGGGCTGCAGCTCCATCAACCTTCATCTAAGGTGAAGCAGCTGTTTCACCTTGTCTGGGGGGGGGGGAGAGCTGAGATTGAGAGAGAGCAGCTTTCCTAAGGTCAGCTGGCAATGTCATGACAGAGCAGTGATGTGCAGTCAGAGTAGGCAGAGCCTCCCCTAACCTTAGGGTTATCAGATAAGAAGGGGGAAAGACTGCCTATACCTTTAACCACTGTATAGAAGAGGGAATTTGAGTAGAAGAGGGAATTTTGGCAGGTGTAGTTTTTTGAAAACCTTCCATGTTGAGCTGCACCTGCCAAAATTCTCTCTTCTATACAATGGTTAAAGGAATAGGCACTCTGTCCCACTTTGTATCTAGTAACCCTACCTAACCTAGCAAATTTAATAAAAAAGTAAAGTTTTTTTAAAAGTACCTCTTGATTTTCCCAAGCTGCTCCTCTCTGCTCCAGCACAAGTCCATTTAAAGCAGCACACACATAACCACCAAGGAAACAAGGAGAGCTACCAGTCAGCTCAATCACTATGGTGGCTTGTAAGAGACAAAACAGGCTGGGACACCTGTGCCATTAAAGCCAGCAGGAAGCAGAGGAAGATCCAGGGGAGGCATGGGTGCGTGAGCCCCCAAAATTGTCATGCCAGTGGGGAAGGGCACCCACTGGGATGGGGAATGAAGTCAGGTGCCAGGGAATGCCCAAAGGGCAGGGCATGGGTGGCAAGATTGCACCCAGCTGACATGGTGGCTGGCCTGAGCTCTTGCCAGACCTCAGGCAGGCCATGTGATTGGAAGGGGGGCTCCTCAACCAGGTGGCCAGGCTAATAAGGAGCCAGGCTACTGAGGAGGGAGGTTGCTTCTTTGGGAGCTCCAAGGAGGCAACCTGGGGATGTCTTCCTACTGCCCTTCCTCAGCCTGTCCTGAAGGGACCTTGACCCCCTCCCCAAACACAAACACTGGACCCACCCCTGCCAGGGAAAGCCACCTTCATTTGCCTAGTAATAAAAAAGTCTGTGCTTGTGTCATCAATTGCTGAGGGGGGAGCAGCAGAAAGAGTTGCCTCCAGCAAGTTAGGATGTTATCATGGGTGTCTTCCAATCAAAGATAGCAAGATGTCTTCATCAGCAGGCTCTGGGGAGGCAGTGGGAAGAGTGGCTCCTTTTCTGCACCTATTCTGACCTGCCATCACATCAGTGTGCATTTCTGTTCCCCAACCACTCTCAGCCAGTGATGTCGAGTGGGAGTGGAGAAATGCAAAATGACATTATGTCAGAACATGGATACTTACTATATCTTACAATGTGAGATCTCGAGGCATCTTCCATTCTAGCATCAGCAGCCCTGCATTTAGAATTGTATCTAGTTTGGCCCCCAGGGAGGCTTCAAAATGGGTTACGTTAGACAAATTCAGGAGCTCATTTATTTCTTATTTAAAATATTTATATACGTACCGCTTTTCAACACAAACTCATTCACAAAGTGGTTGACATAGCTAAATAAAGACATGGTTTCCTGGTCCCAAAAGACTCCAGATCTACACCACTTCAAAAGGTGCTTCTTTGCCCAGTTAGCAGGAGTCCAGTTTCAGAAGACTGAGCCCCTCAGCCACCTGCAGACGTTTCAATGGGATACCTTCTACAATTATAGTGGAAGATATGCTGCAGAAGTGTTGGTGCAAAGACCAGCACGTTGGAGGTAGGGTATGACACTTTAAAACAAGCCCTTTGTGGACTCTGGTTACTGATCTGATGGGGTTAGCCTGCTACATGTTGGAGGGCGGGATGCATGAGACATCATGTTTGCATGAGACAATATGATCATCATGCACCCAATTGGGGCAGAGCACGCTACATCATCACAGATCCCAGTTTTTAATGTTACCCAAGAGGGGTGGAACTTGCCAATGCAAATTTTAAAAAAAATAGGTCACTGCATCAAAAAGGGATTACGTGAACAGCCCAATGTCCAATAGATTTGCCTAATTAAATTATCAATCATAGTCCTGGGAGTCACTCTGTCTCGCTCTATCCTACAAACAGGAAGTTCTGGAATGATTATGTTAGTCGTGATACTATGGTTGACAAGAATACAAACTTGGAATAGCCTCTCTGACAGAATGAAAGGTATATCATGGTGCTAACAAGCTAACAATGTACATGCTGTAAAACACACATTGCATCATATGTATTTGCATATAAAGATTGGTTGAAGTAACTGACACAGTTTTCCTTCAGGGTCATTGTTGTTTTGGTTATTTGCCTTTAGTTGCTGGTCCTTGCCTACAGATTTGCTTGAGGAAAGGACAGTTGGGCTCACAGGAATGGCTCACAGTCATTTCAGAGAAAACTCCTGTTTTCCTGGTAATCAGAGTGGGAGAAATGGGTTCTGCACATCAGAGACAAAGCCTATGGTCTCAGAGCCCAGTCCTATCCAACTTTCCAGTGCCAACACAGCCACGCCAATAGGGTGTTTGCTGCCTCCTGCATGAGGAGAGGCAGTCACAGAGGCCTTCTCAAGGTAAAGAAACATTTATTCCCTTACCTTAGGGCTGCATCGATGCTGGAAAGAGGTAGGATTGGGTCCTCAGAGCCTAAACCTCCTCCCCCCACAGCAGACACTTTGGAGGTGAAGGCTTAGCCTTCAAAAACACCATTGAGAGAGAAGGAAAATAGACTCTCAGCCCAATCCAACATAACCCCTCATGTGACAATGCAGCAGTGCTAATAGGGTGAGTGATGCCTTTCAGCCTCCAAAGGCCTCCTTTCCTTGTCCCAGGGTAAGAGTCTGTCAGACTGGTGGGCTTACTCAGACCTGCACCAGCAATATCATTAGTGCAAGTCCAAGTGGACCCATGAAGATGGATTGAGCCCGGAAAGGAAGCTTGGATTCGGCTGATGCCACTGCAGCCAAACCCACCCCCTTTTGGTCCTGATCTACCCTCCCCCACTCCATCGCCACCCCACTCCACCCAATGCCCACTTCCCTCCCACGCCCTATGAGAGCCTACTGGGGGCGTCAGGTGTCCTTGGTCCACAACTTAGCAGAGCTTACTCCTTTCTGCAGGCGGCCAGCCCACGTGTCACATTTTGCAGCTGCCGGAAAGTGCCCAATACCTCTGGAATCAGGTCATTGAATCAGGTTGAAAGGGCATTCTGCTTTGGATTCTGGTTCTCCTGACCTCCCCTGCTTTTACTTTGGAGACTAAAGGAGAACCCTTGCCACAGGGTCACTTTAGAGGGTAAGTGGCTTCATAAAAGAGAAGGGACTTTATACACTCTTCTCTGCTACTGGTGATTTTCTGCAGAAGCAGGAAGAAAACGTGTATGCCCAGTTTTTTTCCTGGACCAGTTTGGGAGTGCTTGTGGGGGAAGTGGGGAGCCACTTCCTGCCATTTTTCTAGGGAATGAAACGACATCATCTTCCAACCATTGACCTGGTGGTGTCTTTCTTACTGAGTAGTATACATTCCAGTTGAACTTCTGTTACTATGGTTTTAAATAACTTTCATGCATTCTGGAGAGATTTGACCCTCTTGACTTACCCTTTCAGCTTTCCTTTTAACTAGCCCCCTCATTTTTCGAGGTCTGCTCTTTTAAAGTGAAATGTGTCTCTGTGTTGGACTTCCCTGGAAACTTTCCATTACAAAGGACACAAACTGTGGATATTTTTGGTTGAGTCCATTTTTTCCCCTACTTTGTCTGCTCATAATATCAGTTGAAACAGGCAATTGCACAGACTTCCTGTTGAGGTGGATTTCATCACAGCTGGACCTGTGTCTCATAGCAGATTTTAAGCTGGATATTATTGCCAATCAGAATTCATTTACACTGAAGGTCATCACAATAGGAACACAGAAGATCAGTAGAGCCAAAATATACCTGGACACATATACTGGCTAAACGACAGTTATCCAAGCAAAGACACCTTTATACTGTGGCATATTATATCGGAGAATAACCATAACCATTGGTGATATCAGAGAATTACTACTGCAGTTTATTGCATTCACTTAAATGATGTCCATTAATTTTTAGGGCAACGGCAGCTTATAAAGCCACTTTATTCACAACAAATGTATCATAGTTATGGACATAGCTATTTAGTCTTCATAAGTTATGGTAAGTATTATATTGATTGCATTCTATTTTGATTGGTTTGGCGCACTTCCATATTTCAGTATTGCAGTCTTTCATACATGCATTATGACTTCACTTGCAATCTACATGCACCATTTGATGCAGAACATGCTTAGAATTAGGCTGTATCATTCAGATGAAAGTTGCATTTGCACAGGCCATTATTGGACTCTGAAAAGAGTCAAGTGTCAAATATGGAGGCAAATATCTGAGTTGATCCCCAACTCAGGGCTGGTTCACACTTGCCTCTTCCTCACTTAATGACTGCTGCATGAAGAGGTGCCTTGCTTGAGCCCTCCCAGATCAATCATCTCAGACACAGTGCCCTTCAATGAATGGATTTTACTGAGACATTAAACTGTGATCAAGTGGCACATATATGTGCTAATTGGGAGTCATAGGTGCAAGCCCCAATCCAAGTAAAGCTAGTCATGACTAAATTACATCAAAACTAATGGAACCGGTTGGTTGTGACTAACTGGTGCCATTGTATTCATGGCTATCTTTAACTGTATAAGAGCCATTGTGTGTTGGTGAAATTTTGACTTTTTGTCCTCCCTTTTTCTCTTGCTGCCACAAAAGTTCTCTGATTTCATTTTCCATCCATTCAGCTGTGATGTGTGTAAATCTATATTGTTTTGAGAAACTGCACATTTCTTTGTTTCATTTGTGAATCTTTTGCAGGTGTTTCAGGATCTAATCAGGAGGTGACTGCTGGTCAGTTCCTATCTTACAAATTTGAACACACAGACCTCTTGGCTGGTACAGGGATACATGCATTTGGTAAGAAGGGACTGAATGTGCTAGTTTATTTTATAAACTAGCCAGAATGGTGCCTGCCATCTCCAGTTTGCCATCTCCCTTAGACTACTGCTTGAAGCCACCACTTCAGTGGGCTGCATGAGTGAGCCACCCCTGACCAGTTACAGTGGTCCTTCAGTATCCATATGGGATCTGTTCTTGGCTCCCCTGCAGATACCAAATCTGTAGATACTGGAGTCCACATTAAAAACATTTTTTTAAGTTTAAAAAAGTTTTTAAAAAGAGTTTCTTACTTTAGCGCTGCAAGCCATGCCAGCTGCAGGGCAGTCTCTGGCCCTCCAGGAAGCCATTTTTGGGTCACACTGAGGTTCACATCTCCCTCCCTTGGCCCTGGCATACCTCACAATGAATTGCAGAAGTGTTCCCCAAACACTTCGTGGGCCTTGGCGCAACCTGGAAGTGGCTTTTGCGTGTACCAGAGACTGCCCTGCAGCCATTGTGGTTTGTGGCACTAAAGTAAGGAATACTTTAAAAAACATTTTAAAAGGGAACGCTTTTCTTTTAGCATCTGGAGCAACTTGGAAGTGGCTTCTGGGAGTGCCAGAAACTGTCCCCTGCCAACCACGGATGGTTAAATCTGCAGATGCCGTGACAGCAGATGGTGAAGGGTCACTGCATCACATTGGGAATCAATGCATGGGTAGCTTCCCAAAAGAGGATGAAAACTGCATAATTACATCCATTCAGAACTTTAAAAATGCATGCACTTCACCAGTGGCGTAGCTAATGATCATGAAGCCCGGTGCCAAGCTCAAAATGTTGCCCCGGAAATGATGTCACAACCAAAAGTGACGTCACGCCCGGGCTTTTTAAAAGTGAAAATTGGGAGGAACCCACCTCCTCCCCCCAGCAGCTCACCACCTACTTACTCTGCTGCCTCCCCCAGGTCAGTGGCATAGCTACAGCATCTGTCTGCTACCTGGGGGTCAAAGAAGATTTGTAGCCCTCCCAGACAAAATCAAATTGATAAATAAAAAGTGTGCCTCTGATTGGTTTGAGACAATGTGCTGGTCTGAAGAGGGATAGTTATTCTCCCCCTGCTAAATATAAGAGGGGCACCACTTGAAAAAGTGTCTTTTTACCCAGTTAGCATGTATTATGAGTCATGGAAATGAGAGCTGACTCATATTAACACCTTATTGGTTTTGTGCAGTATGATAACAGGTCATTGCAACATGTCAATAACATGTCTTTGGCTCTCAGAACAATCAGTCTCATAGGTCAGTTTTGAGTTAAGAAAATTAACTCTTTGTTCAATAAGGCAGTTGTGTTATTATGTTCTGGTTAATTGGCCATAACGTTTGATAGAATACAGATATTCCAATGCAGTTTGCTTCATTGCATTCAGTGTTAAATTATCTTTCCAATGATATATAATATGATGGTATTATTCATACATACCAAGATTTTCACAATTTTGGTCACTAATGTCAAGCTCAGCTTGTTGCCCCCCTAAAGCTTGATGCCCAGTGCAAGTGCTACCCCCTGCACCCCCTTAGCTACGCCACTGCACTTCACAAACTAACATGGACTTGTACACATGTGGGAATCAGCCTTGAAGTAACACTCAGAGGATAATTTTACCTGATGTGCTTCCCTTTTAACATCCTACTATTTTTCCATTCCCCCCATTCATGGTGACTAGAGAGCAATTAAAGTATAGTCTTTTTTTTAGTCTTCCAAAGAGCTGTTAAAGAGATGGAGGGCAGCAATTCTAATTCTCAGTTGGGAGTTTCTGAATGAATGCTAACAATTAATATACTCAGAACAAAAGACGGTTGTGAAGCTTCTTCCATTCATATTCTTCAGAAGAGAGCAAAACCTCTTTACGGCATCTTTACTATAATGCTTGTCTGGAGAAGTACATAGTTAAAGTTTGTTGAAGTCTTCTGACCTTTGGTGAGTGATCTTGAAAACAGACATGTTATCTGCTACAAGTGCTTGTGAGAACGATAACAGGCAAAAACATTTATCCAAAAAGAAAGACCACTAGAAATATTCCTGTTATATTTCATTATCAGCGGAGCCAGCCAGTCCGGAAGGGAATTAGGTCCCAATCCTGAACTCAGCCAGCAGTGGTGCTTAGCCCTAGCACCGGTGTTGGGTGTTGTGAACATGTCAAAAAGCATGCTTATGGCACCCAGTGAGTAAGGAGCCCCAGCACTGGGCCTGCACCAGTCAGGAGCTGAGCCCAGCGCTGGCAGGAAGAGGATGTGCCCCTGGCGGGGGTATGTGCAACTGCCAGTAGGCAGCGCGGACTCTGGGGGGAGGGTGGGAAGGCAGGGTGGTGGGAGGAGCCAGGGTAGGAGGGGGGTGGGATCCTGAACTCCATGTCAGGCTGGAAGGCCCGATATGGAGTCTCTCAAGTCTGCACTGGCAAAATATCCAGCGCAGACTTGAGAAGCCCCACTGCAGGGTTTGGGCTTTCCCCCAAAGAAACTCCAGGCTGCTTCGGGGCAGCCGCTGGATACAATGGTAGCCAATTTGGCACTGCTGCTCCAGCAGGCACTGGGAGGCTCAGGATTGGGCTGTTAGTTCCCAGCAAGCAAAAAGGCCTTGTGGGCTGTGTCCCCCTCTCTCTTGTTACAGGAGGGGATCTGCCTGAAATAATCTGTTAAATAGTGGGTCCCTGCAAATAAAGGAAGGCATAGAGATAACAGTTCAACACATTTATTTCATCTTCAGAACAGAACCTGGCAATGAAAACACAAGGCAAACACCCTTGACTTTATACCCCTTAAATCCGTCCAGATTCCCCACGATTGGTGCTGTTGAAACTCTAAACCCCCCAACTGGCCCTCTAAATTTGGGGGGGTTGGATTTAGATCCACCACCCTATTGGCCAGCCATAAGACTGGGCCAATTGGTTATGAAGGATTTTGATCCTGCATAACTTGCATACATGACAGAATCCTTAGGTGATTATGAAAGAGTTGCAATTGTATGTTATCTCACCTTTATTCCCTGGACAGGCTCAGACATCTGGAGTTTGTCACAAAGGATATTTGCACAGATCAGGACCAACTGCATCAAGCACATTCCCAGTTTGAAGTAATAGGTGAGAGAGATCACAAATGTACCTCTTGGAATAATGCCTGCCCCTTGAGAACCCATGATGAGCAAGCCTGCAAAACTCTCTTAGGGCAGATGTAATAACAACAACAACAACAACAACAACAACCTAGGATCACCTGCATGCAAAGCATATCCTTTCCTACTATGCTACAGCCCCTTCCTTTCTACTGTAATTGATATTATGTTTGAGTTTACCTCCAGCCCTGCTTCAGGCTTTGTCATTGCATGGCTTCTGTGAATTCATTTCTTCCTTTTACTGCTTTATCATGTTTTCAGTTGGATGTTGTAAGGTACCTTCAATTTTTGAGAAAGGAGGGATATAATTAAAAAAAAAAAAAAGAAAAATCCCATGGAACCATCCAGGAATTACTTCTGAGTAGACATGCCTTGAAAAGGTGTGTCATGCATTGTTTTCACCTGTTGTGTGCCTGTGTGTATTTGGGTGTCTGGTTTTGTTTATCTGTTTACATTCCTGCCATGATGTTCCAACTGAGATTTATGGCTCATTAACTAAATCCACTGGTACTAGCATCACTAATGATAGGGGGAGAAGGGGGAAAGAAACATGGGTTAAAGTGGTATCAAAAATATTCTGTTCTCCCACCCACCCCCACTCCACCCCATGATAAGCGCTTTAGGTAGGCAGGCACACTTGGGGACACAACAAACAGTACATGAATGTACTATAACACCTTATGACCTCCCCAGATTGCCCCCTGACCACACTGGAGTTGGAATAGGAAGTGCTTTTCTGAGTCCTATGCTGGACAACACTATTCTAGTCACCATTTTCTGTCTATTGCAAAGCCAAAAGCTCACCCCTCCCCGTCCTTTACTTTGTGCTCTTCAGGGTGACCAGATGTCATAACTGCAAAAGAGGACAAGGAAACCCAAAATGTAGGGCAGGGGTGCTCAAACTTTCAACTTTAGGGATGCTGGACCTTTAACAAGTGTATAGAAGAGAGAATTTCAGCAGGTGTAGCTTGTCATCTGTGGGATGACAAGTTGCACCTGCTGCAATTCTCGCTTCTTTACACTTGTTAAAGGTCCAGCATCCCTAAAGTTGAAAGTTTGAGAACCCCTGATGTAGGGCATCCAAGAAAAATGTAGACCAAATAAAAGCTAAAAACACTCATATATTGATCTCATGTGGTTAATTTAAATACTATATTAACTATTAAATTTAAAACTATATTACTGGTACATATAATTTATTACATATAATTTATTAATTGCAAGAAGGCTATGTGCAGGCTGCTCATAGGGAAAAGGAGGACATTTAAATTCTTTTCCAGGATATGAGGCTAAAAAAGAGGACATGTCCTGGGAAAAGTGGACACTTGGTCATCCTGCGCTCATGGCACTCCCTAGCAATTTCCTAAAGTTGTAATAGATCCAGCTGCTTGACCCGCAGCCTCATTCCAAGCCTGGCTTTGCTGATTAAGCTTCCTGTTGCGGGGCATCCGAGGGACGCAGTCGAAGCACCTTTTGACTTTCCTCCAAAATCTCAAGAAAACAAGTGTACATTTGGAACAATAGATCTTAATTAGGTGCCCAATTGTGGATGTTGCTGCTGCATCTCTATCCAGACTGAGGTTAAAGTTGCTTACCGCCCCCTGGTGCTGATTTGTTTTACTACTGGAAGACCGCTTGGGGATCGGAAGCTTAAAAGCAGTATTTATTTCCTGTATTGAATTTCCCTTAGCCCCTTGATTTTTAACTGAGCAACACATTCCGTGATTCTTTTAGCTCAGAGCAACCAAACTGAAGTGGCACAGTACAGAAAGCAGAGCGAACCTGCTGGCACTGCACGCTCCATTGATCATTCAGGTCCATCATTGTTTTCTGTGTTTCATTAATAACTGTGTCAAGCAAGAACCCAGAGGAAACCAAGAAGCTTAAAAAGGAGCTGAGATGTTTCTCCTCTCTTTCAGCATCAAAATGAATTAAAATAGCGGAGTCAAACTAGTCTTCAGGACTGAGAGATTCCAGGTAGCTAGCTAATCTATCAAATGTCATTCCACAATTAGAGTGGGGAATGACAATGTGGGGGGGGGGGATTTGGCAGAAGAAAGAGGAATAAAATGTTATGGAACTAAGATTTGGGAAGGCAGGGGGGAAGAAGACTTTTAATTCCAAAGCACTGAAAAATTATTCCATTGGAAAACATGAGATAATTTGATAATACAGGGATGTGGAATATCTGTTTTGATGGTACCATGTTCAGCTCAACTGAGGATGCTTGAAGACAATACTGATGTGAAAGAAAAGGGCTTAATGCAGTGGTTCCCAAACTTTTTAAACTGGAAACCTTGACCTACTAACCTTGACCTACTTGACCTAGCTCCCTTGACCTACTGGACCATTGGCTGCATCTCCCTATTAGGGCCAATCCAATACATTGTGTTGGGTGGCTGGCTTTTCACAATGATTCTGTGGCTCCCCTGGCTGGTTCCTGTGGCTCCTGGGGAACCACTGCTCACAGTTTGGGAACCATTAAGAACAATTATTAAAGGTATCCAAGCAAGATTTGGGGCTACCAGCTTTTGAACCTAAGGTGACCAAGGGGGGCGGGAAACAAAGATCATAAAACCTCCTACATTCCTTTTTAGCATTATAGGTCTTCATGTGTTCAGTGAAACTCTTTCACAGGTAATGGTTCCATAAAGCCTTTAGTCTGGAAAAGCATAGCGAATTGCCTTGATCTCAGTTATTAAACAAAAGAATGAATCTGACCCAAAGAAATTGTAAAAATTGGTTTGTGAACTCTGTCATAACTTTAAAAGAGCAGAGATGAAAATGAAACAATCTGCTAAACTGAGGCTGCTGTCCTAAACACATTTTCCTAAACACACTTTCAAACCCCATTGAGCACTATAGAACTTACTTCTATAGGCTGGCATAGGCATGTTCTCTAAACTAGGAGATGAGAGAAGGTTGGCTTTATATGACTAGATCTTTGTTGGCTGACCTTGAACTGGCCTTATAGTTTGTCCTAGAGTTTAGACCAGCAATTTTTATCCTTTTTCATCTCACAGCACACTGCAAAGGCATTAAAATTTTCAGGGCGCACCATCAATTTTACTGACAATTGACAAGACACACTGCATTTCCGGTAAGAGGGGCTCACGTCTCCCAATGTCCCTACTGCAAAATGACCCTCCTCCAAACTCCCACAGCACTCCAGTTGAAAATCTCTGGTTTAGACAGATAACTAATGATCCCACATTTTGGGGATGTGTGATGTGTTTTTAGTGCTCTTGATCTCAAAGATGCTATATTACACCAATAACAGAAGACGTATCTGTATTTATTATTGTTCCATTCCTCTTCCTTTTTTTATTATTGTTCCTTTTCACTCTTCCTCTAAAGAGCTCCAGCTGACATATATGAGATTGCCATGCATTATTCTGAAAACAACCCTCTGGGACAGGTCAGACCAGTAGTTCTCAAACTGTGGGTCTAGAACCAACCAGTAGGTCATTACCCAATTTTTGATGGTTCATGAAACTGACAAGGCAGATTAGGTTATGTGCTTCAAGGGTTAAACAAGATGCTAAGGGATGGGGGAGCACTACTGCTCAATCACCACTATAGCCTCACTTCTTGGCATTTATAAATCAGGCAGCAGCCTCTGGCCTCTAAAAAGTTTGGGAACCACTGGGTTAGCCTATGACTTGCTAGTAATTTAACATCATCCTGAGAACTTTATGACTTCCCTGGTCCAAGACCTCTGTCCAAGACACTGATTCTCTCTAGCCTCACAGATTATTGCATGCTGCCCCTCCTTCAAAAACCTGCCCAAGCCAAATTCTGCTTCACTTTGGAGGTGGAACAACATAAATCCTTCAAGTTTCAGTCTGAAGTTAGGGAAAGGAGTGATACTGGCATGGAAACCCTGGGCTACATCATAGTATCATGCTTGGAGTTTAACATAAAAATCAAAGTATAGGAAGTAGTCCTTAAAAAGAAACTATATGAAGTCTACATGCTGACATTACTCTTTTTCTTGGAGAGGCAGTCATGAGAATCATTTGCATGTTGTTCTGAAATTTCCACAGTGTTACACTAGGAGTGCACTGAGCTCAGTGGTCAGCAAGCAGAATATTGTACATGGACTGGTTCACTTTTGTGTCACCATGGTCTTTGCATGCATATTGCTTAGATTGCAGGAAATCACTGTTCTGAAGGAGCATGCTAAGAATGCACTCCTAACCACACTTTCCTGAGAGTAATCCCCATTGAACAAAATAGAACTTACTTCTGAGTAGACCTTCTCTCCTTATACATACCTCATTCTGCTATGCAGAGACCTTTCAGAGACTGCAGGTACCTTCAGAATGGTGCCTGTGACCAGTGCGGACCCCTTTAAAATGGCTGGTGGAAGCTTCTACCAATCATTTTAAAGGGGTCTGCACTGGTTGTAGGTGCCATTCTGAAGGTCTCTGCAGTATTCAGAGATATTTTGGCACTCCCTGCTGCACTCTGTTGGCTTCTTGAGGGTCTCTGCTGGATTCTTCTGATGGTATGCCCTCCAAATACCTTCTGATGGTATTTGAAGAGATACTTGGCCAACAGTCTGAGGCAAAGAGGCAAAGAAGGAAGGCCCATAGCCAGGGAGACAGACCAGGGACACACTACACTTGCTCCCAGTGTGGAAGGGATTGTCACTCCCGAATCGGCCTTTTCAGCCACACTAGATGCTGTACCAGAACCACCATCCAGAGCGCGATACCATAGTCTTCTGAGACTGAAAGTTGCCAACATGCCCTCCCCCCAGCATACCCCTTGTACCTAACCATATTGATCCCATAGGATCAATGGTTCATAATCTGCGAATTTGCTATCCATTAGGGCTTCCAGGAACCTAACCCTAGTGGATAACAAGAACTCACTGAATGATGTTGCTTGCCTAAGCAGCATACAGAAAATGCATCCTGGCTTTCCTCATGGAGAGTGCAGAAGAATAAGCAGTGGAATTACAACAGGAACAGGTCTGTCAAGAAAATATCACATCAGCTTCCCTCAGTTTCAGCCTGTCCCACTGGCACTCGCTCAATGCCAGCTGCATTCAACACTGAAAAGATACCACTGAAACACTGAACAGGATCGGATTGTAGATTAGCAAGAGAGCTGGACTGTTGTGATTCCATGCCAGTAGCTTGAGCCACACACCCTAATCCAGAGAAAAGGTGCATCTTTGGGGCCTGGAGGCAGAGACAGGGGCAGTAGAGATCTGAGAACTCTCTCCTGGCTTGAAGCACTCCTTTGCCTCTTTAATATTTGTGTAGCCATTTAAAAAGAGACGTCTGGCAGGTGTGGCTTCTCAAGCTGCACCTGCTGGACCATGATTATTAATCATTTGTGAGCATAAGTTTTATGGTCCTATTGTTTGCTCTCAGAAGCTGCCTTCTGAAGTAGCTCCTTACTGTCTTTACCACTGGATCCCACTAGTTTTTTGCTAAACAGGCCTACATCCAATAGAGCAACAGCTCACTGGGTCTTAAAGGCTCTCTATACAGACAATCTGTTAAAGGACCCATAGGGCTATGCTGCCAAGGAAACCATCCAAAGAACTCTGATCTGAAGACCTCTGACATCCCAAGGTCCAAGCTTGTTCAATTCTGGTTCTCAGGAAGGGAAGGTAAAGGAGAGCTGGAAATCCTGGGGGCTTATGCAGACACAAAGAATGGAACTCTCTTAACCCTGGTTAAGGGACCAGGACTGTGTATTTCTTTCCCCCCCTCCCTTCAGATCTTGAGGCCTTCTGATTTCAATTTGGGACTTAAGTGTATATGTGAGGCCTAAATGTATGCAACCCAATATGACCAGTGGTGAGTGAGCAATACGTTTTGCTTTCTTCACTGGTGGTGAATATGTGATAAATCAAAGACCTGTCATGTTCTTTATAAATGGTGGTATATACTTTTCAGTACTTTTTTTTCCTGGCTGTGATATTTCCACATGGTACAGCACAAAGCCAGAGAGCTATGTGCAGAGCACTACTAAGCAGGTTTACTGAGAAGTAATTCCCATAAAGTTCAAGAGGGTTTACTCCCAGGCGACTGTGCTCAGGTCTGCAGCCTAAAGGGCACATGATCTTCTTACCATCCTAAAGTTAAGCCACCGGGACACTGCTGAAGCCTTCAGTGAGCCAGTCTGATGACCACATCATACATTATGTAGGAGATCCACAAATGGGTCTGTCAAAGGTTTCTTAAGGAGAAGAAACTGAAATGCAGCTGTGTGGACTGCATATTTGACTGGCAGAGAAGGAGCTTGATTTTTCCCTCATGGGGCTAATTCCAGAGGGGCAGTTCTAATGGGGAAAATGGCACAGAGGAAAGGCTTAGACTCCCACCACCACCACCAAATTGGCAAATCCTTGCAGCTAGACTGCAGGAAAAAATACAGGAGATTCAATCATGACTTTTAGCATCCTGAAGGAAAAACAGAATATAAGTGAAAGTAATTGATGTAATAGAGCAGAATACATGTGAATTTCCCATATCCCTGAGGGCTCTGTGTAGTCCAATTGGCATGGTACAAATCTGAATAAACAAATAAAAATACATTTATACTGTAGTAGCTGACTAATGTATGTGTGCTTTGCCACACAGACAGGAACAGCAACAGGTGGGAGGTGCCCACCTGCACATAATGGTGAAATAGACCAATGTGCGTTTGTCACACTGTGTGATTTACATGTTTTGAGCATACGGTTTCCTACAAGTAAATGATATCCACGTAAGGAAAATATTGCATGTAGCTGAAGCAGCCCTGAGCTAGGAGCATCCGAAGAAGGATTCTGACTGCGGTGGCGACAGCTTCTTCTCTCTGATCAATCCTACATTGCCTTGTCCACTTTCAAATCCCTTTGCAGATGGCAATAATGCCTCTTTCTAGGCAGGAGAATAGATGTATTAAAAGTGATCAGCAGAGTGCAAACAGTCCATGGGGTTCTTATCTCTTTCAGATTATTATTTTCTAAACAGTGGAGTAGAGGCGAAAAAGGGCTATTTTCTTTTTCTGCTATGGATTTTCCCCCTCCCTCCTAATATTAATCTTGTCTGCTTTCATCTGTCACAGACAAAACAAAATCAGGAAAGCCCAAAATGCTTCCTGGTACTTTGAGAACCCTGTGACCTCTATTTCCCCCCTATAATATAACAAGCTCACTTGCTGGGGGGGGGGGGGCAGGAGGAATCCAGCAGCCTGAAATGGAAAGGGGGGTGGGGAAGAGACTGACTTTCTCAAGATTTCTACACCATCTTCAAAATGCATCAAAAGCAAATCAGGTAGAAGAGGAGAGTTTTTGCTCACCGAACATTAATGTTGAGATATGTATCTTTTCTCTTTTTCCCAGGGCTGCAGGGTCACTTCCATGTAGCAAACACCCAACATTCCTGTTCTACTGCACGCACACATAAAAGTGATTTCTGTGTAGGCAATTTGTGAGCAACCTTCACAACCAGGTTCCTGCAGGCAAAGAATGTCACCCCTTGCCCATCTTCAACAATAACCACACAAAAGGGATAAGGTGAAATCTCTTTTGGATCAGTTTCTGTTGCTAGGAAAAGATACACATTTCTCTGTCCAACAGAGTTCTGAGAAGAGCAACCCTGGCAGTTGATGGCAACCAAAAAGCAAAGACTACACATGTATAGTAGTTAACAGAATTCAATGGTGCTATTAAAAGGCATAGGACTGTACTGTTATTTGTGTGCTGCACCTGTGTTTTGGATCACAACATTACTTGAAAATAAATCCCACTGATTTAAAAAGATCAGGGTCTTAGGTCTGGTCTACACCCAACTTGATCTGTATGGCATTCACTTCCCTGTGGTTATTTCCCATATCTCTGTTGTAACATGCACATTTCATACAGATACTATATTAAGGCTGCCAGATCAACATTTTAAAAAATGAGGTCCATTATGGTACACAACGTCAGTGGTTATTACACTTGGGGCACAATCCTAATCTGTGCTGTATCCTATGCAGGATAGGAGCAGGCAGAAGGTCATGTCGGGGTAAGATAATATTTCTCCCCTTACCTCATGTAATACCCCAGCCTGCCCTATGAGGCTACTTGGATCTGTGCCAGCTATTTAGCTAGTGCAAATCTGAGCAGGCCAGCTAGGGCTCTGAGGCCCAGGAGTGGGGGTTAAGATGTGGTGTACCCATCCCACCCCCTCCATGGCCCAAAGATCCACTGTTTTGCCCTCCCCCACCCAGAAATGCACCTCTCTACCCCCAGAACTCCCTCCTGCCACCCTCTCCCACCCCCTACTCTGCCCAACACTACATTCCCCTTTGCTGGCCTGCACAGGGGCTGGAGCTGGCACCGGCAGGCCAGTGCACCCCATTCTGCTGGCACAGCCTGCTCCCTAGTTGGCACAAACGACAGCATATTTGCAACATTCAGGAGCCAGGATAAGGGGCCTGTGCCAGCTCAAGTCACAGTCTGGATCAGGTTGTTTGATGAGTGTGATTTATTTGCTCATTCTTTGTAGACCACAACATTGTTTCTTCCACCACTGGAAGACCCTTTTTCACCAGGTGAGAATGCATAAGAACATAAGAACATAAGAACAGCCCCACTGGATCAGGCCATAGGCCCATCTAGTCCAGCTTCCTGTATCTCACAGCGGCCCATCAAATGCCCCAGGGAGCACACCAGATAACAAGAGACCTCATCCTGGTGCCCTCCCTTGCATCTGGCATCTGGCATTCTGACATAGCCCATTTCTAAAATCAGGAGGAGTATTTCTAAAATACAGGAGTATTTCTAAAATACTAGCCGTTTTGTTCTCAATACCCTTCCTAATGATCCCAAGCATAGAATTGGCCTTCTTCACTGCCGCCGCACATTGGGTCGACACTTTCATCGACCTGTCCACCACCACCCCAAGATCTCTCTCCTGATCTGTCACAGACAGCTCAGAACCCATCAGCCTATATCTAAAGTTTTGATTTTTTGCCCCAATGTGCATGACTTTACACTTACTGACATTGAAGCGCATCTGCCATTTTGCTGCCCATTCTGCCAGTCTGGAGAGATCCTTCTGGAGCTCCTCACAATCACTTCTGGTCTTCACCACTCGGAAAAGTTTGGTGTCGTCTGCAAACTTAGCCACTTCACTGCTCAACCCTGTCTCCAGGTCATTTATGAAGAGGTTGAAAAGCACCGGTCCCAGGACAGATCCTTGGGGCACACCACTTTTCACCTCTCTCCATTGTGAAAATTGCCCATTGACACCCACTCTCTGCTTCCTGGCCTCCAACCAGTTCTCAATCCATGAGAGGACCTGTCCTCTAATTCCCTGACTGTGGAGTTTTTTCAGTAGCCTTTGGTGAGGGACCGTGTCAAACGCCATCTGAAAGTCCAGATATATAATGTCCACGGGTTCTCCCACATCCACATCTCCCACATCCACATGCTCACTGACATGTCTGCAGTCAGTGAGCTTCTAAGGCCCTATGGCAACCACTTGCACTGCTGATAGACTGGTTGGACTCCAGTTCAGGGCCAGACCATCCATGAGGCCAACTGAGGGCCCAATCCTATCCAACTTTCCAGTGCCAGTGCAGCCATGCCAATGGGGCATGCACTGCACCCTGTAGTAGGGGGGCAATCACAGAGGCCTCCTCCAGGTATGCAGCCCCTTTTTGGGGGGCTGCATTGCTGCAGCACCAACACTGGAAAGTTGGATAGGATTGGGCCCTGAGGCAGTTGCAGGAGGAACTTACCTTATTTATCCTTCCACTCATCTCCGATGCTGTTCTCCGAGCAGAAAATTAAGAGGGGGTTGGAGTAGAAGCATGAAGAAGAGACACTCTAGCTTACCACTCCCCTCTTCTTCACACATCCTTTTCCACTCCTTCCCCCTCTTCTTTTCTAATTCAGGGAGTGGGAGGAAAAGAAGCTGGCATACCACCAGGTAAGGGGGGCAACATTTGGCATGCCACCTCAGGCACTTGACCAGCCCTGCTCCTGGCAGTCACTGAATCACAGTAAGAACCACTGGATTATTTTACACAGGGCTAGTATGGCTCTGGATTAAAGTGCAATCAAAAATAAGGAAAATAGTTTCAGTATTTTAAATCTATTGGGGAGAGAGAAGGCAGCTCCAGCATACAATTCCCCCTGTTGGCTCCTGCTCACCCCACAAGTAAAATATCTGCTAGCAGAGATTTGAGTAGAGAATTGAAGAACTATGTAGAGAAATGACCAAAATTTCCTGGTTTTTAGACTATGCTTTTTGTTGGCATCCTTCAGTCTTGGAAGACTATGGTGTCATGCTCTGAATGGTGGTTCTGGAACAGAGTGTCCTCTCCAGTGCGCGAAGCCTGGGTAAAGTAGGTATGGAGGATAGGCTGTTACCCATGCAGCAAATCCCCCCTCTCCACGTCACTGAAATGGTCCAATGGAAAGGCAGAGGCCAATACGGTTGGTTCCAGCGGCGTCGCAGGAGTTGCCAGAACGTGACTGTGTTCAGCCATGAACTGCCTCAGGGACTCCTCAGGGGCTCCGGATTTAGCCTCAAGGTTGACTCCTGAAGCCTTTTCCATAACTGGATGTAGCCACAAGGCAGTGGAGGTTTGGGATCAGAGTTTTCCTTCTCTCAGATGAGCTGCCTTCCCAGGCTGACGAGTCTCATCTACCCGGTGGCTGTTTAGTCGCCTCTTATGACAAGTACAGCCAAACCGAGGGCCTATTCTTATCCCCAGCCCCCAGGGGTAGACTATGCTTAGGGGTGAATGAATTCACAGTACAAACCTATGCATGTCTACTCAGAGGTAACCCCATTGATTTTAATGGTAATTACTCCTAGGTATAGGTTGCAGTCTTAATTTCTGAATTAGGATGAAATCCTATGTACACTTACCTGTGAGTAGGCTCAGGCCTGAAGAGGGGGTAAAATCCCCCTGGGATTCAAGGGGGCCATGACAAAACAAACTGTACAGTACACAACAGATTTAGGGAGGGGGCAAGCAGGCATCTTGCCCCTGGAGCCCAATGCCAGCATTCAATGGCCCTGAGTGGGCTTCATTCCCCAGAGATTTACTTCCAAGTAAACATGAATCTGATGGGGTACATTTGCTTTCAGGGTATCTCTCAGCCTAAAATGGGAATGGTCAAGTGAGAGGCACATGAAACTTAGAAACACCAAGAACAAGAAGTATTGAAAATTTGGGAAAAGGTAAATGCATTTCACTGTACAGTAAAGTGAGGTTGTGTTGCCTTTTCAGGGAACTTATTGATAGATCTTGATGACTGAGGTCTGTGTTGAAAACAAATTAAAAGTGGAAAATGTTTTGTAAGGGGAGAGGAAAGAGGAGAAAAAGCGTCCAAGCATTCCACGTGCACTGAAATACTACTGCTTTCAGGGCTTGGAGAGTCAACGGAGAGCCACCATTCATTTCCTTGGCCAAGGGGAGTTTTCTCCTGAGAAAAAACCAACGCAGAGGACGGATCACTATCCGAGGAGAGTCAAGCCGGCGCCTGGAGAGGATCCAATCCCGGGATGTGGGAGAAGATCCGCCCAGCCACATTTTCCGCCCAGCCCTGCTTGCTTCTCCGCGTTCGTGGGCCGTCGCGAGCTCCCTGCTGGCCCCCTTCTGGCTGCTGCGGCCGTCGCCCGCCCCCCTCGGGGAGCCCTCCTCCAGTCAGTCCCCCAGCTCCTGGGCTCCTCTGAGTGCGGGACACCTTGGCATTGTGGAAGGAGGCTGGACGGGGTAGGATGCGAGGTCTGGAGCTGGCTTGCAACAGCGGCACCAGGAGGACTCTGCAGTGATGAGGAGAGCCCCGCAGCAGCCGCGGCTGCCTCTCTGAGCCGGCTCTGCCTTGGTTAGCAACTTGGAGAGTGCCCAGCCTGGCACCAGCGGCAGCGGAGATCCGCCTCGCCCGCCTGAGCCTCTCTGGCTGTAGTTGCGGAGACCCACGTCCCCCAAAACGGGCCCGGAGGACGAGGCGACCCGGAGCTGGGAAAGTCTGGGGCTTTGGGTAGGGAGGCTGGAGAGAGCCTTGGAAGGGCTGCGGAGGGAAGAAGCGAAAGCAAAGGACATCTCTCGAGAGGAGAGGGACTCGCGGCAGCGGCAGCTCTACCCGGGGAGCGATGCCTTCCGCCTGGAGCCGGGGAGTTTCTGCCCCTGGTGCCATCGCCCTACTCCTGGTGGGCATCTGTCACCTGAGGCTGTGCCACGCAGGTAAGCGCCGCCACTCGCTCTGTGGGGCTCGTAGAGGGAAAGGAAAGCGTGGGTCGGAGTAGTTTGTGGCCGATGCTCGCGCAGTGGGCTCTCTCGGTGCGTGTTGGAGCCCTGGACGTGCTTTGCACTCCCAAGGTAAAGCGACGTGGGGGGGGGGCACAAGAGGGACCCTTCTCTTGGTCCACATCCGTTTCCAAATCAGTAAAGTTTCCCCTGGACTTTGCTGTTTCCCTTCCCCCTCTGCTGCATGTGGTCCCTTCTGCCTGTGCTGCTTCTTGCAGAGGCATCAGGAATGTGAGCTGGACGGTCTTGGAGAGAGACTCGGGTGGGGGGCAAGAAAGAGAGAAACAAGGACTGTTTCCCCCTCTCTCGATGGTGGCTGTCCCCTCCCGACACCGAGCAGTGTGTCTCCCCCCCCCCTTCTGTAATTGAAAATCAAAAACAGTGTTGCTATTAGGCTGGCTGGCTTGCCTGGTTGGGGGGCGACTTATCCCGTTGATGCGATGGAATAGTTTCCCTTTTGCTGCTGAACCTGGTGATTTAGTGGAGGGGGAAAGGAGGACGACTAGGAGAGAAGTTATAATGGCTTTGGGGGGTGGTGGTGAAGGTTTCCAACTTGAGAGAGGGGAGAGGCGTCCAAAATTGGAGCTCGATCCTCTGCGTGTTTACTCGAAAGTAAGTGCTGTTGTGCTCAGTGGGGCTTACTCCCAGGTAAGCATGCGTGGGATTACAGCCCCTTCCTTCCTTCCTTCGAGGAGCTGAACTTGAAAGCTTGCAGAGCTGTTTTCTGGGCTGCCTTTGGGAAAGTTCTTGTGCTCGAGAAAGATGGATGCTACCCAATAAACGGTGGAAAGGTTTACGACCGGTTGTAGTACGGCAGATAGGAAGGCTGATGGGGGAGGCAGGCCGATTGGCTTTGCTCGGTGGAGGGATGTGGTGTGCGATCGTATGCACCTTTACGCCGAAGTAAATCCCTCGGGGCTTCGGTGTCAGTGTACATGAGATTCTAGCATTAGATTGTCATCCTGTGCACACCTACTTGGGAACTCGGTAAGGTGACTTGTTCCATGTAAACGAGCGTAGGGTCAGGCCAGTAAATCGTCAGCAAAACATGAAGGTTCCCCTGATAATCGGGTCCCCACCTGATCCACAGCGGAAGCTGGCTTGTTCACTTTGATACTTACACATTACTGGTAGGGGGAGGGGTTGACTCCACTTGTAATTCAAGCAGTGCTGGATAACCTGACAGAGAGTGGAGTTAGTACAACCCTGGAAATGTGTTTCTTTTTTACAGTTCTGTTTTCAAAACCCTAAAATACTGGGCTGGATTCTTCCTGCTACTAAACAACAAAGAATTTTATGTCACCTTAAAGACAAACTAGTTTATCAGCTTTCTTTCAGCTGTTCTCCAGGCTGAATAACCACAGTGCACAAATGCTTTGGTGGAAATACTTTCATGGATGCCTCCTGTCCTTTGGATGTAACTTTTTCCTTGCTGAATAACATCTTGCTCTGAGTAGTTGCAGGTCTGCAACTGCTATTTAAAGGAAACAATCTATTTGAAATCAGCCTGCTAATTTGTGGCAACTCTTCAATGCACTGCCCAGAGTTTTACTTTTTTAAAGTGCAATCTGGTGTGCGTTTCTGCCCTGCACATGTGTTGTTCTCTCCCCCCCCCCCCAATGTCCCTTTGAATGCAGGGGACTTGCTTCCAATTCACCTTGCATGGAATTGATCTCTCAGACTGTGATCCATGCAGTCTAAACCTAAATGCTTAGATGTCAGTCCTGTTGAGCTCAATGAAGCCTACTCCCTAGTAAGTCTGCTTAGGATTGCAGCCTTGACAGGTCTTATTTGGAAACAACTTCCATTGGGACCTATTTATGAGTAGTGACTTTAGAATGGGAACTGGAATGTGTTTCATCACAGTGGAGAAGGATTGAGGTTACCCTCTTTAAGTGACTTTCTTTGAAATAAGTCCTTTTGAATTCAATGGCACTCATTTCCACTTCATGTATTTAGGAGGAACACTTGTATATGTTACAAAAGCAAAGAATGGGACATGCAGTGATTATTGAGCTATCTTTAGCAGAGTTTCAGAGGTTCTGTTTTATTTTTTTTAATATGAACTTTTCGGGGATCCCATTATAGGCAGGAGTTCCTCTAGACTAGGTACTTGGTAAGTGTCTAGTAGTGTATAGTGTAGTTATTGGAGAGCTAGTTCTTGGTGGAAGAATGTACCCAGTGTGGTCCTTGCAGCTACCTTGTTCTGTTGAATTGGTTTTAATGTTGCAGTCTCAATGTACTTGCCTGGATTGCTGTTAGTTTTTGTGTGCTCCATCCTTCTTTGAAGCTTTAGGGAAGCATAGCAGAGAATTGACCCCAAGGAATAGTTAGCAAGTTCTTTGCTTTCCAAGATGCTGTTAATCTCTGGTGTGAACTGACTTGGGCATCTTTATGTTTCATCGTTTTATCTCTGGCTCTCTTGAATAACCAATTTTGTCTGAGTGGCTCTTTCAGTGCAAAATCAAACCCTCAGGGCAAGGTATGGGCAGTGAGAGCCTATGCATGTCTACTCACAAGTAAACCCCACTGAGTTAAATGGAGCTAAATTACTGCCTTAAGCAGATTTGGGTGACAGCTGATGATGGGTCAGAATTTTTATAACTGATGATAGTTCCTATGTCTGTTGTGCAGCTACTAATAATTACACGGAGTACATTGTTGTTAGGGTGCTGATGCTCTGGTTCCAAAGAGCTCACTTGTAATTAACTGGAATCAAATTATAATTTGCTCGGAGCCTGATACTTTGAAGATGCATTTTGAAGTTGCAGTTAATGATAGGGGAGCAAGGGCCTAAAGTGAACAGAGAACATTGTTTAAAGGGAGCCTGGAATGTGAAATAGGAGCACTGCTAGAAGGACTTTTCTGAGTAATTTTGTAGCAAAGAATATCTATAAATGTAAAGAGGACTGAACCAAAAAAGCAGAAGCTCTGTTTTGTATGCCTTAAGCATTCTGAACATCTGTTGCAATAAAGGAAGGTTTGAGTGTGTGATGAAAGTATACTGAGACCTCAGCTTGAAGCAGAGGCTAGCCTCTTAAAAATTAATATTTATGGCAAATTTATATTGCCTTCAGTGTGAAGATGTAGGGATAGGCAATGATGGGAAAGGACAGACTGGATGGTATGAGCAAGTTGTGAGCTGCCCTTCTGGTACTTCTTATTGATGTTCTCTTTTGCCGGCTGAGAAAATGATAACCCTGTTGAGGATCCCATTCTTTTATTTAATAACCACAATAGCCTGGAATTGCTACTTGAAGTCCAGGCACACAGGCTCCTTGCTGTGGGGATGATAGGATGAATAAAGGTGATAATCATCACAGCTCTAAGAATTACCTTTTAATTGCAGACCTTTGTTTCCATGCTCTTGTGTCAAATGTTGACTTCAGTTCTTTTCACTCTGTGCTGTATCTAGGTTTGTGAGTTTGGCTGATTGAGGGGCAGGCTTTGAAATTTTCTTCACTTATTCCAGCAGTTACAAAAGTTCTCCTTTCGCAACCAAGGTGAAACTGGAATGATTGTGTGCTGTGGAAAGACAGATTCCTTTAAATGGTGACTCTACTTCCTCCTCCTACTATAACCCAATTTAGACATACAGTACATGTAATTAGACATACTTTTCTGACATGGCAAATTCTGCCATTGAGGGCTTAATCTGAACTGGAACAATCCCAATCCTGTTTACAGAGCCCAGACTGAGCCCAGTAGTAGTAAAGTTCTACAGAAAATTTGCAGAGTGCACTTCCTTTGCTACTGAGTAAGCGTAGGCCACCCTGGAGAGTCTGGGATTAATAGGCTGGGTTTTGAAGCCATGGGTGCTGCTCTCAGTTATCCATGAATCCTGGCGCCTCCGTAAAACAAAGAAATTAACCACTCATTGCTTCACACTGCCTCCTTTTTTGACAGTTGGCCTCTGACTCAGGATTCTGTACCATTTATCCATTGTAACCCTTGAGCAAGGGAGTCATGAAGATATACCAGCATGATGTTTTCCTTTTAAGTGCAGATATAAAAAGATGTCTTCAGCTGCACACTTCAGAACTCAGGAAACCATAAAGTTTGATGGCTGCAGAGTTTGGAAAAGATCATCACTATAAATGTTAGGGGCTTGGAGTGGCCTGACAGGCAGTGACAGGCAAGACAGCTTGTAAGCTTTCTTTAAAAAAAAAAAAAACCCAACAACTTTGAAGCCTCTTTAACTTAACTGGTCATTCCCCTCCCACCTTGTAAAGCAGGAGGGTGCCAGCATTTTACAGTAGGTGTGGGGATGTGTCACCAGACATGTCTCTGGCATTTGTTTGATCATTTCCAAAAGCATCTTGTGGGAAGCATCTCCTGTGAGAATATTGAAGAAGAACATTTGTTGTAAAGTGTAATTAAACTTCAGCAAGATTTTGAAGTACTATGTGTCTGAAATCGGCAGAATTCTCCCACCATCAGATTCTCAGTTTTCTTCCACAAATGAGAAATATGAGTGGCCTGTACATTATTATTGTAGTGAAAGCATAATTTTAGGATATAGGAAATATGTTAATTCAAGTGGTATTTCAAATCTGGGTGTGCTAACTGTGTGTACCTTTTTCAGTGCAGGATTACACAGATGAATGCTGAATTTTCTGTTCCTGTATTAATTTCCACACTGATCAGTTCATCTCCTTGTTTTGAAATTATTAGTCTTGGAATTCTCTCCCCTCTGCTGGCCTGCATGTGTGCTGGGAACTGCAAGCCTATGCCATACCCCTTAGAAAAAGTAGGGGACAGTAGACACTAAAGGGATGTTTGTGCCAATAATTCTTTTCCAGGCTGGCTGAATTAATTGCTCCATCGAGCTAGATGCTGGCAATCCTGTATTGTAGTGCTCATCAAAAGACTACACTTCTTTTGCTGGTGCTGTAATTTTAATTTGTCCGCATTGTGCTAGGCACTATACAAAGCACAGAGGTATCCTGTCTGCTGGTCACAGGTATTAAGGCTCATGTACAGTATATGTTTCAGGAGAATTGCATGCTAAAGTCCTCCTGGATCTATACCATTTTGGAATGTATGTGGAGGGTTGCATGACTGACCCTCCTGACCTGACAATCCTTACCAGGTCTACTCAGAAGTAAGTTCTCTTTTGTTCAGTGGGGCTTACTCTCAGGAAAGTGTGGTTAGGATTGCAGCTTGAGGGATTCTGTATGCCAGATATTCTCTGTGCTTGTGAAGTTATTGTATAAAGGAAAAGGGTTCTAGCTTTGCCTCCCAACAAATGCTAGTTTTGTACGTGCAGGGAGTACTCATTTATCTACAGAGAGCACATCCAGTTATATATCCACACAGCACCTTATTTCAAAATGCTACATTCTGAGAAGGCCTGTACCCTATGATGATAGTTGAATGTGTAGTTCTGGTATAATTCCCACATGGTGGAGAGAGGTCAGATTTGATCAGATTCTTTTCAATACAAGTTACAAAGTTTTCAATGCTCAGCTGCTGGATATGTGTGAGTTCTGTCTAGCCCTTAAAGCAGAACCACATGAAGGCAAAACTTCAGCCAGTGGGAGCAGTGGTAGTCTCACTCTGAGCTAGGAACCACAGCCAGTAGGAACTGGAGCTGTCTCTTCTTCCCTGGCCACCAATAAGCTGCAGATTTAATATTTGCTTGCAGGTCCAAAGTCAGAGAAAGTATCACTGGGTAGAAACCTCCTACCCATATAGGAAAATGTGGGTAGACCAAATTGACATCCACAATGATCCATCCACCCATCCCCTGCGCCACCCCTTCTCCCAAGAAATCCTGACTATGAATGGTGCATACACTTTCTTCTGCTGGGGAATACCCTAGCAGCAGAAGGCAACATACAGGCATGAGTCCAGACAGAGTGGGGGTTTATTCCTACCAATCTGTTCCCCAGTGGGCACATCAGGGGTGAATGGGAGTTGGTCTTTCCCAACCATGCCCTCCTAGCAGGACTGTTGTGCCACTGCAAATTATCCAACAAGCAGCCAAGTGCCAGTGAGGTCTGGCTGCACCAGTTGGTTAACTGTCAGCCATGGAATTTGCAAAGCCATAGGGACCTAACTGGAATGAGTAAACCAGCAGCAGCTCAGCTCACACTGGTCACAGAACATAGGCTGGCAGCTTTTGTTGGGGGTCTGCATGGTGTCTTTAGAGAGATGTAGCCTCATGCTGCATGTATTCTCATCTGAGCTGTGATTTCCCTGGCAAGGGCTTATATACAGGAGTTGATGTGCTGTGATTGGCCACCAATATACATCACCTGTATCTTATGCTTGGGGGGGGCAGGGCAGAGTGGGGGTTCGGAGGAGGAACAGTGCAATTTTCTGGTGTTTTTTCTTCCCCATTGTTCTCTATGAAGTTACTGTTTCCTACACCAGCTCTGTTGTTGGTGTAGTGTTTTTCCAGCATCAGGGGCATGTACATAATCTGAAGGAAGGTTAGTATATGGCATACGTCAGTTCCTTCTTATCCCTCCCATGTTATACCCCAGTCTCCTCCCCATTTTGGCCTCTCTGTCAGCAAAGTTGCACTGGTGCCTGTGCTATGTTGGTGTCGTGTTTTTCCAGCAATTACGGTATGTCTGTCAGCTGGTGGACTTCTATGCCAGCAGGCCATCGTTGTGCTGGTGTATCTTGAGGATAGAATGTAAGAGGCTGTAAGTGCTCTAGAATCTTTTGATTATTTAGCTCAATTGATTTAATGGAGCTTTAGATGCTTGATTCTGTTTCTCTGAATTGCACCCTTTATTGTTTTTCATCCTCTTAACAGCCTTGTGAGATTGACCATTATATTAAGTTTCCTTTTATATTTTGACCAACTGAGATAGGAGTAGCCTTTCCTCATAACTGAACCCAGGTCTCCTAGATTCATGTACAAATGAATCGGTCCACTGTGCCATGCTCTTTCTTGAAACATGGCCTGAAGAAAGCTGACCTCATGTCAAGGCTGGAAAGAGATAACAATGCTTCTTAACATAGAATGGATTTTCCCCTGCTATGTATATTACATTAAGAAATGCTATTTGCGAGTTTTATTTATAGTGGAACACCTTTTAAGAGAAAAATAGTTTAGACACTCTTAACATTATTCTTTCCTGTCTGCGGCTTTAAGCATGCAAAACTATAAGTCCCATCCAAGTCATTATGGATTGATTTCAGATGGCAGCATGTAAGCTGAAACCATGACTAAAGTTGGTATTGGAAAATAGGGTATTGGAAAATAGGAGGAAGAGCTCTCCACCTAGCTAGGAAGAAAACTCTCCTCTGCTCTGCCCAGGAAGCTCTAATAATGAAAGATAAGTGGCCGGGGCAGCTATATAGAGGCAAGAAAATCTGGAGATCTGCTGACATCTTCTTGTCCTCCGATGTCCCTCAGTCTCTGTTTTATAGACACTCTTGCCTGAATCAAATCCATTGCCAGATCAATCTCTGTTGAAAATCCCAAGTGTCTCAGTTTCGTGTGTACAGGGAGTAGAGAAATGTTTGTGAAAAGTTCTAAAAATTGGTGACTCTGTTTGAACATTTTTAAATTTGCAGGTCAATGAAAGTTTAATTTTTTTAAGCAGTTGGGATTTTGTAACAAAATGTCTTCCTTCTACATAAGGTTTTCTTATGTATAGCTAGGGCTACTATATTTTTCTGTACAGAGTTTGTGTCATAAGGAGAAATTTGGCAGGTATGTTCGCCCCCCCACCATGGAGGGGTAATGGTTATTTTGGGAAGTTTGACCAAGTAAGGAGAAGTCTCTATGTTAAGCGGGAAAAGGTGGTAGGTGACCTGCTCCTGGTTTCACATATGCTCATATACTCACTTACATAAAGTAAAAAGAATAGCTAACAGGCTATTGAAAGATGCAGTAGCCTCAGGAAGCATTAAGGAGGATAGCTAGTCTGGGCTGCCATAAAAAGGCTGAGGGCTTGGCAGAAGTGCTTTTTTTTTTTTTTTTTGGAAACTGGAATTAATTAATTCTATATAGTATCTTCTAAACATTGCAGGCATTACATGAGGGAAGGGAAGCTGAGGATTTTCAGTCTTTTACCCACCCATTCTGACCTTCTCTTTGTCACTTGGGTCTGTAGTGCTTTAACTTGTGCTATAAGTGTTTTTAAAGCTGCAAGTTTTTAACTAATCTTTTGAAAATCATTTGCACATGTCCATATATACACACTGGCCTGGTTCAGTAGTAACAGGAAACTAGTTTCTTGCTATGTGAATGAACTTCTGCCATGCTCCTTCCTTCTCTTATTTTTCTCACGAGAGAAGTTGAGGGAAAGCTTTTGCTTTAAGGGAAATCACATTTCTGCAGTGTGGCTAAACTTAAATGTGTTTTACTTCAGACCATGGTTAGGCTATAACAAAGCAAGATCCAGTCATGATTTCAGATCCTGGTTTGTTCCCTAGCTGTTGTTTGACGTAAACCACAGTTCAGATGTAACCGTGGTTTCCTTCAAAGCAAAACTTTTTACTATCCCTTTTCATGAGGGAGAAGAGGAGCATATGTGCCCCAGGGCTCACAGAGGCTCATTCACATTTCCCAACAACAGCACCATTTTCAGTTGTGGGACATCTTAGTGCTGGATTTGCAACACTATGTGAAGTTTATAAGACTAAATAAGAGGATGAAGCTTGGGCCAGCCCAATTTCTGTTGCCTTGCTGTAAATGAACTGTGTCTCTCAACTTTTCCTGGCTCGGAACAATTCAACAAGTAGACATGTTCCCCTCACTATATCTGCATGCTTTATATTTGAATGTCCTTTCACATTAAAGATCCAGAGCCAGCAATTTGGGGGACAAGTCTGTCAGCTGTTCCCTTTTGACCACCTCAACTAACAGCCTTGAGGACTTTGTAGCTGAATTGGTGAGGTATAAGTCTGAAAGATAAACAAAGGTTATCACAACCTAGAGGCTTTCTAGCCTCAATAAACTTCCTGTTTTTATTGTCTGGAACTGACTGACTGGGAGGCTTGACAAGTACTTGTCTGGTGGGCTGTATTCAGCTTGGTGAAGCACAATTTGTACAGGCCTAGCTCAAAACATTGCAATGGACAGCAAGCATGAATGCTTTTTAAAACATTAGCACTAGAGGCATGATTACATTGGATTTGGCTGAAAGTATTGAAGTACCCTCTGGTACCCTGTTTGTTTCCCCAAAAGTGTCGTGGTCACATGGGCCAAGCTCTGAAGACATGAAGAACTGTATGCAAAACGTGCCACATGCAAGTTTTGGGCACTGCTTTGTCATATATTTTTCTGTGAGGCTGAAAATCACATGCATTTGGTGTTGACATATGTTTAAATTTTTTATTTCTATTTATCTGTACTCTTTTGTTTGATTAAAAAAAAAATTGTCCATTCTTTCTGTCAGTATCTCTGGGGTTTTCTCATCAGCTTCTTAACTGTAGGACTGCTGTAGGACTGTTGGGGTGAGAAGGAAAGTTTGCAAGTGAGACCAATATTGTCATGTAATTTTTTTTAAAAAATAAAACCTATGCAAATTGCCAGTGATTATTTCTAACAAGTTCCAAGACAGTGAGAGAAGGTGAAGCCCCTGCACTCCTCCTCCTTCTCCAGTAGTGGTTCCTTTATTCACCACCCTCCCATTTGCTGTTGAAAGCCTGCTGACTTAGAAACAGGGGAGGACCCCCTGTGTAGGGGCTGGTGGAGAAACATGGCAGAAATATAGCAGCTCTTTTCCCTATCGCTGCCTTGGAGCTTTTTAAAAGGAACAGGTAGGCACTCAGAGGTGTGAGCTGGCAATTCTATTTTTATTAATTAAAAGCTGTCAACTTCTCTTTAAACATTCAGGAGCAACATACAAATTCATAAACCTCAAAAGTTGAAGCAACGTTTGGCTTGTCTTAATGAATCAAGAAAACCTCATCATCAGATTCAAAGGCCTCATTAATATCTCAACACAATGGGTCACCAAGCCCTTAATAAACAGCTGGGATCTTGTGTGGTGTAATGCCCCAAAAGATTTTAACCCTGCAAACTCCAGGGTCCAGTTGAGTAGTTTAGTACTTGGGGTACTTTGTCTCATGGTAATGTTTGTTCACATATTATGAAGTAGATCCTGTGCTTAAACTTGTTGGCAAATTAGGTCCAATTTTGATGTAATTTTTTAAATATAAAACCTTTACAAATTGCAGGTAATGATTTCTAAAAAGCTTGGTGAATCCTCGGTTTGCTTTGTGTGTGTTGGGGCAGAGTGCTCTTTGGAACTAGAAGCAAGAACAGGATTTGCCTGTTAAAACCCAGGTACTGTTGCAGTGGAGGGGGAGCTATTTTCGTACTTTATTTTGAAATAAAGCTTGCCCAAGTTTCAGCCCTTTGCAATTCTGACATGCTGCTTGTTTGATTACATGTTTTGTTTCTTATTAGGAGTAGTATGTGAAGCTCAGTACAGGGATCACAGCCTCTCTTGGGTATGCTTGCTTTCTCTATCTTCTCCCCTGCCATTGCCCCCCCTCCCCACCATGGCAACATCACGTGGACTGCATAAGCAGCTGTGAAGATCTGGGATGGGATGCTGTGAATGTGACTGGCACACTGTCGCCAGGAGGAATGTGAACCTGCGATTGTTGATTACAAGGTAGAATTCTTGTTTGTATTTGATGAGCATATGGGCTTTCACAGTGTGTTAAAAATAAAATGTAAAAAGGCATACCCGTGTTTATCCTGCTTGATAGAAGCAGAATCTCATGGGGCCCTGGGGCTGAAATAGCGGCAATGCTGTGTGTGTGTGTGAGAGAGAAAGAGAGTGTGAAAATTCAGATTGTGTGAAGAGACTATGCTCTTTCTTTCCTCTTTAGAAGCTTGTGATTTTCAAACCTCACCACCACTAGCAGCTTGCTTTGAGAGCTGGTGCACTTTGAGAGCTGGTGCACTGGGCAGGGCAACAAGCAGCCTCTAGGTAAATGGCTGGGAAAGGAACCTGTCCAGTGGCAATTAATCTATTAACAATTTTAGTTCCAACTAATTTGCAAGGTAACGCCTTTATTGCATACTAGATTCATTCATGTGAAATTCCCAAGAGATGCCTTGACTGTCATGTCACTCTCTTTTTCTGACCTGTAGGTACATAAAGGAAACCAGAATGTCCTGTTCGTTTGGTCATTAGTAAATCGGTCAGTCATTGCCCAAGAAGGGAACTGCCGATGCTCCTTGTCACTTGTGTGTGACGTCTTGCATCTAGGATCGTGTTCACTTCCTTAAAACTGAAAGAACAGGTTTTGCTTCTTATGGCACCACTAGTTGTAAATATTTTAAAGGTGAAACCTATATGTACAGTAAAGTGTTTTAAAATTGTATCCCACCCTTCTCAGAGGAGACTCATGGTGGATTACAAAGGCATTAAGGAAAAGGGTCAAAACCAATATAACAGCAAATACAACAACACAACAATCAGGGAGGGTTATCAAAACTTAATAAAGCAATAACTTTACAAAATCTTTGAAGGCCAGACCAAAATGTACTCACCAGTCCCTGCAGCAGCCTGTCGGGGGTGTGGGGAGCCCTACACGAGCGACTGCAGGGCTCCCTGACGTTCCAAAAGTGAAAGTGGAGTGATCGCAGTCTGCCTCCGCAAAACCAGAAGTGGAGCGCAATTGTTCCACTTTCACTTTTAGAAGGCTGGGGAACCCTGTAGGTGCTCGCACAGGGCTCCCCATACCCCTGACAGGCTGCTACAGGGGCTGGTGAGTACATCCCAGTCTGTGCAGCTCCCCTTAACGATGTGATGCCGGGGATCACTTTGCTGCCTTCCCCCTGCCCCCGCCCTTAAGGGGGCAGAGACCAGGGCTGTTGGGCTGGGGCGTCGCAACGCCCCAGTTTGAATAACTCTTGAGGTAGGCCATTGACTTGTAGTGGAAAGCATATTGAAAAGAGGTCAACCATGCTGTTCTGAACAAGGTGTTCATAGCACAGGGACAACCATTTCCAGTGGTGATGGAACCCACAAGAGAGCCTCCCTAAAAGATCTTACAGGGCAAGCAGTTTGATGTGGGAGAAGTCGGTCCTTCAAATACCTTGGTTCACAAAATTTAAACATTTAATTTTTTTAAAAGTATTGGTAACAGAATAGAACCACGCAGGACACCATAAACCAAAGACCATAGTACAGTCATGCGTCACTTAGTGATAGGGATGTGGACTGGCACTCCTGTTGCCAAGCAAGGCTTGACATTACGGGTAACCTTCAGAGATGAGGGGAGCTGTGCTCCCCTTGCCTCCGGAGGCTTTTCTGAGCTCTAAAGGCTCAGAAGGCTCAGAATGCCCATTTCAGGTGAAAACACAACTTCTGGTTTCCTGGGAAACTGGAAGTCACATGTTTTTGACTGACACAGCCAGTGTGAGCCTCATAGACGCGACTTGTGAATGCGCGCTGCCTCTGTGAGGCTCAGAAAAGCTGGCACTTTCTGGTACTGGCACCTTCTGGTACTGGTCCTCCAGGAAGGACCAGAATTCCTGTCACAGGGTGACTCTCAGCCTCACCCCAGATAGACAGTCCAACAGGATACCATGATCAGTGGTACTGAATGTCTCTAAGAGGACCAGAAGAGTCAACAGGGTCCCTGTTCAGTTTCTGATGTAGGTTATCTAAAAGGGTATTCAAAGCCATTTCAGCCCTGAAACTGGCCTGGAAGCCAAATTTAAACAAGAAAAAATCTAAATCTTTGGGTTTTTTTCCAGGAATCTCTGAAGCTGAGTTGCTGTGATGAACTCAAGCATCCAAGAATAGCTAATTGGGAGACTGGCTGGTAATTACCCAATATATCTGGGTATATGCTTTTGGAGGCAGGGCCAACTTGATTGCACACGAGTGCTTGCTTTGGGCTACTAACCAAGCAGAATTCAAAATGTGTATCCTTTACTAACATTTCAAGGTATTGCAGATGCTTGCCTTGACAAAATGTCTCAAGACAGGACCTGGTTTGCTGGCTTTTGTATGTGATGTGCCAGGGTCCCTTAAACATACAGCAAGACTTCTAGTCCTCTTCTTGGATTCATTCATTCACTCCCTAGTTCCATATTTGTCATCACTAGTGCTTAACGTTATACAGTATTTTCAACATGCAGCCCATTTGCTGTTGTGTTTGTTCTCACAAAAACATCTGTGAGGTGGGTCACCATTATTCTTGTTTTATAAACTGGGAATCAAGGTCACACAGATCAACTTGGATTCAGTTGTCTGCATATCAGGCTTTACAAAACTACTTCGTGTACATAAATATGCAATGAAAGGATGCGGAAAATCTATCCTCCTTTTTCAGTCTTATGAAACACTGAGCAAAGCGGTTGCTTATGCGTATTAAGAACTTGTCTTTATTTTGAATTCACCATTTATATTGGTAATCGTTCTCCCCAGCTGTGGTGTTTAGTACAACTTGCTGCATGAGTTGGGGCCATCCCAGCTTGGTTCCTTGTTTTTGCTGGGCAAATGCTTTCAACATAGAACATGTGTAGTGAAACACCCTCCAATTTACATAGCTCCAATGTACCTGTTGGTTCCACTATACTAGGGGTTGCCAAACCGCAGCTTGCGAGCCACATGTGGCTCTTTGACATATAATGTATGGATCACAGAAATGTATTGGCTGAGCTCCTTTTGGATCACAATTAATATAAAAGGTAAATAAGAAATTTTTAAGCTTTTTGTTTATTTACCGGTTATAGAGTCCACTGGATTAGACTAAAACATAAGTTTAATATTCGTTGTGAGTAAATATATTTAAGAATTTAAATGCTTCTTAAATATTGTGGCTCTCAAACATCTGAAGTTTATCATATGTGGTTCTTAGGCAAGTTTGGTTATCCCTGCGCTTTACAATACAGCTGTGTTTGTATGAAATCTACTGTCAAGATGCCAATCCCCTCCTGAATATAATATAGAAATCATCTCTAAATGATGGCAAGCATCGCCTGGTACAACAGTTGATGACGCTTCAGCGAATGAAGTCTCATGACTATTTGGTGATATTAGTGTTTTGACAGGAAATCTACTCACTACAATATTACTTTAAGAGCAGACAAAAGCTGATAGAAATTATACAGTGTTGGACTGTAATGGGTCTGAAATGTTGACGATGATGGATCTGTGAGAAAGAAGTCCTAACTTTCTCTTTAGCTCAGAATGGTTATTTACAAAGTCCTCAGCTTCAGAGTGTTGCAGGTTGTTTGGAAGAAATTCTTGAAATGTGGTCCTTCCTTGGCAGAGCAGTTCTTATTGAGCATCCCACCTCAGATGATCACCTTTCAGTCATTTGTATGAGACACATTTTGTATCAATGTTCTTAATTTCAAGATTTTGTGAAGGGGCGATAACTGGTAGCGGCGAGAAGCAGCAGACACTCATAAAACACAGATGCTCCACTCTCTGTTGGATTCTTTGGCAGATCTGATTCAGCTGGTCATAGCCAGAAGGGCTAGAAGTGTGATTTAAAGTAGAGGGAGGAGAGCTAAGACTTGGAGAGAAAAAAAAATTGAATAGCCCTCTATGAGTAATATTGCATGAGCTCCTCTCTGCTTTAAAGACCCTGGCTTCCTGGGTGGGCTGATGCCTTTAGCAAAAGGGAATGTCCACTAGGCTAATATTTAGGTTCCAAGTTAGCTGGAAGTCTGTCTGGAGTGCTGGCAGGAAGCCGTGAGCACTGAGGCACTGATGGAGAAGGCTATACACAGTCTGTAAGGAGTTCATTACAGCAGATGTTAGTGCCATAAAGCCACAGGTTCCTGCTGTTTCTTATTCACTTATATCCTTTCGGCTTTAGCAATGCTAATGTTAGTGAAAACATTTGCTGAAGTGGAGACATAAATCAGAGCCCTCATTCTCTCTTGTTTTCCCCCCACATGCCTTTTCTGTCTCCTCTTATCTATCTTTCACTTTTGTTTGCCTGTTTTCTTCAATCCTGCAAAACAGCATTTGGGAGTCACTGACAACTTGGTGCTCTTTAAATTTTCTTGAGTCGACAAAAGAGGTCTTATTAGCATTTCTTTAGCAATGTAGATTTAATTAAGTGATGAGCAGCAAACACCAGTGGCTTTATTGTTACTTTGCTTTCTGTCCCTGACACTCGCCTATGATCATAAGCAAATTTGCTCACCCTACACAGAATGGAACCCTTGTTTGCTTTCTCCTACTCCTAGATTCACTTGTACAATTGGGGATCTGTGGTGATGGTGGTAATGCACTGCCTAGTGGTCATTTTTTTCTCTCTTATTCTGCCTGCACTAATCCTGCTGGATGCTATCCAGCAGGTATTTCTGCTAGCTTGGTAAAGGTTTCCATTGAAAACCACATGCCCTCTGCACTTGCTCCCGGTGTGGAAGGGATTGTCACTCCTGAATTGGCCTTTTCAGCCACACTAGACGCTGTTCCAGAACCACCTTTCAGAGCGCAATACCATAGTCTTTCGAGACTGAAGGTTGCCAACAACGAGAAACAAGATCTTCCCTTGAAAGCAGGGGATAGATTGCAAAACAGGAATTGCCCAACAAGAGTGGGAGTGGCTCTGTAGATTGTCTGCTGTCAAAGCCTTTCATTCATAACAGTTAACTTTTCCCATCTTCACTCTCAGGAAATTGTGTCTGTGGAATATATTTACTCTTTTTTACACTATGCAATTGATTCTGTAGATTCTAAGTGCATCAGCATAGGAATGTGTTGCCATTTTCTTTTTCATCCTGGGGAGGGATTTGCAAGATGACCTGTTGCGGTTTAATTATCCCATAATAATATCCTTGAAGCCCACTCCAGTACGTATAGTGAAGATGGTAACATGATGGAGTTTTCGTGTTCTTTCGAAGATGCTTGTAGCTAAAATAGAGGTGTTGATCTGCACTAGAAAATGTGAATATTCAATGAGTGAAAGTTGATTGTTCCAGGAGAGATTGGATGCAACGGCTGATCTTGTATAAACAGTATACTGTTTTGAATTATTATTTGATTTTGCTGTGGTGGCAACTGCATCACTTTTCTCCTTCTAAACACTAATTCTGATCACCCCTTGTTGTTCCTTTGAATAGGAAAAGCTATACAATCCTTTGGTGGAAGAAAGATTGTGTGGACAAATAGTTTCTTCACATGGCTCACATGTGAAGAAAAGTGGGGGGGGGGGAGGAGGAAAGGATGTAATACTTTTGCCCAGTGTGCTGTTCCCAAAATGCTGCCTCCTCCCCTGCCAAGCAGCAGTTGCCCCTAGCAGTTATTTAACACATGTCTCTTATTAATAAGGTGTTTTTCAGCCCTGGTGTGAGGAATGCTATGCCACAAGCATGAGTGTTGCTCTGATCCAGGTGTGCAAAAGTTGTTATTCCAAATACCCAAACTATTCCTGTGTATCTTTTTTTTACACTGATTCTCTTGATATGCAAGAAGCTACTAACTTTTTCCAACTTTTTACATTCAATGCCAGTCTTGCTGCTGGAGAAGTGTGAGGCCAACAGTTGTGGAGCACTTATGAAAAAGGTTATAAAATGTTGTCTGAAACACCCTGTTATGTGACCACTCATTTTTGTGATCCGCTATCCACTGATTATTTAGTGATAACTTCGTTAGGACCTGAACTTTAGTTATAAGGTTCCCTAATATCAGTCTCTATTGTATAATCGAAAATGTAACACAAACACCATGAAATTTTTAAGGTGACATTTTATTGAGCTAATTTGTTGGTGTTAGAAGTATGCAACCTTTCTAGTTAAACAGAACTGTTCATTAAGCAGTGGTTTTCTACATAACTCGGCAGAATGGATTCTGTTACACCAACAGAAGATAATTCATTAAAAGAGATCTGATCTATTGCATATATCTTGCGCACTGATCATCATGGCAATGACTGTTATATTACAAAGTAACGGAAATAAAAATTAACAAACTCCCATTGCCCTGGGGGTTGGTGAGTACTTTGAGATTGGGTTATGCTCTGATGCTGGCATTTTGAGAAAATGGATATTAAAGAAGCTGAAGAGTGACTCTCTGCTTTTGCCTTGTTGCTTGACCTTGATTTCAGTTCATTTTGCCAGTTTTAGGTTGAGCTGTTGCACTGATTTGATTGTTAATGAAAACCTGCATTTTTGTGTCCCCAAAAAGGTTGTTTTACCCTAAAGGCTTTTCTAGGTTCCATTGTGATTAAACTGACTTCCCTCTGCTGGCTGCCTAGGGACAGAGCATGTGCATGTCCTTGCGGGTGCATACACACACATGTACATGCGCACGTACCCACACAGAGTGCAGTTTCTGCTAAAAGGGGAAGCGACAAATATTTGTTCTCCTACTTCCATTTTAAAATAAAAGTATGTTGGAATGAAAATGTATAGAATGGTATAAAAGGTCCCCTATTGGCAGTGTTTGTCTTTCCAGTTCACTATCATTATGAAGCTTTTGAGGCAGTTTGTTTCCTTGAAATTCTTTTTGGCTTTTGAAATCTTATCTGCATTGAATTTGAGGTCTTGTTTTTCAATCAGCTATGGGTAAATTTGGGCTTTCACTTCAGAATGGATCTGCAGCTGTGAAGAAGAGAATCTTTGCCTGCAGAGAAACTGTTTGCGTTTAGGGTTGCCACTTTTTCCTCTGAGGAGACTCCTATGCCTTTAACAGCTTTGTGAATGATAGGAGTTCAGTAGATGCAGGCATAGATTTCCTGGCATAAAACTGCAGTAATGGAGATGCAGAATTCCTGCCTGTCATATAGTACTTGAAGGCACAGAGGTCCAGTCGTTAAAGGTGGCTGCCCTAGTTTAAATTTGGGTTATTATTTACATCTGACTAATGTATGTTAATATGATTGGTTGCGTGACTGTTTTTGTTGCTGTTTCTGAGAATGTTGAGTAACCTTGCAAAACAAGAAACTCCAACCCAAATGGATATAAAGCAGTGGTTTATAGCACCAGGACCCACTTCTTAGCATGAGAATCTGTCAGGACCCACTGGAAGTGATGTCATGACTGAAAGTGATATCATCAAACAGGAAGATTTTTAACAATTCTAGGCTGGAATCCTACTCATAATTACCCAGGAGTAAGTCCCATTTACTATCATTGTTAAAAGAATATGCATTGTAGCTTGTTAAAAGTACAGGTCTGTAACATTTCCCCAAATGCAGTTACATACCATGGTAGCATCAAGTCTCATATATTAAAAATAAATATTGAAATGAATGGGGACCCACCTGAAATTGGCTCGTGACCCACCTAGTGGGTCCCAACTTACAGTTTGAGAAACACTGATATAAAGCAATTTAGGATGAAACATTTCAATGCGTGCATCTTTTTACTCTTGCTTTTTGGAGCCCTAGCAATTGAAACATAAGAAACTTGGAGGAAGAGAAGCGACTTTAAATGATAGTCTGTGAATTATAGGTAATTACCATAGAAGGGGAGTTTGTTTCCCACCCCTGCATAAGATGAAAAAGTGTATTTTGTTGTTAATACGTGAAAAGACAAATAATTGTGTGATGGCGAGGGATTTTGCCAGAAGAAAATGACTCATGTAGGACTTGCAGTGTTCTCCAAACATCCTACAGGTTCTTGCTGAGAGAGATGAAACATTGACTTCCTTTTGCTCCTTTTGTGACATGCTCATATAATATCCAGCAAAGCTGGTCACGGTTGCTTCCAAGATGCTATTGGTCTAACCCAGGAACTGCTTCTTTATTCCTGTGCCTTGGGGATGTCAGAGTTCCCTTGGCACCGCAGCACCATCTCTGTGGCTCTCAAGAGGGCTTGGTTAATCCAGCCCTGGAGAAAGCCTCTTTCTACACCACCACCCCCAGGCCATATGCTGGTATGCTTATTTTCCAGCAGGGGTCTTGGTACATGAGTGGGCACAGTCCTACTGCTTAATGTTGTGGCCAAAAAATCCGGTGTGAAGTTAAAATGAGGGGAAGGATCAGTGGGGGGGGGGGAGAGGGGAGAGGGAGGAAGAAAGAAATAAGGCTTTTAATTCTGGGTCTGTAACTGGATGTCCCATATCACGCTTCACTGAGTAACTTTAATTCTCTGTTCTTTTCACCCTGCACTAACCCTTTTATCAGGGATGGCTGAAGCAATGCCACTGCCTGATGCAGCAATGCTTGATGCCACCACCACCCCCAGCTGAGGGGGGGGGGAAGCTACTTAACCTCGGCTTCTTCCCACTTGATCCTCTTGATAATACAGGTGTATAGGTCATGCTGAGAACTCTCAGCATGCACTGCAGTTTCTGTTTTACTCAAAGGAATGGCAGGAAGGAGGCAGGTAAGTGGCTGCTTCCCTTCATTTCTTCCTTGCTGGTCCCTAACTGGACCACATGAGGAAGGAATAGGGGAGGGGAGGTAATGAATCGACTCACCAGTGCCCATGCAGTTTTCTTTGGTGCAGGCAGCAGCAAGTCAGTTCATGCGGACCAACTGCTCAAAGAAGGAACAAGGGAAGAGGGTAGCTAAGCTTTTAGCAAGCAGGAAGCAGATCAGTGTAGCTTCTGTCTCCAGCAGGCTGGAGGGAGGCAGCAGCATACTTGAGAGGAGGGTACCCCAAATCCACCTCTCTTCCCTCCCACTCACCCTGATGAAAGCTATATCAGGTCCCCTAGTGACCCAGCCAGACTTGATTTAACAGCAAGTCTAAAGTTTCTTCTGTGCTCTTTTCTTTCACCTCTAGAACCCACACCCTTGGTCAGAACATCAAGTGAACATCCTGTGTGACAGATTGGCTTCTTGCCCCAGCAGGTGCTTCAGGATGCACAGCCCGTCATTAAGCTCTAGCTCCCTATTATTAGCTGCACTAATTAAAGTACATATAGGCACTTTTAATTCTCTCCCCCTCCCTGAGAGTTTAGGACAGAAATGCAGGACAAAAAAAATATGAGAATTTAGGAAGGTATATCTGCCCATATAAAGAAATTCAGCAGTGTGCCAGCATTTTTGACTGGAGTGGTTAAACCTGAAATAAAAGTATATCATAGGATTTTCAGAAGAGAGAGGGAAAATCTTGTCCAGGGGTGCTCACACTTTTTTGGCTCGAGAGCTACTTTGAAACCCAGCAAGGCCCGGAGATCTACCAGGGGGGAAGGAAGCGTCTGACAGACACCCCCTTTAATGTATGGAGCCCCTGCTGGAGTCTAGTCAGTTTCGTCGGTTTTGTTGCTGCATGCCTGAAGAGCAGCTAAAGTGTCAGTTTCAGTGTCAGTTTAGTGTCAGCTAAATATGTCAGTTTCGTCTAGTCACTAGACAAAACTGACATATTAACAGTTTGGAGAGACAGGGCTCCGCGATCTACTCATTTTACCTTGCGATCTACCGGTAGATCGCGATCCACCTATTGAGCACCCCTGATCTAGTCTGAGACCCAGGGTTTGGACAGAGTTCATACCTGAGAAATGAGGAAAGGGCAAGCAAGTTTCATGTGTTCTTACTCATCTAGCTTCTCTTGCATTATCTCTGTCCCTCCTACTGCCCCATTTAATGCTTCCTGTCCCCATGTTTTCCTGTCCCTTACATTGACCACACCTTCTAATTAAGTGACACATTTCCAGTGAGCTTGATGTCTAGAACCCACCCCCTCTTGTTAGGTAACATTGCTTCCTGGGTTTGGTTTTTTTGGATATCTGCCTTCTCTACTACCGGCAGGCTTGGAAAAAAAACCAACTTCCTGTCCCTTTCCTAAATCGAGGCCAATCTTATCTTGCCAAATATGGTCTGATAAGCATGCATTGACCTACTTAAAGCCAAGGAAAATGGCCAAGAAGAGCTGCTGTTTCCTTTTTAGCACCTTGACAATATTATTGGAGTATTAAGATGGAACTATGAAAAACAAAAGAGAAACATTATGTACAAAATCTTGCAAACTTATAATAATGTTCTGTGCATATCTGTGTACAATGCACGTGTTCCCTGTTATGTTCCCAGTTTGAGGATCTCAGAATCTCATGGACATCCCACAAAAGCATTTCAGTAGAAACAGGAGGTACCTGTGTTGCTCTGATTACTTTACTATGGGGCCAGTTTGGACAACACTCTGACTGGCACATGTCGAGTAGGAGCATGTTGCTCCTTTGTGCTTCCTTCCTTCCTTCCATTGTGCTGTTTCCAGTCACACAGGGGGGCAGTTCTTGTGATCTGTCTCTCACTGTTTTAATATTACTTTAAAGTAGTAATAAAACTACATTGGGAGGCATGCAGATAAACTCCTGTGAGATTAGGTGATGATGCACTGGATATGGGGCAGGGGAGAAATGTGTCTGATCCCATTTCATTTCCATGTAGTTGCAGTGGGCCAGTTGTGGAATATCATGGAGTATCATTGTCTGACGTGCCCTTATTAACTAAAGAGAGAAACATTCGTCCATAGCTTATTGCATTGATGTAGCATAAAATCATTGGCAATGTTTTGCACTACAGAGCCCTTTGTGATCATGAATACCTTTTGTTAAATGTATTCCTTTATCAGTCTTCCAGTGCCATTGGCATGTGCCCCTTTGTAGATATGGATTGGCTGAGAGGTTTTAGAGCTCCTTGATGAAAACAGTGGTGACATTTCCTGCTTATGGTATGTGGATATTTCTCCCCCCAGCACACGTATTCAGGATGACACTTGTAAGATACTTACAGTAGTATCTCTAAACTCAACCCTGGGGTTTGAATAAGCATTATGGGTATGTAAGACAGATCCAGGGACTGCAGCACTGTTCACTAAGAGTTGCAGTTTGCAAGTACAGTATATGGAGGCAATAGTCAATAAAGTAATGTTCATGCATACATCTGTCTATGCAGGCATGAATGCAAATCATAGGAATTGCGCACCTTCTCTGAAAGATGCAAAATGAAAAGCAGACTTGGCTTATTTGAAACTGCTGAATTCTAATCCAGACCACTGTAGATTGTGACTTGGGCCTCTTTCAAGCACAATTAGCAACCACATGAGAGCTGCTTTCTTTTGGAGTGATTCTGTGCAGTGACATTGTGTATATGAACTCTGCAGTCATGTGATCAGGGATGACTGCATGGGTTGTTCTTACCCAATCACTGATCTTTCTTGGTGGAGGAATTGAGAGGATGGGAATGACAACCATTGTTGTAATATTTGCACAGTTCCAGAGCTGGGTGGGATTGCATCATGGGAGAGCAGCTCCCATCAATATAAGATACATGTGAAAGCCTAGGTATCTATTTCTGCAAGTCTTTTTCTACTTAAGAACAGTGGATTTCTGAATATCCAGTGAGTGGGTGGGAACAAACAGTGAGTGGGTGGCAAACCTAGAAATAGCTCAAGAGCATTGAAATTCAGATTCTGAGGTCCCCTTTAGCTCTCTGAACATTCTGTTCCTTGGTCCTAAACTGGTCAGACCTTTCATGACATCACAACAATCCATTGGAAATCGGAAGGGTTGTGATGGGCCACTTTCCTCCTCTGATCAAAACTGTCTGATGTCCAGCAAGGAGCAGGGGAAGCAAATTGCTGGTAGGTTAAGGAAATTAGAACTATAGAATTATATGGGAAGCTAAGGCTGCAATCCTACGCAAGCTTTCCTGAGAGTAAGACCCTTTGAAGATGATGGGACTTTCATCTGAGTAAACAAGCATAGGATTGTGCTCTAATACAGTTTAGCTAGGATCACAAGAATCAGCTGGGAAAGCTTAATTCAAATGTTGTCTGATCAGTCTTGAAGCTATACACTGCATATCACTGCTAGAAAGACAAACATCCTGAAATCACTTTTTCATTACCTTCCACCAGCAGGTGAATTTATTCCACTCACTGAAAACAACTCAAGAGCAGAGTTTAAATCTCCACTTTTGAGATATGGAAGTAGAACGTTAGGTAGCAGAAGAATTTTTGAATTGAAACACATTTAAAGGTGTCATAGCAAGCTGAATATTAGCTATAAAATTTTAAAATGCCTCTGGCTTGTTTGAGTCTGTAACCTGTGAAATAAGTTTGACAGTATGCCTGTGCTGTCCTTGTCTTTTGGACAAGTTCTGCTTCTTTTGTCAGCAAATAACAAAACCACAGAGATGTTAATGAGAATCTCTCTCCCATCTCTGCTGCTTGGAGCCTGATCTTGATACAGTCCAACAGAAAGAACTACTCTGTATAATTAATGAATCTTAAACCGCCCTGAAGAATTTTTCCATTTCTTTTACAAAGAGAGCAGCATAAGGCTCAAAGTACACATGATGGTGCATCTTTTGGCTTAAACCTACGATATGTTCCAATCACGTATCAAGTTGCAGATTGGATTTTTTGTTTACTGCTGTTTTCATTGATTTGATTGTGTCTTGATTTTATTTTTGGATTTATAGTATTTGTTCCTGCTGTAAACTGCTGTAGGTCCAAGGGGTGGAGGACAGTAAATACGTTTTAAAAATATATATATGTAGATGGGTATCTGCAGGGTTCTGTTCCACGCCCCCCCCCCCCGATACAGTTTCCTACACATTAGACTTTTCAGTTAAGCAAGACAGTTAAACAAGAAGTACCCGGGTTAAAAGTGCTTCTACAATAAACAAATGTAATGGGTGCGTAGGGGACCCCAAATCAGCAGATCCACAAATACTGGATCCGCTGATATGGGGAACCGCCTGTGTGTGTGTGTGTGTGTGTGTGTGTATATATATATATATTTCTAAGTAAAGGGTCAGGGTCTGATTTGAGGTAAGGGGAGCTGAACCCCTCTACCTGCTGTGGCAAACCTTCCTCGTAACCAATCATTAGAACCCTATTTTGTCCCAGCTTGAATCTTATATTGAAAGAAAACTTGGCAATGTGCCTAAATGACAACTTGTGGAACAAAACATGGTGGGAGAGGAAGAGTCATCTTCCTTCATCCATGAAGTTTTCAGGGGGGTTGCTTTTCAAATTGGGCTCCCAATCTTGCTTTTATGCATGTTTGGGGGCAGACCCAGGCAT